>NC_037329.1:127857024-129107024 GCF_002263795.3 Bos taurus | reverse complement strand
GTCACCTTTCCGCTTCCCTTTTTCAACTGCTCAGCTTCATGTCCTTCAAGCCTCGCTGAGGCCTTCTCTGGCGAATCCTCTCTGCCCTCCCCCACCCCCAGCTGGGATGGGGACCATCCTCAGTCCCCATGACATTGTCACAGTGCGTTAGGATTGTCACCTAACTCTCCACTGTCTTTCGTGACAGACAGATGCAGGCACTTTCAGGGCAGGGTGGCATGTCTGTGTCCACCGTGGCCAGCCCGGGGCCTGGCACACAGGTGTGGGCACACAGTGAAGGCTTGCTCAAAGAATAAACGAAACACAGCTGTCCTGCTGCCCTGCCCTGTGGGAGAGTGGACGTGTGCCTCTATCCAAGGACATGCCCTGATTACCTGCAGGGCCGTCAAGGTGTTGGCCAGGGCCTGGCCGTAGGTGTCATGGCAGTGGACGGCCAGGGCTGTCACTGGCACCTCCTGCAGGACAGCAGACAGCATGTCCTTCATGGCCCCAGGGGTGCCCACGCCGATGGTGTCCCCCAGGGAGATCTCGTAGCAGCCCATGGAGTACAGCTTCTTGGTGACCTGGGGAGACAAGCAGGCTCTTGGAGGACCCGGATTCCTCAAGCCGGGGTCCTTGGCCTACGCAGAACACCTCCATGTCCGAGGGACCAAGCTCCTCTTGGACCAGAGACTCCTTACAACTAACTCTGTGAGTGGGACTGATTCCTCACTCTGCTCACTGGGAGACAGACGTGAGGAGCAGCGCTGGCCATCGGTGCGGGCCCCGGGCTCTAACCCCTGCGGCTTTCCTCCGAGGGTCTCAGACTCCAGCTGATCCTTCCCTTACCACCTTCACCCACGGTGTCAGACCTGGGGCGGGAATCAGGAGAACTGATTCCCTTCACGTGGCTCTATCCTTGGTAAGCAGATGTGTGAAGTCAGGGGTCTGAAGTGCTAGTTCTCTATTTTTAAGAGAAGGACCTGGCTATGAAAAATTCAGAAGCCCGTCCATAAACTGCTAAGATCACGGCAGAACCAGAGCGGGATCTGCTCCATGAGATGCTGCCCTCCACTGCTCTGGGGAGAAGGGGGAGGAAGGATGTGGCAGGGCCAAGGACGGAAACGATACTCGATACTCAACAGTGGTCTGTGGGATGAAGGAAATGGCGGGCCCCTCCTCCACTGCCCACGCAGGCAGGGTGACAAGGAGCCCGTGGCAGCCGGTGGGCGGGAGAGGATGCAGCAAAGGCGGCGGGTGGCGGAGTGACATGATGCTGAAGTAATGCCCCAGTCCTGCTGCTCACTGGCTGGGGAACCTTGGCAGCGGACCTCACTTTCCTGAGCTTCAATCTCTGCTTCTGAAAAACGAGGACGAGCCTTTGGGGAGGACTGGGGGAACAGGAGGCTAAGGTCTGGAGACTGCAGCGGCCACTCTCAGGAAGCAGTGGCTCCTGTTAGCCACCGCTCGTTTCTGGCTGCTACCTGGTGTGCAGGAAGAGCAGGAGGGCGCTGGAGGCAGACAGACATGGGCTGAGACCTGCTTTCTCCACATGCAACCTGCATGCAAGTCGGTCAGTGTCAGTTTCCTTAACCGTAAATTGGAATAACAAGAACTCCAGAAGTGCAGGGTGATCTGTTTGTTTTGTTTTGGCCGCTCTCTGCCACATGCAGGATCTTAGTTCCCCAACCAGGGATCGAACCCTGGGCCCATGGCATTGAGAGCATAGAGTTCTAACCAAGGAATTTCCTGCAGGGTGGCTTTGAGGACAAAATGACACAAGCTCTTGGGCTGCTCGAACTCATTTCCTGCCCCGTGTTCTTCTCAGTTCAATTGCTCAGTCGTGTCCTGACTCTTTGTGACACCACGGACTGCAAGATGCCAGGCTTCCCTGTCCATCACCAACTCCCAGAGCTTGCTCAAACTCAATGTCCATCAAGTCAGTGATGCCATCCAACCATCTCATCCTCTGTCATCTTCTTCTCCTCCCACCTTCAGTCTTTCCCAGCAGCAGGGTCTTTTCCATTGAGTCAGTTCTTCACATCAGGTGGCCAAACTACTGGAGTTGCAGCTTCAACATCAGTCCTTCCAATGAATATTCAGGACCGATTTCCTTTAGGATGGACTAGTTGGATCTGCTTGCAGTCCAAGGGACTCTCAAGAGTCTTCTCCAACACCACAGTTCAAAAGCATCAATTTTTTGGCACTCAGCTTTCTTTATAGTTCAACTCTCACATCCATAAATGACTACTGGAAAAACCATAGCTTTGACTAGATGGACTTTTATTGGCAAAGTAATGTCTCTGCTTTTTAATATGCCATCTAGGTTGGTCATAGCTTTTCTTCCAAGGAGCAAGCTTCTTTTAATTCCATGGCTGCAGTCACCATCTGCAGTGATTTTGGAGCCCCCAAAATAAAGTCTCTCACTGTTTCCATTGTTTCCCCATCTACTTGCCATGAAGTGATGGGACTGAATGCCATGATCTTAGTTTTCTGAATGTTGAGTTTTAAGCCAACTTTTTCACTCTCCTCTTCCACTTTCATCAAGAGGCTCTTTAGTTCATCTTAGCTTTCTGCCATAAGGGTGGTATCATCTGCATATCTGAGGTTATTAATATTTTTCCTGGAAATCTTGATTCCAGCTTGTGCTTCATCCAGCCCGGCATTTCGCATGACGTACTCTGCGTATAAGTTAAATAAGCAGGGTGTCAATATATAGCCTTGATGTACTCCTTTCCCAATCTGGAACCAGTCTGTTGTTCCATGTCCAGTTATAATTGTTGCTTCTTGACCTGCATACAGATTTCTCAGGAGGCAGGTCAGGTGGTCTGGAATTCCCATCTCTTGAAGAATTTCCCACAGTTTGTGGTGATCTACACAAAGCTTTGGCGTAGTCAATAAAACAGAAGTAGATGTTTTTCTGGAACTCTCTTGTTTTTTCAACGATCCAGCAGATGTTGGCAATTTGATCTCTGGTTCCTCTGCCTTTTCTAAAACCAGCTTGAACATCTGGAACTTCACGGTTCGTGTACTGTTGAAGCCTGGCTTGGAGAATTTTGAGCATTACTTTGCTAGTGTGTGAGATGAGTGCAATTGTGCAGTAGTTTGAACATTCTTTGGCATTGCCTTTCTTTGGGACTGGAATGAAAACTGACCTTTTCCTGTCCTGTGGCCACTGCTGAGTTTTCCAAATTTGCTGACATACTGAGTGCAGCACTTTCACAGCATCATCTTTTAAGATTTGAAATAGCTCAACTGGAATTCCATCACCTCCACTAGCTTTGTTCGTAGTAATGCTTTCTAAGGCCCACTTGACTTCGCATTCCAGGATGTCTCCCCAAGCACAAGAAGGGAGCCCTCTGCAGAGGATCCTCACCTCAGTCATCACCTTTCACTGACCAGCCCGGGAACTGAGTCAGAGGCTTCTGCTCTGGGGTAGAGGGCAGGGGCTTCAGAGACTCCCTGCCAGGCTAGGAGTGGCCCACCACTGGGGTGAGTGCAGGGTTGTGCTCTCACAGGGTCTTAAGGAAGGAGCTGAGTTAACAAATGAAATCAGTGACCCACCAGGAAAGGGTGGCGAGAGTAACCTGCACACTCAGGGACCGGCATGGAAGCCAAACCTCGTGAACCCGCCCCTCCCCTGCCGGACACACACACACACAGACCTCAGCGACTTTAGCCGGGGAGATCTTCCCTTCGTAGGGACATCCAAGCACACAGGAGACGTACCTGTGGGAAAACAGGAATGGTGTCAGTGCACCTGGGCTCTCTGGCTAACAGGGCTGGGGCAGGTTGGCTGTTTGACACATCGCCCTGGTTAGCCCCACCCAAACCTGAGGCCGGGCAGGAGGCTGAGGGCCCGGGGCAAAGGCTAATTCCATGCTGGTGAGCCAGACGATGGCAGTGCCGCTCAGCGCCAGGAGTGGGCAGTGCAGCGCCACGCAGGGAAGGGAAGAAGCCAACAGGCCTGTGGGTGAGGAGGCCAATGATGCCCAGGTCTCAGGAGAGGCAACCAGAGACCAGCCACGGAGGAGGAGGAGCTCTATGAGCAGCCAGCTGACTGCACAGGGTGAGGAGAGCAGAACGTGGGCCCGGGTGGGGCTCCCCTCAGGAAAGAACCAAGGAAGGGTACATGAAACTGAAGCGGGCACAAGAAAGCTGGGCTGGCCTGAGGCCCAAGGGGTCAGCGGCACCGGCGGGCTGCCAGGGGGCGCATATACTCATTTATTCGACTGAGGTTTACTGAGCTGCCCACAGTGCGCCAGGCACTGGAGAAGGGCAGTGAGCAAAGCCAAGCAGGTCCCCACTGCCACAGAGCTTAAGGTTTCAAGTTAGGAAGACAGATGATAAATCAGATCTAGTAGGGAAAGGAGGTAATCTCAGAAAGTGATGTGCCGTGAAGGAGAGACAAGGGAAGTGTGGCAGGAGCACCGGAGGCCAACCGCAGCTAGGATGGCCCAGGTAGATCTTGTGAGGATGTGACACTTGACTGAGGTGGTGGGGACAGCCACATTCCAGGCAAAGGACCAGTGCAGAGGCCCCAAGGTGGAAGAGCTGTTCAGTCGCTCAGTTATGTCTGACTCTTTGCGACCCCATGGACTGTAGCCTGCCAGGTTCCTCTGTCCTTGGGATTCTCCAGGCAAGAATACTGGAGTGGGTGGTCATTTCCTTCTCCAGGGGATCTTCCTGACCCAGAGACTGAACCTGCAGCTCCTGCACTGGCAGGCAGATTCTCCACCACTGAGCCACCAGGGAAGTCCGATGAAAGAGGAGGTGTGCTCAAAACATACAACAAAGGACAGAAAAACAGGTGTGGGGAGCAAGGGGCAAAGGGCTACAACAGGGGGCTGGAGAGGTGGCCACCATCCTGACCATGGGGGCTCGTTGAGCTGTGGTGAGGAGTCTGGATCTTGAGTGTAGATGCTTTCTGAGCCCACTCATCCCACTGAGGCAGAGGCTCCATTAAAATCTTTTAGAGTCTAACAAATGATGCTGCATATTAAGAGGCAGAATAAATGTTTGCTGGATAAATAATTTCAGACTCAAACAACTCAGTGTATTTTGCCATCTTCATTCTCCTTACTCTCCAATCACTGCTGAGCATGGAAAAGCTAAAAGAAATCCTGAGGAAAGAGCACAGACTTGGGAGTCAGGCAGACCTGACACGTCCTTGCTTTCCCATCCATCCATCTGCCCATCGGTTTCTGAGCACCTACTATGTGCTAGGCCCAGAGACGGGAGACAGCACATGCCAGGGACCGACGGAGATGTGGGCTCTGCCTTCACAGAACACAGAGTCTAGTGGGAGGTGGGAGGCAGCGGAGAATGTAACAAGCGGTAAGTGCTATGTCAGAGGATGTCCAGGGGACTCTGGGAGCCCAGAGAAGGGGCGCCAACTCCACCTGAGGGAAGAGAAGCAAGCTTCTTGGAGAAACTGGCACCAGGAGAGGATCTGAAGGTGAGCAGGAGTGAGCCCTGGCAAGTAGGATGTAGAAGGAAGGGTGGTCTGAGTCTACGGAAAGCACATGCAAAGGCCCAGGGGCAGGAGAGAACTGGCCCGTGTGACAGACGGAAAGAGGTTCCCACTGGCTGAACGCAGTGTGCAGAGGAGACGGGGCCAGAGGGGAGACGTGAGCTGCAGAGAGCGGCGGGGCTGAGCTGCGCAGGGGCTGTAAACCCGCTGAAGTCTGCAGTTGACGAGCACTGGCAGACGTTCAACCAGGCGGCGATGTGATCGGATGCGTATTCTGGCTGCAGTCGGTTGTGACTTTACAGCAGACTCTTCATCCTTCTGGAGCCTCAGTTTCACCATCTGGAAGCGGGGAGAGTGCCCTCCGTGCTGGGTGCCTGAGAGGCTACCTTCAGATAATATGTGGACAACACCTGGCACTGCTGCCATTAAAGATGTGATGCTGGAGACACCTCAGAGGCCGAGGGGATTCCTCAGGGACGTGTGACGAGCTGGTGGTGGAGCCAGGGTTACGCTGACCTCCACAAGCCCTGTTTAGGACCCTGTCCTGCTAGATTCGTGGGGTGAAAGGATCCAAAAATCAGGTTTGGAGAAAGCACTTGCCAGTATTTCTTCTGACCCTGTTTTACTTGGGAAAAGACGTCTGGGTGTGGAGCTCTGGCTCCCTGCACCCAGGATAAGGAGCCTGTGAGGGAGGTCGCTGGAGTCAGAGGCTGGCCCTGTTCCAGAATGCTCTGAGGAAAGGAGGCAGCACCAGCGTAGCCAGACTCACCCCCGCACAGAGATACCGGCTGCCCGAGCTGCCTTCAAGATTTCATCAAACCGCTGCAAACTCTCATCTATGGAGCAGTTGATGTTCTTCTTGGTGAAGAGTTCAGAGGCGGCTCCAAAGATGGCCACTTCCTTGGCTCCGGCAGCAACCTGCCAACAGCCAGGTGAATTCCTTTCAGCGATTTTCTCTTGATGGAATACCCACCCAGAGTGAATTTTATGACATATGAGTACTACTGTAAGTTGAACTGTGTCCCTCCTACCCCCAGTACTATCCTGGAAAAGGTCAATCCTCAACCCAATTCCCAAAAAGGGTAGTACTAAAAGAATGTGTTAACCACTGGACAATTGAACTCATCTCCCATGTGAGGAAGGTCATGCTTAAAGTCTTAAGATAGGCGGGAGAAACACCAATAACCTCAGATCTGCGGATGATACCACTCTAATGGCAGAAAGCGAAAAGGAACTAAAGAGCCTCTTGATGAGCATGAAGGAGAGTGAAAGAGCCGGCCTAAAACTAAATTAAAAAAAATAAGATCATGGCATCCAGCCCCATGACTGCATGGCAAATAGAAGGGGAAAAGGTGGAAGTAGTGACGGATTTCCTCTTCTTGGGCTCTAAAGTCACTGCAGATGGTGACTGCAGCCATTAAGTCAGAAGATGATTGCTTCTTGGCAGGAAAGCCATGACAGGCCTAGACAGTATGTTCAAAAGCAGAGACATTATTCTGCCAACAGAGGTCCGTATAGTCAAGGCTATGGTCTTCCCAGTGGTCATGTACAGTTGTGAGAGCTGGACTGTAAGGAGGCAGAACGCCAAAGAATTGATGCCTTCAAACTGTGGTGCTGGAGGAGACTCCTGCAAGTCCCCTGGACAGCAAGGAGATCAAACTAGTCAATCTTAATATTCACTGGAAGGACTGATGTGGAAGCTGAAGCTCCAGGATTTTAGTCATTTGATGCGAACAGCAGACTCACTGGAAAAGTCCCTGATGCTGGGAAAGACTGAGGGCAGAAGAACAGGGCGTCAGAGGATGAGACAGCTGGATGGCATCACTGATGCAATGGACATGAACTTGGACAAACTTCAGGAGATGGTGAGGGACAGGGAGGCCTGATGTGCTGCAGTCCATGGGGTCACAAAGAGTTGGACACGACTGGGTGACTGAACAACAACAACAACCCCCAGAACCTCAGAATGTGACCCTGTTTGATAGCAGGATCACTGTAGATAGATGTATAGAGTTATGAGGTCACACTGGTCTCCGCTCCGAAATAAGAAGGCGCTCGTGTGAAGACAGAGGAAAGGCCGGCAAAGGTAGAGGTGGACCCTGACGTGACGCGCCCACAGGCTGAGGAACGCTGAGGACTGCTAATCATCGCCCGAAACCGGCCGAGAGGCGGGAACGACGCCCTCTCAGGGCCCTCCGAAGGAACCTGCTGCCACCCTGTGCGGACTTGCAGCCTGCTGACTGGGAGAGAGAACGTTTCTGTTCTCTTTCACCTTTCACCGAGTGTTTGGTATCGTGTAATGGCAGCCGTAGGAAATTAATACAGTGAATCATATCCCCAAACAAAGAAGCCTTGGCCTTCCCCCAAGGACCCACAGTGCTGCTGCCGGCACCACCCCGGAAGTCCCTTGTGGCCTAAATTCAGAATCAACATCTCCAAAGAAATTCTCATCTGAAATGATAAAAAAGTTAGATACTAGCAACTACCTCTAAATTTGTGGACAGCCTGCTTACCTCTCAAGAGGAGATGGGCGACAGGAACAGGAGTGAACATTTATTAAGTACTCACCTTCTACCAGGCTCTTACTAAGCAATTTATGTGCATCCTGTCCTCTGAAATCCTCACAATGGTAGGTACTACCATTAACCTTATTTCATGGGCAGAACCTGAGGCTCAAAGAGGTTTAACAGCTTGTCAAATCAGAGAGCTGAGAGTGGCGGGGCCAGGACCCCCTCCCCGGGTCTGTCTGACGATGCCCACCACTGCTGGAGACAAGTCGTTCGGACAGAATCCTGGGACAGAGACTGAGGCTCAGGGACAAGACAGGGGCCCATGCCATCCATCTCTTTTCAGGGGCACTCCCCAACCAAAAATGAGTCTCTTACCGCTGCCTGGAAGCCTTTGAAGTTTGGGGTCAGGACTGGGTAGTTGACGCCAGGAAATTTCTGGATGCCTTTCAAGACTTCAGCATGGTCAGCCATCTGGGAGCCAAAGGAGACATTGCCAATTCACCACCAAGGCGGCAGAGAGCTCAGATAGAGAAAGCCTTTTTAGCACAAAATCTCTGTTCTCCAGGACCCTTGGAGAAAAGAGGCCTTTTGCAGAGCTGAGTCTCCCCAAGGCTTTCACTACTTGTTTGACGGCTGATGAGCCAGAAGGCTCCCTAGCATGGGTGAGAACCCCAGTTTCTCCATGTGGCTAACACTGTCGACTCTACATGAGTCGCACCAGCAGCAATGATACTTCTAGCCACTGGTTGAGAACGTGCTCTGAGTCCGACCCTGGGCTCAGCTCCCTGTCACCTAACACTCAGCTGGACCAGGATCTTTCTTCCCATTTGGCTGTCTCTGTGATGCAGGAGCTGTCCAGCTTCCCCTTTCGACAAACACAGAAGCCACATCTCTAGACAGGCCTAGAGATTCTAGGCTTCTAGAGCCAGAGACATCACCTTGAACCTGGGGAGGGGAAGGCCTCACCAGGCAAGGCAGGGCACAGCCAAGACCGAGTCTTCCTCCCAAGTCACCCTCCTTTGCTGTACATGTTACTATGAAGCACTGAGAGCTCACAAAAGTGAGGACCTGGAAACCTACATCCTGACCTCCACTTACTTCCAATGCATCTGAGATGTGCCTGCAGGCCGGGGCTCACCTGTGGAACCCATTTGGGAGACACGAAGCTGGTGGCTTCTACCACAGGGAGTCCTGCTTCGGAAAGCATGTCTATTAGCTTGATTTTCACTGGAGTAGGTACAATATTCTGTAATGCAAAGAGAAAACACCAGAAAAAGACAGGCTGGCCAAGTGAGTCACGAAATGGTCTCAGAATGCAGTCAGTTCAAAGCTTTTTCTACAGCACCCGCTTCACTGTCTCCACTGTCAGACACTAACCTGAATTCACATGTAATCCTGCCAATAGGTGCAGTACAGGCTTGTCTTCCAGTTCCACAGAGAGCATTTTGCAGTGAAAGCAGTTTCTCACTTGAAAAGGAGTTAATACTTACAATGGAAACAGTATTTGCCCGTCATACGGGCTTTTAAACTAAAGCTCTGTTACTTTATGACCCCATCAAAAACAGATTGAGACCAGTGAGCCATGGCCTGAAAGGGCGGAGATGACTAACCCTCTGGATCCTATGAGACATGGCCTCCAACAGGCCACACCTTCCTCCTTCCGTCTCAGGTGGCACAGGATCTCATCCTCACATGCTCCACTACTTCTTTCTCCCCCCGCCACACCCTGTCTGGCTGCTCACCAGCCTCTGTGGATTCCTATTTCCAAATCTACTATCATCCCATGCCTATTACGCCATGATCTTCCTCTACCAATTCATCCCACACAGGAATCCTTCTAAAACACAGTCTCTATTATCTCACCCTCCTGCTCAAAAGCTTCCCCTGGCTGCCTAGTCCTTACAAGATTGGGTCCAAAATCCTAAAACTCCCAAATCCTTCTCACCAGCCTCTTCCACCCCCAATTTCTCTCCCTCTGTTTTAATTTAATCCATTGAAGGGCTCACCCTGCTCCAAGGAATGTGCTAGGAGCTACAGATACAGTGGTGAGCAGAACAGACACAATCCTGCCCTCAGAGACCTTACAACTGTCTTTTACAACCAACATTCATTATTAAAGGTAGACTAAGCATGCTCCAGTACTCTTGCCAGGAAAATCCCACGGACAGAGGAGCCTGGTGGGCTGCAGTCCATGGGGTCGATAAGAGTCGGACATGACTGAGTGTCTTCACGTTCACTTTTCAGTTTCATGCATTGGAGAAGGAAATGGCAACCCACTCCAGTGTTCTTGCCTGGAGAATCCCAGGGACGGGGGAGCCTGGTGGGCTGCCGTCTATGGGGTTGCACAGAGTCGGACACGACTGAAGCGACTTAGCAGCAGCAGCAAGCATGTTTTAAGATTTTAAGGTTTTTTTTTAATTTAAAAAATAATTAACACATGATTATTTCAGAAAAACACACCCCAAACAAAAGAAAACCACCCTAACACCTGCCAGAGATAACACTCTTAATACCCTGGTAGGTAACTTTTTAGATCTGTGCAGTCCAGTACATTACACATGAGCCATATGTGGTTATTTAAATTTAAACTAACTGAAACTACATTTTAAAAATTCAATTCCCCAGCCATACAAGCCACAATTCAAGTGCTTAACAGCCACATGTATCTAGTGGCTACTGTATGGGACAGCTCAAATCTACAACATTTCCATCTTCATAGAAAGTTCTATCACACAGCACTGTTCTAAGATCCTTTTCTCGGAAGATGCTTCCACACATATACAAACTTTTTTGTTTATATATAAGATTAAATGTATATTAATATATAAATACGTATGTAATTATATATACAGTATTGTATAATCTGCTTACATCACTTAATATACTCCTATATCATTAACAGCTTCACAGTATTACATTTTATGAAGTCATTAATGTATTTGATCTACTTTTCCTCATACTGAACGTGTTGGTTATTTGCAACTGTCCTGCTCTTACACCAGGGTTGTAAGGGACATTCCCAAGCTAAATCTTGGCATGTGACCTTCATAACTTCCTCTGGCCGAATCCCCTGACGTGTCGCTGCTGGATGAGGCACGCCCTCACCTTTCCCCCTCACTCCTGCAGCTCTCACCATCCACCCCGCCCCACAGGCCCTTGAGAGGGACCCAGGATCACAACACTTGGGGCTGAACTGTCACAGGTGCCTGCCTGGCCTCCCAGACGGGCCCAAAGTCAGGCACAGCTCGGCATCCGTGACATGGAGCGCTCAGTACCTGTGAAATATCTTTTGGTTGATTTCCACGTTTACCTTTTCATTTTGTAGTCCGTCTCGAGGACCAACTTCCACAATTTTCACTTGCTTTGGGAACGTACCCACAGATGAGGTGCTGACCTGTGGTTTAAAAGAGGGAACAAAAAGTAACAGGAAGAGAGTGTCACAGTTCTCCATGGGGACAAATCAGAAAGAATGTATCCATCCTCAATACTGAGACTAGAAGCAGTATTTCTCACCCTTTAATCCATATTTGCTCTGTTTTAGAATCAAGAACAAAAAGAACATTTCACTTAAGAACAGAGTAAGAGATTCATGCTTGCAGTATGGACCATTTGCAACTCCCCTGAAATCCAGACTCATTTCCAACCACCTGGCAACTGGGCATTTAGACTGTTCTTTAAACAAACCTATTTGTACTTCTCAAACTTAGAAGTCCCCAAACAGAACTGATTTCTCCTAAAGCCTAGTTTAACTTGAACCTTCCCAGGTGGTACTGAACCCTTCCCGTGGTTAAGAACCCTGCCAATCAATGCAGGAGACCTAAAAGACGTGGTTCGATCCCTGGGTCAGGAAAATCTGCTGGAGAAGGAAACGGCAGCCCACTCCAGTACTCTTGCCTGGAGAATCCCGTGGACAGAGGAACCTGGTGAGCTACAGTCCACAGGGTCGCACGGAGTCGGCCACGACTGAAGTGACTTAGCACACACACCCGGGGCACAGCTGCCCCAGAGGAGGACAACTGCCAAGTGTGGAGAGGAGTCGTCTTGGACTATGTGGGGTGGCAGGGATGGAAGAGGCTCTGCTCTGTTATGATCACAGGGTGGGTGGTGACAAGGGGAGTGAGTCTGAGAGGAGATGAAACCTTCAGCATTTGAAGATATTAAAACAACGGCCTGGAGTCGCCTCTGTATAAAGTCTGCCCTGTATATAGTCTTCTATAGAAAATCTTCCCCTCCTCACCACCAAGTAATACAAGGTTTTTTTCTCCCTTTCCTCTATTGTTCTTAGTACTACTTATTACTGTTGAAATTAATTTCATTTCACCAGATTTAATCTGGATGAACACACTGCAGGAGGGCAAGGGGCAGGGGTACCGGCAATCTACTTAGTGGTGGAGGCTTAGTTGCTAAGTTGTGCCCAAACTCTTGCGACCCCACGGACTGTAGCCCACCTGGCTTCTCAGTCCATGGGATTCTTCAGGCAAGAGTACTGGAGTCGGTTGCCATTTCCTTCTCTAGAGGATCTTCCTGACCCAAGAATTGAACCCAGGTCTCCTGCATTGCAGGCAGATTCTTTACTGACTGAGCTATGAGGGAAGACCCTAGCAATCTGCTAAGGATCCCCATTCCCAAAACCCTTAAGGAAGGAAATATTCCTGGCTATCAAACAGCTGGAACTTAACTTGCCCAAACTGGCCTTGGTTTTAGCCAACAAAGCTTCCTAGAGGCTAAGGTGATGAGCCACTGAATTTCATGAAGTCAACAGGCTAGGTTGGAAGGTCCCTGCAAACTGAATCTCCCTCCAGTTGGGATGTTCAGCTTCTGCTGGTACATTACCCTAAAAGGATCCCACTGGAATGTAAGCTCCAAGAGGCAGGAACTCTGTTTTATTAATTGTTATATTTCCCTGAGGCCCTGAGACCTAACAGGGACTCAATAAATAACTGGTAAATGTTGTTGAAAGAATTGTTTCAAGTTCCTTTTATGAGAACAGAATCAACTTGATTCTATAACACACTTCTTCATAACAACTCTTCATATACTAACAAAACAATTCACATTTATGAAGCATCTACTATTTTTTAGGCACATAAAAGAGCCTTTTACATATTAACCCATACGATCCTCTCAACACCTTATTAGGTAGGAACTGTTAAAGTCCCCATTTTACTATGAGAGATATGAAGTTCAAGAAGATTAAGTAATTTTCCCAAGGTCACATGGTTAGCTAGTTACTGAGCCCATATCTGAACCCAGCAGTGTGGATCTAGAATGCACGCTCTTAACCCCTAGGCCACATTATCTCTGCCACCCTCTGGTCCCCCCCGTTTTCTCTTGCCTGGGTTAAGTGCTATTGCTCAGCTGTATCTGACTCTTTGTGACCCCATGGACTGTAGCTCACCAGGCTCCTCTGTCCATGGAGTTCTCCAGGCAAGAATAGCGGAGTGGGTTGCTCTTCAGGGGATCTTCCCAACCCAGGGACCAAACCCAGGTCTCCCACATTGCAGGCACATCCTTTACAGTTTGAGCTACTCTGGGTTGCCTGGGTTAAACACCTAGTTAATTCCCTTTGTACAGTTCTGCATAGAAATAATCCCCTCTAACCACACAAATCCTGAGCCACAGCCTCCTGAGCTATGGTACCTATGTCAACAGCTAACACTGGCTAAAGGCCAGCGCCGCAGCCATCAGCACTTCCTTTAGTCCTTATATGATGCTATGATGCTGCTGCTGCTGCTAAGTCGCTTCAATACGATGAGGGACTATCATGTATTACTCTCCCGACTCCACAGGGGAAGAAATGACCTCAGAAGGACCCCAAATCACACAGCTAGAAGTGAGGAAGTTTGCACTTAACTGTCTGGTTCTCATATCAAGTCTATGCTAGTAACCCCATGGAATGCCTACCACTACCATCTCATTGCAAGAGGAGTTTTTTCAAACACTGACATTCACCATCTCATTTAATTTTCTTAACTTTTCAAGTTGGACTTCACGGATTTATTTGCAATGAGCAACTGGCGGGGGAGGGTGGTCCAGTAGACACTGAAGTGGCTTTTTGAGAGCCCCCTACCCACTTCCCCACTGCCAAGACAATGTAATTTTTACCACTACACAGTTTTACGGAGAAGGCAATGGCACCCCACTCCAGTACTCTTGCCTGGAAAATCCCATGGACGGAGGAGCCTGGTGGGCTGAAGTCCATGGGGTCGCTGAGGGTCGGGCATGACTGAGTGACTTCACTTTCACTTTTCACTTTCATGCATTGGAGAAGGAAATGGCAACCCACTCCAGTGTTCTTGCCTGGAGAATCGCAGGGACGGGGGAGCCTGGTGGGCTGCCGTCTATGGCGTTGCACAGAGTCGGACACAACTGAAGTGACTTAGCAGTAGCAGCAGCACACAGTTTTAACTCCTTCTAAACTCTAAAGCAACAACTGACCTATCACTTACTAAGAGCTAGAAAAATGTCAAATGCTTTAGTTCCATTTTCCTGAACCTCCAAACCAACCCTGAGGATTTTCTTTTTTTCCATGTTAAAGGTCAATATGACTGGAATTTAGAGATTTGTCACTCAACCTAAAAAGTAGCTTCAGAACCGCTGGGGCATCACAGCTTGAGCTTTAACCAACACAATGTATTCAACTCTTTACCCAGTTAGGCCTCCTACACTTTCCCTCCACTCACTGAGCATGGGAGAGAAGGCGGAACATCAGGATCGAACTAGCCCAAAGTACAACTCCAGGGGAATCACATCCAGCAACACGCGATCCAAGTCCTGCTCATCTAGCTGGGACCAAGTGTCCCCAAACGCAACAAGAACTAGAAATGGAGAACAACAGAGGGGGATGTCCTGGCTTTTTCCACTCGAACTGGCAGGGTATTCTTGAGTATTCATGACTTTCATTAAGGAGGAACTTCAAGAAGTCTGAAGCCCTATGATAGAAAGATGCCAGGGTCCGCAAGAAGAGCCCTAGCCAGGGAAGCAGGACGCCTAGGATGGCGTTCCAATTCTCCACGACCCGGGAGAGTCGCTCCCCTTCTCTGAGGGTCAGTTTCCCATGCCTCTCAAGGCATCTGGGCGAGTCAGAGAGTGGTGTCCAAGACTTCAAAGACCTCCCAACTCTGGCCTAAAGAGCTGTCCGGCTTTGCCTCTCAGAGAAATGGTATCGATTTTTTTTTTTAATCATTTGGTTGCCCAGAACTGCCCGTGGGATCTCAGTTGCCCCAGCAGGGATCAAACCCTTGCACCCCGCACTGGCAGCGCGGAGTCTTAACCCGCTGAACCACCAGGGAAGTCCTAGGCTCTGCCTCTACGGGAGCAGCCGCTAGGGGCCAAGTCCTAGACCCTGACCCTCACGGTGCCTTCAAGACCGGCCCTGGACGTGACGGGGCACTTACAGCCCGGAGGGTCGCCAAGCCCACCAGCCTCCGCGGGAGCACCTTCTTCACTGTCGCCATCTCCGCCCAGCTTCCAATGCGGCCGCTTCAGCGGAGTCCCACGTGACACTGACGGCTAGGTGGGCGTAGCCCCGCCCACGGGGCGGAGCCTCTGGAGCGCCGTAGTGACGCCATGCGGTGGCTCCGCCCCCAGCCTGTCGACGTTTCTATTCCTTCTCGGCAGTTTCCTTAGCCCTCATTTATGAGCGCTTTTTGTGTGCGAAGGGCAAGTGAGGACTCTATAAAGATGAACAAAAATTCACCACAGTCTCTGACTTAATGAGTTTTTGTAATCTGGGAGGTGTGGAAAGACAGATGTGAACAATCACACGCACCTTCTGCAATAATGAGACCAAGCATTACTATTTTGCCATGCGCTGTTCTGAGATATTTGCATGTATTAACTCATTCATCACAGTCTTAAGGACTTAAATGCAGGCGGTCGACTCCGGAGAGAGAAGCATCCTTTGATTACATACCTTGAAGAATAAGTAAACTCTACCCAGGTAAAGAGGATACAGGAAAAACTTTTCAGACAGAGCACAGTGTACGCAAAGGCCCCGAAGCAAAGAAATTGAATGCGTAAGAGCGGTGTTTTTCAAAATAATATCAATTTAGTCGGTACTTTTTAAAAGAAACAAAATATCAGAGTGCCTTGTATAAGCAGGAAAGCTAAGTAATGCTTTACAGAGCCTCTGTTTGTCATTACAAAACAAACTTGGTTTCACTGTAAAATACATTTCTTACTGTACGCTGCAATTAGAAATGTTTGAAAACATTGTTTTAGAAAGATGAAAAAAAGGCCAGAATGACTAGAGAGCAGGCAGAGAGAAGAGGTCTTCCTACTCAGATGGGAGATACTGGCAGGGACTATACCACAGGGCTTTGGCTAACTCCTTAATAACAGCTATCTTAATAGCAACGCATTGGAAGGATTTTAAGCAGGAAGATACACATTGTGCAAACAGGCACTGAGGCTCCTGGCTGGGTAAGAACGCTCACTGACTGGCATTCTTGGGGGAGGCAGAGAAGGCACTGTCCTTGTTTTCAAGGGACTCAGATTTTAGCTAAGGAGAAAACAAGGCATGATAAGTGTTTAGTTATGCTTCCACAGCCCCCCAAATTTCCTCCATCATAGCAGTTAGAGAACTGCCAGAATCCTCAAGCCTGCAGCTAGAGGCTGAGAGTGAAAAGTGTTAGTCACTCAGTCCTGTCTGACTCTTTTCAACCCTAAGGACTGTAGCCTGCCAGGCTTCCCTATCCATGGAATTCTCCAGTCAAGAATACTGGAGTGGGTAGTCATTCCCTTCTCCAGGGGATCTTCCCCACCCAGGGATCAAACCTAGGTCTCCTGCATTGCAGGCAGATTCTTTACTGTCTGAGACCCCAAAGTCAGATCAGATCAGATCAGATCAGTCGCTCAGTCGTGTCCGACTCTTTGCGACCCCATGAATTGCAGCACGCCAGGCCTCCCTGTCCATCACCAACTCCGGGAGTCCACTGAGACTCACGTCCATCGAGTCAGTGATGCCATCCGGCCATCTCATCCTCTGTCGTCCCCTTCTCCTCCTGCCCCCAATCCCTCCCAGCATCAGGGTCTTTTCCAATGAATCAACTCTTCGCATGAGGTGGCCAAAGTACTGGAGTTTCAGCTTTAGCATCAGTCCTTCCAAAGAAATCCCAGGGCTGATCTCCTTCAGAATGGACTGGTTGGATCTCCTTGCAGTCCAAGGGACTCTCAAGAGTCTTCTCCAACACCACAGTTCAAAAGCATCAATTCTTTGGTGCTCAGCCTTCTTCACAGTCCAACTCTCACATCCATCCATGACCACTGGAAAAACCATAGCCTTGACTAGACGAACTTTTGTTGGCAAAGTAATGTCTCTGCTTTTGAATATGCTATCTAGGTTGATCATAACTTTCCTTCCAAGGAGTAAGCGTCTTTTAATTTCATGGCTGCAGTCACCATCTGCAGTGATTTTGGAGCCCCCAAAAATAAAGTCTGACACTGTTTCCACTGTTTCCCCATCTATTTCCCATGCAGTGATGGGACCGGATGCCATGATCTTCGTTTTCTGAATGTTGAGCTTTAAGCCAACTTTTTCACTCTCCTCTTTCACTTTCATCAAGAGGCTTTTTAGTTCCTCTTCACTTTCTGCCATAAGGGTGGTGTCATCTGCATATATGAGGTTATTGATATTTCTCCTGGAAATCTTGATTCCAGTTTGTGTTTCTTCCAGTCCAGCGTTTCTCATGATGTACTCTGCATATAAGTTAAATAAACAGGGTGACAATATACAGCCTTGACAAACTCCTTTTCCTATTTGGAACCAGTCTGTTGTTCCCTGTCCAGTTCTAATTGTTGCTTCCTGACCTGCATACAAATTTCTCAAGAGGCAGATCAGGTGGTCTGGTATTCCCATCTCTTTCAGAATTTTCCACAGTTGATTGTGATCCACACAGTCAAAGGCTTTGGCATAGTCAATAAAGCAGAAATAGATGTTTTTCTGGAACTCTCTTGCTTTTTCTATGATCCAGCGGATGTTGGCAATTTGATCTCTGGTTCCTCTGCCTTTTCTAAAACCAGCTTGAACATCAGGAAGTTCACAGTTCACATATTGCTGAAGCCTGGCTTGGAGAATTTTGAGCATTACTTTACTAGCGTGTGAGATGAGTGCAATTGTGCGGTAGTTTGAGCATTCTTTGGAATTGCCTTTCTTTGGGATTGGAATGAAAACTGCCCTTTTCCAGTCCTGTGGCCACTACTGAGTTTTCCAACTTGCTGGCATATTGAGTGCAGCACTTTCACAGCATCATTTTTCAGGATTTGGAATAGTTCAACTGGAATTCCATCACCTCCACTAGCTTTGTTCGTAGTGATGCTTTCTAAGGCCCACTTGATTAGTCCTTCCAATGAATATTCAGTGTTAATTTCCTTTAGTATTGACTGGTTTGATCTCCTTGCTGTCCAAGGAGATTAAGAATTGTAGGATTTTTTTTTTTTTCTATTTCTGCCAAAATCATCACTGGGATTTAAATAGGGTGAATCCGTGTATCACCTTTGGGTAGTATTAACACCATGACAATATTAAATCTTCCAATTCATGAAAACAGATATCTTTTCATTTATTTATGTCTTCTTCAATTTCAGCAATGGTTTGTAGTTTTCAGTGTACAGGTCTTGAAAGTCATAAAATAAATATGACTTTCATAAAATAAATATGACTTTCATAAAATAAATGACTTTCATAAAATAAATATGACTTTCATAAAATAAATATGACTTTCATAAATGACTTTCATAAAATAAATATGACTTTCATAAAATAAATATGACTTTCAAGACCTGTACACTGAAAACTACAAACCATTGCTGAAATTGAAGAAGACATAAATAAATGAAAAGATATCTGTGTTCATGAATTAGATTTAATATTGTCATGGTGTTAATACTACCCAAAGGTGATACACAGATTCACCCTATTTAAATCCCAGTGATGATTTTGGCAGAAACAGAAAAAAAAAAAAATCCTACAATTCTTAATCTCCTTGGACAGCAAGGAGATCAAACCAGTCAATACTAAAGGAAATTAACACTGAATATTCATTGGAAGGACTAATGCTGAAGCTGAAGCTCCAATATTTTGGCTATCTGATGGGAAGACCCGACTCATTGGAAAAGATTGTGATGCTGGGAAAGATTGAGAGCAGAAGGAGGAGGGGATGACAGAGGATGAGATGGTTGTATGGCATTATTGATTTATTAGAATAAGTTTGAGCAAACTCTGGGAGACAGTGAAGGACAGGGAAGCCTGGCGTGTTGTAGTCCATGGGGTTGCAAAGAGTCAGACATGACTGAGAGACTGAACAACAATAACAATTTGTAAGGGATCTCAAGGACCCAGAATAGCCAACACGTTCTTTAAAAGAACTAAGTTGAAAGACTCACAATTCCTGATTTCAAAACTTCCTGTATTAATTAAAACAATGTAATACTGGCATAAATGACATACAGACCAATGGAAGGGGTTAGAAAGCTCAGAAATTAGCCCTTGCGTATATGATAGAAAATTTTCAACAAGAATGCCAAAACCATTCAATAGGGAAAGAGTCTTTTCAACAAATTTTGCTGAGAAGGTTGGATAACCACATGCAAAAAAATGAAGTTGACTTCTTTCCTGACGCCATATACAGAAATTAACTCAAAATGGATCAAAGACTTTAACTGGCTATTATTCACTGTGGAATACATAATACCAGGTACATGGTTAGCATTAACTATTTACCCTAAGAGTAATACTAGCAAATGTATGAGAATCTGTCTAGGGTCACTAGCAGTTGGAACCATTTTATTTTTTATCACTTTTTAAACTTTTATACATTTTGTTGGCGTACAGTTGATTTACAATGCTGCGTTAGTTTCAGGTATACAGCAAAGTGAATCAGTAATATAGATACATCTACCAACTCTTTTTTTAGATTCTTTTCCCATATAGGTCACTGCAGAGTATTGAGTTCCCTGTGCTGTACAGTAGGTACTTATCATCTGTTTTATATATAGAAGTTTCTATAGATTCCTTATTTATGGTACATAAGCCACAAGGCAATACCATGCTGTACTGTCAAATCTCTTATGGATTTTGTTCTATTAAGCCATATTTCAAAAAGCCTCATTTCAACCAGGGTTCTAGAAGGAGTGTGTGTGGGAAGTGAGTGAGGAAGAATCTTATTTTTATTCAAGATGTAGAAAAAGAACAACTGGAAAACTCTTAAGTAGAATGAAGGACAAAATAGAAGGTAGAAATTTGAATGACGTAGGAAAAATATTACAGTTGAGAGAGGATCATCCAATTAAAAAAACAAGAAAAGAATACTGGCTCTTTGAGACCAATAAAACTGACAACATTATGTGACCACATTGGTCACACAACAAAAAGCATGAATAAAACAAGAGGACAGAGTGAAAGACATTGCATGCTGTAATGTACAAGTTTATGGACAATAAATCTGAAAACTTTGTTGAAATGGGTTCCCTAGACTATTATAGCTTTTAAAAGTAGCTTGAAAATAAAAGAATCCTTACATCCACTAGGATGGCTGTCATAAAATGGACAGATAATAAATGTTGGCAGGGATGTGGAGAAATTGGAACCTTCATTGCCATGACTAGTGGCAATGTACTATAAAAGGTGCAGCTTCTATGGGAGACAGTTTGGCAGTTCCTCAAAAGTAAAATATAAAATGAACGTATGATCCAGTAATTCCAATCTTAGGTATATACCCAAGAGAATTGAAGAGTAGGAACTCAGAGAGAAAACCTGTTCATCAATGTTCTTAGCAAAGTTATTTACAATATTGTGAAGGTGTAAACAATTCAAATGTCCATCAACTGATGGATGGATAGGACCTCCACGGTGGTCCAGTGGTTAAGAGTCCACCTGCCAATGCAGGTTCTCTCCCCGGTCTGGGAAGATTCCAAATGCTGCGGGTGGGTAAGCCAGTGCGCCACGACTACTGAAGGCATGAGCACTGAAGCCTGTGCTCCTCAAAAGGAGAAACCACCACGATGAGAAGTCCACACACCGCAACTAGAGAGCAGCCCCCACTTGCTGCAACCAGAGAAAGCCTGCACACAGCAACGAAGACCCAGTGCAGCCAAGAATAAACAGATAAAACCTGATGGATGGATAAAGAAAATGTGGTATATACGTATAATAGAACGTTGTGTGTGCTGAATGAGTGCTAAGTAGCTTCAGCCGGGTCTGACTCTTTGCGACCCTGTGGACTGTAGCCTGCCAGGTTCCCCTGTCCATGGGATTCTCCAGACAAGAATACTGGAGTGGGTTGCCATGCCCTCCTCCAGGGGATCTTCCCGACCCAGGGATCAAGCTGCATCTCTTCCATCTCCAGCATTGGCAGGCGGGCTCTTTACCACTGAGCTACCTGGGAAGCCCAATAGAATGTTCTCTCTGCTCTGCTTAGTTGCTCAGTCGTGTATGACTTTTTGCGACCCCGTGGACTGTAGCCTGTCAGGCTCCTCCCTCCATGGAGATTTTCTAGGCAAGAATATTGGATTGAGTTGCCATGCCCTCCTCTGGAGGATCTTCCTAACCCAGGGCTCCCATATTGCAGACGGATTCTTTACAGTCTAGATTATTTAAACTTAAAAAGGAATAAAATTTTGATACATGCTACAACATGGATAAATCTTGTGAATATTATGCTAAGTGAAACAAATAAGATACCAAAGGAAAAATATTGTATGCTTCCAAGTATATAAATTATTTATTATTTTTTGTTGTGCAGCATGTGGGATCTTAGTTCCTTGATCAGCTGCACCACATGTCCCTTGGTGGCCACCATGGCAGGATTACCTACCATCAGAATATTCCCAGCCCATTAACAGGCTATGGGAGTCACTTTTATCAGCTTTCTAAGATGAACACAGTGAAAAAATAATTTGTCAGTTTAGGACCAGATGGCAGATGGGAAGAACTGGCCTCCCAAAGGAACTGGCCTCCAGACATGCCTTGGGCCACAATCTTGTAAGGGGTTCAATTCATTCTTTGCTGCAAACTGTCCTGGCCTGGCCTGGTAATCTCAGCACTGAATTATTTGAGATGTTTGAATTTAAGACAGACCCAAGGAGTTCAACTTACTCCTTTCCACTGAGAAAGATCCTCCATAGTGGTCTTATTAAGGACATCTGACACAATCTGGAAGGTTTAAGAGTTGGGGACACACCTTGAGCCTCTATTTTGTAAGGGGGTCCATCCATGTGGCTGCACAGCAAACCATCCTGGCCTGTGACACTCCCCTGAGCTCTTCCACTGAAAGGAAACAGCACACCTCAGATCTCTATTTTGTAAGAAGTTGGATCTACTCATCTCTGTTGTAACCATTTCTGAAATCTGGAATCCTGTCCTACAGCGTGGACTTACTCCAGACTTTAGGACTGATCTAAGGACTTCCCTCGTGGTCCAGTGGCTAAGACTCCAAGTTCCCAATGCAGGGGGCCTGGTTTGATTCTTGGCCAGGGAACTAGATCCCACATTCTGTAAAGATCACATATGCTGCAAAAAAAAAAAAAGAGATCCTGCATGCTGCAATTAAGATCCAGAACATATTAAAAAAAAAAAAATGGCGGGGTGAGGGGGAGATGTGATCTAGAGTTGGAGACACAGTCTGGAGCTCAAGTTGGTGTGGAGTTGGATCTTCTGGTCTCCATTGGAACGATCCTGGAATCAAGTCCAACATCTCGGATTTACTCATCACATTGCATGCAATCCTGAAGACAGAGTTGGAACCCTTCTTTGGGATGAAATTTTTAAGAATTTGGATCTATTCATCTTCATTAGAATCATCCTGGAATCATGCTCCCCCAAGCATTCCAGAGGTTCAGTATCTACTGGAAAATTTACAAGTCGAGGACACACCTGTGGCGGTGACTTTGCTAGGAATTGGATCTGTTCTCAGAGTCTCCCATCATGGTTTACTGGGGACCTTCCATACCGTCAGGGAGACCATGGTGCCAAAGAGTCCAAAAGGTGCCAGAGGCCACCTGGAGCCATCCTGTTGCCCCTCCATCATCTTCCTGGGAAAATGGTGGTTGAAAACTTAAGAGCCCAAAGTTGGAGCTTCGGCTGTTCAGTCTCTTGCACAACTTTTGTAAATTTTGTTTTAGGTAATACTTTATATCTGTTAAGGTAAACAGATATTTTTCACTGTTTTCTAGTTTTTGTACTGTAGATGTGCAATTGTTTTTTACTGATGGAACCAATGATCTACTAAAGTGTCTTATTCATTCTAATAACTTTTTTTTTGGCCACATCCCACAGCTTGGTTCCAAATCAGGAAAGGGGTACATCAAAGCTGTATATTGTCACCCTGCTTATTTAACTTCTATGCAGAGTACATCATGAGAAATGCTGGGCTGGATGAAGCACAAGCTGGAATCAAGACTGCCGGGAGAAATATTAATAATCTCAGACATGCAGATGACACCACCCTTATGGCAGAAAGTAAAGAAGAAATAAAGAGCCTCTTGATGAAAGTGAAAGAAGAGAGTGAAAAAGTTGACTTAAAACTCAACATTCAAAAAACTAAAATCATGGCATCTGGTCCCACCACTTCATGGAAAATAGATGGGAAACAGTGAGAGACTATTTTTTTGGGCTCCAAAATCACTGCAGATGGTGACTGCAGCCATGAAATTAAAAGATGCTTGCTCCTTGGAAGGAAAGTTATGACCAACTTAGACAGCATATTAAAAAGCAGAGACGTTACTTTGCCAACAGAGGTCTGTCTAGTCAAAGCTATGGAAAACCCCAAACTGGAAAAATCCAGTAGTCACGTATGGATGTGAGAGTGGAACTATAAAGAAAGCTGAGTGGCGAAGAATTGATGCTTTTGAACTGTGGTATTGGAGAAGACTCTTGAGAGTCCCTTGGACTGCAAGGAGATCCAACCAGTCCATCCTAAAGGAAATCAGTCCTGAATATTCATTGGAAGGACTGATGCTGATGCTGAAACTCCAGTAATTTGGCCACCTGATGCGAAGAACTGACTCATTGGAAAAGACCCCAATGCTGGGAAAGATTGAAGGTGGGAGGAGAAGGGGACGACAGAGGATGAGATGGTTGGATGCCATCACCAACTCAATGGATATGAGTTTGAGTAAACTCCGGGAGTTGGTGATGGACAGGGAGGCCTGGTGTGCTGCGGTCCACGAGTTCGCAAAGAGTTGGACACAACTGAGCGACTGAACTGAACTGAACACAGCTTGTGGGATCTTAGTTCCCCTATCAGGGGTAGAACCTGGGTCCCCGGAGTAAAAGCGACAAGTCCTAATCCAGAGAATTTAGGATTAGGATTTAAATTCCCAGGGATCACCAGGGAATTTACCTAATTCTAATGATTTATTTGTATATATTCTTTGAAGTTTTCTATGTGAACAATCACATCGTCCAAGAACAATGATTGTGTGGTTTCATTTTTTCTGACTCTTAGATCTCCATTTTTTGTTTTTTTCTTAACTTGTTTTACTGCATCTATCAGGACCTTCCAACCCAAACAACACTGAATATTAACAGTGATACTTGGCACCCCATCTCACTCCTGGTTTACAACGTAAAGGTTCATATGGTATTCATATTTTTCTATTTCTTCGTTATTTAGTCTTGGTAGATTTTGTGGTTCTAGGAATTTGTCCACATTCATCTAGGTTATCCTATTTGCTGGTATACAGTTGTTCATAGTTCTTATAATTCTTCTGTAGAATTGGTAGTAATGTCCCCACTTTCATTTCTAATTTTAGTAATTTGGGTCTTCACCAATTCTTAGTACACTTGGCTACAAGCTTATTATTTCGATTTCTTTAAAAAGAATCAATGTTTGGTTTTGTTGATTTTCTCTATTGTTTTTGTATTTTTTATCTCTGCTCTAATCTTTGTTTCCTTCTTTCTGCTAACTGGTTTTAGTTTGTTGTTTTTCTAGTTCCTTCTGTTCTACAGTTAGGTTGTTGATTTGAAATCTTTCTTATTCCTTTTTCGCAATGTGTTTATACCAATAAATTTCCTACTCAGCACTGCGTTTTCTGGGTCCCGTAAGTTTTGGTATGTTGTTTTTGTTTTCATTCATGTCTAAGTATTTTCTAATTTTCTTTGTGATCTCTTTGATAGAGTTACATTGTTTAATTTCCACAATTTTGTGAATTTTCCAGTTTTTTCTGTTACTGATATTGAACTTCATTTGCATGCATGCTTAGTCACTCAGTCGTGTCCGACTCTTTGCGACCCTATGGACTGTGGCCCACCAGGCTCCTCTGTCCATGGAATTTTCCAGGCAAGAATACTAGGGTTGGTTGCCATTTCCTCCTTCAGGGAATCTTCCCCTCCCAGGGAACAAACCCGAGTCTCCTGTGGCTCCTGCATTGGCCAACAGATTCTTTATCACTGAGCCACCTGGGAAGCCTCACAACTTCATTTAGTCATGGTCATAGAAGATACTCTGAAAAATATATATTTAAAAAATCTATTGAGATTAATTCATGGCCAAATAGATGGTATTTTTTTTTCTATCTTTTTTGTTTCTGTTCCTCAGACTCAATAATTTCCCCTGTTCCATTGCTGTTCTTTCTTCTGCCTGAGCAAATCTGCCCTTGAATTCCTTTAGTGAAATTTTCATTTCAGTATTTTACTTTTCAGCTCCAGAATTTTTGTTACATGTTCCTTTTATTGATATATTCGTTTTCTTTACTTTCTCTGCATTTTCCTTTAGTGATTTGAGCATTTTAAAAACAGTTCTTTTTAAGTCTTTGTCTGGTATATCTGCCATCAGGTCTTTTCCAGCAAGTTTCTGTTGATTTACTTTTTTTCTTTTGAATAGGTCATACCTTCATGTTTCTTTGTATGTCTCGTGATTTTTGTTGTTGTTGAAAACTGGACATTTGAATCTAATAATGTGGCAACTCTGGAAATCCAGATTCTTCTCCTTCCCCTGGTTTGCTATTTTGTTGTTGTTGTTACTGTTTTTGTTCATTGCCTTTTCCCCCTTTTTGATTGTTGTAGGTTGTCTCTGTGCCAAGGATAAGTCAAAGGTGTAAACTTAAGGTCTTCTCAGGCCTTTTCTGACTCTTTCCACGGGCAGACATGGTCACTTTCTAATATCTCCCATATAAGCAGTTGTTGGATTTCCTAACCTTTAATGTCTAGCTCCCAGAAGGGGGAAAAAATGAAACTGGGGGTGGGGAATGAGCACCAGCCCTTTAAGTCCCTTGTAAGTTACTTCAGCTATTGGAGGAGGGGGTTGCAACAATGGGGAAGGCACAACAATGGTTTGTCCACCTATCGCCTGTACCTCTGTGATCAAAAGCAGCATTCAAGAGCACAAATCGCACCCCCCTCCACCCAAAGAGCACAAATCCCTGACATTTGGACAACAGAGTCCTTTTGCCCACCTTGAACTCATAGACTATATGCAAGTTGTTCCAGGAACACATGCACAGCTGTGTACTCAATGATTAGGGATGAGGGATGGGTAGCTGAAACTGACCAGAATTAACCATAATTTACCATCCAGGTATTCTTCTGGAAGTTGCAAGCCTTCAGTAGCCTCCAGAGTTTCAAAATAGTTACATCAGACAGATTCTGCCAGTACAATTGTTTTCTAGATGGGGGAAGAGATTCTTGGTGCTTCCTCTTTGCCATCTTCCTGGAACCCTCTCTAAAGCAATTTTTCTTAAAAGCTACATTTCACAAGTTTCAATGCATAGCATTTCCATTATTATTCTAAGTGCTTTCTAATTTTCTTGTGCTTTCAATAATAAATAAGTATTTAAAAGTGTTTTAAAATTTCTTAACATATTAGTTTTTCCTTCAAGTTTTTATGGTCCTTTAATTATGTTACAGACATATGATATAATCCTTATGACATTGCTTCTTTGGTATTCACATCTGTAAATGTTTCATATGTGCTTGAGAAAAACAAATTTTATGTAAATGTAGGTTAAGGATTTCCAAATACATCTTGTAAATAAAAAGGAGAAAACTTTATTAGATCTCTAACAATTAGAGAGACTGAGTGGATGCATGCACGTGTTAAGTGCTGTGCTGGGCTTCGTTTAGTTGTTCCGTCATGTCTGACTCTTTGTGACCCCATGGACTATAGCCCGCCAGGCTCCTCTGTCCATGGGATTCTTCAGACAAGAATACTGGAGTGGGTTGCCATGCTCTCCTTCAGAGGATCTTTGCAACTCAGGGATCAAGCCCAGGTCTCCCGCATTGTAGGCGGATTCTTTACCATCTGAGTCACTAGGGAAGTCCAAAAATACTGGAGTGGGTAGCCAATCCCTTCTCCAGGGCATCTTCCCAACCCAAGGGTCACACCTGCGTCTGTTACGTCTCCTGCATTGGCAGGTGGGTTCTTTACCACTGATGCCACCTGGCCAACTCAAGAGAATGGGACTAGAAGTGAGGAACAGAAGAACCAAAGGGATTACTTTCTTGCTCAGCATTAAGGAGACTTGGCAGGTACTCAACTTCTACTTTTTTCTTTTTAAACAGAAACATAAGGCTATAAGCAGTCCATATAGAAACTGGAAGAAGAAAGCTACAACGTGCTTTTTAGTAGAAAATGATTTGACATACAAATTTATTTATTTGACTGTATTAAAGCAAGGCAGAATCACATTCATTTTCTTCATAGAATCCCTGTAAACAGACTGAATGTCAGAGCTCTTAGCTTGCTTTGCAAACTTCTAAAAAGCTTACTATTAGCAGCCTTGGAAGCATTTTCCTTCCCCTCGAGGCTCTCCTGCTCTTGGGGGCAGATGGGGGTAGCTGGCGACAGCCGATGCTAAATAAATAGCATATAGTCGAGTCTGCCAAATCCTTTTCAGCACCTCCCATAGGCAATGGGACGATTTGGCTTATTCTTGAAGTCATCTGAGTAAGCAGTCAGGTTATGAAACAGAGGATGGAGGAAGTTTCCATTGCAGATAATTCCCAATAGTAGGAATGGGTGAGCTTAACTGTTCAGTCTCTTCTATTGATCAGAGAGAGATGCTAGCACTGGATCTCAGATCTTTGATCCCGTGAGACATCAGTGTAATGTAATCCGTTCCATTTATTAAAATGTGTTGGAAAAGAGATTTCTGAGTAGAGAAGAGTCGTTTATTATAATGATGGCGATATAAGAGGAAAATCAAAGTGCCGGCGGTGTCCCTTTCTTCTTGAACTCCAATGATCACTTCACTCCTGTCAGCTTTATGGTCCAAGCAAACTCAGTTGGAAGAGCAGCGGGTGGTAACTGGGGCAGGAACACGAGGAGACCTTTACCTGAGGGATTTAGGGACCACTTCAGATCCTTTTGGATTCCCAGCATTGTTACCTGCAGAGAGCAAAAGGGAATGGGAAAAACACGAATGCATTGATGAGCACAGAATATGGCCTGAATATGGTGGCAAACAACTACACTGGGCCAGGGCGGGGAAGACAGCCCAGAAGGGAAACAGGAGAGATCTGGGGAAGGAAGGAAGGGTCAGAGAAGGCTCGCCAATTCCTTTACAAAGAGCTACATCTCCAACAGGACTGACGGAGGCTCTTTACCTTTGTGGTTGAAGTAGCTATAGGGGATATAAGGCTTAAGATTCCATATTCTGGCCAGTGCAGTAAAATGGCATAAACAGCTAATCCTTTAGACGTATACCTGGGAAAAAAGAAACGTCGTTGTCAAAGATGCCCGGCTTATTATCCTGCCACATGACCTTATACATTCCCCCGTCAATTACCCACCAATTGCGAGACCTTCAGTCTGTCACTGCCACGAGCAAGTAACTTGATACCAATTTAGGTTTGGGCTTCCCTGGTGGCTGAGACAGCAAAGAATGTGCCTGCAGTGCAGGAGGCCTGGGTTCGATCCCTGGGCTGGGAAGATCCCCTGGAGGAGAGCATGGCAACCCACTCCAGAATTCTTGTCTGGAGAACCCCATGGACAGAGGAGCCTGGCGGGCTACAGTCCATGGGGTCGCAGAGTCGGATGTGACTGAGCGACTAAGCACAGCAGCACGGTTAAGCTCTGTGGGAATTATGTAGCCCTGGAAGACTCTTTCTGGGTGGTATCTTCCCTTTCTTCTCTGTATGGGGTTCTAAGTTTTCCTAAAACATTTTTTTTAACTCTTATATTAGTGACACATACTGAAGCCATCTTCCTCATTATTCATATATTTCTTTATCTTTAAATCCATATGAAAACATCTGAGGGTATAACATGGGCAAGATGTGCAATGAAGATGAATTTTAATTCCTTTTTAAAATTTAAAATTTTTGGTCATCCCACTTGGTTTTTGGGATCTTTAGTTCCCCGATCAGGGATCAAACCAAGGCCCATGGCAGTGAAAGCGTCTAGCTCTATCCTCTGGACCGCCAGGGAAATTCCCAAGACAAATCTGTTGTTCTGAGGTTTCACTATGCTTAGAGAAAGTGAAAGTGCTAGTCACTTGGTGTGTGCAGCTCTTTGAGACCGCATACACTGTAGCCTGCCAGACTCCTCTGTCTACGGAATTCTTCAGGCAAGAATACTTGAGTGGGTAGCCATTCCCTTCTCCTGGGGATCTTCCCAACTCAGGGATTGAACCTGGGTCTCCCTCAATGTGGGCAGATTCTTTACCATCTGAGCCACCAGGGAAGCCCATCCTTATAGCAGAGGGTGAAAAAAATCACTAAATAGAAACTCATCCAAAACAGAACCATGAACGTGTTTCTCCTGATGCAAAGCCCCCAGCTCTGTGATATAACATTTGCAGAGGTCTTTCACTGAGCAGTTAGTATGTACCTGGCACTCTGCTGGGTGCTTTACATAGGTTCGTTTATTTAATCCTCACACTCTAGGAAGTTAAGTATCATCACCCCATTTTGCAGTTGAAAATTTAAAAAATTCCTGAAGCCTGAGATCAAATAACTAGATCCACAATGCCAAGTGTGAATCATGCCTTCTTCGCTTAGTAGCTTCGTAACTCTGGGCGGATGATTACTCCCCTGGACCTGCTTTCTCCTTGTAACCTAGGGATAGTGACATTATCCACCCAGTGAGATTGTTGAGGGGACTAAATGAGGAGAAAGAATTTAGGATGGAGTCTACCACATGTGGGTGCTGTACAAATATTAGCTATGACTGTTTTTAGGGGTTGAGCAAATTGATACTTCGTAGCTCCTTTCTTCACCAAGCCTACCCACCTCCCTCACTAGTCAAAGATACCCTGGGGCCTAAAACATAAACCTGGGCACACATTTAACATCACAGAACAGCTCTTGTGTTTCCTCCAGATGAGTCCGTAGCCTGGCTTGTAACCACTGTGGACCCAAGGGGTTGCCAGCTCAGGATGTTCCTACCTGTAACAGAAGACTAGACTCACCATACAGAGTTCTTCTCAGATTGTACTCTCCATGGTTTGGAGGCATAGATAGCCTCTCCATTGATGCTCAGCCACTTCCCAACAGCAAGTAGCCTTTCTTGGAAGATGGGAACGATCAGTCCGTCTTTGGTTGGTCCGACGTTGAGAAGATAGTTGCCTCCCAAACTTACTGTCTGAACCAGTTCCTGGCAGGAGCAGAAAACAAGGAAATTCTAGTTCTGAATGCCAAGCCTGGCTGAATGCTTAAAACACACAGATGGAGGGAAGAAGAAGAATCTAGGCTGTTCTCCCTGTGTTTTGTGAATATCCTCTATCTTTTGGAAAAGACAATATATTTTTGTCATTTTCATAGCAGGATAGGCTTACATGAGAAAATTGAAAAATTCTGCTACACAGTTGAGAGATATATTAACTCAGATTCCAGGGAGTGATCATGGGCTCTTACCCGTGAGCTGGCACCTGCCATAGTGCCATATGTAGACGGAAGTGTCATATATCAGAGGCACAGAGTGTCAGCCAGGGAGCTGAAAACAAAGCACTTGGCCTTGAAAGGATTCTGTGGAGCCAGCCAGAGAGAATACAGAGATTAGAGATGAGAGATTTAGAGCAGGTGCTATGGAGACTCGGGGTGGGGCGGTGGGGCGGGGAGGTGTGGAAGAGACCTGATGAATTTCAGGATACCCTGAGCTATATAAATGTGTATGTTGCCCCTTCAGGAAAACATTCTGTAAAGAGATATAGTCTTTAAGATTTCTGGGGTGGGATGCGTGTGTGTGTGTGTTTCCTGTGACCCCACACAGTAGCACTTCAAGGCAGTCCAGAAAAATTAAGGCTACATACAGAAAATTTTAAAAAGGAGGTTCTGTTAGAGTACCCCAAAGACACCACACCATTAACTTTTGAGGTTTCCTTCTGGTCTTTTTCTCGTGCAGTTAATTCTATATAGTTGTGATACTGCATAACTTGTCTTTTCATCAACCCTGTAAGCATTAATCCCTATTACATTCAGAAACGTTTTCATGGTTAAGGAAAATCCCCAAATCTGCTGAATTATTCCTTTATGGTTGCCAGGAATTGAAACAGCCCAATGTCAATCTGAAAATAATCCTGGGGAGAACACCTCTGTACAGAACTCTTCAGTAATTAGACCTGTCTCCTTAGGACAAGTGTTATGAGTATGTTCAATAACCCGAACGGGTTCTCCCGGCCCATAAGTCTATCCAGAGTGCTTCCACCGCTTTTAGCCAGAAGGCAGCCTGGGACTGCAGTTAACAAATAACTACCTCTTACCGAAATGATCGTGGATTCGTTTGTGATGTCAGCCATCTCCATGTCTCGACGGTAGCCCCAGGACCGCTGGTCTATGGAGGTGCACATCTCCCACTTGTGATCTGGCAAGGTCTCTGGCTGGAATTTATCTTTACAGTTGTAGTATCCTCCATGATGACAGGAGCAGTTCTGACCCCATCGGTCATTCACTACGACCTCATCCTAAAGGAGGAAGGAGCACTGAGATCATCGGGGGTAAAACTATCTAACTCAGTTTGATAAGTCAGGTGCCTGTTTGGAAGCAAGGAGCAGACTCAGTCGAGCACAGTGGTTCTCAACTGGAGGAGACAAAGGGCAAAATCTAGAGACGTTTCTTGGTCACAACTCGGGGTGGTGCCACTGCCTCCTAGTGGGCGGAGACCAAGGATTCTTCTAAACCCATTACAAGGGAATCCCCTGGCCGTCCAGCGGTTAAGAATCCCTGCTTACACTGCTAGTGGGTGGGGGTCTGATCCCAGGACTGGGAACTAAGATCCCGCATGGTCGCATGGTGTGGGCAAAAAAAAAAAATCATAAACATCTTACAACACAGAGAACTGTCCCTTCACAACAAAGAAATATCCAACTCCAAACGTTATTTGCAGTTAACCCCAGTCTAGCAATATGTAGTGTCAGAACTGGAAGGGCCTGTTTAGATTATCTAGTAAACCATTTACTCTATCGGAAGAGAAATGTAGAAGAGGAGACCTGCCGAGATCACATTCCCAGGCAGAGTTTCTGAAAGCTGGGACTATGAATCCAGCCCAGGATGCTTTTCACTATATAACCCTGACTTTCTTTACCTAAGTAAGGCAAAGTCAGTAATCAAACATTCTTTTCCTTCCCTTAAGGTTTTGCTGAACTTCGAAAAATCTTTACATAGAATAACTTAATGTCAACATTTAATACTACTATGAGGCTCATACTGGGGTATCCAGAGTAAACAAGTCACAGCTCTTGCCCTCAGAGATCCAGCAGCGACTAGCTGAGGAGACATATACATGGACGATTATGATGTGACATCACATCAGCGTCACGGAATTCACCTAAACACCAGTTCAGGAGTGGTTTCTTGCTTCTTTCAGAAAGAATATAAATTTCCAGGAGCCAGATTTAGTTTACATTCCACCAGTACTTACTCTGTGTCTAACTGGGCCAAGGACTGTTGCTGGAGTTGGGGATGTAGGAGTGAACAGACCCAAATTCTTGCCCTCACAAAGGTGATGCTTCAGTGAGGGAGACAGATAGCAACGAGGTAAGTGGTATCTGAAATATGTTGGGCCAGGTAAGTGGTTAAGAGAAAGATAAGATAAGGAAAGACAGCGTTGATGGAGGCATGCTGCGATTTTAGACAGGGTGGTGGGGAAGGTGTGACTTCCCAGAGAAGACCTGCAGAGAGGTCAGGAGTGGGAATTACAGACAGCAGAGGGGTAAGGATCAGGGTCTGCTTCTCCTAAAAGTCATTTCCTAATATGAGTACATGACAACCCTCTTTCCTAACGCATGAGAAAGCACGCAGGACAAGAGTGGGTAGAATATGGTCTGCAGTGTCCCACCCGAGGATCCGCATCTAAGCCACCCCAGCCGGGGAACCACCGGGGAAGAACCACCAGGCCTCGCCACTAGAGGTCCCCACGCAGCCTGAAAGTTCCAAAATACCAATGTGAATTTGCTTCCAATTGTCACATAGGATCTTTCTTTCCCTTTTCTGAATTTAGTAATAGTTAGCCAGTGACATCCACTCCAGTACTCTTGCCTGGAAAATCCCATGGACAGAGAAGCCTAGTAGGCTGCTGTCCATGGGGTCGCTAAGAGTCGGACAGGACTAAGCAACTTCACTTTCACTTTCATGCATTGGAGAAGGAAATGGCAACCCATTCCAGTGTTCTTGCCTGGAGAATCCCAGGGACGTGGGCTGCCGTCTATGGGGTCACACAGAGTCGGACACGACCGAAGCGACTTAGCAGCAGCAGCAGCCAGTGACATCCTAAGAGGTTTATGAACCTACCCAGATAGCTCAGTTCAAACTGGTCTTAGATTTTTCTTTTTTTTTATGGAACGCTTCACGAATTTGCGTGTCATCCTTGCGCAGGGGCCATGCTAATCTTCTCTGTATAGTTCCAATTTTAGTATATGTGCTGCTGAAGTGAGCACAGAATTTTCTTTAAAATGCACAACAAAGCTAGAATCTGTAAGATTTTTGAAATTTTCTATGGTGAAGATTGAGACTTCTGCTACTTTGTGTCTTGAAATGTGAACTATAAACGGGCAGCTATTGTGCAGTGTAGTAGGTTGCTTTTGAGGGACAGCACAAGGCAGGCGAAGTTTCCAACTTCCTTAGAATTTGGATCTCAGGGAAAAGAAATTTCCCTATATGAGTTAAACTACACAGTCAACATAGAGTAGCTGAGGTCATAGATTCTCACATTTTATTCCTATCGTTTAATAAGTTTTATATATTAATTTTTTGGGTGGTTTTCTTATTTACAATGTCTGTTTGCTTAACAGTTTATTTTCTCTATGGTGGTCTGGGGCTTCTTTATACTATTTCTATCCTACGACTTAAATTTAAGAAGCTTGAAAACTAGCTTGTAAAAATCAAGAATTAAAGGAGAAAAGAAAGCTTTAAGGAAAAAAAGCTTAAAGAAAGAAAAAGGAAGGGGCAAAAAAGAATGAAAGGAAAAACCTTTCACATCCATTAAGCTCCCTCGTCCCTACCGCACCCATATCGATACTGGTATTTATTTATTTGCTTACACTTAAAGTCCTTATTGAATTTGTTACAATATTGTTTCTGGTTTTATGTGTTGGCTTTTTAGGCCCAAGACATGTGGGATCTTAGCTCTCTGACCAGGGATCAAAGCTGATCCCTTGCATTGGAAGGTGAAGGCAGACTTAAGCACTGAACCCCAGGGAAGTCCTGAGATTAGTATTTATTATTGTCACTGTTGTCATTACGGTTATTACTCCAGATCTTGGCTCCTCACATTGTGTTTTATCATAACAGATAAATAAGGGAGAAGTCATATAATCACATACCTTAACTGGGCTATCATTGTAGAGCCAAGCAAGAAAATCTGTAGAGTTCCAGTAAGTGTCAGGACATTCCCACTCTCCATCAGACCAAATCAAGTCAGGTTTATACCTGAGAGACACACAATTACAACAAAGTTTATCATCTGAATCCAGTCACAGTCAAGTCTGACAGACCTATCTTTGCCACATATATTTAAAAATTAATTTCCTCCTATTTTGAAAGTACCATGGTACAGAGAAAGTGGAAAACTAAAGGATGAAAATGACCACACACACACCTGTGAGCTAACACAACCACCATTTAATATACAGCATTTTGGTATATTTCTTCCCAATCTTTTTTTAAAATGTCTTAGATTAAAAAGTAAAGCTTTATTCAGTGTGTATACAATTTGGTTTCCTTCCAGAAACTGATCCCAATGAAAAGAGTGGTGCTCCAGAACTACAGGATTACTGTTTCTGCTTTTAAGATGTGTTAAGAGCTCGAACCGGAGAAGGCAATGGCACCCCACTCCAGCACTCTTGCCTGGAAAATCCCATGGACGGAGGAGCCTGGTGGGCTGCAGTTCATGGTGTCGCTAGGAGTCGGACATGACTGAGCGACTTCACTTTCACTTTTCACTTTCATGCATCGGAGAAGGAAATGGCAACCCACTCCAGTGTTCTTGCCTGGAGAATCCCAGGGACTGGGAAGCCTGGTGGGCTGCCGTCTATGGGGTCGCACAGAGTCGGACACGACTGAAGCGACTTAGCAGCAGCAGCAGCAGCAGCAAGAGCTTGAACTGTTCCATCAAATGCATTTTGGGGGACAACTACCCAGAGCTTTGATCATAAAAATCTATTGAATTCACTTGAGCCACAGTTGCATCTTTCTCATATTACTACTCTGAGCCTTATGAGTGTATGTATTTATACCTCTAAGGTAAGCAGTATTAGTCCCACTTAAGAAAGCCAAGAATGTATTGCTCAGTAACTTTGTTTTAGGTGCAAAGCTGGTAAGTAATAGGAGCTGGAACCCATATGTAAATCTGCCTGTTAGTGAATCCTGTGCTGTACTCCGTAAACACTTAGGTCAGCACGTCGAGTCCAGGAAAAAGGCTGCCTAAGAGGCGAGAGAAACACAGATGGTGTGTGTTTTACTGTATAGGAAAAATCGTAGTAGGCACTTTATACTCGTTAACTTCATTCATTTTCACAACACCCTGTGATGTATAAACAGGTAAAGAAACTGAGCTATAGAAAGATCACGGGTTTGTTCGAGGTTATACACTCAGTAAGAAAAAAAGAACTGGATTTCTGACTTGAAGCTTTGCTGGTTGGTTTCTTAACAACCGTCCTGTTTCCTTGCAGCAGTCATCTGGGTGCAAGTTTTTTCGTCTTTTGGTCTACAGTGAGTGTCCAAGCACAGACGGCTGCCTCTTAATCTTTAAAGGTCCACCATCCTCCTAAGTGCCCCCAGGAGCAAGAAGGGCAAACGCAGAATAAAACATGGTGAAGACCACTGACAAACCCCAAAGTAAAAGTCATCATTTTTAAGGATAATTAAGAATAATAATGCCTCTATTATTCTGTACCAGGCATAGTGATAGAAACTTCATATGTTATGCTGAGCCCTACTTAGAAGGCATTCTTGTCACTTTACAGAGTGAGAATCTGAGGCTCAGATGAGTAACCTGTTTAAGGCTTCTAAGGGAGTTCCCTGGCGGCCCAGTGGTTAGGACTCTGTGCTCTCACTACTGAAGGCCTGGGTTTGATCCCTTGATCCCTGGTCAGAGAACTAAGATCCCACCAGCTGCACTGCTGTTGTGGTCATTGATGTTGTTCAGTGGCTAAGTCATGTCTGATTCTTTACGACTCCATGGACTGCAGCACACCAGGCTTCCCTGTCCTTCACTGTCTCCTGGAGTTTGCTCAAACTCATGTCTATTGAGCTGGTGATGCCATCCAACCATCCCACCCTCTGTCGCCCCGTTTTCCTTTTGCCCTCAATCTTTCCCAGAATCAGGGTCTTCCAATGAGTCATCTCTTTGCAGCAGGTGGCCAAAGTATTGGAGCTTCAGCATCTGTCCTTCCAATGAATATTCAGGGTTGATTTCCTTTGGGATTGATTGGTTTGATCTCCTTGCTGTCCAAAGCACTCTCAGGAGTCTTCTCCAGCACCACAATTTGAAGGCATCAATTCTTTGGCACGCCTTCTTTACAGTCCAACTCTCACATCCATACATGACTACTGGAAAAACCATAGCTTTGACTAGACGGACTTTTGTTGGCAAAGTAATGTCTCTGCTTTTTAATATGCTGTTTAGGTGTGTCATAATTTTTCTTCCAAGGAGCAAATGTCTTTTAATTTCATGGCTGCAGTCACCACCCACAGTGATTTTGGAGCCCAAGAAAATAAAGTCTGTCACTATTTTCATTTTTTTCCCCATCTATATGCCATGAAGTGATGGGAACAGATGACATGATCTTAGTTTTGCGAATGTTGAGTTTTAAGCCAGCTTTTTCACAAGCTTGCATGGCACAGCCAAGAAAATTCTTGAGGGTAACAAGAGGCAGGATTCAAATACAAATCTGCCAGATGCCAAACCCTCTGTAGGGTCCATTAGACCATGCTGCCCTTCTCCAAGCTCCTGACAAAGAAAGTGGTATGGAAGGAGTTAACTGAGGTTTGACTTACTACCATCCTCAGTTCTGTTTCAGTTTATAAAATCAGCATGACCATACTATGGAAGTTTTGAAAAGCAAAAAGAAAAAGTATACTTTGTCTTAACACAATGATTACTCATTACTATTTTGATGTCTTCTAGAGTTTTTTCATATCCCACCCCTACCCCTTTCCCCTCAACAGTATAAGCAGCTCAGATGTCATTGATGAAAGTCATAAGGCTAAAACAACTTTTGTTTTGTACCTGTTAACAAGGTCATAGAGCTCTGGCATTGTTTTTGCATTGACGAAGTACTGGGTTTTAAAGCCATTTTTCTTATCACGTAGGTAGAGAGGATGGAACCATTCTAAAAGTGAGTGATACAGTCCATAGCGTATGTTCCTGAAACAGAAAAACAGGACAGCAACTGTCATTAAGCAAAGAAAAAATATTTTAAGAAAAATCAGTTGCCAGCATTTTCACATCTCAGTGAAATTTACCATTAGGGCATACAGGGGTCAGGACCTACAGCCAGTTCCTTAAATTATCTCTTATCATTCATTTAAGCAACATGATTGGCTTCCTTTGTTTTTGATGATACAAATAACAAATTGGGCTTCCCAGGTGGCACTAGTGGTAAAGTACTCATCTACCAACGCAGGAGACACAAGAGAGACAGGTTCCATCCCTGGGTCAGGAAGATCCCCTGGAGGAGGACGTGGCAATCCACTCTAGTATTCTTGCCTGGAGAATTCCATGGATAGAGGAGCCCGGCGGGCTACAGTCCATGGGGTCACGAAGAGTTGGACATAACTGAAGCGACTTAGCAGATAACAAATTATCTTTATGCATAAATTATCTTAACACCAAAACGTTATTTAAACCATTTTCTGTCTTTTAAGTCAATTATCTCAATAACATATAGTCCTATTAAAAATGTTTTCTGTTGATCATAATAGATATTGAAGAGATACTGGAAAATGGAGACAAATACCAAGAATATCCAAAATCTCATCACTCAGAAAGAACCGTTAGTACCATTTTCTGTGCAGTTGAAATTAATTTATTGTTTCATATAAGATTTACTAATAGTTCTTAATATACCTGAAACAAAATATGGTTAAACTTACCTATTTTCATACACAATAAAACTTGTTGTGAATTAAGAAGAGTGAGTTTTTGGAAATGCTGTAATACAAGAAGGAAGGATACCATTTGCAGTGGCATAGACAAAGCAGAAAGAACTGAAGTTAAGAATTTCATCATGTGATTCAGTGACTAGAAGCAGAGAAGGTGAAAATCAAGGCTCTTAGAGTCCAGATCTATTCAACATCTCAGACTTTTACAGCAGGACTATTAGCAGAGCACAGTATTGGGGAACTGAATGTTTCACAGGTGACATATGTCAGCAAATGCTTTTGACCGGATAATATTTGAGGCTTTGTAGGCCTTGCTATCTCTACTCTGACTCTGCAATTAGAGCTTGAAAGTAGCCAGAATCAATGCGTAAGTGAATGAACACAACTGTATTCCAATCAAACTGTATTTATACAAATAAGTAGCTGGTCTACCCCTTAAATAGGACATCAAGTTTGCCAAATCACAACAGAGCTGAGTGGGCATGACACAAATACCACTTTTCCTCCTTACAGGCAAATATACTCAGAACAGTAGGGTCCAAAATCAGAGCACCTGGGTTCAAATCTCACTTCTGCCCCTTCCCAGCCCTTTGACCTTGGAAAGTAGTTACATCTTAAGTGGCAGATATTAGAAATATTACCTAGAATCACGAGTGATGCCTTACCTTCCTTTTTGTTGCTTTAACTGCCCTCTTCAGCTCTCTCCTGATTTACCACTCATCTAAACCTTCCATGAAGCCTACAAAGCTCTGGGTTGACAGCTAAGGAGGACACAAAGATGAGACACAACCCTGGCCTCCACCAGACACTGGAAAAGGCCCTAGGTTGGAAGGCTTCCCAGAAAGAATCCTTTGAAGAGCACAAGTGCAGCGTCGTGGTCTCTGCTGCGTATCCTTCACCTAACCAGAGAGGGCTGTGCACTTCTCTGATGCTGTCACTTTGGGTCACATGAAAACTGCCAAGGTTCAAACACTGCCAATTCAGGGCCAGACGCCCTCCCATGTACTGGTTAAATGCAAACTTGGAAAACACAGCAGAGAAGAGAAGGCACGGGATACTGGGTGGTTAGATCAAAAGTGAAGATGGGGTGACTGTCTGTGGACACGCACCTCTTCCGGATGGCTGTTCCCAACTCACCAACCAAATCACGATGGGGCCCCACATCCTTAGAGTTCCAGTTCCAAGACACAGGGCTTGGCCAGTTTGTGTAGCCTTCGTGATGCTTTGTCGTCAGGACTACATACCTGTGAACATTGAAACCATGTGAGCAAAGGAAGTGGGCAGTGGGCCACGAGCACCAACTTACCTGGCACGCCTGAGGCTTTTAAAATGGTTGAGGGAACTCAACTACAGGAACTCAACAGGAAATGTACAGTTGACCCTTGAACAACGTGGTGGTTAGGGGGTGGTTAGCAGGTGTCTGCTGACCCCTGTTGCAGAAGAAAATCCATGTGTAACTCTTGACTTCGCCCTAAACTACTCTTGACTGGAAAGCTTACCAATAACATAAATGGTCGATTAACACCCATTTTGTATGCTATATGTATAATATACTGTATTTGTACAATGATGTAGGCTAGAGAAAAGAACATGCTCTTAAGAAAATCATAAGGAAGAGAAAATACATTATAGTACTGCACTGCATTTATTTGTTTACTTTATTGGAGTACAGTTGCTTTAAGATGTTGTGTTAGTTGGAGATTGGGCATATGTACTGTATTTATTGATACCATAAGTTTACATTGTCTGTTTACAAGATGAACCACCTGCAGTATCCACAGCAATACTGTCTTACATGATACAAAACACTGTAGACATTATAGTTATTCCTAACACTAAATATCAAAGCTAGAAAGCTAATGTGAAAAAGCAATTTATATTTATTTGTAGTTCTAATGATTCATTCATTGATACTGAAGAAACAGCAACATGATTGCTTTATAGTAGCCTAGCGCAATCAATATGATTGCTTCATGATAGCCTAGCTTACAACTGATGAATGAATCATTATAACATTTTTATGGCATATGGTATTATACTCATATTCAAAATATGGGATTGGAAACATTGTTACATTTTTTAAAAAGTCACTTGAATGTGATGATAGGTTGAGTTTGTTTTTTTAATTTAATTGGAGGCTAATTACTTTACAATATTATAGTGGTTTTTGCCACACATTGACCTGAATCAGCCATGGGTGTACATGTGTTCCCCATCCTGAAGCCCCCTCCCACCTCCCTCCCCATCCCATCCCTCAGGGTCAACCCAGTGCACCAGCCCTGAGCACCCTGTCTCATACATCGGTTGAGCTTTGCTGAAGGTTTTAATTTTGTTTTAGGTTTGAAGGATTTGTTAACAAAAGAAACAGCTGGTTACATACACAATAACCAATTTCAATATTTAATAGATAACTTAATTACAACATACAGTCGTTAAAAGAAAAGAAACAGAAATAACAGAAGTAACAGTGTGCATATCACCAAAATGGGCCACCAACCTATATCCAGACTTGAACAGAGATGGAAAGTCCCAAGTAACAGCAATCTGGAGTCTCAGTTGGGAAAAGGGTCCCAGGCAAGTGGGTCTACGCCACCATGAGACTTCAAATTGCAGATGTGGGGGCTCCTGCTTATAACTCCAGGACACAAACTGATATCATCATCAGTTTGCACACAGCTCTGGTTTTCCTTTAACTTTTACAATGCTGTTTCACCTTGTGAATCACAAGATTTTCCAGACCTCCAGGGGCTCAGGAAATTCCAAGATCCTCTCTCACCTAAGGTGCTGCCTGACTTGCTGGTAACAACTGGTATGCTTATAGGCAGACATGTCATCCAGGCAGGGTCCATGCAAGGTTAGAAGTCAGTCAGAGGCCTGCTGTCTTGCTTCTGAAGGCTGAACAAGACTACCTCCATTTTAATTTCCCTAACAGTCTGATACATAGTTATTTAATTATAAGAGGGGACTGGAAGGTGGTGCATCAGTTCAGTTCAGTCGCTCAGTCGTGTCCGACTCTTTGCAACCCCATGAATCGCAGCAGGCCAGGCCTCCCTGTCCATCACCAACTTCCAGAGTTCACTGAGACTCATGTCCATCGAGTCAGTGATGCCATCCAGCCATCTCATCCTCTGTCGTCTCCTTCTCCTCCTGCCCCCAATCCCTCCCAGCATCAGAGTCTTTTCCAATGAGTCAACTCTTCGCATGAGGTGGCCAAAGTACTGGAGTTTCAGCTTTAGCATCATTCCTTCCAAAGAAATCCCAGGGCTTATCTCCTTCAGAATGGACTGGTTGGATCTCCTTGCAGTCCAAGGGACTCTCAAGAGTCTTCTCCAACACCACAGTTCAAAAGCATCAATTCTTCGGCGCTCAGCCTTCTTCACAGCCCAACTCTCACATCCATCCATGACCACAGGAAAAACCATAGCCTTGACTAGACGGACCTTTGTTGGCCAAGTAATGTCTCTGCTTTTGAATATGCTATCTATGTTGGTCATAACTTTCCTTCCAAGGAGTAAGCGTCTTTTAATTTCATGGCTGCAGTCACCATCTGCAGTGATTTTGGAGCCTAAAAAAATAGTCTGACACTGTTTCCATTGTTTCCCCATCTATTTCCCATGAAGTGATGGGACCAGATGCCATACTGTATGGTAACATAATTATTTGAAAGCAAAGTTTTAAAAAAGTAAGGAAAGATATTATTAATTTTATAAGAAGTATCGCTTACTTTCTGCTTATGTAAGGATTGGCTATTTACTTCCATGCCAATCTTGCGTGTGATGGTCTACAGATGAACACTAAGGCGGTGACTGCAATGATGATGACCCAAAATGTTTCATACAGTTCTTGCCATTCAGTTCTCAGATCTCATGAAGACACTTATACACTTACACAACAGATAGGTTTATTAACTGTATGGCATAAGGATTTACTGTTCATTAAGTGGAAGTGGATTACCATAAAGGTGTTCACGACGAGTACCCTGAGGAGGAAGGGGAGGGGTTGGTCTTGCCATCTCAGGGGTGGCAGAGGTGGAAGAGGAGGAGGAGGTGGACAGGAGGCAGGAGAGGTGGGCATTCAGGGTAACGTTATGGAAATATCTCATATATTTCTGTCTGACTGTTAGAACTCATTTGCCAGTGCAGGAGATGCAAGTTCAATCTCTGGGTCAGGAAGATCCCCTGGAGAAGGAAATGGCAACCCACTCCAGTACTCTTGCCTGGAGAATTCCATGGACAGAGAAGCCTGGGCTACAGTCCATGGGGTTGCAAAAGAGCTGGACACGACTTCATGACAAAACAATGACAAATATGATACCAATCCTTCCACGGTTTGCTTTAGTTTCATATCATGTCATAGAAGGGTCAATATGGTAAAAGAAGTCAAAAGCTGTCCTGAATAATCAGAATCCTTCTGCCAGACTGTCTAATGTCAATGTGTTTTCTGGCACTGCTTCTTCTATGTCTTCTTCCTCATTGTCTGGCACTTGTTCAGAAGCACTTATCTCCATCAAACTGACTTATGTTAGTTCCTCAAGTGTGAGGACACCAGCTCCTGAATTTTTCCAAGATCCCTATCTTGAAACCCTGCACCTCTCCCCTCCTTCTCTGCCCCCACCCCCCATATCTCTTTCATGATCTCCTTACTTGGCTCTGTTGTAAATCCTGTGAAGACATGCACAACATCTGGACACAGTTTTCTCTGGCAGGAATTTTATTGTTTTGGGCTTGATGGTTCTTTCTATAACAACAATGGCATCTTCAATGGTGTAATCCTTCCAGACTTTCACAATGCTGTCTATATCGGGGTTCTCTTCCATTGTGCTGACAACCCTTTCCATCAAGTACCATGTGTAATGAGCCTTAAAGATTCTTAAAGTCCACCATGGGGATTTCCCTGGTGGTCCAGTGGTTAAGCATCTGCTGTGCAATGCAGGGGATGCAGGTTCCATCCCTAGTCAAGGAACTAAGATCCCACATGCCCTGGAGCAACAAAGCCTGCATGCCACAGCTGGAGAGTCCATCCACTACGACTAAGACCCCATGCAACCAAATCAATCAATCAATCAATACAAAAAGAAAAGATCCTTATGACCCTTAGATCGACAGGTTGAATTAGAAATGTTGTGTTTGGGGTAGACCACTTCAATGTCTTTGCTGTTGAACTCTTGGGGTTCTGGGTGGCCAATATTAAAAGAACTTTAAAAGGCAGTTTCTTACTGGCAAGGTACTTCCTGACTTCAGGGACAAAGCACTGATGGAACCAATCCAGAAAAAGGGTTTTCGTTGTCCAGGCCTACTTGTTTTACAACCAAAAGACTGGCAGTTTGTGTCATCTTTTCCCTTCAAGGCTCATTGATTAGTAGGTTTATAGAAAAGGACAGTCTTAATCACAAACCTGATCGCATTTGCACCAAACAGTAGAGTTAGGAAGTCCCTTCCTGACTTAAATCCTGGTGCTTACTTCTCTTCCTCACTAATAAATGTTCTTGGAGGCATTTCTCCTCCAATGGATGGCCCACTTTAATCTGTATTAAAAACTTGTTCAGGGGTTTCCCTGGCGGTAAAGTGGTTAAGACTCTGCACTTCTACTGCAGGGGGCACAGGTTCGATCCCTGGTTGGCCAACTAAGATCTCGCATGCCACCTGGGGCCACCAAAAAACAAAAGGGAAAAAAAAGCAAAAGCTGATAGACAGAAACCCTTTCTCCTCAATGATTTTCTCAATGGCCTCTGGGAACTCATCTCCTGGTTGGTAGTAACTGCTTCCCCTGTTATCTTGACATTTAAAAAGCCAAACCTCTCGAGAAAATTATCAAACCATCCTTTGTTGGCATTAAATTCTCCAGCTTTAGATCCTTCACCCTCCTTTTATGTTGTCATGTGACGACTTCACTTTTTCTTGAATCACTTTAGTGTCTTTATGTATACCTTTCTTATAGCAATCCAGTACGCACATCAAAGCTGCATTTTCAATAAGAGATAAAAAGATATTTTGCAATAAGTGCACGGTTTTTCACACCTTATGGCATAGTTGCAATGACAGCTTTTTTTTTTTTTTTTTACGCTGGATTCATTTATGTTGGAAGGGCAGTGGGCAACTGCAGCTGCAGACCTCAATCTACAATACATATCAAGCAATTCAACTTTTTCTTGTAATGTTAATTTTCTCTGCTTCTTGGGAGCACTTCTGGCATCACTGGGGAGCTCTGTATGGGTGTCATGGTGTTATTCAAGGTTTATGATATTGCACTAAACAAGATGAAAGATACTTGAGGACATGAGAGATGACTTTTTACTGTGATAGGTAATTTATCAGAGGGATGAGTGTTCATGTGAAGATAAGCATCACTTGGTGTTTTAAGTGGACACGACAGTTGAGCTCACCAACAGGACACCAATAGGAGGTGGCTACAAAATTATGACAGAGCTACAGTATGTACTGTGATTAATTTAATGCATTTTATGATTTAATATGGGCTTCCCAGGTGGCGCTATCAGTAAAGAACCCACCTGCCAATGCAGGAGACCTAAGAGACAGAAGAGCCTGGTGGGCTATAGTCCATGGGGTCACAAAGAGTCAGACATGACTGAGTGACTGAGCAGACACACAAAAATGGTAAAATAAACTAGTATCTATATATTTCATGCATTCATGACATACTCTTTTCTTAATTTTTGATATTTCTGTGAGTTTTTTCAAATTATAACAAATCTCCCAAAATTTTTCCAATATATTTATTGGAAAAAACTTGCATATAAGTGGACCCATGAAGTTCAAACCTGTGTTGTTCAAGGGTCAACTGAACTTGTATGAGTGACTATATTAGTGATATCCAGGGAATTGCTTCAGTCACAACACCCCTTGGGTATTGTTCCAGGAATGAAAGCAAATTTGAGGAAGCCACAGTCCTTAGTTCCCAGACAAACAGGAGACTAGGAAGGAAAGAAGGAAGAAAGGAATAGGTAAGGGAAAATATGTATGCACTGGCTCTCCAGTTCTTGAGCTCTTCTGTGTATTAATGTTAAGCATTAAAAAACAAACAAACAAAAAAACAAGCCTTTGCCCTAAAGGAGAAAGAAATCTCCACAAAAAGAGCAGATGACAGAAAAATAAGATCTTTATAAAGCCCATATCAATTTACAGAGATGACAAAAGGCAAAAGAAAAAGGGGAGAAAAGGCAAGTGTTGAAATAATAACCAAATCACTCAACATTTCATTTACTTTTAAGGCAGAAAAACAGTTGGTGCCCAACGTGATAATTTAATCCCCGGCTGATGTGGGGAGCTCAGGATTTTAAGGGCTAGACAGTATTTCAGGCTCTGTGGACCACAGTCCTCTCTGTGCTATATTCTTCTTCTACTTTTTAAAAACAGGTTTTTGAAAATGTAAAAATCCTGCTCAAGAAACTTACAAAAAAACTGGCAGAGGACCCATCCCTCTGGTCATGGTTACAGACCCCTGGTGTGCTGGAAAGAACCTTCATCTTAGTGTCATGGGATCTGGAGTCTAGGACATTAGTTCCCTTCCTCTATCTGGGCCAGTCATCTTGTCCACAGTAAGGGCACTTGTCCTGGACAAAGGACTGTCTCCCAGATTTTAACTTCTTCATTTGAAAATTATGGATTTCTAAGGCTTCTGAAAGACAGTGAACTCCTCCTCTGCCGGGAGAAATATCAATAACCTCAGATATGCAGATGACACCACCCTTATGGCAGAAAGAGAAGAAGTACTAAAAAGCCTCTTGATGAAAGTGAAAGTGGAGAGTGAAAAAGTTGGCTTAAAGCTCAACATTCAGAAAACGAAGATCATGGCATCCGGTCCCATCACTTCATGGGAAATAGATGGGGAAACAGTGGAAACAGTGTCAGACTTTATTTTTCTGGGCTCCAAAATCACTGCAGATGGTGACTGCAGCTATGAAATTAAAAAACGCTTACTCCTTGGAAGGAAAGTTATGACCAACCTAGACAGCATATTCAAAAGCAGAGACATTACTTGGCCAACAAAGGTTCGTCTAGTCAAGGCTATGGTTTTTCCTGTGGTCAGGTATGGATGTGAGAGTTGGACTGTGAAGAAGGCTGAGTGCCAAAGAATTGATTCTTTTGAACTGTGGTGTTGGAGAAGACTCTTGAGAGTCCCTGGACTGCAAGGAGATCCAACCAGTCCATTCTGAAGGAGATCAGCCCTGGGATTTCTTTGGAAGGAATGATGCTAAAGCTGAAACTCCAGTACTTTGGCCACCTCATGCGAAGAGTTGACTCATTGGAAAAGACTCTGATGCTGGGAGGGATTGGGGGCAAGAGGAGAAGGAGAAGACAGAGGATGAGATGGCTGGATGGCATCATTGACTCGATGGACGTGAGTCTGGGTGAACTCCAGAAGCTGGTGATGGACAGGGAGGCCTGGTGTGCTGCGATTCATGGGGTTGCAAAGAGTCAGACACAACTGAGCGACTGATCTGATCTGATATTCCCATGCCTTTAATTGCAACACTAAATATCAGTTGTAATTTCTCTTTAGTACATGAGGACTTAAAGTCCAAGAAAAACTAAAAGCTGGAAGTCATCTGAAACAAGACAACGGTGGAAGACTGCCCTAAGCCAGAGGCTAGAAAACCTACCTGCCTTCAATTCTTCAGTTCAGCTCAGTCGTGTCCGACTCTTTGTGACCCCAAGAATCGCAGCACACCAGGCCTCCTTGTCCATCACCAACTTTTGGAGTTCACTCAAACTCATGTCCATTGAGTCAGTGATGCCATCCAGTGATCTCATCCTCTGTCGTCCCCTTCTCCTCCTGACCCCAATGCCTCCCAGCATCAGGATCTTTTCCAGTGAGTCAACTCTTCGCATAAGGTGACGCAAGTATTGGAGTTTCAGCTTCAGCATCAGTCCTTCTGATGAACACCCAGGACTGATCTCCTTTAGGAAGGACGGGCTGCATCTCCTTGCAGTCCAAGGGACTCTCAAGACTCTCAAGAGTCTTCTCCAACACCACAGTTCAAAAGCATCAATTCTTCGGTGCTCAGCTTTCTTCACAGTCCAACTCTCACATCCATACATAACCACAGGAAAAACCATAGCCTTGACTAGACGGACCTTTATTGGCAAAGTAATATCTCTGCTTTTGAATATGCTACCTAGGTTGGTCATAACTTTCCTTCCAAGGAGTAAGTGTCTTTTAATATCATGGCTGCAGTCACCATCTGCAGTGATTTTGGAGCCCAGAAAAATAAAGTCTGACACTGTTTCCACTGTTTCCCCATCTATTTCCTGTGAAGTGATGGGACCGGATGCCATGATCTTCGTTTTCTGAATGTTGAGCTTTAAGCCAACTTTTTCACTCTCCTCTTTCACTTTCATCAAGAGGCTTTTTAGTACTTCTTCTCTTTCTGCCATAAGGGTGGTGTCATCTGCATATCTGAGGTTATTGATATTTCTCCCAGCAATCTTGATTCCAGCTTGTGCTTCTTCCAGCCCAGCGTTTCTCATGATGTACTCTGCATAGAAGTTAAATAAACAGGGTGACAATATACAGCCTTGACGAACTCCTTTTCCTATTTGGAACCAGTCTGTTGTTCCATGTCCAGTTCTAACTGTCGCTTCCTGACCTGCATATAGGTTTCTCAAGAGGCAGGTCAGGTGGTCTGGTATTCCCATCTCTTTCAGAATTTTTCACAGTTGATTGTGATCCACACAGTCAAAGGCTTTGGCATAGTCAATAAAGCAGAAATAGATGTTTTTCTGGAACTCTCTTGCTTTTTCCTTGATCCAGAGGATGTTGGCAATTTGATCTCTGGTTCCTCTGCCTTTTCTAAGACCAGCTTGAACATCTGAAGTTCATGGTTCACGTATTGCTGAAGCCTGGCTTGGAGAATTTTGAGCATTACTTTACTAGCGTGTGAGAGGAGTGCAATTGTGCGGTAGTTTGAGCATTCTTTGGCATTGCCTTTCTTTGGGATTGGAATGAAAACTGACCTTTTCCAGTCCTGTGGCCACTGCTGAGTTTTCCAAATTTGCTGGCATATTGAGTGCAGCACATTCACAGCATCATCTTTCAGGATTTGAAATAGCTCAACTAGAATTCCATCACCTCCACTAGCTTTGTTCGTAGTGATGCTTTCTAAGGCCCACTTGACTTCACATTCCAGGATGTCTGGCTCTAGGTGAGTGATCACACCATCGTGATTATCTGGCTCGTGAAGCATTTTTTTGTACAGTTCTTCTGTGTATTCTTGCCACCTCTTCTTAATATCTTCTGCTTCTGTTAGGTCCATACTATTCTTGTCCTTTATCGAGCCCATCTTTGCATGAAATGTTCCCTTGGTATCTCTAATTTTCTTGAAGAAATCTCTAGTCTTTCCCATTCTGTTGTTTTCCTCTATTTCTTTGCATTGATCGCTGAGGAAGGCTTTCTTATCTCTCCTTGCTATTCTTTGGAACTCTGTACTCAGATGCTTCTATCTTTCCTTTTCTCCTTTGCTTTTTGCTTCTCTTCTTTTCACAGCTATTTGTAAGGCCTTCCCAGATAGCTATTTTGCTTTTTTGCATTTCTTTTCCATGGGGATGGTCTTGATCCCTGTCTCTTGTACAATGTCATGAACCTCCGTCCATAGTTCATGAAGCACTCTATCAGATCTAGTCCCTGAAATCTATTTCTCACTTCCACTGTATAATCATAAGGGATTTGATTTAGGTCATACCTGAATGGTCTAGTGGTTTTTCCCACTCTCTTCAATTTAAGTCTGAATTTGGCAATGAGTTCATGATCTGAGCCACAGTCAGCTCCCGGTCTTGTTTTTGCTGACTGTATAGAGCTTCTCCATCTTTGGCTGCAAAGAATATAATCAATCTGATTTCGGTGTTGACCATCTGGTGATGTCCATGTGTTGAGTCTTCTCTTACTCTCATCCAAACCACTGCTCGCTCAGCCACCAAGCTCATCCTTGAAGCTGAGGGTCACCATTCCTTGCCTTAATACCTGCAACATCCTGCCTTCAAGGATGACTCCTTCAGGACCGGCCCCAGCCTTCAACAGACTTGGGAGTCCTTGCCTCCTCCCATCCAAGCTTTACATTTTCAGTTCTCTGAACCATTCACATGCAAGCTGCAACAGTGCTCAAAACAATTTCATGAGCACTCTCTACATGCAAGGCATTGAGCAGAGCAGATGACACAGAGTCTATATTGTTGCCCAAATACACTGGGCATCAGAACTTCCTTCCCTCTGGGACATATTAAAGCTGAAAGGAAGTACACAATTCCAGGGTACAGCCATGGAAGGAGGCGGTAGGGAGGTAAAAGGCCTTGTTCAAGTTCACAGTTGAACTAGGATCAGACTCCCGACCTTTCGTTAAAATCCTGGAACCTTGATTGTCTTGCTAACCCGCAGGGGACTGACTTTAGGCATCACTTAGCTCAATCCTCCCCATATTCAGGTCTTTCCAAGTCCACCAAGGGCTTTCCAAGGCCACCACCAACCTGAAACCTTTATTTCCTTCTAATCCTCAAGCTTAAGATCTGGCGTGACACATACAATTCTGCATCCTTCGGGAGGCAAAACAGAGTACCCCCGACATCTGAGGTCACAGGGACACCTGTGTGATCCGGCAAATCTCCTCGCCTCCTCCCCGCCCCCACCCCGCCCGATTCCCACCAGCTTAAGGCCCTCCCGGCGCTCAAGGGTCAGCCCTCGCCCGCTCCCGCGGCGGCGTCACTCACTTGGCCCCAGCGGCCTTGAAGAGGTCAGCCCAGCTGTCGGGGTTGAAGAAGCGCGCCGTGAACCTTGGCCCGAAGTCGGCGTAGCTGAAATCCGGCGGGTAGTTCTCTTTCATGAAGCTCTCGTACTGTGGCAGCTTCTCGCCCTGCCAGTGCCACCAGAACCACTCGCTGCCCCAGGCGGGCACCGAAAACACGCCCCAGTGCACGAACACCCCGAATTTGGCTTCATCGAACCAGGCCGGCAGCGGCCGGGAGTCCAGACTAGGCCAGTCCGGGGTATAGCGCGGAGGGTCGGTGCAGTGCCGAGGGTCGGTGCAGGGAGGGAGCCGCACCGCTCCGAGCACCAGCACCAGCTGCAGCAAAAGCAGCAGCCGGGCGCCGACCACCCACGACCTCATCACGGGATGCGGCAGGCACAGCCGCCTCGGTGCCTCGCCGCCCTCCTCTTAACGCGCAGGTGCGGGGCGAGCGGCCACGCCCACCATAGCTCCTGATTGGCTCGGAAGGGAAAAGGGGGTGGGGAAACCCGGGCTGCTTGGCTACCGGGAGTCTTTCCTCCCGGTGGGCGGGCAGTCCCTGTCACCGCTCTGGCGCTCAAGGGGATAAAGAGGCAGGGAGGCGTTGATGGCTCTCAGTGACCACTGACTGAACACTTCAGAAGAGAATTCACTGCCGGGTGAAATCGTGGGCGAGGTGTGTGTGTTAAAGGTACGGTGTGTGCAGAGAACTGAGAGTGGTCCACGTTGACCTTACTGTTGGGAGCTATTTGTTGTTGCCGTTCAGTCGCTCAGTCGTGTCCGACTCTTTGTGACCCCATGGACTGCAGCACTCCAGGCCTCCCTGTCCATCACCAACTCCCAGAGCTTACTCAGATTCATGTCCAGTGAGTCGGTGATGCCATCCAACCATCTCCTCTGTTGTCCCCTTCTCCCGCCTTCAATCTTTCCCAGCATCAGGGTCTTTTACAATAAGTCAGTTCTTCGCATCAGGTGGCCAAAGTATTGTAGTTTCAGCTTCAACGTCAGTCCTTCCGATGAACACCCAGGACTGATCTCCTTTAGGATGGAGTGGTTGGATCTCCTTGCAGTCCAAGGGACTCTCAAGAGTCTTTTCCAACACCACAGTTGGAAAACATCAATTCTTTGGTGCTCAGCCTTCTTTATGGTCCAACTCTCAAATCCATACATGACTACTGGAAAAGTAATGTCTCTGGTTTTTAATATGCTGTCTAGGTTTCTCATAGCTTTTCTTCCAAGGAGCAAGCATCTTAATTTTATGGCTGCAGTCACTGTCCGCAGTGATTTTGGAGCCCAAGAAAATAAAGTGTATTGCTGTTTCTATTGTTTCCCCATCTATTTGCCATGAAGTGATGGGACCCAATGCCATGATCTTAGTTTTTTGAATGTTGAGTTTTAAGCCAGTTTTTTCACTCTCCTCTTTCACGTTCATCAAGAGGCTCTTTAATTCCTCTTTGCTTTCTGCCGTAAGGGTGGTGTCATCTGCATATCTGAGGTTATTGATATTTCTCCTGGCAATCTTGATTTCAGCTTGTGCTTCATCTGGCCTGGCATTTTGCATGATGTACTCTGTATATAGGTTAAGTAAAAAGGGATAAGGGACTTTTTGAGTTGTATTATAGAAGAGAAAGGGCTTTCCAGCTGATGTAGTAGTATAAAAAGAATCCGCAGGCCAATGCAGGAGATGCAAGAGATGCGGGTTTGATCCCTGGGTGGGGAAGATCCCCCGAAGGAGGAAATGGCTGGAGTCCCTGGGATGGCAAAGAGTCAGATATGACTGAGTGACTGAACACACACTAGGAAGAGAAAGTCATGAGGCAGGAAGAGCATTGTCACAGCCCTGGCAAAAATGAAGGAGCCGAAGGAAGATGGGAGAAAGCGTTATCAGGGGAGAGGTGGGAGGAAAGTGGACACTGAAAGAAGAACAGGTCGTCCCATCTCTGCCCTTATAATGCTTCCTCCCATCATCCTTCTGCCCCTCGTCTCTGCCAGCGCTGTGACAATGTTCTTCCACGTGGTATTCCTGCCTCCTGACTTTCTCTTCTATGTGTGTGTTCAGTTGCTCAGTCGTGTCCGACTCTGCAATCCCACAGGTGTGACTATTTTGCCTAATATTTGTCTAGTATGTATTGAAGGGCCTTCCCTGGTGGCTCAGATGGTAAAGAGTCTGCCTGCAATGCGGGAGACTGGGATTCGATTCTGGGGTGGGGGAGGTCTCCTGGAGCAGGAAATGGCAACCCTCTTTAGTATTCTTGCCTGGAAAATCCCATGTATGGAGGAGACTGGTGGGGTACAGTCCATGGGGTCGCAAAGAGCCGAACACGACTGAGCGACTAACACACCCGCACATGTCTTGAACTTGCTTTGGGACTTTTGAGGCTATTCAAAGAGCTTGACATCTACTTAGAAAAACAAGACCTATGCACAGGCGGAATCAAAGGAATATTTTTAGAGTAACAGAGTGAGAAAATTGAGAGCCTCAGGCCTAAGTGGTGCCTCTGTGAACCTTGTCTGACCAGAAGGTCACTAGATTCTACAACTGGTAGATGCTGTGCATGTTCAGGTAGGCAGTGAGGTCATGAGGTGTGCGAAGTCTGATGACCACCCCACTGCACACTTGGTACCTCCGTATCAGTGAGAGAACTGCTTCAGGTTGGAGTTGGAAGGAATTCTGGAGATCTTTGACACCATCCTGTTATTTTCTCTTCTTCCCATTTTATGGAAGAGGAAACTGAGACCCAGAGAGGGGATTGGAGTTGTCCAAGATCATACAACTAGTTTGGATCAGCAGTGGGACCAGAACCCAGGTCTGCAGATGCAGAACCTGTGTCTCTCAAATGCTGCTTCTCTCTTGTACCCCAGGAGGTGCAAGAGAGCCTGTCAAAGCCTCTGTTGACAGAAGCAAGCACTTCCTCATTCTAGGAGTGATAAACAGAATGGCTGTTGCTTAGTGAACAGCCATTTTATCTTCTGTTACTTCCTTTGCAAGGTTATGTTGTAATATTGTCCACAACAGCAAGCCCAGACACTTAAACAAAACAACAACAAAACATTTGTACATGTCTTCTAGTGATCAGTGTGAGTAATGGTCTTTGATGCTACAGAGCTCATCTTGGGGAAGATAAAATAGGACACCATGACCTTTATTCCTCCTTAGCCTCATAGCCAAAACATAAATCTGCAGATGCAGGTGAGAGGCATTGTAACAGTCTGGAAAACCTGGAAGCTGGGAAACCTAGGTTTCTTGCATTAGACACCACCTTCTTGGGTCCCCTTGGGCAGGTCTTGTCCACTGCCTGGGCCCATTTCCTCATCTAAACAATGAGTTCTCAGTGATATCTGGGGTCCCCTTTCTCCCTTGCTCTCCCCCTCCGTAAACTCTATTTACTGGGGCTTCCCTGGTGGCTCAAATGGTAAAACATCTGCCTGTAATGTGGGAGACCTGGGTTTGATTCCTGGGTCGGGAAGATCCCCTAGAGAAGGAAATGGCAATCCACTCCAGCACTCTTGCCTGGAAATTCCCATGGACGGAGGAGCCTGATAGGCTACAGTCCATGGGGTCGCAAAGAGTTGGACATGACTGAGCAACTCCACTTTCTTTCTTTCTTTTCTTTACTTAAAGCAGAAATAGGGTGTGATTGTGAAAGGAGAGAGAAAGAAAATGTGGAAGTGCATTTAATTCAATGATTTTTAAACTCTAGCTTTATTCATTAAACAAATATTTACTATCAATTTATGCCAGGCACTTGGGCATTTTTTTGGCTAAAATGAGATAAGAACCCACCAATGAATAAAGAATGGCATGTCCCAAGTTTAAGGAGTCACATTAGTTCAGTTCAGTCACTTAGTCGGGTCCGACTCTTTGCGACCCCATGAATCAGAGCACGCCAGGCCTCTTTGTCCATCACCAACTCCTGGAGTTCACTCAAACTCACGTCCATCGAGTCGGTGATGCCATCCAGCCATTTCATCCTCTGTCATCCCCTTCTCCTCCTGACCCCAATCCCTCCCAGCATCAGGGTCTTTTCCAGTGAGTCAACTCTTTGCATGAGGTAGCCAAAGTATTGGAGTTTCAGCTTTAGCATCAGTCCTTCCGATGAACACCCAGGACTGATCTCCTTAAGGAAGGACTGGTTGGATCTCCTTGCAGTCCAAGGGAGTCTCAAGAGTCTTCTCCAACACCACAATTCAAAAGCATCAATTCTTCTGTGCTCAGCTTTTTTAACAGTCCAACTCTCACATCCATACATGACTACTGGAAAAACCGTAGCCTTGACTAGACAGATGTTTATTGGCAAAGTAATGTCTCTGCTTTTGAATATGCTATCTAGTTTGGTCATAACTTTCCTTCCAAGGAGTAAGCATCTTTTAATATCATGGCTGCATTCACCATCTGCAGTGATTTTGGAGCCTAAAAAAATAAAGTCTGACACTGTTTCCACTGTTTCCCATCTATTTCCCATGAACAGATGCCATGATCTTCGTTTTCTGAATGTTGAGCTTTAAGCCAACTTTTTCACTCTCCACTTTCACTTTCATCAAGAGGCTTTTGAGTTCCTCTTCACTTTTTGCCATAAGGGTGGTGTCATCTGTATATCTGAGGTTATTGATATTTCTCCCAGCAATCTTGATTCCAGCTTGTGCTTCTTCCAGCCCAGCGTTTCTCATGATGTACTCTGCATAGAAGTTAAATAAGCAGGGTGACAATATACAGCCTTGATGTACTTCTTTTCCTATTTGGAACCAGTCTGTTGTTCCATGTCCAGTTCTAACTGTCGCTTCTTGACCTGCATATAGGTTTCTCAAGAGGCAGGTCAGGTGGTCTGGTATTCCCATCTCTTTCAGAATTTTTCACAGTTGATTGTGATCCACACAGTCAAAGGCTTTGGCATAGTCAATAAAGCAGAAATAGATGTTTTTCTGGAACTCTCTTGCTTTTTCCTTGATCCAGAGGATGTTGGCAATTTGATCTCTGGTTCCTCTGCCTTTTCTAAGACCAGCTTGAACATCTGAAGTTCATGGTTCACGTATTGCTGAAGCCTGGCTTGGAGAATTTTGAGCATTACTTTACTAGCGTGTGAGAGGAGTGCAATTGTGCGGTAGTTTGAGCATTCTTTGGCATTGCCTTTCTTTGGGATTGGAATGAAAACTGACCTTTTCCAGTCCTGTGGCCACTGCTGAGTTTTCCAAATTTGCTGGCATATTGAGTGCAGCACATTCACAGCATCATCTTTCAGGATTTGAAATAGCTCAACTAGAATTCCATCACCTCCACTAGCTTTGTTCGTAGTGATGCTTTCTAAGGCCCACTTGACTTCACATTCCAGGATGTCTGGCTCTAGGTGAGTGATCACACCATCGTGATTATCTGGCTCGTGAAGCATTTTTTTGTACAGTTCTTCTGTGTATTCTTGCCACCTCTTCTTAATATCTTCTGCTTCTGTTAGGTCCATACTATTCTTGTCCTTTATCGAGCCCATCTTTGCATGAAATGTTCCCTTGGTATCTCTAATTTTCTTGAAGAAATCTCTAGTCTTTCCCATTCTGTTGTTTTCCTCTATTTCTTTGCATTGATCGCTGAGGAAGGCTTTCTTATCTCTCCTTGCTATTCTTTGGAACTCTGTACTCAGATGCTTCTATCTTTCCTTTTCTCCTTTGCTTTTTGCTTCTCTTCTTTTCACAGCTATTTGTAAGGCCTTCCCAGATAGCTATTTTGCTTTTTTGCATTTCTTTTCCATGGGGATGGTCTTGATCCCTGTCTCTTGTACAATGTCATGAACCTCCGTCCATAGTTCATGAAGCACTCTATCAGATCTAGTCCCTGAAATCTATTTCTCACTTCCACTGTATAATCATAAGGGATTTGATTTAGGTCATACCTGAATGGTCTAGTGGTTTTTCCCACTCTCTTCAATTTAAGTCTGAATTTGGCAATGAGTTCATGATCTGAGCCACAGTCAGCTCCCGGTCTTGTTTTTGCTGACTGTATAGAGCTTCTCCATCTTTGGCTGCAAAGAATATAATCAATCTGATTTCGGTGTTGACCATCTGGTGATGTCTATGTGTAGTCTTCTCTTGTGTTGTTGGAAGAAGGTGTTTGCTACAACCAGTGCACTCTCTTGGCAAAACTCTATTAGCCTTTGCCCTGCTTCATTCCATATTCCAAGGCTAAATTTGCCTATTCAGTTCAGTTCAGTCGCTCAGTCGTGTCCGACTCTTTGCAACCCCATGAATCACAGCACACCAGGCCTCCCAGTCTGCCGGGAGCCAGTGTGAGGAACTCCACCCATGGCAAAGGTCATGAGCAAGGAGGCTCGGCATACGCAAAGGCGGGATCGAGCTTCAGGAGTCCCCCTGGAAATTCTCGAGCACCTACCCCCAAAACCAGAGTCTGCCTACTTTACTGATTTGTGCTCTCACCTACACCTCTGACTTTATGGGTGGCTGTCCCCCACCACCTCTCTCTGAAAAAGTTAACTTACAGCTCCAGTTAATAAAGTTCCTGGGCGTGACAAGAGTGTTTCAACCTATATACTCCTTTGGAAGTCCTCTAGCCAGCCTGAACAGGTTCTTCCGGCCACATGTGATTGTTCACAGCCTCCCAACCGTGAGAGGCATGAGATGTTCTAAACTGTCTAAATATGGATTCCTTTGAGCAGTTAGAAGATTGATTAGAAATTGTATTGGTGAAGGGTTTTTCACTTGTTGGGCCAATGTTTGCTGCTAAGTTTCCATATCCCTTACCACTGTGTCCCTGGCAGTGTATTGATTAATATAATTGGTGTATAGGAATGTAAGTAGTAGCTTTAATGTTTGTGACCTTGGACCCTTGAGTTAATTCTTTTCTTGTTATAGCCCACCACACCTTTGCCCTATAGGAATGCAACTTTATCTAATGCTTTCAGAGGGTGGTGCCTGACTTTAGAATAATCACCTTTAGAGAAAAACAAGTTTTCTGAAGAAAGGGTCATAAAATGTTAACAGGCCCCCTGGCCAGAAGATGATGTAAATCACCTAAACTTTTGCATATGATATGTTTGAAAGCCTGGCTTTGGTAAGGATCAAGGACTACTGACCTTCCCCCATTATCCTTTATGCACAACTTAAGGTATTAAAAACTAGTTTGGAAAATAAAGTGCAGGCCTTTTTCACCGAAGCTTGGTCTCCCCATGTCATTCTTTCTCTCACCTTCTGGCTGAATTCCCATCTGGAGGCTCGTCAAGCCTACTAATTATGCCTGGGCTTCTAAGATCTGACTGGGGACGCCTTAGTGTCTCCTCTCCTTCGGGAGAATGGGAGGATGCCTGCGGCCTACGTAGGTGACGCAAATTCCTTGTCTTGGAATTTTATTAGCTTTCCATGTAAACCAAGTTATTCAGCCTCTTTTTTTCTTCACTGAATTTCTTCGCTGAGCTATCCTTATTTAACCACTCTTCATATCTTTAATTAACATTTAAATAAGCTATTGTTTCCTGATCGACACCCTCCCTACTTAGAATTCCCTGGATCCACCGGGGCTGGACCCCAGCACCTGTCCCATCACCAACTCCCGGAGTTTGCTCAGACTTACGTCCATCGAGTCAGTGATGCCATCCAGCCATCTCGTCCTCTGTCATCCCCTTCTCCTCCTGCCCCCAATTCCTCCCAGCATCAGAGTCTTTTCCAATGTTAACTCTTCGAAGGAGGTGGTCAAAGTACTGGAGTTTCAGCTTTAGCATCATTCCTTCCAAAGAAATCCCAGGGCTGATCTCCTTCAGCATGGACTGGTTGGATCTCCTTGCAGTCCAAGGGACTCTCAAGAGTCTTCTCCAACACCACAGTTCAAAAGCATCAATTCTTCGGCGTTCAGCTTTTGAAAGGTTGTTGTTGAATCACACGAAGACACCGGGATTCTTGGCCCCCGGAGAAGAATTCAATCCGGGGCCAGAGACGAGGCTTGATTTCTCAGAGCTTTTGTGTAACAAAGTTTTATTAAAGTATAAAGGAGATAGAGACAGCTTCTGACATAGGCATCAGAAGAGGGCAGAAAGAGTACCCACTTGCTAGTGTTAGCAATGAAGTTATGTACTCTCCAATGAATCCAAAGAATGTCTGGAGGTTGTAAAGACCTCACCAGACCTACTCCCATAATTTACATTTTAAGATAACAGAATTAGCCAGAGGGCTTAATCCAGTGACTGTCCTCAGGCAGGATACATTATTGTTATATAATCCTTGTAAAGACCAGGTCTATTCCCATAATTTACAGAATTAGCCAGAAGGTTTAACCCAGAGACTGTCCTCAGGCAGGATACATTATTGTTATATAATCCTAAGGAATGTAGAGAAGGAAAAAAAGTTTGTCCTTCTTTCTCCTTGAGAATTCCAGACCCTTCTCTCCTTGGGGACCCCTAGACTCCTTATCAACCTGCCTAGGAAATGACTCTCATTCCCCCCTTTTCTTTTAGGAGAATTATGTTGCCTAGGGAAAGGGGCGTCATTCTCGTTCCGTAACTGCTTCCGAGCTGACAAGGGGCGTTGTCCCTAAATTGGTGAGGCAACATATTCTCCTAATCCTCATATTGAGGATATCTGATCCAGGGGCCCCAAATAGTAGTTGGAGGAAGCTGCAACAGTAGCAGGAATTTGAGCAACCATTTGTAACTTAAAAGCATTCATGCGGCTGGAAACAAGTCCAGTTACACAGTTACAGATGCAGGCAACATAGTCATTAAAACAAGTTAAAAATCGAAATTAAAAGTCACATTATGTCCATAGTTAAAGTGCAACGTGTTGCACCAGTCCATTTTAGGGTTAGGGTTAGGGTTCAGATGAAGAAGAGGCATAGCATGTGATTGTTGTCGAAGGTATTCACAGACTTTGAGAAAGTCTTTTCCTTGAAGTGGAGATGTCCACCTCCGGAAGCCTTCCACTGATGAAGAGGGGAGTGCTCCACAGACCCAGCATTTAGACCGATTGTGGAATGCAGCGTAGGAGTGAGCCCAGAATAGGAAGGCACTGTCTTGAGGATCAAACGGCAGACTCAGGATTTTTGGAGTCAGCAGAAGTACTCACATAGATTATCAGGCCCATCCGCTGCCTTTTGCTTAACTCTAGAGCTCGGGTCAGGGCCACGAGCTCCACTAACTGAGCACTGGTTCCCTGGGGAAGAGATTTTGCTTCCAAAACCTGTTCAGCAGTCACCACGGCGTAACCTGCTTTACACTTTCCATCCCGAACAAAAGAACTGCCATCTGTAAATATTTCCATGTCAAGATTGTCTAATGGGGTATCCTTTAGATCCTCCTGAGCTGCATAGTTTAAAGTTAGGAATTGAGAACAATCATGACCAGGTGTTTCATTTTCCTTCTCAGGACGGAAAGTGGCAGGATTTAAATTTCCACAAACTTTAAGCTTAGTTACTGGTCCTTCTAACAACGACTGATATTTAAGAAGCCTACTGTCTGTCATCCAAATAGTAACCTTAGAATTTAAGATTCCACTCACATGAGAAGTCAGTAAAGTAAGTTTTCGTCTATTAATTATTTTTAAAGCTTCAGATGCTAATAAAGCCGCTGCCCCAATTACTCTTAGGCAGTGGGGCCACCCACGTGAAATTACATCTAATTCTCTGCTTAGATAAGCAATAGGTTGCTGGTGAGGTCCTCGGGGTTGTGTCAAAACTCCCATTGCCACACCTTTTCTTTCAGTGACAAACTAAATTCTGACCCTGTGGGCAAGCTCAGAGCTGGAGCTTGCAGGAGAGCAGTCTGAGGAATCTTAAAGCCTTTTGACTTTCTGGAGACCAAACCAGTTTGTCGGTTTGGGCCTGCTGAGTTTCAGCTATAAGTTTATATAAAGGCTGGGCAAGTTCCCCATAACCCGGAATCCAAATGCGACAGTAACCTGTGATTCCCAAAAATCCTCTCAATAGGTAGGGGATGGTTTAGTATAGGTTTAATTCTCTCAGGGCCTATGGCCCTAGTTCCTTCTGATATGATTAGGCCCAGATATCTAACCGATTGTTGACACAGCTGAGCCTTTTCTCTTGATGCCTTGTAACCACAGCCTGCCAGAAAGTTTAAGAAATCTTCTGAGGCTCGCGAACAAGCTTCCTCTGTCTCAGCACAGAGCAAAATATCATCTACATATTGTAACACCACCGCTTCAGAGCTATTAAAGTTTTGTAGATCCCGTGACAAACTGTCCAAATAAGTGAGGACTGTCACGAAATCCCTGAGGCAAAACTGTCCAGGTTAACTGAGAAGCTTCCTGCGTAGGGTCTTCAAAGGCAAATAGAAATTGACTTTCTTCTGCCAAAGACACCGAATAGAAGGCATCTTTCAAATCGACTATTGAAAAATATTTGGCTCGTTCAGGAATTTCAGACAATAGAGTATAAGGATTAGGCACCACGGAGTGTAAAGGAACTACAGCCTCAGTTATTATTTGTAAATCTTGAACTAGTCTCCATTTACCATTTGATTTCTTTATACCCCAAATAGGAGTGTTGCAAGGACTGTTACAGGGAATTAATAGTCCCTGCTCCTTTAAAATTTCGATGATGAGTTTTAACCCTTCCTTAACCTCAGGTTTCAGTGGATACTGCTTCTTATGTGGGAATACGTGCGGGTCTTTGAGCTTAACAACTACAGGAATAGCATTTTGTGCTCGGCCCACAGATTTTCCATCAGCTCATACCCTAGGATTTACATTTTGTTCAACTAAAGGGAGAGAAAGGGAGGGCTCCATATTCATGAAAACAGAGGCATGGACCTTGCTCAGTATATCCCTTCCCAAAAGGGGTGAGGGAAATTCTGGCACGATCAGAAACTCGTGTGAAAACAGCACAGAATCCTAGTTGCAAGATAAAGAATAACTGAAATAATACCTTTTGGCTCGTCCAGACAGTCCTATTATGGAAGCAATTCGGGAAGAAAGTGGGCCAGGGGCTTCAGTAGTAAGCACAGTATCTAAAAGGAAATCGATGGGTTGGCCCCCCACAATTATTAATACCCAGGGTTCCTCAGGTGTAATTAGGACGGGAGCTTGTGTGGGGACCCCCGGGCACCTTCAGTCCTGATTGTCTTGAGAGTCTGACCCCGGAGACCTACACCTCTGGGGACAGTCTCTCTTCCAGTGTGGTCCTTTGCGGACTGGACATGGAGCCGGGGGCGGCTTAGATGCCTGAGGGCAATCCCGCTTGAGGTGCCCCTCCTTTCCACAGTAGTAGCAAGCCCATCCCTTTTCACCTGGGTTCCTCTGGGCATTTTTCTCAGGATGTTTAAGAACGTTTTTCATAGCCATGGCAAAGGCTTCCACCTTTTCCTTCGTCTTTTTTTGCCTTTCTTTCTTTTCCTCATATTCCCTACCATAATAGACTGAGCCAGTTGTAACAGAGTATCTAAAGACTGATTTGGTCCATATTCCCATTTTAATAGCTTATGGCGGATATCTGGAGCCAACTGAGTGAGAAATCTATCCTTTAAGATCACTTTTCCCTCTTCACTTTCAGGATCAATCTCAGTGAATCTGCGAAGGCCTTCTCTTAGTCTGTCTAGGAGTTTACCAGGAGCTTCCTTCTCCTCCTGTTCTATGTCTGCTAATTTGCCATAGTTTAAAGGCTTAGAACGCACCTGCCAAAGTCCTTCAAGAATACATCTAACAAAATGACTGATCCCATCTTCCTTTAGCTGTGTTGTAGTCCCAGTCTGGTTCTATAGTTGGGACCACCTGATTCCCAGTGGGGAGGGCCCCTATCTCGTTCTCCCTCTTCCCTACTGATTCGTTACCAAGCCACTCATCTCCATAAGCAACCGCTTTTCCCAAAACTTGAGTCTTTGACTCGGAAGTCAGCGTTTGTCCCCAAGATATACATCACATCCTTCCAAGTGAGGTCATAAAGCAGAGTAACACCTTTAAAAGCTCTAATATATTTTTCTGGGTCCTCTAAATCGTCTCCCAGATCCTCCTTGATTCTTTGTATTTCTTGATAAGAAAAAGGCTTATTAACTCTCACAGACTGATTGTTTCTCCCGGTGGGTGTTTCATAAAGAGGCAACAGCTTGTGTGGCTGTTTCTCAGTCTCTCTGGCTGCTTTGCACATATGATCCCAGGGATAGATTTGAGAAACCAGTTTTTCTTCTTCTCTTTGTCTCCTGTCCTCCATCTCATCTCTTACTTCAATGGTCTGAGTTTCTACTGAAACCAGAGTAGTCTGAGGTTGTACTGAGATAGGAGTTGTTTGGACCTCCATGTGGGCAGTTTGAATCTCAGTTTGGATTTCCACTGAGACCAAGGCAACCCTTCTGAGGGGGGTTCTCTGGCTTTCAGTTTTCTCAGCTTGGAGCCCCAGGTACGGGGGCAAAGTAGGAGGACAGGAGGGAGCTGAAGGTTTCACGCCCAAATCTATACCCTTAGGACATAAGTCTGGCATATTTCGCAGAGGGAAAAAGGGCAATACATACACTACTTCTAACCATTTCCCTTGTTCCTTACAGAACCGGTCTAATTGTAGAACAGTATTATACCCTCCAACTGGCCACCGTTCGCCGTCCTCCAATGGATACCGTGGCCATGCAGTATCACATAGGACGACCAGGTGTGTCTTCTTTAAGCCCTGAGGGTCACATCTATCCCAGTTTTTCAGGATACAGTTCAAAGGAGTGAGGCTGGAATTGTTAGCTCCCATCTATAAAAAAGAAAAAAAGCGACCAGCGCCATTTTTCTACCGGAGGCGTCCCTCCCTGCTCTAGATGGGGGTGTAGACAGACTTTACACCAAAAGCTTTTCCTTCCTGGTCGGACTTAGTCTGCCCCTTACCGATGCAGGCGCTGTACTCGTCCCTCCTGGTTCTACCACCGAGATGGGGTGGGGATGTACCAGGGGTAGACCTGATAGCATCCCTACTTGACGTCCAGCTCTTCACCCTTAACCTTGCTTGCCTCTGAAGCCACCTGGGGTGCAATCAGAGTAACCTTCCGGAATGCCTCCCAAGCTAAGACCACTGGGGAAAACATTTGTCACCTGAGTGCCTGTGCACTACCCTGAGTATTTCCTGACCACAATAAGACCGACACAAACATAAAACTGATATGTTCTTTCCAAGCATCACCACACCAGTATAAGAGCCTCCTCTGATCCACTAAGAGCCAGCATTACCAAAGGAAAAAACCCATTGCAGTCCCAATCTGAGTAACCTTTAACCTCAGAGATGTTCTTGGAGCTAGAGCTCCATCTAGCTTCTGAACTTTTGATTCCTAGCGAGGCTAGGCGCTTTCTTGACTACCAATCCAAGTTTGGGACCTAAGCCACAGTACACAGTAACAGTATAGATCACACATCCATTGAAAGTCTATGATCCGATAGATTAGGTTAGTACTTCTAATTCCCAAGGAGTTATGAAATGGTCAAAGAGACCGAAAATTTGACCAAGAAAGGAGAGTTTGGTCCACACACTTTGCCCATTTCTGGTCGGTTCCCGAAGGAGACATTGGGTGCCTCTTGGCATTGGCTGGTTGGTATAAACCCCCTACAGGTTTCTGCCATAAGCCGTATGAGATCACCGTGGAACCGCAGAGCAGGGCTCCTTACTTGCTTCACGCAGGGCATGTCATTCATCCACACAAGCACACCGTAGAGTTAATAAAGCATGGCAGAAAACGTGTTCACTAAGAGAACAAAGAACTAGAGCTCCAAGCATCCTTACCTTGTCCTGAAGGATCCTGGACGAGCCCTCAAGATGAAAGGTTGTTGTTGAATCACATGAAGACACCGGGATTCTTGGCCCCCGGAGGAGAAGAATTCAATCCGGGGCCAGAGACAAGGCTTGATCTCTCAGAGCTTTTGTGTAACATGATCTCTCAGAGCTTTTGTGTAACAAAGTTTTATTAAAGTATAAAGGAGATAGAGAAAGCTTCTGACATAGGCATCAGAAGAGGGCAGAAAGAGTACCCACTTGCTAGTGTTAGCAATGAAGTTATATACTCTCCAATGAATCCAAAGAATGTCTGGAGGTTGTAAAGACCTCACCAGACCTACTCCCATAATTTACATTTTAAGATAACAGAATTAGCCAGAAGGCTTAATCCAGTGACTGTCCTCAGGCAGGATACATTATTGTTATATAATCCTTGTAAAGACCAGGTCTACTCCCATAATTTACATTTTAGGATATCAGAATTAGCCAGAAGGTTTAATCCAGAGACTGTCCTTAATCCAGAGACTGTCCTCAGGCAGGATACATTATTGTTATATAATCCTAAGGAATGTAGAGAAGGAAAAAAAGTTTGTCCTTCTTTCTCCTTGAGAATTCCAGACCCCTCTCTCCTTGGGGACCCCTAGACTTCTTATCCCAGAGAAGGCAATGGCACCCCACTCCAGTACTCTTGCCTGGAAAATCCCATGGATGGAGGAGCCTGGTAGGCTGCAGTCCATGGGGTCACTGGGAGTCGGACACAACTGAGCGACTTCACTTTCACTTTTCACTCTCATGTATTGGAGAGGGAAATGGCAGCCCACTCCAGTGCTCTTGCCTGGAGAATCCCAGGGACGGGGGAGCCTGGTGGGCTGCCGTCTATGGGGTTGCACAGAGTCGGACACGACTGAAGCAACTTAGCAGCAGCAGCAGACCCCTTATCAACCTGCCTAGGAAATGACTCTCACTTTCTTCACAGTCCAACTCTCACATCCATACATGACCACTGGAAAAACCATAGCCTTGACTAGACGGACCTTTGTTGGCAAAGTAATGTCTCTGCTTTTCAATATGCTGTCTAGGTTGGTCATAACTTTTCTTCCAAGGAGTAAGCATCTTTTAATTTCATGGCTGCAGTCATCATCTGTAGTGATTTTGGAACCCCAAAAAATAAAGTCCGACATTGTTTCCCCATCTATTTCCCATGAAGTGATGGGACCAGATGCCATGATCTTCGTTTTCTGAATGTTGAGCTTTAAGCCGATTTTTTCACTCTCCTCTTTCACTTTCATCAAGAGGCTTTTTAGTTCCTCTTCACTTTCTGCCATAAGAGTGGTGTCATCTGCATATCTGAGGTTATTGATATTTCTCCTGGCAATCTTGATTCCAGCTTGTGCTTCTTCCAGCCCAGCGTTTCTCATGATGTACTCTGCATAGAAGTTAAATAAGCAGGGTGACAATATACAGCTTTGACGTACTTCTTTTCCTATTTGGAACCAGTCTGTTGTTCCATGTCCAGTTCTAACTGTTGCTTCCTGACCTGTGTACAAATTTCTCAAGAGGCAGGTCAGGTGGTCTGGTATTCCTATCTCTTTCAGAATTTTCCACAGTTTATTGTGATCCACACTGTCAAAGGCTTTGGCATAGTCAATAAAGCAGAAATAGATGTTTTTCTGGAACTCTCTTGCTTTTTCCATGATCCAGCAGATGTTGGCAATTTGGTCTCTGGTTCCTCTGCCTTTTCTAAAACCAGCTTGAACATCTGGAAGTTCATGGTTCACATATTGCTGAAGCCTGGCTTGGAGAATTTTGAGCATTACTTTATTAGTGTGTGAGTACTCCAGGTGTTTCTTGACTTCCTACTTTTGCATTCCAGTCCCCTATAATGAAAAGGATATCTTTTTTTGGGTGTGAGTTCTAAAAGGTCTTGAAGGTCTTCATAGAACCATTCAACTTCAGCTCCTTCAGCGTTACTGGTTGGGGCATAGACTTGGATTACTGTGATATTGAATGGGTTGCCTTGGAAACGAACAGAGATCATTCTGTCGTTTTTGAGATTGCATCCAAGTACTGCATTTCGGACTCTTTTGTTGACCATGATGGCTACTCCATTTCTTCTGAGGGATTCCTGCCCACAGTAGTAGATATAATGGTCATCTGAGTTAAATTCACCCATTCCAGTCCATTTTAGTTCGCTGATTCCTAGAATGTCGACGTTCACTCTTGTCATCTCCTGTTTGACCACTTCCAATTTGCCTTGATTCATGGACCTAACATTCTAGGTTCCTATGCAATATTGCTCTTTACAGCGTCAGACCTTGCTTCTATCACCAGTCACATCCACAACTGGGTATTGTTTTTGCTTTGGCTCCATCCCTTCATTCTTTCTGGAGTTATTTCTCCACTGATCTCCAGTAGCATATTGGGCACCTACTGACCTGGGGAGTTCCTCTTTCAGTATCCTATCATTTTGCCTTTTCATACTGTTCATGGGGTTCTCAAGGCAAGAATACTGAAGTGGTTTGCCATTCCCTTCTCCAGTGGACCACATACTGATGGTAGTAACATAAATTTGTGCAACCACTGTGGAAAATAGAATAGAGATTCCTCAAAAAACTAAAATAGAGCTCTCACATGATTCAGCAATTCCTCTCCGCTAATCCAAAAAAATACATGAGCCCCAATGTTCATAGCAGCATTATTTACAGTAACTGGAAGCAACCTAAATGCCCATCAACAGATGAATGGATAAAGAGGCTGTGGAATGGAACACCACCGAGTCATGAAAAAGAATAAATTCCTGGCAGGTGCAACAACATGAATAGACCTGGAGGCTATTATGCTAAGGGAATAAGCCAGACAGAGAAACATGAATAGTGCATATGTTCTTACTTATGTGTGGAATCTAAAAAAACAAACAAACAAAAATGAACATAACAAAACAAAAACAGACTCACAGTCATAGAGAACAAACTAGTAATTACTGGTGGGGAGACAGAAGCAGGGAGGGACAAGAGGAGTTGGGGTTAAAAGGTACAAACTACCATGTATAAAATAAATAAGCTACAAAGATATATTGTACAACACAGGGAATATAGCCAATATTTATAATAAATTAATGGAATTTTTTTTTGTCTAGAAAAATGTTGACTCATTGTTTTATACCTGAAACTAATGTAGTAATAACATTGGAAATAAGCTATACTGCAAATGAAAAAAAAAAAGACACTCAGAAATAAAGAATGGGGAAAGGCCATGTGAAGATAGAGGCAGAGGTAGGAGTTATGCTGCCACAAGCCAAGGGACACCAGGAGCTGCCAGAAGTTGGAAAAAGCGAGGAAGTGTCCACCTACTGGGAGCGTCCCAGGTGGCTCAGGGCTAAAGAACCCGCCTGCCAATACAAGAGACGCAGGTTTGAACCCTGGGTCAGGAAGATCCCCCGGAAAAGGAAATGGCAACCCACTCCAGTATTATTGTCTGGGAAATCCCATGGACAGAGGAGCCTGGCGGGCTACAGTCCATGGGGATGGCAAAAGAGTTGGACACAACTTAGCGACTAAACAACAGCATCCTTCCCGTGAAACTTTGGAGACAGCATGGCCCTGTTGACGCTTGATTAGTTTCTAGAGTCCAGAACTATGAAAGAATAAATTTCTATTGTTATAAGCCACTCGGTTTGTGGAAAGTTGCTGCAGGAAGTTAATATAGGGCACAAAATGAAGTATGTTGAGACATAATGATAAGGTTGCAGCAATTTGCTGTTGCTGCTAAGTCGCTTCAGTTGTGTCCGACTCTGTGCGACCCCATAGGCAGCAGCCCACCAGGCTCCCCTGTCCCTGGGATTCTCAAGGCAAGAACACTGGAGTGCGTTCCCATTTCCTTCTCCAATGCATGAAAGTGAAGAGTGAAAGTGAAGTGGCTCAGTCGTGTCTGACTCTTAGCCACTCCATGGACTGCAGCCTACCAGGCTCCTGCGTCCATGGGATTTTCCAGGCAAGAGTACTGGAGTGGGATGCCATTGCCTTCTCCGAATTTGCTGTTATGAAAATTTAATATTATTATTAGATTTATTAAGTCATATTACCACTTATACTTTATACATATTTGTCACTATTAGACTTATTATTATTGAAGTCTGATTATTATCTGTAGGCTTGTTTATTATTACTATCCGAATCAAGCAGAATTTGACTGAACTGGGCCAAGAAGTTAGTGGTAAAGAGGGTAGGCTTAGCAGTCAAACAGAACTGAGTTGAAAACCCCAGCTTTGGGTACATATCAGTAGTGTGATCTCAGTCAAGTGATTTTTGCCTTTTAGACATTGTCCTCATCGGTAAATTGCGGCCACCAAACTCTCTTCATCAGATTATTGTGAGACTGAGATTCCCCATTTAAAAACACTTAGCCCAGGAACTTCCCTAGCGGTCCAGTGGCTAAGATTCTGCACACCCAACGCAGGGGTCCGGGATTCAATCCCTGGTCAGGGAATTAGATTCCACATGCCGAAACTAAGGGATCCCCAGTGCCACAGTGGAGCTGGAAGATCCTGTGTGTCTCAACTAAGACGCACCACAGCCAAATAATTTAAAATACATAAAAGCACTTAGCCCAGTGCCTGGCACACAGTAACATCTCAATAAATGCCAGTCAACTCATGACCAAAGCACATAGTAGGTCTACTCTACTAAAGTTGCCTCAAATAATCTCTCTTCCACGGCCTTGATGATTTCTTTCTTTGTACCACCATCAACTTTCTTTCTTCATTGGGTCTATTCCCAGCAGAATGTAGAATGTGAGCCCCATTAGACAGGGGCAGAGTCTCATTTATGGCTGGACATCCAGGATCTAGCACAGAGCCTAGTGTGTATTGGTGTGATGGTTGGATGAATGAATGAATGGCAAACACCTGGTCTTGTAAATATTAAATGAAGACACGTTTAATCAATACATTTCCTTTTATTCCATCTGTAGTCCCAAATAATTGCATCAGAATTCTTATGCATCCTCCTCACCATCAACAATTTCTCCTGCCTACTGCTTTAAGCCCCTTTGGTAGGAATCCAGCCTCCCTGATAATGTAAAACATGGGTATCCTGGGATCTTCAAAAGCATGGGGCTGAATCCTTGCTGGAGCTGATGGACTGTGGGACATGAGCCCTATGCTTGGCACATGGTAAGGGAATTTCCCCTTCCTCCCACTTGCTCTGTTTATTATTTATTATAGGGTTCAGGTGGAAGAGGAGACAAAGGGGCTGAATTGAGGGATGGCTGGGAACAATTCGGGGATTTATAAAACCTTTGTGTATATCTTCCTTTTTCTTGGAGTTGGATTAGACTGGCACACTGCCTGCTTCCAGTGGTACCACCAAAAAGGACTTAGCAAGACCAACAGAATTCTCTGAAGATTCTGCATGCCAAGTGATCCCAGCCTCCTCTGTATTCCCCAGGTCCCTAGGAGACACTGTGATTGTGGATGGGGATTATCAGGGTGTCAGAGAGGGCCACTGCCCTAATAATAAGATGCTCTGAACTGGAGACTTGTCAGTTACCTTTGCAAGAGGGGGATCGACATCCTTGATCCTCATCGAATTTTAGTTCTTGGCCCTCTGTGGGAAGGGTGACCTTCAGGTAGGGCCTTTCATAGCTCTAGAACCAAGGAGGCCCCTAACAGTTAAACAGGAAGAAGGGCTGTCCAGCCATCCCATCTGATATCCTGAGATCCCAGGAGAATGATTCATTCTTCCCAGATCTCCTCCAGGTCCCTCATTGCTGAGCGTGAAAGCTCCACCTGGCTCCTGGGGTCTCTGGAGAATTCAGGCACTAATCTGTTTTATTGGGAAGGTTGTTCTGACCTGCACTGAGCCTGTCCCAAGCCGCCTGCCTCCTGCCCACCTTGCCGCCCCTCACAGGGCCTGACTACCCAATAGACTGTGATCAGGTCATGCAGACAGGCATGACCAGGCTACCTTCCAGGGGTCAGTACCAACACTCAGTGGAAAGGGCTAAGTGTCCAGGCCTCTGGGGCTGGTTCAAGTCAGATGAGAGGACCAAGGCCACTCTTCCTCCTTCGGGGAGTGAAATGACTTCTGACTTGGCTGATTTCATAATGTGAAAGTGATCACATCAGTGATCAGAGCTCATCAGGCCAGGATAGCTCTCTGGAATCTAGCCCGGGGGTGGTTTTCACATCAGCCTCTGTCTCAGTGACTGAGGACCTGGGGATCTCTCCTTTTCCTTCTGGCCCAAGGCCCCTCACGCACTTCTTCCAGCGGGCGAGGCGGTGATGGGCAGAGGACCGGATCTCCCCGCTCCGCAGGGCATAGATAATGGGGTTGACCATGGAGTTGACAAGGCAGAGCAAGGAGCAGAAGGCAAAGACCTTCTTGACCTGGTCGCTTAGCCTGGCACCCAGGCTGTAGACCATGAGGGCCAGTACCGGGAACCAGAATATGAAGAGCACAGCCAGGAGCATCCCCAGGGTCTTAGCCAACCGCACATCTAGCCGCATCCGGGCTATTCCAGACAGGTGTCTGTCCCGGTGCTCAGCCAAGCTGGCTACGTGCTGATGGGCCTTCCAGAGGACATGCGCGTAGGTGTAGATGATGCCGGCGAAGAGGGCGGCGATAAACAGGAGCCAGCCCAGCAGATAGTCATTGGGGATCAGGGGGAAAAGCTCAGAGCAGGGCCTGGGGCAGCAGGTCCATCCCATGAGGGGCAGGTAGGACACCAATGCGGCGAGCACCCACATGATGCCCAGGGTCACCAGTGCCCTCCTGCGGGTGAGTAGAGCTTTGTAGGTTGGCGGGTAGCGCAGACAGAGGTAGCGGTCGATGGCAGTCAGCAGCAGGCTGCCTAGGGAGGCTGTGAAGGTCAGAGTCACGCTGCCGATCTTCAGCAGGAAGACAGCTTTGGAATCCACGCCATCGAAGACGTGGAAATGTACAAAGCTGGAGGCAAAGACCACACTGGCCAGAAAGTCGGCCCCAGCCAAGCTGCCAATGAACAGGTAGGAGGGCTTCTTGCGGAGCCGGTGTGAGGACCCGATGAGGTAGAGAACAACCAAGTTCTCCAGGGCACTCAGCAGGCCCAGGAGGGTGCACAGTACCGCGATCGCGATCTTCTGGGGACCGCTCAGGATCATGTACTCCTTCATGGGGTTGAAATTCAAGCCATCGCTGGAGCCATTGGCTGCCTCTATCTTCAGGCATATCTCCATGGGGTGGGTCCCTGGGCTTCTGCTGGGCTTGCCAAGAAGTCTTTGCTGTAGCACAAGAAGAAGAGATGAGTCTTTTTCAATCAGTGCAATGACCTCGCACAATCACTGCCAAGTCACTTCAGTCGTGTCCGACTCTAACTGTAGCCAAACTCTTCACCCGAGCAGATGGATCATATTTGTTGCTCTCTGCGGTGTCCCTAGTGTCTCAGACCATAAAGAATCTGCCTGCGATGCAGGAGACCTAGGTTCCATCCCTGGGTGGGGAAGATCCCCCGGAGAAGAGCAAGGCAACTCACTCCAGTATTCTTGCCTGGAGAATCCCATGGACAGAGGCACCTGGTGGGCTACAGTCCACGGGGTGGCAAAGAGTTGGACACGACTTTGTGGCTCACACCTTCACTTTGTCACTTTCCCTCTATTTTACCCTTTCTCCATCCTAGTGAGGATGTACTAGGTCTGTGCTGGTTGCCTTAGGAGAGGCATGTGGGAATTCAAGAAGCTGAAAAAGTGAAAAAAGTGAAGTCGTTCAGTCGTGTCTGACTTTTTGCGACCCCGTGGACTGACCCCTGTCCATGGGGTTTTCCAGGCAAGAGTATTCCAGGCAAGGTTGCCATTGCCTTCTCCAGGGGATCTTCCCCACCCAGGGATCAAACCCAGATCTGCTGCACTGCAGGCAGATGCTTTACCATCTGAGCCACCAGGGAAGTACATCAAGAAGCCAAGGTGGCCTGCAAACTATATGATCTCACATATATGTGGAACTAAAAAAAAACCCCAAATTAATTCAAAGATACAGACACTAGCTTGGTGGTTGCCAGAAGCAGGGATTGGTGGGAGGGTGGTGTGGATGAAATGCCTTTCAATTATAAAAGTACAAGCTTTCAATTATAAAAAAGTCTTGGGGATAGCTACTAATACTATATTTGAAAGTTGCTAAAAGAATAGATCTTGAAATTCCTCATCATAAGAAAAAAACTGCAACTGTGTAATAATAAGGAAATGGCAACCCACTGCAGTACTCTTGCCTAGAAAATTCCATGGATGGAGGAGCCTGGTGGGCTACAGTCCATGGGGTCTCAAGGAGTCGGACACGACTGAGCGACTTCACTTTCACTTTTCAATGACTTATTACGGTGATCATTTCCCAATACGTACAAATATGAAATCATCATGTTATACACCTGGAAATAGTATTATGTCACATGTGAATTATACCTCAATAAAGTAAAATAAGAAATAAAAGTGACTTGCAAGCTTTTTGGGTTTAAGCAAAAAACTACACTAAAGGCTTCATTTTGAAAGTATGGACATGGGGTCGCTCATTTTGAAAGTATGGACATGGGGTCGCTCTGACTGGGGTCAGTCAGACACGACTGAGCAACTGAACTGAACTGAACTGAAGGGTCAGAAACTGAAAGGAGGGCTTCCCTGGTGGCTCAGTGGTAAAGAACCCGCCTGCCAATGCCGGAGACGCAGATTCAGTCCCTGGTCTGGGAAGATCCCACATGCTGGGGAGCAGCTAAGCCCACAGGCCACAACTAGAGCCTGTGCTCTAGAGCCTGAGAGTTACAACTGCTGAAGCCTGCACGCCCTAGAGCCCATGCTCAGCAACAAGAGAAGCCGCCACAATGAGAAGCCCATGCACTGCAGCTAGAGAGTAGCCCCTTTCTCCACAACTAGAGAAAAGCCTGCAGAGCAATGAAGGCCCAGAAGAGCCAAAAATAAATAAATAAAGTTATATTTAAAAAACTGAAAGGCAATCAAAACCAAGAAAAAAATGGAATGCAGAGTGATAAGGTGGAGAGTTTTTTGCATTTGTGTTTTATTTTGTTTGCCAGTTTTGGTAAGTAAGATGCTGAAGGTTTAACAACTTTTTAGGGATGGTTAGACAAGACTTGGGTTTCACAGCAGTAGAAATGCTAGATAAAATATAGGAGTCCCGATAAATTTGAATGTCAGATAATGAATCATCTTTAGTATAAGTATGTCCTAAGTATTGAGAAAAACAAGCAGGGCACCCGAATATTGTAAGGGACATTATTAGAAAGCAAACTTCGAATTTCTCTAGAGGGATATACTCTCTTATCCAGGTCACACAAGATTTCCACATATAAAGGCCCAGGGAATTTGAGCTCATGATGCAGAATTACAAAATGCACAAGTAAACATGAAGAAGAGTTAGCAGAAATGTCATACGGTAGAATTAGACTTCCAAGAACTTCATATAATTCTTGGGTTTATGTTATAGAATATGTATATAGGCTTTTTCTTTTTCTTGCAGCACGAAATCTTAGTTCTTAGTTCAGGGGTTGAACCCATGCCTCCTGCACTGGAAGCACGGAATCTTAACCACTGGACTGCCAGGGAAATCTGAATACGTTTAATATGATTAAACAATGAGGAATCAAAACCATGATTACTTAGTGAGAGGCGAGGCAGATTTGAAGAAGAATCAAGTAGAATTTCTGGAAGTGAAAAATGAAGTCACTGAAAACGGAAAGCCTTAAGAGGAGGTGAAAGAGCAGAAGAGACTAGGCAGCCAAAAGCTCTGATCTGGAAAGTGGATCTGAGGAAACTTCTCAAAAGGCTGCACCAGGAGATAGATGGGAAATACGGAAGAACGGTTAAGAGACAGGAAGGATCAACAGAAAAGGTTTAAAATATATCCAACTGGAATTTCAGAAGAGAAGAATAGAAATTGGTGGTGGGCATTGGGGAGGTCATATTCAAAGAGATGCTAGTGGAGAAGTGCCCAGAATTCTCCTGGATGTGATTCCTCTGATTCAGAAATCACAGTGAACTTCAAGCAGGTTTTTTTTTTTTTTTTAATTAACTGTAGTTGATTTACAATGTTGTGTTAGTCCCAGGTGTACAACAACATGGTTCAGTATATATATATATATTTTTTTTCCAGATTCTTTTCCATTATAGGTTATTATAGGATATTGAATATAGCTACCTATGCTATACAATGAAAAAAGAAAAAAAAAGTGCTAGTTGCTCAGTCCTGTCCTGATTCTTTGTGATCCCTGGACGGTAGCCTGCTAGGTTCCTCTGTCAGGAGGAATTCTCCTGGAATTCTCTGGAATTCTCCAGGCAAGAATTCTGGACTGGGTTGCCATGCCCTTCTCCAGGAAATAAATAAATAAAAGTCAATAGTGTTTTATAAAAATAATATTATATTTATATATACATACCTTTTCAGTTTCTTTTCCATTGTAAGGTATTACAGGAGATTGAATATAGTTCCCTGTGCTACACAGTAGGACCTTGTTTATCCATTTTACATATAATCATGTGTTGAGCAGAATTTTTAAAACAATGAATTCCGCATTCACATATATTGTAATAAAACTTCAGAATGCCAAAGACAAAGAGAAAAAATTAAAAACAATCAGAGATTAAAAAAACACAATACCTGCAAAGGAATCACAATGAAATTTAAAAGCAGATTGGCCAAGAGCAATAATAATAGCCAGAAGATAGATGGCAAAAAGCTAGCTGTCACTCAAAATAATACAAATAGAATTATTCACTAACAGACCTTCACTGAAGAAAATCTAAAGGAGGTGCCATCAGAAGAAGGAATTCTCCGTAGAGGGAAGGATAGAAAGGCAAGAAGGAATTGTGAACAAATAAGTGAATAAATGTATGAGTAAATAAAAACATGTCTGTATAAAGCAATAATAGAAGAAGCACAAGCTGGTATCAAGATTGCTGGGAGAAATATCAATAACCTCAGATATGCAGATGACACCACCCTTATGGCAGAAAGTGAAGAGGAACTAAAAAGCCTCTTGATGAAAGTGAAAGTGGAGAGTGAAAAAGTTGGCTTAAAGCTCAACATTCAGAAAACGAAGATCATGGCATCTGGTCCCATCACTTCTTGGGAAATAGATGGGGAAACAGTGGAAACAGTGTCAGACTTTATTTTTGGGGGCTCCAAAATCACTGCAGATGGTGATTGCAGCCATGAAATTAAAAGACGCTTACTCCTTGGAAGGAAAGTTATGTCCAACCTAGATAGCATGTTCAAAAGCAGGGACATTACTTTGCCAACAAAGGTCCATCTAGTCAAGGCTATAGTTTTTCCTGTGGTCATGTATGGATGTGAGAGTTGGACTGTGAAGAAGGCTGAGCGCTGAAGAATTGATGCTTTTGAACTGTGGTGTTGGAAAAGACTCTTGAGAGTCCCTTGGACTGCAAGGAGATCCAACCAGTCCATTCTGAAGGAGATCAGCCCTGGGATTTCTTTGGAAGGACTGATGCTAAAGCTGAAACTTCAGTACTTTGGCCACCTCATGTGAAGAGTTGACTCATTGGAAAAGACTCTGATGCTGGGAGGGATTGGGGGCAGGAGGAGAAGGGGACGACAGAGGATGAAATGGCTGGATGGCATCACCAACTCGACGGACATGAGTTTGAGTGAACTCCAGGAGTTGGTGATGGACAGGGAGGCCTGGCGTGCTGCGATTCATGGGGTCGCAAAGAGTCGGACACCGCTGAGCAACTGAACTGAACTGAACTGAATAGTGACTGAGACTGATTTGGAGGGGATAAAAACAGAGTGCAAGTAAAATTGTGAATGACAGTAACATAAGCCGAGAGAGAGGAATAGAGCTGCAGCTTTATTTAGGAAGTGAGTAACGGTATTGAACTGTGGTGCTGGAGAAGACTCTGGAGAGTACGTTGGACTGCAAGGAGATCCAACCAGTCAATCCTAAAGGAAATCAATTCTGAATATTCATCATAAGGATTGGAACTGAAGCTGAAGCTCTAATACTTTGGCCACCTGATGCAAAGAGCCAACTCATTGGAAAAGATCCTGATGCTGGGAAAGACTGAAGGCAGGAGGAGAAGGGGACGACAGAGGACGAGATGGTTGGATGGCATCACTGACTCAATGGACATGAATTTGAGCAAGCTTCAGGGGATGGCAAATGACAGAGAAGCCTGGAGTGCTGCAGTCCATGGGGTCACAAAGAGGTGGACACAACTGAGTGACTGAACAATAACAAACGGAAATGATCTAATTTAGACTTTTAAAAATCAGGCATCAGGACTTCACTGGTGGTTCAATGGTTAAGACTTCACCTTCCAATGAAGGGGTGCAGGTTCGATCCCTTGTTGGGAAGCTAAGATCCCACAAGCTTCATGGGCCAAAAGGCCAGACATAAACAATAGAAGCAACATTGTAACAAATTCAATAAAGACTTTTAAAATGGCCCAATAAACTTAAAAAAAAAATCAGGCATCATCCTGGCAACTAAAAATTGGCACTTACCAAGAGCATTGCCAATGAATGAACAACAAAGGCATTTGCCATCTGCCTCTACAGGAGATTGAACCCTGCTGCTATAGCTGTTGACCTTCAACAACCCCTGAGGGAGTTTAGGGTGGAGTGAGGCACCCTGTGCTCCAGGGAATCTGGTGGGACAGGTCTTTAGATAGTTGGATGTTTTTAGGAACGGATTTTATGATATCAATCCTTGCATCTCCTCATATGTACAGAAGCCCTAAATCCCTTCATGTTGACATCAGATCCTCATAACTAACAAAAAACCTTTGTAAAATGAGTGCTTTGTGGTATCGAACTCCGCCTTCTCCAGAACCTTATATATTGACTTTCCGCCAAGGCCACTTTGGAGAAGTCTCTCAGAGCTATCTGAGATGCTGCCTCCCGGTCTGCAGTCCTCGTTTTGTCCCAAATAAAACTTAACTCGCCACTCTCAAGTTGTACATCTTTTTTAGTCAACAGTTATTGGGACCACGAAGGGACCCAGAGTGAACTTCCTTCCTTCAACTGGACTCCACGAGGAACTGGAGCTTTGGTACCAGCAGCGGCCCCTTGTGCCCATTCTTGGGGAGTGCAGATGAATTTGGGTAAATCTCTCCTAGTTCTTTGGAGAAGGAAATGGCAACCCACTCCAGTATTCTTGCCTGGAGAATCCCAGGGACGGAGGAGCCTGGTGGGCTGCCGTCTATGGGGTCGCACAGAGTTGGACACGACTGAAGCGACTTAGCAGCTCCTAGTTCTCGAATCTGCTGTATTGGTTGAGATTCTGAGTTTTATTTGGCGGTGGAGGAGGTTCTGGCCCCCTCCCAGTAGGAAAGATACTGGTGAGGAGCCCAGGTGAAACATCCAGGGCATACCCACTCATGGTCTAGACACTGAGTGGGGCTTGGTTGAAAGATACTGAAAAATCCCCACCCAGGCAAAAGATACTGGGTGGGGAGCTGGCTGAAAGATGCCAGGGGAATTACCCACCCAGTGAAAAGGTACTGGGTAGGGGGACTCAACTGAGGAAAAAAATTAAGGAATACCCGAGGCTCAGCTTAAAGATGCTGAGGTTGCTCCGTTGTAGGGGACCGAATGGTCTTAGCAAAGCGGTAAGAGGCTGATCTGACACTTTTCCTCAATTCGACTGCCATTATAGAATTTGTCAGTATAAAAGTGAGGAGAATATATGAGAGCTTTGCTCCAAAGAAAAGGGGCAAGACTCCTCCCGGTTGGTTTCGGTTTTCTCAAGTGACTGAGGAATTTACGGGAGTGGTGGAAGCCTAGTCCTCATACTGTGCAGTGGTCCCATAGGGAAACCCACTAGTTAATCAAAATACTTTTTCATCTGGGGATCACACATAAGAATTGGCCGTTCAGCCACCTGAGCAGCCATGGTGGTCTTAGATTGCTGGAGGCAGAATCTGAGACACGCAAGAGGAGCTGAAATGACTCTGGGATGACTCCTAGAGGAATTAAGCTCACAAGCAGCAGATGGGCCCACTACACAAGTTCACTAGTGATTTTTATCCCTGACAAATTCAGCTTAAAATGGGAAACGGAATCTCTCAAAAATAGAAATCAAGGAGTGTCAGAAAGCCAGCATCTGACAAACACTCCAGCCAGATTCATGTATAATACCTATGGAGCTCATACTCGCAAGTACCTAGTTAATTGAAGAAATTGTACTAAAAGAGATCTCAACCTAAAATGGCCAAGTTGGGGTCTTTTGATATTTCAAAATTGATAGTTTTGCATGCACAATCAGAAAAGGCCGGCTGTGCTTACTCTGACTGGTATCTAGAAGCTTCTAAAAGAGGAAATGATAGAGTAACTTCTTCACAGGAAACCAACAAGAAATTGCTTGAAACTGTACCAGAACTAAAAAAGGCTGCTAGCAGTGACTCTGCCAGGTCTCAGGTCTAGTGGAACTGGGAAGTCACGTTTGGCATTTACACCATTTGGCTTTTGATTTCTGGGTATCTCTTTGCCTTTTGTTTCAGAGTGTGACTCCTGGCTGGTGAAGTTCTGGTTTGGTTTGGTTTGAGTGTGCAGACGTCTGGTACATACTACTCGAGCTAATATGGGAATTGCTCATTCTAAGGTTCCACACTCCACCTGGTAACCCCTTGGAAAAACAGATTTTTTTTTTTTTTTTTTGACTGGTCAATCTATAGCTATGACAAGAGAAACGGCCTAAAATATTAGATCTTTATTGACAATAGGATAGGAAAATGGACTAAAGTTCCCTTATGTCTAGGACTTCCTTCTGTAATTAACAGCCTGGGGGTCTGATCAAACTAAGACCCTCACTTCCCTAGAGGGACAATCACTGCTGGGACCAATCTGCCCTTGATATAAGGACCGAGTTGAGCACTATCTGGTCTAAATTCTGGCGATAAAACTATGATCACAGATCATAATTTTATCATAAAAATATTATTTTTGACAATGTGGTCACAATATTCTTTAGACTCCAGAGAAAGCTTGAAGAAAAAAATTATCTTTTTAAGAATTCTTGCCGTTAGGAAATAATTCCGCCTGGAATGCGGGAGACCCGGGTTCGATCCCTGGGTCGGGAAGATCCCCTGGAGAAGGAAACGGCAAACCACTCAATAATCTTGCCTGGAGAATCCCATCGAGGGAGGAGCCTAGTAGGCTACAGTCCATGGGGTCACAAAGAGTCAGACACGACTGAGCAACTTCACTTTCTTTCATACCTTTAGACCAGAGCTCTCTGGATCACTCTAGACCATCTCTAATTCCTGAAACCAAAAGGAAAAAAAAAAAAAAATAAAGGGAACAAAGCCTTTTAAAATCTTACTCTAACCCCCCCCCCCCCCCCCGCTTTTTTTTTTTACAAGTAGTATTCATAACTGAGTTTGGAAATTAAGCAGAATATCTTCATTGTACCTAGGTTTAATATAAGTTAACTATTATTATATCTGTTACAAGTTTGTCAGCAAGGAAATTACCTCGAGTGAAGAAACTTCTAAAAAATATTAAGAATAATTATTCTTTAGGAATATCTGTCTAAAATAGTCTCTCCAGATTGGGGTAACTTGAACTTCTAAGGGTTGTGGTAAATTAAGTGTTGGAAGTGTATTGAATAGCTAAGTCATTTCCAAATAAAATAAGATTTTGAAACATTTACTACTGAACACTAATTTCCTTTTACAGAGAAACTAAAGATTTCTGGGATTAAAAATGAATGGTATTTGGGGTCATCCTAAAATGTTCTAAGAAAGCAAAGGGTTTAGAAATTATCACTGGTATTTATGCTTACCAATCTATAAAATGCTCAAATAAAAGTCAGTTCTTGGTTGCTTAAGGGAAGTAGGAAGTGTGTTTTCGGTAAAGAAGGTATGAGGAATGGAACTGCATTTTGTGAAGGGAAAAGGAAGTAAACCTGCCTCACAGGTGGCTTTTTAGGATGGAAGACCACAGTCATGGGTACAGAAAGCGATGAGGTTTGTGAAACGCGAACCGTGAAGAAAGAGCTTTGTACATAGTCAGGACTAAGTTTTTCTTTATCTCTTAAATGATCTGTTCTAAAATCTTTTATTGTTACTTTGACTAAGTGAATAGCTATTGTTTCACAATGACATATAATCCTATCTGACTGAGTTCTAAACCTTTTTGATATTTGTTGACAAAACTTCCTAAATCCTTCTAATGAAGATGTCTAGCTAACTTCTGGATTCTTCAGAGGGCCCCTGAAACACCCCAAAGAGAGATATTACACTAATTTGGCTGATTTTGTATACAGAATTACATGGAGAATATTGTCAAGTGAGTAATAAGTCTCGGGTTATATTGTATGGTAAATGTTACTAATATAGATATCCTAGAAACTGTATGATAGGACTTCCCTGGTGGCTCAGATGGTAAAGCGTCTGTCTACAATGCGTGAGGCCTGGGTTTGATCCCTGGGTCAGGAAGATCCGCTGGAGAAGGAAATGGTAATCCACTCCAGTACTGTTGCCTGGAAAATCGCATGGACAGAGGAGCCTGGTAGGCTACAGTTCATGGGGTCGCAAAGAGTTGGACACGACTGAGTGACTTCACTTACACTTACAGAAACTGTATGGAGTTCCTAAAATTCTGATATGTTTGGGTAAAATGTTATCAGGCATAATTCTAGTTACTATCTCAATATTGTCATAGCATTAACCAAGTTCTGTCTCTTCAAGAAGATTTATAAAAAGAACTTTTGAATAAATACCAGTTTCTGAACTGAGTAAGGATTCTAATAGAAAACCTGATGACTTCACAAAGGTTAACAAAAGGACTGAATGAACTGGTGAATATGCTTATAACTTTTATGGTTTCTATCTGAAAAACTACTGATTTGAATCTGTGTTTCCCAGGTGTAAGAAAAAAAAAAAAAACCTTTCCCTCTAATTATGGCAGTAGTTTGGTAAAATTATATTTTATAAACAAATTGAAACATTTATCTTTTCTCTCTTCTGAACCCTCCAGAGATTGGAATCTCTTAGTTTCCAGTAACTTTATCAGATAAGTTAGGAAGGTTATCTCAATAACAGGTACAGAAATCTCAAGGAATTTTGGAGACCTTGAGAAGGAAGGAATTTATTTAGATCTGTTAGGCAAAATCTGTGATAAGTCTTTGGCATGACTTTCCTAGCCCTGAAAGATTTTATTTTAAAAATCTGTGATAAGCTTTTGGCAAGACTTTCCTAGCCCTGAAAGATTTTATTTTAAAAGTTAAGTCTGAGACTATAAAAGTCTCAGCAAAGCAAAAAAGTCTATGATCAATTTTGGTTATATAAATCATGCCAAGTTTATTGAGACCAGACCTATATTACAAACAGGTCTTAATTAGGTTATATTTGGTAAAAATGATGGTGATTTTAGGGAGAAGGGGCTTCCATGGTGGCTCAGATGGTAAAGCATCTGCCTGCAATGTGGGAGACCCAGCTTCGATCCCTGGGTTGGGAAGATCCCCTGGAGAAGGAAATGGCAACCCACTCCAGTACTCTTGCCTGAAAAATTCCATGAACAGAGGAGCCTGGGGGGCTAGAGTCCATGGGATCACAGAGAGTCGGACATGACTGAGCGACTTCATTTTCTTTCTTTCTTTCTTTAGGGAGAAAGAGATGTTTCAATGAATGTTAAATCCCAGTTTGTTAATGGAGGTCTGTATCTACTAAGACTCATTTCCTGGATAGGTCTTTGCTGTTAGGGTATATTAATATAAAATTTAATTGAATTATTGAAGGACACTCTAGGGTTGTTTTGAAGTTTATCTCAGTAATCTGTCTTTGGATGAAGATCAGATGCCTCACACGTAACCTGCAACCAAGACTGGAAGAAGATATAATTTAAGGAACTCTCTCCAACATGGATGGAAGGACCTTTCAACTCCATGGTACTCTTAACTAGCTCATGCCCAATGAAATCGAAGGGAAATTGACTCAGGTTAACTCCCACTTCCAAAGGCCCCTGAGCTGGACTGGTCTATAGAGAGGCCTGCTGACCTCAAACTCACCTTAAAATGATGCTCAAACAGAGGAAACTACACTACCCTAGGACGAGAAGAAGATGATGTCAGAAGCACAAAGCTTGCCCAAGATGCTGATTTGACTTGTGTGATCATTTATAATGTTTTCTTGATTCCTTGGACTTATGCCTATCAATCAAATGTTTTCTATCATGGACGTGATTCTATGCTAGTTTAAAACTCAATCCAATTGTTGGTTTGTGGCCAGTTACCTGTGCCTAGTACTTCTGGGTTACCTTGGTGGATTTCTGTTCTCTAGGGCTCTGATTGGATACCCCTAGGAAATTATTTTAGATGAGTGTTCAGTCCTGTTCTATCTATTCATTATATTACTAGATGGGATCCTCTCACCTGGCCAATTAGTAATACCTGCTCTGATGCTGGCCATAGATTTAAGTTTTCTCTTAGGGTCATTTAAACTCAATTGAGTAATGAGCTAAGTCTCAATAAAAAGTTAATTTCTCATCCATTAAAAGGAAAACTCCCACAATTATGGGGAGGATGAACATGGTTAACACCAGGCTATGGTCATTTAAGTTTCAAGGCTCCTCTATGTTGGGAAAGGTTAAATCATACTAAAAATGATCAACCTGGTAATTATGAGACAAGGCTGGGTACTTTATGAACTATGCCTGTTATTACCCTTAAAGAGAGTGATTGGTATGGAACTCAGTGGATTTGTGGCACTAATTTATGGCCTTGACATCTACAGGGATGGATATGAAGGTGTAGCCTGGGATTCCTATGAATTTAAGGTCATACTTGTTAACAAATAAGAAATGACCCCAACCAGTGTATCATTGGTATGATCCCAGTGGGTCAAAGATCTGTATTCTACTAGTATGACCATTTAGCAGCTTGTGTGTGTATGTGTGTGTGCCTTCAATGGGGTTGGAGGATGTAATTGATCATATCTAAGCCTTAACAACTTGCATAAGCTTTAAATGATAGTAATTGGGCTATTAGCCTATTGAATTCTGAGATCTCTATGATGAGAAAGGAAGTGCTACACAACTTCAAGGTCTTACAGCATCTCAGGGAAATGTCTGTGCTATAATTCAAAGTGAATGCTGTATTTTCATACCTGATAAATCTTTTAATGTAACACATTTGATGACCCAAATGAAAAATCAGACTTCTGCTTTAAAAGACCCATTCCGTAGTCTTGACGATCTTAAAAAAAAAAAGAAACTGGTTTGGTGTGGGAGGCTCATGGCTAAAATATTTACTTTTAATTCCACTAATGTTTTTAACTATACCATTTATATTTTGCTTGTTTCACAAGATTATTATTTCTTGTATTACCAAGTGTATGACTGAGCTTCCAACGAAAATGATGACTAGACTTGAAGCAGTTGATTAAATGTATAGTTCGATGTATGATCAATGATGGTGATAGTGTAACTCTAGGTATGAAAAGATGCAATGAGAGGAAATAGTTTCCTGGACCATAACTAGAAGAAAGGTGTCCAGAGATCTTTGACTATTAAGATTTAATCCAGTAACAGCACATTGAGTGTCTTATCAACAAACACCTTCAGAACTGGGAACAAGCCTTCCTAGCAACACGGGACAAAATGGTCATGAAATGCCCCCCAAAGTTTTGTCAGATTGATGACCACAAGGGGGCCAGGTCAACTACAAATTGTCACTTACCAAGAGCATTGCCAATGAATGGACAACAAAGGCATTTTCCACCTGCTTCTATGGAGATTGAACCCCCTGCTGCTATAGCTATTGACCTTCACCAACCCCTGAGGGAGTTCAGGGTGGAATGAGGCACTCTGCTCCAGGGAATCTGGTGGGACAGGTCTTAATTTTATCAATCCTTGTATCTCCTCATATCTAGAGAAGCACTAAATCCCTTTATGGTGACATCAGATCCTCATGACTAACAAAAAACCTTTGTTAGCACTCAACCTAAATTGAGTGCTTCATGGTATTGAGCTCCCCCTTCACCAAAACCTTGTATATTGACTTCTCCCCACTGCTGCTTTGGAGCAGTCTCTCAGAGCTGTCTGAGATGCTGCCTCCCGGGCTGCGGTCCTCATTTTGCCCCCAGTAAAACTTAACTCACAACTCTCAAGCTGTACATCTTTTTTTAGTCGACACCAGCAAGCAGGACAAAATGCTGATGAAATGGGCCCCAAAGTATGGTCGGATTTATGACCACAAGGGGTGAACTACAAATTGGCACTTACCAAAGGCATTGCCAACGAGTGAACAGCAAAGGCATTGGCTATCCTCCTCTACGGAGATTGAACTTCGTGCTGCTGCAGTTGACCTTCAACACCCCCTAAGGGAGTTCAGGGTGGAATGAGGCACTCTGTGCTCCAGGGAATCGGGTGGGACAGGTCTTCAGATAGTTGGATGTTTTCAGGAATGGGTTTTATGATCTCCATCCTTGCATCTCCTCATACCTAGAGAAGCACTAAATTCCCTCACAGTGACAGCAGATCCTCATGATTAACAAAAAACCTTTTGTAGAATGAGTACGTCACGGTATTCAGCTGCCCCTTCACCGAAACCTTATATATTGACTTTCCCCCACTGCTGCTTTGGAGCAGATTCTCAGAGCTATCTGAGATGCTGCCTCCTGGGCTGCAATCCTCATTTCCCCACAAATAAAACTTAACTTGCAACTCTCAAGTTGTACATCTTTTTTTTAGTCGACAAGCTAAACATCCAACTCATGAAATTAGACAAAGAGCAACAGCAAAAATACAGAGAAGGCAGAAGGCAAAAATAATAAGAGCAGAAACTGATGACATGGTAAAACAACTGAAAATAAGATGCTCTGACCAAGACCGAAACTAGTTCTTTGAGAACATCATAAAACAGACAGACCTCAGGTAAGATTCCTCAAGATAAAGAAGAGAGCCTCCAAATAAGAAAAATATCAGGCATGAAAGAAAACAGTCAATTATCCTTTGAAAAGATGTTTAACCTCAATAGCATCCACAGAAAGGCAAGTTTCACTACCACCAGATCAGCCAAAAAATGAACCTGACACCCTGCGTATTGGAGAGGTGTGGAGGGCAAATGTTCAGTGCTGTGATGGGGGTGTGAGTTGGCACAAACACTGGTGAGCAGTTTCCCCAAATCTAATGAAGCTAAAGACAGCCACTGCCCTGGAATGCACCAGTTCCGCGCCTGAAAATGTTCAAGGATGTTAGTTTCAGCATTTTTGAAATAGCAAAAAACCACCACCAACCACAAAAGTCCAACTGGAAAATGCATAGATAAGTTATAGTACATGCCTACAAAGAACTACATAAAGCAGTAAAAAATGAACTAGAACTAAACTCATCAACAGGGGTAAATCTTACCAACACAACGTGGAGCCAGAAGACCGATCCCTTAGGAGAATGTAGAAGTCTTATAAAGCAGATAAAGGGAGCTGGAAGATAATGGCAGAGGAACTAGAGAAGTAGGAGGGAGGGCAGATTTTTTCCAGACTAGATTAGAAATCAATACCTTGCCTGAGGCAAAGCGAGAAAGCTGTTCCTCTCTGTAGATGTCTTGTGTATTCTTTACTGGCTGTTTTTCGGTCTCGAAACATTAAATAGTAAAACACTAAAAAGTAGTTACTATTGAAAAGTGGAAAAATAGCTACATTGAAACACAATAGTATTTTATAAAGTTTAAATATTTTACTTAATATTCAAAACAGGATTTATTATAGTTTTCTGGCACTCATTTAAATTTTGTTCCCCAAGTGAGACCCTACGTCTGGTCCTGTTAGAGGTTCTCAGGGGGTGGGAGGTGGGACGAGAGATGTCTGTGGCTTTCTGAGCAGTGGTTTCCTGGTGTGTCTGAGTGGGAAGACCTTAACCGCATTTTCATATCTTCGCTCACAATAACCTCCAGGGTAGGTGTGCTTATGCTCACTTTGTAGAGGAAGAAGACTTAGGAATGATAAACTCTTTGGGCAACCTGGACTCAATTTCCTTATTTATAAAATGCAAATAATGTTGGTAACCTCATTATAAAGATTTAGTGAATTAATACATAAAATAGGGGACTTAGCTTGTGACCCAGTGCTTAAGAATCTGCCTTGCAATGCAGGGGATGCAGGTTCGATTCCTGCCGAGGGGCAACTAAACCTGTGCTGCAATGAAAGATCCTGTGTGCTGAAACTAAGACCCACTGCAGGCTAGTAAATAAATCTTTTTTAAAAATACTTAGAAGTAGAAGAAGTATAGAAGAGATCTCTATACTTTATTGAGCTGTTCCTAACTTAGAACCTGCTCAGGATGACCTAGTTATTTAAGCGTGAGAATTGGGGTTCACAGACTCAATGAACATGAGTTTGAGCAGACTCCAGGAGATAGTGATGGACAGGGAAGCCTGGCGTACTGCAGTCCATGGGATCGCCAAGAGTCAGAACTGTGGTACAAGTCCAGCTCTGTCTACACCGGTACCCTAAGTGTGGTTAATCTGAATGGAGATGTGCTTTGAGTGTAAAATACACACCAGATTTCAAAGACCGTATGGAAGAAAGACAGAAACATAACTCATTAGTAATTTTTTAATACTAATTACCCGAGATGATAAATTGGGCTAAATAAAAACATTTACTTTGCCTGTTTCTTTTTATTTACTTAGTTTTTCCTGTGACTACTAGAACATTTAAAATGACAAGTGGCTCATGGGACAGTGCTAGCCTGCCCCAGCGTGCTGTACTTCTGGTGACAGCAGAGTCAGAAGTATTCAATTGCAGCCGCCACTGGCAGCCCCAGTTGGACTCAACTGTTTGCCTAACCATTCCTCAAATAGTTCTGCTCCAAACCCACACCCCATGCTTTGGAGTCTTAATCTCTGGCCCTTCAGGGAAGTCCTAGTTCTGCTTTCTACCCACCTTTGCCCCAGAGGTTCCTTTCCCGGTTCATCTTCCTTCTGGACTCATCTTTTATCTTGTGCAGTCTTCCTCGAACCACAGTCAGACACCACTTTCCCAGACTTACTCTGTGTATATTATAACCTGCTCTGATTAGTCTTTTCTGCAGCCATATTAATAACTGCACCAACCAACATGCTATGCAATTTAACTTCTACAAAATATTTTTTCTCAGCTACCATCTAAGGTAATCCATACAACCTCTGATAGAAGAACTGTGGTTATTGTTATTGTACAGATAATGGAGGCTCAGAGATGTTACTTGAAGGAGGACACACAGTTTGTCAAGGTCAGAGACTGAGCCTTCATTATTTCTGGGTCTTCGGTGCCTTGCACAATGCCTGCTACATGGTCAATGCTCAAAAACTTCTTTTTTTTTTTTTCAAAAACTTCTTAATGAATGCAACCCATTTGGGTGGAAAGCGGCTGTCTCCAATGCAGTAGATCCCAAGTAATGTTAGGGGAAGCACACTGATTGAAACCGCCCACCCTGGGTAGGCACCACAGTGACCATTTGCATGAATTGTTTTATGACAGGAGATCCTGATAAGGAATATGGAGCTAATAAGCCACCACCAACAGGAAGAGTTCGGGAAAGGTCGAAAGGAGACACCGTGTGTCCATACACTTCCCAGAATCCCTCTCGCCAGCATCCGTCTTGGCTGAGCAATGCGTGTGCCACCAGGAAAGACTCTGAATTAGAATGATTGGCCAAAGACCACCTGGAAACTAATCCCATCACCATAAAATCCGAGACTGTGAGCCACGAGGCAGAGCAGTTCTCCTGGGTTCCCTTACCCTCCTGCTCTCCTCCTGGGTGCCCTTTCCCCATAAAATCTCTTGCTTTGTCAGCACATGTGTCTCCTCAGACGATTCATTTCCGAGTGTTAGACAAGAGCCCAGTTTCAGGCCCTGGAAGAGTCCCCTTTCCTACAACAGTAAGGGTGTGAAGGGAAAGGGGATCACGTTGGGTAGGTTCTAATCCTAGCCCGGTGATCTTATTCAAGGTCCTAATGCCTCCGTTTTCCCATTTCTCATCTGTAAAATGGGGTTTTGTGAGGATTTAAGTAAATTAATAAAACATATGGAAGTGCTTATTATTATTATCTTCAAATGGGATAATTCAACCTGCTTGGTGAACTTGTTAAGAATAATGTGCCTGGTGCATTGTAAGAGCTTAATGAGTGGCAGCTCTTGTAATCCAGTGTTTGGGTTTGGTTTATTTTTTTTTTTAATTTTTTAGAGAGCAGAATGCTTTTTACCCTCAAAGAAACCTGTATTCATAAGTCAGGTAAAAGCCGAATTCATGTTACCTATGTCTGCTCTTCCAGGCAGCCTGGATTCCTCTTTGGAGCCCTCAGGCTCCAAGGAACAGATAGAAAATCTCTCATTTAATACACCGCTATCGTTTTACCATCAAGGAAACTAAGGTTGGGGATATAGTTTTCTAAGTCAGACAAGGCAGCACCAAAATGGGATCTAGACTGCATATCTGCATCCCCCAAGCCACAATCAAAACCCTCATGCTGTGCACGTAGAAGTGACCCTACCTGGAAAAGCTGGAGAGGAGTGCTTCCCTGAGACTGACACCCTTTGCTGAATGTTGCCAAGGCCACCCCTGAGTGAGACCGGAAATGGTGCCAGCCGAGTTCTCAGCCCTGGGTTGAATGAGTGAAGACACGTGTAAGCCTTTATCAGCTCCCACACCCCTGTTCTGCCACTGCTGGGTGCTTCCTCCCTGCGCCCCTGCAGCTCCAGTCCCATTTCCCTCCAACTCTCTTCCCCTATTTCCCTTAGGAAACATCCCCCTCGCCCCCATTAAAGAATGGCTTACCCCACGCAGAGTCCAGCCTAGAAGGGGGATGCTTGGATGGTGGTGGCCAGCATCGGTGCCTCACTCAGGCTTGGCGTGACCACCAACCTATGGTTATTGTCCAAATTAAGTAAGGGCAGGAAATGCAGACTTCTAGATGGAGGACCCAACAAGAAAACATCCGACAACAGGATGCACAGAGCCACAGGAAACCCAGTTCCCTGTCTGCCTTCCCTCTGAGCAGATAGAAATCTCTTTTGGAGTCAGAGCTTCTGGCTTCTAGACAAGCCTTCCTCCAGGGCGAAGACTGGTCTGAAAGCCCCAAACAGAGAGAGACACTCGGTGCTTTGCTGCGCCGGCCACTGTTCCAGTCCCACCTCTGCCATGGCTGGTCATGTGACTTTGGGCAAGTCCCTTCAACTTCCTGAGCCCCTCTTCTCATTTGTGAAATGACAATGACAAAACCTGTCCCATTCTCCTTGGGAAAACCAAACTGGCTGACCACCGCTCCCCCACCCCCACCCCTCCCATGGCTTTTTAACCGTGTCCATGGGGAGGCTATGATGGGGTACCAGTCCTTTCAAAGTTAGCAGAGGCTTCACGTCTGTGTGTTTGTTAGGGGGAGGAAAGGGTTCTTCTTCTTCTTCTTTTTTTAATCAGTTGTGTCAATGGAGTTCCAAATATTAGGTTTTGGTTTTCAAAACCATTTTGTGACCTGACTTTGTACACATGTAATATTAAAAGAGAAACCACCTGATGTATGGCAGAAACCAACATAATATTGTAATTATCCTTCTATTAAAAATAATAAAGGGGAAAAAAAATTCGGTGGGAGGGGGAGAAACAACCAACCAAGTGCTTTTCCCACCAAAGAAAAATGCCAAAGCCCCCAAACTACATGACTCTCTTTCCCCAGAGAGCATGTCCACTCTGCAGTGGGTGTGCAGGACCTGGAGTTCTGACTCCTGCCGAGTGTCTGGGAAAAAAGCCTTGAGAGCCAGGAAGCTGCTCAGAAAAGAATCACCTGGGGTTTTTTCTGACCTGAACTGAAAGTGTGAAGTGAAAGAGCATCACAGTCCCAGCTAGCTCCTCTGTACTGCTGTGCTGAAAGCCCAAAGGCACTGGGGTCACAGGTGAGTGAGCCGGCCCTGGCCTTTTGATGGTGGCTGCCACCCCTGCAGTGAGAAGCTGAGATTGTAGACTGGCAGCAATCTTTTTTTTTTTTTAGTGTCAGACCATACTCCACGGCATGTGGGACCCTGGTTCCTTGACCAAGGATTGAACCCACACTCCCTGCGTTGGGAGGCAGAGACTTAACCACTGGCCCACTGGGGAAGTCCAGGAACCATAATTTTTTATCTCTGACTGGGAATGGGGAGGCCTGGGTTCCAGTCCCTGTTCTGCTACTGAGTGACTTTGGGCAGGTCCTTTCTCCTATCTGGGTCTTTTCTCATCTTCAAAGCAAGTAGATTGCTGGGTCACTTCTTCGGTCTCCTCTGGGAAACTCACCATGTTGGATCCCAGTATCACACAGGCTTGGCAACCAGACCTCTCTGGATTCAGCCAGCCCTGGATTCAATTCCTGCTCTGTACCTTGTGGGCTGTGTGATGCTGGGCAAGTTACTTCACCTTCCTGAGCCTCTGCTTCATTCACCTGTAAACTAGGAGAAACACTACCCATGTCACACCATCGTGCAATCAAATAATAGAAATTTACAAAATGTACGGTGGCTTACAGTATGTGTCCAATGAAAGGCAGGAAATAATAGAGTTAGTTTATAGAATTCTTACAGGATTCTGGGCTTGTTCCACTTTTGTCTGAGAACTTAGGCATCTAGAAAGTTCTTCAGGACTTCCCTGATGGTTCAGTGGCTAAGAATCTGCCTGCCAATGCAGGGGACACGGGTTCAATCCCCAGTCCAGGAAGATCCCACATGTTGTGGGGCAGCTAAGCCCGTGAGCCACAACTACTGAGCCCACGCTCTAGAGCCCATGCTCCGCAAAAAGAGAAGTCACCACAATGAGAACCCTGAGCCCTGCGACAAAGAGTAGCCCCTGCTCGCTGCAACTAGAAAAAGCCCACGAGCAGCAACGAAGTGCAGCCAAAAATAAATAAATAAATAAAATTTAAAAGAGAAAATAAAGTTTTTCATTCATCCTTAGGGGACACTTTTTTTTTTTGGAAAAAAAAGCCCCCAAACCAGCCTTGTTTGAGCTGCATAAATAATCCATTACTAATAGATCAGAGTTAGGCTCTCCACTTGCTTCCCAGCTGGCTGGGCTCTTGGCACTACACTCAATCATAGGAAGAGTCCTGAGGCCGTCCTTACCCCTTTCTTCTCCTAGTTTCCCTCTGTGCTTGATAGCACTTGGTTGCAATTGCCACAAGTTTCTCTGGAGTTTTGGACTGTGGGCTATATTCCTTTGCCCAAATCTTATTTATTTTATCAGGCCCTATATCAAAAGTCACCTCCTCCAGGAAGCATTCTCTGGTTTCTTCTTACTGCTCCACATGGATGAAACTTATTGAGTCCTACTGCAGGGATCACCGCCTACCTTCCATTATTTGTGCCTATTCCTTGTATTGCTTCCTGGACTGTAAGTTTCTAATTTTGAGAATAGAATCTGGGTCAGGGAGCAGCAGCATCTTCGTATTCTATTCCCCCTTACACCAAAAAGAGTTTGCAGTAGATTCTTGGTGGAGATCTTCTCATGAAGGGCCTGAGCTAAGCAAAGCAGCCCTATGGAGCTGGAACTCAGCCCACATAAGCAAGGCAGTTCGATGGCCCCCAAGCCACTGCTCCACGTTCCAAAGCCACAGCAGATACTGCCCATTGCTCCCAGTCTTCCTGTGCCCCAAGCCTCACTCTCAGCTTCTCACCATAGTGCTTCTGGCCCGCAGATCCAGACTTCCGGAAAGAGGCGGGAACCACAAGCAACAGGTCAAAAGCAGAAAGTTAACTAGAAGGTTGGTAAATGTCCAGGCTCTTTAACCTTATAAACAGACCACCAGGATAGTCATTCCTAAAATGGATTTGGCCGTGGAGGTGGGACGGCATGTGGAGGAAGGAACTTACAATTTCTCCATCAATATGAATCAGAGGAGAAGGTTGTTGATGGGAGTCAGAGTATAGAAACTGCCCTAGGACTCCCCTAGGTCTAAAAATCTGCCTGCCAATGCAGGGGACCTGGGTGCAATCCCTGGTCCGGGAAGATTCCACATGGCCTGGGACAACTAAGCCACAACTACCGAGGCCTGAGTGCTGCAGCTACTAAAGCCTTGCCCGCGTGAGCCTGCGCTCTGCAGCAAGAGAGGCCACTGCAACGAGCAACCCCTGCACTGGAATTAGAGAGCAGCCCCCACACGCCGCAAATAGAGAAAGCCCGTCAGAGCAATGAAGACCCAGTGCAGCCAAAAGTAAGTAAGTAAGTAAGTAAATAAATATATATATATATATATACTTTTTTTTTTTTTTTTAAAGAGGAGAGATACAAAGAGCTGCAAAGGGGTTATTTTCCAAGCTGATTTCTCCAGTATATTCCTCCTGGATTTCCAGCCCTTGAGCACAGGGCCCTGGTAAAAAGTAGGCTCTTATGTATCCTAAAGTTAACTTATTGAATGAATGAATGAACGTCTATTAGAAAAAAAGCGGGTTTCTTCAGATTCTCATCTTTCCTTTCCCCTCAGCGGCCAGGAAGCTCCGAGTTGAATGCAATGCAGGCCAGCAGTGCTGGGTCATTCAAGATTGGATCCTCATTTACTTCTTGGTCCTTTTAGGGGTTTCTAGTGCTTTGCTTCTATTTCCACTGCTCTAATTCATAACACAGGCCACCTCCAGTCCTTTTAGGAAATAATTTGTAATTTACAGAATTGGGGCAAAAGATTATTGAGGTCTCCTCGATAATTCCTTTCTAAATGCCTATTGCTTGTGGAAGAAACCCAGTCCCTATGAGTCTCCCTTGTGGGGCTGAAGGATTCTCTCCCAAGTCCGCTATCTATACACCATTCAACATCCCCACCCAGAGGTCCGCGGAGTTACTTCCTGCTGTCTGGACACTCATTCTCCCTCGATCTTCCTTCCTCATCCATCTGCATCATCTCCAGCCTCTCCTCCCAGGAGGAACTGAGCTACATGAAGCCTGAGGCCTCTTTCCACTGTAGTGAAGGTTAAACGTCAAGACTTTGGAATGAATCATTGTAGGATTCAAATCCCAGCTCTGCCACTGATGGGCTGTGTGACCTTAAGGCAAGTTACTCAAACTCTCTGGGCCTCAGTTTCTTCATCTGAAACTGGGGAAATTAATACCTGCATGCTTTTTTAAAAACTGTTCACAAGTTTATTGCTGAGTTGCAAAAATGTTTCCCCTGTAATATCTGCATGCTTGACGTCCACATGAGATAATTATTTAAAACGAGCAATAGCTTGGCTGCCTAACTGAAAGGTAGAGTTGTGAGTATGATGTAGTAGAAAGAAAAGGATTCCAAGTTAGGAAGCAGGTACTCAGGGTTTGAACCTGGCACTGAAAGTGGACATGTTAGTTGCTCAGTTGTGTCCGAGTCTTTGCAACCCATGGAGTGTAGCCCACCAGGCTCCTCTGTCCATGGAATTCTCCAGACAAGAATACTGGACTGGATTGCCTTGCCCTTCTCCAGGGGATCTTCCCGACCCAGGAATTGAACTCAGGTCTCCTGCATTGCAGGCATTTTCGTTACCATCTGAGCTACCGAAGCTGGCTTTGGGACTGGTTAGTTCTGCGGAGAAGTCACTAACTCTGTGTGGCCCCTGAACTGCCGTATGAAAAGAAGATCGAAGGATAGTAGTGATGGGCCTTTGTATTGTACTACTGCCCTCTCTTTGATATCTCATTTAAACCTGATCTTATTTTCCGAATTTTATAGATAAAGAAATTGGGGTCCAGGGATGCTAAGAGGCTGGCTGGGGGTACAGAAATCTGTGCTTTTATTCATTCCTCTGAAGACCCAGGGTCCTATATTATTGTTTACATTCTTTACAGCTTCCAAACCAGTACACAGTAAATTAACTAATCTGAAATCTACCCACAGGACAATTTTGTTGAGTCTTTTCAATATCTTCTTTTCAACTACCTTCAGTTCAGTTCAGATCGTGTCCGACTCTTTGCGACCCTATGGACTGCAGCACGCCAGGCCTCCCTGTCCATCACCAACTCCCGGAGCTTGCTCAAACTCATGTCCATTGAGTCGGTGATGCCATCCAACAGTCTCATTCTCTGTCGTCCCCTTCTCCTCCCGCCTTCAACTACCTTACACTCCAGCAACTTCCCTTTCAAAGAATGGACCCATCAGGCCCACATTCAGAGTATATTTTATTTGACAGTTTGCACAGCAGGGGAGGGCTCATAGCCATTATATGAGGCAGGTGGCATTCCTCGAGTAAATGGGTTCAGAAAGGGCAAGGCCTTTGCCCCCAGTTTATAGCAAGTGGCAGGCCAAGCCAGGACTTGAGCCTTCATGTTCTGACAAAGTCAAGTTGATAAAGGGACAGGATCTGGTGCATGACTCTGCCCAGGCGACACCAGACACTGGCAGTCTTTTGCCTTTAATCCCAGGGGCAAATCACATCTCTTTTCTTTTTGTCTTTTTCCTCTTCTGATCAGTTTCACTCCGTCATGCCTCCATTGCTAGCATTCTCTGGCCTAGATTGTAGTCCTGTCCCCATCAGCCTGGTGAAGTCCCGGTCTCATCTCTTCACCCCAACAGATCTGCCAGACAGGCTGAGATCCAGCCCTGGCTCAGCCGACTATTAGCTCTGCGCCCTCAGATAAAGTCACTTACTTCGTTCACTTCTTTCCCTCAGTTTCCTCACCTGTAAAATGGGAATAACATATAGAATATATTTCTTCGGTGACAGTGAAGCAAGAGAACTAGCTGGGAAACATCATGCTTAGTACATTGCCTGGCCCAGAGTTCGCCTGCCAGCGATGGCAGGCTTTACATATACCTATAAGGTGTATACGTATTGTAACGTTCTCCTCTCTTTCTCAAGTTGCCTTGTCTGCTATGCCCTTGGGCTGTATGGGTACAGAGGCCTGGTTCCTGGGAGACAGGAACCAGAGGTGGGACGATGTTAAGAGAACAGAGGGAGAAGATCCTATTTCCATTCCGAATTTTTGGAACTGAGTGAACAGGAAGCTGAGAATGTTCCTGGGAGCCTGGTGGGTTATTAACCAGGCTGGGGCAGAGAAGTCAGCATAGGGACTTCCCTGGTGGCCCAGTGGTTAAGACTCCACGCTGCAATGAAGATCGAAGATCTTGTATGCCACAACGAAGACCCTGCGCAGCCAAATAAATATTTTTTTAAAAAAGAAGCAGCAGCAGCCAGCACCCATCAGCCTGCAATTATGGGGCGAGCTCTGGGCTAATGAGACAGGAATCTGGATTCCAGTCCAGATTTTGAGTAGAACTGTTGTGTAGCCACCTCAGGCAAAACAGTCCCCTTTTCAGAATGTCCATCTGCACCAGGTAAGATCTCAAAAGCCTTCTCGTTTGGTCCTTTCAATTTGTGAGTTGTGCAATTAACCTTGTGGGCTGGGGCAGGGCAGGGTGGAGGCGGGGAGTGGGTGAGGGGATCTGTCAGGTTGCAAAAGAGCTCAAGTGAGAAAGACTCGAGCAACAGTTCTCAAACTCTGTGGGCTCAACACCCCTTTACCATCTTGAAAGTTGCCCAGATCCTCAAGGGCTTTCCTTGATACAGGTCTTTCAAACAGTGACTGGTTAGAAACTAAAGCTGACAACTTAAAAATGATATTTAATTAACCTGTTCTGTGTGAAAGAGATAATATGTTTTTAATGCCAATAATTTTGGGGGGCAGATCTCTTTGCTATCTAGCAGCTGGACTCTCATCTCTGCTTCTGCATTCAGTCTGTTGTGATATATCATTGTGGTTAAAGTGTATGAGGAAAGGGGGTTTGTTGCTGTCCCCTGGAGCTTCCTTTGTGGCAGGCACTATGTGGAGGCCTTTTACCTACACACCCTCTCTCCTTTATCCTGCCAACTCCTCTTGCGGATAGGTTCTTATTTTCACTGTCTTAGAGATCAGGAGGAGAAGGCAATGGCACCCCACTCCAGTACTCTTGCCTGGAAAATCCCATGGACAGAGGAGCCTGGTGGGCTGCAGTCCATGGGGTCGCTAAGAGTCAGGCACGACTTAGCAACTTCACTTTCACTTTTCACTTTCATGCACTGGAGAAGGAAATGGCAACCCACTCCAGTGTTCTTGCCTGGAGAATCCCAGGGACGGGGGAGCCTGGTGGGCTGCCCTTTATGGGGTCGCACAGAGTCGGACATGACTGAAGTGACTTAGCAGCAGCAGCAGCAGAGATCAGGAAAGTGAGGTTCAGCTGGAGGAATTTGCCCAAGGTCAGACGGCTTGTAAGTGGCAGAGTCAAAACTCAAAGCCAAGATGCTATGTTCCACTTGGCGCTGGAACCCGTCCATGAAGACCAGGCCGGCTTGTCTGGAGAGGGGCGGAGGTCTTTCTCACACTCCAGGTAACAGTCTCTTCCCTGGTGTCCTTTTCTACCTTCCCTCCTTGGACTGCTTCCTCTAACCAAAGCCTCTCACACCACCGTTAGGGCCAGGGCACTCAAAAGTCAGCTCCAAGAGGGCTGGGGCTCATCGTCTAGTTTGCTTCCTGCTGTGTCTTGGGGGCCTAGAACTCCCCGGCTTGTGGAAGCTGCTCAAGGAGCATTTGTCAGATGAATTGGTTGAAGGAGTTCTCTGACACTTGTGAAAATCCCCAAGGAGGGTTCCCTTCTTCAAGATGCTCAGAGCAGGGACTTCCCTGAGGATCCAGTGGCTAAGAAACCACCTTCCAATGCAGGGGACGTGGGTTCCATCCCTGGTCCGGAAAGATTCCACATGTGGGAGGATCCCACAAGGGGGGGTAGATATGCCCCCCAAAATTATTGGCATGAAAAACACATTATCTCTTTCACATGTAACAGGTCGATTAAATATCATTTTAAGTTGTCAGCAATGAAGTCTGTGAGCTGCTACTATTGAGCCCGTGTACCTAGAGCCCTTGATCCGCCATGCAACGAAGGAAGCCACTGCAAAGAGAAGCCCACACACCACAACTAGAGAAATGAAGCTGAGCACAGCAATGAAGACCCAGCACAGCCAAAAATAAATAAATAAGGAAAAAGCTAAAAAAAAAAAAAATGTCCCGCATCGATACAACCGATCCTTTTAAGGGGGAAAAAATGGACGATATATCAGCAAGAAGGGCATGGCTGGCTTCACATTTCAAAAGTGCCTCGCTAAGGATCTGTGGCAAAAAGACTTGGGTAAAAGCTTTCAGAGCCTGACCTGCCTGCCTGGCACGTACCTGGCAGAATGGAATCACAGGGTGGAGGGACTGTACCTTAACGGCGGTGGACCGAGCACTGGGCTTTGCGTGTAAACTCAGTCACTCCGCACCATAAGGTGGGCAGGGTGGTTCTATTCTCCTGTCTCTCATTCACAGACAAGGAGACAGAAGCACACGGAGATGAAGTGACTCTCCTGAGGTCATACAGAGAGCAGAGCCCACCTGGAACCCAGGTCCAGGTCCATCAGCCTCATGCTCAGTGGGGTCTTGTACCTTTCTCCTGGGGACCTCCATCCTTGGAGGGGAGGGGGGCGGTTCTTCAAATACTGTAAGTACATAGCCTTCCCTGTTTCCTGCTTTAGCAGATCCCAGGAGACTCAAGAAGGGCGCCTTGGCAGGCTGTCTGAAACGTGTCTTAGTTCTGGCCTACAGGGAGCACCTCTGTGATTCAGGGCATCACTTTGATTCTGTGCTTTTTGTCTTCATATTCATTTATTCATTTATCTTTGGCTGCGTTGGGTCTTCACCGCAGTACACGGGCTCTCTCTGGTTGTGCATAGGCTCAACAGTTGTGGTGCACAGGCTTAGTTGCCCCAAGGCGTGTGGAATCTTCCCTGACCAGGGATTGAACCCGTGTCCCCTGCAATGACAGGCAGATTCTTAACCACTGGACCACCGGGAAAGTCTCTATCCTCATCTTTATAGTAGGACTAAAGTTCTATTGTTCTCTTTCAAAGAAAACCCGCTACAGAAAATTTTAGGAATTCAATCATTAGGGCTTCCCTGGTGGCTCAGGTGGTAAGGAATCCACTCGCACTGCAGGAGACTCAGGTTCAATCAAACCCAGGTTCAATCCCTGGGTTGGGAAGATCCCCTGGAGAAAGGAATGGCAACCCACTCCAGTTTTCTTTCCTGGAGAATCCCACGGACAGAGGAGCCTGGTGGGCTATAGTCCATGGGGTTGCAAAGAGTCAGACATGACCTAGAGACTAAACCACCACCACCAATCATTACAGTGTAAATGCCTGGTAAGAGTCTATGGCTCCCCTTACCCTTGAGGGTACTTGCTGCTGGTGAAAGCTTGGTCAGGAGTCACTGGGAAGCCTGGTGAGGTGAGTGGATGGGTTTGGGAGCATTGTTGCTGCTGCTGCTGCTGCTGCTAAGTCGCTTCAGTCGTGTCCGACTCTGCGACCCCAGAGACGGCAGCCCACCAGGCTCCCCCGTCCCTGGGACTCCCCAGGCAAGAACACTGGAGTGAGTTGCCATTTCCTCCTCCAATGCATGAAAGTGAAAAGTGAAAGTGAAGTCGCTAAGTCGTGCCTGACTCTTAGCGACCCCATGGACTGCAGCCCACCAGGCTCCTCCGTCCATGGGATTTTCCAGGCAAGAGTACTGGAGTGGATGCCATTGCCTTCTTCAGGAGCATTTTAAAACTGTTAATTACACCTGGAAGAGGGTGGTTACCCCTTCCACCTGTGAAGTATTCTCTGTAGGACAAGCAACGTGTTGTAACCCCGGGGTGCAGAAAGGCCATTAAAATAAGCTGAGGGCTTTTTACAGTGGCTTCTCTGCACAGCAGAGAGTGGGAAAAGGTTAACCACGTGTGGTAAGTATTCTGAATCCCCCTGTGGTTTCTTTGCAGGCTGTTCTGCCTCTTTCTGGCTTGCTCAGATCCCAAAGGGTGGGGTCCCTCCCTAATCTTGATTCTGATTGTTTCTAGGGTTGCAGCAGCCCAGGAGGGGAGGCTGGTCCTGGATCAGAGGCAGCAGTGGTGGGGTGATGATGCAGAGAGCCCTGGAGGCTCAGCCCTTGAAACATACCAGTGATCATGACAAAGATAGAAAGTAACACTGAGTGAGTGCTTACTGTATACTGTGGGCCAGACCCCAAGCTACACACTTTACACTTAACACATACATTCTACAGGACAAGCCAGTGAGGGAACTGGTACGACTTCCATCCTATAATTAAGGGAACTGGCACCAGCAAAGAGGCTCTGTTGTCCATAGGACTTCAGGCCACCAAGATCTGTGAGTGGTGACAGAGTGGCTAGAGGGTCACCAGGGCGGCTGGACAGGGGCTGGTGATAAATTAAACTCAGTGTGGGTACTCAAAGCCACGGAGAGATGAGGAGAGGCCAGCGATCTGGGAGTTAACCCTTACGGGCGCTCCAAGATAGCCCTCTACGATACCCTGTGTTCATGTGCTTTGGGGAATCTGTCTGGCTTCTGGCCTCTGTGGCCGTGAAGAGGAAAGCACGTTAGCATTTCTGGCCTGGGATCTGGGATCGGATCCAACAAGACTGATTCCTTCAGTAACTTGAGCGTTAACCTGGATTTCTATCTCCTGCTTCTGTGAAGAGAGGTGATAAGCAGGTAAGAATCCACTCAAAAGCTTCCCTAGTGGCTCAGTGCCTGCAATGCGGGAGACCTGGGTTCGATCCCTGGGTCAGGAAGGTTCCCCTGGAGAAGGAAATGGCAACCCACTCCAGTATTCTTGCCTGGAGAATCCCATGGACGGAGGAGCCTGGTGGGCTACAGTCCGTGGGGTCGCAAAGAGTCGGACACGACTGAGCGACTTCACTTCACTTCAGTAGAGGTTTAAGAGACAGCCCTGAGTCACAGATGTGAGTTCTGATTCTGCCTTTTGAGAAATCTGTGGTCTCCTGGGCAAATTACCTCACCATCCTGAGCCTCAGTGTCCTTATCTGTAAGATGGGGATAATGAAATTATCTCCCCCCAGGGATGCTGGTGAAGACTGAACGGGGTGGTGGTGTACATACAAAATGTGTAGCAAGTTGCCTGGCTGGCGCTTAAGAAATCCTCGTAAACGGTAGCTTTTGTTTTGGCTGTGCTGGGTCTTCACTGCTGCATTCGGACTTTCTCTAGTTTCGGTGGGAAGGCTTCTTGCTGCGGTGGCTTCTCTTGTTGCGGAGCACAGGCTCCAGCGTGCAGGCTCAGTGGTTGTGGTGCACGGGCTTAGTCGTCCTGCGGCGTGTGGCATCTTCTCAGACCAGGGATCGAACCCATGTCCCCTGCACTGGCAGGCAGATTCCTAACCACTGGACCACCAGGGAAGTTCAGTATTAGCTATTAATGTTTATCGTTCTTGCGTGCATTTTCTCTGCCAGGTTACTTAAGGATCATATCCAAAATTTCAAAGAGAGAAATAAAACAGAATGAGGTGATTGGATTACACCATCTTTCAGCTTTTCTGACTCAGGAACTATTTCACAGTAATATATAATTTTACAAACCCCAGTGAGAATTATATGGACTGTGTCATAATTTTCTATGGTCCATGAAAAAGGAAGTGTTTTAAGTCAAATGTACTATTTGTAATGTGTCTTATTTCCAAAATTTCCTTAACATTTATTTAACTTATACGCCTAATATATAAAAACAAAGTTTACTTCTCCATGGTTTACAGTGACACATGTGCTTGATTTACTTTAAATTCATGACGGAAGAAAATGCATGCTGGCTGAACAAATTTTAAAATGATGTTTTATGGAGGCACCAAATGGACATTAAAATAGACTGACATGGGGAATTCCTTGGTGGTCCAGTGGTTATGACTTGGCGCTCTTACTGCCAGGGGCCCCGGTTCAACCCCTAGTCCGAGAACTGAGATCCCAAAAGCCTCGAGGGATCATTTATGTGAGTTGAGGTTTTGCATTCTTGCATCTGATTGCTTAAAAAGCTGAATTGTAGCTTTTAAAAAGAATGTTATGCTGTTGTATGGTAAGATAAAATAGCTCTCAGGTCCCTATGTATAAGCACCTCTCTGCATATGCCTTGCAGGTATAGATCACTTTTCTGTGCAACACAGGAAAATAAAAACTACATGTTATTTTTTCTTTTTAACCATCTTTGACATTTCGTAACAGAATTTTCCTGGTAAGCCATGTAAGGAATTTGATCAGATAAATACAAATGATAAATCTGGAGGCAAATCTGTGAGGTCATTATCTTCCTTCTTCTACTTCCTTGTTTATTCAGCCTCAGAGTTCCCTTTGCGTCCTTTGTTTGTTTGTTTGTTTGTTTTTAATGTACTTATTTATTTGGCTGCATTGGGTCTTAGTTGCAGTACACAGGGTCTTTGTTGAGGTGCACTGACCCTCTAGCTGTGGCAAGCTGGCTTACCGACTAGGGATCAAACCCCAGGTCCCCTGCACTACAAGGTGGATTCTTCAGCACTGGACCACCAGGGAAGTCCCTGATTCCTTTCTTTAATCATTGGTTCATTAGAGGTATGAATTAAACAACATAAGATGAAGATCAGTGTAAAACCATGTATTAGCCAAAGCCACGCCAGTGGTCAAAAGATGAACCGCCTGGTTGGAAGTCATGAGAGTATCATTTATTTGATCACCACTAACTATTGCTTTTGATTCTTCCATTTATTTTATTAAAAAAATTTTTTTTGGCTGTGCCATGTGGCTTGTGGGATCTTAGTTCCCCAACCAGGGATCAAACCCAGGTGCCTGGCAGTGAGAGTGCTGAGTCCTAACCACTGGAATTCCCAATTCTTCCATTTACCTTAAGAAGTTCTCACACTGAGAAAAATGTCTTTTAAATGGCAAAACAATTATTCACTAATTTTTTTTTTTAATGGAAATGTTCTAATAATGTGAACCTTCTGGAATAGCTTCTTCCTTGTTGGGATGAGCTGGTGGAAAACAGTGGAAAGACAGATCTGGGCTTGACTCTTGTCTCTGCCATTTACCTGCTGCGTCTGAGCCTTGGCAGCCTCACCTGCACAGTGGGTGTTGTATACAACGACTCAGAGACAGTCCACGGAGCCCCAGTCCCTGCTTTTGGCTTCTTCAGATTCCCCAGGATCCAGACAGATCCCTGGAGACCCATAAAGGATGGACTTGTTGCGTTCTGACAGAGGTAACACTGAACGCAGCTGTGATTCTCAAAGAGGAACTTTGGGGTGGCCCCAACCCCCCAGGAGAGGAAGGCGGGGGGACTTTGGTGGGAGAGGCTGCCTCTGACTCGCTGGGTGAGCGGATCTGGGGCCTCCCCTCTGGGGGCATCAGCAGGTGGGGGAGGAGAAGAGAAGCAGGAAAACCCACAGGATGCCCGACCTACCCATGCGGTCACCCGCTTGAATGTAATACTCACAGTTTTCTCTCCCATGCTGGGTGTGATGACGCTGGGGAGGCTCCTCCCCACCTGACCCACCCCACCTATCTGCCCTGGTCTGCCATTTTCTTTCCTTTGGGGGCTTTCGCTGCCTGAGGGCGGTGGGGGGGGGGCGGGGCAGGACACCCTGCAGACCCTACCTCTCCAGAATATGATGGGAAAACGGAATAAAGGTCTTGTCCTTTTCTGCTGGAGGAGGGCTGACCCTGGGCCCGCCTTGCACCTTAGTGCTTAGGAGGCACTTACCACGTCTGTTCTCCTGTCTGATTCTCGCCACAATGTACCACAGTTCTGGATTCGGATAGACCTGGGTTTAGGGCTTTGCTTTGCCACGTGACCAGCCGTGTGAACTTGGGCAAGGCTTTATGCCTGGGTGAATTTCAGTTTCTCACCTCTCAAATGTGGGTAGCAATAGCATTTCCCCCACAGGCTGCTGCGAGAATTGAAAAAGGTAAGGCTGCAGGTCTAGCAGAGCTCCAGCATGTTGTACTAGAATGCTCAGTAAATGTTGCTGTTGTTCAGTCGCTCAGTCCTGTCTGACTCTTTGTGACCCTATGGACTGCAGCACACCAGGCTTCCCTGTCCTTCACCAACTCCTGGAGTTTACTCAGACTCATGTCTGTTGAATCGGTGATGCCATCCAACCATCTCATCCTCTGTCATCCCCTTCCTCTCCTGCCCTCAATCTTTCCCAGCATCAGGGTCTTTTCCAATGAGTTGGCTCTTCGCATCAGGTGACTTCAGAAAACGCACAAGCACTCCTTTGAGATGGGTACGTAATCCTACCATAGCTTCATTTTTAGAGTTGAAGAGATTGAGGTTTGCAAAGGAGATGTGACTCAGCCAAGGTCGTCTGACTAATCGGGGAGACTTGGGTCCTCCACAAGGTTCAGTGATCGACAGCACAAGCTTTGGAGCCCACAGCGCAGGACTGGACCCTGGCTCTTCTTCTCCTTGGCCATGTGAGCCTGAGTGACTCCCCATTGCTCTTGAGGCTTGGTTTTCCTTCTCTATAAGGTAAGGCAGCCTGTGTCCGTTCAAAGAGTACCCTTGGTGTCTCCCAGCTCAGGGACTTTTTGCAGGGGCAGGGGCAGAAAGCAGAAGCTGTTTGAAGACAGCCCTTCTTCCTGTCCTTTGTTAAAAAAATACCTAAGCTCAGTGAGAAGGTTAAGCTGGTGTCCCATGGGTGGAGAGAGAGGAGCCTGCACCTGTAATCGAAGGCCAGGGAGAGAGGCGATGGCCCCACGCAGGGAAAGCACCCGAGGTCACGAGTTCTGTGAGTGCTGGGGGCCTACAAGTGCCTTGGGGAGATGGCAGGACCTCTGGGGGAAGTTGCCGGGTGGCATACCCTGGAGGGTGAACCCAAGACACAGGGCACTCCAGCCTTGGCAGAGAATCTGGGCTCCAGGCATACAGCGGAAGGGAGGAGGGCTGGACTTCAGGGGATCAAACCCCTTTGGACAAGGGGGCATTCATCATAGGAGGAGCCCGGGTGGCTTCTCTCACTGTGCTCTGTAAGTGACCCTAAGAGTGAGGAGTAGGGGAGGGGATAGCTCAGTTCACACTGAGATCCACTCTCTGACTTGCTCAGTAGGATGGGGGCTTGGAGTCCTATTGAATGTGCTTTAATAAGAATGTATAAAAGAACATTTTATGCACATCTGAGATCAGGGAGAAAGGTGAAGAGACGCAACAAGATGAGGAGGGAAGAGAAAAGACTGGCCCCGAGGGCTTCGCTCAGCTGAACCGGGCTGTCATTTTCCACCTTGTGTGTGTGCTGTGCTCAGTCACGTCTGACTCCTCTGTCCATGGAACTTTCTAGGCAAGAAGGCTGGAGTGGGTTGCCATTCCCTTCCTCAGGGGATCTTCCTGACCCAAGGGTCGAACCCGGGTCTTCTGCACTGAGGGCAGATTGTTTACCATCTGAGCCACCAGGGAAGCCCCTTTCCCACCTTAATCTGACCTTAACCCACCAAAGGGTAAAGGACGTGCGTCACTGATAGAAACGGATGCTTGGGCTCAGGGCAGGTCAGGGACCATCTCTAGGCGAGCCAGAAGGTAGTTACAGACCTGGGGCCAGTGTTGTCGGGGTGCCACCTCCCGGGGTCTCTCCCAGTTCCTCCGCAGCCCCTCCTCCACCTCAGTCCTGGTCTTCATGCCCTGAAGGTGTCCACGTGCTACCCATTCTAGGGGAAAGCAGCCCCACAGCCTCACTCGTCCTCATCTCTAGTCCAGGGCCAGGGTGGATTCGGTGAAGGTCAGAATCTTCACCTCAGCCACTCCCTGAGCCCAGCACACGTGCCCACGGCAGTGCTGGCATCATCTCATCAACCCTCCCACGAGCCTGTGAGTGATGGTCTCGGGTCTGAATTTCTCAGAAAAGGAAGCTGAGTGGGGGAGAAGTGGCATGATTTGTCTGAGGCCACACAACTGAAGTGACCTAGCAGCAGCAGCAGCAGCAGGGTTAATAGAGGCAATGCTGGGGTTCATACTCAGGCATTGACTCCGGGGTACACTGTTAGCCCTACTGTTTGCTGAGTGGACCCTCCAGCGAAGTGGATCTCTGGCCTCCTGGGTCTAGAGTGGACCAGACCACACTACACTCCTGAGATGCCCACTGGGCAAGCTGGGTCTCTCTGTCAGTTTCCCCATCTGTACAATGGAGGCCAGGACTCACCAGATGATTTCCAAGATCTCTTCTGGCCCTAGTCTTTGTTTTTTTTTTTCCCCTGGTCCATGATCTTCTATTTAAGCCTGCACCTTGTAAGGCAGGAGAGCCTAGTGGCTGAAGTGTGCGGGGAGCCAGAATGCCCAAGTTCAAGCCCAGCGCTCTCATTGAATGCCCATGTGACTTCGGGTGAGTCACTGAGCCCCGTCTGTAAAGTGGGGAATGACAACAGCACCTGTGGGAGACCGCTGTGAGGATTAAATAAAATTAAACCACGAAAGGTCCTTAGAGCGGTCCCTGGCACACAGCGAGGCTCTCTGAGGCTGCGAGCACCACTGTGCGTCCTGACCCTGGTGGACACAGAGCTGAGAGCTGATTCTTGTCCTAGCTGAGAGGGTGAGGACCACACAGGCCATGAGCCTTCCAGGGGCTAGTCCTGAAAAACTGCAGGAGTCCTCAGAAACATCAGTCCCCTGGCCCCAGGCAGGTCCGCCCAGCTTCTTACCACCCTGGAGGGAAGGGGTACGGTGAGAACACAGGTTTTCTAGAACGAGGAAGAAGCCCTAAATAAAACAACAACAAAGTCTACTCACGGTTGTCTGGTGGTTGAGCTCCCTGACCTTGCTGGACCTTGAGTGCTGGTGATCGCGTGTCTCAGGTCCGGCCCTGTGTCCCAGGCAGAGCTCCTGGGGCTGCTCTCCTCAAACCAGCTTCCTCGCTCATCTGGTTTCTCACAGATGAGTGAGTGTGGGGAGCTCTGGTCTTCCGTGCCTGTCACCACTTCCCCTCTGGGTTCCCGGTGCCACGGTGTTCTTGCCCTTGCAGTTGAATTGCTTCTCAGGGGGATCTCTGGCCAGGGCATAGGCCCAGGGGTCCTGGGATTTGGGTTCCAATCCAGCCTTGCTGTCATGATCTCAAGCAATTCACTTAACCTCCCTAAACCTTAGTTTCTTCATCTGTAAAATGGGGATCAAGTACCAGCCTTACACAGATCACCTAACAGGACATTCTATGCTAACACTTCTTTCCCATCAGACCCGAGCTTTGAAATCCAACTGCCTTCAGGCACCAGGCAGATAACCGATATAAATGGGTGCAGGGTGCTGGAACAGGGCAAGAGGGACTGTGGTGGGGACGGTGGGGAAAACAGGGACCCATCTCTCAGCTCCAGGCAAGACTTGCCACCTGGGAGTGCAAATCTAATTGCCAGATGTTCCAAGCATTTGGAAGATGTACCACATCTTTTAAGAGACACTAGAAATCGTGACTTTTATGTAGTGGCTTCCATTTTTAGAATGTTGACCACAAAGTCAAATCTGAACGTGCTAAGTGGGTCAGATCAAACACCATTTTCAGTTTATGCCTGCTGGACCATGGGCTCCCTGAGGGCAGGGAGTGTGTACTCAACGCCCAGTCCTGAACCTGATAGAGTTCAAACGTCCCTCATACCTGTTATCTCAGATAGAATATTTAATGAGAGTCTACTTCTCCCTAGGGATACATAGATGAGTATGATACAGTTCTTGCCTTTCTGGGGTAATGGCCTTTGATGATCTCATTAGATCTTTTCACCTACTGCCCCTCACAATCCAGGCCTGAAGGGTTAGATTTGGCCAGTAATTCTCAAGAAGGGAGATTTTGGCCCTGAGGTGGAGTTAATAGATTCAGTGAGCAAAATTATAGGATGGTGATATTTGAGACCTGCACGTGCTGAAAAATTATTGTTTCTTATCTGAAATTGAAATGTGACTGGCCGTTCTATACTTTTATCTGGCAACTCTGCCCAGAGGGGACATCTGGCAATATCTGAAGATGTCACACTTGGCAGGGATCCTACTGACACCTAGTGGGTGGAGGCCAAGAATGCCACACACAGCCTACCATGCTTGGGACATGGATTATCCACCTCAGTTCAGTTCAGTCACTCAGTTGTGTCCAGCTCTTTGTGACCCCATGAACCGTAGCACGCCAGGCCTCCCTGTCCATCACCAACTCCCGGAGTTTACCCAAACTCATGTCCATTGAGTTGGTGATGCCATCCAACCATCTCATCCTCTGTCATCCCCTTCTCCTCCTGTCCTCAATCTTGCCCAGCATCAGGGTCTTTTCAAATGAGTCAGTTGTTTGCATCAGGTGGTCAATGTACTGGAGTTTCAGCTTCAACATCAGTCCTTCCAATGAACACTCAGGACTGATCTCCTTTAGGATGGACTGGTTGGATCTCCTTGCAGTCCAAGGGACTCTCAAGAGTCTTCTCCAACACCACAGTTCAAAAGCATCAATTTTTCGGCACTTTCTTTATAGTCCAACTCTCACATCCATACTCAACATGTCAATAGCACTGAAGTTGAGAAATGGCTCTAGATCCAGCCCAGGTCCCTTCTGAGCAAACCCCACTCTGGAAGGCCTTTCATTTGATAACTTATCCCTTGTGTGTGTGTGGGGGCAGTCCTAGGAGCAAGTAATTGTCAGTAAGGATGAGAAGAAATACTGGGGTATTAAGAAAGAAGGAAAAAGAGACAGGATGTAGCTGGGGCGTGGGGGCCACTTGCAGCCTACGTCAGACTTCTGTCTGCATAGGAATTGGGGAACACCAGGGATGAGCTAGGAAAGATCCAGGAGATGCTGTCACGACACTGACTCCTGGACCCCTGGCTTTGAGGAGACCCCATCAAGAAGAAGGGGGAGGTTGGCCTCCCCCCCGAAGCCTGGCTCCCCATTGCAGCCCAGAGATTGGAAAGGCATGCTGAAGGCAGGTCTATGAGAAATGAATAGTGAATGAAGAAAAGAAGGGAGCTAGTTTTGAGGCTAAGGTGGAAACAATGCTGGGAATCCGGGTTCTGCCGCTACCTGGCTGTGTAACAAGTTACTTCCTTTGCCTGGCCTCCATTTCCCCACTTCTAAAATGAGAGGTGCCATTTTTTTCTAGATTCCACATGTAAGTGATATCATACGGTGTCTGTCCTTCTCTGTTGGACTTTCTTCACTTGGGGTGATAACCCCCAGGTCCGTCCATGTTGCTGCAAGTGGCATTATTTCATTCTTTTTAATGCCGAATAATATTCTCTTGTATGTATATTCCACATCTTCTCTATCCATCCTTCTGTCAATGGACATTTGGGTGGCTTCCATGTCTTGGCTATGTAAATAATGCTGCTATGAACATTGGAGTGCGTGTATCCTTTTGAACCATGATTTTCTCTGCATATATGCCCAGGAGTGGGATTGCTGGATCATATGGTAGTGCTAGTTTTAAAACACACATGTTGGCTGAGGACTTGGTAAAATAGTCACGGGGACTTCTGTGCAGATTTTTAGAGCTCTTCTCTAAATTGTTTCTTTTTCTTCATTACTGTGCTGAATACTCTGTTATAACCTAAATGGGAAAATTTGAAAAAGAATAGATATATGTATGTGTGTAATGGAATCACTTTGCTATATACCTGAAACTAACACAACATTGTTAATCAACTATATTCTAAATGAAAAAAGATAGGTGCTTGTACAATTTTCAGAGTCACCTAAAGGGCTTGTTAAAACACACTGCTGGCCCACCCCACCCCAAGTTTCTGACTATGTATCCTGGGCTGAAGGCTGAGAATCTGAATTCCTGACAAACTCCCAGGGGAGTTTGGTCCCAGGGGATGCTTGGGATGTTGGTCCTTGGCCACACCTTGGGCAGCACCGAACAGTGTCATGGGTAAGGGCCCTTCCTGCTCAGTCAGTCCAGGATCTCCGAGTCCTCTGGGTACCGTGGGCAGAGCTGAGAGGGCCCACACAGGAAGTCCATTCTCTTTTCCCCAGGGAGGGCAAAGTGCACCTGCCGGGGAGGTTCCAAGAGTTGGTTTTCTGTTCCCAGTGAACAGCCGGCTTCACCAGCCCTTGTTCTGTGAGACGCTGCCATCTACTGGTTGCATGTGCCCATAGCCGGGTCCAGAGCACTGCCATGTTTGGGGCCTGATTGAAAGAGGAAACTTCCCTCCAGTATTCTTGGCTGGAGAATCCCATAGACAGACGAGCCTGGTGAGCTACAGTCCATGGAGTTGCAAAGGGTTGGACACGACTGAGGTGACTTAGCACAGCGCAGCACCCTCCCTGGGTGGTGTCTTTCCTACCAGATGGTGGTGGTGTCTTTCCTTCCTATCAGAGAAGCAGCTTTGGTAATGTCTAGGCCGCCTGCCCCCTTTAGATGGCTCAGTTCCCAATACACAGGACACCTGAGTTAACCTGGGAAATGAAGACAAGATGCGCTGGTAAGCCTGTGGGATAACATGCTATCTCCAAACATTGCTGCTTTCTGCTTTGAAAATCCTGCTGCTGCTGCTGCTGCTACTGCTGCTACTAAGTCGCTTCAGTCGTGTCCGACTCTGTGCGACCCCATAGACAGCAGCCCACCAGGCTCCCCCGTCCCTGGGATTCTCCAGGCAAGAACACTGGAGTGGGTTGCCATTTCCTTCTCCAATGCATGAAAGTGAAAAGTGAAAGTGAAGTCACTCAGTCGTGTCTGACTCTTAGCGACCCCACGGACTGCAGCCTACCAGGCTCCTCCATCCATGGGATTTTCCAGGCAAGAGTACTGGAGTGGGGTGCCATTGCCTTCTCCGTGAAAATCCTGACATACAATTATCTTCATTTATTAAATGGAAAAGGATTAATGCACCTTTACAAATTTTTACTATCAGCACCCTTATAGTGCTAAGTTGCTTCAGTCAAGTCCGACTCTCTGTGACCCAATGGACTGTAGCCTGCCATGTCCCTCTGTCCATGGGATTCTCCAGGCAAGAATACTGGAGTGGGTCACCATGCCGACCTCCAGGGGATCTTCCCAACCCAGGGATCAAACCTGCATCTCTTCCTTCATTGGCAGGCAGATTCTTTACCACTAGCGCCACCTGTGAAGCCCAGGTGGTTGCATAGGGCATGCTTAAGACACAGTGGCTCACTTAATTAAACTGGGCAAAAATTTGATAGCAATGTTGGCAAGCCTGCTGTGAGACAGACATTCTTGTACACTTAATAAGCTCACTTAATAAGCATGTATAAGCTGAAAATAAGTAAAACTCTCTGACATAGTGGGGTGGTTTGAATGCAGGCTCTGGAATTGGACTACACCTGGATTTAGATTCTGGTTTGGGGCAAATCTATGTTGCTTGGTCAAAGCACTTTCTCTGGTCTCAGTTTCTTCAACCAGGAATGAGGAACTTGGTTCCAGTCAACGTTTCTCAAAATTTATCTTCATCAGCATCTCCAGGAGAGCTTATTAAAGTACAGACACACTGTACAGATAGCCCATAGGCACATGAAATGGTACTTATCATCATTAATTATTAGGGAAATGCAAATTAAAACTACAATGAGGTACCATCTCACACCAGTCAAAGTGGCCATCATTTAAAAGTCTACAAATGACAAATGCTGGAGAGGATAAGGAAAAGGGAACCTTCCTACACTCTTGGTGGGAATGCAAGTTGGTACAACCACTATGGAAAATAATATGGAGGTTCCTCAGAAAACTTAGAGTGACCGTATGATCCAGTAATCCCATTCCTGGGCATATATCCAGACAAAACTCTAATTAAAAAAGATACATGCACCCTCTATGTTCATAACAGCACTGTTTACAATAGCCAAGATATGGAAGCAAACTAAATGTCCATTGACAGATGAATGGATGAAGAAGTCAGTCAGTCAGTTTAGTTGCTCAGTCGTGTCCAACTCTTTGCGACCCCATGGACTGCAGCACAGCAGGCCTCCCTGTCCATCACCAACTCCTGAAGCTTGTTCAAACTCATGTCCATTGAGTCGATGATGTCATCCAACCATCTCATCCTCTGTCGTCCCCTTCTCCTCCCGCCTTCAATCTTTCCCAGGATCAGGGTCTTTTCCAAGGAGTCAGTTCTTCGCATCAGGTGGCCAAAGTATTGGAGTTTCAGCTTCAGCATCAGTCCTTCCAATGAACACCCAGGACTGATCTCCTTTAGGATGGACTTTGTGCAGGGGTTGGGGGGGTGGGGTGGCGCTTAATATGGATCCTTAGGCAACATTGTCCTCAAGCTGTGCAGACCTTGGGGAAGTTACTTCCTGTCTCTGGACCTTAAGTCTCCACCTCCGGAGGATGAGATGATTGGGTTTCCAGGAATGGCAAATAGATTTTACCTTGAGGGCCAAGTCCGGTATTTTGGTAATTGCTGCCTAGAGCATAATGTTGAGAAGGATTCTGAATCTAAGCTCAGGAGGAAGAAGTGTCGTGATCCACTAGTGAGGCTTCACTGGTGTAAGAGGGGCAGTGCTGGTCGGCATCTTTGGAATATAGTTCTTAAGCTTTGGGGGGGTCATGGCCCCTTTAGGAATTTGATGGGATGCAAGGCAAGTAGTGAAAACACAATGGGGGCAGGCAGAGAACTGGGTGTAAGGTCAGAGAGTGGAGGCCTGTGGCCAGCTGAGGGCCCTTGCCATGCGGAAAGGAGGCTATAGCTCTCGGCTCTGCTGGGTTTTTCTGGCGATTTTGTCTTTTGGCTGCGCTGGGTCTTCTTGCTGTATACTGCCTTTCTCTAGTTGCGGTGAGCGAGGGCTTCTCTCTTGGACGGGGCCCGGGCTCCCCACTGCAGCGGCCTCTCTTGTTGTAGAGCACAGGCTCTAGGCACGCAGGTTTCAGTAGTTGTGGCTCATGGGCTTAGATGTCCCGAGGCAGGTGGGACCTTGGTTCCTGGACTAGGAATCGAACCTGTGTCCCCTGGATTGCCAAGCGGACTCTTAACCCCTGGACCACCATGGAAGTCCTGCTGATTGTTCCCTGAAGGAGTGAGTTCAGCTGGGTGGCCAAACTGTAGGATTTTTCGAGAGATCCCTCAAATCTGGAATTGTTACATTTTTTTTTTTTTTTTAATCAAACATGTTTAAACAAACAACATGTCTTTGGCAGGATCTATCCTGTGCGCCTCCAGTTGACAACTTCTGCCCGAGGACCCTTCTGATTCTGGCATTTCCGTGTTGTCCCAGCCTCTCCTTCTCTGGCCCGTCCCAGTGAGGATAGCTGGTAACTTCTCATAGATGAATACACGCACATCCCCTCGCCGAGGGTAACTATTCTTCCCTTTTCCGAGGGATTTGTATTTCAAAAGAAGGGGGCATGTGACTCCACATCCAGTCACAGTTATCCCTGAAATCCATCAGACCCCACCATGGCTATTTATTGGGCATTTTTTTTTTTCTGATTATGAAAGTGAACAGACGTCACAGACAAGGTTCACCTATGTGAAAGTTTAAAAAAGAGAGAAGCCGAATAAGATGTGTGGCATGCCTACTATTTTTGTAAATTAAAAAACACCTACACACACAACAACATATTTATAAGGATACATTTAAAGTCAAGGGTACTTGGTGACCAAAGAGGTACCCTAGAGGACTTCCCAGGTCCAGTGGTTGAGAATCGCCTGCCAATTCAGGGGACATGGGTTGCATCCCTGGTTCTGGAATATTCCACGTGCCAATGGGCAATGTGTCAGCACCACAACTATTGACCTGTGCACTCTAGAACCCATGCTCCACAACAGGAGAAGCCGCCGCAAGGGGAAACTCTCCCCTCACAAGAGTAGCCCCTGCTCACCGCAGCTAGAGAAAGCCTAAGCACAGCAACGAAGACCCAGCACAGCCATAAATGAATATAAATAAAGAAGTACATAAGAGAGGTTACCTGTAGTCATGGGTGGGGTGGGGGGTGGGGGCTGGCGCAGAAGGAGGCGTGGGAGGAAAGGGGATAAAAGAAATTCAATATGTCAATCAATCAGTTACCTGGGAGGAGAGCGCGGTAATGGTGAGCCATAGACTGCCAGGGGCTGCTCGAGACAGTCAACTCCCCCAAAGTCCTCCCTAAAAGAGTAATAATGATCATCACAGACATTTTGGGAATTTAAAATATATATAAGGGAGAAGACAAAAATGCCCCCTTCTGGTCCCACTGCAGGGAGCCAGGGAGACTTTTCTTTCTTTTTTTTTAATATTTATGTTTGTTTATTTATTTGGCTGCGCTGGGTCTGAGCTGCAGCATGTAGGATCTTTAGCTGCGTGGCATGTGGGATCTAGTTCCCCAATCAGGGATCGAACCTCAGCCCCCGCACTGAGAGCACAGACCACCAGGGAAGTCCGTTTTGCTAGCTTTTTTGTGTTCTTCTCTCACCCGCCACAGATCCAGGCCAGAGGTGTTAGGGGCTCAGTGTGCCTCTGGGGGCCCTTGGGGACAGAGATAGAGGGTGGCTGAAGAGATGAATTAGAGAGTCAGTCAATAGAACCTGAGTTTGGGGCCAGACTTTGAGCTCCAGTGCCCAGGTGAAGCACACGGGTATTTCCACCGGCTCTCAGCCCAGCTCTAGCAGAAACAATCGGCTCTATAAATAAGTGTCGACAGGGCCTGAGGGCAGATGTGAGCCGGCCAGGCTCAGGAACCAGAAAGAGTTTAATAATAGTCTCTGTTCGTCTCTTACCACTGGGCTCAGACAGCAGTGCAAACAAAGGCAAATGACATCTGGGCTCCCAACCAGGACCTGTGTGTGGCTGGCATCTTCAGTAGCAGACGACTGGATTTTCATTTTCCAGCTGGGTTCTGGCAGTGAGAAGCAAGGGGCATCAGGGTGGCTAAGCAGTCCACTCCTTCTGGACTTGGAAGCAGATGGACCTGTTCCTGATTCTGCCACTGAACAGCTGTGTGACCTTGATCAAGTTACTGAATTTCCCCGAACTTCAGTTTTCGCTCACACTAATGTGTGTGTGTGTGTGTTAGTCGCTCAGTTGTGTCTGACTCTTTGCAACCCCACGGACTGTAGCCCACCAGACTCCTCTGTCTATGGAATTCTCCAGGCAAAAATACCAGAGAGGGTTGCCATGCCCTTCTTCAGGGGATCTTCCTGGCACAAGGATGGAACACGGGACTCCTGCATTGTAGGCAGATGATTTACTGTCTGAGCCACCAGGGAAGCCCTCCCCTTGTGCTCATACCACCTATCAACTGTATGCAAAAAATGGAAAGCCATATATACATATCAGGAACAAGTGCAAACACAAGAGAAATAAGGCAGATACAGATGCTGTCACTAAGACTCTCTCTCCCACAAAACTGTAGATGGTCTCCTCTGAGTCCCCTTTTCAACTTGGCCTTGATGTTGGCCCCTAGCCTGCCTTAGGCCTGCCCAGCCCAGTCCTAGCAAACAAGCAGGCTAAATCATCCCCATCATTGATATCCAATCAAATTCCTCATCGCCCAACTGTGATGTCTTAGTCCTTGGCCGGCCTTTGGCAAGAATCCCATTAGATCAGTTTAGCAAGAATCCCCCTGCCCTCAAAGACTTTTCCTAGTAATTTTCCATCCATGGGCACCCCCTCCCTGGTCCTTGGCTTTAAATCCCCAGCTGCCTTTGCTGTACAGTGAATCCCCTATGTATGAACCTTCAAGCTGTGAACTTTCAAAGATGCAAACACGCATCTGTTTCCAGCAAGGAACCAGAATTTGGTGCCGTCAGCGTCAGGTATGAGTGAAATTGCAGCTTGCCCTCCGTCTCCTATTGCTGACGATCCTTCATCTCTACCATCTCCTACCTCCTCTCCCTTATCCAGTCAGTAACTTTTCTTCCCTGTCCACTCACTGCCAGTCCCTGTATACCAGCTGTGGTACTGTGCTACTGAACCTATCAAGTATCAGTTCAGTTGAGTTGCTCAGTGGAGTCCAACTCTTTGCGACCCCAGGGACTATAGCATGCCAGGCCTCCCAGTCCATCACCAATTCCCAGAGTTTACTCAAACTCATGTCCACTGAGTCGGTGATGCCATCCAACCATCTCATCCTCTGTCGTCCCCTTCTCCTCCTGCCTTCAATCTTTCCCAGCATCAGGACAGCTCTTCACATCAGGTGGCCAAAGTATTGGACTTTCAGCTTCAATCTTTCAAGGTATTGTAAGATTAAAAATGTTTTCCTTATTTTTGTGTGTTTTTTAATGTATGCACTATTTGTGTGCTAAGTATTATAAACCTATTACTGTACAGCACTATATAGCTGCTTGTGTTAATTGGGTTAGCTGTTGGACTTACGAACAAATTGGACTTACGAACATACTCTCAGAATGGACCTTGTTCGTAAGTAGGGAACTTAGTGTATTTGAAGGTGAGTCCCATCTCTCTCCTCTGCTGCAACATTCCTCTCACAATATTCCTGAGCTAAATCTTCCTCACTGTTTTAACAAGAATCATTGTTCTCCAATTTCCCCAACCAGAACAGAAAATGTAAAAGTTAACTCAAGAGAAACCAGCGTTGGGTAGTAAATCCTACATTCTTATTATAAACTTCACATTATCCCAGTACCTGGCATGAATGCCCAGTCCTCAAGTATGTGTTGAATGAATAAGTAAGGAGTGTCCCCAGGCTGGTGAAAAGAATGAGAGCCATAGTGTTTAAGAGCTGAGTTCCACCCGCTGCTTTAGCGCAGGTGTGGGGTGGTTTGTGGAGAAGGAGCACCGAGAGTTGGGAGATTTGCGTCTGGTCCCTGGGGTTGCAGTCTCAGTTCCCTCATCTGTGAAATGAGCAGGCTGCTCTTTAGCTAACTTTTTTTTTTTTACTGTAATCCATGAAAAATTCAGTTTACATTATGACCCAGTACACTTATAACATTTTCACTCAGCCATAAAAAAGAATGAAATAATGTCATTTGCAGCAACATGGATGCTCCTAAAGACTCTCATACTGAGTGAAGTAAGACAGAGAAAAACAAATGTCATATGATATCATTTGTATGTGGGATCTAAAAAAAGGGTTATAAATGAATCTATTTACAGAACGGAAATAGAGTCACAGATGTAAAAAAGAAACTTATGCTTATGGGAGGTGGGGACAGGATGGAAGGATACATTGGGAGATTGGAATCAACGTATACACACTGCTATATATAAAATAGATGGCTAATAAGGACATACTGTTTAGCACAGGGAACTCTACTCAATGCTCTGTAATGACCTATATGGGAAAAGAAATCTAAAAAAGGGTGGAGAGAAGACAAAAACAAGGGAGAAACAGAAAGATATAAAGAACTAAAGCAGAGTTCCAGAGAATAGTAAGAAGAGATTTTAAAAATAAAAGTCTTCTTAAGTGAACAATGTAAAGAAGTAGAGGAAAACAACAGAATGGGATAGACTAGAGATCTCTTCAAGAAAATTGAGGGCATCAAGGGAACATTTTATGTAAGGACGGGCACGATAAAGGACAGAAATATTAAGGATTTAATAGAAGCAGAAGAGATTAAGAAGAGGTGGCAAGGATACACAGAACTATACAAAAGAGGTCTTAATGACTGGGATAACCATAATAGTGTGGTCACTCACCTATAGCCAGACACCCTGGAGTGTGAAGGCAAGTGGGCCTTAGGAATTATTACTACAAACAAAGCTAGTGAAAGTGATGGAATTCCAACTGAGCTATTTAGTGCTAAAAGATGATGCTGTTAAAGTGCCGCACTCAATATGCTAGCAAATTTGGGAAACTCAGCAATGACCACAGGAATGGAAAAGGTCAGTTTTCATTTCAATCCCAAAGAAGAGCAGTGCCAAAGCATGTTCAAACTACTGAACAATTGTGCTCATTTCACATGCTAGTAATGTTATGGTCAAAATCCTTCAAGGTAGGCTTCAACAGTACATGAACTGAGAACTTCCAGATGTACAAGTTGGGTTTAGAAAAGGCAGAGGAACCAGAGATCAAATTGCCAACATTTGTTGGATCATAGAGAAAGCAAGAGAATTCCAGAAAACATCTACTTCTGCTTCATTGACAAAGCTAAAACCTTTGACTGTGTGGATCATAGGAAACTGTGAAAAATTCTTAGAGATGGGAATACCAGACCCCCTTACCTGCCTCCTGACAAACCTGTATGCCGGTCAAGAAGCAACAGTTAGAACCTTACATGAAATAACCAACTGGTTCAAAACTGGGAAAGAAGTACTACAAGACCGTACATTGTCATCCTGCTTATTTAACTTCTATGCAGAGGACATCATGTGAAATGCCAGGTTGGATGAATCACAAGCTGGAATCAAAATTGCTGGGAGAAATGTCAACAACTTCAGATATGCAGATGATACCATTCTAATGGCAGAAAGTGAAGAGGAACTAAAGAGCCTCTTGATAAGGGTGAAAGAGGGGAGTAAAAAAGCTGGCTTAAAACTCAACATTTAGAAAACTTAAGATTATGGCATATGGTCCCTTCACTTCATGGCAAATAGAAGGGGAAAAAATGGAAGCAGATTTAATTTTCTCGGGCTCCAAAATCACTGCAGACAGTGACTGCAGCCTTGAAATTAAAAGATGCTTGATCCTTGGAAGGAAAACTATGACAAACCTAGACAGCATATTAAAAAGCAAAGACATCACTTTGCCGACAAAGAGCTGTAAACTCAAAGCTGTGGTTTTTCCCAGTAGTCATGTACTGATGTGAGAGTTGGACCATTAAGAAGGCTGAGTGCTGAAGAATTGATGCTTTCAAATTGTGGTACTGGAAAAGACTCTTAAGAGTCCCTTAGACAGCAAGGAGATCAAACCAGTGAATCCTAAAAGAAACCAACCCTGAATATTCATTGGAAGGACTGATGCTGAAGCTGAAGCTCCAATACTTTGGCCACCTGATGTGAATAGCTGACTCCTTTGAAAAGACCCTGGTGCTGGGAAAGATTGAAGGCAAAAAGAGAAGAGGGCGGTGGAGGGTGAAATGGTTGGATGGCATCATCCACTCAATGGACATGAATGTGAGCAAACTCCAGGAGATAGTGAAGGACAGAGAAGCCTGCCATGTTGCAGCCCATGGGGTTGCAGAGTCAGACACAACTTGGCAGCTGAGCAACAACAACGGGCGATGAAAATTAATTAAAAACAAACAAAGATTAGCATTCAGGACACAATACCATATTGACCCAGCTGAGCTTCCTCCCGCTCCCCAGTATGCTTTAGTTCTGTGGGTCTTTCCAAGGGAAATAAAGTGAATGATTCAAGATCATCTTAAACTGATCTAATCAGAGGCAGACATCTCTTCAGGACTTTTGTTTCCAGGAGCCCTGCTCTGGTGAAGAGCATGTGAATTATGAGCTGCGTGGAGCTGAGGCTAAGCCAAGATCAGGTGAGGTTGTTGAATGTGCAGAGTGTGCTCCTCTCTGAATTTGTGATACACAGATCCAAGTGACCACCATCCCTAATATTTCCTTCCCACGATTGAGTTTGCTGGTCAAAACATCATTACTTCATTTACTGGATAATTTGATACTTGATATTTGTCTTTGAGATATTCCAAGTTTTCCATTAGCTTTTGTAGCAAGCATTAGTAAAAGAGAAAAACTGTACTTAAATAGTAATTTAATTATTTAAATAACCAACTATCCAAAAAATAATAATATTTACATGGTGTATATAAAATTACAATATCAATTTCATGTAACAGTAATAATCTCCTTTATTCTCTTTGAATCTACTCTGTTTTACTTTTAAAATGCAGTGCTGCTGCTGCTAAGTCGCTTCAGTCGTATCCGACTCTGTGCAACCCCATAGACAGCAGCCCACCAGGCTCCCCCGTCCCTGGGATTCTCCAGGCAAGAACACTGGAGTGGGTTGCCATTTCCTTCTCCAATGCATGAAAGTGAAAAGTGAAAGTGAAGTCGCTCAGTCGTGTCTGACTCTTAGCGACCCCGTGGACTGCAGCCCACCAGGCTCCTCCGTCCATGGGATTTTCCAGGCAAGAGTACTGGAGTGGGGTGCCATTGCCTGCTCCATTTAAAATGCTATTTGTAGCCAAAAACATACTTTTAAATCATCCACGAATAGGTCACAAACTGAAATCTGCAAACCCTTCTTAGACAATGAATGCTGGAGAGGGTGTGGAGAAAGGGGAAACCTCTTGTACTGCTGGTGGGAATGCAAATTGATACAGCCACTGTGGAGAACAGTATGGAAGTTCCTTAAAAACTGACAACAGAACCACCACACGACCCAGCAACCCCACCACTGGGCATGTACCTAGAGAAAACCATAACTCAAAAAGACACACGCACCCGTGGTCACTGCAGCACTAGGTACAATCGCCAGAATACGGGAGCACTTTTGCCTCTCAACAGAGGAGCGGATAAAGAAAATGTGGTGTACAATGGAGTGTTACTCAGTCATAAAAAGGAACAAAATTGGGCCATTTGCAGATGTGGATGGACCTAGAGACTGTCATACCAAGTGAAGTAAGTCAGAAAGAGAAAAACAAATGTCATATAAACACTTGGAATCTAAAAAAATGGTATAGGTGGAGACAGAGATGTAGAGAACAAATGTATGGACAAGCGGGGAAAGGGAGGCAGGCTGAACTGGGAGACTGGGATCGACATATATACACTATTGATACTATGCATATAACAGATAACTAACGAGAACTGACTGCATAGCTCAGAGGACTCTACTCAGGGCTCTGTGGGGACCTCAAGGGGAAGGAAATCCAAAAAAGAAAGGATATATATGTGTGTGTGTGTGTGTGTGTATAGCTGATTCATTTGCTGTACAGTAGAAAGTAACACAACATTGTAAAGCAATTATATTCCAATGAAACTTAAAACAACAACAACAGAAAACAACCCTTGTGAGACAACCTCCTATCCAGGTCTGGAATTCTGACCTGCCTGCATACCACAGCTTCCACATCTTTGGTTATGCTATCATAGCAGCCTGCAATGCCCTCTCCCTCTGCTTTTCTGTTTGGTCTGGACTCCTTCCCAGATGGCCTGGTGGTAAAGAACATGCCTGTCAATGCAGGAGACACAAGAGACGCAGGTTTGATCCCTGGGTCAGGAAGATCGCCTGGTGAAGGAAATGGCAACCAGCTCCAGTATTTTTGCTGGGAAATCCCATGGACAGAGGAGCCTGATGGGCTACAGTCCATGGGGTCACAAGAGTCAGATTCGGCTGAGCAGAGCACCACCACCTTCTTCCAGGTCTAACCAAATCCTTTCCCCTGTAGATCTTCCCTGCTAGGCCAGGAGTCCCGCTTCTCAACCTGCTTTTGTTTTTTTCATAAATGGTTATATTTTTATCTGGCAATTAGCTAGTAGTTATGCCTATGTGTCTAGAACTGTGCTTGGGTCTATGGAGGAGTCAAAAAGGCAGAAGACTCATTCAGGGTCCAGGTGCTGACATGGAGGGATCAGCAAGACACGAGGAACAGGGGATGTGAGAAGGCAGCCTGGAGGGGGTGGGGTGAGGGTAATATCCTGCAGAAGTGGGGAGGGGAGAGAACCCGCTTTTCACTTCCCTGTTCAGAGAAGTGGAGGATGGGCGAGGAGAGTTAAGGCTGAGGACAGAATGAGCCCAAAGGCAGGGGAGGAGCAGAAAGAACCCCTCCTTGAACAAACAGGAAGCAGCACCGGGACCTCTGTGCAGGGGTCCAGGGAAGTGGGTCAGAGGGAAGCGCTTCCTGCCGCCTGACTGGCTGGGCTTGGTGATGAAGCAACCTTAGGGTCAGCAAAGGCATTTTCCACTCTGGGCAGATGCCGAAAGGTCTGACTGGCTGGACACTTCTGACTCAGGGTTGACTCAAGAAGCTGTCGATACATTTACCTTGAACCTTTGAAGAAAAGAAAGTTGACTAGACTATTTCACGGTTTTGGGATTCTCTGGTGGCTCAGATGGTAAAGAATCCACCTGCAATGCAGGAGATGCAGGTTTAATCCCTGGGTCGGGAGATGCCCTGGAAAAGGAAATGGCTACCCACTCCAGTATTCTTCAATTCTCCAGTATACCTGGAGAATTCCACGGACAGAGGAGCCTGGTGGGCTACTGTCCATTGGGTTTCAAACAGCTGGACAGGACTGAGCGACTAACACACACACACACACACACACACACACTTCATGGTTTTAAATTGGAAGCTGAGTAGCAATGAAGATTCTCTCCTTGACCAAACTCTGCTCAGGCTCCCGGGACTTTTCAATTAGGCTTCAACTTTTGGATTTTCATGTTCATCTCTGCTGTCTGGTTCTAGAAAGAATCCTGCTAGGTTGGTTTAGTTAGAATCCCTCATCCTCTGTGTCCCATCTCCCTCCATTTCTAATTGGATTTCTCATCCTCCACCACCCCCAGGTGATAATTGGTCACCCTGACTGGACTTCAGCAGGAATCCTGTTGGATCAGTTTAGCCAGAACCCCCATCCCCCTTACTCCTGATGTTTCCTCTTAGTAATTCTCCATCCACTCACACCCACCCTACCCCTTGGTGATAAATCCCCTCTTGCTCATTGTAAGGTGAGTGCAGAGAAAAAGAGAGCAAGCCGGACAGTCAGGTAAGAAAAGGAAATTTACTAGAGGGAAAACAGGGTAACTGCTCTTAAGGAGAGCCAGCATTCTCCCTTTCTGACGGAGTCCTTCTTATACCCAACCAATGAAAAATTCTCCGAAGGGATGGTCACGTAGCCGGAGGTCTGGAGTCTGGTGGTCTCGAAGCTTTGAGAGATAACAGGATGCCATTTGGGCAATTTGGTCAGTCTCACAGATCACTGTGATTTAGTCTTTGTTTTTTGAGGTCGACATAATGAGCCATCTTATCAATGAGACACCATGTGGGCCCCATCACCCATACAGTATTCAGAGTTGCATCCAGTCTCTCCCCTGCAGCAAAAACCCATTGCAAAGACTTCCCTGGCAGTTCAGTGGTTAAGAATCTGCTTGTCAATGCCGGAGACAGTGGTTCTATCCCTGTTCCAAGAAGATTCCACGTGCCTTGGGGGCAACTGAGCCCGTGAACCACAACTACTGAAGCCGAGCTCTAGAGCCTGGACTCCAGGCTCCACAACAGGAAAAACCACCACAATAAGAAGCCCACACGCTGCAACTAAAGAGTAGCCTCAACCACTGCAACTAGAGAAAACCCGCACACAGCAATGAAGACCTAATGCAGCCAGAAAAACAGCAACCAATCCATTGCAGTGGTCCCTACACTTACCATGATGCCCACCCCCCACCACAAATAAAGTCTCTTACCATCTCTAACACGTGTTATAAATAATTTTCCAGTAGCTTTCAGGACACATGAGAAAATACGGAAAACAGTCCACAAGCAAAAGTTTGTGGGGAACACCTGGATGGTTGAAGAAGCAACAGTGGAGGCAAGACTGGATGGGGTTCAAGTTCTAGTCCTGCCTCATCCTGGCTGTGTGACCTAGGACAAGTTGGAGCCTTAGGTGCTTCTCCTATAACATTAGAGAATGGGGTGGACCCCCCAGCTCTGACTTTCTGTAGGTACTTAGTAAGCGCTCATTGAATAAATGAAAAGAAAATAAAAACAACCTTCAAGTATTGAAGCCTCACTGTACACAGTTCTAGACACATAAGCAGACAAATAAATACCTACCAGCTAACGGACAGATGCTGATGCTGAAGCTGAAACTTCAATACTTTGGCCCCCTGATGTGAAGAACTGACTCATTTGAAAAGACCCTGATGCTAGGAAAGATTGAAGGCAGGAGGAGAAGGGGACGACAGAGGATGAGATGGTTGGATGAAATTACCGACTTAAAGGACACAAGTTTGAGTAAGCTCCGGGAGTTGATGATGGACAGGGAAGCCTGGTGTGCTGCAGTCCGTGGGGTCGCAAAGAGTCAGACACAACTGAGCAACTGAACTTAACTGAACTGACAGATATAACCATCTAAGAAAAAAATAAAAACAGATTGAGAAGTGGGACCTGTGACATAGCAGGGAAGATCTATAGGAGAAGGGATTTGGTTAGACCTAGAAGGAGTCGAGGCATAGAACCAAACTTTTCAATAAATACATTCTCATTTGTGAGAAAATCTCACAACACTTAGCAATAAGGATCATATATCCATATGACATTGTGTGTGAAAATATAGCATAGTCTTCTCTAGGAAGGAGGGAGAAGGCAATCTATGATTTGGCTGAGATGAGGTCTACCATCCTTTGTGCCCTGGACTCAAATCTTCAAAGGTCTTATAGGCCAGGAGGCAAATCTCTTTATTTCAGGATTTCCTTTCTCCTTCCTTTGATCTGTTTCTTCAAAGCACTCATCATCTGACATCCACTGAGTATTTGACTTAGTTTTTCATTTGTCTCTTTCTCTTCCCTAAAATGTAAACTCCACAAGGCAAGGATCTATGTCTAATTTGGTCCCTTCTATAAAACTAGACAGTGTGTTAAAAAGCAAAGAGATCACTTTTCCAACAAAGGTCCCTATAGTCAAGGCTATGGTCTTTCCAGTAGTCAAGTATGGATGTGAGAACTAGACAATAAAGAAGGCAGAGCACAGAAGAATCGATGCTTTTGAGCTGTGGTGCTGGAGAAGACGCTTGAGAGTCTCTTGGACAGCAAGGAGATCAAAACAGGCCATCAAAAAGGAAATCAACACTGAATACTCTTTAGAAGAACTGATGCTGAGAAGGGGACGAAGAGGACGAAGAGGATGAGATGGTTGGATGGCATCACTGACTCAATGGACGTGAGTTTGAGTAAATTCTGGGAGTTGGTGAGAAACAGGGAGGCCTGGTGTGCTGCAGTCCATGGGGTTGCAAAGAGTCAGACATGACTGAGCAACTAAACTGAACTGAACTGATGCTGAAGCTGAAGCTCCAATACTTTGGCCACCTGATTCAAAGAGCTGACTCAATGGAAAAGACTCTGATGCTGGGAAAGATTGAGGGCAGGAGGAGAAGGAGATGACAGAGGATGAGACAGTTGGATGGCATCAATGATTCAAGGAACATGAACTTGGACACACCTTGGGAGATGGTGAGGGAGGGGAGCTTGGTGTGTTGCAGTCCACGGGGTCACAGAGTCAGACGTGACCTGGCGACTGAACAACAACAACAACCTCCTCTGTGCCTGGAATGGTGTTTGGCTGTGCTGGGTCTTTGTTGCGGGGTGACTTTTTCTCTAGCTGTGGCGAGTGGGGGCTACTCTCCACTTGCGCTGTACAGGCTTCTCATGGCAGCCACTTCTCTTGCTGTGGACCATGGGCTCTAGGGCTCATGGGCTTCAGTAGGAGTTGTGGCTCCTGGGCTCAGTAGTTGTGGCTCAGGGGCTTAGCTGCATGTGAGATCCTCCCGGATCAGGGATTGAATCCATGTCTCCTGCATTAGCAGGCAGATTCTTTACCATGGAGCTACCATGGGAAGCCCTGGTGTAGATCATTTTTAAAGCCTTTATTGAATGTGTTAGAATACTGTTTCTGTTTTGTGTTTTTGACCATAAGGCATTTGTGGAATCTTAGCTGCCCAACCAGGGATGGAACTCACACACGGCACTGGGACGCAAAGTCTGAACCACTGGACTGCCAGGGAAGCCCCTCAGTGAATGTTTATCAAGATCCTAATTCCTGTTGGGCCCCGTTCCAGATGCTGGGGTTACAGCAGTGAATGAAACAAAACCTTTGGCCTCAGGCTGCTTACATCCTAGTATCCTCCCATAAGAAAAGAGACCGATCCAGGTTCTTATTCTGCTGAGCCCGATGCCGCTCACAATCCTCTGGACTGCAGCACTCCAGGCTGCCACTGTCGACCGGAGTTGGCCGAAATAAACCCTATTTGCTGTGCAAGAACAGGTGAGGCAATAAAGGCAGGAATCCCAATCAAGTGCTGTGCAGTCAGAACCTCTGGCTGGCCCAGGACTCAGAGTACCTTCCCACTGGCCCCAGTGTCTCCCATTTTCCTTTCCCCAGCCGCTGACCTATCCTGGGGAGTGGAGGGCGAGGAGGCTCACCTAGGTGCAGATCGGATGGAAAGGCCCTAGAGGTGACCAGGTTGTGTTGAAGCTGGGAATGGAGCCTGGTGTAAGCAATGGGCACAGGCTCTGGGATGGGCAGTTCATGGTTCAAATCTCTACTTCTCTATTCATTTGTGTGACCCCAGGCAAATCACTGCACCATTCTGAGTCTTAGTTACCTCACTTGTTAAATGGGATAATTGGCTTTGAAGGGTTCCCTGGTGGCTCAGCTGGTAAAGAATCCGCCTGCAATGCAGGAGACCTGGGTTCGATCCCTGGGTTGGGAAGGTCTCCTGGAGAAGGGAAAGGCTCCCCACTCCAGTATTCTGGCCTGGAGAATTCCATGGACTGTATAGTGCATGGGTTGCAAAGAGTCGGACATGAGTGAGTAACGTTCACTTTCATGTTAAAGGGTTGACACGCTGATTAGGTGAATAGGGATCAGCTGTGCTCGGCACATAGGTGTTGCTCAGCAAATGTTTGGTGAGCGGATGACTGCCTGAGTGAGTGAATGCCTTTGTGTTCTAGCAGGGAAAGTGGACCACCAGCCCCGTTCCCCAACTCCTTTTCCCAGACCCCAGGTCAGGTTCTAAATCCCCATAACTTTCGGGCTGCTGAACAACAGGAAGAGCACGGGGCTTGCAGTCACAACTTTCGGGTTCAAGCCCTGTCCCACGACCAGTAGCTGAGTGATTGGGTAAGTCAGTTTGCCCAAGTCAGCTAAACCTTAGTTCCTTCCTTATAGAATGGAAATGCTGTAACTGCTAATATTATTAAGAAAACTGCAAAATTATTAAGTATTCTGTACCTCCTGGGCTCTGAGCCCTTTATTTTATTATTATTATTAATATTTTTGGTCACGCTTCACAGCATACCCCGACCAGGTATCAAATCCATGGACCTTACATTGGAAGGGCCAAGTCTTAACCGCTGGGCTGCCAGGGAAGTCCCCCTCTGAGCCCTTTAAACATACCACTGCCCTTAACCCTCATACCCCGCAGTGAGATAGCGATAATCATCTCCATTTTACCAAGGATACCTGACTCAAAGACATTAAGCAACCTGCCCAGCTTTGTGCATTGCCTGAGTAACAGGGCTGAGATTCAAAACCAGGCCATGGAGCTCCAGAGCCTGAGCTCTGAACATTGTGTTGACCCAGTGGGGTGGGGTGGAACTCACGGAGCCCTTGTGAAAGTCAGTGAAAGGGCTTCTGTAAGTGAAAGCTGTGCGGTGTGCAAAAGTGCGGAAACTTTTTTATAGCTGTAGCTCCCTCGGAGCGCTTTTTCATGTTCTGCATTGTATAGTGTACACAGTTGCTCTCGTTTCTGACTCCTGCTGTCAAAACTCCCTAAAGGCAAGAACTGTGTCTTATTCATCTCTGCACCCACCCAACATTCAGTCCAGTTCTAAAAACTGAACTGGAGCTCAGGAATAAACACAGAGGGTGTGGGTGCCTTGTAGAAGCTGAGGCACTCAGGTAATGATATTTGCTCATTAAAATGTAATGAAAACAAGAACACCTTTCAAAACACATTAAAAAAAAAAAAACAACTCAGTGTTCCTGAAACACTTTGAAATCACACTTGCTATTCTAGGCTTTAAAACTCCACTTATCCTTTTCTTTCTGAGAGTTTGCAGATGTGGTCTCAGAAGAAGGGGAATAAAGAGAAGCAGAGGATCTTAGGGACACATTTCTCAGGGAAGAAAGAGTCTTCCATTCACAAGTAGCAGAAATCTGACTTGGGGGGAGGTGGGAATTGGGGGTAGTTATTTGAAAGCAGAATCCTCTCAGGCCAGAGGTTCTGTGGAAACCTGTCTTTTCAAAGTTATCTAGTGTGTGACCTGACCGAGAAATTCTGTGGAAGTTCGAGAGAGATTTGATATTATGAGGCAGCTGCCCAGGAAGTTAGGTTTGAGGCAGGAGGCAGATGGGCCCCCCAGGGCAAAGCAATTGGAGATTCATTCTCTATTGACAGAAACTCCAAGACAAGAATAGCAGGGCAATTGAGGGAGGAGGCTGAACCCTGCACAGGCCAGTATTTCTCGTTCCAGAGGCTAGAGAGCCCCCAACCAAACGTTCGCAGAAAAGGCGTATCTCTTAGCCAAGATGGATTCTATCACAAAGGCCTATACGTGTGTACACAGGAAAGGATCCTGAGATGCACCAAATGTGGACTGTGAACCAGGCAAATCATAATGACTGGCCAAAGGAAACCTGGAAGAAATGCCCCATCAAAGTAATTCAAACTGCCATGAGGGCATGACTCAGCAACTCAGGGACTCTCTCCCAAGCCTGGCCGTGTGTCTATCCACACATACTATACTCTTTTTCCTCCTGATGAATACTTCACTTGCTTCACTACTTTCCATCTCTGTGGAAGTTCTCTGCAAAGCCAAAGGGCCAGGGCCCTTGTCACTGACCATTGGTCTAAGGGCTAGGATCTGCTGCTTCCACTGCCGCGACCCAGCCTCCATCTCTGGTTGGGAACCCAAGCCACCCGAGATCACGTCCACAAGCTTTCCTCAGTCTGAGGTTCTTCTTATAGAAGCCTGGAAACCCTAAACCGTCTCCAGTGGAGCAAGAAGGGAGATTCTTCAACATGTTTGTGTTCGTGGCTTTGTCAGTCCGTTTCCACAGTGAGTAGCAAACTTCCCTAACAAGCTGACGCTGACCCAAAATAGGATTCATTTGACTAGAGCTAAATGCAACTCAAAGAGCTCATTCTCCTACTCACGAACAGTCATCTAAGACTTTAGCCAGTGGTAAATTTAAGCTCTAAATTATAACCACTAACATTTCAGATTCATCTGAGCTGTTGAAACAGCCAAGTGGGCATAAAAAGTACAATGGCTAAAAACAACAGTTTGGGGATGGAACAGGCCAGGTTTGACTCTCAGTTCAGTTCAGTTCACTTGCTCAGTCGTGAAATGAGCACAATTGTTCAGTAGTTTGAACGTTCTTTGGCACTGCCCTTCTTTGGGATTGGAATGAAAACGGACCTTTTCCAGTCCTATGGCCACTGCTGAGTTTTCCAAATTTGCAACACTTTCACAGCATCATCTTTTAGGATTTGAAATAGCTCAGTTGGAATTCCATCACCTCCACTAGCTTTATTTGTTGATGCTTCTTAAGGCCCACTTGATATCACACTCAAGGGTGTCTGGTTCTAGGTGAGTGATCACGCCATTGTGGTTATCTGGGTCATTAAGATCTTTTTTGTACAGTTCTTCTGTATATTCTTGCCACTTCTTCTTAATATCTTCTGCTTCTTTTAGATCAATACCATTTCTGTCCTTTACTGTGCCCATCTTTGCATGAAATGTTCCCTGAGTATCTAATTTTCTTGAAGAGATCTCTAGTCTTTCCCAATCTATTGTTTTCCTCTATTTCTTTGCATTGATCACTGAGGAAGGCTTTCTTATATCTCCTTGCTATTTTTTTTTCTAAGTAATAATCATAACTATCACATATAAAGAATTTGTATATCAAACATTATGTCATGTGTTTCTAGTGGAAGTCTGGTTGCTTTCAGAGTATCTATTCTTTTTTTTTTTTTTTTTCTATACATCAGTGTCTCTTTTGCTGTCTCGTATACAGGGTTATCATTACCATCTTTCTAAATTCCATATATATGCGTTAGTATACTGTATTGATGTTTTTCCTTCTGGCTTACTTCACTCTGTATAATAGGCTCTAGTTTCATCCACCTCATTAGAACTGATTCAAATGTATTCTTTTTAATGGCTGAGTAATACTCCATTGTGTATATGTACCATAGCTTTCTTATCCATTCATCTGCTGATGGACATCTAGGTTGCTTCCATGTCCTGGCTATTATAAACAGTGCTGCGATGAACATTGGGGTACATGTGTCTCTTTCCCTTCTGGTTTCCTCAGTGTGTATGCCCAGCAGTGGGATTGCTGGATCATAAGGCAGTTCTATTTCCAGTTTTTTTAAGGAATCTCCACACTGTTCTCCATAGTGGCTGTACTAGTTTGCATTCCCACCAACAGTGTAAGAGGGTTCCCTTTTCTCCACACCCTCTCCAGCATTTATTATTTGTAGACTTTTGGGTCGCAGCCATTCTGACTGGTGTGAAATGATATCTCATAGTGGTTTTGATTTGCATTTCTCTGATAATGAGTGATGTTGAGCATCTTTTCATGTGTTTGTTAGCCATCTGTATGTCTTCTTTGGAGAAATGTCTATTTAGATCTTTGGCCCATTTTTTGATTGGGTCATTTATTTTTCTGGAGTTGAGCTGGAGGAGTTGCTTGTATATTTTTGAGATTAGTTGTTTGTCGGTTGCTTCATTTGCTATTATTTTCTCCCATTCTGAAGGCTGTCTTTTCACCTTGCTAATAGTTTCCTTTGATGTGCAGAAGCTTTTAAGTTTAATTAGGTCCCATTTGTTTATTTTTGCTTTTATTTCCAATATTCTGGGAGGTGGGTCATAGAGGATCCTGCTGTGATGTATGTCAGAGAGTGTTTTGCCTATGTTCTCCTCTAGGAGTTTTATAGTTTCTGGTCTTACGTTGAGATCTTTAATCCATTTTGAGTTTATTTTTGTATATGGTGTTAGAAAGTGTTCTAGTTTCATTCTTTTACAAGTGGTTGACCAGATTTCCCAGCACCACTTGTTAAAGAGATTGTCTTTAATCCATTGTATATTCTTGCCTCCTTTGTCAAAGATAAGGTGTCCATATGTGCGTGGATTTATCTCTGGGCTTTCTATTTTGTTCCATTGATCTATATTTCTGTCTTTGTGCCAGTACCATACTGTCTTAACTGTGGCTTTGTAGTAGAGCCTGAAGTCAGGTAGGTTGATTCCTCCAGTTCCATTTTTCTTTCTCAAGATCGCTTTGGCTATTCGAGGTTTTTTGTATTTCCATACAAATTGTGAAATTATTTGTTCTAGCTCTGTGAAGAATACTGTTGGTAGCTTGATAGGGATTGCATTGAATCTATAAATTGCTTTGGGTAGTATACTCATTTTCACTATATTGATTCTTCCAATCCATGAACATGGTATATTTCTCCATCTATTAGTGTCCTCTTTGATTTCTTTCACCAGTGTTTTATAGTTTTCTATATATAGGTCTTTAGTTTCTTTAGGTAGATATATTCCTAAGTATTTTATTCTTTTCGTTGCAATGGTGAATGGAATTGTTTCCTTAATTTCTCTTTCTGTTTTCTCATTATTAGTGTATAGGAATGCAAGGGATTTCTGTGTGTTGATTTTATATCCTGCAACTTTACTATAATCATTGATTAGTTCTAGTAATTTTCTGGTGGAGTCTTTAGGGTTTTCTATGTAGAGGATCATGTCATCTGCAAATAGTGAAAGTTTTAGTTCTTCTTTTCCAATTTGGATTCCTTTTCTTTCTTTTTCTGCTCTGATTGCTGTGGCCAAAACTTCCAAAACTATGTTGAATAGTAATGGTGAAAGTGGGCACCCTTGTCTTGTTCCTGACTTTAGAGGAAATGCTTTCAATTTTTCACCATTGAGGATAATGTTTGCTGTGGGTTTGTCATATATAGCTTTTATTATGTTGAGGTATGTTCCTTCTATTCCTGCTTTCTGGAGAGTTTTTATCATAAATGGGTGTTGAATTTTGTCAAAGGCTTTCTCTGCATCTATTGAGATAATCATATGGTTTTTGTTTTTCAATTTGTTAATGTGGTGTATTACATTGATTGATTTGCGGATATTGAAGAATCCTTGCATCCCTGGGATAAAGCCCACTTGGTCATGGTGTATGATCTTTTTAATGTGTTGTTGGATTCTGATTGCTAGAATTTTGTTTAGGATTTTTGCATCTATGTTCATCAGTGATATTGGCCTGTAGTTTTCTTTTTTTGTGGGCTCTTTGTCAGGTTTTGGTATTAGGGTGATGGTGGCCTCATAGAATGAGTTTGGAAGTTTACCTTCCTCTGCAATTTTCTGGAAGAGTTTGAGCAGGATAGGTGTTAGCTCTTCTCTAAATTTTTGGTAGAATTCAGCTGTGAAGCCGTCTGGACCTGGGCTTTTGTTTGCTGGAAGATTTTTGATTACAGTTTCAATTTCCGTGCTTGTGATGGGTCTGTTAAGGTTTTCTATTTCTTCCTGGTCGAGTTTTGGAAAGTTGTACTTTTCTAAGAATTTGTCCATTTCTTCCTCGTTGTCCATTTTATTGGCATATAATTGTTGATAATAGTCTCTTATAATCCTTTGTATTTCTGTGTTGTCTGTTGTGATCTCTCCATTTTCGTCTCTAATTTTATTGATTTGATTTTTCTCCCTTTGTTTCTTGATGAGTCTGGCTAATGGTTTATCAATTTTATTTATCCTTTCAAAGAACCAGCTTTTGGCTTTGTTGATTTTTGCTATGGTCTCTTTCGTTTCTTTTGCATTTATTTCTGCTCTAATTTTTAAGATTTCTTTCCTTCTACTAACCCTGGGGTTCTTCATTTCTTCCTTTTCTAGTTGCTTTAGGTGCAGAGTTAGGTTATTTATTTGACTTTTTTCTTGTTTCTTGAGGTGTGCCTGTATTGCTATGAACTTTCCCCTTAGGACTGCTTTTACTGTGTCCCACAGGTTTTGGGTTGTTGTGTTTTCATTTTCATTCGTTTCTATGCAAATTTTGATTTCTTTTTTGATTTCTTCTGTGATTTGTTGGTTATTCAGCAGGGTGTTGTTCATCCTCCATATGTTGGAATTTTTAATAGTTTTTCTCCTGTAACTGAGATCTAATCTTACTGCATTGTGGTCAGAAAAGATGCTTGGAATGATTTCTATTTTTTTGAATTTACCAAGGCTAGCTTTATGGCCCAGGATGTGATCTATCCTGGAGAAGGTTCCATGTGCGATTGAGAAAAAGGTGAAATTCATTGTTTTGGGATGAAATGTCCTATAGATATCAATTAGGTCTAACTGGTCTATTGTATCGTTTAAAGTTTGTGTTTCCTTGTTAATTTTCTGTTTAGTTGATCTATCCATAGGTGTGAGTGGGGTATTAAAGTCTCCCACTATTATTGTGTTATTGTTAATTTCTCCTTTCATACTTGTTAGCATTTGTCTTACATACTGCGGTGCTCCCGTGTTGGGTGCATATATATTTATAATTGTTATATCTTCTTCTTGGATTGATCCTTTGATCATTATGTAGTGGCCTTCTTTTTCTCTTTTCACAGCCTTTGTTTTAAAGTCTATTTTATCTGATATGAGTATTGCTACTCCTGCTTTCTTTTGGTCCCTATTTGCATGGAAAATCTTTTTCCAGCCCTTCACTTTCAGTCTGTATGTGTCCCCTGTTTTGAGGTGGGTCTCCTGTAGACAACATATGTAGGGGTCTTGTTTTTGTATCCATTCAGCCAGTCTTTGTCTTTTGGTTGGGGCATTCAACCCATTTACGTTTAAGGTAATTACTGATAAGTATGATCCCGTTGCCATTTACTTTATTGTTTGGGGTTCTAATTTATACACCATTTTTGTGTTTCCTGTCTACAGAATATCCTTTAGTATTTGTTGGAGAGCTGGTTTGGTGGTGCAGAATTCTCTCAGCTTTTGCTTGTCTGAGAAGCTTTTGATTTCTCCTTCATACTTGAATGAAATCCTTGCTGGGTACAATAATCTGGGCTGTAGGTTATTTTCTTTCATCATTTTAAGTATGTCTTGCCATTCCCTCCTGGCTTGAAGAGTTTCTATTGAAAGATCAGCTGTTATCCTTATGGGAATTCCCTTGTGTGTTATTTGTTGTTTTTCCCTTGCTGCTTTTAATATTTGTTCTTTGTGTTTGATCTTTGTTAATTTGATTAATATGTGTCTTGGGGTGTTTCGCCTTGGGTTTATCCTGTTTGGGATTCTCTGGGTTTCTTGGACTTGGGTGATTATTTCCTTCCCCAGTTTAGGGAAGTTTTCAACTATTATCTCCTCAAGTATTTTCTCATGGTCTTTCTTTTTGTCTTCTTCTTCTGGAACCCCTATGATTCGAATGTTGTAGCGTTTAATATTGTCCTGGAGGTCTCTGAGATTGTCCTCATTTCTTTTAATTCGTTTTTCTTTTATTCTCTCTGATTCATTTATTTCTACCATTCTATCTTCTAATTCACTAATCCTATCTTCTGCCTCTGTTATTCTACTATTTGTTGCCTCCAGAGTGTTTTTAATTTCATTTATTGCATTATTCATTATATATTGACTCTTTTTATTTCTTCTAGGTCCTTGTTAAACCTTTCTTGCATCTTCTCAATCCTTGTCTCCAAGCTATTTATCTGTGATTCCATTTTAATTTCAAGATTTTGGATCAATTTCACTATCATTATTCGGAATTCTTTATCAGGTAGATTCCCTATCTCTTCCTCTTTTGTTTGGTTTGGTGGGCATTTATCCTGTTCCTTTATCTGCTGGCTATTCCTCTGTTTCTTCATCTTGTTTAAATTGCTGAGTTTGGGGTGTCCTTTCTGTATTCTGGCAGTTTGTGGAGTTCTCTTTATTGTGGCTTTTCCTCGCTGTATGTGGGTTTGTACAGGTGGCTTGTCAAGGTTTCCTGGTTAGGGAAGCTTGTGTCGGTGTTCTGATGGGTGGAGCTGTATTTCTTCTCTTTGTTCAGTCGCGCTGTGGGGAGGGAGGGAGGGATGCTGCAAACAAATAACACTGGCGTGCGCTCGCAGTGCCTCAGCCACACTGGGTCTGCCCCCGCTCACGGCGCGTGTAGCCTCCCTGCCCACACTGCTCGGGCTCTAGGTTGTTCCGCCGGGAACAATCCGAGGCTGGCCCTGGGTTGCATGTACCTCCCAGGTCCAAGCCGCTCAGGTTCAGGCACTCGGGTAGTCCTCAGAGGCGCAGACTCAGTTGGGCCTGAGTTTTGTGCTCTTCCCAGGTCCGAGCAGCTCAAGTGATGAGGTGTTTGGCGAGCGCCAATGCTGCGACTTATCGCCTCCCTGCCACTCGGTTATCTGGGTGTAAAACCGGCGCACCTTCTCAGGCAGATGTTAACCGTCCAGACCCCCAAAAAGTTTTAGTTAGCAAAGAAGCCTGCTTACAGTTTTATAGATAATGTCTCTCTGGGGCTGCGATTGCCCCCTTCCAGCTCTGGCTGCCTGTCACCGGAGGGGGAAGGTCTGCAGCCGGCTATCTCTGTTCAATTCTTTGTTCCGTGCACGGGCCTGGCGGTGTCTTAGGTTGGGGCTGGCTTTTCGCGTGGTAGATATCTCACAGTCTGGTTTGCTAGCCCAAATTATTTCGCTCAGATAGTGCTCAGGGTATTCAGGCCAGATTCTTACTCTAAGCGATGCAGCTGCGCCTCCCTGCCCAGCCCCCGCTTGCTAATGGCGCGTGCAGGCGTCTGCGCTGCTTCTCCGCTGGGGGAGTTACCGTAGGACTCGCAATCTTTGAGTTTTAATTGTTTATTTATTTTTTCTTCCTGTTATGTTGCCCTCTGTGCTTCCAAAGCTCGGCACAGATTCGGCAGTGAGAAGGTTTCCTGGTGTTTGGAAACTTCTCTCTTTTTAAGACTCCCTTCCCGGGACGGAACTCCGTCCCTCCCTCTTTTGTCTCTTTTTTTGTCTTTTATATTTTTTCCTACCTCCTTTCGAAGAGTTGGATTGCTTTTCTGGGTGCCTGATGTCCTCTGCCGGCATTCAGAAGTTGTTTTGTGGAATTTACTTGACGTTTAAATGCTCTTTTGATGAATCTGTGGGGGAGAAAGTGTTCTCCCCGTCCTACTCCTCCGCCATCTTGGCTCCTCCTCCTTAAATGCAACAGAGTTTCATCCAGCACCGAGGTAGAAGCCGGCTTCCACGTCTTAGACTCTAACAGTCCGCACTTCTTCCTGCTCCCATTTCTTCCTGTTGCTCAGAGAGCACGCAGCCCAGGCACACCCTCCTTGCTATTTTTTGAACTCCGCATTCAGATGGATACATCTTTCCTTTTCTCCTTTGCCTTTTGCTTTTCTTCTTTTCTCAACTATTTGTAAGGCTTCCTCAGAAAACCATTTTGCCTTCCTGCATTTCTTTTTCTTGGGGATGGTTTTTATCATAGCCTTCTGTATACTGTCATGAACCTCTGCCCGTAGTTCTTCAGGCACTCTGTCTATCAGATCTAATCCCTTGAATTGATTTGTCACTTCCACTCTTTAATCGTAAGGGATTTTAATCACTGCAGATGGTGACTGCAGCCATGAAATTAAAAGATGCTTACTCCTTGGAAGGAAGTATCTAGACCAACCTAGATAGCATATTCAAAAGCAGAGACATTACTTTGCCAACAAAGGTCCGTCTAGTCAAGGATATGGTTTTTCCAGTGGTCATGTATGGATGTGAGAGTTGGACTGTGAAGAAAGCTGAGCACCGAAGAATTGATGCTTTTGAACTGTGGTGTTGGAGAAGACTCTTGAGAGTCCCTTGGACTGCAAGGAGATCCAACCAGTCCATTCTGAAGGAGATCAGCCCTGGGATTTCTTTGGAGGGAATGATGCTGAAGCTGAAACTCCAGTACTTTGGCCACCTCATGCGAAGAGTTGACTCATTGGAAAAGACTCTGATGCTGGGAGGGATTGGGGGCAGGAGGAGAAGGGGACGACAGAAGATGAGATGGCTGGATGGCATCACTGACTCGATGGATGTGAGTCTGAGTGAACTCCGGGAGTTGGTGATGGATAGGGAGGCCTGGCATGCTGCGATTCATGGGGTCGCAAGTAGTCGGATACGACTGAGCGACTGAACTGAATGATCTAGTGGTTTTCCCTGCTTTCTTCAATTGAAGTCTGAATTTGGTAATAAGGAGTTCATGATCTGAGCCACAGTCAACTCCCAGTCTTGTTTTTGCTGACTATATAGAACTTCTCCATCTCCAACTACAAAGAATATAATCGATCTGATTTTGGTATTGACCATCTGGTGATGACCATGTGTAGAGTCTTCTCTTGTGTTGTTGGAATAGTGTGTTTGCTATGACCAGTGTGTTCTCTTGGCAAAACTCTGTTAGCCTTTACCCTGCTTCATTTTGTCCTCCAAGGCCAAACTTGCCTGTTACTCCAGGTATCTCTTGACAACCTACTTTTGCATTTCAGTCCTATATGATGAAAAGGACATCTTTTTTTGGTGTTCGTTCTAGAAGGTCTTGTATGTCTTCTTAGAACCATTCAACTTCAGCTTCTCAGCCCCATCATTTTGTAGCTGTGATGCATAGGTAAATAGTTTCATCTGTTTAAAACATAATACCGTCCAGTACAAACTAGGTCTAATGAGTTAGAGATCCCCAGGGTTCTTGTCAGGATTAAATGAGAATGTACGTGGCTTCCCAAGTGGCACTAGCAGTAAAGAACCTGCCTGCCAACACAGAAGACTTAAGAGGTGCTGGTTCAACCCTGGGGTCAAGAAGATCCTTGGAGGATGGCATGGCAACTCACTCTAGTTGTTACCAAGTCCACGCTTGCTCTGCTTGTGGCAGAATAGACCAATGAATCTGAGAGATGAGGTGTTGAGGCTATGAAAATGAACTTATTTGGAAAGCCTGCTGACAAGAAGATGGCAGGCTAGAGCCTCAAAGCAACCATCTTCTCAGGGTCTGAATGCCAGGTTCTTTTATAGATCAGAGAGAAAGAAGCAATGAGGAACTAAAGTCAAAAGGCAGTGGGAAAGTAAAGTGAAAGGGTCTTCAGTCTTGCAAAATATCTGCAAGAGAATGGCCAGCCTTTGGAAGGCATATGTTAATCTCTTCTATTCACAGGTTACAAACTATCTCTCCTTGAGCTGAGCAAAGGCACTTTAATTTACAGTCAAGCAGAGGGGCAGGATCCTCTGAGGCAGGCAATTATGTATAATTAACCCACTCCAGTATTCTTTCCTGGAGAATCCCCATGTATAGAGGGCCTGGCGGGCCGCAGTCCATGAGGCCGCAAAGAATTGGACATGACAGTGACTAAGCACATAATAACAAAAGGGACAAAAAAGCAAGTCAAACAAACATGAAGTCAAATTGGCCTCTTCCCTGCAACGCAGTATTCTTGCCTGAAGAATCCCACGGACAGAACAGCCTGCTGGGCATGGAATCGCAAAGAGACAGAGGTGACTGAAGGGACTTTAGTCCACACACAGGCAACTATCTATACAATATTTACATTGCATTTACAACTATTTGCATAGTATTTACAATGTATTAGGTGTTATAATCACGATGGTGTGATCACTCACTTAGAGCCAGACATCCTGGGATGTGAAGTCAAGTGGGCCTTAGAAAGCATCACTACGAACAAAGCTAGTGGAGGTGATGGAATCCCAGTTGAGCTATTCCAAATCCTAAAAGATGATGCTGTGAAAGTGCTGCACTCAATATGCCAGCAAATTTGGAAAACTCAGCAGTGGCCACAGGACTGGAAAAGGTCAGTTTTCATTCCAACTCCAAAGAAAGGCAATGCCAAAGAATGCTCAAACTACTGCACAATTGCACTCATCTCACACGCTAGTAAGGTAACGCTAATAAAGTAATACTAGTAAAGTAATGCTCAAAATTCTCCAAGCCAGGCTTCAGCAATACATGAACCGTGAACTTCCTGATGTTCAAGCTGGTTTTAGAAAAGGCAGAGGAACCAGAGATCAAATTGCCAACATCCGCTGGATCATGGAAAAAGCAAGAGAGTTCCCGAAAAACATCTATTTCTGCTTTATTGACTATGCCAAAGCCTTTGACAGTGTGGATCACAATCAACTGTGGAAAATTCTGAAAGAGATGGGAATACCAGACCACCTGACCTGCCTCTTGTCCAGTTAGAACTGGACATGGAACAACAGACTGGTTCCAAATAGGAAAAGGAGTACGTCAAAGCTGTATATTGTCACCCTGCTTATTTAACTTCTATGCAGAGTACATCATGAGAAATGCTGGGCTGGAAGAAGCACAAGCTGGAATCAAGATTGCAGGGAGAAATATCAATAACCTCAGATATGCAGATGACACCACTCTAATGGCAGAAAGTGAAGAGGTACTAAAAAGCCTCTTGATGAAAGTGAAAGAGGAGAGTGAAAAAGTTGGCTTAAAGCTCAACATTCAGAAAACGAAGATCATGGCATCCGGTCCCATCACTTCATGGGAAATAGATGGGGAAACAGTGTCAGACTTTATTTTTCTGGGCTCCAAAATCACTGCAGATGGTGATTGCAACCATGAAATTAAAAGATGCTTACTCCTTGGAAGGAAAGTTATGACCAACCTAGATAGCATATTCAAAAGCAGGGACATTACTTTGCCAACAAAGGTCCGTCTAGTCAAGGCTATGGTTTTTGCAGTGGTCATGTATGGATGTTGAGTTGGACTGTGAAGAAAGCTGAGCACAGAAGAATTGGTGTTTTTGAACTGTGGTGTTGGAGAAGACTCTTGAGAGTCCCTTGGACTGTAAGGAGATCTAACCAGTCCATTCTAAAGGAGATCAGTCCTGGGTGTTCATTGGAAGGACTGATGCTAAAGCTGAAGCTCCAGTACTTTGGCCACCTCATGCGAAGAGTTGACTCATTGGAAAAGACTCTGATGCTGGGAGGGATTGGGGGCAGGAGGAGAAGGGGACGACAGAGGATGAGATGGCCGGATGGCATCACTGACTCGATGGACGTGAGTCTGAGTGAACTCCAGGAGCTGGTGAGGGACAGGGAGGCTTGGCGTGCTGCGATTCATGGGGTCGCAAAGAGTCGGACACGCCGAGCAACTGAACTGAACTGAACTGAGGTGTTATAAATAATCTAGAGATGATTTAAAGTGTACAGGAGGGTGTACCTAGGTTATAAGCAACTACCACACCGTTTTATACAAAGCAGTCGAGCATTCACAGGTTTTAGTATCCGAGTGGGATCCTGGTTCCTATCACCCGCAGAGACGGAGGGATAACTATTTATTGCCTTTGTGTGATTTCCTTCTCATGATGGTGGACTGGACTCAGTGACTATTAATAGCTTCCAACAAACAGAGTATAGCATAAGTAATGAGATATTAGGGACCCTAAATAGCCAAAACAATCTCGAAAACACAAAAACAAAGTTGGATGTCTCATTTTGTGGTTTCAATACTTACTACGAAGCTACAGTAACGAAAACAGTGGGGAAAGGGCATAAATGTGGACATACAGAACACTGGAGCAGAACAGAGAGTCTAGAAATAAGCCCTCAAATAGACGGTCACATGATCTTCAACAAGGGTGCCAAGGCATTCAATGGGGGAGAAGTCAGTCTTTTCAAAACATGTGCAAGGAAAACTGAATATCCACATGTAAAAGAGTGAGTTTGGACTCTCATTTTATGCCACATTCAAAAAATAATGCCAAATACATCTAAGACCTAAACAAAAGAGGCAAAACTTTTAAGGAAACATGAAATAAGAGCTCCACCACATTAGATTTGGCAAAAATATGTTGGATTGTGACACAGATAACAAAAGAAAAACTAAGCAAATTGGACTTTATGAAACCTAAAAGCAGGTGGACCTCAAAGTGGCAGGGAGAAAGTAAAGAGACAAGGGAGGTCATTAGAAAAAGCATGGGAAAAGAAATAAAACAATAGGAACGGAAAAAAAAAAAAAGAAAAGAAAAAGCATGGGAGACCCGTGTGAGTTCATGATCACTTAAGAAAACAGATTTGCTTAACCACAAAACCAATCAGGCTTGCTTAGCAGCAAAACCCCGCAGCAGAAGCCTGAGACGGGGCCTCAAACAATGAAACAGTGGAGGCATGAGGCCCACATCCTGCCCAGAGAGTCAGTAAGTTAATGATTCCCGGGACATGCGCTCTGCACACATGAAAACCAATGATTGATGGAAAGGCGACACTCATTTATTTATACTTGTCTGTGCTGGGGCTTCCTTGTTGCACCTGGGCTTTCTCTGGCTCCGTGAGTGGGGGCTGCTCTTCACTGCGGCGTGTGGGCTTGTCATCGCAGTGGCTTCTCTTGAGCAGCATGGGCTCTAAGTGCGTGGGCTTCAGTATATGCGGCACACGGCTTAGTCGCTCCGAGGCATGTGGGATCTTCCCAGACCAGGGATCAAACCTGTGTCCCCCGAATTGGCAGGTGGGTTCTCAACCAGGGAAGCCCTGAAAGGTGACATTTCAAAGTAAAGACCCCCATTGTGCTGAGACCTGAAATAATATTTCCATAGTACCATGGAAGTACCAAAGTCATAGTGCTGACTTGACCGTGCAGGGACAAGAAAACTCCTCTGCCAACCTGGAGGACTAGCTGGCGGTGGAAGCGTTGTGTCTACTCCAAAATGAGGAAAAGTGGTCTCCCCCTGCCACTCTTCCTTTGATTTGAAAACTGTAGCCCAGGAAGTTCTCAGTGTGGCACCCTCTCGTTCACCTGCCTGTGAGCCACATAAGCTTTCTACTCTAATAAACCGTCTTCTTATCTATCACTTTGCCTCTTGCTGAATTCCCTCTGTGCCAAGGCATAAAGGACTACAGTTTCTCAGAAACAACCCCCTCCCACCCCTGGAAGTGCCACCTAATGGTTTCCAAAAGATACTCAGAACAGAGTGAAAAGGTAACTTATTTAAATGGGAGAAAATATTTACATATCAAGTACCTGATAAGGGATTAATATCCAGAGTATATGAAGAACTCCTAAAAATCATAACAACAAAATGACCCAATTCAAAAATGGACAAAGTACTTGAACAGATATTTCTCTAGAGAGATATACACATGGCCAATAAGTGTATGAAAAAAGATGGTCTGCATCACAAATTATTAGGAAAATGCAGACCAAAAACACAATGAGATGTTGTGTCACAACCATTAGAATGGCTACTATAAAAACAAAAACAAAAGTCCTGGAAATAAGTGTTGACCAATGAGTGGAGAAATCAGCACACTTCTGTAGTGCTGATTGCTCAGTCGTGTCCAACTCTTTGTATCGTGCTGATGGAAGTGTAAAATGATACAGCTGCTGTGGAAAACAGAATAGTAGTCCCTGAAAAAATGAAAAATATAATTGCCACATGGTTTTCCACTTTTGGGTACCTAACAGAAGAGTTGAAAGCAGGGACGTGAACAGGTATTTGCCACACCCGTGCTCATAGCAGCGTTATTCACCATGGCCAAAAGATAGAAATAACCCAAATGTCCATCTACAGATGAACGAATAAACAAAATGTGGTATGTCCTTACCGGTGGAATCTTATTTTCAGTCTTAAAAGGAATGGAAATTCTAATACATATTACAGCATGGATGAACCTTGATGATGTTCTGCTAAATGAAATAAGCTGGACACAGAGAGAAAATACTGTATGATTCCACTTAAGTGAGGTGCCTAGAGGAGCCAAAATCATAGAAACGGAAAACAGGATGGTGGTTATCACGGGCTAGGGGGAGGGGAAAATGGGGACTTATTGTTTAAGGAGGACCGAGTTTCAGTTCAGGAAGATGAAAAGTTCTGCAGATGAGTAGAGGTGATGGTTTCCCAACAGCATGAATGCCTTTAATGCCACTGAACTGTGCACCTAACAGGGGTGCATGGTAGATTTTGTGTTAGGTATATTTCACCACAGTGCAAAAGTAGTGATGGGATTTTACTTCTGAGGTTAAGTTGCAAAAAGACTGTGACTTCTGTCTTGCTTGCTCTCCTGCTTTAACTCCCCCTGAGGGAAATCCCCCTGAGGGAAACTGTTGCCATACTGTATGCTGTCCTTCAAAGAAGCCCCTGTGACAAGAAGATTAATTTTTCAGCCAATAGCCAGGAAGTAGGCCCGTGGACAGCCAGCTGAGGAAGTCTGGAAGCGAATCCTTCCCGACTTCCAGCCTGGAAATGACCAGCTGACTCCTTATTGCTATCTTGGGAAGAGCCTGAGCCTCTTGTTGATTGAATAAGAGACCAAGACGAAATCTCTAAATTGCAGAAAACATTGTTAAGAATGAAATATGTGAATGGGTGATTATCATTCTATTTCCAAATGAATGAGCACAGGAATGAAAAAAGGAATATGTAAATAAACCTATTTTGCCAGCAATGGGAGTTGAAGGATTGTTTGGCCACATGGGTTGTTTTGCATGCCAAGAACACGAGGGCACTTCTGGTACCCAAAGTGAAAGAAAGTGAAGTCTCTCAGTCGTGTCCAACTCTTTGCAACCCCATGGACTGTAGCCTGACAGGCTCCTCTGTCCATGGGATTTTCCAGGCAAGAGTACTGGAATGGGTTGCCATTTCCTTCTCCAGGGGATCTTCCCAACCCAGGGATCGAACCCAGGTCTTCCACATTGCAGGCAGACGCTTTACTAGGGAAGCCCAGTGCAAGCTCAACACAACCCCCAACATCCACTCTTACGGTTAACAATGTTTTGGCTCCAGGAAAATACTTTCCAGATATCTTGCTGCATGATTTTGAAACCAAAAGCAACTGCATCCAAATGATAATGAAGTTTTGTGGTAGATTTTGTTGTTGTGAATATAAATTTGACAAGGTAGGAAGCTAGGATATCTTTTATTTAAATATTTTTTAGTTCGTCCCGTTTAAATATTTAAACAAATGATATGTGGTTCTCCATTTGCACCCTTGCCCCAGACCCTCACATGTATCAGGGACAGTGATACAAAATCCTGGCTCTCTGTGCATTAAGGCCAAAAAAGACATATGGAGGCAGAGCTTTGGAGAAACAAGGAAAAGAGCTTTATTCTTTGCCAGACAAAGAGGGAACATAGTAGGCTATTGGCTCAAGAACTGGGGCTCACTTCCTGGGGACTAGGGAGAGGTTTTCTATCCTAATGAAGGTCTTGCCTTATTTTTTCTTTTGCAAAATTTCAAAATGGCCACAGTTGGCATCAGGTAACTTGGTGACTGGAGTTAGTCTTGTCTAAAGTCCCATCTGAAACAAAGAATGCTACTAGGGTGTGCAGGGGGAGAATACCAGGAGCAGAATGTGATTCATATGGAGTCAGAGAGTAGCTTTGTGAAGGCTAAGTCCGGCTACAAGTGTTTGTTCGTATTAACCAAGAATAAACAAGATTTTTTAACTCTTTCAGACCTGTTTTTGTTGTTTTCCCAGCCTGTTCCTTGTTCCTTTTTTTCCTTATCAGAAAAGTCTCACTTTTATGTAAGAAAAATCTCATCTTTATTTTTGCTGCAACAATGGGTCTCAATATCATCTTGGATGATCAGTTGCTCAGTCGTGCCCAACTCTGTGCAACCCCGTGGACTGTAGCCCACCAGGCTCTTCTGCATATGGAATTTCCAGGCAAGAATACTGGAGTGGGTTGCCATTTCCCTCTCCAGGGGATCTTCCCAACCTGGGGATCGAACCTGTGTCTCCCACATCGGCAGGCAGATTCTTTACCACCGCGCCACCTGGGAAGCCCTCAGTAACATGGTATGTTGAAAAAGAAGCTCCATGGTATAAAGAAGTATTTTTATTTCTCTTATCCTGCCCCCTCCCTCTCTTCCCCTCCCCCTCCTCTGCTTCTTACTGTGGTAAATTAATGGAACATAAAATTTACTAATTTAACAATTTTTAGGTGTATATTCATATTGTTGGGTAACCATCAGCATCACCCATCTCCCAAACTTTTTCATCTTGCAAAACTGAAACTCTATATTCATGTTTTGTTTTGTTGTTGTTGTTGTTTATTTATTTTTATTGAAGTGTAGTTAATTTACAATATCATGTGAAACTCTATACTTATTAAACAATAACTCCCCCTTCTCCCTCTTTCCAGCCCATGGTAAGCCCCATTATATTTTCTGTCTTTATGAGTTTGACTACTCAAGGAACTTCCATTCATATAAGTGGAATCATACAGCATTATCTTTTGGTGATTAGCTTATTTCACTTAGCAAAATATCTTCAAGTTCCACCCATCCTGTGGCAACTGTTAAAAGTTCCTGTCCTTTTAAAATGAAATAGTATTATATTTTATGCATATGCTACATTTTGCTTATCCATCCACTCATCAATAGACACGTGAATTGCTTCCGTGTTTTAGTTGTTGTGAATAATGTTGATGGGAACATGGACTTAACAAATATCTGAGACCTCCACTTTAAATTCTTTTGGATATGTACCCAGAAGTGGAAGTGATGAACCAAATGATAATTATGGTAATTATATTTTTTAATTATTTCAGGAGCCAGCATACTGTTTTCCACAGTGGCCATTCCAGTTTACATTCCTGAGTGCAGAACTGATGCTTTGAACTATGGTGTTGGGGAAGACTCTTGAGAGTCCCTTGGACTGCAAGGAGATCCAACCAGTCAATCCTAAAGGAAATCAATCCTGAATATTCATTGGAAGGACTGATGCTGAAGCTGAAGCTCCAGTAATTTGGCCACCTGATATGAGGAGCCAATTCATTGGAAAATGATGCTGGGAAAGATTGAAGGCAGGAGGAGGAGGGGACGACGGAGGATGAGATGGTTGGATGGCATCACCAACTCAATGGACATGAGTTTGAGCAAGCTCTGGGAGATGGTGAAGGACAGGGAAGCCTGGGGTGCTGCAGTCCATGAGGTTGCAAAGAATCGGACATGACTGAGAGACTGAAAAACAGAAGCAATGCACAAGGATTGCAATATCTCTAAATCCTCACCAACATTTGATAGTTTTTGCTTTTTTATTTTTGTTTTTATAAGAGTCATCCTAATGATTGTGAAGTGGCATCTCACTGTGGTTCAGCTTTGCACTTCACTAATGATTAGTAATGTGGACTATCTTTAGAATACTTATTGGTCATCTGTATATCTTCTTTGGAGAAAATCTATTCATGTTCTTTGCCAATTTTTGGATTGGGTCATTTTGTTGCTGTTGTTTTTTATAGGAGTTCTTTATATGTTCTGGATATTAATCCCTTATGAGATATAGTATGTACAAATATTTTCTCCCATTTCCTAGGTTGTCTTTCCACTCTGTTGATAGTGTCTTTTGATGTGCAAGACTTCCCTGGTGGCTCAGATGGTAAAAGTGTCTGCCTACAATGTGGGACACCTGGGTTCGATCCCTGGGTCGGGAAGATCCCCTGGAGAAGGAAATGGCAACCCACTCCCATACACTTGCCTGGAAGATCCCATGGACAGAGAAACCAGGTGGGCTACAATCCATGTGGTCACAAAGAGTCGGAAACCACTGAGCGACTTCACTTTCACTTTGATGCGCAAAAGTTTTTCATGGAATCCAATTTGCTTCTTTTTCCTTTTTTCGTCTGTGCCTTTGGTGTCATGATCCAACACTACATTGGCCAATCTGAATCTTGTTCCCTGTTTTCTTAAGAGTTTTAGCTCTAATGTTTAGGTCTCTGGTCCATTTGTGGTTACTTTTTGTATATGGTATAAAACGAGAGCCCAGCTTCACTCTTGTGAATGTGGATATCCAGTTTCCCTAGCACATTTGTTGAAAAGACTATACTTTATCCCACTGAATGGTCTCGGCACCCTTGTTGGAAATCATGTGACCATATATGTGAGGGTTTATTTCTAGGGTCTCTATTCCTTTCCATTGATCTCTATGTCTATGGTTATGCCAGTTTCCCACTTTTTTTTGATTACTATAGCTTTGTAGTAAGTATTGAAATCAGAAAGTTTGAGACATTCCATTTTGTTCTTCTGTTTTCAAGATTGTTTTGGCTATTCAGGGTGCCCCGAGATTGCATATGAATTTTAGGACAGATTTTCCTGTCTGACAAAATGTCATTGCATATCGATAGGGATTTCATTAAATATATAGATCACTATGCAGTGTTGACATCTGAACAATATTATGTCTTTCAATCCATGAACACTGGTGTCTTTCTACTTGTTTATGTCTTCTTTAGTTTCTTCTAACATTAGAAAAATGTTTTTATTTTTTCCTTGACTAAGACTCACCTCCTTGGTTAAATTAATTACTATTTTATCCTTTTCCATACTGTTGTAAACTGTGTTGTTTTCTTAATTTCCTTTTCAGATTTTACATTGTTACTATATAGAAATGCAACTGATTTTGAGGCCCTGACTTTTTATTCTGCTACTTTGTCAAATTTTTTTTTTATTGTTTCTAATGGATTTTGGTGGAATTTTAGGCAGATGACACCACCCTTATGGCAGAAAGTGAAGAGGAACTCAAAAGCCTCTTGATGAAAGTGAAAGTGGAGAGTGAAAAAGTTGGCTTAAACCTCAACATTCAGAAAACAAAGATCATGGCATCCGGTCCCACCACTTCATGGGAAATAGATGGGGAACCAGTGGAAACAGTGTCAGACTTTATTTTTCTGGGCTCCAAAATCACTACAGATGGTGACTGCAGCCATGAAATTAAAAGACGCTTACTCCTTGGAAGGAAAGTTATGACCAACCTAGATAGCATATTCAAAAGCAGAGACATTAGGTTCGTCTAGTCAAGGCTATGGTTTTTCCTGTGGTCATGTATGGATGTGAGAGTTGGACTGTGAAGAAGGCTGAACGCCGAAGAATTGATGCTTTTGAACTGTGGTGTTGGAGAAGACTCTTGAGAGTCCCTTGGACTGCAAGGAGATCCAACCAGTCCATTCTGAAGGAGATCAGCCCTGGGATTTCTTTGGAAGGAATGATGCTGAAGCTGAAACTCCAGTACTTTGGCCACCTCATGCAAAGAGTTGACTCATTGGAAAAGACTCTGATGCTGGGAGGGATTGGGGGCAGGAGGAGAAGGGGACGACAGAGGATGAGATGGCTGGATGGCATCACTGACTCGATGGACGTGAGTCTGAGTGAACTCCGGGAGTTGGTGATGGACAGGGAGGCCTGGCGTGCTGTGATTCAAGGGGTCGCAAAGAGTTGGACACGACTGAGCGACTGATCTGATCTGATACATAAAAAGTCATATCTGCAAACAGAGATAATTTTACTTCTTTTTCTTGCTTAAATTGCTCTGTTTAGGACTCCAGGTCTATGTCTAATAGAAATGGCAAAAGCAAGCATCCTTGCCTTCTTCCTGCTCTTAGAGGAAAATCTTTCAGTCTTTCACCATTGATTATGATGTTTGCTGTGGGTTTTTCGTATATGACTTTTATTATGTTGAAATAGTTTCTTTCTATTCCTAGTCTACTGAATGTTTTATGTTGTCATATTCTTCTTCTGCATCAGTTGAGATGATCATGTGGTTTTTCCCTTCATTCTGTTTCAGTGCTGATCAACTTCAGGAAAAAATTGATAAATTTTCTGTGTTAAACCATCCTTGCATTTCAGGAATAAATTCCACTTGATCATGGTGTATTACTATGATACATTTTACTATGCTGCTGAATGCAATTTGATAGTATTTTGTTAAGGGTTTTTGTATTAATGTTGATAAGAGATATTGGTGTGTGGTTTTCTTTTCTTGTAGTGTCTTATCTGGCTTTGGTATCAGGGTATTATAAAATGAGTTAGGAAGTGTTCCCTCCTCTTTAATTTTTGGGACAATTTTGAGAAGGATTGGTATTAGTTCTTCTCAAATTTTGGCTTCCCTGGTGGCTCAGATGGTAAAGAATCCACCTGCAATGTGGGAGACCTGGGTTTGATCCCTGGGTTGGGAAGATCCCCTGGAGGAGGGCATGGCAACCCACTCCAGTATTTTTGCCTGGAGAATCCCCATGGACAGAGGAGCCTGGCAGGCTACAGTGCATAGGGTTGGAAAGAGTCGGACATGACTGAGTGACTAAGCACAGCACAAATGTTGGTAGAATTCACCAGTGAAGCCATTAGGTCAAAGCTTTTCCTTTGTCAGAAGATTTTGATAACTGATTTAATCTCCTTGCTAGTTATAGGTCCAAAAAGATTTTTTATTACTTTATGACTCAGTCTTGGTAGGTTATGTGTTTCTAGAAATGCTTACCTTTCATCTAGATTATCCCATTTGTTGGAGTACAGTTGTTCATAGTACTCTCTTATAATCGTGTGTGTGTGTGTGTGTGTAGAACTGGTAGTAATGTTTCTACTTTCACTCTAGATTCTGAGTAAATTGAGTCCTCTCTTTTTTCTTAGTCAATAAAGCTAATTTGTCAATTCTGTTGCATTTTTTTTTCAAAGAACTAGCTTTTGGTTTTGTTGGTTTTCTATTCTCTATTTTACTTATCTCTGTTCAAATCTTCATTATTTCCTTTCTTCTGCTATCTTCGTGCTTAGTTTGCTTTTCTTTTCTAGTCCTTTAAGCTGGAAAGCTAGACTGCTCATTTGAGATATTTCTTGTTTTTCATTGTGTTTATACATACCCGTTTCTTCCTTAGCCCTGTTTCTTCTGGGTTGCAAAAGTTTTGATATGTTGTGCTCTCAATTTCATTTGGTTGTAAGTGCTTCCTAATTTCTCTTATGATATATTTGATCCATCCATTGTTTAAGAGTGTCTTGTTTAATTTCCACAACTCTGTGACTTTTCCAGTTTTCCTTCTGTTACTGACTTCTGACTTCATCCTGTTGTAGTCAGAGTTCAGTTCATTCAGTTCAGCCCCTCAGTCATGTCTGACTCTGTGATCCCATGGACTGCAGCACGCCAGGCCTCCCTGTCCATCAACAACTCCTGGAGCTTACTCAAACTCATGTCCATTGAGTCGGTGATGTCATCCAACCATCTCACCCTCTGTCGTCCCCTTCTCCTTTTGCTTTCAATCTTTCCCAGCATCAGGATCTTTTCAAATGAGTCAGTTCTTCACATCAGGTGGCCAAAGTATTGGAGTTTCAGCTTCAGCATCAGTCCTGCCAATGAATATTCAGGACTGATTTCCTTTCAGATGGACTGGTTGGATCTCCTTGCAGTCCAAGGGACTCTAAAGAGTCTTCTCCAACACCACAGTTCAAAAGCATCAATTCCTCGGCACTCAGCTTTCTTTATAGTCTGGCTCTCACATCCATACATGACTATTGGAAAATCCATAGCTTTGACTAGACGGACCTTTGTGGTCAGAGAAGATACTTTAAATGATATCCATATTTTTTAATATATTGAGACTTAATTTAAGACATAAAATATGGTCTACACTGGAAAATGCCCCATGACGCTTGAGAAGAAAGCATATGTTGTTGTTGTTAGGTAGAGTGTCCTCTATATGTCTGTTAGATCTGGTTCGTTTATTGTGTTGTTAGACAAGTCCTCTCTATTTTTTTTTTAACTTGTCTTCTACCTGATTATTCTATTTTTTAATGAGAATGGCATGTTGAAGTCTCCAACCATCATTGTAGAAATCTCTATTTCTCCCTCAGTTCTATCAATTTTTGCTTAATACATTTGATGGTCTGTTATTATGTACATAAACTTATTCTTTTAAATCTGTGCAAGTTGATTGTCTTTTTCAGTCAATGGGTGACACACCCATTTTTATGGGCAGGTGACCTTTTTGATTACTCCTAGGCAGGGATGACATTTATCCAGTATGCTCCCAATGGTCCTGCTTCTGCTGCTGCTGCCAAGTCACTTCAGTCGTGTCCGACTCTGTGCGACCCCATAGATGGCAGCCTATCAGGCTCCCCTCTGGGATTCTCCAGGCAAGAACACTGGAGTGGGTTTCCATTTCTTTCTCCAATGCATGAAAGTGAAAAGAGAAAGTCAAGTCGCTCAGTTGTCTCCGACTCTTAGCGACCCCATGGACTACAGACCACCAGGCTTCTCCGTCCATGGGATTCTTCAGGCGAGAGCTGTCTAATTTTGATTAGTCAAATGTCTGATGTTGTCTGTGCTACACCAATAGTTCTTTTACATTATCATCATTTTGGGGGTGGATGGGTGGGTAATAGAAATCTTTGATTACTTTAAATTTTAAACCCATTTTAACCCAGTAATTAAAGTTGGCCTGTCCAGGTAATAATCAGAACTTTGAACTTGGTTGAGAGTTGATGCTCCTTTCTTCCTTATTCTTCTTCTGCAGCTTGCTAACTATATAGCTTTTGACACCACTGAGATTTCAGTCACAGAGGAGGAAAGGCAAAGGAGAACAGGAAAGTTCCTTCTGTACTAGATAGAGCTCTTTTCAGATGGCTTCATGTTTTCCTAGCTAGATGGACATCGAAAGCTGCCTCTTTTTCTCATGGGCACTTTTGGGAGTTCTTCAGGAACTCCTCTTCGTGAGTTTACCTGACTGTGATTTCTTTGCATTGGTCATGCTCCTCCTTAAGCTGGCGGCTGCAGAAGTTCTCTCAGCTTCTGTCTCTTAGCAGTATACTTTCACTGCAGGAACCACCTTTGTGGGCAGGATCCCTTTGAAATTAACCCCACATATTTATAGTCTAGCCTCTCTTTGCTTCCTTTCTAATTGGCATTAAGGATATATGCACAAATTTACTGGGCTGAAAATAGCTTGGACTCAGAAGGGTAGCGACCTCCCGTTCCAGAGCAAGCTGTATTCTATTTCCTAGAAATACAAACCCTGCAGACTATGCCAGTGTAGCAGAGAGACTAAAAGCAGAGGTTTTGGTATCTGCTTAACCCAGGTGAGAGTTCTCTGTATATGACTCTGAGAATATCACTCAACCTGCCTCTCTGAACTTCAATTTTCTCATCTGTTAAGTGGAGATAATAATATTACATACCTTAGGAGGAGTGTGTTGAGAATTAAATAAGATAATGCATGTAAATTGCTTGGTACACTGTCTTGCTCATTGTAAAGTGCTCAGTACTCATTCCTTATTATCTAATAGGGGGTTCATTTGGAATATGCAAAAGAGCATAGCTTTGAATTGCACAAGGTATTAGTTATAACAAGATAAAGGGTTCATTTGGAATATGCAAAAGAGCATAGCTTTGAATTGCACAAGGTATTAGTTATAACAAGATAAAATAAAGATCTATCCATTAAAGGCAAGGAGATGGTATAAAAATTCAGCAATGGTGAACTGGAGTCAAGAAATCAGACTATCCTTGGGTAAGATATTTCACACCCCCATGCCTTAGAAGCCGTGAATTTAAAGGAGGCTGCTTGGTGCCCGTGTAGTCACACCACAGTGTCAACTAGGCCCAAGTGTTTAATCATTTACTAAAGCTGTGTCACCACGTGTTTTTGTGCTGTGGCGAACACAAGCTCTCGGGCCATGGGAGTTTGACTCACAGTCTCTTCCCAAGCCTATGCAATCAGCCTCAGAACAAACATCAGCCTGCCTGAGTCAGTGGAAAATTCCAGATGTTTGTTGCTCATTCGCTGCCAAATCGATGACTAGGGAGGCCATCAACTGTGATGAGTAGGTAGAGCCTATTACCACCATGGTCCCCTGAAGAAAGAACTGTCCCATAGGCATAGTCCTTACAAGGGCCACATAAAATATGTCATCTTTAAAAACCTTTTCAAATTTTCTAGGCTATTTCTTTTCTGTGTAAATTCACTAACTCCGCTTACAGACCCAGTGTCAGAGAAGCAGCCATAAATAACAAGGAGGGAGAAAAGTGTCCTCAAAGCTGGAGACTTCACTTTTACCTTGATGTTTGTGGTGGTTTAGCCGTTAAGTCAGAGAAGGCAATGGCATCCCACTCCAGTACTCTTGCCTGGAGAATCCCATGGATGGAGGAACCTGGTAGGCTGCAGTCCATGGGGTCGCTAAGAGACACGACGGAGCGACTTCACTTTCACTTTTCAGTTTCCTGCATTGGAGAAGAAAATGGCAACCCACTCCAGTGTTCTTGCCTGGAGAATCCCAGGGGCGGGGGAGCCTGGTGGGCTGACGTCTGTGGGGTCACAAAGAGTCGGACACGATTGAAGTGAATTAGCAGCAGCAGCAGCCGTTAAGTCATGTCTGACTCTTTGTGACCTCATGGACTGTGGCCTGCCAGGCTCCTCTGTCCAGGGATTCTCCAGGCGAGAATCCTGGAGTGGGTTGCCATTTCCTTCTCCAGGGGATCTTCTTGACCCAGGAATCGAACCCGGGTCTCCCGCATTGCAGGCAGATTCTTTACCGACGGAGCTACAAGGGAAGCCCTACCTTGATGGTGGGGGCATGCATTAAAAGTCTGACCTATATATTTACTTTAGTAATTTCACCTCTAGGAGTTTATTTAAAGGAAATGTATTTAAGGAAGTGAAGTTTTATCCATAAGGATATTCAGCTCAGCATGTAATAGTAAAGATTGCAAACAACAGTAGGGAGGTTGGTGAAGTTAGTGACAGAGGGTCACAGCATAGCACACTGGTAACAGCCGTAAATAGGTGTGTATATACGCACAGAAACACATTCACAATACACTGAGTCTAAGAAGTGAAAAGAAAAAGTCAGGTAACAAAAGAATGTATACCATCTATTACTGTTTTTATAACAAGAGGGAAAAAGCTCAATAACTAGGGTCTTTCTATGTGTCAGGCATTGTTCCAAGTACTTCAAAGGTGTTGACTTATTTAATTCCTTACACTAACTATTAGGTACTATTATCATCACCATTTTATGGAAAAGGAAACTAAAACACAGAGGGGTTAAAGAGCCTGCCACGGTCATATGCCAGTAAGTCACAGTTCTGAGATTTGACTCTGGACAGGCTGTGGAGTCTGCGCTCATATTGCTTCTCAGTATAGGAAAAAAGGCTGGAAGGATGTCCTCAGAAAACCTTATCTCTGTGCTTATCTCTGGGAGGTAATATGTTTTGTTATGTTTCTTTGTTTATCTGCCTTCTCTACAGTTAACACACATTACCCTTATGTAGCAAGACAAACGCCAATAAAAATGTTTAAGGAGATCTTTTTGCAGATTTGAACCAGTCTCTCTAAGCCTCAATTTCCTCATTTGTAGAAGAACACTACAAATTCTTTACTCTATTTAATAGTACAAATAGAGAGTAGTAACATCTTTCCCACAGAACTAATGCCAATATTAAAGCAATGCTGTGAAAGCACTCTGATAATGTAGATTTGGGATGTGTTAAAAAGTGCCAGTTGGACTATAAAGAAAGCTGAGCTCGAAGATTTGATGCTTTTGAACTGTGGTGTTGGAGAAGACTCTTGAGAGTCCCTTGGACTGCAAGGAGATCCAACCAGTCCATCCTAAAGGAGATCAGTCCTGCGTGTTCATTGGAAGGACTGATGTTGAAGCTGAAAGTCCAATACTTTGGCCACCTGATGTGAAGAGCTGACTCATTGGAAAAGACCCTGATGCTGGGAAAGATTGTAGGCAAGAGGAGAAGGGGACGACAGAGGATGAGATGGTTGGATGGCATCACTGACTCGATGGACATGGGTTTGGGTGGACTCCAGGAGTTTGTGATGGACAGGGAGGCCTGGTGTGCTGCAGTCCATGGGGTTGCAAAGAGTTGGACACGACTGAGAGACTGAACTGAACTGAAAAAGTGCCGGGTGCTACAGTACAAAGCAATAGAAAGTAGAATGCAATGAGGCAAGGTGTCTGCAGGAATTCAGAGACTGTCAAGTTGAGCAAACTCGTGAGAGCTCAAAGGGCTTCATCGCTCTTCTGATTCTCTTTAGAGCCTTCCATGACTTCTTTTTTGGCACCATTTATTGATTTGGCTGTACCAGGTCTCAGTTGTGGCATGCAGATCTTCCATCTTCACTGCAGCAGGCAGGATATTTTAGTTGTGGCATGCGGGATCCGGTTCCTGGACCAGGGGTCAAACCTGGGCCCCCTGTGCTGAGAGAATCTTAGCCTCTTAGCACTGGGCCGCCAGGGAAGTCCCGAGCCTCCCATGACTTCTGAGCTGAGGATTATATGCCTCTTCCTCGTGCCCTAGGCATGACTTGTTGGGAGACAGGTATTGTCATGGTCTTATATATAAGTAAATGGCTCTCATAGCCCATTACTATTTTTTTTTATTGAGTATTGGTCTCCCAGATTTCCTCTTATTATCAATCCACTTGCCAGTCGGAGGCTGTTATGGTTGTTCTGAATGTTGCTGCCCATCTCACTGTTCACACAGCTTCTGGCCTGAAGGACTGGGAGTTCTCCCTGCAGTGGGCAAAGGGATGGACAGCTTGGCTTAATGGACTAGCAGGGAGCTTGCTGATAGACCTGGAGTCTGCTTGTGAGATACACACATCATAACCTATGTTCCTCTGGGTATTCAGGAGCTAGTTTCTCACTTTTTCCGGTTGTTTGGTATGATCACCACCTTTGAGGATTATGGAGGACAAAGGGGGTCTCCTTCACACATGCATCCCTATGTAGAGGGGCTGCCCTTCGGAAAACCGAAAGCAGAAATTGTCAACCAGAGTGAGACACTGCAATCAGGTGTATGGTGGGCAAAACTGTATCTTCATCTTGGTAAGATCTTCAGCTGGACCTAAGAATGAAACTGACACAAAGCAAACGAGCAAGATAGACACATTCAAGTCTATTTAATAAAAGTTTTGTGTGACATAGGAGCCTACATAAGGAAATGAAGACCCTAAGAAGTGGCAAAGCCTAAATGCTTTTCATTTGTTTAAAATTTATGTATTTTTATTTTATTTCTGGTTGTTTTGGGTCTTTGTTGCTGTGTTTGGGCTTTCTCTACTTTCTGGGGGCAGGGGCTACTCTCTAGCCGATTTCTCATTGCAGTGGTTTCTCGTTGCAGAGGACAGGATCTAGGCACACAGGTTTCAGTAGCTACAGTCCCTGGGCTCTAAAGCAGGGGCTCAGTAGTTGTGGCACATGGGCTTAGTTGCCCTTTGGCATTTGGGAACCTCCTGGACCAGAGGTTTCATTTCAAGGAGGATTCTTAGCCACTGGACCACCAGAGAAGTTCCCTACATACTTCTTTATTAGATTGAACAAAGAGAGGCAATTTCGGAAAAATAACTAAAATATGTGGGGAGCCTAAACGAAGATGGGGGCTTCCCTGATGGCTCAGCAGGAAAGAATCCACCTGCAATGCAGGAGACATAGGCGACTCGGGTTCAATCCCTGGGTTGGGAAGATCCCCTGGAGGAGGAAATGGAGACCCACTCCAATATTCTTGCCTGGAAAATTCCATGGACAGAGGACCCTGACAGGCTACAGTCCATACAGTCACAAAGAGTCAGACATGTCTGACCATGCACGTGCAAAGGAAGATGAGTCATTATCGAATTGGGTCCCATTCTTTGCTGCTTATAAAATCAATACATACTCTATCAGTGTTGATACAAAAGCTGCCTTTAATCAGAATGCCAGAAATCTGGGCAGATGGACTCAGTGTCTTCCAAAACCATCTCTGAAGTTTCTGCTCAGCCATGATAACTTTTAAAGGAACAGGGAAGCAATCTCCATTCATCATTGAGATGAGGGGTCAGAGTTGTCACCATCCCCCACTGTGCAGGCTTGTGTGCCAGCTTGTTGACGCCTCATGATCTTCACTTAAATTTTGTCTCAATTAGAAAATAAGCCAAAGGCAAAATGAGTTTTAAGTAAAGTAAGTCCTTGAGGACTCCTGATCTTTATTTAGATGTTATCTTGTTCACACAGTTTGTTTGAAAGATTGCTGAAGGGGAAGCTATGGAAGAGATTTGATCATCTGTTGATTTCTTCATTTCTACTTCATCGATCTACGGAAAGAACGAACAAGTTATATTGTGTGATCAAAAGATTTGAAAGGAGTGCTAGAGCTGAAGATGAGTACAGCATGGGGGTGCCTTGTTTAAGATTAGTGTCAAGAAAAAGGGGTGCCTCTTTCAGAGAGTTCTTTCCTGCAAAGGGATTTTTTTTTCTGCCAAAAGCTGCTTAGAAATCCCTACTTGTCTGAACATCATTCCATTTCTACGGCATCATGGGTGAAAGTTCATCTTCTGTAGCTTCTTCGTGCTGATATAGAGCACCATATCTTTAGAGTGGAAAATATCTACATGGGTATGTAGAATCTCTTTGCTGACAGTTGTACTCACCTATTTACACATGTGGGCAGAACAAGCTACAATTATTCTGATGCCAACAAATATATAGATTATTATGAGCAATAATGCTAATCCCATTCTCTTACAGCCAATTCTGGGAAATGTGTGAGCCATAGACTCAGTACTGCTCAAGATGGAGCAGCTTATGTCATGGTTGCAATCTGGTCATCAGTTAGCTTTTTCCCTACATTGTGGCAGTTCTTACAGTGTCTGTAAAACAACCCAGGAATGTGCATCAGACACTGAATCTGTGACTCCATTGTCCTAATCATTAACTTGAGCCTGCTCTTTTGTGATTCAGGGAGGCCTGGGAGATTTCAACTTTTCTCTAAACAAGAGGCAGGAGATATGAAGGGGCCTTTGTACTTGAATGTTCAAACTACTGTCCAATTGCACTCACCTCACATTCTAGCAAAGTAATGCTCAAAATTTGCCATGCCAGGCTTCAACAGTTTCCTGAACCGAGAAATTCCAAATGTTCAAGCTGGATTTAGAAAAAGCAGAGGAACCAGAGATCAAATTGCCAATATCCATTGGATCATCAAAAAAGCAAGAGAGTTCCAGAAAAACATCTACTTCTGCTTTATTGACTAGGCCAAAGCCTTTGACTATGTGGATCACAACAAACTGTGGAAAATTCTGAAAGAGATGGGAATACCAGACCACCTTACCTGCCTTCTGAGAAATCTATATGCAGGCCAAGAAGCAACAGTTAGAACCAGACATGGAACAATGGACTGGTTCCAAATTCGGAAAAGAGTACATCAAGGCCGTATATTATCATCCTGCTTATGTAACTTCTATGCAGAGTACATCATGTGAAATGCCAGGCTGGATGAAGCACAAGCTGGAATCAAGATTGCTGGGAGAAATATCAATAACCTCAGATATTCAGGTGACACCACCCTTATGGCAGAAAGCAAGAGGAACTGAGGAGCTTCTTGATGAAAGTGAAAGAGGAGCGTGAAGCAACTGGCTTAAAACTCAACATTCAAAAAACTAAGATCATGGCATCTGGTCCCATCACTTCATGGCAAATAAATGGGGAAATGATGGAAATAGTAAGAGACTTTATTTTCTTGGGCTCCAAAAACACTGTGGGTGGTGACTGCAGCCATGAAATTCAAAGATGTTTGCTCCTTGCAAGAAAAGGTATGACCAACCTAGACAGCATATTAAAAAGCAGAGATATCATGCTGCCGACAAAAGTCTGTCTAGTCAAAGCTATGGTTTTTCCAGGAGTCATGTATGGACGTGAGAGTTGGAGCATAAAGAAAGCTGCTCCAAAGAATTGATGCTTTTGAACTGTGGTGTTGGAGAAGACTCTTGAGAGTCCCCTAGATAGCAAGGAGATCCAACCAGTCGATCCTAAAGGAAATCAGTCCTAAATATTCACTGGAAGGACTGATGCTGAAGCTGAAGCTCCAATACTTTGGCCACCTGATGCAAAGAACTGACTCATCAGGAACTGACTTTCCTGATGCTGGAAAAGATTGAATGTGGGAGGAGAAGGAGACAACAGAGGATGAGACGGTTGGGTGGCATCACCGACTCAGTGGACATGAGTCTGAGTAAACTCCGGGAGTTGATGATGGACAGGGAGACCTGGCATGCTGCAGTCCATGGGGTCACAAAGAGTCAGACATGACTGAGCAACTGAACTGAACTGACTTGTACTTGGAGAAGGGGGTGTGGCCTCAGGGTTCTGCTTCATTTTGGAGTTACTTCTGACAAGTTCTGTTTGTAAGAATTCTCTTGGCCTTGATCCCCCATCGCTGATGATAAGACTGTTTCTTTCCTCCTAATATCAAAGGGATATCTTTCACAAGAGAATTTTCTCCTGTTCTCAGGAAGAAAAGGCAAGGCGGGTCAGAGCATCCTTCTTGTACCTATTGTTTTTCAAGTGTCTTTAGCTCAAAATAATCATTGTGGCCAAGTGGCATATTTGGGAATGGTGTATTCTGCCAGCCCTCAGCTGGATCTGGAATACCCCAGCACCCATCCTTAAAGATTCTGATCCTGGACTGGGGGTCCTTGCATCTGAAGCCTTGAAAAGTCCTGGAAATTGAGAACCTTTGGGTCAGAATCACAGAAAGTGTGGGAGTTTTGCAGTGACTTCCTGTGCCCCATTTAGTAATTAAACCAAAATCGCTCTAATGGCTGAGGACTGATTTGCAATTGCTCTGGAACATGTGAGCAACTGGGAAGTCCACAGCAGCTGTTTCCCCAGGAAACAAAACCACTGTGTGGGGAGGGGTGTGTGTTGATACCAGTTTGGCAACAAGATAAGACCCCCAAGATACATAACATCAGGCAGGAGGTTCACTTTCCTCTTGGCAGGTCCCAGGAAACTTGCTTCCCCTAAATGAAATAAACCATCAGCTGACAGAGCTGCAAGTATTCAAAGCTGTGCCCCAAATTCATAGATGAGCTTGAAGAAGAAAAAGAACCAAACCAGCTTGTTTGACATACAGGGGTGTAAGGGATCCAGCCTGAAAGCCAGGCAGTTCAACGGGAGACTTGTTCCCAATGTTTGGCAAACACGTGTGTTTTGTCTCACCAGCCCTGACCTTTGTGGGGTCTAAATATTGAACAATAAGCATCAGTCTGCCACTCACCAGTCTTTCAAAGCTGGACTTTCAGAAATGCCTTTTTGGGGACTTCCTTGGTGGTCCAGCGGTTACGATGCCTTGCAGGGATGCAGGGGACACGGGTTTGAACCCTGTTTGGAGAACTGAGATCCCACATGCCATGCAGTGCAGCCAAAAAATAAATAATTTTTAAAAAACAAAGAAATGCTTTTTTGCCTCATTTCTACTTATAGATTAGGTAGGTTTTGTTGATTTTAGCTCCTACAGATACTAATTCAAAACAGATTCCCAGGGGGAAAGAATGTCAATGAATGTGGAAATCCTCTCATTTTCCTCCCATTCTACAGGGTCTGAGCACAATGTCCGTAATCTGCATTCCTTTCCAATGTTAGCAGGTTAATTTTTGTGTTTATATATAATTGGCACTACCTGTCCTTGATTCTCAGGGGAAGAACTGAGAAAACAAATGTCCCAGACACCAACTTCCCTCTCTGATATATAGTAAAGGGAAAAGGTTTTGAGTTGTTTAGTGCTTGAATGGAGCCTCATTCACTGTTGTATTCCCAGGGCTTGATGGAGTGCCTGTCTCAAAGAAGCCACCAGCTAAATCTTTGTTAAACAAATGCATGGTATGAAGCACTCACGTATTTATTATGCATTTGGTGCCCAGCACTGGTAACTCCTCTACATCCTGAGAGCTATTTGTTTATATCAATAATTTCCTATTTGAACTGAGAACCATTACTTAGATAGTGTTGGTGGAACTGACTTTAAAGCCTAGCCTAGGACATGCGGAGGCTGGGCCAAAGCAGAAATGACGCTCAGTTGTGGATGTGTCTGGTGGTGAAAGCAAAGTCCAATCCTGTAATGAACAATACTTCACAGAAACCTGAAATGTTAGGTCCATGAATCAATGTAAATTGGACATGGTGAAGCAAGAGATGAACATCAGAATCTTAGGAATCAGTGAACTAAAATGGACAGGACAGGATGAATTTGATTCAGATGACCATTATATCTACTACTGTGGGCAAGAATCCCTTAGAAGAAACGGAGTAGCCTTCATAGTCAACAAAAAATTCAAAATGTAGTAATTCGGTGTAATCTGAAAAACGACAGAATGATCTTGGTTCATTTCCAAAGCAAACCATTCAATATCACAGTAATCCAAGTCTATGCTCCAACCACTAATGCCAAAGAAGCTAAAAGTGACCACCAGTTCTGTGAAGACCTACAAGACCTTCTAGAACTAACACCCAAAAAAGATGTCCTTTTCATCACAGGGGATTGGAATGCAAAAGTATGAAGTCAAGAGATACCTGGAATAACAGGCAAGTTTGGCTTTGGAGTACAAAATGAAGCAAGTTAAAGGTTAACAGAGTTCTGTCAAGAGAACACACTGGTCACAGTAAACACCCTCTTCCAACAACACAAGAGACAACTCTACACATGGACATCACCAGATGCTCAATACTGAAACCAGATTGATTATATTCTATGCAGCCCAAGATGGAGAGGCTCTATACAGTCAGCAAAAACAAGACCGGGAGCTGACTGTGCCTCAGATCATGAGTTCCTTACACCAAAATTCAGACTCAAACTGAAGAAAGTTGGGAAAACCAGTAGGCCACTCAGGTATGACCTGAATCAAACCCCTTATGACGGTACAGTGGAAGGACAAATAGATTCAAGGGATTAGATCTAGTAGACAGAGTGCCTGGAGAAATATGGACAGGGGTTTGTGACACTGTACAGGAGACAGTGACCAAAATCGTCCCAAAGAAAAAGAAATGCAAGAAGGCAAAGTGGTTGTCTGAGGGGGCTTTTCCAATAGCTGAGAAATGAAGAGAAGAGAAGGGCAAGGGAGAAAGGGAAAGATATACCCAACTGAACACAGAGTTCCAGAGAACAGCAAGGAGAGATAAGAAAGCCGTCTTAAGTGAACAATGCAAAGAAACAGAGGAAAACAACAGAATGGGAAAGATTAGAAGTCTCTTCAAGAAAACTGGAGATACCAAGGGGATATTTCACACAAGGACGGGCACATTAAAGGACAGAAATGGTAAAGACCTAACAGAAACAGAAGAGATTAAGAAGAGGTAGCAAGAATACACAGAAAAACTATACCAAAAAAAGTCTTAATGACCCAGATAACCATGGTGGTGTGGTCACTCACCTAGAGCCAGACATCCTAGAGCATGAAGTCAAGTGGGCCTTAGGAAGCACTACTACAAACAAACCTAGTGGAGGTAATAGAATTCCAGCTGAGCTATTTAAGATCCTAAAAGATGATGCTGTTAAAGTGCTGCAGTCAATATGTCAGCAAATTTGTAAAACTCAGCAGAGGCCACAGGATTAAAAAGGTCAGTTTTCATTCCAACCACAAAGCAGGGCAATGCCAAAGAATGTTCAAATTACCATACAGTTGTGCTCATTTCACAAGCTAGCAAGGTTACGCAAAAATCCTTCAAGCTAGGCTTCAGTAGTATGTGAACTTCCAGATGTACAAGCTGGGCTTAGAAAAGACAGAGGAACCAGAGATCAAAGTGCCAACATTTGTTGGATCACAAAAAAAGCAAGAGAATTCCAGAAAAACTTCTACTCCTGCTTCATTGACTAATGTAAAACCTTTGACTGTGTGGATCATAAGAAACTGTGGAAAATTCTTAAAGAGATGGGAATACCAGACCACCTTACCTGCCTCCTGAGAAACCTGTATGCAAGGAAAGAAGCAAAGTTAGAACCTTATTTGGAACAATGGACTGGTTCAAAATTGGGGTACGTCAAGGCTGTATATTGTCACCTGCTTATTTAATTTATATGTAGAGTATATCACATGAAATGCCATGTTGGAGGAATCCCAAGCTGAACTCAAGACTGTCAGGAGCAATATCAACAACCTTAGATTTGCAGATGACACAACTCTAAGGACAGAAGGTGAAGAGGAACTAAAGAGACTCTTGATGAGGGTGAATGAGGGGAGTGAAATAACTGGCTTAAAACTCAACATTCAAAAAACTAAGATCATGGCATCCAGTCCCATCACTTCATGGCAAATAGATGGGGAAAAAGTGGAAACAGTGATAGATTTTATTTTCTTTGGTTCCAAAATCACTGTGGATGGTGACTGCCATGAAGTTAAAAGACACTTGCTCCTTGGTAGAAAAGCTATGACAAACCTAGACAGCATATTAAAAAGTGGAGACATCACATTGCTGACAAAGGTCTGTATAGTCAAAGCTACGATTTTTTCATGTATGGGTGTGCGAGTTGGCCCATAAAGAAAGCTGAGTGCTGAAGAATTGGTGCTTTTGAACTGTGGTGTTGGAGAAGACTCTTTAGAGTCCCTTGGACAGCAAGGAGATCCAACCAGTCCATCCTAAAGGAAATCAGTCTTGAATATTCATTGGAAGGACTGATGCTGGAGCTGAAACTCCAATACTTTGGTCACCTGATGTGAAGAACTGACTCAATGGAAAAGACCCTAATGCTGGGAAAGATTGAAGGCAAAAAGAGAAGAGGACGACAGAGGACAAGGTGGTTAGATAGCATCATGGACTGAATGGACTTGAATTTGAGAAAACTCCAGGAGATAGTAAAGGACAGGGAAACCTGTCCATGGGAGGTTGGGGTCCTGCATGGGCTGCAGTTCATGGGGTCACAAAGAGTTGGACACAACTGAATTACAACAATATTGGATGTCCTGAAGAGAATGTGTTTTCCACTCCTGCTTCCAGTTCTGGGCTGTTGTGAGTACTTGGTAAATGATTAATGAAGGATGAGGTTGGAGCTGTATTGTGAGACTCCTGGGAGCCTGGGACATGGTGTAGGCTTTAACAGTGCTCTTTGGAGGGCCCTGGGGAGGACACAGAGGTGAGTCAGAGACAGATGCTGCAGGGAACATGGAGTGGGCTTTGAAGCCTTAGTTTGTGGCTTTCAGCTTTAAACTGTTCTAAGCCTCAGATTCTTTATCTGTACAGTGGCGATAAAAATATCACCTACTCTATATTAATGTCTTGTCAACAAAACAACTTAGCACAGGGCAGAGGGAGGCAGAATAAGTATCCAATACATCATGTGTGTGTACCCAAGCATCAGATACCTTCAGTAGAGTTCAGTTGCTCAGTCACGTCTGACTCTTTGTGACCCCATTGACTGCAATATGCTAGGCTTCCCTGTCCATCACCAACTCCCGGAGCTTGCTTAAACTCATGTCCATCAAGTCAGTGATGCCATCCAACCATCTGATGCTCTGTCATCCCCTCTCTTCCTGCCTTCAATCTTTCCCAGCATCAGAGTCTCTTCCATTGAGTCAGTTCTTCGAATCAGGTGGCCAAAGTATTGGAGTTTCAGCTTCAGCATCAGTCCTTCCAGTGAATATTCAGGACTGATTTCTTTTAGGATTGACTGGTTTGATCTCCTTGCTGTCCAAGGGACTCCCAAGAGTCTTCTCCAACACCATAGTTCAAAAGTATCAGGTCTTCGGCACTCAGCTTTCTTTATAGTCGAACTCTCACTTTCATACATGACTACTGAAAAAACCATAGCTTTGACTAGATGGACCTTTGTTGGCAAGGTAATGTCTCTGCTTTTTAACATGCTGTCTAGGTTAGTCATAGCTTTTCTTCTAAGCAACAAGCTTCTTTGAAATTTCATGGCTGCAGTCACCATCTGCAGGACTTTGGAACCTCCAAAAATAAACTCTCTCAAATACATTACAGGTGTGTTTATACAGATAAGGTCTGGAGGCTGATTTAATTTTGTAATACAACTTGGGGCCAATACAGGTTTTTTTTTTTTTTTTTTTTAAAGTAACACAATCAGATCCATGAGGGCAGAATGGAGGGAGAAGAAGGATTGTAGCAGGGATGAATTTAAAAGATATTTGGATGATGATAATAAAAAAAGAATTAGAAAAAGAAAGTGTTCAGACTAAAACAAGACTGTTCATTTTACAAAAAGTGAAAGTCGCTCAGTCCTGTCCTACTATTCAGGACCCCATGGACTATACAGTCCATGGAATTCTCCAGGCCAGAATCCTGGAGTGGGTAGCCTGTTCCTTCTCCAGCGGTCCTTCCCAACCCAGGGACTGAACACAGGTCTCCCGCACTGCAGGTGGATTCTTTACCAACTGAACCCCCAGGGAAGCCCAAAACACTATATTAAAAAATACATTGCAATGGTCTTTTTAAAAGTCAAAGTCTTGAATCCATTAAATACCACTTAGCTGTCATCTAGCTGCATGTCTAAAGTCAGCTTCTTAAATTTTTAGGAAACAGATTACACTTTCAGTGAGGTAGTAGTTCCTTGTGATGTACATCTTATTTGACTATAATGCTTAGCAGCTGAAAGTCCCATGCTCAGAAATATCTCTTCTACTCTACACATTTCACCAAATTCATTTGATTAACAAACTCCTCTTTTAAAATGGTTTTCTTAAGAAACTTAAGGTGCATGGGTAGAAGAACATTGGGGTGGGGGATGATGGTAGCAGAAAAACTCAAGATTAAAAAACGAATCGTGGGACTTAAACAAAGTACACATAAATCTTGTAACAAAAATGTTTGTATGTTTGTAGAAACTGGTGTTCTCCTTTAAAACGCCAGCTTTGGGTTGCTTATCCATTTACTCCAAAGCAGTTGCCCCTTTCCTCTTCCTGGCACCTTGGTGGCACAGTCAACTGAACTCTTTTCTTCCCCCTTTCACTTACAAACGGAGCCGAAAGGGGGAAATGAAAGAGCCCCATTCTCTCAAACTTTTCTCGTGCACTTAGCATGTGCTCGGGGCTCAAACGAGTGTGTGCGTGAGTGACTGGGTCGACAAGTAGCTACCGTACGGTGTGACTCAAGTTTAGGACAAAAGAGGAACTGATTAACTTGATCCGCACAAGTGTCGGAAACCTCTTCACAGAGGAGGCAACTTCTCAAGAATTTCGAGGCTGCGGGCAGGGAGGGCGGGAGGGAACCACAAGCTGGGGGAGCTGCAAAGTAATTCCCTTGACAGGGGAACACGGTCGAAGTGTCAGGACTAAGTGGCCAAGGGTCGGCCTCGGGAAGCAACTTGGTGGAGTATCTTGCATCGTAAGAGACTGGTTACACGGTTAGGTGAACTTAACTCGGGAACTCAAAGCCGCCTTCAGTGACGCCCCACGGCGGGGAACCATCGGGTGCCAAGGGCCGCGGGATCCGCGAACCGGGCAGCCCCGGTATAAGCCGCGATCCGGGTGAGCCGCTCACGTCCCTTCCCCGGCGCCGGACGCGCGCACGGCTCGGAGTCGCCGTGACGGGTTGGCGCTGACTGCGTCCTTGGGTGCCGAGCCTGGCCAGGCGGGCGCCTCCCGGGAGAGGACAGTGTCACCCGGGGCCCTGCAGAGGGTCGGCCACCGGGACCGCGGCGGTTATTCCCGACATGCTCCTCTCAGGGAGGATTTCAAACCTTCGGCCACAGCCAACTCCCCTCCCTCGGCCCCGTCGGGCCCCAGCAACAGGCGGTGGCCCGCGTATCATTGGCCGGGTCGCGCGAAAGCGTGTTTTGATTGGCCGCCGCGCCTCCCGGCCCCGCTTCAGCGCTCGCCGCCGCCTCCATTTTGTCGGTAGAGACAAGAGGAGGAGGTCGGTGGAGACGTTGGGGTGGCCAGCAACTAGCTCGTCGGTGCTCGTGGGCTTCGCCCGTTCCGTGCCTCGTCTCTCCCTGGAAGGGGAGGGGGGCTTCGAAGCCGAGCAGAAGCCGCCGCCGCCGTAGTCCCGGGCTTGAAGTCGGTGAGTGGCGGCGGCGCGACGGGTGCGGCCATGTTAGTGGCGGCGCTCCCTATTGTTGGGGGAAGGAGGCGAGATCCGAGGCTGGGGGGCGCGGGCGGTCCGGAGGAGCGGGTTCCCGGGCCGGGCTCGAGGAACGCTGAGCGACGTGGAAGCCCAGCCCCGTTGCGGAAGACCCGAACTTTCCGGGCTCGCTTTGGGAATGATTCAGGGTCTGGAAACTAATTTCCTTAGGGCGTTAAAACAGTCTGGAGGGGCCTCTCACCCTTTCGATAAGAGCTTCTTGCTTGGTAACTTGGTTTCTTGGACTATCAAGTGGAATCGCAAATGTTTAATGTTTATAATAGTGATTGTTTTTATATATTTAAGATGGGAAACTGACTGCTTGTTACGGCTTGTGAAACTTATTTTAAAACGGGGAGGAGTCAAGAGTTCATAACCAAAGGAAGCGCTGCGTGACGTAAACATGTTGGGAGAGGAGGCTCTGCTAAAACAGATACGTGATGTGTCTAAAGATTGGGAAATTCTAGTGGGACTTTAAAAACACGGTCTCTTTAGGAAACACATTTTAAGCCCATTTCTTGGCATGGCTGTAGAGGCTAACGTTTCCATGGTTTGACAACATTTTGGTCACTAAATCTATGTGAGACATTGTTCAGTAAGTAGCCATTTAAGTTTTTTCTGGAGTAAATATAAACGATCACTTTCTCTGTTTTTTAATTGAAATAATGAAGAAATCGTTGCTTTTCTAGCAAAGACTTCTCTCAAACTTGTGTGCTGAGGAGACTCAGATGTTGGCCTCAGCTCCTAGGCTGAACTCAGATCGGCCCATGAAAACTTCTGTATTGAGACAAAGGAAAGGATCTGTCAGAAAGCAACATCTATTATCCTGGGCGTGGCAGCAAGGAAGAGGACAGGTAGTGGAAATCCTGCAATCGGAAAAGCAGACTGAAAGGTATCAAAAACTCACGGTTGTAATGGGGCAGACATTTTTATGATCAGATGAGTCGCTCAGTCGAGTCCGACTCTTTGCGACCCCATGAATCGCAGCACGCCAGGCCTCCCTGTCCATCACCAGCTCCTGGAGTTCACTGAGACTCACGCGTCCATCGAGTCAGTGATGCCATCCAGCCATCCCATCCTCTGTCGTCCCCTTCTCATTTCAAACCAGGATCTTCCCTGGTGGCTCAGACGGTAAAGCGTCTGCCTACGATGCAGGAGACCTGGGTTCAATCCCTGGGTGGGGAAGATCTCCGGGAGAACGAAATGGCAACCCACTCCAGTTTTGTTGCCTGGAAAATCCCATGGACGGAGGAACCTGGTTAGGCTACAGTCCATGGGGTCGCAGAGAGTCGGACACGACTGAGTGACTTCACTCACTCATTCTAGAGCTTCCCAGGTGGACTCCATGATAAAGAATCCACCCGCCAATGCACGAGACCCGGGTTAGATCCCTGGGTCGGGAAGATCGCCTGGTGGAGGAAACGGAAACCCACTCGTGTTCTTTGCTGGAGAATTCTATGGACAGACGAGCCTGGCGGGCTACAGCCCATGGGATTGCAAAAGGTTGGATGTGACTGAGCAGGCACACGGGCACATCCTAAACAAACTTTTTAATGCAGTATTATTTAGATTTGTTGGTAAACTCATTAATTTCTTAGGAAGGTAATAAAGGCTGTACATGTAATTGTGAACAGTATAGTGAAGCTAAAGAAGCTGAACAGCACATGAGTCTTCTTCAAGATATTTGGAGTTGCAAATTGGGGCCACTGAAGTTTTGTACTACTTTGTGGGATTTCACTCAGTATTTTGTTTCCACTCACAGGTGACAAAGAAGCTGAAGATGGGTGGTGGAGAGAGGTATAACATTCCAGCCCCTCAAACTAGAAATGTTAGTAAGAACCAACAACAGCTTAGTAGACAGAAGACCAAGGATCAGAATTCCCAGATGAAGATTGTTCACAAGAAAAAGGAAAGAGGACATACTTATAATTCGTCATCAGCTGCATGGCAGGCCATGCAAAATGGGGGGAAGAACAAAAATTTTCCAAACAATCAAAACTGGAACTCTAGCTTATCAAGTCCCACCTTACTTTTTAAGTCTCAAACTAATCAGAACTATGCCGGGGCCAAATTTAGTGAGCCACCATCACCAAGTGTTCTTCCTAAACCACCAAGCCACTGGGTTCCTGTTTCCTTTAATCCTTCTGATAAAGAAATAATGACATTTCAACTTAAAACCTTACTTAAAGTACAGGTATAAAATGAGGTAAAGTACTAACATTTAAACTTAGTCATATTTAAGGATAACTGCCAATTGTTTCAGACCAAATTCACTAGGGAATTAATCTGTAAAACTGATTAATGTAGAAAATATAATTAGACTTCATCTTAATTGTTTTATGTGCACTGTGATGGTAGAATCAGTACAGTTTAAGATAACTGAATTATGGATAATTGTATTTGATCTCTTCACTAGTATTCTCAATTGAGTGACCATACAAGTGAAACCATTCAAATTTAGATTTGGGGAATGGTAAAGGAATCAACTTTTTATATTGCTTGTTGGGGGAAAATACTGAAGATTATCATTTCATGGGTCAGCAGATTGACTTGTTAAGATGGTAAATCAGATCATAAGCATCCAGTTAAAGACATACAGGGGTTGAAAACTATTTGAATCTTTGAGATGTTATTGTCCTAGAGACAGCTAAATCAGTACACCTAAACCAGTAGTATGACAACCTGATGCACTGCCTAAAGAAAATGTGAATTTTTTTTTTTAAGAGAATAGTATTTTAATGAACTGTATGGTGGTGAATGTGTGAAGGGCACTAGGGGCTATTTAGAATGAAACAAGCCATTGGCCCTCTTGTGTGCAGTGGATAGGTGTCTGCCAACAAATGCACCAAAACCAATTTTTATAGAAACAGTATTTGGTGTTCAGAGTAGCTTTCAAAATAACATTTTTGTATGATGGCACTGCACAAGCTATTCTGACAGTGATACGGCTTTAAATCATCCCTGCAAAGTTTTTTTTAAAGTTGGGAGCTGTATAATGTGAAAGTTCTGCATACCTAGGAAAGAGCCATGTAAATATATGTAATAAAATTGTAGCATATGTAAAGTTTTGTTGGCATTTATCCTATACAAATAGAATATTTTAGTACAAATTTGCTGAATGTAAGACATGGACTCTTAATACTATGGCCTAATTTTAAAGGTCAAAAAAACCCCCACAAACCAACCTGTTTTTAAATTTTGCCCTTGTGCTGAAGTGCCAGTGTATGTATGTTATAATTGATCTTGCTGTAAACTATATTTCAAAGTAAATCCTAGTGTAAGAAGTTTTATATAACTGAAAAGGTTTTAAGCTGCTAAAACACTTGCTATTTTTGAGATGTGAAATGCAGTATGGGGTTATTTTTTTTCCTTAAACCCAAAGATTAACTATTAAGCAGTCCCTCCAACCTTAAAGACTCCTTTTGGCTTTCGACAGCTTGTGTAACCTATGAGTATAGGATAGAACGTCAGTGTATTTTTTTTTCTTGTCAACAGGTGCAACCCAGGGGACCAACTTACTGCAAAAGATGTAATTTCTTGCATAATACCTTGATAACATGTTTTGCTTACTTTAAACATGCTAATTACAACAGCCATCCCAGTAGTAAAAGTGTGTGTATGGGGTGGGGGTGGGGGGTGTCTATTTTCTAATTTGGCAGCTTTTTTTTATACTTTTAAGCAGAATGGCTAAATTGTTTCTCCAAATAAATTGAGGTGAGATGTCCAAGTCAAATGATGATATCCTAAAAACAAGTTTTATATAGTACTTAATGTACATACATGAATTCGAAGCATGAAATTAAAAAATAAAATTGTTTCTTCCCCACTGGCTTGTTTTTATTGTATAGAAGTTGTTATGACTATTTGCATACTTAACCCCACTGAAATACAACAGAACCATTGGTTTTTAAGAAGCAACCCATTTGCTGACAAAGTCTTGGATTAGCAGCTATACATTAAAAAGGGAACTGACTTGCTCTTTACAGCAGGGCTAACAGGAAAAGGCCATAGAATATTTCAGGAACGTGCATAAAGCTTTTGAATTTATTTTACTCAGTAAAGCACGTTTAATTGCCTAAGATGGCTTAGGTTTATAGAAAAAAAAATAGAATTACTCAAATTGACAGGAACATTTGTGTTACCTATTTGTTAACATACAGTTTTCACAAGAGGACCTTGGGGGAAAAAAGAACTATAACCGGCTTTCTAACACATTCCAAAAGATAGGACAGCTTAAAGTAGTTTTAAGTTCCACACTAAGCAGGCTGTGATGCCAGGGCCAGGCTGTATTTTCTCACACAAACGCTAACATCTGAGTCATCACCTTTCTCCTGTGTCCCAGTATAATTTCTGTGAGCAAAAATGCCAACAACTGCCAAGTGCCCTTTGTGCTGTGCTGGAATCCACTGGACTGAACAGTCCTTATCCCAGGCATTAAGTTAGGTTTGATGTATACATATATATTCTAGATTTTTTGGCTTGGAATTGACTCAAGTGGTAAAAAATGTTCTTCACTACAAAAATTTTAATAGCTAAGGGTAACTTATACCTTAGATACAGAGTTACGGTTCGCCTACAACAAGTATGTTGACATCAATTTCCCAAATTGTTCTAAGAACCAAAAAGTTTAGCACTCATTTATCTTGTAGGGCTGTGGTCAGCAAAAGCATGAGCCTTGTCAGTGTCATAATTTACATTTGTCATCTTTCTGATGGCAGCATATACAGTTCGATAGAATCTTCAGTCTATAACCTATCTTTACACTTAAGTTCTCTTCATCCCAGAAGCAAGCACAAGATGGAAAAAACCAAAGGGTTTTGGGTAAGTTTTCTAGCGTTTCTTTAACTATTCTCATAGGCAATTACTTTGTAAAATAAGTGGGATAAAGTACATCTCCAACTTCTTATACAAATGAGGAAAGCCTACCCAGTCACAAATCTGTCAGGCAGAGCTAAACCTAAAAAAATAAAAATAAAAAAAATTCAAGATTTTTTGGATCCTTGACCAGTTTTATTTCATTATCTAGCATTCAGAGATGTGCTCTACAAAAAACTAGACACAAAAAGGCCTTTTACTTCTTTACAAACTACTCTGTCAATTATCAATAAAATCAATTTACACACCTTGCTTTTTAGGCCAAATATTAAAAGAATCCCACCTTTAACATAAGGGTGAAACAGCTGTTAGGAATACAGAGGAACAACACAATGAACATAACCAGCACTGCTAAGGGAGGGACAAAGGGGAACCCACAAGGAGCCTTTTCCATGGCAGCCAGCTATGTTTTACAGACAGGGAACAGTGGTTGGGACAGGTTGCTGACTTCATTTATCAATGAGGACAGTTACACCTCGGACTCCAGGTGTGAAAAGCTGACAGACCTTAGTTGAACACTGTGACTCCTGAGCTACCACTGTGCTCTTCAAGTTCACAGCCTCCCCACTTCAAAATATCTCAGGATCTTGTAAACAAGAATGTTCAAAATGCAATACAATGTGATTGAAATCTGGAAAGCTAGATTGGAAAGTGAGTGACAGCTGCTGTCAACAGCTGATCCTGGATTACATTTAACCTCTTTCATCCAAGAAAGTTCCAAAAAACTTTGTAATTCAATTATGTTCATAAATCTATTAAATCTTGCAAGTGAATTCTAGATTCCATTGTATAATTAAGTTATTAAATTTACCTATTTGATTTAAAAAGATGAACCAAATGAAAAACCATGGACACTTAACTAGTATCTGCCACTTACTTGCTGTGTGGTCTTGTGCAAGTTTGAAATATTAAAAAATGAAGCAGGGGTAAAAATACCTCCATTTCACATCTCCCTTAGATGTATTCTGCTGTATTTTCAAAATCTTTATAAAGGCTTAAACACTTCTGTATTTTTAGGTGAATAACTTTAGATAAAAAGTTTTAAATGCCGCAGAAATAAGACAAAAATATAATATGCAAGTGATGAAATCAATGTATAGGTAAACTGCACATCCTAATGAGGAACTAAGGAATCCAAAACATTTTGTGATACTACAAAAGTTATTTATTCACTATACACAGAACATGTCCCCTATAAAATGTACATGTAAATCACTAAAAAGTATAATTTGGTGAACATTTTCTCAATTACAGAACATACTAAATCAGTTGGGAATTAACAGCTCTCTGTCTGCCTCAAAATAATCTTTAATTATAGCACCCAGAGTCTCCTTTACATCTGATGCAAAGTTAAATACTTATTTTGGGGATTGTTGCCTAATGTGTTTGAGGAGGCAGAGTTAACAATTAAATATAACTCTAGTATATTACAGTCACTGCACAATAAATCAGTTTATTACAGATTAAAACAAATCATTTTTTCATTATCTGTATTAATGCGATGCAAACAAATACTGGATACTTTTAAATGGCAAATAACCACAAAATTGCTTCTTGATAGTATATTGGATTTTATAATTACATAGGATATAAATGGTGTAAAATATTGTTATAATACACCTCAAACAAGACAATGAGGCCACACTGTTATGATTCACTAGATTGTGCTCAGTAGACATTTATTGAATAAGTGAGTTTTACCTGTTTTTCTCCCCAATTACCCAGTACAATTTTGGGGCATACTAAGGGCTCAGTAAATGTTTGCTGTATATACTGACTAGGAAGGAGGTGAGAAGAGATGGACCCTCTTAGCTGGATGTCAAGTATCATAATTGGAATTTACGAGGGAGCGTGTTTAAGGAAGATGTAAACCACATATGGCATACAAGGAAACTCAGATGCCAACAAAGCAAAGCATTAGCAGAAAACACTGGCACTGGAATAATAAACAAAGGCAAGATTTCCCAATAGCAAAAATAGAACTGACTTTTTTAAGAGATAACCAAGTTTATATTGGACCATACCTTTTCTCACCCAATTCACTTTGAGACAGACCAATAGAGGCACTGTAAGAGACTATGGCTGTCTTCCTTGATATTCAGACATCCTGGTTTCCAATAATTTAACATGGACCTGTTACCCACGAATCAGTATAAACCTATTCAGATTTAGGGATTAGTTTCCACAAGTACAAAGTTGAATTTCCTTTTATTTGTCCTAAAATGCTTACTTTCAAACTTGAAGGGACTTCAAATATTCCATGTAGTTTCCATAACATTCTTTTATCTTTTCAGACCAGAGTCAAAATATTCGTACAGTATTCATACTGCAGCACCTTCCACCCACCCTTTGGTCGCTTGAACTGCCCTTCTTTGGTTCTTTTTCCGCTTTCTCAGATCTTTCTTGAAGTGTAGTAAGCAGAACTGTACTGGGTATTCCAGCTGCAGTTTGGTCTTAAATAAAAGAAGGATGTTTGTCAGTTTGGTTTTTCTTTATTCTTCTCTGTGGTATACAGGATTTTGTTAGTTGAACTGGATGTAGCAGCTTACAGGGCCAAATTCTCAAGAGAATAGTATAATAGTTCCCAGGCCTTTTTCCTGGGTTGTAACTTAAGAGCTCACACTCTACGTAGCACCTTTCCTTTCTTAAGCATTATCTGTCATTATTCTTCTTGTTTACTTGGCTTCAAAAAAAAAAAAAAAAGCAGAGAGATCTTAAGTAAAAAGAGAGGTGAACTGTCAGCTCTCACTTGAGTCTTGGTATGTTCTACTCCAATGCTGGGTTGTGCCAGACACAGTACATACTCAGCAATTATGCACCTATGTAACCCAACATGAAAGCCCTCTATAAGGATCCTCCAGTATCAGGAGGATCCCTATCATGGGTTCAACTATAAAACAGTCCCTTTGAAGCCATGTTAAACATGTCACTTTAGAAATAACATAAAGTTCTCAAGAAAGTCTAAAAACAAGTGACACATCAGGCCTTCTAATTCTGTATGGACTGAGAACAATTTCCATGGGTTATTTCCTCAATCTACTCTATTTATAGTCCACTAAAAAAAAAAAAATCATCTAAGGATCAGGCCTGAGCTCAAATCCTGGATCTGCCTTTTATAGCTTTTCCTTTGTGCCTCAGTTTATCATCTGTGACATGGAGAAAATAAAAGTATCTTTCTTACAGGGTTCATGATAAGTAAATGAATTAATACATAAAACTTTAGAACAGTGTCTGGCACATCATAATAAATATCAGCTATACTTGTTTTCATTATAAAGCTAGAACTCAGACCACAAAACACCTAAACCAGTTCCCCACAGTGATTATCACTTAACATTAAGTGCTCACCAACACTGAACGCAAAAATATATTAAATCATGCCATAAACATAAGGCCCAATCCATCTTGTTCAGGATGGGGACGAGTAGGATTATTGGTCCATCTAATAAAGAAAATATAAACTTAAAAATCTGACTCAAATTTCATTTTAATGCATATCTTAAAACAAGTAACCTAAGTTATTTAACCCGAGGGGTTTAATATGCAATCATGAAACAACTTTGAACTTACACAGGAAATGTTACGCACTATGTAAAAGACGTACCTTTCTGGCAAGTTCTATCATTTCCAAAGTAAGAGCTGTGCCTAGTGCAACGCTGATTTAAAATGCTCCTAAATCTACAAAGAGCTGTTTCCACTGTTATTTTAGAATCTCATTCAAAACTATAATAATTCCAGTTAATCATTATTTCCTTCATTTTGTTTTTATTATAGCATGTTTGCTTAATTTACAGCAAGCAGAAAATAAGCTGGGTCTTGTTTTGATCCAAACATTGATGTTTTAAAGGTTGTACACAATATTTGTTAAAAAGAACATATAAAAATACCTTTTTAGAAGCTTCTATAAGAAAGAAAATACAAAGTTTAACCCCACAACTTTCCTCTTTGCTAGAACTGCGAACTACTGCTACAGTTTTAAATAGACTTTTTGTTTAAACTATACATCCAGGAAAATCTAAAAAAATTAAAGAAACGTGCATATAAATGATTGCATAGCAGAACATGAACATTAACTGCAAACAGTAAAGAAATGAGTTAGAAATACTATCAAATATACAAAGGTTCTAGAATCAATCCTTGAAACACATTCCACAAACAGTATTTAAAAACCACCTTTTGTTCTTTACAGGCAAGGCCTAGATCTCTAAAACCGAAACTGAAAAAAGTAATCCTCTAAAAGGGATAGTTTCCCCACAACATTTCTTACTTATGCCTGTAAGCAAGCAATCTAAAATTTTAAAGATGCTAGCTTTTACTCTGAAATGAGACTGGACATATCAAGTCACTTTTTATTGCCCCCACATGATATCACAGAGAGATGTTAGAAATTTTTATAAAGAGTAGGGTATTATTCTCTTGTTTTTATCAGGTACTATACTGATAATCAATCATAAACTCAAAGAGATGTGACTTTCTTGAAATTAATTTTTTCCAAAGTTATTTTAAATCTCATGGCACCAGAGAATCACTTAGAATGGGAGTGTTGTTTTTTAACTTGCCTCACGTTAAACTGAGGTGTGAAGAACAAGCTTCCTTCATAAAGAGATGGGCACATTTTGATACAAATGCACACACCAAGTGCTTTAAGCATCAAAATTCAGTCCTCTTACACTATGCACACTCACAAACAAATCCTCCTTTGAAACACTTTACTTGCTTTTAACAGCAGTAAGAAAACTATGCAATATTATGGTCAACAACGCTCCTTAAAGTAACTACATAAGAGCTTTCTTTTCCCCTTAAAATTATTTCTGCCACCATCAACCTGCCCAAATTTTAAGGTGAGTTTTTCCGACGTTTGTATGGTTCCAAATCTTCATAGAAACCAGGAAAGTGAAGGCTCCTTGTTTCAAACAATCTGCCTGAAAATGCTACTTAACCCACTTGTCATGTTCCAAGACAGTGGGGGTTAACAGAAGAACTACTCCACACTGTGCCATAAACTATCATCACGGGCCTAGACATCTGGACAAGACAAAAAGGTCCACCCTGAACCTAAATGTGTCTGGTCGTCAGTGTTTACTGTGGCTACAACTTCACTTTTTTTCATTCTATCTTATTAGCAAGCTACATTTCTAGGTTAACAGTTCTACCAAATATGGATATGAAAGTTTATTTTTAATAAGACAATGTTGCAAATTATGGTCAACCAACATCTTTTCACCAATACTTCAAGCATAAAAAATGAGAATCTTTACAAAAATATACAGAGACACCACGAATTGGTAGCTGCCCATAACATTAAACAAACTGGACTCTTAAGAGTGGCTTCTCAACAGCATATCATTTTAATTATAACCATTGCCTGGTACAGGGAAAACTGACAAGTGTTTTTTAAGCATCATTGCAACATTGTATTCCTGATAATTTAAGTAAACCAAACTATGAGTAAATGAATGATACATGCCTAAAAATATCATGGTTTATACTATCAGTGGCCACTGGACTTAGGACTAGTCCAAGACCTTGACCTAGATTTTGACCTAGACCTAGACTGTGATCTTGACTGAGATTTGGATCTAGGTGGTTCTTTTTTCCTTGATTCCTTTTCATATCTTGAGCCAGACTTATAATGTGTTTTGGAATCTGTTTTAGAGGTGCCTCTAGTTTTGGTGTGAGATGCAGACCTAGAACGTGATTTAGCCTTCATTTCTTTCTTGGGCTGGGACTTGGACCGTGATCTTGAATTGGATTTAGATCTTGAAAAAGATCGATTTCGGTGTTTGAATCTTTCAAAACAGAGGAGAAATACAATTAGAGTAAAAATTAGATTCTATATTAATCAAATTTGTTTTTAGAGCAAAAGTTCACTCTGAAATTGAAAAATGTATAAAGTCTTTTTCAAAGCAAAGTTATTTACCTATCATTGTCGGAATGGCTTCTGCTACGCCGTGGTCTTCCAGTCGGTCTACTGCTAAAAAGTACATCAGAAAAAGCAAACAGTGACACATGTCTATTTATAAGTTTCTAATTCAAAAAGTGAACCATAAAACTTTTAAAAATAAAGTAGTAAAAATATTTTAAGTCTCAATGAAGCATACAATATACATAATTAAAAAGTATACAAAAAGGTAAAAAAAACGAAAGACTAACAAAGGTTTTCTAACAGATCACTGTGGTACACATCACTTACTTTCTAGGACTATAAGATCTTCTATAGTTGTAATCGAAGGACCGACTCCTGGATCTTCTTCTGTCATAACTTCGGCTTCTAGAACGTCTGTATCTGTCATAATCATCATAGCGCGAAGAACTATACACATTCCTCCCTTCCTTGGCTTTCATCTGATTTGGAGCTATGAAACAGAGAAGGGAAATATTTACAAACATTAAAAATGTAGTATTTAAGCCTTCAAATTATAGGATAATTTCCTGTATCACTTTCCCTTTTGCCCCCAAATCTTTGTCAAGGCTAACTGTGAATATCCTGGAAAAGGTATTTATTTTCAAGCAAGGCTATTAGGAGATGGTTTTATGTTAAAAATGATACTCTCAAATATCTCAATTTTTTTCCCCCCAAAGACCTCTCACATCTAGTTTGTTGTCCAAAATAAGCCAACTACTTCAACATCAGGAAAATATTTTTAAAATTCCAAATTAAAACACAAATGACTTTTGAACCACATGCTAATTTGGAACAATCTCACCATAGTTTCCATTCATCTGGAACACAATTAACAATGACAAAATACTTAATGGTGGCCTATGAACAATATGCAGTGTCAAAATGCAACAACATACATTTAGTTACATAGTTCTGAGAAACCATGACAAAGAAAACTAACACTTGCTGAATGCCTTGGTGGTGGTTTAGTCACTAAGTTGTGTCCGACTCGTGCGACCCCATGGACTGTGGCCCGCCAGGCTCCTCTGTCCATGGGATTCTCCAGGCAAGAATACTGGAGTGGGTTGCCATTTCCTTCTCCAGGGGATCTTCCTGACCGAGGAATCGAACCCGGGTCTCCTGCACTGCAGGCAGATTCTTTACCAACTGAGCTATGAGGGAAGCTGAACGCCTTAGACATACCCATATCCCTGGACAGGCCTCAATCCGTTCATTAGCCTCATTTGATCCTATGAAGCAAATTTACGTGTACTTTACGTATGTGTGTATGAAGGTATAAATAATACAGTGACTACCCAGGAACCTATCATCCGACCCAAGAACTAGAGAATTACCAATAGCTTGTATCTACCTAAGTGATCCTCTCTTCAGTAACTATTTTAATCTCTATCTTTTACTATCTTGCTTAAGGTAACATAAAGGTTAAGACAGAATTTAAATCCAGGTCCATCTGACTGCAAAGCCTGTACTTCTGCCTTACTGGCATGCGGCCAACACCTGGTGTAATGCCTGCATTAACAAAAATCAAGTACTAATAACAGCATCTATTCTAGGTTTAATCTAGATACTCTTTCCCAGTCTGTCAACTTCTACAGCCACCTACATAATTAATCAGTATACCATGATGAAGGGAAATGGCTCAAAAGAACCAGAACTTTACAAATTTTATTCCTTTCGATTACACAATCAATATATTAAACATGCCCTAACTGATAATAATGATCCACTTTCTTAAGAGTCCAAACATACTTCAGGGATTCTGATCAATGCATTCTAAATCCTTATGTCTACCTTGAAATTCTGCAAAGTATTCAAAAATTCCCCCAAACTATCGTTTTCGGTTTGAACAGATAAGACATATTGCACAAGTATTTCCAAGAAGCATTCTCAAAACAGTGTCTAAGTATGATGTGTTTTACATGTATTAGACATAAGAGTCCTGATACTTACTCTTTCGATCCCCCTGTGCAAACTGTATTTCAATTTGGCGTCCACAAATCCACTTTCTGTCCAAATTATGTAAAGCATCTTCAGCATCACGAACATCCTCAAATGTGCTAAATGTTAAGGGGCTTGGGAAGTTTTGCAAACTTTGATAATGAATGAGTTCAGTTGGTAAGTCTGGAACAATTTGCAATCTCTCAACATTATTCTAGAAAATCAAGACCCCACTAACTAGTTGGTTGATTCAGCTATAAACACTTCATCGTATTAAAGCACTTGTGCTAAGTTTGAAAACGCATGTGAATGAATACATATTATAAAGTTATAATTGATATAAAGTCTGTTATAGCTGAACTACCAAGTAATCCCATCAGGATTTTCCTGTTTTAAGAATTTTACAGAAAAATACAAAATAGAAAAACAAATGCCAATTTTATGTTGTATGCCAAAACAAAAATTTCTTAAAACCAAAACTGTTTTTCGTATTTTTGTTTCAAATGAAAAAAAAAAATGCCAATAGTTCTTGTGGAAGCAAGCGGAATATACAAGAAATGAAAGCATTAACCTCAAATTAATCTTGCTATTTTTTCAGACATATCTAACCGATTATTTCACGTAGCTGTCTTACCATATACCACACTGAGAAGACTGATATACTAGCCACTTGCAGTTATCAAGACAGAATCAAGCAATACTAAAGACATCACTATACCAGAAGCAATTACATCCATGCACAGACTATAAAAGTATGCTGTCAAGAAATTATAGACCATTTCTAAAGATTCCTGGACTAGAAAGCCCTTACCATGACACTAAACATAAAGCTTCCCATGAGGAAATGGGTTTGGGACTGGTTTTCAATTTGAGAATTTCAAGATAATACTTACAAGCCCAAAGCAGGAATTGCTGGTACCCAGCTTTTGATCTGAGAGGCCAAGTTGCTTGTTCTCCCCAGTCAATGTAAGCTTTACAAAATTCTTCTGGCCAAATGTAGTTCCTTTCCTAAAACCACCATTCTAATAGAAGCCAAGCACATATTGAGAGCAGTGTTTAAAGGAAAGCTTCTCAAGTGGACCTAGGCTAGGTCTGTGTGTGGATTTTCATTCTGTACTAAAATTCACTGTTGTAACTTGTCCATTTCTATTTCTTAAATTTGAGAGCAGCGCAGATCTTAAGTGCTGATTAAAAACATCCCAAAGTGATATAGTCCCTTCAAGACTGATATTAATATTCTCTTACTCCAGAGACTAAAAGGTCTGTCTCACTTTATTTGCTATTTTTTATTCTGAAAGGACTTAAGGACCACAGCAGGGTCCCAGTTCTCTTTTCCTGAGGCTATTATGTGTAGTAAAGGAGAGATTTTCTCAAGTCTTAAATCATGAGGCTTTCATCATGAAAAGACAAAGGTTCAAGGAAGTTTACAGCCTGGAATACTATAACCAAATACTCCTCCAGGTTAATGCAGTTGGGCTCTAAAGTAATTGAAAAGAACAAGTCCATTTAATGGTATACTACTTTGAGACAAAATAAAGGATTTAGACCATGAAGCATAAAAATTATTAATGAGAGCCAATCACCATCTGAGGCTACCCTCAAAAACAGAACCCTGGGTTGGATGAACCACGGTAAGGCTCTACCTTACCGGTTAAGAGATGGTTAGTTGGGAATGGGGTCAGATAAAAAAGAAAACGACAGCAAAGGCAAATATTCTGATGCCAGTTATGGAGAAATTTATACTCAAGGTCCAAGGTCTTTGCAAAATCCTGATACCCATTTTTAACTATTTTAAGACCATAGAAAGATTTTATATATATATAAAAAGCTATAATTTGCCTTGAGGTTCCTTTGAATAACTACTCCTCTGGCTTAAGTATCACATACTCCTGAGTCAAACTGCTGATCCTGGTTCCCAGGCCACCCCCAAACCAGATAAAATCAGGTCAACACTCTAAGCCAGAATGCACTGCTACTTAAAACAAACAAACAAAAAAAACAAGCCAGATATAGCTCTTATCCTGTCTGTAACAGAGCTTTGCAACCAATTCTCACAACTGTCCTTGAGCAGAGGCCCTGTAGGAGTCGCAGCTTTGGGCATTTCCCCTAAGCCACTCTGGAACTCTAAGTTTCCAGAGAATCGCTGAATGTAAGCAGTAAGAATTTAAGTACACAGCCCAAACTTTTGCTGTCACAAGATGATCTCACAGAAGGAAATAATGTCACCGGAGACTCTGGGCCAGGGAACAATTTCCCATAGATCCTGATTAGTGCTTATAGCAAGGATAAGGCTTTCTGCAGCCATTCTGGGACAACTGATCATATGTGCTAAAAAGCATTCAGGGCCACTAGGTCTCACAGAACTAAGCTTTAGATATTAGAAGAATGTGTGTGCCACTAGCATTCCCTTTAAAAATCTATAAATAGATAGTATCCCTAGTGGACATGACCTTCTAAGACCACCAGAGCAGTTTCTAAGTAATCCCCAGTCCATGCACCTGTGTCTCCTTTCAGCATGCCTCTGTGGAGTCAGTTTGACTCCAGAACCTCATGCTACTCCAAGAGCTCTGCCTGCCACCCTATGGCACCTTACCACCTGGTCCAAAACAGAAATATGCTGAATTTAAGCTTAACAACATTACATCCTGGTACACTTTAACTTGACAAGCTGAGAGAGAGTGCATTTATACAAGACCACATCACAACATCAAAAGCCCACAAAATCAAGTTACAGGTTTTGTCCCTAGACCAAACCGGAAAAATTTTGAAAATTAACTGCTTACAAAACATTAGGGAAAAAAAAATAAAAGAAAAAAACAGAAAAAAAAACACAAAAAACAAGGAAAATAGTTATTCTGTAGGATACATCAGGTATGACTCCTTTAATCTTGGCCATCATTCAACTTCATCTTGACCTTTAACTCTTTAAGTGCTTGTCAGAAGGACTTGTCATGAGATGCTTGGCCAAATATGACAGATGGCTTTATCTTTAACTTTGAAAAACAACCTTTTCCCCCTTTTGTAGATAAAGCGAGGCTTTGTCTCCCATTAGGCTTGTCCTTCTTCCAGCTTTTCTTTATATTTTCTTTTCCCAAACTCTCCCTTCTCTTCAAGCCTGATCCTTAAGAGGTCTTTGGCTTGTCTACTTGCCTTAAGTGTTGAACTCTACTCTAAAGGTTCTTTCATGCTTTCTCTTTGGGGTCGCCATTAACTGTACAGCTTTACATTCTCTGAGGTAACAACAGAGGACAGCAAATTAGGGGACAATATTAAAGAAGCTTACCTCATTGTTATTATACAATTTGTTTTTGATCAAGTGATTCAAATTAACAAACAAGAATACCAAACTTTAATTGCTAAGCACAAGAACATATTAACCTTTAATTTGAGTTACATTAGAGGTGGTAGAGTGTATTCAAATTTAAATCACATTATAATTGATTTGAGTTTCAGCAGCATGAATGGGAATTTAAATATTTTACTCTTTTTGGATTAACTTTAAGAAATAGTAAGAACAATGTGAGTCAGAATTAATTTAGAAAAAAATTGAAGACAAAACATTAGAGGCCCAAAAAAAAAAAAAAAAAAAACCACCAAAAAAACTACTTTTTAGATGTTACCTCTTACAAAAACTTGAATTTCAAACTTCAACACCCCTCACTAATCAGCCATCTGAAGAAAGGATATTGAACATATGCAAATCCTCTTGGACGGCGAGTGTAGAAATCAAGTGGAACATACACATCAACTATAGGACCATAACGACCAAATTCCCGACGTAAATCTTCAGACCTAAAAACATCATAAAAAGACGCCAAATTTTTATGTTCACTCTTTTAATAGTTTCTTTGTAAGAAATAGGTTTCTTTCTGTACTATTTTAAATAATGAAAGGGACTGTGCTATGTTCCTGGGTGACCTGAAACAAACAGGGAGAGCCAACTGTAAAAATACACAACATTTATCTTTTTGAGAAAGGACAGCCAGAATCCATGATTTTGGAACATAATAAACGAGCTGGTAATAAAACCTACTAGTGTTTTACATCAATAAGAAAACAAGACATTTAAGGAAACCTGATTACAACTTAATCTTCACTGCTTTTATCCACAGCCTTCATAACTTTTCATAAAAAGTAGTTAACATTAAATTGTATGTAAGTATTGTTAATTAAAAAAAAAAGTTTTAAAGCAACTCCAGTATTCTGAAAAATATCAAGCACTTTTTTTAGCCCCAAATTTTAGCGAAAGGGTTACACACTTAATAACAGGTAAATACGGTCTGAAAATTAAAAAACAAATATATAAAATTTCTCAATAAATGTCAATATGACATAAAGGGGAAAATTTCCTAGAAGCTAGAGTATATTACTATTGCTTACTTTCCCTACTTAAAAGTTAAGACAGAAAAATCACACAAGGCTACCAAAATGGTGTGTGTGTAGAGTGGTTACTTGTGAAACAGTAAATCTGGTAACATTTCTTCCAAAAAATTCTGACCGCAACTCCATGCAATTAAGGGAATTGGCGAGAACAAAGGGGCGGTCCAGATTAATCCAATTTAGCTATCAACGCCCTAATGGTAGAAGCTTCCTAAACCTCTGTTTTCAAAGGGTGATGGGCATTTCCCGGAAAAGGGGAAGGACTATTTCGTACCGTCTCGCTGGGAGAATTTTATTTTTATCTCTAATCTCAACATCCCTTTTCTCCAAACATCTCCAATACCAAAAGAAAAAATAAAAAAGGGACAAATATAACACAGCAAAAAGGGTAGCAAACGCTACGCCACACTCCCCCTCGCCCCGATCCCGTTATTCTACTGCAAAGAAATTTTAACTAAAAAAAAAAAAAACTTGTGGGCCGAGGGGGCGTGCACCCCAAAGAACGTTAACTTCAAATCAATGGGGAGCTGACGATCGGCGGAGACCCGAGACTGGAACCGAAGAGAGGAAGCGGGGAGGAAGGCTCCCCCCGATCTGCGGAGGGGGAGGGGGCCGAAACCCGCGCCACGCGGGCCGCGCTCCCGCGTTCGCCTGGGAGGATCAGCGGCCGCCGCCCTCGCTCCCACGCGGCGGTTGAGCCGGCGGCGCGGCCTAGTTCGGGCCCGAAAGCCCGCGCTGTACGCGCCATCTTCACCCCTTCCCCTCCCCCCGACCCAGGCCCCATGCGTCGCCGCACCGGTCTTCCCCGACCGCCTGCGGCCTCCCCTGTACATACCTGGTATCGTCGGCCACGTTCCTCACGAAGAGAGACGTGTTGGGGGGGCGCAGGTACCGGGACATGACGCCGGCGTTGAGTCTCCGCAGGGACACTAACGGGCTCAGCAAACCGTCCGCAGCTTCGGCGCCGGATCCTCCACAGACACACACACAGCCAGAGGGCTCCGCTACAGCGACCGCCTCTTCTCGCGAGACTTCACTCCCGTTCCCCCCACCCCCTCCCCTCCTACCTGGGCTCCACGCCGGGACCTGCAACGGTTCTTTCCCGCGAGATCACTAGGCGTGCGCCTGCGCACACGGGCGGCCGGAGTACGTGCCGCAGCCTCGGTCTCATTCATTGGCTTCTTGAGCTACCTCCCCCTTTGCCCGCAGCCCGCTCTTTCTTTCTTTAAGGCTTTATTTTCCCGCCTTTTCCTGCCTTGCGTCGCTTTCCCCTCTCCTTCACCCGCCCCGTAAGTCAGGAAGCAGATGTTTTAACTTGTGCGCCGTACTGTACAGTCGTTACAAACTGGACAGAATTTTAAATGTTATAATTCGGAGAGACAGGCCTTTTTTTCCTGTCTGGTCCACGTTATGTCCTCCTGGCTTTCATTAGATCGCTGACCTGCAAGAGAAGAACTTACGGCCTCCCTGGTATTAGTGTGAGAGGGAAGGAGTTGTGTGTCCTTGCAGAGAGATCGGCCTGCCTCTCCAGTGCTTTCGGCCGGCTCACTCCCTGAGCGCCTTTGCCCAGGTGGCCCCTAGCCACCACCATTCTTGGTCGTTTTCCCTCCTCTTATCCACACGGTTTCCTCCCCATGAAAGGCTGTTCCTACCAAAATGGGACGCAAGCCTCACATCTTAGTTGCCATTGTCATCTACACCATCTCTGTTGCTAACAGCTTCCTGAGTGTGCTTTGTTCCTGTATTGCAGTGTTTCTGCAACTTTTTGGTCTCAGAACTTCACACTCTTTAACATTATGGGAAGACTTCAAAGAGGTTTGTTTATGTGGGTCGTGAAAGTGAAAGTTGCTCAGTCGTGTCTGACTCTTTGCGACCCTGAATTTTCCAGGCCAAAATACTGGAGTGGGTAGCCTTTCCCTTCTCCAGGGGATCTTCCCAACCCAGGGATGGAACCCAGGTCTTCCATATTGCAGGTGGATTCTTTACAAGCTGAGCCACAAAGGGAAGCCCAAGAATACTGGAGTGGGTAGCCTATCCCTTCTCTGGCGGATCTTCCCGACGCAGGAAATGGAACCGGCGTCTCCTGCATTGCAGGCAGATTCTTTACCAACTGAACTCTCAGGGAAGACATGTGGGTTATAGCTATTAATATTTACTGAACTTAGAACTTAAAATGGAGAAAGTTTTGACACAACACACGAGCACATATCCCACCATCCTTCATCACATATCTTGTAGCCTCTGGGGAACTGCAATTGTGAGAGACTGGACATGAAAGGGCTTCCCTGGTGGCTCAAATGGTAAAGAATGCGCCTGCAATGCGGGAGACCTGGGTTCCATCCCTGGGTTGGGAAGATCCCCTGGAGAAGGGAATGGCAGCCCACTCCAGTATTCTTGCCTGAAGAAACCCATAGAGAGGAGCCTGGCGGCCTACAGTCCATGGGCTCACAAAGAGTTGGACACAACTGAGCGACTTTCACATCTACTTGCTACCAATGTATGTATTCCTAGGTGGACCAGCAGTAAAGAATCTGCCTGCCAGTGCAGGTGATGCAAGAGATGAGGGTTCGATCCTTGGGTATGGAAGATCCCCTGAAGAAGGAAATGGCAGCCCATTGCCCTGTTCTTGCCTGGAAAAGTCCCATAGACAGAGGAATCTGACAGGCTACAGTCCCTGGGGTTGCAAATAGTTGGAGGCGACTGAGCATGTGGGCCACAGACAGGAAAAAGGCAAATGATGTTTAGTATAGTTTTGACCTTGGAAACTCCTTGGAAAGGATTCTGGGGACACTTCCCAGACCACACTTTGAGAATCATTCCTTGCCCTGATACACTCAACGTTTAGAGATGAGGGGCCATCTATTAGAATGCTTCTGGCATGTAGCACATTGCCAAGCAGATAGCAGTGACTCGAGAACTATTTAATTAAATGAGCTTTTATTTTACAAAAGGCAAAAAAACCATTTTTACATCAGTCAGCATCAGCATCCATAGCAATTGATTTGACATGAATGGTGATAGTCTGTTGGTCTCTGTTTCAGAAACATTGTTTTGCTACTTTTATGTTTTCTAAAAAGCTTTGGACACTTACTTTACTGAAACATGTAATTATTATGTATTATATGTCAGACATTGTATTAGATACTGTAAATTTAGTGGTAAAAATCAGGGAGCTTATGTTTCCATAAAAAACAAGCTGCTGCTGCTGCTGCGTCACTTCAGTCGTGTCCAACTCTGTGTGACCCCATAGACGTCAGCCCACGAGGCTCCCCCGTCCCTGGGATTCTCCAGGCAAGAACACTGGGGTGGGTTGCCATTTCCTTCTCCAATGCAGGAAAGTGAAAAGTGAGAGTGAAGTTGCTCAGTCGTGTCCGACTCCCAGTGACTCCAAGGACTGCAGCCTACCAGGCTCCTCCGTCCATGGGATTTTCCAGGCAAGAGTACTGGAGTGGGTTGCCATTGCCTTCTCCAAAAAAACAAGCTAGTCAACAAATAATGGCAGATCTGTGATATAAAAGAGATAGTAATGTGAGTTAAAAGAAGAAAAGCCCTTTTAAAAAACAAAGAGTTGCTGAACAAGTGTCTTCCCACTCCCCACTTCCAAAGCTAAGCACTTTTTAGTGGCTAGAAAACAGACTCCAGTAAATTACCTTCAATAATGAGGGAACTGGACTTTCCTGGTGGCTCAGGGATTTAAAAAAAAAAAAAACAAAAAAACCCACTTGCCAAGTTTCCATCCCTGGGTCGGGAAGATTCCCTGGAGAAGGACATGGCAACCCACTCCAATATTCTTGCCTGGGAAATCCCATGGACAGAGGAGCCTGGTGGGTTACCATCCACGAGGTTGCAGAGAGTGGGATACAACTTAGCCACTAAACAACAACGAGGACATTAACACATGTGGATAAATGTTTAGAACAGTCTGATGCATAGTGAGGGCTCTATAAATGTTAATGGGATGGCTACATAATTTGTGGGACTCAGGGAAGATCGAAAATGTTCAAAAATTAACATGACAATGGCAGCCCTCTAAGCCAAGGGCAAGGTGGTTCCGAATGTGGGCTCCCGTGCAACTGCCCAGGTGCCATGGCCACTGAAGCCTGCCCTGAATGTTAGCAATTACTATTGTTACTCCTAATGCCTTGAGAAATAATAGGAGCCAGTTAATATAATAATAGGAGCAAATATTTACTGACTAGCATCACTTTCTGCCTCGCATGCCAGTGCCCTTTACCTTTTGTGCATTAGAATCCCAGAGTCTAGAAGAGATGGTATTGGGAAAAGTAGAGAAAGCAAGCCCCTTTCAGCTGGGGCTTGAGCTGGGCACTTAACCAAACTAGCAATCTGCCGCGGGTGGTGGTGGGAGTGCCGGAGGCAGGTGGGGGAGGAGCGACGTCCGAGAACTTTGGAAGCGCAACACTTCCTCCCGAAAGTGCTTCAACGTGTGGTGAAGAGCATCGTATTTCTTTGCGAGCACAATGCCAGAGTTGCTGATTTTTTTGAAAGCCAAATGTTAACCTCTGAAAACCATCTGCTGGCACTGCTTCACTTCTTGAAGAAATTATGTTTCATTGGGATTTGCATCAGAAAACCACGCTCCTTGCGTTCTGTTCTTAGAATTGCACAGATAAAATCCAAGTGTAAAATACATACCTATGAACTTCCTTGGTGCTGAAACAACTCTCTCCTGATTTGTGGGTGAGGGTACAGATATACACCTAAGAGGGCTGTGCTGCTTGTTGGAAGGAGACTCGGGGATCAATTCTGTGTTTTTATTAAAGCCTTGGAATGATGTTATGAGCCTGTCTCCATAAACAAAACCAGAATCTTGAGTCAGTATATCAAGCTTAAATTTATTGCTACAGTTGTTTAATTCAGACAATTGCCCTGCATGGTGCTCGGTACTGCCTGTCTCCATGAACAAACAATCAGTTAGAAGCATGCTCTTTAAATGTGTTTAATAAGTCATGCCTGATGTTTCCCTCCCACTCTAATGAGTAGGCAGCAAGCCAAGTTCCCCACACTAAGGACTCGGTGTTCCCTTTTAGACATTCCTTACCTGTGGGTCAGAAACTTTAGGACACTCACAAACATAGTATCAATTTATCTATGTACGGGCCCTTCTTTTGAAGTCCAGCTCCCACAGCTCTGCTGTGTGAGTGAATTCACCACTAATTCAACTTATTTATCTTATTCCTTAGATGATTTGTGCTAGCACATGGATTGCTACTTTGAATCTGCTTAAGATAAAAATCACTTGTTATATCTTAGCCTCCTTTTACTGTCTCAGAATAACATCTTTCCCAGTTATAAATGTTCTGTGTTTATTGTTAACATTTTGGAAATAGAGAAACTTTAAAGACAACAAACATCACCTGTGATCATATCACTCAGAACTAATTCTAAAACTTTTCCAAATTTCTGAGCTTTTCCAAAATGGTTTAAGTTGGGGTCATACTATATATACAGTTTAATAATGTGTTTTTTCCCTCACTCAGCATTTTATGAAGAATATCTTCTCTGACCATTAGATAGTTTTAATAGAGTTTTTAATCATTGAAGTATTAATTATGAACTGCATTAAATTACCTGTAACAAAAACTTGAAATATTAATAGTGTTGCTCATGATAGCTTACACATTATTGAGCACTTAAATGCCAGACATTTTTCTCACAAAAGAGAAGGAAGTAGCAGATTGTTACAACTTTTAGAGGTCGGTCTGCTCATAGTTTTCAATTATTTTAAGTCATGTATATTAACTATTTAATCCTCACACCAAACCTATACACTAAGTTACTATTATTCTCTCCATTTTATAGATGAAGAAACACATATACAGTATGGTCTAAACAAATTAGAGTTTCACTTATTTGCTTTTTGTATGTTGAGAAGTGAGGAATAGGGGCTCCAGGAGTGGTATGGCAGCTTCAGGTTATCCAGGCTCCTCCTTTCTTTTCCACTATCCCCAGGGCTGGCTTCTATACTCAAATTGCCTCATAGTCACAAAATTGCTGCCGGAGCTTCCGGCATCATGTCTACATCCCAAGAAAAAAGAAAGAGTAGGACAAAGTTCAAAAGGCATATCCTCCTTGAATCATCACCTACGCCCCCACACTCGGTTTTGTTTGTAAGGAATAAGTGGATACATTAAAAGAATACATTTTGTTACATAGTTGTAGCATAATTGATTTATGTAGAAATGGTGACGATGACAATAAAAGTGAACACTGGACAAGAACTAACTACATGCCATATACTGTTTATCATTTTATCTGCATTATCTAATTTGATCATTTAATCCCCATTCTACAGATAAAGAGACTGAAACTTTGAGACACTATGAGGCTTCCTGACGATATATAAGGCTAAGGGGATAAAAGACAATTTAAGATAGTTCCCATGTTTTCAAGGAGTTCTTAAGCTGGTGAGGTACAAAATATTTATAAAATTGAGTTTCAGGTTAGTTTTACAGGGTTCATAATTGGCTTGTTTTAATTTTAATCAGATTAGTTTTATATTGTCCAAGATACCAGTCAACTACTATCCAATCCCAGAGTAACAATAGGCCAAGTTAAAAAAGCTTAAAGTATCTACATGTTTTTTGAGTGTCAGTGAGCCTAAGTCAGAGACTATCTGAAGCACAACACACGAGTAGACAAACATAGGCAATGTGACCAAGTTTTGCGGCCAGATTCTTGGTCAAACATTATGTTGTGTGTGTCTGTGTGTCTATTTTGGGACGAGATTAACATTTGATCAGGTAGACTGAGTAAAGGAGGTTGCCCTCCCTAATGTGGGTGGGCTTCATCCAATCAATGGAAGGCCTGAATAGAAGGTCTGAAACAGCTTGGGTAAGAGAGAACTTCACCTGCTTAATTGATTGAACTGGGACATTGGTCTTCTGCTCTTGGACTGGATCCTAAAGGTGCTGTGACTGAGGCTGTTAGCTAACTACACATTGGGTGGGGGGAGGCAGGAGGGTCACTCTAAAAGGGAGACCCAGACAGCACATTTCTGTTACCGAATGCAAGTTCCAAGATCACGTGTCAGATGCACAGTGAGGTCAAATAAACTGAAACATTGGAGTTTTAAGCAGAGAAAGGTTTATTGTGAGGCCATGCAAGGAGAACAGGTGGCTCATGGCGCTAGATCCTGAACTCCCTGAAGGGTTTCAATAAATCCTGTTTAAAGGTCAGATGAGGGATGAGGGTCCCAGGGTGTGTGATCACCTTGTGTGCATGTCTCTCATTGGTTGATGGTGATCAATCTTTAGGTGCCAGAAGTTCTGGGGCTACATGCTCATGATCATCAAATGGTTAATTTTTTCCATTTGGTGGAGACTTTTAGCATCTGAAAAACTCAGGAAATATGTTTGAGATACTATTATCTGGTCCTTCAAAGAGGGCTACCTACAGCAGAGGATATGGGGAGAGGTCTGTCCCAGGAAGGCCCCATAGGGTCCTGCATGGTTTCACATCCCTGGTGGCTAAAGTCCACGCCTCGATCCACGCAGATTCCCTTTTTCTTACATTATTGGGAAGCATCTCCTTCATGGGTCCCATGACTCTCTTACTAAGGGGAAAACTTGGAAGAGGGAGGCTCTTGGGATCCCATAGCTGCAGTTGGTCTTGGGCCACATCTGGCATTTTTCCTCTCCCTTCTCCTCTGTCTTCACACTCAAGTCACTTCTTCCAATCTTGATGGCTTGCCTGGTGGTGGTCTGAGCCCCTCGTCACCATGTCCTCCTCAGGTCAGGGTTGCTGCGCTTGTCCACTCACAGTACAGTTGTCAGGGGACATCAAGAGAGACCTGACTAGGTCACCTGGGTTCCACATGCATTCCTCCCAGTGTCAGTGGTATCACAGTAACCCTTCCTCTTATTGCCAAAGGGGTTGATCAGCTAGTTGTGAGACATCGTACCCAGGACTAAGCATTGATCTTTGTTTCTGGCAGGCTGGCAGCAGCTAGGTCAGTCTTGACAAGTGGAAATATATGCCAGGGGTTGAAAACAACAGCCCTTGGGCCAAGTCTGGCTTGTAGCTTGTTTTTGTATGATACTCATACCCTGGTGGCTCCGATGATAAAAAATCTGCCTACTATGCAGAAGACCTGGGTTTGATCCTTGGGTTGGGAAGATCCCCTAGAGAAGGAAATGGCAACCCACTCCAGTATTCTTGCCTGGGAAATCCCAAGGACAGAGGAGCCTGGCGGGCTACAGTTCGTGGGATCGTAAAGAGTCAGACATGAATGAGCAACTAACAGTTTCAGTTTCATATTAAGAATGAGTCTTACGTTTTTAAATGGTTGAAAAAAATCAAAAGATTAATATTTATTTGTGTATTACCCAACTCCCTCTGCTGAATGTCTGTTTCTTAAAAGCATGGACTTGTCTATTTTATTCATGCCGGGACAGTCTCACATCGCAAAAGCATATAATAAAATGTGAATCTATGGAACCTTTGTGCATTGCTGGTGAGAGTGTAAAATGGTGCAGCCACTGTGGAAAACAATTCAACCCTTCCTCAAGAAACTTAACATAAAATTATATAGGACATAAACAAAGAAATGCCCAGCAATTCTACTCCCGGTGTAGATACCCCAAAGAATTGAAAACAGTGTTCAAAGAAAAATTTGGACATGAATGTTTACAGCAACACTATTCACAATAGATAAAGGTGGAACAACCCAGATGTTCATTAACTGATTGCTGGGTAAATAAAATATGATATTATTCATACAGCTGAATATTATTCAGCCATAAAAAGGAATGAAGTACTACCACACGGATGAATCTTGAAAACATCATACTAAGTGAAACAAGCCAGACATAAAAGACCACATGATTTCATTAATATGAAATATCTAAATAGGTAACTCTACAGGGACAGAAAGGAGATTGTGGTCACCAGGGGCTGCTGGGGAAGGCCTGCTCAATGGGTATGAGGTTCTCTTTTGGGGTGAAGAGAATGTGTTGGAAAGAGGAACACAAAAAGGAAAGAGGTCGTAGTGATGGCTGCACAACAACAACACTGGGAATGTATTAAGTGTCCCCGAGTGGCACACCGTAAAACGGCTACAATGGTGAAAGTATGTTACGTACATTTTACCACAATAAAAGGAGGTCATAAAAGCAGGAAAAAAAATGTAATGTATTGCTGAATGTTGGGACATCTGCATGGTTTCCAAATTTTCATTATGAAAACTAACCCTGAGATGAATATCTTTGTACATTTTGTACAAATTCTTAATTTGTTTTGAATCACTGAGTTTTGTACAAGAATTGTACAAATTCTTAATTTGTTTTGAATCACTGAGTCAAAAAATAAGAAAAACTTTAAGGACTTGATAGACACGATCAAAATGCCCTTTGGTTGATAGACATGATCAAAATGGCCTTTGGAAAGCTGTACCGATTACACTCTTCTGATTCATTCAATACGAAACATGTGCAGAATTGATACTCTGCTAAAACTGGGAGTACACTGAAGAATAAGCCACAGTTCTCAGGGGGTTAAAATTTAACTGGGTGACACAGTATGTTAGTAACCAGTAACAATAAGGGATAAGAGATGGAAGTTTAGGGTGACACTGAAACAAAGGGGGGCTTAATTCACTCTTGGTTTGGAAGGGAGGTGGTATTTGGCAGATCTAGGGGTTTTCTCAGTCTGAGTCAGCCACTGTCACCAATTCTGAACATTATTTTAAAAAAGAAGTTGTAATTTTCTAGATTTTTCTAGATTAAGTTTTTACTTCTTTAACCGTATATATATTTGATTTCTAGTGAAGATGAAGGTTTTCCCCATGTTTATTGACCATTTCTATTTATTCTCTAGCCCATTTTTTTCCATTCGTGTGTAAACATTTTTCTCAGAAGTTTGGAGAGTTCTTTATGTAGTAAGGACACCGCTATTCTAGTTATTTTCATGGCAAATATATTCTGCTACTTTGAAATGTGTCTTCAAACCTTGTGTAGGTTAGTTTTTAAAGATAGCTTTATTGAGGTACAATTTACATACCATAAAATACCCCCATAGTAAATGTACAATTCAACAATTTTTAATAAAATTTAAAATGTACAATTTAATTATTTTTATGTATATACATTGGGTTTTACTGGCGACTCATCTGGTAAGGAATCTGTCTGCAATGCAGGAGACCCTAGTTTGATCCCTGGGTCAGGAAGATCCCCAGGAGAAGGGAATGGCTATCCATTCCAGTATTCTTGCACGGAGAATCCCATGGACAGAGGAGCCTGACAGGCTACAGTCCATGGGGTTGCAAAGACTCAGACACGACTTCTCTCTCTCTCTGTCTCTCTCTCTGTATGTATAGAAGTGAAAGAAGTGAAGTCGCTCAGTCGTGTCTGACTCTTTGCGACCCCATGGACTGTAGCCTACCAAGCTCCTCTGCCTGTGGGATTTTCCAGGCAAGAGTACTGGAGTGGGTTGCCATTTCCTTCTCCAGAGGATCTTCCCAACCCAGGGATCGAACTCGGGTCTCCCACATTGTAGGCAGACACTTTACCGTCTGAGCCACCAGGGAAGCACCTCTGCCCCTCCCCCCGCCCCCCTCTCTCTCTCTCTCTCTCTCTCTCTATATATATATAGGGCATAAAATATATAGTAACTATAGAATTGTGCAGGATGTTTTAAAAATATGTATATATCTTTCATTTATACAGTCACAGTGTTTTTGTTATTATTTTTGAGCTCAAACTATTGTAGAGATGAAAAATACCAGAAAAAAAAACTTCAACATTCTTTCTGGAACCATATTTCATAATCCATTGTTATTTATTTTCCTGTCTGGAACATGAGAGGAGACACATAGCTATGAGGAAAAAAAATCGCATTAGATTTTTTTCACTTGTAGAGACCTTAGGCATGAAGAGCAAAAACGCAGAGGTTTAATTGTTTAGCTTCATGGCTGCTGTGCTCTAACTCTGACTTGGTTAACAGGCAGCCCACAGGCATGTGGGAGGATCAGGTGACTTGGAGCCCTGGGTGAGAAATTGCCGCGGTTACCCCATTCTGATTTAGGGCAAGATGACCTCTGTTTCAGCACTGCCTGTGTTTTGACTTCCCTCCCTCTCCTGTGCACCCAGTGTCCTATTTTAAAGCACCTTTCCCGTTCTCTTTTTCCGTTCTTGCAGTCTGACTCTAGAATCCTCTGGGCTTTGTGATAACTGTTGGAGAGGAATGACTTCTGGATGATTCCCGCTTTTGGAGGGCATTTCAGCGCAAGTCCTGGCCTTGAAGATCAGACCATAATCACCTCCAGGCCTGCGCTTTACATCTCATCCTTCCTGTCCATCTCCTCCTCTCCCTTCGTCCTTCTTTGCCCCATCCTGCCACACCACTGAGGCAGGGAGGCTGGGTTACCCAGGTCTGCTTTTGCTTCCTGGTCTTTCATTCTGTGAAGTCAGTATCATTATCTCTTTTTTCAGTTGAGGAAGCTAAGAGGAGACAAGGTGGGGCGGGGGAGGACCTTCCCTGGCGGTCTAGTGCTTTAAAACCCCACACTCCCACTGCAGCGGGCGCAGATTCCATCCTGAGCAGGAAATCAAGACCCCACATGCCACACAATGTGACCGAAAGGGAAAAAAAAAAGAGAATTCAAGGGATTTCACCAAGACCCACAGGTTAAAGCAGGGCAGACATTGTCTTTTGTTCTTGCGTATGCCCTGTTTGGGAAATCCCGTTTTCCATGTCTTGGTTAGAGGCAGAGCCTGTCTCACAGTATAGATACTTGCTAGATGCTTGCTTTCCCAGTCTCCTTTGTAGTGAAGGTGAGGACCTGTGACCTAAGCTTCACCAATCACACGCCCCTTTTCCAGGGTTAGACAGCAGGCTGGAACTACACAGGAGCAGGGACCACAGAGAACGCTCCCTGGTGGCAGTGGTGGTCACAAGAGTGGCACGGACCAGTGCCCAGCCACCATGCAGCATTCCAAAAGGAGTGGCTCCTCTGTTGGAAGTGATGCCTGGAACCTGGGGTTTAACCCCTCAGCATCATGGGAGTCTTGGGAGTGACTGAGGTCCTCAGGGCTGGGCTATGAACTGTCATCTCTTTTTAAATATTTATTTTTGTTTTTATTTATTTACTTATTGGACTGTGCCAGGTCTTACCCACCGCATGCAGGATCTTTAGCTGTGGCACGTGAACTCTTAGTTGCAGCATGTGGGATCTAATACCCTGATCAGGGATCAAACCAGGGCCATCTGCATTGGGAGTGTGGAGTCTTAGCCAGTGGACCTAACAGTTCAGGGCCTTCAGGGAAGGCCCTGAACTGTTATCTTTCAATGGGCCACAAAATTTTGGGTAATGAGCCTTTTAGTGTCAACCTCAACAGATTGAGAATCAGAGTACTTTGCCCCCAATTTTTGGGATTACCTAAGTGCCCCAATATGCAAATACAATTCTGGGCAAAGGGGAAGGAGGTGGGCCTCTACATATAGTGAAGGTTATATTTTTTTCCATCCACATACACAAGAATTCAGAGCCAGATAAAGAATCCACCTGCAACGTGGGAGACCTGCGTTCGATCCCTAGGCTGGAAAGATCCCCCGAAGGAGGGCATGCTACCCACTCCAATAGTCTTGCCTGGAGAATCCCCATGGACAGAGGAGCCTGGTGGGCTACGGTCCCTGGGGTCGCAGAGTCGAACACGACTGAGTGACTAAGCACATACACAGATAAATAAAACGTCATATCTTGTATCCAAGTGGTATGGAGAAGAAAACATTAGCTGTATATGGGAAATAATTCACATGTTTTAATTGTATTTAGATCTCTATTTTCTCCTACCCTCATAATCATAGTCATAATGAATGATTTTTCATATTGAGAAGGAATACCTGGTCTGGATCTGAAACTTCTATGGCTGCTCATTAGGACATCCTCTAATTCTATCGAGAGATACTGAGCTGAAAGACAGGGTCTATGAAGGAGGCAGATAGCATCCATCCTTCCACTTCATCCCAACCAAGCTTGACCGCATCTCTGACACCAGCCCACTTTAGCAATGCAATGGACGGTTCACTGGGAAATCCAGAAAGAGCTGGGGACATGAGAGGGAAGGGCAGGGCTGCTGATAATAAGCACATGTCTCAAAGCCTACAGATCTATATGGAATAAGCTCTCAGACCTGAGATCTCGAGGATGAGGGAGAAGTACAGGAATGCCCTGTGGGAGCCACAGAGAAACAAGAACCACGAAAGAACTCTCCTTGGTGTCTGAAGTGATCACAAGAGTGGCACAAGAGTTTAGTTGGAGCCAAAAAAACTAACAAAAACCCAGAGAACGCAAATAATTAAGTGCTCATTGCCGTAGGAATTGCTAGTACTTAACTATCCTAAAAATGTCCCAAGACATTACCACTATCTGACAGAGGAGAACACAGGCCCTTCGAGAGGTAAGCCCATTTCCAGTTAGTGACAACATCAGCATGGAAATGGGAATGTTGACTTCTTTCCAGAGTGATTATGCAATATTACTGCTGTTTCTGGTTAACTGAACGTCCTAATTACTTGTCCTTGTTCACTAATATCACAAGAGCATCAGCTTGTTGGGAGATTATGGAGCTTATATAACATTTTATAGAAAAACCCAAACGAACTTTTTGGTCAACCCAAGAGTAAGTGTCATGGAAGATGGAGTGAACTTTGGAGTCAGAGGTGGCTTTGAATCCTTATCTCAGTCACTTTCTAGCTCTGGTTAGGAACCCTTGGGGTAGTTTACTTAGTTCCCCTGAACCTCAACTTTCTCATCCAAAGAAAAGAATGAAACTTTTATCCCTGATAGGATTCCATAAAGATTAGATGTAGTAATAATGTAAAGTGTCTTGCACATAGGTGATCAATAAATGGTATATTAATGTTAATAGTTTCATTTCTTATCCATGATTAAAAGTTAATCAATAAGAGAGTACTGGGACTTTTCTAGTGGTCCAGTGGCTTGGGGCTCTGTGTTCCCAATGCAGGGGGTCTGGGTTTGATCTATGGTCAGGGAACTAGATCCCACATGCTGAAACTAAGACTCAACACAACTAAATAAATAAATAGATAGATATTAAAAAAGAAAAATAAAAGAGTACTTAGTTCAGTACCAGATATTAATGTGGTTTTATTTCTGCTGGGAGGGACCCAAGGTCAAGAAACAATGGGTATTAAAAAAATTAAAGATGAGGGACTTCCCTGGTGGTTCGGTGGTTAAGACTCTGTGCTTCCACTGCAGGGGACATGGGTTCGATACCTGGTTGGGGAACTGAGATCCCATGTGCTGCACAGTGCAGTCAAAAGAAGAAAAAAGTATACCCTACATTTGAAAATAAAATGACAACAACAAAAAACAAAATGGAAAATAAAAGGTGAAAACTTAAATATTTACAAAATTGAAGGGCATAGTCAAGGCTGCTGTGTTTGGATGTTCAGTATATCACTCAACACAGGGGTATAGTTTACACAGACTATAATGTGGACGGTGGCCTCTGGATTTGTTCAGTGTACAAACTGAACCATCATGCGTGGTAGCTCTCAGTATAATAGGTAATTAATAACCTATTAATTCAATGAATCAATTGGATATTTTATAAAAGGAGACCAGAAAGCAATTAAAGATGTCTTCCGATTTTATGATTGCAAGGGCCTTCGGGGATTATCTAGTTCAAATTCCTCATTTTTCAGATAAGGAAACTGAAATCCAGAGAGAGAAAGAGACATGCCTCATCCCAGACAGAACTGGGACAAGAATCTCATCTTTGGTTCTTTGCTGATTGCCCTTCCTGTTGATGAAGAATTTTTTTTGTTGGTAAGAGCTGATCTTAAACTTCCATAGAGAAGGAGGGTTTATAGCTCCTTTTAATCTTTTTCAGGAGCAGACTAAGGATGGCTATGCAGAAATTTGTTCAGTTCTGAGTCTTTGCAAGTTTTCTCACAATTCCTGTTGAGCAACACCCTCAAAAACACTTTGTTTGCTTCTGCTTTGACTTGATACTAGCTGGCAAGCTGTGTGGTTTAGTAATACCCTCAATCAGGTTGCTAGCTTGGTAGTAATCTGAGAACAGTATCTCTGAAGGCCAGCTGAACTCCTTTGAAGTTTGCTGTGGAGAGCTAACAAACTGCTGTAAATTACAATTCAGAATCAAACAGGCAGAGCCTAGTGGGGCCTACGGGAGGCTGCAGGAAAGCTGATATTAGGCAGGCAGTCAATGCTTGGGCTTCAAATTAATAGCTGGCTATGCATTGCCAATTCATTTTCTCTATCCTCCACTGCCAGAAATCAGTTGGTAAGTGGATAGGCTGGAAACAATATGCCACTAGGTGCCATAGGGGTGCCAGCAAGGCTAATTGGTCGCTATCAGTGGGATTGACATGAGGAATTCGGAGGGCAGAAAAAGTCCTGAGGACTGGCACCCTGGGGAGGGAACCTGTGTGCGGGAACTGAACCTGAGCCATGCTGAGAACACTGGGTAGGCTTGAAGCCGAGGAGGTAGAAAAGGTGAGATGGGGAATGCGTTCTGGGTGGGGGAAGTGACAAGCTCAAAGGCTTAGAGGAAGAAACACACAAGATGTGTTTAGGAAATGAAATATGGATCGATCTAACTGGGATAGTGAGAAGTTGGGAAAGGAAGCTTGGTCTAGCTTGGTAGGTTGTTAACCTCCAAACTATGGGGCTTTAGCTTTCACTTCAGTTCAGTTGCTCAGTTGAGCCCGACTCTTTGAGACCCCATAGACTGCAGCACGCCAGGCCTCCCTGTCCATCACCAACTCCCAGAGTTTACTCAAACTCATGTCCATTGAGTCGGTGATGCCATCCACCCATCTCATCTTCTGTCATCCCCTTCTCCTCCCGCCCTCAGTCTTTCACAGCATTAGGGTCTTTTCCAATGAGTCAGTTCTTTGCATCAGGTGGCCAAAGTATTGGAGTTTCAACTTCAGCATCAGTCCTTCCAATGAACATTCAGGACTGATCTCCTTTAGGATGGACTGGTTGGATCTCCTTGCAGTCCAAGGGACTCTCAAGAGTCTTCTCCAACACCACAGTTCAAAAGCATAAATTCTTCAGTGCTCAGCTTTCTTTATAGTCCAACTCTCATATCCATACATGACTACTGGAAAAACCATAGCCTTGACTAGGTGGACCTTTGTTGGCAAAGTAATGTCTCTGCTTTTTAATATGTTTTTATTCCAAGGAGCAAGCATCTTTTAATTTCATGGCTGCAATCACCATCTGCAGTGATTTTGGAGCCCCCCAAAATAACTTTACACTGAAGATAATGGAGACCTATGAAAGGCTGGCTTGGTGGGTAAAGATTCTGCCTGCATTGCAGAGGACACAGGAGACACAGTTTTGATCACTGTTTCGGGAAGATCTCCTGGAGGAGGGCATGACAACCCACTCCATTATTCTTGCCTGGGAAATCCCATGGGCAGAGGAGCCTGCCAGGCTACAGTCCATGAGGTCACAAAGAGTCAGACACGACTGAGCACACAGCACACGTGAAAGGTTTCTGAGATGTAGGCAGCACTGGTAAGTATTGAGTCTTTTGCCTAAATAGAGGTAGAAGAATGAGAAGGGATGCTCAGTGACCAAGAGGGTAGCCTGTGCTGGTCATTTGCCTACTGCTTTCCGTCCTTATCTGCCCTTCTGTGCTCTGCTATATATCAGTGAGAGAGAAATTATATTTTCCAGATTTGCAAGCTAGCTGGTTTCTGTTTAGGTTTTGTCAAACGTAAGGCACTGCAAGATGAAAGGAAGAGAGAACTGACTACCTTTCTGACTCTGGTTTCTTGTGGCATCAGCAAGAGCAGAACAGCTGAGGAGACAGTGTTGGTGGTGGCAACAGCGTTGGCTCTGGTGACAGCAGCAGCAGTGAATCAGGTGGTGGCTGCGGACAAGAAAGCAACAACAGGCTGGAAGTGTAGGCTCCCGGACTCCTGCTCAGCCCACTGGGCTCCAGCAGGCTGGAAGTGTAGGCTCCCAGACTCCTGCTCAGACCACTGGGCTCCAACAGCCAACAGGCGCCGTAGGGATACTGTGTCCCTGGGTTTTAGGTAACACTTTTGCTCCTGTAGCCCAGAGTGGTGAAGTTAATAATCTTTGAGAAATCACCCTTTTCCTCTTCTGCCCCTCCATCTCTTCTAATACTCTTGTAGCCATTTCCTTTATTAATTACTTCTGTTTGAAATGCTTAAAACTGGTTTTCTTTCCTTTAATTAGATCTGGAACCAAGAACTTCCTGATGTTCAAGCTGGATTTAGAAAAGGCAGAGGATCCAGAGATCATATTGCCAACATCCATCGTATCATAGAAAAAGTAAGAGAATTCCAGAAAAACATTTACTTCTGTTTCATTGACTATGCTAAAACCTTTGACTGTGTGGATCACAACAAACTGGAAAATTCTTAAAGAGATGGCAATACCAGACCACCTTACCTGCCTCCTGTATGGAGAAACCTATATGCAGAGAAACGTTATGTAGGTCAGGAAGCAACAGTTAGAAATGGACATGAAACAACAGACTGGTTCAAAATTGGGAAAGCAGTATGTGAAGGCTGTAATGACACCCTGTATTGTCACCTTGCGCATTTAACTTCAGTGCAGAGTATATCATGTAAAATGCCAGGCTGAATGAAGCACAAGCTGGAATCAAGATTGCCAGGGGAAATATCAATAACCTCAGATATGCAGATGACACCACCCTTATGGCAGAAAGCAAAGAGGAACTAAAGAGCCTCTTGAAGGTGAAAGAGGAGATTGAAAAATCTGGCTTAAAACTCAACATTCAGAAAACTAAGATCATGGCATATGGTCCCTTCACTTCATGGCAAATGGAAGGGGAAAAAGTGGAAGCAGATTTTATTTTCTTGGGCTCCAATATCACTGCAGATGGTGACTGCAGCCATGAAATTAAAAGACGCTTACTCCTTGGAAGAAAAGTTATGACCAACTGAGACAACATATTAAAAAACAGAGACATTACTTTGTCAACCAATGTCCGTCTAGTCAAGGCTATGGTTTTTCCAGTGGTCATGTATGGATGTGAGATTTGGACTGTGAAGAAAGCTGAGTGCCGAAGAATTGGTGCTTTTGAACTGTGGTGTTGGAGAAGACTCTTGAGAGTCCCTTGGACTGCAAGGAGATCCAACCAGTCCATCCTAAAGGAAATCAGTCCTGAATATTCATCAGAAGAACTGATGCTGAAGCTGAAACTTCAATACTTTGGCCACCTGATGTGAAGAACTGATTCATTAGAAAAGACCCTGATTCTGGGAAAGATTGAAGGCAGGAAGAGAAGGGGATGACAGAGGACAAGATGGTTGGATGGCATCACCGACTCAATGGACATGAGTTTGAGCAAGCTCCGGGAGATACTGATGGATAGGGAGGTCTGGTGTGCTGCAGTCCATGGGGTTGCAAAGAGTTGGACATGATTGAGAGACTGAACAACAACATATAGCACCTAGTATACTTTATTTGGAGAAGGCAATGGCACCCCACTCCAGTCCTCTTGCCTGGAAAATCCCATGGGCGGAGGAGCCTGATGGGCTGCAGTCCATGGGGTCCCTAAGAGTTGGACATGACTGAGCGACTTCACTTTCACTTTTCACTTTCCTGCATTGGAGAAGGAAATGGCAACCCACTCCAGTGTTCTTGCCTGGAGAATCCCAGGGACGGGGGAGCCTGGTGGGCTGCCATCTATGGGGTCGCACAGAGTCAGACACGACTGAAGCGACTTAGCAGCAGCAGCATACTTTATTTACTTGGCTTCTAGGACACTACACAGCTCAAAACATTTCCTTAGTGATAATTTCTATACCATGTTTTATTTTTTGTTTTTCTTTGTTTGTTTGTTTGGTCTTACTGAACCATGTCTTATAACATCAGCTTTATTGTGTTATTGTCTTAAGCAGGTCCAGGGTTGCACAGAGTCCTGTGAGGAACATAGCTTAGAGTAACTGCAGGGTCAATTGCAAAGCCCACTCCAAATAGAGAGAGATCTTAGTGAAAATTTCCGTTTACCTTGAATACCTTCCTAATCATATAAGCAAGATTGTCTTGCTAACATTAGGTATATTAGGTTCACAATCTCTTAGCTACTTCATTGTGGTTAAAATTTTGTCTATATTTTGATCACCTCAAACTTAAAAATTTTGTGCATCAAATAACACCGTGAACAAAGAGGAAAAACAACCTATGGAATGGGAGAAATTATTTAAAAATCATATGTCTGATAAAAGATTAATATCTAGAATAAATAAATAATTCTTAAAACAAACAAAGCCCCTAAATACCTGATAATAAATAGACAAAAAACTTCACTAAACATTTCACTGAAGGTGACCAGCAAGCACATGAAAAGATACTCAACATCACTAATCACCAGGTTTGTCCTTTATAATTATGGATATTATTTGTTTTGATATAAGTTGGATTAGTCATTGTTGAATAGAAATTATGTGATTATTGATTAATCAGTTAGATTTTGAGAATAGAAGGCTTGGAAATATGATCACCCAAATGAAAACAGGGAATCCTATAATTGTTGCAGAGAAATGCAAATCAAAACCACAATGACATATCACCTCACGTTCATTAGGAAGGCTACTAAAACCCAGAAAATAAGACAGTTTGGTGAGGATATGGTGAAATAGGAACCCTTGGGTACTGTTGTCAAGATTACGCAATGGTGCAGCCACTATGGAAAACAGTATGGAAGATCCTCAAAAAATTAAAAATGGAACTGAGTGTGTATATCTTAGATAATTGCAAGCAGAGTCTCAAAGAAATACATGCATACAACCATATTTATAGCAGCATTATTCACAATTGCCAAGAGGTAAAGCACCCCAAATGTCTGTCAACAGATGAGTAAGATATAGCAGGAAGAAATAAAGGATAAAGAAAATATAGTATATACATACAATGGAATATTATTTAGCTTTAAAAAGAAATCTTGTCACATGCTACAACGTGGGTGAAAGTTGAGGATGTTATGCTAAATCAAATAAACCAATCACAGAAAGATAAATACTGTATGATTTCACATGTGAAGTAGCTTCATGGGGTACCAGGGGCTGGTAAGCAGGGCAAAAGGTGAGAGCTTTGTTAAATGAGTATAGGGTTACAGATTTACAAGCTGAAAAAGTTCTGGAAATCTGTTTCACAGCAATGTGAACATACTTAACATGACTAAACTGTACACTTAAAGATGGTTAAGATAGAAAATCTTCTGTTAGGTTTTTTTACTGCACACAAAAAAGTAGCCTCCATTTTACTCTATTTCAAGGATTTTGTGGGGGAGTCACTAATTCAATCTTTACTCAAATGTAATCTTGAACTTAAATGTCTTGATAATACTTCCTGTTATTAGATGGCTGTGCTAAATTCCATCACAAATAGTATAAACCAGTAATCATTCAATCAACAAGGGTTTCAGTTCAGTTCAGTCGCTCAGTCATGTTGGGACCTCATGAACTGCAGCACGCCAGGCCTCCCTGTCCATCACCAGCTCCCGGAGTTTACTCAAACTCACGTCCATTGAGTCGGTGATGCCCTCCAACCATCTCATCCTCTGTTGTTCCCTTCTCCTCCTGCCCTCAATCAACAAGGGTTTAGAGGGCTTCTTTCTGGTATGCATGGTGGGCATCTGTTAGGTTCGGGAGTTACAGAGCTGAGTAAACCAATTTTGTCCAGGAACTTGCAGGCTTACCCTGTGGTGCTGGCTGATTCTGTTAGAAGCAAATCGGCACAGGCCATCGCTGACACATTCCTGGAGACCTGAATCATGTCCACTCCCTCTGCTGTGTTCAACTGCTGATAGAGTCCTGGGGGCTAAATAGAACTTTCACCGGTCAGTGTACCTGGGTGACACTGTCTTCTAAAGCCCCACAAATTTAGGACAAGACTGACTTCTTCTAGAATGTTCTGAGTTCCTCCTATATCCATCATATAAGTCTGTTAAGAATGATTCTTTCCAAATATGTGACCAGTTGAACCTGGTATTCCCCACAATCCTCTGGTTTCAGGGTCTGTCTTGGATCAGCAAGAATTGCCTGAACAGCCACTCGGGCTGCCTTCATTTTTGTCTGCAGCTCTTCGAGTTCTTCTACTTGCAGCAGAACTTGAGCAGCTTCACAGAGAACTGCATTTCCTGTGTCAAAACCAAGAATATGCTCATCTGAAGCATCAGGCAAGCCTCCTTCTGTTTGGTTTGCCCCAGCAAGTACATCCTGTGTCAGGAGCTCCTGGACCACGGTGAGAATTGCCTTAACCATCACCTGAACTTTAATCATTATCAGGTAGTCACCATGACACTGAATCTGAAGAAGGGTAGCAAGCCTCTACCCCAGCCTTCCAAGCAGGGTTATTTACATCCAAACTGATCCAGGCTCTGCAGTTTTAGTTGCACTGTCTACATGTTTGGGTTTCCCTGGTGGCTCAGAGGGTAAAGTGTCTGCCTGCAATGCCGGAGACCTGGGTTCGATCCCTCAGTCGGGAAGATTCACTGGAGAAGGCAATGTCAACCCACTCCAGTATTCTTGCCTGGAGAATCCCATGGACGGAGGAGCCTGGTAGGCTACAGTCCATGAGGTCGCAAAGAGTCAGACGAGACTGAGTGACTTCACTTTCTTTCTTTCTACGTGTTTTGCATTATCAGGTCCCAAGTCCTTTTAGTTTTCAGCATTATCTGCATAATCAAGTCTCATAGCTGAACCAAGAAGCCAGGCAATTGTTACCTGGAGATCTTGAATCTGGAAAAAACAGTTCCTGTCTGTGAGATATCTCTCAAGAACTTATCAAGTCACTGCTGTGAATGTTTCATAAAGTCTTTCTGTCTTCAGTCTTATCTGCTGGTATCTGATTTTCTGGTCTTCAAGCCAAACCATGGTTTCTAATTCTATTTCATCTTTGCACTGTAGCTGGCAGAGTTGCAGTGGTCCTGGCCCCCCAGGCTTCGGCCAGGACGGGAGAGGAGAGGAGGACTGGGTGATGCAGGCACCAGCAACATGGTGAGAGCAGCCTGGTGGCTCTTTGGCTTCGCAACTCCCATGACCTTACTTCTGTTCCACCTAAGTACCCACTGCCACGGGCATACCCTGGACCTTGCATCATCACCACACCCTCTCATCCTTCACAATTCTTTCTTTCTTTCTTTATTTTTACGCAGTTGCTCCCACGACATCTGTTCTTCAAACTGGTTAAAACTGCCAAGATCCTGGCCTCTCCGCTGTCTCCCTTTCTACCCGCTTTCCTGTTCACAGACATTAAGAGATGCCTGCCAACCCACAGCTGTATTGCAGAGGCTGCTGGAGCTCTGCCCATGTCATCTTGATTCCTTTCATTGTCTGGGGGCACACCAGCCCCCCCACCCCCACCCCCGCCATGTGCCTTCACTGCCCACAGCCAGCCCCTCTGACCCTGGTCTGAGCTTTGCTCTCAGGCTGCCTGAGTCCCTCTCCCTGCACGGAGAAGCGCAGGTGGCCAGGAATTTCCGCCCTCCCCACCTCCACTCACCAAGGGCGGCTCTTAACCTCTGACTGATGGGTTTGGGAGTACAAATAGCCCAGCAGCCCAGCAACCTTGCCCCATGACTGGAGTGACTCTGAGGTGGGAGAGCTTCCTGGGCAGGCGGACAGCCCAAGTCAGGGTGCCCTTTGTGGTACCTTGCTATCATGGCCATCTTCCTCTCCTGCTCTCTCTTCCTTCCTCCCTTCAGGTTATTCCTGAGAATAGTCCTGCTTCCTGAAAGGTCACTGCCCAGGAATCCTCATCTCACCTGCATCTGGTTTTGCCTTCTTTCTCTCATGGAGAAAAAGTGCCTCCTTCCTTAATATAACCCCAAGTATTCATCCTTCTTCTTCTTCCCTGAGGCGGGTAGGAGGTGGATGGGCCTCCGGGCTGGACAGCTGGTATTTGTCAAGTGGCATAAAACTGAAGCTCTGTTTTTCCCCAGATGCACCAAGGACAAAGCTAATGGCAGAGATACAGTGCCCGCTCCTGAGGTCAAGGAAAACTTTCCCATCTGCACATGCACAGGAAGGCTTCCTGGGGGTCATGTAGGAGGGGGCAACACCCCACGGGCCTGTATGGTGGAATCCGTCTTGGTAAAACTCTGCACCACACGTGTTGGGGAGGGTCCTAGGATGGGTCAGATGTGGAAAAAGAAGTAATTGACCACAGGGAAACCAAGACCTGGAAGGACCGCCCTGCATGAGCGACTTACCTCACCTCTGCACTGTGCTCCTCCTCCTCAGGAACCGTGCTCACAGCATTTCTCTCTGGGTGTGGATCTCTGCCTAGCTTCAGTCTTAAACAATTTGTTTCCTTGTGTGCTCTCCCACTTGTGCTGCATCTCTGATAATAAACTTGGCACCTGTTGTTACAGTTGGTGCCTTCCTAAAACATTCTTGCTTTCAAATGGGGTGGGACGGCGGCAAGAGCCAGGGCCACTTTAGTTCTGACCTCTAACCCTTGGTGGTCTAGCAGTTAGGTTTCCCTGGTTTTCATCCAGGCTGTTGTTGCTCAGTCTCTAAGTCGTATCAGACTCTTTGCAACCCCATCAGATCAGATCAGATCAGTCGCTCAGTCGTGTCCAACTCTTTGCGACCCCATGAATCGCAGCACGCCAGGCCTCCCTGTCCATCACCAACTCCCAGAGTTCACCCAGACTCACGTCCATTGAGTCAGTGATGCCATCCAGCCATCTCATCCTCTGTCGTCTGCTTCTCCTCCTGCCCCCAATCCCTCCCAGCATCAGAGTCTTTTCCAATGAGTCAACTCTTCACATGAGGTGGCCAAAGTACTGGAGTTTCAGCTTTAGCATCATTCATTCCAAGGAAATCCCAGGGCTGATCTCCTTCAGAATGGACTGGTTGGATCTCCTTGCAGTCCAAGGGACTCTCAAGAGTCTTGTCCAACACCACAGTTCAAAAGCATCAAATCTTCGGTGCTCAGCCTTCTTCACAGTCCAACTCTCACATCCATACATGACCACAGGAAAAACCATAGCCTTGACTAGATGAACCTTTGTTGGCAAAGTAATTGTAGTATACCAGTCTCCTCTGTCCTCCTCTATCTCCCTGCTGGACTGGAAGAAACACAAGCTGGAATCAAGATTGCCGGGAGAAATATCAATAACCTCAGATATGCAGATGATGCCACCCTTATGGCAGAAAGTGAAGAGGAACTCAAAAGCCTCTTGATGAAAGTGAAAGTGGAGAGTGAAAAAGTTGACTTAAAGCTCAACATTCAGAAAACGAAGATCATGGCATCTGGTCCCACCACTTCATGGGAAATAGATGGGGAAACAGTGGAAACAGTGTCAGACTATTTTTCTGGGCTCCAAAATCACTGCAGATGGTGAATGCAGCCATGAAATTAAAAGACACTTACTCCTTGGAAGGAAAGTTATGACCAACCTAGATAGCATATTCAAAAGCAGAGACATTACTTTGCCAACAAAGGTCCAGCTGGTCAAGGCTATGGTTTTTCCTGTGGTCATGTATGGATGTGAGAGTTGGACTGTGAAGAAGGCTGAGCGCCGAAGATTTGATGCTTTTGAACTGTGGTGTTGGACAAGACTCTTGAGAGTCCCTTGAACTGCAAGGAGATCCAACCAGTCCATTCTGAAGGAGATCAGCCCTGGGATTTCTTTGGAAGGAATGATGCTAAAGCTGAAACTCCAGTACCTCGGCCACGTCATGTGAAGAGTTGACTCATTGGAAAAGACTCTGATGCTGGGAGGGATTGGGGACAGGAGGAGAAGGGGACGACAGAGGATGAGATGGTTGGATGGCATCACTGACTCGATGGACATGAGTCTCAGTGAACTCCGGGAGTTGGTGATGGATAGGGAGGCCTGGCGTGCTGCGATTCATGGGGTCGTAAAGAGTCGGACACGACTGAGCGACTGATCTGATCTCTGATCTCATGCCCATTGAGTTGGTGATGCTATTTAACCATCTTATCCTCGGCTGCTCCCTTCTCCTTTTGCCTTCAATCTTTCCCAGGATTAGGGTCTTTTCTAATGAGTTGGCTCTTCACAGCAGGTAGCCAAAGTATTGGAGCTTCAGTTTCAGCATCAGTCCTTCCAATGAATATTCAGTGTTAATTTCATTTAGGATGGACTGGTTTGATCTCCTTGGGACTCTCCAAGGGACTCTCAGCACCACAATTTGAAAGCATCAATTCTTTGTCTCTCAGCCTTCTTTATGGTCCATCTCTCACATCCATACATGACTACTGGAAAAACCATAGCTTTTTTTACACTGATATTTGTTGGCAGAGTGATGCCTCTGCTTTTGAATATGCTGCCTAGGTTTGTCATAGCTTTCCTTCCAAGGAGCAAGGGTCTTTTAATTTCACCATCTGCAGTGATTTTGGAGTCCAAGAAAATAAAATCTGTCACTGCCTCCACTTTTCCCCCTTCTATTTGCCATGGAGTGATGGGATCAGATGCCATGATCTTAGTTTCATCCAGGCTGCCCAGGGTGAATTCCTGGGCAGGGAACTAAGGTCTGTCTTTGGACTGCTCGCTCCTGTCTCTCTGAGATCACTTCCCTTTGCACCAACACATCCTTCCTAGGCAAATTTACCTAATTCCCTGGCTGAATTTATCATCTGTGTTAGTTTCCTAAGGCTTCTGTGAGAAAACACTGCAGATTGGGTGGCTTAAGCAACAGAAATTTATGGTCTCACAGCTCTGGAGGCTAGAAGTCCAAGATCAAGGTGTGGTGGCGTTGGTTCCTTCTGAGGTCTGTGAGCAACGAAGAATCTGTTCCATCCCCTCTCTCCTAGCTTCTAGCATTTTGCTGGTAATTTCTGATGTCTGTTGGCTTGCTGCCTTTATCTTTCCATGGCAATCTGTGCATTCAAATTTCCCAGTCATGTTGGATTAGGGCCAATTCTCATGATCTCATTTTAACTCAATCACCTCTGCAAAGACCCTGTCTCCAAATTGAGGACACGTCCTGAGATACTGGAGGTGAGCACATGGGCGAGCGTGCTGAGTCCTGTCCAACTCTCTTGTGACAGGTTCCTCTGTCCATGGGATTCTCCAGCCAGGAACACGTGATTCTCTTGTGTCTGCCGCATCAGCAGGTGGGTTCTTTACCACTGCCACCACCTGGGAAGCCTCACCTGGGAGGTGAGGATGTAAATTGGGGGGAGACACAGTTCAGCCCATAGCACCACCTCTGTGCTTCTGAGCCCATGTAACTCTCCTAAACTATAGAGATGCCTCGTCATCATTGGCCAGATTGCTCCACTTGAATGCCCCACGTAACCCTTCATGTTTTCTGGCTTCTACGCACTTTTTGCTCTGTTTGGGGAGTTTCCAGCCACTTGAATCTCGTTTCCACCCCACAGGTATTTTCCAGCCTCTTTTGTGGTCAGGCTCAGGCCCGCGAGCTATTCTCCACCAAGAGGACTTGCCCTATGAAACGCTGATTCAGAAGGAGCAGTTTGAGGAAGGAGGAGGCTTGGAGTGGAGACCGTTTCCCCAGCAGTGGCAGAGGCTTTCAGGGATACGGCAGTTGCAAGTCGAGTGGAGCTCTGGATTCCCAAGTAATATTCGTGCATGTGCGTGCTCAGTCATGTCCAACTCCTTGTCACTCCATGGGCTGTAGCCCACCAGGCTCCTCTGTCCATGGAATTTTCCAGGCAAGAATACTGGAGGGGGTTGCCATTTCCTGCTTCAGGAGATTTTCCTGACCCAGGGATTGGACCGAATCTCTTACATCAGCTGCATCGGCAGGCAGATTCCTTACCACTGCACCATCTGGGAAGCCCATTTCTGGTCAGCAGTGGTTGGAGACAAATGGAGAGTCTGATTGAATTGCAAATGGTGGCCTTGGTGCATCCTGGTGGCGGCCACAGGAGCAGAAGCAGTAGTTTCTTCATCAGGCCAGACTTTTGGTTTTAGTTACTTTACTTGGAAGCTTAATCTCGAGCCAGTTTCTTCAGTTCCACAGACTGTGGGCTATTGAGATAATTTTAATACTCTTATTTTCTGTGTAACCAGCCAGGATCAGCTTCTGTTGCCTACAATTAGGAACGCTGATGCCTGTAGAATTTAGTATTTTAAGGTGGTTTCTGGAAGTCACAGGCCCTAAGCTGTAGAATTAACTGTGAGGAGGAGAATAGGGGTTAATGAGGCTCCAGCCGCTTCAGGCTGGAAAGCTGGTGCGCTTTGTTATGGGGTGGCATGCAGTCAAACTGTGTTTTCGCTACACAATGGGACGGAGTCATAGTCATGCCAATCAGGGCTAGAGGAAGTGGTGGAAAAAATGTAGAATGTTGATGTTGTTGTACTGGTGATTTCCTGCCCCTTTGGCAAAGTCCGCCGAACAGGTTTTCCATAAGAATTATCTGCCAGTTCAAGGGAGAAAGTCTATTAGCAAAGAGGGCACTGGACATTTTCTTGCCCACTGCAGCCCTCCCTTACCTATTTTTTTACCTTTTGAATTTATTTATTTATTTTAAATGAAACAAAGAAGTTAGACATCATAAACCATTAGACACCTTAACAACAAAGAATAAAGATACATAAAGCAAAAATCAGAAGAAACATAAGGGAAAAGAAATAATATATGATCATATGAGACATATAAACATTTTTTTGAGAGTATTTTATCAAAGTGCAGAAAAAAATAATAGGAGTGTCTTGAATGATGTCATTAATAGTTTAAATATAATAGATTTATATTTAATTAATTTATATTAATTATATCCTACACAAATATATTTAAAATGTTATATCTCACACATTGTTATTAGATGTCCATAGGACCATAGGACATTTAGAAAAACTGCTAAAAAGTTACACACTACTAAATTTCAAAAAGCAGAATTCTTTTTTGTGTATGAGATTCAGTTACATATACACATATGTTATTTTTGACATTATTTTCCATTACAGGTTATTACAAGGTATTCCCTGTAGTTACCTGTGTTTATAGTAAATCTTTTTTGCTAGTTGTATATCTATTTTTTAAAATTAGAAATCTAGCATTCTATTCATACTAAGTCAAACAAGTAGAATCAAAATGTCATAGATTTTTTAGTTAGGCAAAAATTCATAAATTTTCTAATACATATTATACATATTATTTATATGTATGTTTACAAAAGCTTTTCTACTGTGCGTGATAAAGGCTTGAGAAAGAACATCAAGAAGAAAAACAGATGGAGGAATTGGAAAATGTAAACCAAATGAAATGGGAGCACTGAATATGAAATAGAAAAAGTGAAACAAACTAGATAAAAGTAAAACATCCTCATATAGTCCAGTCGTTTTTAAACATGGCTGCTCATTAGAAATGTATCCGGACCTCTGGCAGGAAAAAAAAAAAAAAAACCAACCAAGCAATACCTGGGCATTTGTATTTTTCAAAAAATTCTAAGTAATTCTGATATGTATCTGGATTTTAAAAAATTATTACAGATTTTTCTATTAAAAGGTAGTTTTGGTGATATAGAATTTTATAATTTTTCTGTTGACCAATCATGATCCAATGGTATTAAGTGAGTAATATTTAAATAATCACAATAGCAAAAGATGTTTGTCAATTTTCACAATCAATAGCTAGACAAAAAACAAAAGATAATTACAATGACAAGCCATAATGAGAACATGGTTAACAATATAAAATAATTACATACAATTTGGGGGGTCAAGCAGAGTGATGTGGTTAAGTGGAAGTGCATACACGCACATGGTTTCATCTGCTCAGCCAGTCTATGCATTTTGGCTGGTACATTTAATCCATTTACATTTAAGATAATTGTTAATATGTATGATCCTATTGCTATTTTCTTAAATGTCTTGGGTTTATTTTCTGTAGGTAGGGCTTTTCCTTCTCTTGTTTTCTCCCCAGAGAAGTTCCTTTAGCATTTGTTGTAAAGCTGGTTTGGCAGTGCTAAATTCTCTTAACTTTTGCTTGTCCAGAAAGCTTTTAATTTCTTCACCAAATCTGCAGGAGAGTCTTGCTGGGTAGAGTATTCTTGGCTGCAGATTCTTCCCTTTCATCACTTTAAATATGTCATGCCATTCCCTTCTGGCTTGTAGAGTTTCTGTTGAGAAATCAGCAGATAACCTGATGGGAGGTCCCTTATATGTCCTTTGCTGTTTTTCCCTTGTTGCTTTTAATATTTTATCTCTGTCTTTAATTTTTGTTTGTTTGGTTACTATGTGTCTTGGTGTGTTCCTCCTTGGGTTTATCCTGCCTGGGACTTTCTGTGCTTGTTGGACTTGGCTGACTATTCCCTTTCCCATGTTAGGGAAGTTTTCAACTATTATCTCTTCAAATATTTCCTCAGGTCCTTTCTCTCTCTCTTTTATCCCTATAATGTGAATGTTCATGCTTTTAATGTTGTCCCAGAGGTCTCTTCAGTTGTCTTCATTTCTTTTCATTCTTTATCCTATATTCTGTTCCGAGGCAGTGATTTCCACCATTCTGTCCTCCATGTCATTTACCCATGCTTCTGCCTCAGTTATTCTGCTATGGATTCCCGTTAGTGTATTATCCATCTCTCTTTGTTTGTTCTTCAGTTCCTGTTCAGTTCATTTTAGTTGCTCAGTTGTGTCTGACTCTTTGCAACCCCATGAACTGCAGCATGCCAGGCCTCCCTGTCCATCACCAACTCCCAGAGCTTGCTCAAACTCATGTCCACTGAGTCGGTGATGCCATCCAGCCATCTCATCCTCTGTCGTCCCCTTCTCCTCCCGCCTTCAATCTTTCCCAGCATCAGAGTCTTTTCCAATGAGTTAGTTCTTCATCAGGTGGCCAAAGTATTGGAGTTTCAACTTCATCATCAGTCCTTCCAATGAACATTCAGGACTTATTTCCTTTAGGATGGACTGGTTGGATCTCCTTGCAGTCCAAGGGACTCTCAAGAGTCTTCTCCAACACCACAGTTCAAAAGCATCAATTCTTCAGCACTCAGCTTTCTTTATAGTCCAACTCTCACATCCATCCATGACTACTAGAAACACAATAGCCTTGACTAGATAGACCTTTGTTGACAAAGTAATGTCTCTGCTTTTCAATATGCTATCTAGGTTGGTCATAACTTTCCTTCCAAGGAGTAAGCGTCTTTTAATTTCATGGCTGCAATTACCATCTGTAGTGATTTTGAAGCCCCCAAAAATAAAGTCTGACACTGTTTCCACTGTTTCCCCATCTATTTCCCATGAAGTGATGGGACCAGATGCCATGATCTTAGTTTTCTGAATGCTGAGTTTTAAGCCAAATTTTTCACTCTCCCCTTTCACTTTCATCAAGAGGCTCTTTAGTTCTTCTTCACTTTCTGCCATAAGGGTGGCATCATCTGCATATCTGAGGTTATTGATATTTTTCCCAGCAATCCTGATTCCAGGTTGTGCTTTATCCATCCAACATTTCTCATGATGTACTCCGCATATAAGTTAAATAAGCAGGGTGACAATATATAGCCTTGACGTACTCCTTTTCCTATTTGGAACCAGTCTGTTGTTCCATGTCCAGTTCTAACTGTTGCTTCTTGACCTGCATACAGGTTTCTCAGGAGGCAGATCAGATGGTCTGGTATTCCCATCTCTTTCAGAATTTTCCACAGTTTATTTTGATCCACATAGTCTAAGGCTTTGGTGTAGCCAATAAAGCAGAAATAGATGTTTTTCTGGAACTCTCTTGCTTTTTTGATGATACAATGGATGTTGGCAGTTTGATCTCTGGTTCTTCTGACTTTTCTAAATCAGCTTGAATATCTGGAAGTTCGCAGTTCACGTACTGTTGAAGCCTGGCTTGGAGAAATTTGAGCATTACTTTGCTAGCGTGTGAGATGAATGCAACTGTGCGGTAGTTTGAGCATTCTTTGGCATTGCCTTTCTTTGGGATTGGAATGAAAACTGACTTTTTCCAGTCCTGTGGCCACTGCAGAGTTTTCCAAATTTGCTGGCATATTGAGTGCAGCACTTTCACAGCATCATCTTTTAGGATTTGAAATAGCTCAACTGGAATTCCATCATCTCCACTAACTTTAATTCTTGTAGGTCTTTGGTAAACATTTCTTGCATCTTCTCAATCTTTGCCTCTATTCTTTTTCTGAGATCCTGGATCATATTCACTGTCATTATTCTGAATTCTCTTTTGGGAAGTTTGCCTATTTCCACTTCATTTAGTTGTTTTTCTGGGATTTTATCTTGTTCATCTGGGATATACTTTTCTGCTTTTTCATGTTGATTAACTTGCTGTAAAGTGGTTTTGTTTTAGTCACTGTGGGACTGTGGTCCTTCTTTCTTCTTCTGTCTGCTCTCTGATGAAGGAGGCTAAGAGGCTTATGTAAGCCTCCTGATGGGAGGGTGTGGTGGTGGGAAAAACTGAGTCTAGCTCTGGTGGGCAGGGCCTTGCTCAGTAAAGCTTTAATCCAATTATCTGCTGATGGATGGGGTTGTGCTCCCTCCCTGGTAGTTTTTTGGCCTAAGGCGACTCAGCCCTTGGGTTTATGGGCTCTATGGTCAGGTTAATGGTGACCTCCAAGAGGGTTTACACTGTAGGGGACCTTCCCAGACATCTGCTACCAGCCCCCCGAACCCTGCGGTGAGCCCCTGCCCACCCACGCCTCCACAGGAAACTCTCAACACTAGCGGGTGGTTTTGGTTCAGTTTTCTTTGGAGTCACAGCTCCTTTTCTCTGAGTCTTGGTATGTGTGAGGTTTTGTTTGTACCCTCCAAGACTGGAATCTCTGTTTCCCCCAGTCCTGTGGACGTCTTGTAATCAAATCCCATTGGGCTTAAGGTCCCGCTGGAGACTCCCAGTCCCTTTGTTGGGTCCCCAGGCTGGGAAGCCTCATGTGAGGTTCTGAACTTTCATAACAGTGGAGAACTTCTTCGGTATTATTATTCTCCAGTTCGTGGGTCACCTACCCGGCGGGTATGGGATTTGATTTTATCGTGATTGTGCCCCTCCTGCTGTCTTGCTGCAGCTTCTTCTATATCTTTGGACGTGAGGTATCTTTTTTTGGTGGGTTCCAGTGTCCTCCTGTCAATGGCTGGTCAACAGCTAGTTGTGATTTTGGTGCTCTCACTGGGGATGAGTGAATGTTCTTCTATTCTACCATCTCCCCCCTTTGGATTGTCTTGAGACAAAGACCTTTAAATTAAGTGAGAAGTAGGTTGGTGGAATACAGAGGTAAAAAATCAGGTCTTTAGACTTAAAGATTCTGCAGGGGAGGCAGAATTTTATCTCTATTCTTTCTGGGTCTTTGGCTGGGCCTGAGAATTAAATTCACTAAAACAGATTAACAGGAGAAAAGCATATGGATTTTTTTTTTTGGTCACGGCAGGTGGCCTGTGGGATCTTTGTTCCCTGACCAGGGATCGAACTCACACCCCCTGCTTTGGAAACTCGGAGTCCTAACTGCTGGGCCACCAGGGAAGTCCCAGCATATGGATTTTGAAAATGAAGGCCGACCTGCCCCCTGCCCCCAACCCAAAGAGTAGAGGCCTAAGTACTTATATACTTGGTTGAACAAAGAGAGGCAACAGTGGAAAAGTAACTAAAACACATGGGGAGACTAAGGTAAAATGAGTTATTTTAACAAGGTCTGTTTGTATAGATTTCTGCTGCTCCCACTCCCATCTCTGGTGGTAAGAATGTTTCTTTCCTCCTGGCATCTTGCACTATGGAGTTTTGCCTCCTGCTTTCAGGAAGAAGAGTGCAGGCTGTGGGGAGGTGGGCAGGGGTGGTCAGAATGTCCTTCTTGTACCTTCTGTTTTTCAAATGTCTTTATCTTAAAATAATCCTTATGTCAAAGTAGCATATTTGGAGTTGACATATTCTGCCAATTTTCAGCTCTGGAAAAGAGCTGGCTGGACAAGATCTTTTGATAAGGGTTATTCATAGAACTGAAGCAAATAGAGGAAGCCTGCTAAAATCTTAAAAGTTTCGATTATCAAAGAACCTCCTGGGCTGTTCAGTACAGCCTGTGAAGCCCCTAAGCTATTGATGGGACCGGATATACGTGAGCAGGAGTGTCTGCTAAAGCTTGACAGCTTCCAGAAAGGGCATTTTCCCCAGTGCCTGACTCAGGCGCAGCTATAGTGATGGAAAGAGAGTAGGATAAATAAAGTTATTTTAATTAAAAAATTCCATTAGGAGATTAAAGCAGAGAGGGAATTTTAAGGGAGTTTAGGAGACTGTTACAAGCTAATGACTACTCAAAAAAAGAATCCAGTAACCTAGCAACAATCTAGGCTACCTTGAAGGAAGACCAGACACATCCGGTACCAAGCACACTCAAGCTACAAACCCTGATAGCTGAAACACAAGAAAATAGATATGGGGTCTGAATGTTGCTTCATGAAATCAGGGAGTTAATGGTCCTTGAAGAGTAGCATCTCTGCTTGCAGCCAAGATAGGACTAGAGGTGAAAGGGGAAAGAAGCTAAATGAAAGGGAACATTATACTGAAACCTGAGATGAATTCAGTTCAGTTCAGTTCAGTTCAGTCACTCAGTCATGTCCGACTCTGTGATCCCATGAACCGCAGCCCGACAGGCCTCTCTGTCCATCACCAACTCCCGGAGTCCACCCAAACCCATGTCCATTGAGTCCGTGATGCCATCCAACCATCTCATCCTCTCTTGTCCCCTTCTCCTCCTGCCCTCAATCTTTCCTAGCATCAGGGTCTTTTCAAATGAGTCAGCTCTTCGCATCAGGTGGCCAAAGTATTGGAGTTTCAGCTTCAACATCAGTCCTTCCAATGAACACTAAGGACTGATTTCCTTTAGGATGGACTGGTTGGATCTCCTTCAAGTCCCTTGCAGTCCAAGGGACTCTCAAGTCTTCTCCAACACCACAGTTCAAAAGCATCAGTTCTTCTGAGCTCAGCTTTCTTTATAGTCCAACTCTCACATCCATACATGACCACTGGAAAAACCATAGCCTTGACTAGATGGACCTTTGTTGGCAAAGTAATGTCTCTGCTTTTTAATATGCTGTCTAGGTTGTTCATAACTTTCCTTCCAAGGAGTAAGCGTCTTTTAATTTCCTGGCTGCAATCACCATCTGCGGTGATTTTGGAGCCCAGAAAAATAAAGTCAGCCAGTTGCCACTGTTTCCCCATCCATTTGCCATGAACTGATGGGACCAGATGCCATGATCTTCGTTTTCTGAATGTTGAGCTTTAAGCCAACTTTTTCACTCTCTTCTTTCACTTTCATCAAGAGGCTCTTTAGTTTTTCTTCACTTTCTGCCATAAGGGTGGTGTCATCTGCATATCTGAGGTTATTGATATTTCTCCCGGCAATCTTGATTCCAGATTACCAGATTTTAGTATGTCACCACACTTCTGCTAACAAACATATGATTTAATTGGTGCCATGACAGTCCCGGTTAGACTATACAGTGTTAAAGGAGGAACTAATGACGTAAGCCTTGATAGCTACCACAACGTGAGGAAGGAGGTGGTCTTCCCTTCCCCACTTTTCTTTTGCTTATAAAAATAAAGTCCTCCGGTCTTGGGGCAGAGACTATCTCTCACAAGCATCCTGTGCTAATAAGCTCATTCTTTAAAAAGCAGAGACATGACTTTGTCAACAAAGGTCCCTTTAGTCAAGGCTATGGTTTTTCCAGTAGTCATGTATGGATGTGAGAGTTAGACTATAAAGAAAGCTGAGCGCCAAAGAATTGATGCTTTTGAACTGTGGTGTTGGAGAAGACTCTTGAGAGTCCCTTGGACAGCAAGGAGATCCAACCAGTCCATCCTAAAGGAAATCAGTCCTGGGTGTTCATTGGAAGGACTGATGTTGAAGCTGAAACTTGAATAATTTGGCCACCTGATGTGAAGAGCTGACTCATTTGAAAAGACCCTGATGCTGGGAAAGATTGAAGGCGGGAGGAGAAGGGGACGAGAGAGGATGAGATGGTTGGATGGCATCACCGACTCAATGGACATGAGTTTGAGCAAGCTCTGGGAGTTGGCGATGGACAGGGAGGCCTGGCGTGCTGCAGTGGGAGGTTGCAAATAGTCGCTCAGACAGGACTGAGCGACTGAATTGAACTGAACTTGCTTGCCATTTGGTCTCTCACTGAACTCTTCCTGGCTCTGAGACATAAGAACCTGAGCTTCAGAAACTCCAGTTATCAGGTGAATGGTTTTAGTTAAAAGACAGTTAGTTGTTCGAGTCCCCTCCTAAGTTCGGGCTGGTGGATTCTTGTCCCAATCTGAACTCTGGCTGGGTTCAAGTGCCATCTGGTTTTATCAGGAAATAGCAAACTAGGAGAATCCCCCCAGGGGTCAGAACAGGGGCTGCCTAAGGGGCTAGTCAAGGAGCTCCACTGCCAGGGCTGTGAGTGCTCACTGCTCCTGACCAGTGGGGTTTTATGTGCTCCATGGACCAGGGGCTCATGGGTGTTTACCATGCTTCCCTCTTCCCAAAGAGGGTTCAGAAAAGTCATCAATCAATTAATCCATTAATCAGTCACTTGCAGAAGTGATCATTTAAGTTATATCTATCTATACCTGTCTGTCTCACTTCTCCTGTTGGGGAGAGAAATTTGTCTTTAAGCTTAAGTTTATGGATCCTTACTCAAGAGAAGCAATATCTTGACTCTAAACCTCTAAAGATCTTGGATTTTGCATTGGAATCACTGGCTAGCATGAACTTTGCAGCTCTATTTCTTGCGGAGGGGTAAATTCCTTTTATTTATGGGAAGAAGGATGTGTTTGAATGTTGGCTAGCCAAAATGCTGGACTGTGGTAGAAACTGCTAGTGTTCTACCCGAAATATACTCTGTTTATTTTTTTTTTTAACAGAACCCTATTTTGTTTAGGGCTGAAAGTGCTGTCCTCTTCAGCTCCCTTTGTAGGCAGAGGTGGCCAGATGACACACAAACTTAGGATTTCCGGGATGTTTTTGCTTTTCTGACTGAATTTATTCCTGTTTTCACCTTCTTCTTCTGCTTGTCTGGAATGTGGTCGTGGTGCTGGGATTGTGCTAACCTGTAGGTGACCAGGACACACAGAGAAGAGGGTAAAGCTCTCACTGTAAGGTTGGCAACTGGAAAGACAGAAGGAACATGGCTTCCTTACGACAATGGGTGCAACTTACCAGCTCTGAATTGCATGCCTCTGGGCTTGTTATACGGGAAAAGGAAACCGAAGAGCCTTGGATTTTGTTTTTTGTTTTGTTTTTGCTTTGTTTTAACACATTCTTAAATTGATACACATCCAAAATGAAACGCATTACCTTCTCCCTGAAATCCACTCCCCTTCCTATGTTCCCTTCTTGGTTCCCTTGACCACCATCTACTGAGAAATCAACATGCAACCCTTGACTTCTATCTTTTATTTGCTCCTCCCTCAATACCTAACAATTTATTAGTCTTACTGATTTGAAATCCTGTGCAAGCCCCTGTGTCCTTATCCTTAGAAGTAAAATGCTGACTCAAGAGTTAGTAATTGGTAAATATGAAGATGTAGAGAAAAAAATAGCTGTTGGATTGGAGAACTGGTAACAGTTTAGACTGTAATTCTGCCACATAGCAGAATCACCAAACTCATAGTTCCCTGAAAGAGTTAAAGGTCTGACACATGTTCCCAAGTTGTTTTTACAGGAATCAGACGTCCCTCCAGATGAAAGCTGCTGACCACAAGACGATAGACTCTAGACTGGCTGAAACCAGAAGGTTGTTGATGCTTGAAACTTCATCTCCATGCCATCCAGTCCCAGAATTGCCCACAAGTTGATCATGCCTTGCTCCTTGAACACTATAAAACTCCTCACTGTCCCCTACAGGGTGGGTCACACAGTCTTGAGGGCATTAGCCCACTGTGGCCGCCTTTGCCTGACAAACCACGAAAAGCTACTCTTTTCTATGTTACCCCAAATGCTGTCTCCATGTTTCTATTCAGGGAACAGAGCCTGAGTTATGGCAACAGATCCAATGTTTACATCTTTTCCTGTTTTAAGTTGAATTGAGTGTGTACGAGCTCAGCCATTTCAGTCGTGTCCGACTCTTTGTGACTCTATGGACTGTAGCTCACCAGGCTCCTCTGTCCATGGGATTCTCCAGGCAAGAATACTGGAGAGGGTTGCCATGCCCTCCTCCAGGGGATCTTCCTGACTCAGGGATCGAACCCGCGTCTCTAATGTCTCCTGCACTGACAGGCAGGTTCTTTACCACTAGTGCTACCTGGGAAGCCCCATAAGTTGAACTCTGTCCCCCCTAAAAGATGTCTTAAATTCCTAGTCCCCAGGATCTCAGAATGGGTCCTTACTTGGAAATAAGGTGGTTGCTGGTGTAATTAGTTAAGATGAGATTATGCTGAAGCAGGGTGGATCCTTAGTCCAATACAACTGGTGTAGGAAGATGACGTGAAGAGACAGAGACCCACAGGGAGAACACAGAGGCGGAAACTGGGGAGATGCAGCGGCAAGCCAAGGAGCATGAGGACTGATGGCCCCCCAGAAGCTACGATGAAGGAAGGGATATTCTATCCAGAGTCCCAGAGGGAACACAGCTCTGCTGACACTGTGATTTTGGACTTCTAGCCTTCAGAACTGTGAGAGAATATATTTCTGTTATTCAAGCACCGTATCTGTGGTACTTTGTTACAACAGCCTCAGGGTACTTAAACACGCCCTGGTGCATTCACTCTCTACCAAGTCACGAGACTCCCATTTTGCTGCAAGTCTCTGAACTGGTCCCCCAGTTTCCAGTGTTGCTTCCTTTCCATTCCTGCCCCAGATAACAGCCTGGATGAGCTTTCTAAAGCTCAAGTTACTCTCTTGTTTACACATGTTTCAGTGGCTTCTCAGTACTCTAAAGATAAAATTCAGGTAACTCCCTTACCTGATACAAAAGGCCCTGTGTGCCTTTCCAGCGGCCACTGGTCTCATGCTGTTTGGTTCCTTTTGATGCCTGTGAAATCCCCCCTGTGTTCCTACCCAGTTTGACTCCTAGCTTTAAATCCCATTAGATGTCTTTTCTCCCAAAAAGCCATCCTCGACTCTCCCAACACTGATATTGCCCCTGCTGAGTGCTCTCTTAAAGCCTGGCTCTTCTCTATCAGGACTTTCCTGGTGGCTCAGATGGTAAAGCGTCTGTCTACAATGTGGGAGACCTGGGTTTGATCCCTGGGTTAGGAAGATTCCCTGGAGAAGGAAATGGCAACCCACTCCAGTACTCTTGCCTAGAAAACCCCTTGGACAGAGGAGCCTGGTGTCCATGGGGTCACAAAGAGTCAGACACAACTGAGCGACTTCACTTTCACTTTCACTTCTCTGCTGCTACTGCTAAGTCGCTTCAGACGTGTCCGACTCTGTGTGACCCCATAGACGGCAGCCCACCAGGCCCCGCCGTCCCTGGGATTCTCCAGGCAAGAACACTGGAGTGGGTTGCCATTTCCTCCTCCAATGCATGAAAGTGAAAAGTGAAAAGTGAAAGTGAAGTCGCTCAGTCGTGTCCGACTCTTAGGGACCCCATGGACTGCAGCCTACCAGGCTCCTCTGTCCATGGGATTTTCCAGGCAAGAGTACTGGAGTGGGGTGCCATTGCCTTCACTTCTCTATCAGAACACAAATCCTGTTTGTTTTGATGCTTGCCTGCGTGTCTATCTTCCTCCTTAGCCTGCAAGCTCCTGGATCAGGGACTGCGTCTTCCCTGGCAAGATAGCATTGGTGACCAGCAATGACTGCCCCATTTCAGGTGTTCAATACATTGGACTGATGGGAACAGAGGGCTGACTGCTTTTATTATCTTTCCCCTGAGTTTCAGGTTTTGAAAGATTTTAACTACTAAACACAATTTATTATTTAAGTTAACCTATTTGGTCTTATCCAGAGGTTCATGCATAGCTTTCTTTTCTTTCTTCCTACCTTCCTCCCCTTTTTCTTTCTTTCATGTTGAAGACTGCTTTCAAACCGTTTTCCTTTTGAGGAATAACTTGGGGACCTAACAATCCTGATTTTTCAATCTCGTTAATCTCCCTCCATTTAATAGACAAGGAAACTGAGGCCCCCGGGAGATGAGATGACTTGCCTGAGGTCTAAGTGAGTTAGTAAAGTCACCAGGCTAAAACTCAAGTTTTCTAACTTCTATCAGGATTCTTTCTGCTCTTTCACAATAGCTGAGCCAGTTGTGTGTTGGTGTAATGTTTAACAACCGGCTTTCAATGGGAAACAAAAAACAGCCTCAATTTGCAGCATTTGTCAGTTTCTGCCATGTAAATGCTTTCACCTTGGCTAATTTCAAGCTACCTCTGTGAAGTCACTGAATATGAGAGTTACTTCCAGCAGTCTCCAAATTCCACGCTTTCTTCAAGGTTTGTAGCGTTGGAGGCTTCAGCTCCTCTGAAAGTGGCTGTTGCCAGAACTTGTTAAATTCTGGCAATGAAATGATGTAAATTGCTATAAATAAAAGTAAAGGATCCCTAAGGAATGACCTGCTGAAAATACGACACGATGGAAAACTCAAATGAACAGAAAATTGTTGTTCATTGTGATGGGTTGGAACCAAAAGCTAGTGATAACCTCTGCAAATATGAGTTAGTGAAATAGAAATACAAGTCCGCAAACAGTCCACCTCCACTTGGTAGCTTTTCTGACTTACCTCAGGCAGAAATAATTCCTCCTTCCCTTAGTAGTTCCCATATATTTATAGTCAGTCGCTTTTTCTTATTTTTAGAATTGCCTACAGAGTGTATCCAAAGTCCCTAGCTTGGCAAAGAGGTTTTTTACCCAATGAATTTTCAAAGGAGGCGGAGTGGGGGTAGCAGGAGGAACACAGGCGAGGGGGCTTGTCGATTCTGGGTTCACCTTTTGTCGCACTTACTGCTCTGCAGCCTCAGGCCAGGGTCTTGACTTCAGTTTCTTTATTCTTGGATACGTTCCTTGTGAGGTTGATGCAGTATGAACCAGTGTAAGAATCTCAGGTACCTAACAGGTCACCTCGCACATTCTAAGAGGCAAGAAATACCTGTTCTCTCCTTTGATAGATTAAACATTTCCTGCCTGTGCAAATCATCTGTACGTTTTTTTTAAGACCTGTTTTTCTATGAATGAATGAGTTCATTTGCTCACTCTCCTAACAAGTATTCAGAGAGAGAAAAATGCCTCTGTGGATCAACTCTCTGATTCCACTGTCTTTAAGATGTAGTGGTTTTGCAGAAGAAGGACACAGGTAAGTTCTTGAACTCAGGGGTCAGGGTGGCCAGGTAAGAGCCCAGGAAAGTTGCTCTTAAATGTGGACCAAAGTGCAGAAGTGTGGTAATGAGGAGCCTGCTCATGATTAAGCTGCACCAAAGACTCTGTGAGTTGCCCTAGTGCCCCCACTAAGGTCTGGGTACCTAATTCACAGCCTTACACCCACTCCTTTAACTCTTCTTTTAGTCTCATGGGTGGAGAAGGCAATGGCACCCCCCCCCCCCCCCCAGTACCCTTGCTTGGAAAATCCCATGGATGGAGGAGCCTGGTAGGCTGTAGTCCATGGGGTCACAAAGAATCGGACACAACTGAGCGACTTCATTTTCCCTTTAGCCTCATGGGGGTAGAATTATCCCCATTGATGAGAAAACTGACACACAGAGAAGTCCATGCTCTGTCGTGTTCCTTGTACATCTACTACGTGCCAGGCACTGTTCTAGGCATTGGGAAGAGCATGGGCAGACAGACGAAAAGTCCTGCCCTTGTGGAACTGACATGAGCAAGGCAACAAACAAGATGAATAAGTATATATAACATACGTCAAGTGGTGCTAAGTACCCTGAAGAAAAATAAAACTGAGCAGGAGTTTTGGGGCAAGGGAGACTGCAGTTTGATGTCAAGTTGTGGGGAAAGGTCTCAGGAAGAATATGGCCTCCGGGTAAAGAGGAGACAGAGCAGGCCAAAGGGATAACTAGTTCAGAAACTTGCCCGAGGTTACTGGGAAGTGTCTGGGCACTGGAATGACTGTGTGTCAGGCTCTAAAGCCAAGGCTTTCATTTCATCAGGCCTCTTTTTCAAGAAGCAGTGCTGCTCTCCTCTAAGCACAGCGTATGTGTGGGTGTGTGTGTTTCTCTGTCTGTCTGTCCATCTGTAAAAGTATTCCATTTCTCTGGGCTGATCCCTGTGGGCCCCCCTGAGCTTCCCTGACAGCTCCCAGGGACTGAGGCCTCACATTATTGGTTTTCACGGAAACTTGGCAACTTTCTCTCTACCCGCCCTTTGCCCTGCAACCACATTCCAATGGCTTTATTTGTGTGCCTTGGAGCCCGGCCAGGGCTGGGCCTGGGACAGGTTGCCATGGTGATCTCCTACTCCTTCCAGATAGAACTTCTCAAGGATGTTGCCCTTGGGCTTGAAATAGTTCAGGCCTGCTCTCAGCTGCAGCAGAAGCTGAAATAGGGAACCTCACTTGCTCAGCTTTTCAACTCACACAAACCGAACCCTCGGTGAGAACGACTTCTGGGGGGTCGTTCTCCAAGGCACCCTAGATTTAGGATCGGGGATGGTTTTTCCCTTGGACTGCAAGGAGATCGAACCAGTCTATCCTAAAGAAAATCAGTCCTGAATATTCATTGGAAGGACTCCTGCTGAAGCTGAAACTCCAATACTTTGGCCACCTGATGCGAAGAACTGACTCACTGGAAAAGACCCTGATGCTGGGAAAGATTGAAGACGGGAGGAGAAGGGAATGACAGAGGATGAGGCGATTGGCTCTGGGAGTTGGTGATGGACTGGGAGGCCTGGAGTGCTTCAGTCCATGGAGTTGCAGAGTTGGACACAACTGAGTGACTGAACTGAACTGAACTGAGGTGTCATATTCAGAGCCTGTCTCTGAGAATCCTGCAGAAACAGAACAGTTTTTTAAAAACTCTGCTGAGGAAAGATTATCCAATAAAATGTACCCATTTTAAGTGCAGGGTTCCATGAGATTTGACAATGCATACACTCGTGTAACGACTACCACAATTTAAGATATAAAACCTTTCTCCCCGTGCCCCCGCCACAAAGTTTCTTCCTGTTGCTTTGCAACAGGAGTTCAGTTCAGTTCAGTTCAGTCGCTTAGTCGTGTCTGACTCTTTGCCACCCCATGGGCTGCAGCACACCGGGCCTCCCTGTCCATCACCAACTCCCGGAGCTCACCCAAACTCATGTCCATAAAGTTGGTGATGCCATCCAACCATCTCATTCTCTGTCATCCTCTTCTGCCTTCAATCTTTCCCAGCATGAGGGTCTTTTCCAGTGAGTCAGTTCTTCACATTAGGTGGCCAAAGTATTGGAGTTTCAGCTTCAGCATGAGTCCTTCCAATGAATATTCAGGACTGATCTCCGTTAGGATGGACTGGTTGGATCTCCTTGCAGTCCAAGGGACTCTCAAGAGTCTTCTCCAATACCACAGTTCAAAAGCATCAATTCTTCGGTGCTCAGCTTTCTTTGTAGTCCAACTCTCACATCCATATATGACTACTGGAAACACTATAGCTTTGACTAGACAGACCTTTGTTGGCAAAGTAATGTCTCTACTTTTTAATATGCTGTCTAGGTTGGTCATAGCTTTTCTTCCAAGGGGCAAGTGTCTTTTAATTTCATGGCGGCAGTTACCATTTGCAGTGATTTTTGGAGCCCCCCAAAATCAAGTCTCTCACTCTTTCCACTGTTTCCCCATCTATTTGCCATGAAGTGATGGGACTGGATGCCATGATCTTAGTTTCCTGAATGTTGAGTTTTAAGCCAACTTTTTCACTTTCATCAAGAGGCTCTTTTGTTCTTCTTTGCTTTCTGCCGTAAGGGTGGTGTCACCTGCATATCTGAGGTTATCGATATTTCCCCCGGCAATCTTGATTCCAGCAGCAGGAGTTATTGGATGCTATTTGCAGTTAGTGGATGCTATTCCTCAGTAGAGGAAATGTACAGAATAGCCCATTCTCAAGGTTCTGAACATTAAAGGTGTAACACTTTCCCCTTTGTATAGAGATGAAAAGTTGCAGAACAGAGAATAATATTTGTTTGGTGGAAGGTTTCTGGGAACACTGTGACCTGAGCTATGCGGACAGCTACAAGAACAAAGGATTCCAGCACCAAGAAGTTTGCCGTAACCGCCCCCCTTCCCCTTTTAGTATCAAAGAAGCCGCAGTTCTACTTCAGGTAAGCTGGTTCTTTGGGACACTAGTGTTCCCAGCCTGCTGGCTTTCTGAATAAAGCCGCTCTTCCTTGCCCCAACGCCTAATCTCTCAATTTAGCGGCCTGTTGTGTAGTGAGCAGCACAAGCTTGGACTCGGTAACATGATCACAGCTTGTCCATTCTCTTATTGTTAGGCATCTGGGTTGTTTTTCATCTTTAGTTATTACAAATACAGTCGCTATGTACATTTGTGTATAAATCTTTGTGTGAACACACACTTTTATTTCCCTTGGATAGTACCAGGAGTGGGAAGGCTGGGTCATGTGATAAATACTGTGGAACATTAGCGGAAACTGCCACATAACATGCTGGCCAGCAGCACTGACTAGGCGCAACTGGGTTTTGCTCCAGGGACTAGAACTATTGAAACCAAGCTCCCTTAAAACAGAGTTCCCCTGCTGAGTTCATGGTTAACCTCTCTAGCCAAAACTGTAATCCTTTGTTGTCCTGTTCCTCAGGATTGAGGAGTATCAAAGAGATGGTTGGATGGCATCACTGACTCAATGGACATGAGTTTGAGCAAGCTCCAGGAGTTGATGATGGACAGGCAAGCCTGACGTGCTGCCGTCCGTGGGGTTGCAAAGACTTGGACATTACTGAACGACTGAACCGAACTGAATTGAAAGAAAAGGGGGCATTGAAACTGAGTAGAATCCTGTGGGACCCTCCCAAGTACAAAAGCCCCTCTGTGTTTCCTGTTTCTCCTAGGCCTTCCCTGAGTTTCAGAGAACAGACTTGAGCAGTTACTAACTAGGGAGGTGAGGGAATGCAGAAACAAAGGAAAAGCCGTCAGGAAACAAGAGTTGAGGACTTCCCTGCCGATCCAGTGGTTAGAACTCTCCGCTTCCAATGCAGGGGGCCCAGGCGCCGTCCCTGGTCAGGGAACTAGATCCTGCATGTCGCGACTGAAAGAACTGCCATGCTGCAACTGAGGATCCCGCATGCTGCAACCAAGATCAAAGACCTCGTGTGCTGCAGCTGAGACCCATGAAGCCAAGTTAAGAAAAGAAACACTTCAACAGATAGAGGCCTAGTTCTTCCTCAAGGGATATATCAATATGTAATAATCTGATGTGTATTTTTGAGTTGTTCTGCAGAAACTAAGATCCTCACCCAGTTGGAGGATGGTGACAGCATGCTGACCACAATCATGTAGACTCTAGACTGGTTGGAGCCAGAAGGTTGATGATTAGGATTCCTGAAACACCAGCATGTAACGTCACCACAAACCAATCCGAAGAAAGTCTATGAGCTGCCACAGTCACTGCAAATGTTGCCTTGAAAAACCGTCCCCCGAGCACCATCTGAAGGTTCAGGTCTTTTGAGCCTGAGTTGCCTGTTCTCCTTGCTTTAGGTCTTGCAGTAAAAGCTCTACTTTCCTTTACTGCAACCTGATGTCAGTAGACTGACTTTGGATGAGCAGACCCATGTCACTTTGGTAACACTACCGGTACCTTGTGAGAAGGGCAGAGCAGGGATTTCAAGGTAGCAAGAAGGGAGAGCAGGGGCCTCTATCAATGAGTAACTTGTCTGCCTATTTAGGGAAATTTCCGTGAATACCTATTGGTAGGTAGCTAAGGACACGTTGGGGAAGAGTCAGGTAGTGAAGTGGCCACAAGGAGGAATGTTTGAGGGCAGTAGGGTGAATGCGTGAAGGGGACTGTGGGAGCTTTAGAAAGATGTGTGTGTAGTGGGGAGGGGACTCAGTTATAGACCCCCGAAATCTCAGTACAAAGTCTGGTGTTTGGTCATTGCCGGTTCTCCTCAGGGCAGCTTGCTTTCCTGTCCTGTTTCCCACTTCTGAGTGTCCCCTACTATCCAGGAGAAAGGAAGGCAAAAGGAAGAACATGTATTTGTTGTGTCTGCTGTGTCTCAGCACTAGACATACTTTTCTTGTTTAATCCTCCCGAAGACTTGGCAACGTGTGTGTTTTTCATCCAGTCTTTGAGATTAAAAGAATTTTAGTGATTAGATGTAAACAATCATCAAAGGAGGGTATTAGGCAGAGTCACTGCTCTTCGTAAGAAGGAGATAGCTGGACTGGGGCGAGTGGAGGGGTCAGACTAGCAGGGGATCAGCAGCTAAGAAGGGGAAGATGTGAGAGAGAAGGACAGACGGTCAGAGACAGAGAGACAGCCAGAGACAGAGGGAGGAGCAACTGTGGCAGCTGCTGAAGGGAGAGGAATTTGAGGAAAGAGCTGAAAGGCTATAGAATATGCCACCCCTGAACATGACCGTGGGCGTTTAGGACGTGCTATGCCACCAAAGTTCCACTCAAATGGCAGAAAGCGAAGAGGAACTAAAGAGCCTCTTGATGAGGGTGCAGGAGGAAAGTGAAAGAGCGGGCTTAAGACTAAATATTAAAAAAACCAAGATCATGGCATCTGGCCCCATTACTGCATGGTAAATAGAAGGGGAAAAGGTGGAAGTAGTGACAGATTTCCTCTTCTTGGGCTCTCAGATCACTGCGGATGGTGACTGCAGCCATGAAATCGGAAGACGATTGCCTCTTGGCAGGAGAGTGATGACAAACCCAGACAGTGTGTTGAAAAGCAGAGACAATACTCTGCCGACAAAGCGCTGTATAGTCAAGGCTATGGTCTTCCCAGTGGTCGCTTAAGGTTTTGAGAGCTGGACCGTAAAGAAGGTGGAGCGCCAAAGAATTGATGCCTTCGAACTGTGGTGCTAGAGAAGACTCTTGAGAGTCCTTTGGACAGCAAGGAGATTAAACCAGTCAATCCTAAAGTAACTCAACCCTGAATATTCACTGGAAGGACTGATGCTGAAGCTGGAACTTCAGTATTTTAGTCATCTGATGTGAACAGACAACTCATTGGAAAAGTTCCTGATGCTGGGAAAGACTGAGGGCAGAAGGTGAAGAGGGCGTCAGAGGCTGAGATGGCTGTACGGCATCACCAGTGCAACAGACATGAACTTGGGCAAACTCCAGAAGATGGTGAGGGACAGGGAGGACTGGCGTGCTGCAGTCCATGGGGTCACAAAGAGCGGGATACAACTGGAGAACTGAACAACACCAACAACATCCCAAAGGATTCTGCTTTGGTATATCCATTATTTTGAACTGTCAAGTGAAGTGAAGGGAAGTCGCTCAGTCGTGTCTGACTCTTTGTGACCCCATGGACTATAGCCTACTACGCTCCTCTGTCCATGGGATTTTCCAGGCAAGGATACTGGAGTGGGTTCCCTTTTCCTTCTCCAGAGGATCTTCCTGACCCAGGGATCGAACCCAGGTCTCCCGCACTGTAGGCAGACGCTTTACCATCTGAGCCACCAGGGAAGTCCTTGAAAAACAACAAGGACGTGGAGAGACTTGCTCTGAACTCCCCTAACTGCCCAAAGATAAATTATCCAAAAGGAACTCAAATGTCATAAATCCCCTCCCTGGGAATTTCATCAACCAGGGAAGAGTCGTTCTTATCACAGAAGAGGAGACTGGATGTCAACAGATACCCAGACAACTGTCAGGGACTGTCTTATCTCCCATGTAGTCTTCTAAGGGCCCATTCACCTTTCCTAAACATCACGTACCTTAAGAGGCCTACATTCCCTTTCTTCTTTCCCTATTAACATAGCATTTAATCCTGAATTTTAAAACCACCTCTTTGGGGTGCTCCTTTTTCCTGGGTATCTCCCATGTATACATGACCCATACATGTTAATAAGCTTTTGTTTATTTTTCTTTTATCCTTTCTTTTTCTTTTATTACAGGGATCTCAGCCAAGAACTCATAAATGTAAAAAGGAAAATTATTTCTTCCCCTACAGAGTCAAGATTGTGGGGAAGTTTTGCTATGTGATGTGTACTATAATTTTAGGAAAAATGCTCATTATTCATCTTTGCCTTCAGAGGTTGCATGTGTGTGTTTTAGGGTGATTATGTGTGAGTTTGATTTGAAGTCTTTAAAACACTTTTTAAAATTTTGAAAGTATGATAATACATTTACAGGAAACTTGGAAAATACAGAACAAAGTTACATACAGTTCCACTGTATATTAGTTATTTTTTAAAGTAGATGAATTAAGATTTTTAGTTGAAGTTTCAATATCAAGCTCTCAAAAATTAATATAATGAATAGACAGAAAAGTAGAAGGATACAGTAGACCTGAAAAGCACTATGAACCAATTCAAAATAATTAATATTTATACAATTCTAACACAATAACAGGGTACAAATTCTGTTCAAGTTCCCATAGACTATAAACTGAGAGACACTGGAACATGTCCAGGCACATAAAACAATGTGCAAAAGTTTCATGGTTTAAAAGCATTGAAATCCCACAGAGTTTGTTCTCTTATCACTGTGGAATTATGTTAGAAATCAGTTTCAAAAGATATTTGAAAATACCCCTCTTATTTTCAAGTTCAAGTTCAATGTGACATTTACCAAGAGACCTTTGACCTAGCCATTGAAAGCCTCAATAAAGCCTCAATAAAGTCAAAAGACTGAAAAAACAGAAGATGATTGCAGAAAAGTATTTAAATGAGAAATTAGCATCAAGGATACTTTAAAAACCCCATGAATTTGGAAATTAAATGTCCACTTTTAAATGATAGGTGTATCTAAGAAGCTGTAAGAAGAAAAATTAGAAAATATTTGCAACAGAATAAAAATGAAAAGAGAATTTATCAGAATCTGTTGCATGCTGCTGAAGCTGCTCAATGCAGATAAGTACAATGTGGAATCTTGACTAAGGTATGAAAACAAATACTGGATACTAGCCTAAAATTTTGTGAAATTTGAACAAAATCTGTACTTTAGTTAATAATACTGTATCACATGTTAATTTCCTTTTTTATGACATAGTATTTCTTTATATTTTTAGAATTGAATGAGAGGTTTCAAGCCTCATTCAAATTTTTTTTTTTAGAAATCACTAAAATAATCAGCTTTCTAGACTTTTAGCAGTAATATTGGATGCCAGAATAAATGGAACTATATCAAAAGTTTTGAGTGAATATAAATAAAAAATCTAGCATTCTATTCATACTTAGTCAAGCAAGTTATTGGAAAACATAAGCTAAATGAAATGGGAGCAGTGAATATGAAGTGGAAACAGTGAAACAAACTAGATAGAAGATCTTCGTATAGGCCAGTTGTTTTTAAATATGGCTGCTTATTAGAATCACATCTGGAGCTTTGGAGAAAAAAGAATACCTGGGCATCTGTATTTTTCAAAAAATTCCAGGATAATTATACTGTGCATTTAGATTTTTAGAATGTGATTATAGGTCTCTCTATTAAATGGTGCATGCATACACACACCATACCTTTCATCAACTTTTCAAAGCCTTCAGATCCCCAGAAGGTTACAGTGCGCTGATCAAGACGAAAAATGAGTAGAGTCTCATTCCTGCCCCAAGCCTGGAGGCATACACCTCCCATTTGGGGGTCAGGAGGCAGAAAACCTTCTAATTCATAGTTAGCAGGCAGTTCAGGCTTGTACTGACACGCCCTGGAGAAGATCTGGACGACAGGAAGGTCCTACCTCAGTACAGACTCTAGCTCTAGGAGCGGTAGTCCTGCTTCGGGGCTCCACACTGCCCTAAAGAAGGAGCAAGTGCACAGCAGATTCTGCCTCCCCCTAGCTGCTTCTTGATGAGGGGAAGGATTCAGGGACAAAATCTACAACAGCACCAGGCCTTCCCAGGTGGTGCTTTTTGTTAGTCGCTCAGTCGTGTCTGACTCTTTGTGACCCCATGGGCTGTAGCTTGCCAGGCTCCTCTGTCCTTGGGATTCTCCAGGCAAGAATACTGGAGTGGGTTGCCATTTCCTTCTCCAGGGGATCTTCCCCAGCCAGGGATTGAACCTGGGACTCCTGCATTGTGGGCCATTTCCTTACAGTCTGAGGCCCCAGGCAAGTGCCCAGGTGTGGTGAGGGTGATAAAGAACCTGCCCTTGGGTGAGGAAGATCCCTTGGAGGAGGAAATGACAACCCACTCCAGTATTCTTGCCTGGGAAATCCCATGGACAGAGGAGCCTGGTGGGCTACAGTCCATGGGGTTGCAAAGAGTCAGACACGACTGAGCACACACAGGAGCACCAGGGAAAACAATGTGAACTTTGGTCTCACTGTGGCGTTGACTTCAGTTCAGTTCAGTCGCTCAGTCGTGTCCGACTCTTTGCGACCCCATGAATCACAGCACGCCAGGCCTCCCTGTCCATCACCAACTCTCGGAGTCTACGCAACTCCTGTCCATAGAGTCGGTGATGCCATGCAGCCATCTCATCCTCTGTTGTCCCCTTCTCCTCCTGCCCCCAATCCCTCCCAGCATCAGAGTCTTTTCCAATGAGTCAACTCTTAGCATGAGGTGGCCAAAGTACTGGAGTTTCAGCTTTAGCATCAGTCTTTCCAATGAACACCCAGGACTGATCTCCTTTAGGATGGACTGGTTGGACCTCCTTGCAGTCCAAGGGACTCTCAAGAGTCTTCTCCAACACCACAGTTTAAAAGCATCAATTCTTCGGCACTCAGCTTTCTTCACAGTCCAACTCTCACATCCATACATGACCACTGGAAAAACCAGAGCCTTGATCAGACGGACCTTTGTTGACAAAGTAATGTCTCTGCTTTTGAATATGCTATCTAGGTTGGTCATAATGTACATCACCAGATGGTCAACATCGAAATCAGATTGATTATATTCTTTGCAGCCAAAGATGGAGAAACTCTGTACAGTCAGCAAAAACAAGGCTGGGAGCTGACTGTGGCTCAGATCATGAACTCCTTATTGCCAAATTCAGACTTAAATTGAAGAAAGTAGGGAAAACCTCTAGACCATTCAGGTATGACCTAAATCAAATCCCTTATGATTATACAGTGGAAGTGAGAAATAGATTTAAGGGACTAGATCTGATAGACAGAGTGCCTGATGAACTATGGACGGAGGTTCGTGACATTGTACGGGAGACAGGGATCAAGACCATCCCCATAAAAAAGAAATGCAAAAGAGCAAAATGGCTGTCTGGGGAGGCCTTACAAATAGCTATGAAAAGAAGAGAAGTGAAAAGCAAAGGAGAAAAGGAAAGATATAAGCATCTGAATGCAGAGTTCCAAAGAATAGCAAGAAGAGATAAGAAAGCCTTCCTCAGCGATCAATGCAAAGAAATAGAGGAAAACAACAGAATGGGAAAGACTAGAGATCTCTTCAAGAAAATTAGAGATACCAAGGGAACATTTCATGCAAAGATGGGCTCGATAAAGGACAGAAATGGTATGGACCTAACAGAAGCAGAAGATATTAAGAAGAGGTGGCAAGAATACACAGAAGAACTGTACAAAAAAGAGCTTCACAACTCAGATAATCACGATGGTGTGATCACTCATCTAGAGCCAGACATCCTGGAATGTGAAGTCAAGGTGGGCCTTAGAAAGCATCACTATGAACAAAGCTAGTGGAGGTGATGGAATTCCAGTGGAGCTATTCCAAATCCTGAAAGATGATGCTGTGAAAGTGCTGCACTCAGTATGCCAGCAACTTTGGAAAACTCAGCAGTGGCCACAGGACTGGAAAAGGCGTTGTACTTACCTGGTCATATTTGCTGTGGCGTGGGAGTGGAGAGGGTGGTGGTGTTAGTAGATCCACATCAGCTAAACTGTAGGTGGAATTGTGAGGCAGGGAGGGGTGACAGTAGGGAAGCAGGAATCTGGCCGTGCCAAGCTCAGTGACAGGGCCTTGCACAAGTGTGGGCAGTGGTTCTCTGCCCAGGGGGAGGTGGTAGTTGGAGCTGCTGTTGGTGGCTCACGGTTACACTGGGGCAGGAAGATACTCTGGGTGTCACAGCTGAGCGAGTTGTAGGACCAGAAACTCAAGAAAAGAGAAAGTTAACTCCTTCCCCTGCCAGCAGCTGATAAGCGGGCAGCAGACTCAGATGCATAAGTGGCCACTGCGGGTGGTGCTGTCGGCAGCCTGTGGACAAGAACTGAAGAGGGTGGCAGGCAGGCAAGTAGCAATAGCAAGGTCAGTAGCCCAGGGGTGGGAATCTGGTGAAAGGGAAGAAGAGATGCAAGAACCCTTGACTCTTGATGACTCCGTCCAAACCCCTGCACTAGGAGACTTGACCCAGCCTAGCTTGGCTTCTAGCAGTTTAAGGCTGTGTCCGTGAGGCCTTGGGGCCCTCTTTTGAGTTCCTGTCTGGCAAAGCTCAGGGCCATCAAAAGAATTTACTGTTTGTTTTAGCCAATACCTGACCGAAGTCTCTCATCTCCCTTTCTTAGAGCATTTACAAACAAATTTATTCCTAGAGCACTTATTTTCCCTCTATCCCTTTGAGATGTATATGTAATTCTTACAGCTCAGTGGTATCTTTCCCAAGGACTTGAGAGTCATCCTCTTGAAAGCTATCACCAGAAAGGATGGGACCTCCGTCTCCCAGTCTCTTCCCTCCATACTCCCTCCATTCTCTGTTTAAAATGCCCTGATCAGGGACTTCTTGTGTGGTCCAGTGGCTAAGACTCTGTGCTCCCAATGCAGGGGGCCTAGGTTTGATCCCTGGTCCGGGAACTAGATCCCACAAGCCACAACTGAGACCTGGCCCAGCCAAAAAATAAATAGATAAAAATGCCCTAGTCACCTCTGCACAAATATCACAGAGCTCAGCAGTATCCCTAATGTTGGTAGTTACTGAATTAAATCTGGCTTCATGGAGAAGGAAATGGCAATCCACTCCAGTACTATTGCCTGGAAAATCCCATGGACAAAGGAGCCTGGTAGGCTACAGTCTATGGGGTCGCAAAGAGTCAGACAGGACTGAGCGACTTCACTTTCACTTTCATTGTTTTAACTCAGATCCAGCTTTGTTTATCTTTGACAGTTGCTAAGGAGATGGCAACGGCCTGGGGAGCTCAAAGCTACGGACAGACAGACAGACGAGGGGCGAGTCAGAGGTGTGCTGGTGTCCAGGCCAGTGTGACGATGACCGATGGACCGCTGCCTTGGACGGCAGTGGTCTGGGCAGTGTCTGAGGACACAATGGAGGCTGCGCACGGGGGCTTTGGTCCAGAAGGGGCAACAAGATGTGCAGTCTGGAGTGGATGGATGTGGCAGAGAACATGGGAGATTCAACCTCTTGGAAGCCCTCGGAGAGAGGCAAGAGGGGGCCAGGAACCCCAGAAAGGAGGCAGCTGGCATTCTGCTTCCACACTGGTGTCCGTGTTGGATCAGAGTCTTTCTCGATGTTGATGGGGCCACATTTGGGCACACAAACAGCAGAAGCAAACCCCTGTGTGTTATTGCGGCAGTTCTTGGAGATTCCTGTTCACTCGTGAATCTCTTTACTGGAGACCATTTCTAGAGGTCACGGTCATTGACCTCTTGACTGAAAGGATTTTTTTTTTTCCTTCTTTTTCCCAGCAGGAGGGTAAAAGTTCCTTTGCTGCTGCTGCTGCTAAGTCGCTTCAGTCGTGTCCGACTCTGTGCGACCCCATAGACGGCAGCCCACCAGGCTCCTCTGTCCCTGGGATTCTCCAGGCAAGAACGCTGGAGTGGGATGCCATTTCCTTCTCCAATGCATGAAAGTGAAAAGTGAAAGTGAAGTCGCTCAGTCGTGTCCGATTCTTAGCGACCCCATGGACTGCAGCCTACCAGGCTCCTCCGCCCATTGGATTTTCCAGGCAAGAATACTGGAGTGGGGTGCCATTGCCTTTAGAGGGGGAAAAACAGTGAAAAGAAAATTCTAGTAAGTGGGAAGTAACATGGAAGGCCCTTCTTGTATGTGGTAGCTAAATGAATGGGCTCTCAGAGTGAGGTCAGACTTTTGGAAAATTAAGGAAGCCCTATTGAGGGCAGGCAATGGCACCCCACTCCAGTACTCTTGCCTGGGAAATCCCATGGGCAGAGGAGCCTGGTAGGCTGCAGTCCATGGGGTCACTAAGAGTCGGACACGACTGAGCGATTTCCCTTTCACTTTTCACTTTCATGCATTGGAGAAGGAAATGGCAACCCACTCCAGTGTTCTTGCCTGGAGAATCCCAGGGACGGCGGGGCCTGGTGGGCTGCTGTCTATGGGGTCGCACAGAGTCGGACACAACTGAAGTGACTTAGCAGCAGCAGCAGCATTGAGGGCAGGGGTCTTCCCAGGTGGCGCTCGTGGTAAAGAATCCACCTGCCAATACAGGAGACACAAGAGATGCAGGTTTGATCCCTAAGCCGGGAAGATCCCCTGTAGTAGGAAATTGCCCTGTATCCTTGTATCCAGTATCCTTGTCTGGAGTATTCCATGCACAGAGAGAGGAGCCTGGCAGGCTACAAACCATGGGATTGCAAAAGAGTCAGACATGACTGAGCACTTGTCAGCAGTGATTCCATGGAGGGGAGGGGGAAGAGAGTTGGAAATAGGGGACAAAACCGAGAACCCAGGACCAGAAGGCTCCCTGCCTGCCTTTTGGGGACTAAGAGTTGTAATTTCAAACCTGAATTTGAAGTGATATTCAATTTTTATATACAAGCTTCATATTTGCTATAGTTCAGCTCAGTTCAGTTCAGCCACTCAGACATGTCCGACTCTTTATGACCCCATGGATTTGCCATAGTATTTGCAGTTAATCATGTTTCCTCCTCTAGTTTTGTGTTAAGAGGAATCACTGTTTTTCTAGATATTTTTCTCAGATTAAGTTGTGGGGAGCACATGCTATCTGAAGTGGGGGTACCCCAAGAGGAAACAGTACTTACCTGACACAGGGCTTCAGGCGGATGAGTTTAGCCATCTCACAACCTATCTTCAAAAGTAAATGTCAAAAAAATTTTTTTTATTTATTTTTTAATTTATTATTTTGAAATAAATTTTTAAAAAATTTATTTGGTTGCACTGGGTCTTAGTTGGGACAAGCAAGATCTTTAGTTGAGGCATGCAGACTCTTAGTTGCAGCCTGCGGGATCTAGTTTTCTGACCAGGGATTGAACTTGGGTCCCCTGCATTGAGAGCATGGAGTCTTAACCACTGGGCCATCAGGGAAGTCCAAAAACTTTTTTTTTAATTTCAAAATATATTTAGGGTTGCATGAAAGAAGCAAGATTCAGAAAGGTGATACTGTATAATTCCATTGACATGAAGCTCAAGAACAGGTAGAAACTAATATATGATTGTAAAAATCAGAATAGCAGTCACCTCTGAAAGGGCTTGACTGTCAAGGGCTCATGAATATTCATGAAGAAACTCACTGGGTTGATAAAAATGTCTTTCATCTTCTTTTAAATATAGGTATTCTTGTTTTACATATTTTTCAAAACTCAACAAAATACACACTTAAGACCTATGTACTTTCTGCATCCAAATTATATTACAACAATAATTTAAAAAGTTTTTTTAAAGGTACAGTGAGCCTTCAAGTTTTAGATGAACTAGCTTGGATTACTAGCTCCCTTCCTTGAAATCAAACCTGGAGAAACTATGGAAGCCGGAAGGAAACAGACTCCAGAATCAATGGAAAATAACCATGAGGCCACCAAATTAACCACGAATTCTCTCTGCACCTCTCCCCCGACCCCAGACGGAGGCTGCCATGAACCTGAGTGTGGGAGGTGGTTGTCTGCAGGCTGCGACAGATGGAGGAAGCCGGTGCGGGGGGGGGGGGGTGCAGTGAGTCTGGAGGAAAATGGTTTTGCTTCGGTTTTTTTTTTGGATCTGTATGTATATTTGGACAACTACCTGTTTGATCCAGACTTACTTGGTTTGGTTTATATATCTCCTTTGCTTCTCCTTACCCTCCGGTGTCTTAGAACAAATCTTCACCATCCCAGGGTAGGTACCTGTTGCAGGAAAAATAGGGCACAAAATGATGGTCTTGTCCCAGGTCTTGGGCAAGTCCACGGGATAGGCTGCTAAGTGAGAGTTCTTGGCTTCTCGAAAGTAAGAGTTGAAGATCGAGTCATAGTAAGGTGAAAACAAATTTATTTAGAAACACATTCCATAGACAAAATACAGGCCGTCTCAGAAGGGAAGGTGGCCGCAGGGTACAGAGTCATCTTGGAACGTGGTAGCACCCCAAAATATGGCGTGGTTAGTTTTTATGAGCTGGTTTATTTCACAGACTGACGCATGGGAGGACTATTCCAACTATTTTTGGAGAAGGGATAGGAATTTCCAGAATTTGGGCCACCACCTAATTTTGACCTTTTATGGTCAACCTGTCTTGGTGCCTGTGGGTGTGTCACAGATTGTGCTAATGTATTACGGTGATCGTATAACGAGGCTCGAGGTCTACTGGAAGTCACATCTTCTGCCATCTTGGACCTCGTAGGTTCTAACCGGTTTTCATCCAGTCCTCAATGGCTGTCATTCTCTTAAAGGTTATGCCCTGCCCCCTTCCCTCCTGTCTCATGTGGGGTGATGTTGGCCATACAAAAGCCCTACTAGGGTTAGAATGCAAGTAGAAACATGAGTTACTCTTCTCGCTTTCTCCAGTCCGCAGGGCTGGGCAATTGGTTTAGGGAGACGGCTTCCTCTCAAGGTTTCTTCTTTCTGAGGGTTTGAGGGGAAAGTGTGAGCAGTGTGAGCTGCATGGGGGTGGCTTGGTCACCAGGCAGCACTCTCGGTCACCTGGGTATACCTGGGGATACCTGGGGTGGGGGTGCTCCTGGACCTGGGCTCATCCCCTTCCTTCTTATGGGTTCTTAAAGGTTGATGTAATTTGGACTTTAACTTTCCACTTCTTACCTCCGACAAATTAGCTGATCCATAGCTAATTCGATTCTGATTATTTAGCCACAGATTAAAACTTGGTTCCATGTCATCAGTCTCACTTTTCTTTTTTCTAAAAAAGATATTTAAATGTTTATTCATTTATTTGGCTGCACTGAGTCTTAGTTTAGGCACACAGGATCTTTAGTGGCAGCAGGTGAACTCTCAGACTCCAGCCCCCTGAACTGGAAGTGCTGGGTCTTGGCCACTGGACCACCAGGGAAGTCCTGCTTCATCTCATTTCTGATTAGTTTGGATGGCATAGACACAGCTCTTTTCCTCTATTGCATGCTTCATTTTTTTGTTCTTTAATATCAGTCCCACCTTGGCAATTCCTTCCAGACACTCCTGTAACTTTCTGTTCCTCATTTTCTCACCTCTTGCAAACTAAATGTTATCTCTACATTTGTTACTTTGGTAATTTTGCCTCTTACTAGTGCTTTCAAGATTGTCATAGGCTTTATGCTTATTGGGTACGATGGGGCTGATAATGCGTGAAAAATTACTTGTGCACAGAGATATCAACACAGCTGAGTAAAGGACTGCATTGTGCAGAGGCAGGTCTGAAATGACCTTTCACTATACCCGGTGCCATCTGTCGGTGGAGGAAGGGTTGACATTCTTTTTCTCTTCTTATTTCTGTGAATCTATAGACGCTGAAATTTAAGTGGAAAAGTTTCTCTCTATATATTCATCTGTGGATTTAAAAATATTTCATCCTAAGGGAGTAGAGGAGGGATGGATTGGGAGTTTGGGGATTATATATCTTAATCGTTCAGTCGTGTCTGACTCTTTGTGACCCTGTGGATTGTAGCCCACCAGGCTCCTCTGTCCATGGGATTCTCCAGGCAAGAATACTGGAGTGGGTTGCCATGCCCTCCTCCAGGGGACCTTCCCAACCCAGGGATCGAACCTGGGTCTCCTGCATTGCAGGCAGATTTTTTTACTGTCTGAGCCACCAGGGAAGCCCAGTTTGGGATTAGCAGATGCAAACCATTATATATAGAATGGATAAACAATAAGGTCCTACTGTATAACATAAATATTCAATATCCTGTGAAACCATAATGGAAAAGAATATGAAAAATAATGTGGATATATGTATATATGTATAACTGAATCACTTTTCTATATGTATGTATATATATATAACTGAATCATTGCTTCATGATTTTTAAGTACTGCACAATATTACAAGATATGGCTTTATTGCAGCTTACCCAGGTAGCCCTTGATGTTGGAAGTTGTTTCTTTACAAATCAAATGTTTTCTTATATGTCCTGAGATGTTCTTTGGGGGTAGGGCTTGTGTAGCTGACCAGCTATCTGAAAAAATCTTGCAGTTAATGAACTGGTTTTTGTCATCCTCTTGGTTAGGTGGTTTCAGATATTTGTATTTTGTTGTGGAGACAGAGAAGCATAGTTTTTGAACTGTATGCTCAAACTCTGAGTGCCAGCCAAACTCCTACACTCTCCTTTATTATTCTAAAGAATAATGGTCAAGTTCTAGCTGGGTAAGCTTTATATCAGAACTACTTGTTTCCTTTTTTGATTGATGTATGTCTTTGGCTAACTGTCTTTTTGGTGAAGACTTGCTTTAATTTGTCCATAGGAAGAGTTAAGATATCTCTGTTTGTCATACAAGAGGGAACACGGGCATGAAACTAACAGCACAAAATTACTTAGTATTTTAAAGTTTTTTTTTTCCCTTGGTGTTCATCAAAGGCACTTGTCCAGTTTGTGGCGCTGACTAGAATAACCTTCAGAGAGCAGCTTTTGTTTCTCATTGGTTGATTCTAAAGGTGTTTCTATTGATTGATGAAGCTGTATCATAATTGATAGATCTGAGCACATACTTCTCTTTGGACAGTCAGCAGGTGACTATAGACTTTTTGATTTCTATTTTTTAAAATTTTATTGATTTATTTTTGGCTGTGCTGGGTCTTAGTTGAGGTGTGTGGGCTTCTCTCTGGTTGTGGTGTGTGGGCTGCAGAGCGTAGGCTCGGCAGCTGCGCAGTGACGACTTAGATGTGGGATCTCAGTTTTCCGTCCAGGGATCTGCTGCGTTGGAAGGTGGATTCTTAGCCACTGGACCACCTGGTAAGTCCTTAGACTACTTGATTCTTACCACACGTCCTAAGAAAAGATGCTCACCTCCCTCCTTTCTTCTCTTTTTCTTTCTTCTATTGAGGGATAACATGCATGTTACAAAATTCATAGCCATGCTAATCCTAAATGCTTGATGGATTCTCACATATGTACCTATCCACATGAACATCACCCAGGTCAAGGTGGAGAATGCTTTCAGTATCCAGCTAGCTTCCCTGGGCCTTGCTGGAGGTAACCACAGTCTGACTTCTATTATCATCAGTTTTGCCTGTTCTCGAACATACGGTATGTGCTCTTGTGTGTGGCTCCTTTTGCTCAATATTTCTGTTTTTGCGATTCATGGAAGTTGTTGAGTGCAGGACAGAACCAAACTTGAGGCCGCTCACCCATGTATCAGTAAAGCTGATCTACTGACACCAGGCTGTGGCGAAGGTAAGTGCAGTGTTATCCATGGGCGCCAAGCAAGGAGTCCAGGCAGCGAGTGCTCAAAAGGCTCCAACTCCTCAATGACTTTCAGAGGAAGGTGTTTAAAGATAGGATAAGGGAGGAAGGTTGAAAGGTGTGTGATTAACTCGTGAACATTCTTCTGATTGGTTGGTAGTGAGGTAATTGGGAGTCAACATCAACCTTCTGGTTCCAACTGATTTGGGGTCTATGTACTTCTTCCATCTGGTGGGGGTTTCAGTATCTGCAAAACAGCTCAAAAAATATGGCTCAGAATATTATCTATAGCCCTTGAGGAGGAACGAAAGGTCTTTGACTCCATTTACTGGCTAAGCTATTATTATTTTGTCTTGCTTGACTGTTTCCTTCACTTCTGCATTTTCTTACTTCTCTGATTAAATTAATTCGTTGGAACTTGGGGAAGGCCTAAGAGGCTAAAGTTTTTCTACTAACAAGAGGCAGGTGGAGGGCGTGGGGAGGTCTGTCCTGGGAAGGTCCCACAGGGTCCCACTTGGTTACGAGTGTACGGATGTCTGTTTCGTTGTTGCTGTCATGTAGCAACCCATTGTACGCATCTGCTGCAGTTTATGTATCCATTCAGCTAGCGACTATGAATGTCATCTAGTGCAATACTCATTGGCCATTACAAGGCAAGCTATCAAGAACATCTTCTACATGTCTTTTCGTTCAACCATTTCTCTTGGGCATATACATAGGATTGGCATTGCTGAATGAGAAGGTAGCTGTATATTTAGCTTTAGAAAAATCTGCTAAACGGTTTTCTAAAGAGGTTGCACCATTTTATATTCCTGCCAGCAAGATATGAGAATTTCAGTTGCTCCAGGTCCTTGTGTGCTAAGTTGATTTAATCATGGCGGACTCTTTGCAACCCTATGAACTGTAGGTTCCTCTGTCCATGGGATTCTCCAGGCAAGAATACTGGAGTGGGTTACCATGCTCGCCTCCAGGGGCTCTTCCTGACCCAGGGATTGAACCGAATCTCTTACATCTCCTGCATTGCAGGTGGGTTCTTTACCACTAGTGCCACCTGGGAAGCCTGCCGGATGACTTCACCTGTGATAAATTCCTCACCTCGGGTATCCTTTCAGTTTTAGGAAAGGACTTTGTCCCTGAGAGTCAGTTTAAAGTATCTGTTTACACAAGATTGGGAATGGAAATATGAGAAATTAGAGCAGTCCTGTCTCTTAAATATAAAGCTGGGTAAGAAAAGCCCAAAGGAGTGAATTTTCCTGGTCCTGGACAATTACTGGCAGTGCAGTAACTGTCTTGAAGACACTTGGATCTTGGATAGGCCAACTGTTAGCTTAGTGGTATGTCTATCACCTTCTCAATGAGAAAAGAAAGAAAGAAAGTGAAGTCGCTCAGTCGTGTCCGACTCTTTGTGACCCCATGGATTGTAGCCTACCAGGTTTCTCCATCCATGGGATTTCCCAGGCAAGAGTACTGGGGTGGGTTGCCATTTCCTTCTCCAGGGGATCTTCCTGACCCAAGGATCGAACCCGGGTCTCCCACACTGTAGGCAGACACTTTTACCATCTGAGCCACCAGGGAAGTCACGCTTCTCGATGAGGCCCACCCTGATTGCCCTATGTAATATGTAACACTCTCCTAATCCTCTTTACCTTGCTCTTCTCTTTCCCCTGTGGCCCTTATCATCTTCTAATCTAATTTATCTGTTTATTATTGTGCCAGTTACAAGCTATTTTAGCTCCAAGCCACCTTCCTATACTCTCTGGGATGCTGGGACTGGGACTTTGCAAACTACATTTCAGCTTGGCCAGCTGGTCCCTGTCGACTCTGCATAGCGTTAGTCACTCAGTCGAGTCCAGCTCTTTGAGACCCCATGGACTGTAGCCCACCAGGCTCCTCTGTCCATGGGATTCTCCAGGCAAGAATAGTGGAGTGGGTTGCCATTTCCTCCAGGGGATCTTCCAAACCCAGGGATCGAACCCAAGTCTCCCACATGGCAGGAAGATTCTTTACTGTCTGAGCCACCAGGGATTCTGCATAGACAATGCCTGGTGGAGGTTGCAGGGATGGAGGAGGAAGAAGGGACTTGTTCCTTCCACTTTGCTTCCTGTTCCTGTGAGCATCTCTGTAGCTACAGATCTTCACCCCGGCAATGGCAGTTCCTTCCTGCAGCAGCAGCTGAATCCACTTTGCAGTGTTTTTTACATCTGCAGAAGCAGCTTCATTGTACCCCCATCAGAGACACCAGCACCAGCCAAGCAGCGGCTCCCCGCTGTCCACCCCTTTCCATCCTCAGTATAATAGCAGCTTCTTAAGGGCAGGGATTGTCTGTTTGGCTCACAGAGCTATTCCAAGCAATTAATACTGCACCTGGGCATTTTGCTCAATAATATTTGTGGGCTGATTGAGTGGGTGGGTACATGGGTGGATGGTTGCTCATTTATGATTTCATGTGAATTACTTGTTTGGCTGAATTTTCTATTTTGGTTTTTGTTATTCTGAGCCAAGATTAACTGTAAAATGAGGTTTTAATAAATTAGAATGGCATATTCTTTTTTTGAGATAGATGCAGTCCCTAGAACTTGAGTGTTTTGACGTAAGGTTCACCTAGTGAAGTTTTGAGGACATCCCTGGATTGGGAAATAGAAAAGGCAGGATAAAACTATTAATGGCAAGGACAGAGGCGTATTCCTGTGGTCAGTGGTCAGCTCAGGAACTCAATGTATTTAACAAAACATGTTTGGAGACAAACTCATTCTGGACCAACCAATAGCCTTGTACTCTTTTTTTTTTTTTTTTAATTGTAAAGAAACAAGTGTTTTACAGTCAGGGCAAGATCGCTGGTAGAAGATTCTGAGTTATGGAGACAGGAATAGAGAACAATCTCTCCAGCAAGAAGCAACAAGACCAAATGAAGTCACAGTGGCAACTTGTCCAAACGGAGTTAATGTTTTCCATTTGATCAGAGAACCACTCAGAGATCCAAGCGCTCCCTTCAGCAGCACACATAGAACCAAAATTGGAACAATACCGAGAAGATTAGCATGGCCCCTGCCCAAGGATGAGATGAAACTTCGTGAAGTGTTCCACAACATTGAGCTCCCTCACTCTTTCCATTGTGCAAGGACACAGCAGGAGACAAACTTCTAGGGATCAGGAAGCAGATTCTCATCGGCAGGCATCTTGATCTTCCCAGCCTCCATTTCTGCAGGAAATGAATATTTGTTCTTCAAGCCCAGAACAAGCAAAGCAAAACTAAGCAAAACAAAAAACCCCACAAAGGTATCTTGAGACACCAGTGACTCAGAAAGTCACGGTTCATAAAGTAACTTTTTTTTTTTTTTAATACTAAAATTTTAGTTCATCAGTCACCATGTAGATAGCTCTAGATTTTTAGTTTGGATCTCTGAAAACTCTTTGAAAGATTTTATTGTCTATTTTTAGAGTTGTAAACATTGTCACAGGCCTCAAGGACAGTTTAGAGTGAAAATATGTTATTAATACCTAATAGCAGCACAGGCCTGGAGAAGGCAGTGGCACCCCACTCCAGTACTCTTGCCTGGAAAATTCCATGGTCAGAGGAGCCTGGTGGGCTGTAGTCCATGGGGTCGCTAAGAGTCAGACACGACTGAGCGACTTCACTTTCACTTTTCACTTTCCTGCATTGGAGAAGGAAATGGCAACCCACTCCAGTGATCTTGCCTGGAGAATCCCAGGGACGGGGGAGCCTGGTGGGCTGCCATCTATGGGGTCGCACAGAGTCGGACAGGACTGAAGTGACTTAGCAGCAGCAGCAGCAGCAGCAGCAGCACAGGCCACAGAGTTACTTCTTTAAGTTTTGGCTTCCTGTGAAGAAAACGGGATTATTGAGTAATTTTGGTTACTTTGTTCATGTGTGTATGTGAAGTTTAAGTCATCGGGATGTTTCACACAGAGAGGTTTGGTTCACTTATTTTGTTACTAGTGTTATTATGCCTACTATAAATGCTTTAAGAAGAGTTTAGTCCTCTGAGTGTTTGTATGGGGTAGATGGGTTTCCCAGGGGGCGCTGGTGGTAAAGAACCCTCTTGCCAACGCAGGAGATGTAAAAGACTTTGATCCCTGGGTTGGGAAGAACATTTGAAGGTCTTTTGGGGCCTGTTTTCTTCTTTCTCTCTCTCTCTTTTTCAATAATAAGGGTAAATCAGGATTTTTTTTTTTTTTTTTTTTTGGAGAAGGCAATGGCACCCCACTCCAGTACTCTTGACTGGAAAATCCCATGGACAGAGGAGCCTGGTGGGCTGCAGTCCATGGGGTCGCTAAGAGTCAGACACGACTGAGCGGCTTCACTTTCACTTTTCACTTTCATGCATTGGAGGAGGAAATGGCAACCCACTCCAGTGTTCTTGCCTGGAGAATCCCAGGGACAGGGGAGCCTGGTGGGCTGCCGTCTATGTGGTCGAACAGAGTTGGACATGATTGAAGTGACTTAGCAGCAGCAGCAGCAGGATTCTTTTTTATGTGTGTTCTGACAAGATGGTATGGGCTCCTATTAGTTTACCTGTTGGAATTTCTACAATGTTTATTAACCAGCATGCTAAACTGCTCCAGTCGTGTCTGACTTTTTGCAACCCTATGGACTATAGCCTGCCAGGCTCCTCTGTCCATGGGATTCTCCAAGCAAGATTCCTTCTCCTGCGGATCTTCGCAATCTAAGAATCAAACCCACGTCTCCTGCATTGGCAGGTGGCTTCTTAACAACTAGCACAGTCTGCTGCTGCTGCTAAGTCACTTCAGTCGTGTCCGACTCTGTGCCACCCCATGGACTGCAGCCCACCAGGCTCCCCGTCCCTGGGACTCTCCAGGCAAGAACACTGGAGTGGGTTGCCATTTCCTTCTCCAGTGCATGAAAGTGAAAAGTGAAAGTGAAGCCGCTCTGTCATCTCCGACTCCTAGCGACCCCATGGACTGCAGCCCACCAGGCTCCTCCGTCCATGGGATTTTCCAGGCAAGAGTACTGGAGTGGGGTGCCATTGCCTTCTCCGAGTGCAACCTGGGAACCCTTTATTAGCCAGAGGGGAGAGATTTAGGCCACTTAACATTTGCGGCGGTGTGCATTTTAACTAAATTTGTCTTCTAGAAAAAATAATGTTTAAATGCTTCTAAACTCTGGGCATCACAGAAACAATATAAACTGTGTTGAATCAGGAGGAATTTTGAGGTGTTTAAAAACAATTTTTCAAGTGAAATGAGCACCTCTTTGACATGGAAAGGCTTGATCTCCAGTGGGGATTCATATTACAAAGGAGTTTCTTACCAACAGTGGCAGAAGCAATATTTGTGTAGAGGAAGGCTTTAATTATCCCAGGGGGAGAAAAGCCCCACAAAACATCATTTAATTGTGAAAGGCGATTGATACAAATTGGCCTTGGAAAATTGAAGGTGCATCACTTGGAGATGCAGGAGAGGACCAGGAGGCCTTGCTTCATCATTTACCATCTTTACAGGCTGGCCTCATGGTGAACTAAGTTAGACTAAGTGGAGTTCCTTGAATGGGTCATCCAGGAATCTGTGTTATGCAGAAACAATACTAGCTCTTTGCATATAAAAGTTTAAAATTTTCCAAAAAAAAAAAGAAAAAAAAAAAAACCACCAAAAAAAACCTGGTAGGTTTGGCAGACAGTGTAATTAAAAAATCCTGATCCAATCTTCTGTAAAAACTTCAGAGTCTCATCCAATTTCATGCTTCCCTTTTCCCAGGCTCAGAAGCCTGCAGAGTAGGAAGGTCGTGTGGTTGGCATCTTTAGTTTTTAACCTTCCCCTCCCTCCCCACTCTCTGGCTGCCGTTTTGGGTCCCTGGACGGGGGAGCCTCGTGGGCTGCCGTCTATGGGGTCACACAGAGTCGGACACGACTGAAGCGACTTAGCAGCAGCAGCAGCAGCAGCAGGGCTTCCCTGGTGGCTGAGACAGTGAATAATCTGCCTGCAATGCAGGAGATCTGGATTCCATCCCTGGGTTGGGAAGATCCCCTGGAGGAGGGCATGGCAACCCACTCCAGTATTCTTTCCTGGAGAATCCCCATGGACAGAGGAGCCTAGTAGGCTGCAGTCCATGGGGTCGCTAAGAGTCGGACACGACTGAGCGACTTCACTTTCACTTTTCACTTTCATGCATTGGAGAAGGCAATGGCAACCCACTCCAGTGTTCTTGCGTGGAGAATCCCAGGGACGGAGGAGCCTGGTGGGCTGCCGTCTATGGGGTCACACAGAGCTGGACACGACTGACGTGACTTAGCAGTAGCAGCAGAGTACATCATGAGAAACACTGGGCTGGAAGAAGCACATGCTGGAATCAAGATTGCCAGGAGAAATGTCAATAACCTCATATATGCAGATGACACCACCCTTATGGCAGAAAGTGAAGAGGAACTAAAAAGCCTCTTGATGAAACTGAAAGAGGAGAATGAAAAAGTTGGCTTAAAGCTCAACATTCAGAAAACGAAGATCATGGCATCCGGCCCCATCACTTCATGGGAAATAGATGGGGAAACAGTGGAAACAGTGTCAGATTTTATTTTTTTGGGCTCCAAAATCACTGCAGATGGTGATTGCAGCCATGAAATTAAAAGATGCTTACTCCTTGGAAGGAAAGTTATGACAAACCTAGATAGCATATTCAAAAGCAGGGACATTACTTTGCCAACAAAGGTCCGTCTAGTCAAGGCTATGGTTTTTCCAGTGGTCATAGATGGATGTGAGAGTTGGACTGTGAAGAAAGCTGAGAGCTGAAGAATTGATGCCTTTGAACTGTGGTGTTGGAGAAGACTCTTGAGAGTCCCTTGGACTGCAAGGAGATGCAACCAGTCCATCCTAAAGGAGATCAGTCCTGGTTGTTCATTGGAAGGACTGATGCTGAAGCTGAACCTCCAATACTTTGGCCACCTCATGCGAAGAGTTGACTCATTGGAAAAGACTCTGATGCTGGGAGGGATTGGGGGCAGGAGGAGAAGGGGATGACAGAGGATGAGATGGCTGGATGGCATCACTGACTCGATGGACATGAGTTTGGGTGAGCTCCGGGAGTTGGTGATGGACAGGGAGGCCTGGCGTGCTGCAATTCATGGGGTTGCAAAGAGTCAGACGTGACTGAGTGACTGAACTGAACTGAACTGACATGGGCATCTTCCAAGTGAGTTCTTTTGGCACTTGCTGGGTGGCTTCCCAGCTCTTCTCCAATAAATGGTTTCCTAGTGAATTTTGTTCTCACCCAAGAAGCGGAGTTTTCTGCTTGTCAGGCCTGGGCTGTAGCATCTTAGCAAATGGTCTCTACCACGTAGGGGAGCAACATCTCTTATGAGGTCTAATTGCTTCCAGGTTTGTTCTTTTCTTGGGCACGCTGCTCAATCCTATAGGTAAGACCTGTTGCCTTTATCAGTTATTGCTTCATTCTTGTACATTCTCTTTACACCTTAGTTATTAATTATTCTAATAGTCCCATATTATTAGATAACAATTTTTATATTAAGTGTTCCCTGTTCAAATTACTATGTGGCTTCTCTCTCCTGACTGGACCTTGACTAATACATTTGTTCTTTTTCTTATTGATTTTTTGGTAATTCTTTGTATATTCTGAGGGCTTTCCAGGTGGCGCTAGTGGTAAAGAACCCACCTGCCAATGCAGGAGATGTGAGAGGCTCAGGTTCGATCCTTGGGTCGAGAAGATCGCCTAGAGAAGATCTTAATACTATGTTGTATATTTGTTACATATCTTTCTCCAGACTCTTACTTATATAAAAAGTGCACGTGTGTAAAATGTAACTGATAATCGTGAAGAGGACCCTTACGTATTCTTCCACCCCAAGGTCAAGAAGTCCAACACTGTAAGCGCCCTGCAAGTCCCAGCATGCCCCTCCCACAATCACAGTTCCGTCTTATCTGCCCTCGTAGCACTCCGGAGAGCTGCTATCCTGGCTTTTATGGTATACTATCCTTGCTTCATTTTTATTTTTAAGTTTCTGTTTATTTTATTTTTGTCTGTGCTGGATCTTCGTTGCTACTTGGGCTTGTCTCTAGTTGCAGTGCGTGGGCTTCTCGTTGCGGTGGCTTCTTTTGTGGATCACAGGCTCTAGGGTGCGCGGCTTTAAGTAGTTGCAGCTCCAGGGCTCTAGAGCACACAGGCTTAGTTGCTCCACGGCACGTGGGATCTTCCTGGACCAAGGAATGAACCTCTGTTTCCTGCACTGGCAGGTGGACGGGCTTCCCTCATAGCTCAGTTGGTAAAGAATCTGCCTGCAATGCAGGAGACCCTGGTTTGATTCCTGGGTTGGGAAGATCCTCTGGAGAAGAGATAGGCTACCCACTCCAGTATCCTTGGGCTTCCCTTGTGGTTCAGACAGTGAAGAATCTTCCTGTAATTGGGAGACCTGGGTTTGATCCCTGGCTTGGGAAGATCCCCTGGAGAAGGTAAAGGCTACCCACTCCAGTATTCTGGCCTGGACTATATAGTCCATGGGGTCCCAAAGAGAGGACACGACTGAGTGACTTTCACTTTCACTTCTTTATCACTGAGCCTCGAGGGAAGCCCTCATTTTACTTTAGAGTTTTACTACATATGTATATGTCTGGCTGTTAGCATGACTGATGCCATCTTGGGCCCATTCAGTTCTTGCTTTCTTCCACTGACCCTACCTAGGGATGAACTGTGTAGTAAATCTCTTCGTTGTCAAGGGCTCTGTAGTTAGTGGATATTGTTCATGATCGTTAGGTCCAGGTGGACTCCATGCTCCTATGTTTGTTCCCATGATAAGACCTTGTCTGACGTATTCCCAGTGCTCACCAGCCTAGTTACCCATTCATAGATCTTGAATTAGGGAAGCACTCTGTGTTTCCAAGCGCATACTCCCCACACCATAGGTTAACTATAAAATTGTCCCAGTTTTGCCTCCGTGCTATAGAGCACAATTGTGAAGGCTTCCAGATTGTCTTCTGCCCAGCCCTACTCTGTGAGCAGGTTGTCATATGATAAACTGACACATTGAGTATATGGAGCTGTCTGTCTCATTTTTCAGTCTTAAAGTACTCTCAGCTCAGTGGGCACTGTGCATTCTTTTTGTCTTCCAACAGTACGTATCCTCAAAGTGTAATTATATTTATTTTTAGTTCTATATGAATACAGTCTTACTGGATGTGTGTGTGTGTGTGTGTGTGTGTGTGTGTGTTTTAGCTCCACCCATGTGGGATTCCCTGGTAGCTCAAAGGGTAAAGAGTTTCCCTGCAATACGGGAGACCTGGGTTCGAACCCTGGGTCGGGAATAACCCCTGGAGAAGGAAATGGCAACCCACTCCAGTATTCTTTCCTGGGAAATCCCATGGATGGAGGAGCCTGGCAGGCTATGGTCCATAGGGTCACAAAGAGTTGGACACGACTGAATGACTTCACATGTGGCAGGATCTTAGTTCGCTAACCAGGGATTGAACCTGCATCCTTGGCAGTAAAAGTGCTGAGTCCTAACCACTGGACCGCCAGGGAATTCCTTGGATGTATTCCTTCATCTGGGACTTCCCAGGTGGCACTAACGGTAAAGAACCCAGCCGCCAGTGCAGGAGATGAAAGAGACACGAGTTAGAGGGTGTGGCAACCCACTCCAGTAATCTTGCCTGGAGAATCCTATGGACAGAGGAGCCTGGCGGGCTACACTCCATAGGGTGCAAAGAGTTGGACACAACTGAAGCCCTGTTAGTATGCATGCGCATTCTTTTATGTTTGTGAGATTTATCCCTATCATTGTGTGTGGCCCTAACTCATCGCTGTATAGCATTTCGTTGTGTGAATGTGTAACATCTAGGGTATCCATCTTACAGCTGATGGGCAACAGAATTGTCACAGTTTTTAGCTACTGTGAATATTTTCCAACAGGTCTGCTACACTGGGCTCCCTCGACAGCCAGAGAGCCCCTCCCTGGCGTTGTCTCTGCCTGCAGCATCCTCCCCACCGGGACATTCTCTGCTTGGCTGGGCCTCTCTCACGTATCAAGTCTCAGTTCAAATGTCACCCTCTCAAAGAGGCCTGCCTTGATAATGCCACCTAAAATAGCTCCATCCTTGTCCTTAATCTCCGGCACCTCGCCCCATTCGCGTGCTGCTATGTGAAACTGTTAGCTTTTCTCAGTTGATGTTTTTATTGTGGTAAAAATGTATATAACATACAGTTTACCATTTTAACCACTTGTGAATGCACGATGCAGTGACATTGTACATTCACAGTGTTGTAGAACCGTCACCACTATCTATTTCTAGAACTTTTCATCATCCCAAACAGAAACTCTACACCCATTAAATAATAACTCCCCCATCTCTCCTCCTCTCGGCTCTGGGTAACCTCTGTCCCACTTTTTTTTTTTTTTTTAACTGTTCTGTGAGGCTCAGGGAATCTTAGTTCCCCAGCCAGGGATTGAACCCAGGACCCCTACAGTGGAAGTGTGGAATCTTAACCATTGAACTTCGATGGTTAAGATGGTTCGTCTTAACCGTCTATCCCACTTTTTGTTTCTATGAATTTGCCTATTTCTACATTCCTCATTTAAGTGGAATTGTATAACATTTGTCCTTTTGGGTGTGGCTTTCAAGATTAATTTATGTTGCAGCGTGTGTTAGAATTTCATTCTTTTCAAAGGCTAAATAGCATTCTATTGAATGTATGTAACACATTTTGCTTATCTAGACTTTAGTTTGCTTCCTCATTTGGTGGTTGTGAATACTGATGCCATAAAGTGTACAAGTTTGTTTCAGTCCTTGTTTTCTATTGTTTTGGATATGTATCTTGGAGTGGGATTAAAATGATTGTTTAGACTTTCATTAGACTACAGTAGACCCCAATGCCTAGAGCAGTGTCTGACTCACAGTACAAGCTTAAAATACATTTTTGAAATGAACCAATTTCCAAGGTAAACTGAACAGGGCATTATTATAGTAACCTACGTCATTGTTAAGGAGATTAAATGCCACATATCCTAGCATGGGGCCCTGGCATCTGATCACGGTTCAGTTTACATTCGCCCTTCATGACGGCTTCACTCAGCCCAGGTTCCTGAAGTTGATGCTTGTTTGGGGGCTTCTATTTAGCTCTCTGTTGCCAGCATATATATATATATATATATATATATATATATATATATTTTTTTTTTTTTTACATTTTCCCATTTGCTGAATGCCTGAGTGTAGCAGATATCAAGATGGTCAAGGCCCTGCACCTGTTCTCAGGTTTTAATTTTAATACAATTTGTTTCATAACAGACAGTGTGACTTGGGAGGCCTATTCAACGTGGGTGAAAATAGAGCAAAAACTCGTCCACTGTTTGTACTCTGTGACCTCTGATGATCCCAGTAGGATCCCAAGTCCTGAGCTAGAAGATGACACCACCCTTCAGCTTTATACTTCACCGTTGCATGTTGAGTAACAAATTGCTTAAATTTCGCTAAACTACACTCTTATTTCACATTCCTTGGAATTGTAATATGTGAATCTTTGCAGAAATCCTGGGTTTGCCCGGGGGAGTGGAGAGAGAAAGGAAAAAGAAGCAGGCAGGGGTTGTTAATAATAGACTTTAAACAAGTTTCAAACCAACAGGTTATGATCAAGTGCCTACTGTATGCTTACTGCAGGGCAGTGAGACTGGAGCTGGGGGACAGAGAAATTCTATCCTCAAGGAGTTTATGATCGAGGTAGAGCAGATAGAACTTTGGGCTGAGAAAAGATGTTAGTAAGTGCTGAGGGCTGAGAGAGTTGCTGGTATGAACTTGGACTGTCAGGGTGGAAGGACACATTGAAATAATCTGATCTCATTTTAAAAAAGGGAAACTGAGGCTCAGAGAAGGTGAGAGGTTTGCCTAAGGCCACACAACTAGATGATGTCAAAGCTAGGGCTTGAACTCAGGTCTCCTGACTTCTCCACCAGTGTTTTTTCTGGTGGAGATATTTATTTATCTGGCTGTGCTGGGTGTTTGTTGCAGCACGTGAGATCTTCAGTCTTCGTTGCAGCATGCGAGATCTTTAGATGAGGCGTCTGAACTCTTAGCATGTGAGATCTAGTTTCCTGACCAGGGATCGAACCAAGATTCCCTGCACTGGGAGCAGAGAGTCTTAGCCACTGGACCACCAGGGTAACCTTTCCACCAGTGTTTTTTCTATTGACTCACAGATGTCTCTGTTAATTCAATGGTCTAGCTTGGCTCTGTCCAACAGATAAAATTCTATAGCATGAGCCATATACAGAATTTAAAAATTCCTAATAGCCACACTGAAAAAAAACCCAAAAAGAAACAAGTGAGATTAATTTTAATAACATGTTTTATTTAAGCCAATATGTATGGAATATGATCATTTCATCTGTAGTCAATATAAAAATTATTAATGAACTATTTCATATTTTTCTCATTGTACTAAGTCTTAGAAAAGTGTTAGTTGCTCAGTTGTGTCCAACTCTTTTCGATCCCATGGACTGTCCCCCACCAGGCTCCTCTCTGCTTGGAATTCTACAGAAAAGAATACTGGAGTGGGTTGCCATTCCCTTCTCCAGGGTATCTTCTTGACACAGGGATCGAATCCAGGTCTCTTGCATTGCAGGCAGATTCTTTACCATCTGAGCCACCAGGGAAGTCTTAGAAATTGGTGTATATTTTATACTTTGGCACACTTCAGTTAGGACCAGCCACATTTCAGGTGTTCACTGGTCACATGTGGCCAGTGGCTGCTGTGTTGGCCAGGGCCAGCTAGCTCTTTGAATTGAATAGTTTATGTGCCAGATTTTCAGAGGATATCTTGAAGAACATGAAAGGTGTTATATAGACATCATGGTTTACAGTCAAAAGAGTCTTAGAGTTGGCAGGTTGGGCTTTGAATCTTAGTTCAGTTGAGACAGGCTGGAGCCTGGGACCCTTTGGTGCCATGCTGCAAAGCTTGGACCTGAACACACCTCTCTTTGGACAACAGAATACAAAGAAACGGTATGCGACTAAAAATAGCTGAGTTGGTACATGTGCAGTTGGGGCCAATTCTGGACAAAAGACATGAAGAGACCAAAAAACCCAACTTCCACTTTTGAAAAACCTAGAGCAAAAACAAGGTACTGTGCATGCCTCCTGTACACAGCGGTAGGCAAAACACCTAAGCCACCTGTCTGGCCCACCCCTGGACATACCCCTGCCCTCACTCGCATATAAGGAACAAGCTCGCCAGTCCCCTTAAGGAGCGACCAAGCAAGGGAAACTCTTGTTTGTCCCCCTTCCCCCTGCTGTAGCAGGGGCCCCAACAAAACCTTGTCTGAACTTCTTGTCTGGCCTCTGATCAATTTCTATTGATTAAGGAGGCCAAGAACCCTGGTTGATAACACAACCATTTACTAGCTGTATAGTCTCTAATGAATCAATTATATCCTTGATTGTCCTTTGGTTTGTATCTACTAAAGCGCAATTGTAGAGATCAGTTGGTCAACATAAATAAAATATATTTCTGTGTATATATGTAAGTACATAGGGCTCAGCGGTAAAAAATCCACCTGCGGTGCAGGAGACAAAGGACACCCTGATTTTATCCCTGTGTTGAGAAGATCCCCTGAAGGAGGGCATGGCAATGCTTTCCAGTATTCTCGCCTAGAGAATTCTGTGGACAGAGGAGCCTGGTGGGCTACAGTTCATAGTGTCACAAAGAGTCAGACAGGACTTGAGCGACTGAGCACGCATGCACTCACATGTACGTGCCTATGATGTGTAATTGTATACGTATGCATGTATAAAAATGATTTGCTAGTGCAGCATCTGGTACTCAAAGTATTATTCTTATTTCCTGAGAATACAAAAGATTTAGAAATATCGTTATGTGCTAAGCACCAGATGGATAAGACAACTTTATTAAGCAAGTTTAATATCCTGTGAAATTGGTACCAAAGCAAGTGGGAAGCAACTGAAGACGTCACAGGAGTCAGAGCTGGGAAAGCCAGCTCATGTGGTCAAAGTCAGGAGGAGCAAGTCTCGCTGAGCCGCCAGTCCCTCTGCCCAGGGGGCCCGAACCAGCTGCCAGCTGCCAGGGAGATCTGAGCTCTCGGGCCAGCGAGCTGTGTGTTGTGTAATCTGTTCTGTTAACATATTCACTTCAATTTCAGATTCAGAGTTAAACAGGGACAAGCTCTGTTGGAAGCTGAATTGCCTCAAATCAGCTCTAAACAATCCTTTGAGAAGGGAGAGACTTAAAATCACCAGCATAGGTAAGCACCTTGTCACCACTTGGCAGATGAAAATACTGAATTCTGTTGGGAGATTGGGATTGACATGTATAAAGCAGATATGGGAACCTACTGGATAGCACAGGGAGCTCCACTCAGTGCACTGTGGTGACCTACATGGGAAGGAAGTTCAAAAAAGAGGGGATATATTTGTATACGTAGAGCTGATCCACTTTGCTATACAGCAGACAGTAACGCAACATTGTAAAGCAACTACTGCAGTACAAATTTTAAAAGAAGAAGAAAAGAAAACACTGAATTCTAGAAAGGTTAAGTGATTGGGCCAAGATAAGTGAGCTGAGATTTGAGCTCACATAGCCTTTCCCCGAAGCTGCCTTCAGGACCAGAGATTGTTACTGGAGAAATACCAAGTAAACTAAGTGCTGTTAATTGCCTTCTCATCTTCAGAAAGCAATCTGGAATCTGCTACTTTAAATGGTTCTGTTTTTAGTTCCTCACCTTGGAGAAGGCAATGGCACCCCACTCCAGTACTCTTGCCTGGAAAATCCCATGGATGGAGGAGCCTGGTGGACTGCAGTCCATGGGGTCGCTAAGAGTCAGACACAACTGAATGACTTCACTTTCACTTTTCGCTGTCATGCATTGGAGAAGGAAATGGCAACCAACTCCAGTGTTCTTGCCTGGAGAATCCCAGGGATGGGGGAGCCTGGTGGGCTGCCGTCTATGGGGTTGCACAGAGTTGGACACGACTGAAGTGACTTAGCAGCAGCAGCAGCAGTGGTCACCCTACACCTCTAAAGAAGATTTGTGTGGTTACTTCTCAATGCGCTGATTTATATGTTTCTACTGACTTCTCCTTGTGGGTTATACAACCTCCAGCCTCTTCCTGTTGTCATTTTGATATGCTGTACGTATTTGAGCTTCATAAACATCTTTTCTTTTCCATCAGTTTTCCACAGTTATCTTTTGATCTCTAATACACAGAGTTTACATATTTATCATTATGTAAATAGAGCCAAGTAATGTACTAGGATGGCATTTTATTTTCTGCTAATTCAATGCCACTCAAGAAGAATGTCCCCAGGGTTAATTTCAAGTGAATTCTTTCATACACATCACCAATTGTTTAAAATCACGACGTATTTTATTTTTGGATCATGTTTTTCCCATACCATTCCCCCTCAATTTTCTCCTTGGGAGTAATATAAATTGCTAATTAAAAGACGCTTACTCCTTGGAAGGAAAGTTATGACCAACCTAGACAGCATATTAAAAAGCAGAGACATTACTTTGCCAACAAAGGTCTGTCTAGTCAAGGTTATGGTTTTTCCAGTGGTCACGTATGGATGTGAGAGTTTGACTATAAAGAAAGCTGAGCGCCGAAGAATTGATGCTTTTGAACTGTGGTGTTGGAGAAGACTCTTGAGAGTCCCTTGGACTGCAAGGAGATCCAACCAGTCCGTCCTAAAGGAGATCAGTCCTGGGTGTTCATTGGAAGGACTGATGCTGAAGCTGAAACTCCAGTACTTTGGCCACCTCATGTGAAGAGCTGACTCACTGGAAATGACCCTGAGGCTGGGAGGGATTGGGGGCAGGAGGAGAAGGGGACGACAGAGGATGAGATGGCTGGATGGCATCACCGACTCAATGGACATGAGTTTGGGTACACTCCAGGAGTTGGTGTTGGACAGGGAGGCCTGGCGTGCAGCAACTCATGGGGTCGCAAAGAGTTGGATACGACTGAGCGACTGAACTGAACTGAATTTTTTGTTGAGCAATTACCATATGCTGGGCAAATTACAAAGTGCTTTACACATAATGATTAATTTAATCCTCACAGCTAGCTACCCACGGAGGAAAGTACAATAGAATCCCCATCTTATGGACGAGGAAATTGAACCACAGAGAGGTTAAGTGGTGGAGCTGGGGTTTAATGCAGACTCTGATTGGCATCCATGTCCACAACACGGTTAACTACAATACTGTTCTCAAAGGGGACATGAGCCATCTTCACCACATTCCTAATCTCTACCCGCTCTGTGTATTGCTCCCCTGTTCTAATTTAGATCTGTTTCTTTACATTTGGACCATGTCTTTCTTATCCACTTTTAATTTCATAAATTAAAATTTATTTTATTTATTTATTTTTAATTAATTAATTTATTTTAATTGGAGGCTAATTACTCTACAATGTTGTAGTGGTTTTTGCCACACATTGACATGAATCAGCTATGGGTGTACATGTGTTCCGCATCCTGAACCCCCCTCCCACCTCCCTCCCCATAAAATTTATTTTAAATGGGCATGTTTGAAGAGCCTTTATTTTGTCTTCCACATCTGCAGAAGTGGTCCATGTGGTCCTGGAAGTGAGCTGGGACCATTTGTCCAGAGAATTCTGAGTTCTGGGTACTGTATGCACAGTTTGGAAAGGGGAGATGTCACGGGCTCTGTGCAACCACGATCCCTTGGTTCCAAAGACTCCTTGGCCCCTCGAAAAGGGTGCAGCCAGCAGAGGGTCAGAGTGCTCACGAAAGCATGAAAGTAAAGTGAAACTGTTAGTCGTGTCTGTTTCTGCGAGAAGGGAATGGCCCAGGATGAGTTTCTCATTTTTAAATCCCTTGTAGCATACTGCAGTCAGCACGATTTGAGGGTACTCTATGCACAGTTTGGAAAGGGGGACATTTCCAAATGTTCTACATCTCACATCTAACGTTTCAATAGAAAACCTGCAGCATTTCTGACCTGAAACCCCAGAGGACAGAGCTGAGGGCAATAACAGCTACTGAAAAGTGAGGGGGGTACCCTGGCAAGGTGAAAGGCAGAGAGAAGAGTTCTTTGTAAGCTCTGTACCAATCTCTGGCCAACCTCTAAATCATACATTCGTAGGACAAAACTTCAGCGAAGGATAAAAGAAGCGAACCAACATTTGAACTGCTTGCCCAATGACAGTGTTTGTTATTTTGAGTCAACCAAGTTAACTGCCTGAGAACAATTGCAAAAAGCAGCACTCTGTAGGGGTTATATGACACAGTCCAGAGTCTTCACGACATAGTACTGAAGATGGAATCCAAAGCTACCTGACATACAAAGAAAAGGAAAATGTGATTCTTTTTTCAAGAGAAAGGATGATCAAAAGAGACTGAGATGACCAGATAATGATTTTAAAGTAGCTGTTATAGCTAGTTCTTTACTATAAAGGAAAGTAGGCTCCTAATGAAAGATAGGAAAATCTTGATTGAGAAATAAAAACTCTAAAAAAAAAAAGAACCAGATGATAATTCCAAAGCTGTGCAATTCAGTATCTGAAATTTAAAAGCTGTTGGTTAGGTTTATGTCTCAAATGATTGTGAAGTGAGGATACAAGGTAACATTGATGAGTGATGTTACAAGAGCGAAATAAACAGGATCCTGGAACCAGGAGCACAGAGACTAAGGAGAGGCTAGTTTGGCAGAGATGGGGTGCATATCCTTTTTGTTTTTTGCACCACATTGCTTGGCACGTGGAGCTTCCCAGACCAGGAAAGCCCTGTGGTAGCTTTTAAAACACTAATAAGTTTTGTTTCTCTCTCTTGTTTAAAAATATAATGCAAGTTTATAACAGAGATTTTGAAAATGTAGATAAGAAAATAAATATCAATTATAATCCCACCACTAGAGAATACACTGTCAATATTTTGATGTTTATTCTTCTAGTCTTCTAAAATATATACAATTTTAATTTTCATTAAATATGTTCACACTCAATATACTGTTTGAAATCTGCCTTTTGATTTTTAACACCTATCCTGAACATCTCTTCACACGTCTAAATATTTTTCATTATTTTTGATGATAGCATACCAGTCATGATATATTTGGACTGTAATGATATATTAAGTATGAGCCTTATATTTTCCATATAGATCACAAATATTTTTCTCAGTTGGTTTTTGCTTTTTAGCTTTATGGTGAGCCTCTCCATTCATTAGCTGGCCATGGTTCAATAAAAACCAGGCACCGTCCTTCTGGGCAGCCATCTGAGAAATGGTATTTCCCACGTGGACAAGACCCATGTCTGTTTCAGTCATCACGGTATCACCAGCATCTAGCAGAAAGCCTGGAGTGAAATAGCTACTCCATAAATATGCATTGGGTGATTGACTAACTTTTGATTTGTATCCTTGAGGGGAAGGCCAGGGTACTGAAAGTTTGTTGCTGAATCACGCAAAGATGCCGGGATTTTTGGCCCCCAGAGGAGAAGAATTTAATCCGGGGCCAGAGACAAGGCTTAATCGCTCAGAGCTTTTGTGTAATAAAGTTTTATTAAAGTATAAAGGAGATAGAGAAAGCTTCTGACATAGGCATCAGAAGGGGGCAGAAAGAGTAACCCCTGCTAGTCTTCAGCTGGATGTTATATAGTCACTAGCAGTCTGTTAATAAAAGAAAGGAATGTCTTAAAACTCAGAATGGCACCAGGCCCCTCACCCATAAGATGCATTTTGGGATAATCTTGGCACCAAATGGTTCATCCTGGGCCATAAAATGATTAACTTGAATCTTGTAGAAGGGCAGACCACCATACAAATAGTTTCATCTACATAGATTAGGGGAACAATATCTGAGTATAACATGCTGGTTTGTCAAGTGGGTTCTGAGCCAAGAGGAAGAACCAACTTGAAGACAGAATCTGGGGTAAATGCACAGCACATTAGCATAGCTTAAGACAGACATTTCCATAAGAGAAAGGCATTGGTTATCTCTAGGTTTGAGAATAGTTAACTTTAGGTGAAACCAGGTGTCATTATGGCAACACAGTATTTTAAGGGAAACCTCCTTTTAAATTTGTATAGAGAAGGGAAAAAATATCGCTAGTTTGTTTCCTCCTGCGGCTTAAGAGAGAGAAAAATGTCTGACACTTGCAGGCTATTTCCTCCATTTGGAGACCCCTGGCCTTCCTGCCTGTTACCCTACCATCAGCTGGCTGCTGGCTTCCACTCCTGTCGTGTAACTAGTCTGTTTTCGACCTAGTAATTCATGTACTTTGACTCAGTAGTTCCTCTTCTAGAATCTTAGAGAATTTTTCAGAGATGCAGGCAAAAATTTATACATAAGGATATTCATCCCAGGCTTATTCATTAGTGAAAAATTGGAAACTATTTCTGACAACATGGAAATGATACATAGTTACATGATAGACAAATATTAACATGGGGTTTTGGAATTTTTTTGGTGATGTGAGAAAACTTTTACAGTTTCATGTCATAGGAAAAAACTGAGAATGTAAAATTATATGTAGGATTTCTCAATTCTGTTAAGACTGGTAAGAAATATATGAAAAACATTAACAAGTTGTATGTGAATTTTAGCTCAAAGAATTGGAAAACTTGAGTTATGGTGCATTTTCACTTATAAGTTTTCTGAGGATCTGAGGATCTGGCATCAGCAGCTTGGTGATGTTGGGCTGGCAACTCTGCAATCCTCCATTCTTTATGGTCACCAAATGGCTGTCCCAGCTCCAGGCATCGTGTCCGCATCTGAGGCAGGAAGGAGGAAGGGAAATAGTCTGGTGTCTGCAGTGTCTGTCTCCTTTATCAGGAACATGAAGACCCTACCAAAGGGCCCCAGCAGATTTCTCTTGAGGTCTCTTGGACCAGAACTGGGTCCCATGGCTGCTCTCAGCTACAAAGGAGCCTGGGAAAGTGAGTATTTCACTTCCCAGTCTCTAGAGTGGAGGTGGCAATGGAGAAGAGGTGAGAATATCTGTTGGGATAGCTATTAAACAGCTATTCCATTGTACTTATTTCTGGTTGGTGGATTTATTTAAAAAAATTTTTTTGCAGTATAGTTGACTTGCAGTGTTGTGTTAATTTCTGCTCTATAGCAAAGCGATTCAGTTATGCAAATATATTTTATTTTTCATATTCTTTTCCATATGTTTCATCACAAGATATTTAACATAGTTCCCTGTGCTATACAGGAGGACCTTGGTGTTAATCCACCCTGTATTTAATAGTTTGCATCTGCTAGTCTCAAACTCCCAATCTTTCCCTCTCCCTCTCCGCCTCCACCGGCAACCACAAGTCTATTGCGCTTACGGATATTTTTGCTTTTCTTCTTGGTTCCTTTCTGTCTTGTCCAATTTTTCTACAACAACCATTTATCATTCCTATCATTGGAAGGATACAACAGATGCTACTTTAAAAATTCCCTGTGAGGTTGTGGGCTCTTGTCTCTGGAAGTGTCCATACTGTCATCAGTCAAAATAGTGCAGAAGGAACCGTTGAATTCTGTGGGAGCTGGATCAGCCCCTCTATCTTCCCCAGCGACTGTGACTGCAGGGAGTGGGTGGGTGGGGAAATATGCTATTTATTTCAATCCTCTCAGGCTCCACACTAGTTACTCGGCACGCATCCCCTCATTTAATTCTCACAGCAGCCCTCCTTTACAGACGAGATACAGAAACTTTAAATGACTTAATTAAGCCACACACATCAAGTAAAGCAAAACTGGATCTCAGATTATAAGCACCAAGTTTTAGTTCTGTATATTCTTGCCACATGGTAAGCTCAGCCAAGCTTGTGCTGAATGAATGCAGAGTCAATGGGATCACTGGGATGTGCAATTTAAAAAAAAAAACACTATAGTCATGACTTGATCATTATTTCTTGCAGGACACCTCAGTTCATTTCAGTTCAGTCCAGTCGCTCAGTCGTGTCCGACTCTTTGTGACCCCATGAATTGCAGCACGCCAGGCCTCCCTGTCCATCACCAACTCCCGGAGTTCACTCAGACTCACGTCCATCGAGTCAGTGATGCCATCCAGCCATCTCATCCTCTGTCGTCCCCTTCTCCTCCTGCCCCCAATCCCTCCCAGCATCAGGGTCTTTTCCAATGAGTCAGCTCTTCGCATCAGGGAGCCAAAGTATTGGAGCTTCAGCTTCAACATCTGTCCCTCCAAAGAACACCCAGGACTGATCTCCTTTAGGATGGACTGGTTGGATCTCTTTGCAGTCCAAGGGACTCTCAAGAGTCTCTTCCAACACCTCAGTTCAAAAGCATCAGTTCTTCATGGCTCAGCTTTCTTCACAGTCCAGGACACCTACATTGCCATTAATTTTAATTTGTGTGATTGAAAAAGAGCAGGCTGTATAAATTGCTTGCCAGAGACCAATGGCTGTGCTCACTCACCTGTGCTTCATGTCCTTGACAATTAGACACCTTGTGTTTAATTGCTGGATAAATGACTCATATGACTCCAAATGAAAAGACGGCCAAGGGTTTGTTTCTTGAGGAATCTTTAACATTTTTTTTATTATGAAAAAAAATTCTAAATAAGTGCAAAAGTAGAGAGCATTGTATCCATGTACCCACTACCCATTTCAAGAATTACCAGTGTTTTTATTTCCCTTTGTTCCTCTTCCTCTGAAGTTGTTTTTTTTTTTTTTAAATTGGAGTATTTTAAAGCAAACCCAAAGGCTCCTTTCACCACGAACATTTCTGTAATTGGAATGAAAAGGCTCTTGTGTGGCCCCGTGTTCCTCTTTCTTCAGATCTGCTAGGACAGGAAGCAGAGCTAGAAAAAGAGCCTGGGGGTGCAAGGGCTTCTGGGAGGCCCAGGAGAGGAGGGGCACATTCCTTGCAGGCTGTGCAATTTGTTTTGCTCTCAAGCCAGGGCCTTTCTTGGCTGAAATGCCTCCCGCCTCAGAATCGAAACTTTTCTCAAATGCTCAAAATAAACTATCTGGCTTCCTCTAGCTAGAGACATCTGGGGAGTGTGGCTTCTGAAACTATTTTTGGCGTGCAAATGTCACCCAAGTTGCTTGAAGTGCTTTGGAAGTTTTAAGGTATTGAAAGCATCTGATGAGCTGTGGCTGAGGCCCAGTGGGGAGAGGTTAATTATTACACAGGCCAGGCATTTTTCCCAGCAGGGTTCTTGTTTCTCATGGGCTTCCTGTTTACAGCTCTCAGTGCTTCAGGCCAAGGATCAGTGCCCGGGGTTGGTGTGTGAAAGGTGGCATCATGGGTGTGGGGGCGGGGGCTGCTGGGGTGATAAAGGGGAACCCACTGGCTGGTGGGCCTTCCTTCAGCCTATGTCAGGCCTGGCTCCCTGGAAGCCCAACATGCCTGGAGATCAATGGAGGGTTCCTGGAGAATGCTGGGACCATGTGTTGGCTGGTGGGCTTTGCCAGATGGGCTTCTCTGGTGGCTCGGTCGCTAAAGAATCTGCCTGCAATGCCGGAGACTGGGGTTCGACCCGTGGGTTTGGAAGATCCCTGGAGAAGGGAATGGCAATCCACTCCAGTATTCTTGCCTGGAGAATTCCATGGACAGAGGAGCCAGGCGAGCTGCAGTCCATCAGGTAGCAAAGAGTCGGATGTGACTAAGTGACTTAACACACACAGATAAGAGACAAAAGTTCCTAAATTTGTAAGGCCCAAACGTATTACCAAACCAAACTTGAGTCCCCTCGCCAGGGAGCAGTAGAGCCAATCTATCGACAGAGGAATATGATGAAGGAAAACGCGGCATTTATTGTAAAGGAAGATGGGTGGCTCGTGCTCTAAAACCCTGAACCCCCCGAAGGGTTTCAGCAAACCTTTTTTAAAGGCAAAGTGAGGGAGGGGCATCCCAGGGTGTGGGTGCACTCATGCACAATTCTCTGATTGGTTGAAGGTGCTCAGTCTTTACGCACTAGAGGGTCTGTGAGCTATGTACTCATGATCATCAAGTAGTCAAATTTTGCCCATTTGGTTGTGGTTTTAGTATCTGGAAAACTCAGGAAATAGGCATCAGATACTATTATCTAGGTACTTCAGAGAGGAGCTAATGCAGAGGATATGGGCTAGGGATCTGTCTTGGGAAGGCTCCATAGGGTTTTGCTCGATTACAAGGGTACCAGGGATCAGGCTGAACCCAACTGAGATGCTTCCCAGGATGAGCCAGGGAAAGAATAACACAAGGAGCAAGTGGAAATTGTAGCTATGGAAGAATCAGAGGGGTCCAGGAAGTGGGATGCTGGAAGTAACCCAGGCTGGGGGCAGGAGTGGAGACTATCGGGGACAGGTTGAAAAGAGGAGAATAAAGTCAAGGCCAGTGGTTCAGGCTGCAGAGTATGAAAGAGGTGAAGCTGGGGTGCCTGGCTTTGTTGAATGATGGAGTGCCACCAAGCACTTACCCTGGGCTCAAATATAGAATAGATGGAGATGGAAAGGAACCCATGGGGAGGTGGTTGATTCATAACTCTGAGTTGCTTTGGCTCACAACACTTTGGACACAAAATGTGTGAGTTTTTTCAACGCCAACAACCAGTTCTCCAAGTCTCCAGACGCCAACTGGGTGCCCTACAGTTCAGTTCAGCTCTGACATGGACCACACAGAGGCAGAGTCAGACTCCACAGGTTTAAAGGCTCAGTCCCACAAGGGTGCCCGCGTGTCAGACGCCAGCCCCAGGTCATCACCTGTACTTCTGACCAACTGGCTATAAATCAGGGGTTCCCATGACTCCTTCCTCAGTGGATAATTTGCAGGAATGGCTCACAAAACTCAGGGAAACATTTTACTTACAGTTTCTGGTTTATTATAAAGGATACAAATGAACAACCTATATGAAGAGGTCCACAGGGTGGGGGGTAGGGGGTTGGGGAGCTCTCATGCCCTCTCAAGTGAACCACCCTCCCAGCACCTCCATTTGTCCACAAACCCAGAAGCCCCCCAAAATCTGGTCATTCAGCCATTTTTAATGGAGGTTTCAGCACTTAAGCGTGATTCATTAAATCATTGGCCATTGATGAGTAACTCAGTCTCTAGTCTCTCTTCCCGATCCAGAGGGCAATGGTGGTGGCTGGGGGGTTGAAAGTTCCAACCCTCTCGTCCTACCTCGATCTTTCTGGTGACCAACTCCCATTCTGAAGCTATCTAAGGGCCCCCAGTCGCCAACCACCTCATCAGCATACAAAAGACGCTCTTTTGTTTGAAGACCCGTCTGGCGACCCCACCCTGGAGATCTCAAAGGTTTAGGCGCTATATATTCCAAACCAAGAACAAAGACCAGACAGAAAGCTTTTTTTTTTTTTTTTAATTTTATCACAATATTCTTTAGCAAGGCCCTTTCTCACATCTTGTAGTTCAGTGGTTAGAGTCTGCAACGCAGGAGACTTGGGTTCGATCCCTGGGTTGGGAGGATCCCTTGGAGAAGGAAATGGCAACCCACTCTGGTATTCTTGACTGGAGAATCCCATGGACAGAGGAGCCTGGCTGGCTACAAGTCTAGGGGGTCGCAAGAGTCGGACACGACCGAGTGACGAAGCGTGCACACATATGCGCAGTGCTGTAGTGCTCCTTCTCCCACCTGAGTGGTACTTGAGGTTTACTCGGGATTAAGTGGGAGGAGCTGAGACAGAGAACAGTGAAAGGTCCTAGGGACCTCCATCCCCACTGCCCCACCTTGACCTTCCCTGTCCACAGTCCTCCTAGGTGGGGGCCCAGTGGAAAAACTGGCCGAGCCTGGCTTCTGTAGAAGGTAGAGCAGAGAGAAGAGAGCAGAGCAATCAAGGACAGTGAGGATCCCGGTCTTCAACAAGATTGCTCCAGGAGGCGGGGGACCCTAACCAAGGAGACTTGACAAAGAAAAATTGTCCATATGCCGCACAGCAGGGACCACCTCCTGCTCCCAAATTGGCTCGTCACCAAATCAAGGAGCTCCTAACATTTCCTGTCTAACGATGCACTGCTTCTGAGCTGCTTCTTAGACTGCAAAGCCCACACCCCACCAACAGGGGGCGATCATACCATGTTTCAATCAGGGCCAACCGGAAGGTGCTTCTGTGGCAAGAACACGACAAATTGCTGTGGACACTTATAATGCCTCCTGCTTCCCCGTGGAGAAAATTTTTACCGTTCTGGACAGTGGGGCCAAGAAGCCACCTCCATTTATACACCTGTTCACTGATCTGCTCACTCAGCACTTTGGCGGTTCTCAGGGGTTTAGTGAGAACCACAGCAAGAGTTCACCTCTGGGCTCCGGACTCTGTGTTAAGGTGAAAGTGAAAGTTACCCAGTCATGTGCGAGTCTTTGCGATCCCATGGACTATACAGTCCATGGAATTCTCCAGGCCAGAATACTGGAGTGGGTAGCCTTTCCCTTCTCCAGGGGATCTTCCCAACTCAGGGATCGAACCCAGGTCTCCTGCATTGCAGGCGATTCTTTAGCAGCTAAGCCACTCTTTGCGACCCCATGGACAGTAGCCTGTACCACGCTCCTCCGTCCATGGGATTTTCTAGGCAAGAGGATTTTCTAGGCAAGAGTACTGGAGTGGGTTTGCCCTTTCCTTCTCCAGGGAATCTTCCCTACCCAGGGATCGAACCCAGCTCTCCCGCATCGTAGGCAAAGGCTTTACCGTCTGAGCTACCAGGGAAGTCCATAAGCCACAAGGGAAGCCCCTGGACTCTGTGTAGCCCTCTGCACGTGTAGCAGAGCAGAATGTCCTCCAAACCAGGACCCAGGGACTCTGGTTCTTGTCCTAACTCTGCCATGCACCACTTTGGTTCTTAACTGTCATGTCTGTAAAAATGGGGCCAATGATGATGTTCCACTGGATCTGATAAGCACTGAGACACGAGAATGCTTCATAACCTTCCACGTGCTGTGCCTATGAGATTTATTGTCGCCATCGCAGCGTCTGCCTGCCTGCCTCCCTGTGTTGGGGCGATGATCATATGAAGGAGAAGAGGAGGTGCTCTGTGTGAAGACGAAGAACCTATGTAAGCATATGTCAGGCCCCTCTGGTTTCAGGAATAAAGTGCATGGATTCTGTGCTTCCCAATTTCTTTGAAATTTGAAACATTTTTCATGGACAAATGAAAGAAGCCGAGTCTCTCCTCTGAGATTCCAAGTATGAGACTGGGAGAGTGAATGAGGGCAGGACCTTTTTCTTCATCCCATCGTCGTAAGAAGAGAAAAGCAAAGGAGAACCAGGTTCTGGGAAATAATTAAAATCTTAGTGTCGGCTGAAAGGGCTTTCAAAAATGATCTTTCAGATTTGTTTTATGGATGAAAAATCAAGGCCCAGAGAAAGGGGGGAAAAATGGTCAAGATCACACAGAAAGATCTTGGCTTCAAGCCTGGCTGTGTTTGCCTCCAAGACCCTCTCAATTCTCCATATTGATTTCCAGCCAGGCATGGCAGGACCCCGGCCCCTTGCCCCCCACCGCCATCACTGAACACCTGGCCTGAATTGCACCTGTAGCTGCTGGGGGTATAAGCTTCCCATCATGCCTTGATGCGCGTGTGGGTGGTAAATGCAGGAGTGATTCATTTTATCTTTAAATTCAGAAATCATTTCAGCAATCAGAGGTGGGTGTTATGTTCTGGTATTGAGAGTGTAGATGAGTTTTATTTTTCTCCTTTATCATTTTCAAGGTTATCCAAAATTTTACAACAAACATCTCTAACTTTATAAATGCCCTCCCCTCCCCATCTGATTTTAAACAAGGAGACCGGAGTGTGGTGAAATGCCCAGCTCTGTTCTGAGGTCGGGAAGCAAGGCCAACCAGTATGTGTCCTGCCAGGCAGAGGCCCTGAGCTGAGTCCTGAAGGTCTGAACTCTGCAACATGGTGCCCCAGGCCGCCTGGGTGGTATCACCTCCACGCCTCACCTTTGCTCTCACCAGCCCCTGCTCCCGAAATCTCCTCCCATGACCATCACCAAATCCCACTCATTTTTTAGGACCTAACAACCCATTCCGCTAGTTCCAGGAAGGTGTTTTAAAGCTCACCTTCCCTAGTTGGGACGAACACCTGCCTCCCTCCTCTGACCACCAGTGGAACTTTATCCGGACCTTTTAGAATTCCGATCATCTGACTTGTCCTGGAGTCATCTGCACCCAGGTCTGTCTCTTCTCCTGGGCTGAGGTGCCCTTGAGGGTGGGGCTTACATATTATGCATCTTTGTGCTCCCAGTGCCATCCACAAGCCTGGCATATGCTAGACTTCAAATGAATGTTTGCTGAACTTCATCGAAAATACAGTATCCTCGAAGAGGAATATTGTGATACATCCATTTGTGGCTGGGCTCACCAGCCTCAGCACGGTTGTCATTTAAGGTTGAATTCTATGTGGCAGGGAGCTATTATATTTAGCAGCATTCCTGACTTCTATCTACCAGATGCCAGTGGACACCCCCAGTTGTGACAACCCCAAATTTGGACACTGCTGACTGTTTCCTAGGGGACAAAATTGCCTCCCACTGAGAACCAATGATACACGATTTCATAGAGTTTTCATAAAGAATCCCTAGGAATAGGAATTCCCATTTGATAGATGAAAAAGGCAAGGCTCACGGAGAGTTTAAGGTTGAAACAGTTCAGCACGTAAATCCTCCAGTCCAAGTCCAGTCCTGATTCTGCAGTCCTGGAGGCCTCCCAGCACCCCATCTTTGCTCCTCCACTTGGGTGTGTCCACTCCACCCACTCCCATGCCCTGGGTTCTGCCCTGTTCCCTCCCCTCCAGTCTCATCCCTGTAGTGGGTTCTGCCCTGTTCCCTCCCCTCCAGTCTCATCCCCGTGGCCTGTGCCAGGCTGTGACCCCCTGGTTGACCCTCCTAGTCCACACAGACTAGACCTCAGGCTGCGGTTGAATCCGACCGTCACATCTTCAGCACCTTTTCCTCCTCCCCATGCTTGAACACGCTGATGGTGACCTGGCCTGTCTCAGACCCGTACTTGTTCTTGACGAAGACACCGTAGCGCCCGCTGTCCTCACTGTTGACCCTCTCGATGGTGATGGTGACCTCTGTCCCCTTCACATCCATGTGGTAGCGGTCCAGGAAGGTGACAGGCTGGTCATTCTTCAGCCAATAGATTTCAGGGGCAGGATCTCCTGAGACGACGCAGGTCAGGCACAGGGTCTGTTTGAAAGGACAGGAAAGGAACAGTCAGTCTCACCCTCTGGGACTAACCCTTGGCATCACCTTCACGCTCCCAGGGAGCTCCCAGTACAAGTTGCTCCTTGTGATAAGTTAATTATGTGTGCTTTATTGTAACCCATAAAGTAATAACATGAAAGGGAGACATTTTACTGCAGCCCCACATCCTCCATTCTCAACTTTATTCTAGAGCAATGCTTGCTAGAATTTCAGATCTTTATTACTTGAGCAGTGACCTGCCCTAGAGTGGCCTAGACTTTGCTTTATTGCTTTCTGTTGTACACTTCATTATCATTTTACCAGGCAAATAAGCCCGGATTGCTTTAACATAAAGATTTTAAGAATTGAGTTTGAAAATTCTCAGGAGAGCAGTTCTCAGTGCAGAGAACTGTAGGGTAAGGGGCAGATGCCCAGAGTGTGGAGCTGGACTGTCTGGGTGTGACTCCCAGCTCTGTTCCTTTAAGCCGTGTGACCTTAGGTACGTCTCTTAACCTCTCTGGGCCTCCGTTCCCTCAGCTATAAACGGTGAAGTAATAACACACTGTTCCATGTGGTTGCCTCCATGGTTAGAAAAACGGAACAGTGCCTGATACAAGGTGAGCACCATGAAGACGTTAGCTGTTCTCTTCTAGAATAGTAGACTTGCATAATTTCAGTCCGGAAAAGGCTTTTTTGGGCTCATCGAGTCGAACTCCTGCGGAAACTGAGGTTCAGAGAGAGAAGCCCGTGACATCCGGGGCCCCCTGGAGAGATGGGGTGAAGCTGGGGACGGCACTGCCCCCAGGCCACACAGCATACGTGTGACCAACGAGGGGCGGCCGCTAAGCCGGACTCTGGCGGAACCAGCCCCTCCGGCTCTGGGATCCACAGCGCTCTGTGGTTTTGTGCTCTTTGATGGATGCGGGAGGGAGCCCAGGGTGGGACTGCTGGCTGTGGGCCGGGGGCCGTCGGTACCTTATCTTCCATGATTGTGGCCACGTCTGGGAGCCCCCTCACCACCTTGGCACGATCTGGAAGGGAAAAAAACGAGAGCCCCGCCCAGTGATGAACGTTTACCTGGAGTTGTGGTTTATTTTTTAGCAATGCTTCTTTTCCTATTGGCATTGTTTGGGGTGGACATCTTTAAACTTGTATTACGTATTTCCTTGCCTTTACAAACAGAAGATAGAGGGCATAATGTTTCTGTCATTGCCTTGAGGTTAGTATCATGGTCGGTGGTACCTGGAGGCAACAGTGAGGTGCCCTTCCCCTTGAGAACTGGGAGAAGGTGAATAAGATTGCTCTGAGCCCTAAACCGGCAAAGTGCACACAGCAGGTATGCCGATCCAGCTAAGGGAGGGAACAGGAAGGAAGCTTTTGGGACACTGATTCTGGTCAAGGGAGGGGACCTGGTGGCCCCAGGGGTTGGGCAGGAAGACAGAGTGGCTGTAAATCACTAAGCAGAAAGCCAACATATCCCTTATGCTGAAATCGAGGCTGTGGGAATGGCCCCTGGATCACGATCAGGGGTATGCAAAGAGCCTTGAAGCAGTTGGTGTCCGCAATGGATGTAGGTGAGAAGGACTCTGGATCAGGGTTGGGGGGAGGGGAGAGATGGACCTTCATGTGGGCTTAATGTTCACCAGGCGACAATCCACCACCCTAGACTCTGGACTTCACAAGTCCCGGCGACCACAAATGGTGAGTGCAGGCTCCTGCTGTTAGGGTCCTGGGGTGGGTGTCCTGTCCTGTGACTCGGAATCCCAGGATGGGATGTGGGACGGAAGTAATTAGACAGAGATGTGATGGACTTAGTCGGGTCTTCAGCCTCTGGTCCTCTCACCAAGGTGGGCCGCCCCCTGTGAAGGCTCCTCACTGCCCTTAGAACTCAGATGACCGACCCCCTTCCAGATTTCAGTTAAGAACAGCCTGCACTTCCTGCCAAGTGAGGACATTTGGGAACAAGAAGCCATATAGGGTTAATCCGTCCTCCTACACATGACCGCAAATGGTCGGTTTCCTTTCTCAGATTGTTCCGAGCTGCTTTGCTCTGCTGCCTGAAGTCTTTCCCTCTTGAAAAGTCCCATAGTGACTGCTGGGTCAGTGGGACCAGTAAGCCAGCCTCCTGGAACGGGGTGGTTTAGCACTGGCTGTGGGGACCTGGTGAAGCTCCAGCGCATGGACTTGGTGGTGCCCCTGGGCAGCTGAGAGGCTGTGTCCTGGATTAGCTGAGACCCTAGTGCCCCGAGAGCTTTAAAGTCGTCCCCTCCCAGACCTTGATCAGAAAGACCAGCGCAGCCTCGGTCCTATCCACCCCTGCCTTCGGAGTCCCTCTGACATCAGCCGAGTGGATGCTGGGTGCATCCACGGTCTCAGGTATCCTCGGACTCCTTATCCACCTGTCTTCATGCTGCGGCTGCCACCCAGGTCTCCTGGCAGCTCTGTGACAGCCCAGAGCCACGCAGCCACACAGCCGGGCAACCGGGGCTCCAGCTGCCTTGCCAGGAGCTGTGAGCGGCTGGGAAGTCACCCCCAACTCAGAAAAGGAAACTGGGGAATATGGCTGGACTTACTCTTCTCGATGATGGCCAAGGCTCTGGAAAACAGAAAAGGGAAAAGGGCTTGGGGTTCCATCTATTAAAGGACAGTCCTGCCCGTGGCTGGGGGAGGGGTGGTAGGGGAAGGGCGGATCCAGCCAGCTGCACCTCCCAGGAAGGGTCCTGTGTGCCTGCACCCCAGGGACTTTGATCACGCTGGGAACTTACTTCAGTCTCTGGTGCTCAGCCATGGCATCCTCAAAAGCTATGAGAAGGAAAAGGGGAACAGCTGCGTCAGAGCGTCCCCCTCCCACCCCTCCACTCCATCCCCCTGACCTTTGCAACCCACAGGTGCAGAGCCCAGCTGTGACTGTTCCTCCTCTCTGTTCCAGCATTCTCTTGGGGGCAGTGCTAGGATTGGGTGGGAGATGGGAGTACCCCTCCCACCCCGCCACCAAAGACTGTGGGGTTTTCTAAACAGGTTTCCCCCAAGGACAGACGGCTGGAGAGATCACCTTGCCCGGAGAGATCAGCCGAGAGCTGCCGGACTTCCTTCCCAGCCGTGATCTCCAGGATGTATTTGCCCTTGTCTGAGTCCTTGGGGTCCAGGATATGGAGCCAGATCTCATCCAGGGTGGTACCAGCCCTCACCCGATCGCCACTCTCCAGGCGTTTCTCTCTGAACGTGAGGGCAAGGCAATGGTTAACAGGGCTGTGCCCAGGACAGGATGGCTGCCTGCCCAGCTGTAGGCACCCCTGCCCCAGACTCCTCTCCTGGGATTTTGTTTCCCGACGTGTGGGCTGACCATCCATGAGGCATTTGATAAGTATCTACCCACTCATCCATTCATCATTCATCAAAGCTTGTGCCCGAGCTGAGTCTCTATTTGCAACACGTCCTGCAGGCTGGGACCTTGAGAAAATGGTGCTCCAGGATCAGTGGCCACCTCCCCCTACCCCACCCATGGGAGCCACTTCCTCACTTCATCCTTCTCATCTTAAAAAACCTCCCAGGAGCTCTTCCCACAATAACTGGCCCCAAGCTCTTATAAACTGTATACACTCCCTTCCTTCTTTACTTAAATTTCATACCTAAAGACACCTGGCCCATGCCCCCAGTGTCGTGCTGCAAAATGACACTTGTGGGCTTAGTCACGGGGCTCAGAGACTCTGGAGAAGGAGCTTTGCTGCTCTGAAATTCAACTTGGCCTCACATGACAAGTGTGAGTCAGTCAGTCTAGCCTCCTCCCTAGAATGGGTGCAATAATGTGTGCTCCACGAGGCTGAGGTGTGCCCGTAAGAAGCGCTGGGAAAACTCTGCTCCCAGACTCTGTGGGCTCACTTAGCTCTGGCTGAGTCCCTGACGCCTGATCCTGCCTTCAAGGCCTGGCCCTAAGTTAGCTGTCAGCCCCCAGGTCCCTCTGCCTGCCTGTCTCCCCTCAGCCTGGCTGCCTGAGTGTGCTAAGGCTGCGGAGACCCACAAAGGCACCATGACCCACGTGACCACCTGGTTTTCCTTCCTTCCTGAGTCCTTCCCTCCCTCAGTTCCCAGGTGCTGCTCTAAGACAATGGTCCTCCCGTGGCCATGGAGACACTGGGAAAATGTTCCCAGCACCAGGATGCCCACCTTCCCTGGGGAGCCTCCCTTCTGTGCCTCTGACAGCTGTTCCCTTCTCGGGCTCCCTCTGTGGACCGGGGGTGGGGGTGTGGGGGTGTGGTCTCTGCCAAACCCTTGGGACTGGGCTCGGGGGCGGGTTCTGGCCCCCTCCCTCCTGGGACTCCAGGGCAAGGTCAACCTACTTGTGGAACCAGGTGGTCTTCATGTACTTCACGTTGTAGTACTTAACCTTGCTGAAGAGCCGGATCCCTTCCTCCGTCCCCTGGATTTTCAGTGGGGTTGCAGAGAGAGCTGGGGGTGGGGGGGGCAGAAGAGAAGGCTGAGTCTTCCCCAAGGCCCTTTGTGCCTCACATCTCGGGGGCAGCCAGCTCGCCCCTGCTCTGGGGTGCAGTGGGGGGAAGGCAAGTGTGGTCATGAAGCAGGAACGCCCCCTCCCCCACACCCCGCGCCCAACAGTCTCTGAGGTTGGAGTCTAAACCCACCCCACCCTCGCAGCCAAGGATGGCTGGAGGCCCCCCGGAGGCTCTGTGGCATCAGGACTGCTGCTGCTGCTAAGTCGCTTCAGTCGTGTCCTACTCTGTGTGACCCCATGGACTGCAGCCTACCAGGCTTCTCCATCCATGGGATTCTCCAGGCAAGAACCCTGGAGTGGGCTGCCATTTCCTTCTCCAGTGGCGTCAGGACAGGGCTGGGCAAAAGTGGGTGGGACTTGCTTACCACCGATCCTGCCCAGCTCAGTGAAGATGGCATCCAGGGCTGGAGGGAGAAGAGGGAACAGTCAGCTGATATGGGGGACTCCCCGAGGGACGTACCAGTGTGGGCTCTGCCTTGGAAAAGGCTGGTGGAGCTTATGAGCAGCTCTGAGGATGCAGGCGTAGGCGCAAGGAAGGGACCCAGGGCACTCCGTGATGGATGGGGTGGGGCCACGCAGATGGAGGACAGATGGGCTGACCTGATGATTTTCCTGCAGGCTGAGCCCGCCGGCCTGGTGAGGACCCTGGGGCCCATGTGGGGCAGAGCAGAGAACCCAGACTCCACATCACAAAGCCTGGGCTCACTGTGGGGCAGGGCAGTGAGCGTGGGCTCCAGCATCACACAGGCTGGGCCCGCCCTGGCCCTGATCTGCTGTGCAGCCATGGGTAGGTCACTTAACCCCCCTGGGCCTCAGTTGCCCCCAGTGACACGGGGATCACAGACTGTATCTCTTGGTTCAGCAAGAGACCCTCCTGGCCCGTCTCTGACATCGCCAGCTCCTACCTTCATCTCTGAGATCCAGGATGGTATCGTCCTCCCCTCGATCGTCAGAAACCTGTGCTCTGTAAACACCCTGGTCCTCTTTGGACAGCTGGAAGGAAGGAGGAGAGAAGGCGGTATTGGCATGGGTTCCAGAAAGAGCGATGGACAGCAAATCAGGAGGCCTGGGCTCCAGGCCTGCCCCTAACTCTCCTCCCTGGGCTCAGTTTAGCCCCCTGTGATGGGCCATCTCTGGCTCCTTCCAGCTCCAGAGCCCTTTGATTCCAAGCTCTCGGTTTGTCTGGGCCTGGAGGTGGGACAGGGAGGCGGACCTGAGGGCAGAAACAGGTGCCCCCTTCCCTTCTCCCCTCCCCCAGGGGGATTCTGAGTCAGCTGCTTTGAGCAGAGCAGAGCGTCCTCCTTGCAGAGCTGGGCTGAGCTGGGGGCACCCTCCACCAGAGCTGCCCTGCTTCTGGGGGGCCTGGGATGGAGGGGTCTCTCTGCATCTCTCAGAAGAGGTGTGCTTTCTTTTGCTCAGGACAAGCGGGTCCTTATTGGCACATGCTTGTCAATCTGGAGAAGCCTGGGTCAACACTCAGCAAAGCAAGAACTTGGGCTGTTCTTTGAAAGCAAGGTCAGAGGTCAACTGTGCCCTCTCATTACACATCATCTCCTCCAAGGGCTGGGTTAGGGGCAGGGGGCGGGACGATATCTGCCTCCCTGACTCGTCAAAGGGCCCCTTGCAACCATCTCCACATAGTGTGCTTTGAAGCAGGATCTGAGGCAGACACATTTCTCTAAAAAAAAATTATTTCTTTTTAGGTGGAGGACAGTTGCTTTACAATATTGTATTGGTTTCTGCCATACATCAACATGAATCAGCCACCGGTGTACATACGCCCTCTTTCTCGTGAACCTCCCACCCATTCCAGCCCACTCCTCAAGAAGCATCTCTTAACCCGGAGATCAAAGGACTGAAAACCCAACAGTCCTCCCCTATGTTCCCTCCCTGCTCCTTCAGTGAAGGCTCCAAAGCCCCAGCCACATTCTGTGGAGGGTGTTTGGAGAGACTTTTGGGTCCACTCTCCAGCCTTGCATCTTGGTACTTAAACTCCCTGAGTCTCAGTTTACTCATCTGTAAAATGGTGGCATAAACATTGCCCTGACCACATGCTACAGTTTCCGATCAAGGGAGATAACTTTTCAGAAGCCAGAGAGTTCTCGCACCAACAGGCCAGACGATTATGACAAGACTCAGTAGCAATTAAGCCCCTCCTTGACGCCAAGCCCAGTGGAAGGGCCTGCACTGTGATGACAAAGGCCAACTGGTCATTATTTTGGCTGAGATTTGGGCGAGGACCCTGAAATCATTAGTTCTTTCCTCGTCAGCAAACCTGCGTTTGCGCCGTGCTCCTTGGCACACGGGCCACAGAAATCAGTGGCAGGGCAGAAAAACATTGAATATTTAAGAACGAGCTTTGTATTTCTATCTTAACCAGGTCACACTCCTTTGAGGGCCCTGGGGAGGAAGTGGGTGGGAGAGGTGAGCTCCAGGCCTGCTTTGCTCTGCCCAGAACTGCCTCCCATGGAGACAGTCTTCCTGCCCCAATCTCAGGCCGCAGCAGCAGGAAGGAATCTCTGAGACAGCATCCTGCCTGACCCTCTCAGGTTACAGGTGAAAATTGAGGACAGAGAGGGACAAGCCCAAGGCCACACGGTTGGGGGCAGGGCCAGACTGGAATTCAACAAAAAGGAAAAATCAGTATGACTGTGCCTGTCTTTATTTACAATTTTGGTATTGCTTTCCCCCATGGTCTTTTATTTTGGCATTAATTTGATTCTTACTATTGCCTAAAAAGGGCTTCCCTGGTGGCTCAGGCAGTGAAGCGTCTGCCTGCAATGCCGGAGACCTGAGTTGGATCCCTGGGTCAGGAAGATCCCCTGGAGAAGGAAATGGCAACCCACTCCAGTACTCTTGCCTGGAAAATCCCATGGACAGAGGAGCCTAGTAGGCTACCGTCACGGGGTTGCAAAGAGTCGAACACGATTGAGCAACTTTATTTACTTACTTATTGCCTAAAATATTATTTATCTTGATTACTAAGCTTTTTTAGTGCCCCCTTAAAGTGCGTGCATGAAGTTAGTGCCTCACTCGCCTTGTCTTGGTCCTGACTCCCTGCCCAGTGCTCCTGGCACCGCAACTCCATGAGCTCTCAGGTCAGGGCTGCACTTACCTCTTCGATGCAGAGAAGCCCTGCTCCAGTCTGCGGGTCGTACTGACCAGCTGGGAACTCTCTCTTCTGGAAGAACCACTGGAAGCGGGTTTCTTTCTTGGTGTTGGTCACCTGAGGAAGGTCAGGAATGAGGAGACTCCTTCAGGCTTCCTCTTTTAAGTGAAGACCCAGTTCATCTGAACTTTCTTTTACAAAAATGACTTCCCCCTCCCCCGCTCCCACCTTGCTCTCCCCCTAAATCTCAGCCAACTCCTTCCTCACACAGTATGTCTTCTCTGATGGCTTCTGGACTTTGGACTTTTGCTAATGACGTTCCCTCTGCTTCTTGATCCCTTTCCTACCTTATTTTTCTTTGTAAATAGCTGTGTTACCTCCTCCAGGAAGCCTTCCTTTCTGCGCCCCAGAGTGCCCCCTATCATGAATAGTAAATTTCATGCACGTCTCCATCACAACACCAGGCATGCTGTTTGCACAGGCTCTTGCTTTGGACTGTGGGATGCTGGAGGCCTCAGGAGACCACCTCTTCGTTCTTGTAGGCCCAGGGCTTGCAGAGTGCTTAAGTTTGCTGAATGGATGCCCTTCTGGGAGTGCGCCGTCCCCTAGTTATCTAAAAGGCTGCAGGGTGCTGAGAAACAGCAGCACCAGCTCTGGAGTCAGACTTGGTTAAACCCGGGCTCCAGGCTCTGCCTCTTTCTCTGTGGTCTTGAGCTACTTCTCCACTTGTTTTTTCATCCTAAAGTGGGGATGCTAACGCCTCTCTCACAGATGGTTGTGAAGTAGATGAGATCAAATGATGCTATAAAACGCTGGGCACAGTGTCTGGCGGGACACAGGGACTCCCCCTTAATCTACAGCGAGCTCTCTTTCTTCCAGACTCCTGGCCTCCGGACTCTCCCCCAGGGCAGCTAGGAGACCTAGCTCAAGGCTGACCCAGCGCACTATAATTCACTCCAACTCTGTCTGCTTCTTGGGCTTTTGTTTTCTCGGTTAAAGGCAAAATGGCTGGGGCTACTTCCCCTGTTTGGGATCAGACTTAGCGCAGAGTATGGAGTTTCCGGGGAGTGGGGCAAGACAGACTCTTTGCGACCCCATGGACTGCAGCACGCCAGGCTTCCTTGTCCATCACCAACTCCCGAGTTTACTCAAACTCAGTGTCCATCGAGTCGGTGATGCCATCCAACCATCTCATCCTCTGTCGTCCCCTTCTCCTCCCGCCTTCAATCTTAAGACAGCTACTGGGCTTGGGGGAAACCACTGGTCTGGGCCCACGTGGCCCGGGGGCAGGGCTGGAGGCGGGGGCGAGGCTTTGCCTTGCAGGTCAGCAGCACTTGGCAGTCGTCCGTGACCTTCCACTGCAAAGGCTCCACGAAATACGGACCTGCAAGGGCACAACGACACGCTCGGCGGTCAGAGCGCCAGGATCGGCTCGCGCGCCACCTGGTGGCGAGACGGGGGAAGGCACCTGGGGCGGGGCGCCTGATGCCCAAAGGCCCCTCGGATTCTGGAATCCCGCCCCTACGCAGGAGGGGCCTGGGGTGAGGCAAGGGAGGCCCCTGGGGTGCAGAATTTAAGGAGGCGCTCACTCTAGGGGTTGGGCACGTTTTGGCACGAGGACGCCACTGGCTCAAACGGCAGTGGCCCTCCCTCGGGGCCCCAGCAGGACGGAGGCATCTATTAACCCACTTGTCTGGCGGTTCCCCAACACTAGTGGCCGAGGGTTTTGGACTTCGTCCCAGCAGCTCTTACCCTGTTTTCTCTTCCAGTCTCTTCTCTTAGCATCTGCCGCCCTTAGAAGTTTGTCGAACTCTGTGAACACAGGGGGTGGGGAGGAACTGGCGTGAGCCAGGAGGAGCGCAGGTCCGGGAGTGGACTAGGGGGGCGTCTGGATGGACCAGGAAGGACCCCAGGGCTGAGAGCTGAGGTCGGGGACCGGGGCACGGCTGACCGTCGTCCACCAGCGCCAGGGTGATCTGGTTCTTGGCTTTTCCGTCTTGGAGCTGGGCAGTGTACGACCCTTTGTCGTCCTCGGTCAAGTGCTGGATGATAACTTCCACCAGGCCCTTCTCTCGGACAAAATTGATTTTGCGGTTCTGGGGAGAACAAAACACGAGAGTCTGTTCTGCTTTCTTCCAATTATAGGGAATTTGTGTTGTGGTGGTGCAAATCGGGGTGTAGTTGGACTTGGGGTGGTAAAGTTAGAAGACTTCAGGTTTGGGGAAGGGGTCCTGGGTACCTCTCTTCATGTGTATAGACACATCCGGCTCCTGAGAACACCCTGGAGCCCAGCGGGCCCAGGAGAGTCTTGTGTCCCAGTCAATTTCAGTTCATAATAATCCCCCAATCTCCTACTGCGCCATACTTTTTTGGTTATTTTCTGCCACTTTTTTTTTTTTTTTTGCAGTTTAATAGGCAAAAGTTCCCCATAAAATTATAAAGGGTACTATAAAAATCCTGTGTGTCTGCTACCCAGAGTTAATACTTTATATTTTGTCACATTCTAACAATTTTCAAAACGTTTTGTTTTCCACATTTAGGATCCTTTCCCCTCTGGCTTCACTTGTACTATGATTTGAGGGAACTCCTAGTTTTGTTTTGTATTTCTATAGTCTCAGTGCTGTGTGCTGAGTCCAGACTTTGTTACACTTCCTCTATCATGAGCCAAAGTCATGCAGGCTTCATCTTTATGCAAAACTTTCTCTATTTTCTCAGTTGTTCCTCCTGATCCTGGGGCAACCAACCCCATTGTACGGATGCAGAAACTGAGGCACAGAGAGGTGAAGAGACCTGTCCAGGGGCACGCGGCCCACAGGAGATGAACATGAACCTTCTGACATTTAGCCTCGAGTTCTTTTCTCCTCTGTCAGAACCAGCTCCTCTCTTGATAACACATATGTAATGACGGCCACTTGGCCATCTGGAGATGGAATTCACAAATAAGATCATTTTATGATTAAATCTCTTATGAGATTGAAATTGGCATCTTTGTAAGTAAAAACAGTTGCGTATGGGCAACTTATATGGTTCAATTAATACAACTTGCTGTACACAAAGATTTTAAAAAAGCAATGTAACACCACAACTATAATAGGAAGAGGAAATAAAAGTAATGCTTTTCAATACACAGATGCTCATATCACTCACTGGTGCTTCATGACTTACAGTGAATTCGTTTTAACTAAAGAGAAGTTAGGAAAGAAAACTATTCTGTATGGGGGAATTCCCTGGTGGTCTAGTGGCCCAGATTCAATCCCTGGTCAGGGAACTGAGATCTTGCAAGTCAAAGCAAACAAAAACTATTCTGTACAAGAACAGGAAAATGAATAAAAGAGCACAGGTAATGTGGCTAATAGAATAAGACTATCAGTGTATGTTAACATTGCAAAAAAGTTAAAAAAATTGTGTTTGTGTCTCAGAGTTAGGGTCTAGGCTTGGATACTTACAAGCATGAATGTAGGCTTTTCATCTTACGGATGTTTGTCAGGATACTCAAAAATTGTGGGGGGCATGGGAAATTCTTTGTGGGAGTGTCCCTTGCATTGGCAAATGTCTAGCATCCCTGCCCCCCGTCCCCCGGGTACTAAAATCCAGGTGTCCCCACCCCGACTCCTTCACTGTGACAGCTGAAGCAGGTGGCTATTTCTGAAATGTCTGCTAGGGGGAGGTTCTGGCTGGTAAAGACCACTGCCAGCGAGGCCACCTCCTGGGCCAGGGACCTCATTTAGGGATTCTGAGCCCCCAGTTACCGGTGAGCTGAAGATTTCCTTCTCGTTGAAGATTAGATGCAGCTCAGCCGCCGGAGACAACTTTTCCACTTCCAGCCAAAGCCGCACCTCTCCTTGCTCGAGGATTTCAACGTTCCAGCCGGAGATCAGCTTGATCACTGGGAGGCAGAGGACAGGAAGGGGTGGGCAGGGCACCCTTCTCCCCTCCCCACTCCCGACAGCCCCACCTTGAGCACTGCATGGACATGCCATGTGCAAAGTGCTTCAGAGTCTGGTGGAGACATAACTAGGGTGAGGGTCTGGGGAGGGTTTCCCACATTCAGTCACCCTAGATAGAATTCATCTCAGGTCATTCACCCTCCTCCTATGGCTTTGAGGCTGTGCTTCTCACCCTGGCTGGACACCAGAAACATAAAGACTTTTAAAAAACATGTAATTTCATTTATTTCTCTTCATTTAGAAATCATTTGACTTGCAAAATGTTGCAAAAACAGACAGAAAATTCCAGTATCCTGAACTTTCCCAAATCACTGTATGTATTTTTTAAACCAGGAAATTAATATAGATACTATTCTACAGATATTGTTCAAATTTTGGCACTATTTACTAAGACAATTTTTTTTTTTTTCTGGTGTGGGATTCAATACAGGATCCCACATTGCATCCATGAACTTTCAAAACACCAATATCTGGCTCCAGTTCCAGAGATTCTGACTTATCTGGGGCACGGCCTGGGCGTTTGGATTTTGAAAAGCTCCCGGGGTGATTCCAGTATACACCCAAGTTTGTGACCCCTGCCACAGGGACTACAAATGCTACCCCTGGCCAATGGAGGAAAGGAGGGGTTTAGATGACCCACAATCCAAGAGGAAGAAGAAATCATCCACTCTGCCCTCCCTTGCACCCCACGTGCTCCCTGCTGGCCACTCTTTTCCCTTTATGGACTGAGGACTCTCTGGGTGTCTGACCGTCCAGCCCCAAGATGACCCCATCTTCCCCTACCCCCTATCAGCCTAGTGTCTGGCTCTTGGCTGACTCAGCTCTGCTCAGGACACCCCAGTGGGCCTGGCATGACTGCCCAAGTCTGGCAGCTTGGACCGCTTACCTGGGTTTCTGATCTCATGGCTCAACTTCTTCAGCTTGTTCAGCTCTGGGACAGGGAGGAGCAAGGAAGAAACCAAAGAGAATGAGATACCTGGGCTAGTGGGGGTCATGGGAACCGTTCTAGCATCCGCACTGGGTGAAAGTCCTGAGAGACTCAGCTCGGGGTCACTTGTTTACCAAGGAGGTTAATGATGACGATTGCGAGCCTTGGCTCTGGGGCACCGAGGGGGCTTCAGGGGTTGCTGTAGCCCCCCCTGAAATCGCTTATTCTCCTCGTCCTTCAAGGCCTGATCAAGTGCCACTTCCCCAGAGGAGCACCTACTGTCTGCCAATCTCTGCATGATCTCAGTGATCCTCACACCATGCTGTGGGGGGTGAGCGTTACTGTCTGCCTCCTGAGCCCCCTTGTTAATCCACTGTGACATGCTGTCCTAGAATCTGAGGGCCTGGCCCCTTCAATGAGTACTTCGGGCAACACGTGTCGGGGGCAGGTTGGCACAGCGCTGTGTCACCGCTAACTGCTTCCTCGTGTTAGGTTTGTCTCTCCTGCTTAGCTGAACTCTGGACCTACATGGGTGTCTGGCACACAGCAGGTGCTTGGTAAATATATGTTGCATGAATGAACTGGCAGAGGCAGAGCCCATATCTCATTGTCCCTTGTAAGGTTAGAGTCCAGAGTATGATGAGTCTGCACACACGGCAAGCATCAAATTCCAAACCAAAAAACGACACCCACTGCTTTTGTGGATGGTTTTATGCTTTTGTGGTTGGCTTTAGCTTGCATGGAGTCACGTAAGGGTGTCTGCATAACAACATTGTTTCACTTGGGGTATCAGGGGTTATTACCCTCCTTTTACAGGTGAGAAAACTGAGGCCCAGAGAGGGATCATGACTTGCCCAAGGTCAAGCAGCCAGGAAATTGTGGAACTGGAATAGAAATCTGGACCCGCCTGGCTACTGTGTCTTAACAAAATCGAAGGGCCCCCTGTGCATTCAGCAGGGAGGACGATGGCTGTCCCAGTTGCTATGGAGACAGCAGAGGTTGAGTCTCCTGGACAACGGCTTTAGGCCCAGCCTCCCCTCTCTGGTGGCCACGGCCCCCACTGCTCCCTGTGGCCATCCTCACCCCTTAGACTAACTGCCTTTGGCAGTTTATCACTCTACTTACACTGTTGTTTTTTTCGGCTATGGAAGGAAGTGAAATAATTCACTGGTACCTTTGCTTTTACCAATAGTAGAAAAAGGAAAGAGAGAGAATAGTATGAGCTCCATCAGGCAGGGGTTTTTGCCAGCGGGCTTCACTGATGTAATTCAGTGCCTGGGACGCCTCTGGCATGTGGTCAGTGCTCAACTGATACTTATTCATGGACCAGCTGACTGAGTGGGTGGCAGAGGACCTACTTCTCTTGAAATCTCTGCTTTACTCATTTTTGTGGCTTCCTGCTGGCCCCTGGGGTATTTGTGTTTGGCACTCTGGGCCTGTGTCTCTGGGTGGTGGCAGCGGAGAGGGACCTCACCATCCTCCGTCAGCGTGTGGCTTGCTGAGATATCTTCATCAGCATCTGTGACCACCACCGAGTAGGTGCCCAAATCCTCGAGGCCGGGATCTTTCAGGATGATCTTGGATCTGCAGAGACAGCAGAGCAGAGGCTCTGAGAGGGGACTCGTGCCCTGGAAGCCTGGGAGCTGGGGAGTCTAGGTTGGCCTTGGAAGCCCTGCATCCCAGACCCAGACCCTGGCCCAGCAGGGGCGTCTGCCTCCTTACACGTTCCCGGGGTCCCCTGCCTAGAGCCAGTCTGGCCTGCCACCCTCAATGGCTCTTGCTAGCCAGGCTCTCTGGAACTGTCTTCATACTGGCCACATCCCCCAGGCCTGCCTCTCCTTGGGCTCATTAGCTTTGTCTCCTGCCGGACGGGGCCAAAGCCAGAGCTGCTACAGATGGAGGAACAAGATCTGGAGGCCCTTGACATCCTAACCCCTCTTTTACTGATGAGGAAGCTGAGCCCAGAGAACTTCCAAGAGCAAGTTGCTGGTACCCAGGCTAGAAACCAAATCCTGAGCATCTCCTTGGAAGCAGCCACATAGAGACACATTTCTTGCAGAAAAAGGATCTCTAGATGAGTATCACCATTTCAGCCCGTCTGTTGCCCTCTCCCTCACTTCTCCCTGAGGTGGCAGTCAGCATCCTTCATGGGAGACCACGCAGCCCCCTCAAACTCATCATCGGGGGTCCTGCCAGGTGGTCTCACCTGCAAGCTTTTGCCCACTCATCTGATAACATCCGGGACCTGTGCTCTAGGTGTGTTGCCCCTCCCCTCACTTACTTGTTAGCCTCCTCCTCGACCTTGACCCTCTCTGGGTCCGGTGGGCCCTTGTAGTCTTTGGACCACTGAAACTCGGCAGAGTCGGGGGCCTCTGGGGCTTCAAAAGCCATGTAGATAAAGCCCTCGTCATCCACACCAACCTCGATCTCCCGGGCATCTGAGGGCAGGATTCAATGGAGGGTACCAGACATTTAGAAATAATAAACCAGGTAAGGCCCGTTCCCTGCTTAAAGCCTCCAATAGCTGCCCATTGCACTCGAATAAAATAATTAACTCTAGACTCTTGTGGCCTCCAAGGCGTTGCATGACCAGGCTCTTTCTCAGCTCAAATGTCACCTCCTCCGAGGCCCTTCTTGACTACTCTGGCTAAAGTAATGCCTACCCCACCCTATCACCCTGTTTCATTTCCTTTATTGCCCTCATCACTGACTTTTTCAGCATTTACTTGTTTACTGTCCATCCGTTCCCACCCCTGTTACTAGAGCGGGAACCTTGCTGTCTCATCACTGCCTCGTCCCCAGTGCAATGTGGGTGTCATCAGATACTTGCTGAATGAATAATTAAAAGAATGGGAAAAGAACACACTGTATAATGAGAAGAACTGAGCGAGTCCGGCATACACGAGCTGTGTGACTTGGTCATTTAACTTCTCCGAGCTACAACAAAATCAGTTCTTAAGTGGGGACAGCGAGGGCGTCCCTGGTGGTCCAGGGGTTAAGAATCCGCCTGCCAATGCGGGGGGCACGGGTTTGATCCCTGGTCCAGGGAGATCCCACACGCTGTGAGGCAACTAAGCCCACGTGCCATGACTAAGCAGCTGGAAAGCAGTCCCTGCTCGCTGCAACTAGAGAAAGCCCTCGAGCAGCAACGAAGACCCAGTGCAGCCAAAAATAATAAATAAATAAAAATTAAAAGTGGGGACAAGGACAGCTTTCTCAAGGGCTTGTTGGGAGGGTCAGACAGTGTAAGGACCCGACATAGCGTCTGGCCTGTGTGGTAGGAGGGGACCCCGGGAGGGAGCTGTGACTGCAAGGCAGGCAAAGCCACACGGCGTATCTGAAATGCAGCTGGCTATTATTTTAAGTATCCACGAAGAGTTTAAGAGTTTAGGAACATGGCATATCAAGGATGGAGGACCCATCTTGTAGAAAGAGACCGTGTGTTCAGATTTCAGGATCCATCTCAGGATCCCACAGAAATAAAGGAGAGTGGGGGCTGGGAGAGAAATGGGCAGGAAGGGGTGTAGAGGGGAGGGGAGGCCCAGCCGGTCCATCTTCCTGCTGTGGATCCTCCCCTCCCCCTCCCCCTACCTGGCTTGTCCTCCAGGAGTACCGGGTCGGTGGGCATGGATGGCTGCCCTGGGCCCGCTGAATTCACAGCCTGTACTTGGAACATGTAGGTCTTCCCCGGCTGCAAATCAGAAATCTGGAAGAAAGGAGGGGGTAAGAATGAGCCCTGAGGAGGGCAGAGGCCCGCCCTTCCTGCAGCTCTGGCCACGGCTGCAGGGGATTGACTGATCACCATCCACCCCAGGGGGGCAGGGGGAGCAGGCTGCCCGGAGGAAGGGACAGGTTGGGGGCATGTTGCCTTCCTGAGCTCCAGCTTCAGACAGGCATCTCCACTGAGATTACCTCCCATGCCTGTGACACCCGGAACTCCATCTGCTTGGGGCTTAGCTTGCCATCAGCTTCCTCACAAGAAAACTCTTTCTCCTCCTGGGCCCCCCGCCTCTCCTCCATCCATCACCCCGGAAACAAGCTTGGGGATCATCTTTGACATCTTTTTCTTGAGCCCTAAACCTCTCATCACCAAAGTTCCCATTTTATTTCCCTAACGTTTCTTTCTTTTTTTTTTTTAAATTTATTGATTGATTTTTGGATGCGCTGGGTCTTTGTTGCTGCACGTGGGCTTTCTCTACTGGCAGCGAGCACGGCTTGCTCTCCAGGTGCAGTGCACATGCTTCTCACTGCGGTGGGTTCTCTTGTTGTGGACCAAGGCTCTGGACCGTGCAGACTCAGTAGCTGTGGTACATGGGCTTAGTTGCTCCGTGGCATGTGGAATCTTTCCGGACCTGGGGTTGAACCCATGTCCCCTGCATTTGCAAGTGGATTCTTATCCACTGTACCGCCAGGGAAGTCCGTCTAACGTTTCCTGAATGTGACCTCTCTGTGTCCCGGCCATGCCTTGATTAAAGTGTTTTTTCTCTCACTGGGATTAGTGCAACAGTTTCCTAGATGGCACCTCTGTCTCTAGACCCATCTTCCCGGTCTATAGTTCCCTCTACCAATCTTTCCAAGATGCCAGTCTGATTACACTTAACTCTTTCAGTGGCCTTCAGGGTGAACTTCAGATTTTGTGGCTTCGTACCAAAGTCTTCCTCATCCAACCATCTTCAGCCTTCTGTCTTCTTCCTCCGCTCTGTGCCCCTTCACCCCCTGACTCCTCAGGGTCCCCCATGCGTCACATTGCTTCATGCCTCCCTGCCTTAGCCCTCGCAGAGCCCTCTGTCTGGAATGCCCTCCCCTCCTCTTGGTCTAGCAACTCCAACTCATCCTCAGCCACTCAGCGTGGCAGATGGGACGAGTCCAGGAAGGATCTCTTACCTTCCTGCTTGGAGCGCCCAGAATCCCCTGAACCTGCCTCGATTGTATGACACACAGTATTGTAATTGCCGGTTCCCCAAGGCCTGTGACTTGAGCCTTGAGCTTTTTACATCCAGGATCTAGTTCCCGGTCTGGCACTAAGGAGGTGTCCAGAAGTGTTGAGTGAATGCCAGCCAATCATCCACACGCAGAAATGCTGCCAAGTCACTGAAGCTCCCCGACCCTGGAGAGCAGAGGGACCAGCCATTTCCTGTGGCTCTCGAGGGTCAGCTGTCCAGCACTGGCTGACTCTACCGCAGGGAGCCGGCTTCCATGGGGGCAGCAGCTGCAGAATCTCAGAGCATCCCATGGGCTCTCATCCCTCTGTGATTCAGTTAAGACTTAATATTATTGTTTCAAAATGAAATATTTTTATTCTTTTCTGACTATGAAAGAAATGCATGCTTGTTGGGGGAAATATCAAAGCAATAGAAAAGAATATAAAGTGAAGGCTCCCCTGGTATTCCCATCTCTAGAGATGACCAAAATTGCCAATATTGTAAAAATCCATTAGTACTTGTATTAAATGCATGTAAACCATGTTGAGGGCTTCCCTGGTGGCGCTAGTGGTAAAGAACCCTCTTGCCAATGTAGGAGGCGTAAGAGATGCAGGTTTGATCCCTGGGTAGGGAAGATCCGCTGGAAGAGGGCATAGCAACCCACTCCAGTATTCTTGCCTGGGAAATCCCATGGACAGAGGAGACTGATGGGCTACAGTTCATGGGGTCCCAAAAATTCGGACATGACTGAAGCAACTTAGCACTCAGACCATGTTGAAATGTGACACGCACCCTAGTCTGCTTGTTAGCATCTTCTTTCCACATTGTTTTGGGTCTCTTGAGCATGCTTTTCTTTCCTCTTGGTGCTAACAGAGTGTTCACCTGTGGTGTTGAAACCCACACACCCTCCTGCCTGCTAGTGAGATGCCTCGGGAAAATGAGTTGGAGAAAATATTCCCTCTCTCCTTAGAGCTGCAGAAGATAAAACTGAATACATCTCATGGAACTTTCCTTAAACCAAGGAGGCCTGTGAGACATGTTGTCTTCAGAGACAGATACTACCATCTGGAAGTCTGTGATCCGATGGATTGTTTGTTAGTAATTTGTGTCTGTTAAGAATGCTACGGGCTTCCATTGTAGCTCAGTTGTTAAAGAATCTGCCTACAATGCAGGAGACCTGGGTTCGATCCCTAGGTTGGGAAGATCCCCTGGAGCAGGGCAAGGCAACCCACTCCAGTATTCTTGTCTAGAGAATCCCATGGACAGAGGAGCCTGGCAGGCTACAGTCCATTGGGTCCCAGGAGTTGGACACGACTTAGCGACTAAATCACCACCAAGAATGCTTCAGTGGACACCTTTGTTTTCGCACAAGACAAATCTGCGTGAGTTGCCTTTGTAATGCCAGAAAAGCACTGTTTGTGTTTCCCTTCTACACATGTGGAAGTGAAAGCAACCACCACAGGTGCATAAAACCAGTGATTTTGCTGGATTTATCATTTATCCAAAGAGTTTAGAATTTGCTTCTCATCGAAATTAAGAAACATGTGTATGCGTATATGGTCATTAATATACAATGTGATATACATATATTACATGTTGCATGCTCAGTTGCTCAGTTGTGTCTGCCTCTTTTGTGAACCCATGGTCTGTAGCCTGCCAGGCTCCTCTGTCCATGGGATTTTTCCAGGCAAAAATGCTGGAGTGGGTTGCTATTTCCTCCTCCAGGGGATCTCCCCAACCCAGGGATCAAACCTGCGTCTCTTGCATTGCAGGTGGGTTCTTTACCCATGAGCCAGCAGGGAAACCCCTATTAAATGTTATCTAACATAAGGAAGCAACTGGACATGGAACAACAGACTGGTTCCAGATAGGAAAAGGAGTACGTCAAGGCTGTATATTGTCACTCTGCTTATTTAACTTAAATGCAGAGTACATCATGAGAAACACTGGGCTGGAAGAAGCACAAGCTGGAATCAAGATTGCCAGGAGGAATGTCAATAACCTCAGATATGCAGATGACACCACCCTCATGGCAGAAAGTGAAGAGGAACTAAGAAGTCTCTCAATGAAAGTGAAAGAGGAGAGTGAAAAAGTTGGCTTAAAGCTCAACATTCAGAAAACGAAGATCATGGCATCTGGTCCCATCACTTCATAGGAAATAGATGGGGAAGCGGTGGAAATAGTGTCAGACTTTATTTTTTTGGGCTCCAAAATCACAGCAGATGGTGATTGCAGCCATGAAATTAAAAGATGCTTACTCCTTGGAAGGAAAGTTATGACCAACTTAGATAGCATATTGAAAAGCAGAGACATTACTTTGCCAACAAAGGTCCATATAGTCAAGGCTATGGTTTTTCCAGTGGTTATGTATGGATGTGAGAGTTGGACTGTGAAGAAGGCTGAGCGCTGAAGAATTGATGCTTTTGAACTGTGGTGTTGGAGAAGACTCTTGCAAGTCCCTTGGACTGCAAGGAGATCCAACCAGTCCATCCTAAAGGAGACCTACCAATCCTGGGTGTTCATTGGAAGGACTGATGCTGAGGCTGAAACTCCAATACTTTGGCCACCTCATGCAAAGAGTTGACTCATTGGAAAAGACCCTGATGCTGGGAGGGACTGGGGGCAGGAGGAGAAGGGGACAACAGAGGATGAGATGGTTGGTTGGCATCACTGACTTGGTTCACATGAGTTTGGGTGAACTCCGGGAGTTGTGATGGACAGGGAGGCCTGGCGTGCTGCGATTCATGGGGTCACAAAGAGTCGGACACGACTGAGCGACTGAACTGAACTGAACATATAAATATCCTGCTCTGTATTGTGCATTTTTTTAGCCACATATGATGGATATATTTTTGTGTCAAAACTTACATTTAGCTCTACCTTGTTGTATGTACTATTGCTGCTCCTTAAACTCCCACAGTCTTTACACTCCTTGGCACTGAGTTCGCATCAAGGATACACTGTGATCTATTTAAACAAACCCACTGCTGATGGACGTTTAAGCTGTTTCCACCTTTTGCCTTCATAAACAACACTCCAATGAGCGTCACTGTCCTGAGGTCTTTGTGCAATTGACTAATTGCTCCTTTTCAGTTCAGTCCTAGAAGCAGAATTCCTAGCTCAAGGGATGTGCATATCAAGGACTTCCCTGGCGGTACAATGGATAGGAATGCACCCAGCAAAGGAGGGGACATGGGTTCAATCCCTGGTCCGGGAAGATTCCACATGCCACAGAGCCACTAAGCTCCGTGCGCCACAACTACTGAAGCCCACGTGCCCTAGAGCCCATGCTTTGCAAGAAGAGAAGCCACTGCAATCAGAACCCAGGGCACCACAGCTAGAGAATAGCCCCTGCTCTCTGCAACAAGAGAAAACCCCCTCTCAGCAGCAAAGACCCAGCACAGCCAAAAGCAAAGAATAAATAAGTGTTTTAAAGAGGGATATGCACACCCAAATGTTGCTACACCTTGCTGATCACAAGTGAGGTTTTCAGGAGGAGTCTACTCAGCACAGAGCAAGTTAAGGCCAACCTGCCAGCCGGACCTGCTGCCAACTTGCTGTGTGATCCTGGCTAAGCCACACCCCCTTTCTGATCCTCTGCTAGTAAGTGAGGGCAGTGACCTCTGAGGGCCGGTCCAGCTTTGATGTCCTGGAGTCCTGCCACATCCTGTGGCAGGGCGGGGACTCACCCTCAGGTGGGTGTCAGAGATGAGGTCTGGAGTGACTGGCTTCCACTGCTCAGAGCCTTCCTCCTGGACGCTGATGCGGTAGCCTGTGACAGGTCCAGCCCCTCGGTAGAGAGGGGGCTCCCACGCCAGCATCAGGGAGGTGGCCCGCACCTCAGACACCCGCAGATCGTATGGGGGCCCTGTGGGAAGATGGGCGAGAGAAGGAGGTGGGCAGCCAGACACCCAGCCAGACAGCCAAATGCCAGCCACACAGTCAGGAGGCAAGCGGGTGGTAAGTCAGCAAGCTTGTCCATCTTCCGGTCCCTCCCAGGCCTGGAAGAGCCTGCTCAGGGCCTGGTGGAGACCTGGCCCACCTTGGCTTCATGGCAAAGCTTGGTCTGGCTCAGAAATAGAGTTAACTCTTCAGAGTGTATCCAGTAGCACTTCCTCTGGGAAACATCCCTGATCCTCCTCATTCCCAGCCCCTACACGGCATTCATCTGTTTGATCTCTTTGGCATTTCAGTGTTTAATGTAGAAGTTCAGGGTGTGGGGTTCAGGTCCCAGCTCCACCCTTTCAGGCCATGCAGACTCTGGGAAGTTACTTCACCTCTATGTTCTTGACTCCTCATCTGTAAAATGGGGATAATAATAGTTCTTATAGAAGAGTGCTGTTGTGAGCATTAATGACAGAATTGATGGGAGGTGTCAATACACCTTATTGTTAGTACCCAGTAAGTATCAGTTGTTTATAATGTTGTCTCAGGCTTCACACAGAGTGACTATCTGCCATTTAGGTAAAAGGTTTGTGTAGAAAACAGAACTGAGCTAAACAGAAAGGTGGGAGGCTGGCATCCTCCCTTCCTAAGTGGGAGGTGAAGGGCTACCTTGTGAGAATGCTCATGTGGCACTTTGTCCAGGACTGGAACACGGGACTTTTGATGATAATTCGGGGAACGTGCTGGGCAAACTGGAATGAGCTGGTCACCTAGCCGTGTGCCTTTGGGGTTTGGGATTGGCCTGGGATTGGTTTGGGATTGGAATCAGAGCTCTGATGGAGTGCTGAGCTAGAGAGTTAATTTGGACGGGGGTGCAGGGCCAGTCAATGGCCAAGGTCAGGGCTCTTGACTTGCCTGGGTTACGACCATCTGTGGATAAGATTACGGGCCCATTGGTGGAAGGGGACAGGGGAAAGAGAGCAGGGCGGTGATGTTCATCTTCACTGGTTAGCTTTGGGGAGGGAGGCAAGGACTGGTACTGGGCTTCGGCTCCTCCCGGCTGCTCACCTGGTTGGGGCATCGTCCACTCTTTACACTCAAACAGCTTGCTGGGTGCCGACAGCTCCCCAACACCTGCCCAGTTTACGGCCCGGGCACGGAACTCATAGAAGTGACCTTCATGGAGGTTGCTGACCTTGAAGAGCAGAAACACAGACTGTGAAGGCCGAGGCTGGGGAGACAGAGGATCGAGCTGACAGCAGGAGGTGTGTGGGGACTTTCGGTGAGATTGGTCTGCCCTTGACAATCAGCTGGATCGTGCAGACCGAGGGGCCTGAGGTCTCTCAGCCTCAGAACCTCCAGCCCCGACCTCTGGTCTCTGCCTGCGTAAGTCAGGACCGCAGGCCGGTGGCCGCCTTCCAGCCTCACCTTGCAAATCTGGGTGGGGACGGGCTGCTGGTTGACCTCGTGCCAGTCCAGTTCCTCGGAGTCGTGCTGGTCCAGGAAGTAACCCAAGATCTTGCCCCCTCCACGCCGCTTCGGGGGTTTCCATCCAATGACCATTTCATTTTTCCCGCAGTTCAGGAGGGCGAAGTCATATGGCGCAGATGGTGTTGCTACAGGGAGGAAAGGGGGTGAGGGTCACTGCTCCCAGGGCATGGGCAGACTGGGCAGTGGGGCCCGAGGGAGGTAGAGAGCCTCCCCTGGTGGGTGCCCACCCTGCTCTGGGGGCGCTGACTTAGCCGGCGGTGTCCCTTGATAACTCTGACTCTGCTACATGGAGGACACCTGAGCCTCCACGCTGGTCTCAGGCCACTGTTACTCTCTCCTCAAAGGATCGGGTGGTCAGGGGGGCTTCTGCCCCGTGGCCTCCGGATTGGACCCTCCAAGAGATGGTCAATGAGCCCCCAGCTCTCTCCCAGGCCACGGCCGCCCACCCTCAAGGCTTGCAGGCTGCACCTGCCCTGTGGACTCACCCAGAGCCTGCTTGACCCTGATGGGTTCGGTGACGGCTGAGCTCTCCCCGACTCCGGCCTCGCTGACGGACCTGATACAAAACTCATACTCCTTCCCCGTCCTTAGCCCGGGAATTGTAAACCTGGGAGAGACATGTGCTGCCTTCAGGGACGGCCAAACAGTTCGGAGACATCCCTGAAACTTCTAGAACAACCCTGAGCGGGCTAAGTGGCCCCCAGCGTGGCAGGATTGGAGGGCCTCAGTTCTCACCTAAAGACCTTGCCCCTGCCCCCAAAGTGATGCCTGCATCCTGGAGGGTGAGGTCCTTAAGATTTTAAAGGCTGTGACTTCTAGAGCCTGTCATTAAAGTGCAAACATGCTGGGGACTCCCCTGGTGGCCCAGTGGTTAAGAATCTGCCTTGCAATGCAGGAGACACAGGTTCGATCCCTGGTTGGGGAACTAAGATCCCACATACCACAGGGCAACTAAGCCTGAGAGCCACAATTACAGAGAAGCCTGTGCACCATGGCAGTAAAATTAAAAAAAAAAAAAAGCAAATACCTTGGGAAAGGTACCATTTGAAGGCCCAGGGAGCCAACCCCTGAACCAAGCTATCTAGTAGATCGCCAGGACTTTGGGCCCCATCCTGGGAACACGAGTGGTCTTTTCATCTGTACAAATGCTGTAACTCCAAAATAGAGTCCCTTTAAAGACCCCCAAAGAGAATCATCAGCCAGAGACATACAAGGATACTCTGGCTTAGAGAAAAATGTCCTCCCATCCTGTCCCTTCTCAGTAAGACCCAGACTGTGAACCCTTCTCCACTTAGCAACATTTTCCTGGAGCAAATCTTGTTCTATAGGGAGCCTCTCTTGGTCAGTTGACCTTAAGGAGTTGAATGTTGGAAGGCTGGAGAGGCCCCTATGGATCAAACCAGTGTCTTCATTTTACAGGCAGGGAAGGTCTTCTGCAGGAGGAATGAGGGGAGCCAAGAGCACACAGCCCACCAGGAATGGGCTGTAGCCCAGGCCTCCTGAATCCCAGCGCAGTGCCTGCCCGTTCATTATTCATTCACTCAAGTCTTTTTTGAGCATCTCCTGTGAGCCAGCTTCTGAGGAGGTCATGGCACGGTGGTGAACCAGGCCCTGCCTTCCAGCTGAGCTCACTTTAGGCACCACCTGAGGCAACACTCCCGGGCAGCTGTGTTTAACCTCTTCCCAGCCCCGACACACGTAACCAATGAGATACACACGTGTGATGAGCTCTCTGGATGGTCACTCCCACGTGTGACACATTCTTCCGACACACCACTCTTGTCACGTGACTCTCGCTCAGCCCCCGCCCCCCCCACCCCCCGCCCCCAGGGACGCCCACCTGGATGCAAGTCCTTGGGGAGATGTCATTCCAGGGATAACTTGGACTCTCATTTGTCCCAAACCCGAACTTTAGTGGTGACAAAGCGTGAGTGACTGCGAGGCACCGTGAGCCAGTGGGGCGCCAGGTCCTGTCTCTTTCTTTGGGTGAAATGATCTTGCAGCCCAGGGTGAGGGGAGCCCACAGATGTGCTCAGGGCCTGGTCAGTCATCGGATGGAATGGGAGGTATGTGCCATTGACTGAGTCCCTGATCCCACAGGGCCTCAAAATGGAGAGAAGTCATGAGTGCAGAAGCCTGAGGCTTCTGCCTGCAAGGATGAGGCCACTGAGTGAGGAGGGAGGCTCAGAGGGGAGTGGGGTGGACAGGCAGGCTGAGCTGAGGGTCAGAGAGGGCGAGTCTCTGTGCCAAGGTCCCTGGTGAATGAGGGTGGGTGAGGAGCCTAAACCCTGGCCTCCCGGCCTGTACGCTCTGCTTCTCTGTCTCTAAGCTTCCGGAAGGACGAGACCTAGCCAGTCCCTGCTATCTCCAAACAGCGTGCCCTTAGAGAGTGTTTGCCAGAAAAGAGGCCGTCCGGGGCAAGTCCTGGTTCCTCCACTCACTAGTTAAGGAAGTTTTGGCAAGCTACTTATCTGTGCTGTGCCTCAGTTTCTTCTTCTGTGCAACGACAATAAAAATAGTAATCCTGGGACTTCCCTGGTAGTCCAGCGGTAAAGAATCTGCCTAACACTGCAGCGGACTCGGATTTGATCCTTGGTTGGGGAACTAAGATCCCACGTGCTATGAGGCAGCTAAGTCTGTGAACCACAACTAGAAAAGCCTGTGTACCACAATGAAGACCCAGAACAGCCACACAAAGAAGCAGAAAAGTAGCCCTAAGTTCTTAGGATTGCAGGTAGAACTGACTGATCTAACATATGAAAAGAGCTTAGAACGGTGCCCTGTGCCCAACCGTGTCTTGGAAGGCAGGCTTCCTCATTATTACTGTTATTATTATTTCTGAGGCAGGAAGGGTGGGCGCAAACTCACCTGCTGCCCTGGATGGGTTTGTTGTTCACTGTTCGCCACTCAGATGATCCTGCCTCCCGGGAGTAGATGTAATAACCCAGGAGCTCTGGGCTGTCTTTCACTGGATCCCAGGTCAGGGAGACAGAGGTCTGTGTGTCTCGGAAAGCTTGAACTTGCGTTGGAGGCGGGAGAGTGGCTAAAACACAGAAATATGGGCTGAGTGAAGATGCTGTCCCATGGCTGGGAAGGGGGAGAGGTGTGGGAGAGGCAGAGAGGGACGCACACAGCATGGGGGTGGGGGTGGCAGGGGGTAGCCACAAGCACTTCAGACATGCCCTGGGGCTTTGGGCAGCTCTTTCCCAGTCCCAGAGGCGTGGTCCAGGCTCTTGTATTCTGAAAGTCCTCTCTCACCTCCAAACATTTCCACTTCCTCATTAAAATTCTTTTATCAATCCTTACTGTCACTTTCTCTCCTAGAAGTTACCGGATCTGACAATTTTCCTCAGCCCTTATCTTCAAGCTCTAGGAAACATAGTTTGTTTCCCTTTGAAACGTTATCTTTCATGGCTTTCTCAGACAATGTTCCTTGAAGTGGGTCTGCCATGATTTGTTAAATGAAAAGATCTCTGGATGGATGGATGGGAGAATGGATGGAGGGATAGATGGATGAATGGATGGAACGATGGACGGACGGACGGATGGATGGATGGACAGAGGGATGGATGGATGATGGATGGATGTCAGATACAGGAACTTCCTAGTACTCTTTGTATTTCTCAAACTCCTTACATATCTGTTTATGTTTTCCCCTCTTCCCTTTGTCCCTAAATTTGAGACTCCTCCAAGCCTCAGTTCCTTGGCTTGCTCCGTTTTTCTTGAACTCTTTTCAAGAAAGGCATGGAGGGTCCACTATGCCCATGGCTTCAATCCTCACTTCTCTGCAGGTGAATCCCCAGGCTTTACCGCCAGCCCTGCTCTCTCTCCTGAATTCTAGAGCCTCATCTTCCATTTCCCCTGGACACTTCTCCTTATGTTCCAGTGGTCCTTTGAAGTCAAAAGGCAAAGGCTGAACTCAGCATCCATCCAACAGAAACCCAGTATCTCCTGAATGCCTACTCTGCGCCAGGCTCTGTACCTGGCCCAGGGGAGGTGCTGAGATGTAGACTTGGGGTCCTGGGCTCAGGAAGGTCCCATCACAAATTTCAGTCTCAGATTGAAGGCAGAGTGGCAGTGGATGGAGGCTGGGTGGTGGGACAGGCTTGAAGGTCAGGCATGGCCATCCACGAGACCTGACTCTACCAGTGGGCAAGAACTGGAGCTGAGGGTGTCCATGTATGGAGTCCTCCTCACACGCTAAAACCTTGATTTCAAGGAGGATGTCAAGACCTGAGGGTATGTTTGTGATATAACATTAATTTAAAAAAGTAGAATGCAAAGCTCTACATATGGCTTGATTGGACTTTCAAGAAGAGGCACTGGTAGGCATGTGGTTGAAAGACCAGAAGCCCAGGTACCTGGATTCTCACAGTGGTTACCCTGTCAGTGGGATTTTGGGGGGTGGGGTGTTCTTGCCCTTCCTTCCCTCCTTCCTTCCCTCCCTCGCTTCCATTCTCTCCTTCTCTCTTGCTCCTTTTGTATTTTCCTACTTTTGTGCAATACTTTTGCTTTCATGCTGCTGCTGCTGTCGCTGCTAAGTCGCTTCAGTCGTGTCCGACTCTGTGCGACCCCATAGACGGCAGCCCACCAGGCTCCCCTGTCCCTGGGATTCTCCAGGCAAGAACACTGGAGTAGGTTGCCATTTCCTTCTCCAATTGCTTTCATAATACAAGTCAATTCCTTTTCTTTTTCCTCTCCTCCCCTCCTCTCTTTTCTTTTCCTCTCCTTTCCTTCTCTGAAGTGTACCAGAACCTTGCCCTAAGGCTACCTTGTGGTCCAGAGACTGCCTACATCCAATCCCAAACCACTCACTGGCTGGAACCCTGAATCAAGCTTAATTGTTAACCAGACTAGAATGAAAGAAAAACTCCATCTGCCCACCAACCTATTTATACTTACGATGAATATGTACATGCATTCATGTGGGCTAAGTTGCGTCAGTTGTGTCTGACTCTTTGCAACCCCATGGACAGAGGAGCCTGGAGGCTCCTCTGTCCATGGGGATTCTCTGGGCAAGAACACTGGGGTGGGTTGCCATGCCCCTCCACCAGGGGATCTTCCCAACCCAGGGATAGAACCTGCGTCTCTTACATCTCCTGCATTGGCAGGCAGGTTCTTTACCACTAGCACCATCTGGGAAGCCTGAATATATGCATATATATATATATATATATATTATTTTTTTTCCTACATTATTGAGCACTACAAATCTAGGACTTGGCAATCTTCCCCACACAGGCCTTGCAGCACATCAGGCTCTTCTCAGATGGGCTGTGCTGCAGTTGGTTCCCTAAAAGACTCGTTGATGATGGCAGCTCCAGGGACCCGTCTGGTCTTATCAAAGAGAGAAAGACCCCACAATCCAGAGGCCTCAGAGGAGAGAGGGAACCCTGGCAAGTCAGGACTAGCATGAAGCTGCCGCTGGGAGGCTCAGGAAGGAGCCAGAGGGAGGGGTGATAACCAGACCTTCAGAACAGTATGTTTGGCAGGTGAGGACATCAAGGTTTGCAGCTCAGAAATGACCTGCCCAGGTCCATGCTGTGCTGCTATTGAGAGGGGTTGTACCCCACAAGGGCTTCCCTGGTGGCTCAGAGGTTAAAGCGTCTGCCTCTAATGCGGGAGACCTGGGTTCGATCCCTGGGTGGGGAAGATCCCCTGGAGAAGGAAATGGTAACCCACTCCAGTACTCTTGCCTGGAGAATCCCATGGATGGAGAAGCCTGGTAGGCTACAGTCCATGGGGTTGCAAAGAGTCGGACACGACTGAGCGACTTCACTTTCACTTTCTTTCCACCTGATGAGGCAGGGCTGGGGGATGGGACCAAGGAGAGGGCGGGAGGCCTGCCCAGGGGCTCAATCCTGGCTGCACGAGGGGGATCAGGCTCTAGTTGGAGACCTTTAGCCCTGAGGGGCATTGGTCACAGACAGCTCCTGTCTGGACCCAGCTGGATTCTGCAACTCACGAATTGTTGATCTAGAAAAAAAAATGCCTGTACTTCCAAGAGCCTCTTGCCCAGAGAAATGTAATTCTTGATGGTCTGAAACTTTACAGGCCTGTAATCATGTTGCTTCTTGGCTTTGTGATAGGTAGAGTGGTCAGGAGCAGAGAAATGTGTGTGGCTCTGTCCCTGCAGCCACCGGGGGCCCGAGGCTTGGGTGCTGACAGCCTGGCTTGGCCTGCGCCCGTCTCCTGCATCCCAGGTACCTGGCTTCCCCCTCAAGGCGATGGGCTCGCTGGGCTCCGAGGGATCGCTCATGCCGTACTGGTTTATCGCCCGCACTCTGAAGACGTATGACTTCCCTTTCTCCAGATCCAAGAGGGCGAATCTTGGGGATTTCACAGGAGCTTCCGAGTTGACGGCCTCCCAGGTGCCACTACCTATGACCGACTGAGACAAAGGAGAGAAACTTGGTGTTGGTTAAGTGGGAGGGCACTTCCCACACGTGCTCTCATTAACCTCTCTCCCCACCCCAGGATGCCCCTCAATATCTGAGCTTTGGATTCACCTGCCTCTGTGATGTCTCTACCTGGATGCCCGTTGAGCATCTCACATTCCGTGGAGCTGACCCTGAACTTGCCTCCACGCCAGTGCTGCCCACATCTAGTCAAAGGCACCCATCCTTCCAGCTGCTCAGGTCAGAGTCCAGGAAGCCTTCTTGGATTCTTTCTCTCATTTCTCACCCTCAAATACGCTCCATCAGTGAATTCAGTTGGGGGAATTCCCTGGCGGTCCAGTGGTTAGGCTTGGGGCTTTCACTGCCAGGACCCAGGTTTGATCCCTGATTGGGGCACTAAGATCCTACAAGCTGCACAGTGCGGCCAAAAAATAAAACAAAACAACCAACCAAAAAATACCCCCAAATCCCAAATCCAGCTGGCTGGCTCTACCTTGAAAATTTATCCAGAATCTAACCATGGTTAACCTCTCTCATGCTTCCTTCCAGAACCTTGATCCAGAGCCACTGTCGTCTCTCACCATCTGAGTTATCTCAGTAGCCTCTGATCTGGTCTGCCTGTTTCTAACTTTAACTCCCTTCAATCTTTTCTCCAAATGACAGGCAGAGAAATCCTTTTACAGCACAAGTCAAATCCCATCTGTGTCTGCTCAGAACCCTCCCAAGCCCTGAGTCTCCCCAGAGTAAAAGCTGCTTCGTGGTCTGACTCCTGCCATCTGTCTGGTCATGTTCCACGTCCCACTTTGTCGGCCCACCAGGCTCCGTGGCCCCCTGCTGCTCCTCAATGGTGCCAGGCTCCACCCCTGCCTCTGAGTCTTTGCACTTGCTGGTCTTTCTTCCTGGGATGTTCTTCCCCCAGAGATCTCTGGCTGGCCCCTCACTTCCTTTAGTGCTGTGCTTAGCCGCTCAGTCCTGTCCGACTCTTGCAATCCCATCGACTGTAGCCTGCCAGGCTCCTCTGCCCATGGGATTCTCCAGGCAACAATACTGGAGTGGGTTGCCATTTCCTTCTCCAGGGGATCTTCCTGACTCAGGCATTGAACCGGGTCTCCTGCATTGCAGATAGATTCATTACTGACTGAGCTTTGAGGGAAGCATCATTTCCTTTAGGCTTTTACTCAAAACTCACCTTCTCAGGGAGACCTCTCCGGTTCCTCCATCTAAATGTCAGTAGCCCCTTTGCCTCAACACTTCAAATCCCTTCCAGAGCTGGAGATAACCTCAAAAGGTCATTTAATCCACCCCCCTGCCTCTGTGTAGGGCTATGTTCAGGACTTTCAGACAGGAAATTCTCATCAGGGTTCCCCAGGGGACGCCTCTGGGGTCTCTCAGCGCCTCCCTGGACCTCCACTCCCCCTCACATCCTGGTCCCACAGTGTTTCTCTTTCTCCGGCTGGTCTGGGGGTGGGGCCCTAGGGGTCTCCATACCTTCTCCAGGAAGTATGTCAGCGGGGCTTTGCCCCGGGGTCTCGGCTCCTCCCAGGCCAGAACCACGTAGGCCTCACGGATCTCGCTGCCATGGACGTTAGTCGGGGGTGAGGGGATGGTCACAAAGTCTGGAACCAGAGTCGCCCAGGGGCTGAGATGTGTGGGCCCTTAGAGACCCCAGCTCTCAGCCCCCCACTTCATAGAGGACAGGGCCATGGCCCAGAAAAGGGGCAGGAACTTGCTTCAGTCACCCAGCAAGGCTGGGCAGGGCAGGGCTGGAACCAGAGCCCAGGTCTCCCCACGTCCTGCTGGAGACTTTCCCCAATGTCTGCCTCCCCCAGGAGGGGCGCAGTCACCCACCCGAGAGCCTGGCCCCCCACCTGGATCTCTGCCCACGCTCACCACCCCACCCATGCCCGCAGACAACTTCTGCCTCGGGTCAGTTTGTGTCCCAGCTTCCAGACCACAAGGGGGGCAGTGCTGGAGTCTTAAGGCCAAGTGTCAGGGGGTTCACACATACCGTCAAAGTCATCTGTGCTGACCGTGATGGATTTTCCCATATCAAAGGGAATCTCTAGGGTGGAGAATGGAACCAATTAGTGGAGAACTAAGGGCTGCAGGGTGTGTGGCTGGGTCAGGAAGGGACAGGGCAGGGCCTGCCCCGCCCTGGGGGCAAATTCCTCCCCCTTCTCCTGGTCCTGACCTCTCGGCCCCTCTCTGTGTGTCCTCGGGCAGGTGGCATTCTCAGACCCCAGAGGTGCTCTGCCCGCTGGGGGCAAAGGGGCACAGAAAGGAGGAGCAATGGGGTCGGATTCCAAGGGCACAGCACACCCGTGTCAGGGTGACTCCTCGGGGCTGAGAGGGCTGTGTCCCCCACTCTCTGCCTCCCCGCCTCCACCCTCCAGGCTGGGAGCTTCTGAGTCAGGGCAGTTTCCCTCCTGCAGGTTAAGGGCATCTGAAGAAGGTGCTGTGGTTTCACCCCAGATTAGCATCTGGTGCTAAGATTTGTGTTTCTTTCATCAGACAAGCTCTACCTCCCCCTCAGGCTAGGGGCTGCTAAGGACAGCACCGTGTCTCCTCCATCAGACTAGGGGTCCCTGAGGCTGTGTCAAAGCTATGGTTTTTCCAGTAGTCATGTTTGGATGTGAGAGTTGGACTATAAAGAAAGCTGAGCGCTGAAGAATTGATGCTTTTGAACTGTGGTGTTGGAAAAGACTCTTGAGAGTCCCTTGGACTGCAAGGAGATCCAATCAGTCCATCCTAAAGGAGATCTGTCCTGGGTGTTCGTTGGAAGGACAGATGTTGAAGCTGAAGCTCCAATACTTTGGCCACCTGATGTGGAGAATTTACTGCTTAGAAAAGACCCTGATTCTGGGAGGGATTGGGGGCAGGAGGAGAAGGGGACGACAGAGGATGCGATGGTTGGATGGCATCACTGACTCAATGGACATGAGTCTGGGTAAACTCTGGGAGTTGGTGATGGACAGGGAAGACTGGTGGGCTGCGGTCCATGGGGTCGCAAAGAGTCGGACACGACTGAGCGACTGAACTGAACTGAACTGAGGCTGTGTCTCCTCCATCAGACTGGGGGTTCCTGAGGGCTGGGCTGCGTCTCGTCTCCTGGACCAGGGCTGAGAATGGGGGCCGTTCGCCTGTCTCCTGTGTGAGGCAGTCCTGGGTGTGCCCTGACAGATGCTCTAGCATGTCCTTCAGGGCCTCTGTGCCCACCTGTCTTCCTCTGAGCTTCGTCGCGGTCGCCCATGACAACCGGCTCAGAAGCCTTGGAGGGGACGCTGCTGCCCGCTCTGTTGATAGCTCTCACCCGGAACCGGTAGCTCTGGCCTTCGATGAGGCCTTGGATTGGGCACCGACAGGTCCCGCCGGGAGCCTGGTGGCACGGCACCCATTCCTCGGACTCTCCCTGGCACCTGTGGGAGAGAAGCCCCGGCTTCAGCCCCTGCCCGTGACTCACACCCTCCCAGTCTGAGCCTCTACCAGGACATTCCCCTACCCTGAGCTGTCCGCCCAGCTCGTCTCGGCCAGGGAAACACCTGGTCTCCATTTAAAAGCCTGGCTCCAGCCTTGGGTCCGCAGGAGGCCTTCTCACCAACCATGATGCTAATCGAAAGAGCTAGTGCCTTTCATGGAACTCTCCTGTGGGCTGGAGCTGTGCTGTGCCCATCACATCCATCATCTTGTTTAATCCTGAAGGTCCTTGAGGTTAGGTGTGATTACTTTCACTCTACCAATGGGATCTGAGTTTAAAGAGTGAGATGACTTGCCCAAGTCACATGGCTCATGAGTGGGTGACTTAGTATTTCCCCAGAGGACTGTCCACTCCCCTGTTGGTGTGTGTTCTAGGGTGACCCTCAGAGTCTGGGATCTCTACACCCTCTGGGTACCGCCATTCCTCGCACTGGCTGGATGGGGCAGTGTACCTCAGTTTTCTCATCTGTAGAATGGAGCACGAGAGCATCCCCTACCCCCTCAGATAGGGATCGTTGTAAGGATTCAAGTGGTTGGGTTAGGCCTTACCTCCAGCTAGGGCCTCGGAGCTGGCGGGTGGAGGAGGCGCGCGTCCAGGCCCTCCCCTTCCTGGGAAGCCCCTCCCTCCAGGCTCAGTGCTCCTGGGTCTCTGTCACTCAGGGAGGCGAGTAGCCACCGAAGCCTTGTGTCCTCAGGCTTCAAGCACTGATGTTTGCCCCTGCCAGGGTCAGCTTGTGCCGTAAAGGGCCCAGGGGCAGCGGCTGCCTCCAGAGGTGGACACCCTTCTGTTGCCCCTAAGTAACACACCTACCTCCTGCCCTGTCCCCAGGAGAGGCATGCGGTCCCTGTTTCCTGTGGCCCCGCCCTTGTTCTCACAGAACCATCTCCCCCCGCGGGCTCTGCCACTCAAGAGACCCACTCACAGCTCGATGGAGTAGCCAGTGATGGGGTTGCCCCGGGTGTCGCTGGGCGGGGTCCAGGTCAGGATGAGGCAGTCTCTGTTCACATTCAGGCATCGAACGTTCAAGGGGGAGCCTGGGACCCCTGGCTTCTCGGCCGCAGCATCTGAAACCCGGGATGGTGAGGGGCGTGGGAAGAGAGTAGGGGCGGCTCTTCTAGTCAATGTCCACTCGGCAACCAACCCCCTCCCATTCCCACCCAGCACCTTCTTCTCACGAACCCCCCAGGGGTACAGTTGATCTTGAAGATGAAGACCTGAATGACAGCCTGTTCTTTTAAACAGCAGCATCTAGGGGTGGGTGGGTGGGAGTCCAGTTTATTAGGGGCCCATTCTACACCATCTGCCTGAGCAATTGGCACAATTCATCTTTGAGTCCCAGAGCAACTCTCTGTTTTGCAGGTGGGGATACTGAATCTCCTAGAGGAAAAGCCAATCACCCAAGGTCACCCAGCCAGTGAAGCGGCAAAACCCGGAAGCAGAAATCAAGCAGGACTAGAAGGATGCCAGCCCACGCTCAGCCCTCCTCTCCAGCTAGCTCCAAGCCTGAGAATCTCAGGCTGGGTCCCTTTGGAGGGTCATGGGCAGTCTTAGAAAGACTCTGCCTCAACACGCGCATTCACTATATAGCTGGGACACCGAGGCCCCAAGGAGCTGGGGGCTCGCCCACGTGTCCCACGGCAAGTCGGTCAAGGCAGAGTCCTGGTCCCTGGGCTCTGGTTGGGCGCCCTCCTCCAGCCACCCCTTACCTCTCACAAACACGTAGGCGCTCTGCTCCTGGAGCCCAAAGGGCGAAGGCACCTGGACTGTGTAGAGGCCCTCATCCTCCTTGTAGGCGCAGGCCACCTTCAGGACTGCCTGGCGGTCAGCGTAGAGGATCTGCCGGCGGCCGGAGGACCTCAGCAGCCTCCCTGTGGGGAGAGGGGTTCCAGGGTGAGCTCCTGGGGGATCTGGAGCTCAGCCGGGAACCCATAGGTGCTTCGGGGTTCACAGGCAGAGATGCGGTTGGCCTGAGGCTCTGCTGGGGAGTTGGGGAAGGGAGTAGTGACCTTCAGGACTCTGCCAAGGTGGTCTCTGAACTCTCCTCTGTAGCAGGCTTGGTGGGGGTGGGGGTGGGGGGTGGGGAGCACCTGGGGAAGGGGCCCGGGGCTGCTGGCTCGGTGAGGAGTTGGAGGTTCTCTGAGAAAGTGGAAACAAGAGCAGTGGGGGCCTGGTGTGAGAGGCAGAGGCTCTTTGGGAGGCTGGGGGTTCAAGGAAGGAGATAGGGCTTGGTGGGTGGGGGTTGTGAGCTCAAGGAAGGGAGGGGGCTTGTTCAGGGGATGGGGACTCAGGAAAGGGGGAGAGGACTTACTGAGAGGGTTGGGGTGTTGGTGAGGAGGGTCAGGGTCAGGGAGGAGGGTGGGAGGTCGGCAGCTGGGACCTTAGGGAGAGGGCTGGGGACTCAGGGAAGGGGCCAGGGGCTCCAGGCCTCACCCGAGGTCCTGCTGTGCACCATGCTGCTCCTTGTCCCTGCAAAGGCCCCTCCTGCCTGTCAGCACCTCTGTTCCCAAGGATCTACGGGTCTGGGGGACATCTCGGCCTGTTATCACAGCTGTTTCTCAGGGCTCGTGGCTTCTCTACTCCTCTGCCCCCAGCCCCCCAAGGGGCACCTCCCTAGGCTCAAGCTGCTGAGGGTGCTGCACTCCTGGCCCTTCGGCTGCTGGCTTGGTCATGAATAGGGCAGGAGGTCCAGCCGTCTGCCTGCTCCCTGGCTGGTCCATCTCTTCCTGCCTGAGCTGACTGGGCCTTCCCCAGCCCTGGCCTGTGATCCCCCAGAGGTCTTCCAGCTCACGAGTAGCAGTTCTTGCCTGCACCCACAAACTGACTCTGAAAAGCCTGAGGCAAGTGCCCTGACCCTCCGTAGGCTGACCTGCCTCCTGCGCTTGCCTCTGTTCCTGTTGCTTCATACGTCCTCACCCGAGGGTGCTGATGGCGATCACGTGTGCATAAAGGGCTCTCAACCAGAGGCTCTAGAGGGGCAGAGGCTGCAGTTGTGTTTTGGCTTCCTGCCCTCTCTCGGATGGAGGGCCCCCTGACTTAATGGCGTGTCTGTGCCTCCCCCTGGCCTGGCACCCAGTGCAGGCTTGGCACTGTGAGTACTCAGTGACCCTTGGCAGGGTGATTTGATCTGAGCCCACCTGGCTTGTTCAGCTTCCCTCTGCCTCGTCCACGCTCATCACTCGGCTTGTACGGGTTAGGGGAGAGGCATAGCTGAGTTCCTCTCTCCACCAGGGGTCTATCTCTGCCTCTGCAGGCTGGGGGCTGGGACCGGGGTTCCTCACCGTCTCGGAACCACTGGATGTTCTGCTCGGCGTCCAACACATCTTCTGAAAATAGGCACTTCAGGGAGAAGGTTTCCTTCTCACGGGCGAAGACCGGCTTCAGCACTGATGTGAAGTCCACGCTGGGGCCAAACATCAGTCCTGGTGGTAACAGAAATTTAGGACAGAAGTTTTCTGAGGCCGTGTCAGCTTAGCCTGGGGCTTAGATGGGAGTGAGGAGGACCTTCTGGGGTGTCCCCACTCCTTTGGGTCAAGATTCACAGTTCTCCAGGTGGTCTTAATGAGAAGAGCCTGATGCTGGGGGCTGCGGGTGGGGAAGAGATGTCTTTAGGTGGTACTACGTGAACTGAAATGGTAAATATCCATTTGTCTGCTTGGCTTTGCCTTTTTCTCATTCAGCTTTGGCCACTGGACAGCCCAGTGGCCAGGGGCAGCTCTGAGGTGCCTAGGGGCCCCCAGAAGCCAGTCCACAAGTATTAACAGTTTATAGGCAATCCCCACGTGGACATCCCTTTGTGGGGAATGGACAGTTATATTCTAAAGGGACCCCAGATACCTCCTCCCTGAAAGCCCGTCCCTCCCCAGCCTCCTTACTTTTAAACATCTCCGAATCGAAGCCAGCATCCTTCCCCAGGTAAGCTGAAACCCAGAGCAAATGGGAGTTGGAGAAGGCTCAGCACCCTCACTCCTACTGGGTTTTGGGGGCATGGCCTCTGGGTGTGCGTTCAACTCCTGGTCTAGCAGGGCCTCCCTTTAAGGCTCGGAGAACGTTCCCTGGCCTATCTGTGCCTTGGTTCCTTCCTGAGTCCTACCTGTTGGGGGTGGAGGTGGGTTCTGAATACCTGAGTTCAAATGAACAAAGCCCTTAGCAGGACCCTGGCATATAGTTGGTGCTCAATAAATGGTGTTTTCCTTCCCAAGAGCTTCCCTGGTAGCTCAGCTGGTAAAGCTGGTAAAGAGCTGCCTGCATTGTAGGAGACCCCAGGTTCGATTCCTGGGTCAGGAAAATCCCCTGGAAAAGGGATAGGCTACTGACTCCAGTGTTCTTGGGCTTCGCTGGTGGCTCAGATGGTAAAGAATCCACCTGCAATGTGGGAGACCTGGGTTTGATCCTTGGGTTGGGGAGATCCCCTGGAGGAGGGCATGGCAACCCACTCCAGTATTCTTGCCTGGAAAATCGCCATGGACAAAACCCACCCACTACTAGGGTCACAGAGTCCTAGAGGTGGAGCATGGTCAGACTGGGATTTCTGGTAGGTTCAGGGCAGCACTAGGAAAAACTCCTGGTGGCTTCAGGGTGAAGTCCAAGGTGGTGTGGACACAGATCACCAGGGGACAGTGAGAACAGTTTTTGTTCACATAGCACGCACCACGTGCTGCTTTTTAAGGCATTTAATCCTCACAGCAGCCTTGTCTGTAGGTGACATCATTATCCTCTAATACAGATGGGGAAACAGGCATGATCACCCAGCGAGCACCCCAAGAGCCTGAAACCACTGCATGACACTGGTCCCTGGGAAGGCTCTGATGGAGGGAGGGATGGGGATTCAGAGGAGGTGATGGAAAGGAGAGGCGGACAGAGGGAGGCAGGGTCGGAGGGCCTGATGCCTGACCTTGCACTCGACTTTGGACAGCTCAGATTCCACCCAGAGAGCCTGGCCCAGCAGCGGGGACAACTGCCTCCCAAGAGCTATTTGGGGAATAGGGAAGAGGGGTGGAAAGGCTGTGAAGGACAGTTTAACAAGGAATGATGAGAGCTGGGGGGGTGGGGCTGGACTCCAGCCTGCCTGCCACCCAGTATGTGTGTGAGTGTGTGTGTGTGTGTGTGTGAGTGAGTGTGTGTTTGAATTTGCATACATGGAGTTTCTCTTTCTGGGTCCTTAGGGCAAGGCCTTGGGCTAACCGGTCCATCCTAAAGGAAATCAGTCCTGAATATTCATTGGAAGGACTGATGTTGAAGCTGAAACTCCAATACTTTGGCCACCTGATGCGAAGAGCTGACTCATTTGAAAAGACCCTCATGCTGGGAAAGACTGAGGGCGGGAGAAGGGGACGACAGAGGATGAAATGGTTGGATGGCATCACCGACTCAACGGACATGGGTTTGAATAAACTCCGGGAGTTGGACAGGGAGGCCTGGAGTGCTGCAGTCCATGGGATCACAAAGAGTCGGACACGACTGAGCGACTGAACTGAACTGAACTTAGGCTCAAAGCTGTGGCCTTCTTGGCTAGACTGCCTGGGCCATGGGCTGATAGGGTGGGGAGGAGGATTATCTTTCCCCAAGAGCTTGCTGCAGCCAAGCTCTACCTAAACCATCTCATTTAACCCACGGGAGCATCTGAGGTGGCAGGAGGGCTCCCCCTTGCAGGTGGGGAGGTCAGGGAAGCGAGGTGGCACCCAGGCTCACACGGCCCATCAGCATCAGAGGAAGCTTGTGGTCTAGGGTCTGGTGGACTCAAGGGTCTCTTCTGCTTTGGGCTCTGATCAATGCCCAAGAGGAGCCTGAGCTAAATGGGAAATACGCACCAGAAGCTAAAAAGGGCAGTGAGAGTCAGCAGGGGAGGTGGTAGGACTCGGCCTTTGCCCCTGCTGGGGACCAGGCCGCCTTCCCAGAGGTCCTGGGATCTGGACCCAAGCCCAACCTGGTGGGACAAGCCTGCTCTCGAACAGGCACTGAATTGGGATACAGGTTGTATAGCCTGAGGGTGGAGAATCTCACTTGCTCTGAAGGCCTTGGGGAAGCAGGAGTCCCAGTGGCTGCTCTGATTACTCAATCCCAGGACAAATACCCCTGCCGCGCCCCGTGTCTGGCGCGTCCTCATCTGCCTGTCCAGGGTTTGCTGTGGGCTGCCCGGCCTGTTGGGCACGGGAGGACTCACTGCGGACAAGGACTTTGGCAAAGGAGGAGGCCTGGCCGTAGGCGTTCTTGACCTTCACTGTGTAGGTGGCTGCGTCCTCAATGGTACATCTGAAAAGGAGGAGGGAGATGTTTCCCCGAGGCTACTGGGCTCCACGGAAAACTCAAGTCCCGAGAGCAGGGTGAGTGGGGAAGGGGGTGGTTATGGGAGGCTCTAGGTCAGGGCCGGCCCCTGAGAAGCTGGGTGACTTTGGGCTGCCCCCGTCCCTCTCTACACCTCCAGGCCCTCCTTTGAAAACCGGGGAAAACAACACCGCAGCTTAAGGTGAAAGTGCTTTGAAAATACAATTGTTAGGATATCATTTGAGCTAAGTGACTGGTCCAGAGTCACAGAACAACTGGAATTCAACCCCACTTCAAGGGGACAAGCCCGCTCTCAGGCACGGCCTCCCTGCTCTGTCAACACCTCCTGGGCAGAACTCTGGAGCAGGAGATGCCCGGGCACACCGCCAGCCTGTGCCAGACCTGGGCCAGTTGCCCAGGTGTTCTCAAGCCCAGGCCTGGGGCTCACCACCAGCCAGACCAACCCTGTTCCTTGTGGAGCCTGGGGCTGGCTCCATCCAAGGGCCACCGTGGCAGCAGGGCGTATCTGGCCCCATCGGCAAGCAGAGAGGCCCCTTGGGGCCCCCTCTTCTCCCCTACTTGCGGGTCAGTTCCACCTGCTCCCCAAGGCTGCCCCGGCCCTGTGTGCTGTCCTGGACGGTGCGGTCCATGGGGCACCTCCCTGTGGAGCCTTGGAGGGTCTGGTATTTATGTCCACGCAGCCCCACTTGGCTTCTGGAGCCTCCTGTTTATATTCGTGTCTCCCAGAGCCCCAGTGGGTTGAGGTGGAGGGTTTGGTGTATTGGAAAGAACCCAGGTGAAAAGAGTTGACTCAACCCCAGGCCCTGCCCTGTACAAGTTGTGCAAGAGCCTTAATCTTTCAGAGCCTCAGTTTTCTCATCTGTTACATGGATGCAACAATGCTTCCTTGAGAGAATGAGGGTGGGCTTTGACAACTATGTTCGGAAAGCAGCGAGCACAGGGCTTGGCACCTGCAGGAGCTCAGCGCCTGGCAGTTCATATGAACAGTGCGTACTTTGGGGAATATTGTGCTCATTTTCTCCAAGCACGCTGCCTCTTCCTTAAACACAGTGCTTAAGACTCACTGCCTCCTGAAAGGCCTACCTAACTCTCTCTTCTGCTTCCCCTTGCACGCACGGGTGTGTGTATGTGTGTGTTCTCGCCCCCAGCAAGGAACTCTCCCCACATGCCTAGCTGCTAGCCAAGTCCAGATTTCTCACTGTGTATTCTAAGACATTGGAATCACATGGGGGTGTCTGTTAAATACCAATTCCTGGGCCCCACTTCAGACCTATTTGATCTGACTTTATAGGAATTAAAGGAGGGTCCATCCCACATTTACTATTTTGAGGCTGACGTGGTTCCTAGCTCTGAGGAGGGGTTGGACCTGCTCCGGCCTTGGTAGCGCCGGGGCTTGGGACCATGCGCCTCTCTGGGGCTCGTGGTCTCACCTCCTGATCTCCAGTGTCAGCAGTCCATAGTTGTTGGTGATTCGATACTTGCCGGCAGGAAAGAGGCGGGGGTCAATTCTCACGTCATTTTTGTACCTGCGGAGACACAGTGGAGTGTGGGAGGCAACGTGGTTCTGAGCAGGAAGGATCCTGAGCCTCTTAGACCTGGATTCCAACCTCAGTTTTGTGCTGCTTATTCATCTGTGTGACTCAGGGCAGCTCCAAACCTCAGTTTTCTCATCTGTGAAATGGGAATAATAACTGCGCTGATCTTGCAGTGTTGTTGTGATGATTAAATGGGATAAGATATGTAAAGTTTGAAGGCTATCGATGCTCAAGTGTTTATTCCCTTCTGGAGGGCAGAGAAGAGGGAGCCATAATTAGGGGTATCTGCCCCTTCCCTTACCAGGGGTACCCCCAAGGACCAGGCTCCAGCTTTTCCTTCCTCTCTGAAGGGGTACCAAGGAAAGTTCTCCATCCCTTCCTTTTTGTCAACCCTCAGGACAACAGTTCTTAATCTCAGTTCTTGTTAAAATCACCAGTTCAGTTCAGTTCAGTCACTTAGTCATGTCCGACTCTTTGCGGCCCCATGGACTGCAGCACGCCAGGCCTCCCTGTCCATCACCAACTCCTGGAGTTTACCCAAACTCATGTCCATTGAGTTGGTGATGCCATCCAACCATCTCATTTAAAAATCTCCATGCTCAGAGTCTGAATGGAAGCCTTTGAGAATTTGCATCAGAATCTGCTCATTGCAGGGACTTCCCTGGTGGGCCAGTGGTTAAGAATCCACCTTCCAGTGCAGGGGATGTGGGTTTGATCCCTGGTTGGGAACTAAGACCCCTCATGCCACAGGACAGCGAGGCCCTTACACTGCAACTAGAGAAAAGCTGCAACTAAGACCCAGTGCGGCCAAACATAAATTAAATAAATATTAAAACATAAACTTCTCGTTGTTCTCCACCAGCCATTCTCCTCTTATTCTAAAGTAGATTTAACATGTTTCCTAGTCTCTGCTTCTGCTAGGTGTGACCACGTGACTAAACTAAGTCTTGTCAACAGAAATAAGTCCAAGTGTCACGTGGCTGCTTCTGACGACACTCTGCCCGTTTTCACATCATCTTTCCTTCCAATCTTGAGGCAAGAATACGGCCATAAATACGGCTGCCATCTTGAACCAGGAAGACCTGAGGTCTCCAGCAGTGCATGGGAACAGGCCTGAGTCCCTAAGCTGAGGGGTGGAGTTGCCATTGCAGCCCCTCCCTGTCTACATCAGACATTTACATGAAAGGGGGGAAAATATCTATCTTCTTTAAGTCATTAAAAAAACTCCATGCCCAGGCTTTAGCCTGGATCCATGAAATCAGAATTTCTGGGTGTAGAATCTGGGCATCAGTTATTTGGAAACTTGCCAGGTGACTCCCAACCATGGCCCCACCCCACTGTACCCTGGATACTTCCTTTTGTTTTCTGTGAAGTTTTGTTCCCTCTGCTGCAAGCCCTGGACAGCCAGGCGTCCTTGCGTCTGCCCACAGCCCACTGGGGTATGTTCTGGAGATCTGATGAGTGAATGTCTGTGAAAGTTAGGAGGCCTGGGTTCCTGACACTGTTTGCTGTGTGACTTAGGGCCAATCACTCCCCCTCTCTGGGCCTCTGTGTCCATGAACCCTTTATGTGAAGAGTCAGCCCCAGAGGTGTGTGTGTGAGCATGGTCAGTCGCTTCAGTCATGTCTGACACTTGGCGACCCTATGGGGTGGAGCCCGCTGGGCTCTGTCCATGATATTCTCCAAGCAAGAATACTGAAGTAGATTGCCATGCCCTCCTCCAGGGGAATCTTCCCAACCCAGGGATTGAACCCAAGTCTCCTGCATTGCAGGAGGATTCTTTACCATCTGAGCAACCAGGGAAGCCTAAGAATGCTGGGGTGGGTAGCCTATTCCTTCTCCAGGGCATCTTCCCAACCCAGGAATCGAACTGGTGTTTCCTGCATTGCATGCGGATTCTTTACCAGCTGAGCCACCAGGGAAGCCCAGCCTCAGTGGTGGTTGAGGTCAAAGAGGAGGTCTTGGCCAAAAGAGGGCGCCCCAGCCTCAGTATATCACCTTCCTTGGATCCGCCCACCCCCCATGCCCTGTTTGTCTCCACGGCAACCAAACAGTGCTGTGCTCACACTCCACCTTATGGCTGTCAGGCCGTGCCCTCTTCTGAAAGGAGCCCAGTTAAATCTTCTGTGGGGAGGGTGGTGCCTAATCTGGATGCCCAATCTTTCCACCTCTCCCAGGCCTGGGGGGCCAAGGTCAGCCCCCCCATCCCCCAGCTGTCAGGAACATTCCAGACACCTCAGCCTGGGCCAGTCTCTGCCTTTCCCAGAAAAAGCAGCAGCTGCAGCTCTGGGCATGACCTGGACAGCCCAGGACCTCAGCTCTCTTTTTGCCCCACTCTGGGCGCCAGTCTCCTGCTGGTTCCTCAGGCCCTTGAAGGCTTGGCTGTGTGGATGAGGCTGAATGGCAGCCAATCATTAAACAGCATTAAACGAGAAAACTGAGGCAGGCGCCCAACCCAAAGCCTGGCTCAGCGAGGCCTACATAAAAGAGTGAGATTTTTTTTATTATTTATCTAAATTTATTTTCCCTTACATATTCTGGTGGGTATTTTTCCTCCTGCCACCCTCAACCTCTTTTATAAAATGAAAAAAATTTTTGACTGCGTGGCTCGTGGGATCTTAGTTCCCTGACCAGAGATCACACCTGCACTCCTGGCAGTAAGAGAACTGAGTCCTAACTACTGGATGGCCAGGGAATTTGCCATATTTTGGTGTCCGCTTTACTTTTGCAGGCAGCTTGACCTGGGAGAGTGGTTCTGATGTTCATGAACAGTGGCCAGGACCCACTTCCGCAGAGTAAACACAGCCAGCCTGGACCTTGTCTGATGTGCCCTCTTGTTGCCCCTGCATTCAGGAAGTGCTCAATAATTGCTGAATGAATGGACTCTCCTGACAAGCCTGTGGAGCCGTGATCGTCCTGCTGACTTGGGCTGGGTCTCTACCAGGGTCTGGGTGAAGCTCTGGAGGCCAATCCAGGATGAGCTGGCCCTGCCAGAGGTGCCTGATGATAGGAAACCAGATCCCCAAAGCCTGGAGCCCCCAGGGTCCCCTGAGTCCCTCCGGTTAGAGGTGGGCCTGGCCTTGGCCTCCACCACTTGCTCAGCTCCTTGTTGTGGCAACCTTGCTGGCAGGGGTGGAAACAAGCCTCCCTCCCAAGAGGCTCCTATGGAATGCCTTAGATGTGGGCCTTGGTGCCAGGGCAGGGCAGGGCTTGGCCGCCAGGCTGACTGCCACTTAGCTCAGGTCTTCCTCCCGACTGCCTTGGTCCCCACAGAATTTGAATGAATGCCATCTGGCAGTGACCAGCAATGACACTTCCCTCAAGACATTTTTCTGGATTGCTCCTGGCCTAAGTTCTTTCCCTTTCTCTCACTTCAGAGGCATTATAGATGCTTTAAAGAAAAACAAAACCAAAAAACAACTGTAATGATCACTTTCCTACTCTCTTGGCCAGTAGAGATCTGGGCTGGGAGGCAAGAGACCTGAATTTGAATCTGGGCTCGCACTAGCTGTGTGACCTTAGACCAGTCACACTATCTCTCTGAGCCTCGATATCCTCACCTGTGAAATGGGGATATAGTCCTAACCTCATGAATGGCCCAGAGGCTCAAACGAGAGGAAAAGTGTTGGGTCAGTGTAAGGGAAGTTCAAGTGTAAGATGTTGCTTTTTCCTTTGTGACCTCAGTTATTTGTGTGCTTACCTTCTCTCTCCTACCAAAACCTTGGTCTGTTCACCCTTGAGATCGGGCTTATATGTCACCTCGTCTGAGAAGCCTTCCTGGATTCTCCAGGTGGAGGCAGCTACAGTCCTTCTTCACCTCCACTCTTTTACCTCAAATATCGCCTTTGGATATATTTTTCATTGCGTTGACATTTCCCTTCTGGGTTGAGAGTTCCTTGAGGTGAGATATGTCTGGGTCATTTCTATGCCTCACTGCCCAAGCCAGGGCCTGGGACAGATTATGTTCCTGGTAAATATTTGTTGAAATTTCTTCCTTGTCTCCCAGCATACCTGACAATGGGCCTTAGACCCTGGGGAGCTCAGGATAGACTGAACTCAGCTGTGTGAATGACACATTTCCCTCTGGGGTGAAGTGAGACCCCAGATGCTGCCATGCCCACCTCCCGAGGTCCTTTCAGAAGACTCCTGCCTCCGCTCCCCTATGCCAGCAAGGCCTCAACTCCATGGTTCTTTTATGAGTACATTCCCAGGAATGGGACCTCCTGCTTTCCCAGCAGCTTTCAAGTTCTGAGGGCTTCCACATTGTTGTGGTATTAAATCCTTAACACAGGCAAGCTGGACAGGAGGTCTTCAACCCCTTTCACAGATCAGGAAACTGAGGCAGGATCAGAGTGGTTGAACCATAGCTGAGACCACACACAGAATTAGCAGAGAGAGCAAGCCGTGGAGAGAGTAAGCTCTCCTTCTCACTGAGAGCCCCCACCCTCCCTGCCTCCTCTCCTGCCCTGACCCTGGGCCTGTCTCCGCCATCTTCCTGCAACCCTGGAGATGCCCAGCTCGGGGCAGCTGCCTTCTCATGCCACCAGAATCATATTTTCACAAGTGCTGGCTCCCCGGGTGGCCAAGACCTCTAGCCCCAGGCTGGCTGGGAGGCAGCTAAGAATAACCCCTCCTGAGCTTCCCCAGCAGCTGCTGCTCTGTTTGGGGGTGGGCAGAGCTCAGGGCTGTGGGTCTGTGGCTTTTCTAAGGCAGCAGGAACTTCTGGGGAAGGGACTGGGCCCCTGGAGGGGAGCTGTTGGGTGTAAGGAAGTCACATTCAAGGGATCCCTGAGGCCCGGAGCCTGAAGGCAGGGCAAGGACCCCTTGTCTCTTGCCCCGGGGGCTTACCAGGTGACCTGGGGTGGAGGCGAACCCTGGACGGTACAGGTCAGCAGGACCGTGGTGTGCTCCCAGACCGCGTGAGAGCGCAGAGGGATCCAGAACCAGGGCCCACGGCCGGAACACAGCTCCCGCAGCTCCTTGGCCTCCCGGACCTTCTCCTCTGTCTGGAGGCAGGAAGGGTCTGTGAGTCCCAGGAGCCGGGGCACCACCTCCGCCGTCTTTGCTGTTACCTTTCCCCTGACACCAGGCTGGACTCTCCTTGCCAGTGGCTGAGAGGCAGCATGGCACAGGGGGCAGGGCATGGGGCTTTGGGACCTGACCTGGAATCAAGGCCAAACTCTGCCACTTACGGGCTATGAGACCAACCACAGGCCAGGCCTCTGTTTCCTCATCTGTAAAATGGGGATGATAATCATATTGCCCCACCCTCCTGTGGGATTGTAGGGAGGATTACTTAGGTCACTACGTGAAAAACATGGGCAGTGACAACAACCATGTAAGTATTTACAGCTGTTCCTGTCCTGCCCAGGGATGGGGTATGGAGGTGGCTTCAGATCCCTGACATTTCCCGAGCGTCTTCTGTGTTCTAGGAAAGTGGTTTTATAAGCGTGTTCTTATTTACTTCCCATGTCGACGCTCAGCAGTGGACCACATACGTCCACTTTACAGATGAGAAAACTGAGTCTCGGTTAGAGTCATTGCTTTGCCCAAGGTCATGCAGCTGGAAGGTGGGGGCCCTGGGAGGCCCAGCTTTTCTGGAGAAGGGGGTAGGGTCGGGGCGGGCAGCACGAGAAGGGCTGCAGGTCCCAGGGCCCCGGAAGCCCCCGCCCACCCCTCTCACCCGCCGTCTCAGCGCCTTCCGGTCTCGTCTCTGGCGCAGCAGCCACTGGGTCCGTAGGAAGGCGATCTCTGTCCTCTCCCAGTCGTTGCCGAAGCCCACCCGCTTCTGCCCCCGCTCCTCCAGCTCCACGGTGCTGGTCTGGCGCCTCAGCTGGGCCTCCCTGCGGTGACAGAGGCCGTCAGAGGCGGAGAGCCCTTGGGGGCGCACCCTGGCCCAGCCTCTCTTATGCCCGGCCTTGCCGGCCACGCTTGAAGCTTCTTGAGGACAGGGCAACTTTAATCCTTTCTTGCCTCCAACATCCCCTGAATAGGTCTGGGTTTTAGAAGGTGGAGCAGGGCATGGCAACCCACTCCAATATTCTTGCTTGGAGAATCCCATGGACAGAGGAGCCTGGCGGGTTACAGTCCATGGGGTCACAAAGAATTGGACACGACTGAATGACTAACAATATTATCGATACAGTTCACAAGGGTCTTTCACAAGCCATGGTTCCTCTTGTTTCCACTACAACCAAGCGGACAGGCTTAGTCTCCCCATTTGACTGGGTAGAGATTTGCTTTATAGGCTGAGTGACTTGCTCTGGGCCAGCCAGGAGCAGGACATAGGCCTAAGGATGCTCCCAGGCTTGGAGGCCATCCTATCTCAGAGCTTGTGTTCGACATGTGGGCTGGTTTACTTGCTTCTCCTAGCTCTACCCCTAGACTCCTTCCCCGCCATGGAAGCCGGGTGGTGAAGCGTGGACCCCCGTCCTCTCCCTTAGGGACGGTCCCTCACTACTGCCTGTGGGCCCATCAGAGGGTGGTGCAGTGGGCTTTGACGTCAGTCAGCCCTGGGCTTTAACCTCTGACTAGTCACCCGCTCTAGGTGTGTAATTTCGGCACTTTTTTTTTAAGCCGAGTATGGGTGCCCAGCAGGGAGGCAGGGGACTGGACAAGATGACCTCTTCCCAGCCCAGGGCTCTCTGGAAAGGTCACTCGACTTACCATGTTGTCTCTGAGGAGGCTGTCAGAGCCAAGGCTGCCGCGAGGGCGTAGTCTGCAGCACTGAACTGGTACTCTTCCTCGCTGCCCCGGGGAAAAGAGAGATCATGGCTCCTGCAGATTTGGCTGGGGTTCTGGCTGGGGGCTCCATCTACCCACCTCAGGGTACTAGCAGGCACAACTGTGGTGCCCTCCTCAAACCGTGGTCTCAGAACAGGGCCATGCCTCCTCTCTTAGACTGGGAGCTCCGCAAAACAGAGCTGTGCTTCCCATCTCAGACTGGGTTCTCCAAAAAGAAGGGTCATTCCTCCCCTTTCAACAGGAATCTCCCAAGGTCAGGGCTGGGCCTCCCTCCTTGGACTGGAGGCCTCCAGAAAGTGGGGCTGTGCTTCCCCCCTCAGGCTAGAGTATGCAGAGTTCAAGGAGTGAACCTATGCCTCCCTGCTTAGATTGGAGTATGAATAGGTCAGGATGTGACCCCCTTTAGGCTGGAGGCTCCAGAGAGCAGGACTGTGGCCCCTCCTCAGACTGGAGTATGCAGAGGTCAAGGTTGTGCTTCCTCCCTCAGACTGGAGACTCCAGAGAGCAGGACTGTGCCTCCCGCCTTGGACTGGAGTATGCAGAAGTCAGGCTGTGCCTCCCTGCTCAAACTGGGGGTCCTGGAGGAAGGGCAGTGGCTGGGCAGGGGGGGTTCCTGATGCCCCACCTGCTGCGGAAGGTCCGTTTCCTCATCGAGGAGTCCATCTGCAGGCTGTGCTGCCGCTCCTCCTTCTGCTCCTCCTCCCGACGATGCTCCCGCCGGTGCACTTGCATGGCCTGGGGGGGCCGGGGCTCCCCCACGCCTCCCGGGCTGTGAGGCAGAGTCATGGCTGCGAGAGTGACAACCTGCAGAGCCGAAGTGCACAGTTACTCCACCTGGTGTCCACCTGCCCCTTCCCCCTGGGGTCCACCAGCATCTCTCCGCAGGTCTGCTGGTGGCAGGGGTGGGGGGTGTCTCTCTATGGTGGGCAGGCAGGCGATCTCAAGATGCAACAGGGAGCCTGGCTCGCCCACCACCCTGTGGGCTGCCCCCCATTGAGGAGCAGGCCCTGGCTTCCAGCTGCACTCTGTCCTTGCCCCTCCACGTGGTCTGAGCAAGGCCTTCCCTTCTCTGGCCTCAGCTTCCCACACATGAGTGACTGAGCACTGTGATGTCCAGGGCAAGGAGAAGTGGTCAGGAGAGTGGGGGCCCCAAGCTAGCTGGTTCTGAGTTTTTGCGGTACATTCTTTCCCGGATCTGGGGTACAATGGTATCCCCGGGCCTCTGAGGACCTTCTGATGCTGAAACCCTAGGGTCTTCTTGGTGGAACCCCTGGAATTGGCTTCCATGCTCCTCCAGGTGGGAATGTGGGATAGGCCTCTTACCTGGAAAGGTCCTTACTGGGTTTGGCCCTGATGTAGACCCTGGGCACGAAGGAGGAGACAGAAGGGGAGACCTGCACCTTAGCCCTCTCCTGCCTGCTTCTAGGCTCTGCCCTGTCCCCGCCTCTTCTGCGGGGCCTGCTGGCCAAGCTAGAGTGTGTGTGTGTGTGTGTGTGTGTGTGTGTGTGTGTTGTGTTCTGACCTGAACACGCCTGTGGAGGGCCATGTCTCTAAGTCCATGATGTGGGAGGTGGGCATGCTGGCCTCATCAGAGATCCTTGACCCGGAAAGGCCTATTCTAGGGTGTCAGAGGGCTCAGGCTGCCAAGGGTCAGTCTTAATGGGAATTTATTTCTTCTGGTTCCTTAAAGTTTGCTCCGTTTGGGCATCCAGAAAAGAACCCCCAGGAGAGCCTGGGTCACTGCAGAGTGTTAGCTGGGACCAAGGACTGCCCGTGAGGCTTCCTGCAATGACCTCGCTGAACACAACAGGACATCATCCCTCGGGCTTCCTATCCAGCACCCCCACACCCTCGAGGAAGAGGCTGTCTGCACCCAGACAATGCCTGGCCTGCTCTTTCTGTGCCTTCCTCCCCTCAGCCCAGAAGAGAGCCGCTGGGTGCCAGCGAGGGAGGCCCCGGCTCGGCCCTGGCCCCAGCAGTGGAGGGTTAACGTTCCCTGGCCTCAGCTGCTGGCTGCTTTCCCCGGATGCTCTGTTCCTGACGGGCACAGCGGGGTGGGCCTGGCGCTCATCCTTGACCTCCTGGGCCGCCCGCAACCAGACCCCTGGCTTTAGGGATGAGCCATCGGTTCTTTTTAAAGCGCTGACTGAGGCTTGGGATTAGGTCGTGAGCAGATTGCAGCTTTCCAGCCCTCTCTCTCCAGAAGGCGGTGTGTGTCTGCTGGGGAGGGGTCAGCGATGCGTGGCGGGTCAGGAGGGGACCTCGGCCCCCACTGCCCTCCCCTGAGGGTGCAAAGCCACCAGGGGTCCTGCCTTGTAGCCTTCCCCACCCACTCTATTCTCTCCACCTTCCTCCCAAGCCTCAGTCTGGCCACTGCCCTGTCTGCAATGCCCCCCCACCATCCCCCCAGCTCTCGGACCGCATCTCACAGTGAGAAGGGTCAAGGAGGTCTCTCCAATTCCTCAGGCTGGGAAGAGAAGCATATGAGCCAGAGAGACTCTGAGCCCTGACGGCAGAAAGCTGGGTCCTGCGGGCAGGAGTGGAGACACAGCCTACCCAGGGGTCTGGGCAGGCGGGGACGTGCTCTTAATACTCCCCACCAGTTTCTGAGGCGGGAGTGCTGGCCCGGGTTTGGTGCCAGTGAGTTCAGGCTGGATGAGCGCCCTCCCAGCCCTGCGATGTGGGCCCCACGGCCTTGCTCTCATCCCCTGCCCGCTGGCCGGGCCAAGCAGGGCTCCGCCAGGACAGCTCTAGGTTGGCCAGACCTGCCAGCCCACCCGGGTCCCTGCTGATCCCCGATGCCTGCAGGAAAGCCTCCACTTCCCAGGGCATCGCCAAGGGATCTGGGCGGGGGGTGGGGTGGTGTTGTAGCTTTCATGTCACAGAAGGCTCAGCTCAGAAGACCCAGGGCCACACAGAACAGTGAGGCGGGGCAGGGATTTCTTTTCTAGAATCCCTTCTCATTTCCATGGCTGAGCACAAGTCTGCCTCTTCTTTCCCGATCTCACAGGATCCTTCCCCCCAACCCCCCACACCCCTACCGCACTTCCAAATGAAAAGCTGAGGGTCTCACTATCTGGAGGTCTCTCTCCTCTCCCCTGATCTCTGGAGGTGACTCACAGAAGAAGCTGTGCCCACTCAGGTGGCTCTGGGGGGACGATTCCAGAGGATGAGAGGGTCCTTGGTTTCTTCTTGCCCCGACTCAGCGGGGACTGGGAGAAGAATGTGATCCTGGAGCTTGCACGGGCCTTAAATATAGCAGTGTGATGACAATGGATGAGAACTGTGTGTGGGGGGGGGGTGACGGGGAGGGGCCGTTCCCTGGGCCCGGCATTGCTGGGCCGCGGCGACAGGTGGAGCTGTCCCCACACCCCCCACCCACCTCCCGCAGACAGCTCCTCCCCTGGGTTCCATCCCTTCCCCAACCCTTGCCCCTGCTGCAGTGGAAAGAAGCTCATAGCTCAGGCCTGGGTGTATGGAAAATGGATCAGGGACAGCTTTCTCAGCTGCTGGGAGTTCTGCTCTGAATTCCTCCCCTGGCTCCCCCCAGTGACAGGTGCTTTGGGGAAGACACGCAGCTTCTCAGATCTGATTCCCCTTCTGAAAGTGGAGACAACGAGGCCGGGCCCCCAGACATCAGGAAGACACGATGTGTGACTGGAAAAATGACTCCTTAGTGCTCATAAGTTATCACTGCTAAAATAGAAGTGGGTTTCTTCTCATCTCTATGCCCCCACTCCCCACACAGCAGCTACTGACTGGCCCTGCTCGCCTATGGTGAGGTGTGTGAGGGTGTGAGTGTGTGTGTTTGTGTGCAGGTATGTGTGTGTGTGTGTGAGAGTGTATGTGAGGGTGTGTGGGGGTGTGTGGGGTGTGTGTGAGGGTATGAGGTGTGTGTGGGTGTGCATAAAGGTGTGCAGTTGTGTGTGAGTGCGTGTGTGGCTGTGTGGGGTGTGTGTGAGGGTATGAGGAGATGTGTGTGTGTGGGGGTGTGTGTGTGAGGGTATGAGGTGTCTGTGGAATGTGTGTGAGTGTGTGTGGTGTGTGTGAGGGTATGAGGTATGTGAGGAATGTATGTATGATTGTGTATGGTGTATGTGTGAGGGTATGAGGTGTGTGTGGAGTGTGTGTGAGAGTGTGTGGGGTGTGTGTGGAATGGGTGTGAGAGTGTGTGGGGTGTGTGTGAGAGTATGAGGTGTGTGTGGAATGTGTGTGAGACTGTGTGGGGTGTGTGTGTGAGGGTATGAGATTTGTGTGGGTGTGCATAAGGGTGTGCAGTTGTGTGTGAGGGTGTGTGTCAGGGTGTGTGTGCTGAGTGTGAGGGTATGAGGGTGTGGGATGGTGTGTATGGGGTGGGGTTAGGGTATGAGGTGTGTGTGGAGTATGTGTGGGTGTGTGTGCTGAGTGTGAGGGTATGAGGGTGTGCTATGGTGTGCATGGGGTGGGGTTAGGGTATGAGGTGTGCGTGAGCTGTGTGTGAGGGTGTGTGGGCTGAGTGTGAGGGTATGAAGGTGTGCGATGCTGTGTGTGGGGTGGCGTGAGGGTGTGTGGGCAGTGTGTGAGGGTATGAGGTGTGTGTGGAGTGTGTGTGAGGGTGTGTGAGCTAAGTGTGAGGGCATGAGGTGTGTGTGGAGGGTGTGTGGGATGAGTGTGAGGGTGTGAGGGTGTGTGATGGTGTGTATGGTGTGGTGTGAGGGTGTGTGTGCTGTGTGTGAGGGTATGAGGTGTGTGTGAGGTGGCATGAGGGTGTGTGGGCAGTGTGGGGTGTGTGGGCAGTGTGGGGGATGTGGCACAAGCAGCAGAGGAGGGCAAGTCATTTCCTCCTTCCGCATCCAAAGTTCCCAGGCTTCGGGAGTGGCCACTGGGAACTTTCTTCTGGACCTTTGCTCCTCCTCCCCTTCTTAATCCTCTCCCCTCACGGACATTCATACCTAGGCCTGCAGGGCACTGGGGAAGTAGAGGAGGAGAGAGAAGATGCTGGCCATTACGATACAAGTCTTATCTAGGTGGGGAGACAGGCAATTACAGTGGGGGGGATCAGGAGGGGGGACCTGAGCCAGTCTCAGCGGATGAGCAGGTTTGGGGAAGGCGGTGCTGGCTCCACTCCAGAGACACAGCTCCCCTCCTGGCCTCTTCCCGGGGCCTCAGGGGCCCAGCAACACTGAGTCTGTCATTCTCCCTAGTGCCCTGGGGACTCCTCAAGGGAGAGAGAGACAGACAGACAGACAGACAGAACATACAAGTGAGTGCTTCAGCCAAAATCTCAGTCTCCTAAAAGGGAACTCTCATATATTTCTCTCAGGAATGTAAATCGGTGCAGCCCCTATGGAAAATAGCATGAAGGTTTCTCAAAAAAATTAAATAGAACTACTATATGATCCAGCAATTCCACTCCTGGCTACATATTTTAAAAATGAAAAGATTAATTAAAAATATGCATGAACCTCAATGTTCATAGCAGCATTATTTACAATTGCCAAGATATGGAGGCAACCTAAGTGTCCATCAGGAGACGAATGGATAAAGAAGATGTGGCAAGTATATACAATGGATACTACTCAGCCAGAACAAAGAATGAAGTTCTGCTATTTGCAACAACATAGATGGATTTGGAGGATGTTATGCTAAGTGAAATAAGTCAGAAAGAGACAGACAAATACTGTATGATCAGTTCAGTTCAGTCGCTCAGTTGTGTCCGACTCTTTGTGATCCCATGGACTGCAGCATGCCAGGCTTTCCTGTCTATCACCAACTCCTGGAGCTTGCTCACTCATGTCTATCGGGTCGGTGATGCCATCCAACCATCTCATCCTCTGTTGTCCTCTTCTCCTCCCGCCTTCAACCTTTCCCAGCATCAGGGTCTTTTCTAATGAGTCAGTGCTTTGCATCAGGTGGCCAAAGTATTGGAGCTTCAGCTTCAGCATCAGTTCTTCCAATCATACTGTATGATATATTATCACTTATATACGAAATCTAAAAGATGAAATAAATGAGTGGACATAACAAAAAAGAAACGGACTCACAGATAGAGAGAACTAGTGGTTACCACTGAGGAGAGAGAAAAGGGGAGGGGGAAGATGAAGGTAGGGTATTAAGAGGTACAAACTATAGTATATAAAATAAATAATGTACAAGGGCATATTGTACAACACAGAGAATATACAATATTTTATAATAATTATAAATGGAATATAACCTTTAAAAATTGTGAATCACTAATGTCATACACCTGAAACTTATGTAATATTGTATACATAAACTATACCCCAACAAAAACATTAATATTAAAATAAAAAATCTTAGTCTCCTGATCTTTTTGAAAACTCTTTCCTCAGCATTCTCCCTTCATCCCTGACTGCAGTGTTAAGAGCCTCTTTGGGGGGAGATCATTTGGCTGCTCTCTCCCATCTTATACTGATCCAACTTAAGAAGGGATTTCCACATTTATGCGTTCACTGTGAAGAGTGAGTGTGAACCTGTACAAAAAACCAAGAGGTGTGAGTTTCCAATCCAGCAGGAGACAGTCATTTAAACTGATTCTATAAACCCCTTTCCCCCAAAGCAGCCTGGCGGAGGAGCTACTGATCACTATGATCTTGAACAAATTCTATGATCTTGAATAACTTCTAAGTTCTATGATCTTGAACAAGTCACTAAGCCATTTGGGTTTTATCACCTGTACAATGGGATCAGTGATGCCTGCCTTGCAGTCTGATTGGAAAGATTAAATTAGGAAACGTGAAGCCTGTTGCACAATGCTACTGCCAATAGCATTAAATGAGAGCTGCACCAGTAGCTTCGAGACTAAGAAAACGGAGAGCTTTCTCTACCTTCCTTTGGGTGTGGTGTTCCCATGTAACCCTTTGCAGACCAAATCCCAGTGAGGCCCTCACTCTTCCTGGGGTGCCTTAATGTGAGCACAACCAAGCCTCAGGTCGGGAGGTAGAGCAGAGGTCAGACTTGGTGCTTTATGAACCTTGGTTTAAATACCAACCTCTGGCAGCTGTACTTACTGATGGGGAAAACTTGGCCTCCTTTCTGGGCTGCTTCTTTATCTGCAAATTGTATGCAAGCTCTGAGACAACAGGGAATTGCCTGCCCGTCTTGTTCATTGTATCCCCAGCCCCAAGAATTGCGCTGGCATATAACCCGGTCTTTGATATATGCTTGTTAAAAATTAATGAATGAGTACCTGCCTTGAAGAATGTTTATGAGATTCAAATCAGGTTAAAATGCATGAAGTGCCTGGTATAATACTTAACTCATGGCTTATTATTGTTGTTTAATCACTAAGTTGTGTCCAACTCTTTGTGGCCTCATGGATTATAGCCTGTCAGGCTCCTCTGTCCATGGGATTTCCCAGGCAATAATACTGGAGTGGGTGTCCACTTCCTTCTCCAGAGGACCTTCCAGACCCAGGGATTGAACCTGTATCTCCTGCATTGCAAGCGGATTCTTTACCTCTGAAGCACCGGGGAAGCCCTCGCCCTCTGGGAAGTTCTAACCCACAGTTGTTCTTCTTAAATACTTCATTCTTTCTCCCCTTCCTTTTCCTTTTCATTGCCATCTTTGGATTTATGAATATTAAGGATACTCATCTGAACCTTATTTTTTTTTTGTAAATTAATTATTTTAACTGGAGGCTAATTACTTTACAATATTGTAGTGGTTTTGGCCATACATTCACATGAATCAGCCATGGGTGCACATGTGTCCCCCATCCTGAACCCCCTTCCCACCTCCTATTTTACCTACCGGCCACCCTGAACTGCCACGAGGCTTTCTGGGACAGCAATCAAACTGTCTTTGGCTGATCGTTCCACCTGGTGGCCAAGGGGAGAACTGTCTGGTCCAAAGCTTTCTCCCACTACCTCCTTTCGTCCTGCGTCAGTCGTCTCCCTTCCCTCCTCTGTTGCTCTCACACTTCAGTTAATTCCCATTACAGTTCATCTCATACTAACAGGTCAAAACGCATCTTCCTCATGCCCCTTCCTCATTAGAGTGGGAAGGGAAAGCTGGCTCAAGCAACTGAAGGGCTGAGTGGGGGTGGGGGTGGGAGGGTGGGGATGGGGCTGGGGTCTCAGACCTGTGTCCCTCTGTCCAGGCTGACACTCAGACTGGGGAGGGGCACAGAGGGATCCAGCCTTGCCCTATGGGACCCTGGAGGAACCCTCATCCCCAAAGGCCCCGTTCTCTGGGTGGAAACTCAGGCAAACCATGTGCATTCCTAGGGTGAGGGGTTTGGGAGGCCAGGAGTCTTCAGATATCCCAGATTGAAATACACCCCCTCCCCATCCCACCTTCTTTCAGCTCCTTACCCCCATCTAGGGGGTTAGATGGGGGTGGCTCTAGGGGGATATTTGAGACCAATGGATAGGAGAACTATTGACATAATAGCATGGGTTCCTCCACTTGCCTAAGAGGAATCACTAAAGGACTTTATTAAAAGCCTGATTCCCTAGGAGCTGTGGACCCAGCAGGTCTGGGCTGGGGCCAAGGAAGATGTATCTTTTGTAAGCTTCTCAAGGGCTTTTCATTGTGAGGCAAGTTTAGGAAACCTCACCTAAACCCCGGAGAAAGCAATGGCACCCTGCTCCAGTACTCTTGCCTGGAAAATCCCATAGATGGAGGAGCCTGGTAGGCTGCAGTCCATGGGGTCGCTAAGAGTCAGACACGACTAAGTAACTTCATTTTCATGCATTGGAGAAGGAAATGGCAACCCACTCCAGTGTTCTTGCCTGGAGAATCCCAGGGACAGGGGAGCCTGGTGGGCTGCCGTCTATGGGGTTGCACAGAGTTGGACACAACTGAAGCGACATAGCAGCAGCAGCAGCACCTAAACCCTCTGAGCCACATTTTCCTCCTTTGCAGAATATCAGTGATGCAGCCTATCATGGCAGGTTAATGGAAGAATGAGTCATCAAGAGCAGGAACTTCCCAACAGCGAGACTGAGTCCTTCTTCCTCTTACTACTCCTTGTCGGGCTCTGCTGGACTCTTACTCACTTGCTTCTGGGCTGGGCCCTGCGTGACCTGGAGGCTGGTGACACCAGACTCACCTTTCTCTGGACTGGGTGGGGCCCGGCTGCAGTGCGGTCAAGGTCTAGGACGCTCAGGAATGCCAGTGCCCCAGCCCAGCTCCGGGGCCTCGGACACGCTGCCCCCTGGCTGGTTCCAGCTGTATCTGTAGCCTGAGTTTCCTGCCTGGCAGGCTGGAGACCTGAGAGGGGACAAAGCCTAGTAGACGCAAGGCCAGGCTGAGGAGGGTCACAGGACTCAGAGACTCATGGACTGTAGGAACAACAGTTACCCCAGGGAGCTTAGAGAGCTTTGTGGCCTTGTGAATTGGAAGAGATGCTTACAGCTTTTAATTAAAAAGTCTCTGACACCCTGACCCACTCACCTGGTGAGAAGAGTCCAGCTGGTAAGTTGATTTTCATGACTAAATCAGGTGAGACCGTCAACCTTTGACCAAGTTCACCCCGAGTGACAGGAAGCAGGCTTGTTTGCAGTGTCGCGGCAGGGAGCAATCATCAGGGCCAATGTAGCAGCTGCCAGGAGGAGAATGGGCTGGCCCACCCTCTGCCAGGGAGATACTGGGTCTAGACCAGTGACCCTGAAGAGATGTTAAATATTAATTACAGATAAGGACAGTGCTGCCTGGCGCTGTGTTGCAGGGAGGGGAGGGGTGAGGAACAGGAGGGGGGATGTGCTGGGTGCGGTGAAGGGAGGGCATTGCCCACCCGGAAAGGGTCTCACCAGGGCAGCTGCACTTTGACCCTGTTGCTCAGCTATGTTCAGACAGGGCTTTGGGATGTTCAGAGGGGGATGGGGGCGCTGGCCCCTCAGGGTGCCCATGGGGCCCTCCCCTCCTTATGTCCCTGGAGTCTCATCCTGCAAAGAACCCAAACTGCTGTGGGAAGTTCCTTCTCTTGATGAAGACAAAACATACTAGGTTGGGGGACTTCCCCTGGTGGCCCAGTGGTTAAAACTTCCCCTTTCAATGCGAGGGGTATGGGTTCAATCCCTGTCCAGGGAGCTCAGATCCCACATGCCTCGTTGCCAAAACACCAAAACATAAAACCAAAGCAATATTGTAACAGATTCAATAAAGAATTTAAAAGAATGGTCTGCATACAATTTTTTTTTTTTTTAGAAAAAGCACTAATTTTAAACTCCAATTGTGTCGTGGCCTCAGCGGGGGCCCAGTGGGGGAGCCCCCTTCTTCTCCTTGGGCCTCTGTTTCCTCATCACAAGGATCACAGGAGATGCAGTGATACAAAGGATGTGACTGCATGCTGAAAGCTCAGATGAGAACCTGCTTTTATGGAGGAGCAGAGGCAGGGGCAGAACGGTGGGGGGGCCCTGCCCTGCCTCTGGGGCTGGGGGTTGCTGGGGAGACAGGTCCTCTGAGAAGGCTGCTGCCACCCCCAAAATAGCTTCCACCTAAGAGCTCAAGGCAGAAAGTGAAGAGGAACTAAAAAGCCTCTTGATGAAAGTTAAAGAGGAGAGTGAAAAAGTTGGCTTAAAGCTCAACATTCAGAAAACTAAGATCATGGTATCTGGTCCCATCACTTCATGGGAAATTGATGGGGAAACAGTGTTAGACTTTATTTTTGGGGGCTCCAAAATCACTGCAGATGGTGATTGCAGCCATGAAATTAAAAGACGCTTACTCCTTGGAAGGAAAGTTATGGCCAACCTAGATAGCATATTCAAAAGCTGAGACATTACTTTGCCAACAAAGGTCTGTCTAGTCAAGGCTATGGTTTTTCCAGTGGTCATGTATGGATGTGAGAGTTGGACTGTGAAGAAAGCTGAGTGCCGAAGAATTGATGCTTTTGAACTGTGGTGTTGGAGAAGACTCTTGAGAGTCCCTTGGACTGCAAGGAGATCCAACTAGTCCATCCTAAAGGAGACCAGTCCTGGGTGTTCATTGGAAGGACTGGTGCTGAGGCTGAAACTCCAATACTTTGGCCACCTCATGCGAAGAGTTGACTCCTTGGAAAAGACTCTGATGCTGGGAGGGATTGGGGGCAGGAGGAGAAGGGGACAACAGAGGATGAGATGGCTGGATGGCATCACCGACTCAATACACATGAGTTTGGGTGAACTCGGGGAGTTGTGATGGACAGGGAGGCTGCGATTCATGGGGTCGCAAAGAGTCGGACACGACTGAGCGACTGGACTGACCTGACCTGACCTGAATTGAAGAGCTCAAGGAAGAGGTTCCATGTGTCTCTGGGATCCTGTTTCCTGTGGTCCCTTCCCTGGCCTCCTAGGCAGTCTAGCCCCTCTGGCTTGGCCTGGAGCCATTCTGAGGAAATCAAGATAATCTGAGAAAACATCTGATCCAAAATCAACCTGAATTGGGGGTTAAAAAAAAAATCACAATAGGAGACAGCTACTAGTTTATTGGGCATGGCCCATGTGCCAGGCACTGTGAAACACTTTACAGACATGATTTAATCTCAGCCTCACCACAACCCCATGCAGTACTATCCCCATTATACAGATGAGGAAACTGAGATTTCTAACAGCGATTCATTTGCTGGTAGTCACATGGCCGGGAAGTGTTAAGGCTGGAGTTGGAACCCAGGCGGGCTGAACCCAAGGCTGAGTTTCCAAAGTTGTGAAGTAAGTACAGTTTGTAGTTGTGTCTCCTTCAGGCGCCCCATGGCCCCATGTTCCTTTCAAACCCTGCTCCCAGGATAGGGTCTGAAACTCCTGCTGACAGAGAGGGTTTCTGTGTTCTCCCTCCCTGGTGGACCTGCACTTCACCTGGGGTCCAGCCTCCAGCAGAGGATGGAAGTTGAAACAGTGCAGTTTCAGGCAGTAGGCCTGGGTGGGGCTGAGCCACAGGCCGCACTCGGCCCTGGAGTCTTGCCATCTCGCAGGTTGTTCTGGTTCTGCCCAGTCTGCTAGGAGGCATCCCTTTTCAGGCTCCTTTTTCCCCTCTTTGGGGAATCACAGAGGAGGCAGAGACCTCAGTCTGCTGAATCAGATTATGAAACTGGCCAGGAAAGGAGTGAAGAGGGGTAAGCTCCAGAACTCTGTATCCAGTGTATTAGGAGCCGGGGCCCTGTATCTCTGGGAGGTGTCCTTGCATCAACTCCCTCTCTCTGACTGTGTCCTGCCCTGCAGAGCTCGGCGTGTTCAAGCTCATTTGCACATGATAGACCTCTGAAACTCTGGCTGGAGCTCTTCTCATGTCTTTTTTGCTCCAAAGGGATCTCAGCCGAGGCGAGGGTCCAGCCTCCTCCTCTGCTGGTTCCTCGAGGGTACCCACCCAGGGCGTGGCTGCAGAGTGCGCAGCATCCCTGGGTGCAGGAGTGATGGCCAAGGATGTGAGCTGGAGGGGTGGTGGGGACAGGAGGAAGCCCCAGGCCTGCCCTGTTCTCCGCTCAGGACTCCCACTGCACTGTTAGGGCCAGGCCTCGGAACAGAGAGTCCAGCTCCGTGGGCGACTCCAGGTCTGGGGCCTGAAGGCCTGGGCTCTCGGCCTCAGTCTTGGACACTGGATCCTCATCACTGGGACACACGAGGGACTCCAGCAGGCCCCAGGGACTTGGACCCTTGTCTGTGGGGGAACATGGGAGGGAAGGAGTCTGCAAAGGGAGGCACCCCGGGTGGCCCTCGATCTGGACAGAGGAGAGGAGGGGCAGCTGGCCCTTTAGGGAGCTTCGTGTTCCTGGCTCCCTTTGGCCTATGGTATCAGAGTCAGAGTCTGAGTCGGTGTGAACCCTTAGACACTGGTGGGAGGATTTTGCTTCTTGGGGGTCCTCCATGGCCAGGGGGGTCACCTCCTGTAGCGAAAGGCCAGTTGGGCTGCAGCTTCCAGCTGGCACCTCTTTCTGGAGCTGCCCCTTAGTTCCGAGGTGTTTGGGACCAGAGCGTGTCACAGGGGGGGAGTCTCTCCCAGACCCTTCCCCGCACATCCCGTAGGAAGGAGGCCAGTTATCCGGGGTGGCCCGTGGGGTGTAGGAGGGAAGCTGGGTCTCTGAGACAGCCTGTGGAGTGTAGGAGGGGGGTTTAGCTTCCAGAGCTCCCTGAGGTGCATAGGACGAGGGCCTGCCCTCGGGAGCAGCCTGGGGGGCATAGGAGAGCACGGGGAGTGCCTGGTGAGGTGGTCCTCCGGAGGGCCGGAGGACGGGGAGGTCTGGCTGCCCAAGGTAGGCAATCTCAGGCAGGCTGTGCCGCGGTGGGGGTCCCGGGGGCTCCGTGGGGTTGGAGACCTTGACTTCGGAGTACTGGACAGGCTGGGCCAGACCGCCGGAGCCGCTGAGGTCGAAGACGGGGATCAGGGTGTGCTCCTGGATGAACTGCAGAGGCCGGAAGGGCAGGATGTGCTGGACATTCTAGGCAGGGAGAACAGCATGCCCATTAGAGTGCCTTCTCAGCCCCCGCCCCCGAGGATGCCATGGGCGCCACGGTCCTCCCCAGGGGTGGGGGCGAGGGCAAGGCCAGACCGCCTGAGGGCTTTTCCAAGATCCACAAACCCTTCCTCCTTTCCCAGGGCTTCCTCTAAGTGCTGGGGCCTCTGTGAAGGAACAGGGCTCTGGCCCTGTTAGCTGAGGGCCACTTCCAGAGTCTGGCTTGGCCAGGGAGAGCGGTGAGTCAGGCTGTGATTTCCCAGGAGGTGGGTATTCTGGAAGGAGTTGACTCAGATTTGGAATGACCTTGGGTGATGCTCCCCGGGAGGTGCTTCAACTGCTCTTCAGCTCCCGAAGGGCCTCATGGAGGGAGAAAGGAGGGGAAGGGTCGGGGAAAGCGGAGGCGGGGAGAGTTTACAGGAAACGGCTCAGATGGGCTTTGACTCAGAGGGGCCTATGGGTCCAACTCCTCCAGCCCCAGACTGTTCAGGCTCTGCAGTGGGCAGAGATGCCGTGCTGGGGGCCAGACTCAGGCTGCTGATGTGACACGTGTGGTTTGCTAAGGCTTAATTTAGAAAAATTAGTTGCCAAGACTTGAAACGTGGGAGAGTTCACATTACCATCTGAACTTCTGACTTCATTGGTAAAAAATGCAAAGATGTGGCCACGCTGGGCCTGCGATCCCAGGTGGCAGAGCCTGCCTGGGCTGCCCATTCAGACGGGGCGTGTGCCCCCTTGAAAACGACACGGCTTTTCTGTTCCATACCTTCTCTTCCTGATCCCCTAGCTCTTGTCAGTCCACCCCAGGGGCTGCCAGCCATGTCTCTAGGTTGGCGGGAGAAGAGAAGGAGAGCCGGGAGTCCCTGGGCCCATGCCCTCCCCGGGGCCCCTGCTCACCAGGGAGCTGGGAGGTGGAGGCGGCTTGGTGATGTATCTGTAGCTCAGGTAGCAGAGCCCTGCGACCAGGAAGCCCAGGGAGAACAGGAAGGCACCGGAGAAGGAGTAGGTCCACGTCCGATCTGGTTCAATGAGAGGCAGAGCAGGAAGACTGAGGCTGTCAGTGTGGGTGCTGGCAACTCGGGCCTCAATCCCCAACCCCACCTCTCGGGACAGGCTTGGGAAGGCCTCTTCTAACCCCAAGACTTACGGGGCCAGGGTGAGGGCACAAATGGAGGGCCACACACCATACGTCTAAATATTAAGAATTTATAAATCGTGTTTTTGCATTGTTAAGTAAAATATGTTATGTGCCCCCTCCTTGACAAATATACTTTTCATAACAACCTGGAAGGCTTGAAGCTTGCTTCTTGGACTCCTCGGGGTGCAGAGTGGAAAGAAGGAAGTGCAGGGGGGAGTTCCTGCAAGCCCAGCCTGGCTCCAGTCCACCCTGCCAGGGGCCTCATGCATAAGGATATGGGCTCAAGTTCATCCATGGCCCCTACAATACCCATCCTTTGGCCACCCTTTGGGCTGCGGGCTTGTCCTCTGGAGGAAAGACCCAAGGAGGAGACCTGCCAAGACTGGACACAGGCTCCAGCCATTGATGCAGGGAATTTTGGGGCTCACAGAGTCCACAGGGATCTGCCCTCTTGGACTTAAGGACCCTTCATCTTGTGGGGAGGGCCATGGCCAGGGCAGGGCTGGAGCAGGACCTTACAAGGGCCCCTCTTGTCTAGGTCTAAAGGAAGTCCTGCCTTTCTGGTGGGGGCTTAGGAAAGAGGCTACGGGAGGGGAGATGGACAATGAGAGGGGCCTGACTTGCCCACATCTCAATCAAGGTCTGAGCTGGGTATTGGGAAGACCTCACTCAGGAGGGAGCCTGGGAGGCATCACCCTTTCTAAAGCAGCAGGAGAGGACAGATGAGGGCTTTAGTGCTGAGCCTCCTCCCTACAGTCCTGGGTCTTTGGAATGGGTGCCTGCAGCCAGTTCTTGGCATGACACACTTCCTGTCACCAACCCAAATGGGACTGGGAAGTAGCTTGGTAAAGAAGAGGTAGCTGGGGTTTTTGTTAAAACTGGTGATTTGGGACTTCCCTGATGGTCTAGTGGTTGAGAAGCCATCTCCAATACAGGGAACGCTGGTTTGATCCCTGGTTGGAAAACTCGGCTCCCACAGGCTGCAGGACAACTAAACCACTGTGCCACAAGTAAAGAAAGCCTGTGCGCTGCAACGAAGACCCAGCACGGCCAAAACAAACCACAAAAAGTGGTGATTTGGATTACCCAGCGGTCTTGGCTTTCCGAGTCACCCTCCTTCGGTTCCTGGCCCCTGTGTGGCTTCAGCTTGGGTGATCATCAGTTGCCAGTGACCTTGGCAATGACTCTGAACCCTGGGAATTGTTGGAGACTTTACTTCCAGCCCTCTCCTTACTCCTTCCCAAGCCCCTGTGGCTTGGGTCTCTCTGGGTAGCTTCCCACTTGAGCGATAACCTGTCCCCTGCCATGTGATACTCCCATCATTCTACTGGGGAGAGGACAGGAGATGACATTCTACATGACATGCCTAACGTGACTGGAAAACTGCAGCTCCTTGTGCCAGGACAGGGACTTGGAACACTTCTGATGTCTCACTCATGGGGAAGTAGGAAGACATGACAGAAACAGCACTGGAAAGTGGGGTATTAGAGGTCTGGTTCAGTCACTGATGTGTTGAGCCTACTCTCTTCTGTATGACCGTCTCCAGTCTAAGATTTATTATTAATAATAACAGTAGCCAGTGATGACTGAACTCTTACTATATGCCAGGCACTGTGTAGAGTGCTCTACCAATGCTATCCTACCAAACAGATGGCTATGTATGCCCCCTCCTTACAGATAATGAAGCTGAGTCTCAGAGAGGTTAGGTGACTTGAACAAGGTCACACAGCTACTCAGTGGCGAAGCCAGGGTTGACATGTATAACTCCAAAGCTCATCCTCACAGCTGCTACACAATGATACCTTTGTTTCCTTGTCTATTAAATTTGGGGTGAGCTGACCCTTAGACCCCTTTCCAGCATCAGGATGCTGGGATGATGGTCCAAGACATTCGGAGAGGTAGATAAAGGAGGGGTCCTGGGCTCTGGGGTTAGACAGACTCCTAGATACAAGGTCAAGGGCAGGATGTTTCATCCTGAAATGGAAGTAAGAGGAATAAATGTACAGCAGAGAGGACCGGCTCTAAACAAAACTGTAGAGTGGTGATTAGAGCCCAGTCTTCAAAATTAGATGAACCTGATTAGGTTCACTGACCAGCTGTGTGATCATGGGCAAGTTGCCTAACCTTTCAGAGCCAGAGTTCCTCCTCTGTAAAATGGGAATGAGGTAACCCAAGTTGCCGGATTGTTGTAAGGATTCAATGAGATAATATATGTAAAGCATTTTGCACAGTGTTTGGCACTAGAGTAGGTGCTTAATAAATGGTAGGACTTCTTATTAATATTCTTGATTATAAAGGATAAGGCACCTTCTATATGTCACCAAGGAACAGTCACCAAAAAGTATGATTCTTATAAAAGCAGCTACAGTCTTAGAAGAAAACGATACCATGAGTTAGATCATGTAGGATATGGGCAGATCAGAAGGATACGGTGGAGTGGTCTGCAAGCTGTCAATAAGCAAGGGGACAGGGGTGAGCCAGGAATGGAGGAGATTCAGCCAGTAGGGTCCGAGGAGAGGGTCACAAATCATATATACACTCCCAGCTCAGTGCCTGTGACATGGGTTTCTTTTTTCTAGTTCTTCCGTTGCCAAGTTCTATTCCCGTCTTCGTTTGGCCCTTTCCCCAGGAAGGGCACACCCCCTGCAAGTGGCCGGAGCTGGCTGGTCCACCATGCATATCTTCCCAGGAAAACTAAAGCACTGGGACTCGGGTGGAGAAGTCAGTCTCTTACAGGATCTTGGAGAAACCGTTGAGCTGATTTTCTGAACAAAGCTGAGGACCAGAACCTAACTGATGATGATTCTACCAAGCTGCAGTTATACCCTTGGGTCCAGCCTCTAAGCTGCCTGGCCTCTATCCATCAGAACAGAAGTCACCCACTGACATCATTAACCTGAAGATGATGACTAGGGTGGAAACTGTTTTCCAAATCCACCCAATCCAGTGCTATCGCTTTCATCCTCTAAACTTACAGCATTGCATTTCTACCTCTATGAAAATAAACACAAATAAAAATATCATGATGCTTACAATGAGAGTCGAGTTTCACTGTGCTAGAGGAAAGGAACATGGGATACCACCTCCTTGAGCCAGTGACTCAAAACTATTTCTATAGAAGCGTAGTGATGTGAGTGTCTTCCCTGGAATTAGGCCTTGTTCTGTCTATCACCACCTGTGCAATTTGGGGCAAGTTACTTAACCACTCTGTACCTCAGCTTTCTCAGTGGAACCAAGATGCTTCATAGATAGCTCATGAGAATTGTGTTCTGTAGTGTCTGGTCCCTGGCTGGCAGTGCAGACATGCTGTTATAATCACTGCTATTTTTATTTGACCTGGGAAGGTAACGAGGGATCTTTTTATCTTTTCTGCTCTCCCATCAGCAGATTATTTCCCAGGATGTCTCACTTGAGTTAATATAAAGTTGAATTTGCTTTGTCAGGATACACACGCAGTTTGCCAGAGAGAGGAAATTCGGATGTAAGCTGGAGGGTAAACATTTGCTATAATAACCCACCAGCTAACTCATTTATGGATAAACAAAGATTGCCTTTAATAATACACTGGTCGTCCTTCTGTGTGTGTTTTTTTAAGAGTGCGTTCGAGCCTCATCTGGATTATCAGGCGGAAAGCACAGAGTCAAGGTGTGAATTCAGCAGTCCCGCCTCCCTCTGGCTTCAGCGGAACTTACCTGGCAACGTCTTCACTCGGCACATGTAGGGGGCGCTCTCCTTGAACAAGTTTGGAATACAAATCATGATGGTCCCAAGGAACTCCGTGTCAGGGGTCAGGCCGACAAACTCAAATTCTCTCTGCTTCCCTTCAAGGTGCTGAATTTGACAGAGAACGCAGAGCAACATCTCTTATACACCAACCTCCATAAGGAGCCTGCTTACAGCTCTGCCAGGGTCATTGCGCTTAGTAAAATGGCACGACCAGCTGCCCAAACCATACACTGGTAGGTCAGTCTGCAGTGCTCCATTCCCAGTCCCCCGACTTCTGGTTTCTCCCTAAAGCCAGTGAGTTGCAAGCTCAGTGTACTTTCACTTGGAACAGCATCTGGCATTTAATATGCACTCCATAAATACTAGTTGCTGTTATACTACCACCATCAGGGTGGCACCACCACCACCACCACTGGCACCACCACCACCACCACCACCACCACTGGCACCACCACCACCACCATCATGACCACCATGACCACCACCACCACCACGACCACCACCACCACCATCACTATAAAGGACAGAAATGGTATGGACCTAACAGAAGCAGAAGATATTAAGAACAGGTGGCAGGAATACACAGAAGAACTGTACAGAAAAGATCTTCACCACCCAGATAATCACGATGGTGTGATCACTGACCTAGAGCCAGACATCCTGGAGTGTGAAGCCAAGTGGGCCTTAGGAAGCATCACTATGAACAAAGCTAGTGGAGGTGATGGAATTCCAGTGGAGCTATTTCAAATCCTGAAAGATGATGCTGTGAAAGTGCTGCACTCAATATGCCAGCAAATTTGGAAAACTCAGCAGTGGCCACAGGACTGGAAAACGTCAGTTTTCATTCCAATCCCAAAGAAAGGCAATGCCAAAGAATGCTCAAACTACCACACAATTGCACTCATCTCATACGCTAGTAAAGTAATGCTCAAAATTCTCCAAGCCAAGCTTCAACAATACGTGAACCATGAACTTCCAGATGTTCAAGCTGGTTTTAGAAAAGGCAGAGGAACCAGAGATCAAATTGCCAACATCTGCTGGATCATGGAAAAAGCAAAAGAGTTCCAGAAAAACATCTATTTCTGCTTTATTGACTATGCCAAAGCCTTTGACTGTGTGGATCACAAGAAACTGTGGAAAATTCTGAAAGAGATGGGAATACCAGACCACCTGACCTGCCTCTTGAGAAACCTGTATGCAGGTCAGGAAGCAACAGTTTGAACTGGACGTGGAGTTCAGTATACGTCAAGGCTGTATATTGTCACCCTGCTTATTTAACTCATATGCAGAGTACATCATGAGAAACGCTGGGCTGGAAGAAGCACAAGCTAGAATCAAGATTGCCGGGAGAAATATCAATAACCTCAGATATGCAGATGACACCACCCTTATGGCAGAAAGTGAAGAGGAACTCAAAAGCCTCTTGATGAAAGTGAAACTGGAGAGTGAAAAAGTTGGCTTAAAGCTCAACATTCAGAAAATGAAGATCATGGCATCTGGTCCCATCACTTCATGGGAAATTGATGGGGAAACATTGGAAACAGTGTCAGACTTTATTTTTTGGGGCTCCAAAATCACTGCAGATGGTGATTGCAGCCATTAAATTAAAAGATGCTTACTCCTTGGAAGGAAAGTTATGACCAACCTGGGCAGCATATTCAAAAGCAGAGACATTACTTTGCCAACAAAGGTCTGTCTAGTCAAGGCTATGGTTTTTCCAGTGGTCATGTATGGATATGAGAGTTGGACTGTGAAGAAAGCTGAGTACCGAAGAATTGATACTTTTGAACTGTGGTGTTGGAAAAGACTCTTGAGAGTCCCTTGGACTGCAAGGAGATCCAACCAGTTCATCCTAAAGGAGACCAGTCCTGGGTGTTCATTGGAAGGACTGATGCTGAGGCTGAAACTCCAATACTTTGGTCACTTCATGCGAAGAGCTGACTCATTGGAAAAGACCCTAATGCTGGGAGGGATTGGGGGCAGGAGGAGAAGGGGATGGCAGAGGATGAGATGGCTGGATGGCATCACCAACTCGATGGATGTGAGTTTGAGTAAACTCTAGGAGATAGTGATGGACAGGGAGGCCTGGTGTGCTGTGATTCATGGGGTCGCAAAGAGTCGGACCCGACTGAGTGACTGAACTGAACTGAACTGAACCATCACTATCACCATCACCACCACCGTCATCACCATCACCTCTCCATTCTTCCTTCTTCTAGTTCTTCTTTTCCTCCTTTTTTTTTTTTTTTTAAATAAAATAACAAAACCCTTTGACTATCCATCAGTCTCTTGCCTCCTCATTGCTTCTGTCTTGACTGGACCTCAATATGTTTGTCCTGGACTCTTGCGGTGGCCTCCTTACCAGTCACTGGTCTCTGGTTTCAGCCCTGTCCACTTCCAAATTTAACCTTGTGTCACAGTGATCGCTCTAAACAATTAATATAATTGCAAAGCTCCTCTATTCAAAATCCTCTGATGGTCTAGGTCACATTACAGAGTGAAAACCCCTGGCCCCTGCCCACCTTGTTCACTCACCTCTCCTTACAGCTTACCTAATTGGTACTTTAGCCTCTGGTGATGTTGAATGCCTGCCACTCCTGCAGACACTTTGCTTCGGAAGCAAGCCCTTGCCTTTTGTGTCTGCCCATCCCCCTGCTGGAGCTGCTTTTCAGTTCTTACCCGCTTGTGTGTCTCGAAACTCCCTGACCTTGACTCCTTCCTTGGCCGCCTCATCCCTCCTTCTGGCTCTTCCTACCTCTCTGACCTGATTCCCTCCTTCTGACTCTTCCTGCCTCTCTGACCTGATTCCCTCCTCCTGGCCCTCTTCCTGCCTCTCTGATCGCTCTTTTACTGCTTTCAGCCCCTCAGTGTTGTTTTTCTGAAAGTTTCACTCTTTATCTATTGTTTTTCTTCTTCCACCAAGTACTTTTGGTTAATACTTTTCTTGATCTGTGGCTCCTGTGATCATCAATGTGTGGATAACCTCCAAACTGATCTCAGTAAGATCTATGGAATTCCTGGGGCACAGTGTCAGCTCTCTCCTGAACATCAGTCTGTGGGCTTCTCTAACTTCACATGTCTAAACATCCTGATCTCCTCTCTCTGGGGTCTGTCCTATCCCCAACCCCAAACTGGCAACTGTATTTGATTCCCTAGTTCAGTTCAGTTCAGTTGCTCAGTCACGGCCGACTCTTTGAGACTCCATGGACTGCAGTACACCAGGCTTCCCTGTCCATCACCAACTCCCGGAGCTTACTTAAACTCATGTCCATTGAGTTGGTGATGCCATCCAACCATCTCATCCTCTGTAGTCCCCTTCTCCTGTCTTCAATCTGTTAATAATGTCTTTCTTGTTCTAACGTCCAAAGCATAGATCTTAAAGCCATTTTTTGACAAACGCTCTCTCATATCCTTTGTATATAATTGCCCTGAAACAATCCATAAACTTTTCTTTAAAGGTCTAGGACCTATGTTCTTGGGAGTTTAAAGGCTAAGAATTTTCTTCTTTGGTTCTTTGCCTTTCAGCTATGCCTTCCCTTTTCCAGGCATGTGGAGGCCAAGATTTAGGGTATTTATGGTTTTTTTTTTGAAAGGGGTGAAGAAGCACATATAAGGATTTAACAGGTTATTACTTTATGGAACGCATATGGTTGAAATGATCATGTGATACAATTCCAGTAGAGTTTTCAAGGTCCAAAGAGTCCTTCCTTCCGCAGTTTTTTACTGCCTCCATCCTGGTTCAGGCCCTTACCATATCCAGCATGTACCACTGTGATAGCCTTCTGACTTCCCACCCTGATCACTCTTTCATTTCTAAGTTTGATCTTTCTTCTTTCTCAGTAATTTACAGCTTCTATTGGACAGTCTCCCCTAAATAACAACTATAAATTCTGGTCAAAATAAAAATTACTTTTAGGTATTGGAAAGTGTATAAAGCAGGCAGATGCTGGAGAAAGGAGAAAGGGGTGGCACTGAACGAATTTCTCTCTCTCTTTAGTATCTTTGGGCCTGAGGACAGGCCCCCATTTATACCATGTGGGATGGGTAACAGCTAGACAAAACCTTGTAATCTTACCAGTTTCAATAGCCAGAAGACAGAGTTTAGGGCAGTCGTGAAAGTTAGAAAGTGAGGGGAGAAACCACAGATAGGAGAAGTTCCTAGAGAGGGAGGCCTGAATTCTATGTATAAATTTTGTTCAAATTTTTGGCTGATACCTAAAGTATACACTAATGGAGTAAGTAGACTCCAAGCAGTCCAGGTAAAGTTTGAACTGAACATTACATAGCTGAGATTTTGGAGCTTGAAGTTCAGCCAAATTAAGTGCGTAAAGGACGGAGGAGCCTGGTATGGTAGGCTGTAGTCCATTGGGTCGTGAGGAGTCGGACACAACTGAGCGACTTCACTTTGACTTTTCACTTTCATGCACTGGAGAAGGAAATGACAACCCACTCCAGTGTTCTTGCCTGGAGAATCCCAGGGATGGGGGAGGCTGGTGGGCTGCTGTCTATGGGGTTGCACAGAGTCAGACACGACTGAAGCGACTTAGCAGCAGCAGCAGTAACAGTAGCAGCAAGACAAACAAAAATCAGTACTCTTTGGAGGAACATAAGAGAACCCAGTCCTTTCAACATATCATTCACAATGTCTGGGATGCTTTCCAAAATTTTTAGGCATATAGAAAAGAAGAAAATGTAATCCATACTCAGGAGAAAAGACAGTTAATTATGACTTACCCCCAAGATAACCAAAATGTTTGAATTAGCAGACAATGATTTTAAAGTCAGTTCAGTCGCTCAGCTGTGTCCGCTCTTTGCGACCCCATGGACTGCAACACACCAGGCTTCCCTGTCCATCACCAACTCCAGGAGCTGGCTCAAACTCATGTCCATCAAGTTGGTGATGTCATCCAACCATCTCATACCCCGTCGTCCCCTTCTCCTCCTGCCTTCAATCTTTCCCAGCATCAGGGTCTTTTCCAATGAGTCAGTTCTTCACATCAGGTGGCCAAAGTATTGGAGATTCAGTTTCAGCATCAGTCCTGCCAATGAATATTCAGGATTGATTTCCTTTAAGATGGACTGGTTGGATCTCCTTGTAGTCCAAGGGATTCTCAAGAGTCTTCTCCAACACCACAGTTTAAAAGCAGAGTTCTTCAGTGCTTAGCTTTCTTTATGATCCAACTCTCACATCCATACACAACTATTGGAAAAACCACAGCTTTGACTAGATGGGCCTTTGTTGGCAAAGTAATGTCTCTGGTTTTAATATGCTGTCTAGGTTGGTCATAGCTTTTCTTCCAAGGAGCAAGCGTCTTTTAATTTCATGGCTGCAGTCACCATCTGCAGTGATTTTGGAGCCCAAGAAAATAAAGTCTGTCACCGTTTCCACTGTTTTCCCATCTATTTGAAGAGATGGGACCGGATGCCATGATCTTATTTTTTTGAATGTTGAGTTTTAAGCCAGGTTTTTCACTCTCCTCTTTCACTTTCATCAAGAGGCTCTTTAGCTCTTCTCTGCTTTCTGCCATAAAGATGCTGTCATCTGCATATCTGAGGTTATTGATATTTCTCCCAACAATCTTGATTCCAGCTTGTGTTTCATCCAGCCCAGTATTTCTCACGATGTACTCTGCATATAAGTTAAATAAGCAGGGTGACAATACACAGCCTTGACGTACTCCTTTCCCAATTTGCAACCAGTCTGTTGTTCCATGTCTGGTTCTAACTGTTGCTCTTTGACCTGCATACAGATTTCTCAGGAGGCAGGTAAGGTGGTCAGGTATTCCCATCCCTTTAAAATTTTTCCACAGTTTGTTGTGATCCACACAGTCAAAGGCTTTGGTGTAGTCAATAAAGCAGAAGTAGAATGCTTTTCTGGAATTCTCTTGCTTTTTCTATGATCCAAAAGATATTGGCAATTTGATTGCTGGTTCTTCTGCTTTTTGTAAGTCCAGTCTGAACATCTGGAAGTTCTTGGTTCATGTACTGTTCAAGCCTAGCTTAGAGAATTTTGAACGTTATTTTGCTAGCATGTGAAATGAATGCAATTGTGTGGTAGTTTGAGCATTCTTTGGCATGTCCTTTCTTTGGGATTGGAATGAAAACTGACCTTTTCCAGTTCTGTGGCCTCTGGTGAGTTTTCCAAATTTGCTGGCATATTGAGTGCAGCACATTAATAGCATCCTCTTTCAGGATTTGAAGTAGTTCAGCTAGAATCCCATCACCTCCACTAGCTTTGTTCATAGAGATGCTTCCTAAAGCCCACTTGACTTCCTGTTCCAGGATGTCTGGCTCTGGGTGAGTGATCACACCATTGTGGTTATCTGGGTCATTAAGGTCTTTTTTGTATAGTTCTTCTGTGTATTCTTGCCACCTCTTCTTAATATCTTCTGCTTCTGATTAGGTCGATACCTTTTCTGTGCTTTATTGTGCCCGTCTTTGGATGAAATGTTCCGTTGGTATCTGTATTTTTTTGGAAGAGATCTCTAGTTTTTCCCATTCTATTGCTTTTCTCTATTTCTTTGCACTGATTACTTGGGAAGGTTTTCTTATCTCTCTTTGATATTCTTTGGAACTCTGCATTTAGATAGATATATCTTTCCTTTTCTCCTTTGCCTTTCACTTCTCTTCTTTTCTCAGCTATTTATAAGGCCTCCTCAGACAACCAACTAATAGAAGTGTGCCTAAGAAAGTTAAGGAAAATGTGCTCATAATGAATGATTTTTCAGTAACATATAGAAACTATAAAAACTAGAGACTTCAGAACTGAAAAAAAAATCTAAAATAAAAATGCCCACTGAATAGTCTGAACAACAGATTGGAGATGACAGAAGAATCAAAGAACTTGAAAACAGATCAATAGAACAGACAAAATTACATAGTGGTGATGGTTGGAAAATTTCTTGAATATATGAAAAAACTACATATCAAACCCACATCTTTTGCATTAGCAGGTAGATTCTTTACCGCTGAGCCACAAGCGAAGCCCCAAATATAAGGCTAGAGTCACTATATTAATAGTAGATAAGGTAGAGTTCAATAAAAGAGTATTACTAGAGATAAAAGGGAACAATTCATAATGATGGAAGGGTCAATTCACCAGGAGGCTATAACAACCATATTTGTAACTGTCTGATAATAAAGTTTCGAATATGCACAGAATTAAAGGGGAAAAGAGACAAATCCATAATCACAGCTGGAGATTGTAATACTCTCAGCAATTAAGAGAACAATAGAGCTCCCCCAAATCAGGAAGGACATAGAAGATTTGATTAACACTCTTAGCCACCTGTATCTAATTGGTATTTGTAGAGCACTCCACAAAACACCCGCAAAACACATATTCTTTTTGAGGGCATGTGAAACATTCACCAAGATAGCCCATATGCTGGGTCATAAAACAAGTCTCCATAATGGAGTGAACTCATACAGAATATGTTCTCTGGTCACAAACTGAATTAAACTGTAAATCAGTAACAATAAAATATTCATTCAAACCCCAAATATTTGCCAAAAATGAGTGGTGATAAAGCCTCTTCCTGCTCAGTAATCGCTACTCACTCCCCTTGATGACTGAAGCAAATAAAGACTCCTGATTCCTCCGTCTGCCTTCCAGACATCTATAGCATGGCCCCAGCCTGTCTTTTTGGGGTTAGCATTGTTCCTCTCCATCAGTGGTTCTTAAACTTTAGGGTGAGTAGTGATCATTGGGTTCCTATTAAAATTCATATCCCAGAGGTGAAACTCTAGAATTTGATGAAGCAGATTATAAGGGGGCCCAAGAATATGCATTTTAAACCAAGGCAGTAGGAGATTGTGATGCCATTGGTTTGGGGCCAGGTTTATTTATTGAGAAACTGTTCTACATGTCCCTATGATTCAGCTCAAATGGGTAGTTTGGCGCTTTCGAACACTACCCTAAGTTTCCCTGCTTTTCTCTCTGATCGTAGTGGGACAAGGTGGTGCAAGGGGGAGGGGAGGAATGTGGGCTTAGAACAAAGCTGGCTTGGAGTCTTGACTACGCTATTATTTGCTGACCAGTCTTGAGCAAGTGACTTAACCTCTCTGAACACCTGTTTTCTCAATCAGGAAATGGAGCTAGAATCATCTACTTCATAGTGTTGCGATGAGCAATAAATGACACAGTCAGCATATATTACCTGGTACACCTCAGAAACTGGTATTGGCACAAGAAGTCCCCTGTTCTAGAGGTTCTTTCCCGTCTCTCTGTGCCAACACCTCCTCTCTCAGTCCAGCTGCCCTGTCTCTCACACACTCTTGTTTCCCTCTACCTCTAGCTGTATAAATTCTTGCTTTCATTCTTGCCACACACATTGGATTATAAACTCCTTGAGTGCGGGAATAGCTGTTCAATGGAATTATGGATTAGCGGCTCACACTGCAGGGGGTAGGGGGACTACTTCATATTTTTTTTTTCTGAATACAAAAAGAAATGTGTAACATTTGACAGTTTATGCCCCTGCCTTCCACCTTTCATTATTACTGATCTTAAGACACTGCTTGTATACAGTTCCTTCAAAAAGTGGAGAGTCAGCAAAAAGAATTGCAGCAGTAGAAATTGATTCTTTGAGTACAAAATGAAGCAGGGCAAAGAATAACAGAGTTTTACCAAGAGAATGCACTGGTCATAACAAACACCCTCTTCTAATAACACAAGAGACAACTCTACATATGGATACACCAGATGGTCAATACCGAAATCAGATTGATTTTTTTTTTTTTTTTTACAGCCAAAGATGGAGAAGCTCTCTACAGTCAGCAAAAACAAGACTGGGAGCCCACAGTGGCTCAGATCATGAACTCCTTATTGCAAAATTCAGACTTAAATTGAAGAAAGTAGGAAAAACCACTAGACCATTCAGGTATGATCTAAATCAAATCCCTTATGATTATACAGTGAAAGTGACAAATAGGTTCAAGGGATTAGAGCTGACAGAGTGCCTGATGAACTATGGATGGAGGTTTGTGACATTGTGCAGGAAGTGGTGATCAAAACCATCCCCAAGAAAAACAAAGGTAAGAAGGCAAAAAGTTTCTCTGAGGAGGACTTACAAATAGCTGAGAAAAGAAGAGCAGTGAAAGGCAAAGGAGAAAGGGAAAAATTTACTCAACAGAATGCAGAGTTCCAAAGAATAGCAAGGAGAGACTAGAAAGCCTTCTTCAGTGAGCAATGCAAAGAAACAGAGGAAGACAACAGAATGGGAAAGACTAGAGACATCTTCAAGGAGTTTGAGTAAGCTCAGGGAGTTGGTAATGGACAGGGAAGCCTGGAGTGTTGCAGTCCATGGGGTCGTACAGAGTCGGACACGACTGAGTGACTAGACTGAACTGAACTTCAAGAAAACTAGAGATCCCAAGGGAACATTTCATGCAAAGATGGGCACAATAGAGGACAGAAACAGCAAGGACCTAGCAGAAGCAGAAGATATTAAGAAGAGGTGGCAAGAATACACAGAAGAACTGTACAAAAAATGTCTTAATGACCTGGATAACTATGATAGTGTGGTCACTCACCTATCACCTAGAGCCAGACATCGAAGCATCACTACGAATAAAGCTAGTGGAGGTGATGGAATTCCAGCTGAACTACTTCAAATCCTGAAAGAGGATGCTATTAATGTGCTGCACTCAATATGCCAGCAAATTTGGAAAACTCAGCAGTGGTCACAGGACAGGGAAAGGTCAGTTTTCATTCCAATCCCAAAGAAAGGAGATGCCAAAGAATGCTCAAACTACCACACAATTGCACTCATTTCACATGCTAGCAAAATAACGTTCAAAATTCTCTAAGCTAGGCTTGAACAGTACATGAACCAAGAACTTCCAGATGTTCAGACTGGATTTACAAAAAGCAGAGGAACCAGCAATCAAATTGCCAATATCTTTTGGATCATAGAAAAAGTAAGAGAATTCCAGAAAAGCATTCTACTTCTGCTTTATTGACTACACCAAAGCTTTTGACTGTGTGGATCACAACAAACTGTGGAAAACTTTTAAAGAGATGGGAATATCTTACCTGCCTCCTGCGAAATCTGTATGCAGGTCAAAGAGCAACAGTTAGAACCAGACATGGAACAACAGACTGGTTCCAAATTGGAAAAGGAGTACATCAAGGCTGTATATTGTAACCCTGCTTATTTAACTTATGTGCAGAGTACATCATGAGAATCGCTGGACTGGAAGAAACACAAACTGGAATCAAGATTGTTGGGAGAAATATCAATAACCTCAGATATGCAGATGACACCACCCTTATGGCAGAAAGTGAAGAGGAACTCAAAAGCCTCTTGATGAAAGTGAAACTGGAGAGTGAAGAAGTTGGCTTAAAGCTCAACATTCAGAAAACGAAGATCATGGCATCTGGTCCCATCACTTCATGGGAAATAGATGGGGAAACAGTGGAAACAGTGTCAGACTTTATTTTTTGTGGCTCCAAAATCACTGCAGATGGTGACTTCAGCCATGAAATTAAAAGACACTTACTCCTTGGAAGGAAAGTTATGACCAACCTAGGCAGTATATTGAAAAGCAGAGACAGTACTTTGCCAACAAAGGTCCATCTAGTCAAGGCTATGGTTTTTCCTGTGGTCATGTATGGATGTGAGAGTTGGACTGTGAAGGAGGCTGAGCGCTGAAGAATTGATGCTTTTGAACTGTGGTGTTGGAGAAGACTCTTGAGAGTCCCTTGGACTGCAAGGAGATCCAACCAGTCCATTCTGAAGGAGATCAGCCCTGGGATTTCTTTGGAAGGAATGATGCTAAAGCTGAAACTCCAATACTTTGGCCACCTCATGCAAAGAGTTAACTTATTGGAAAAGACTCTGATGCTGGGAGGGATTGGGGGCAGGAGGAAAAGGGGACAACAGAGGATGAGATGGCTGGATGGCATCATTGACTCGATGGACGTGAGTCTGAGTGAACTCCGGGAATTGGTGATGGACAGGGAGGCCTGGCGTGCTGCACTTCATGGGGTTGCAAAGAGTCGGACACGACTGAGTGACTGAACTGAACTGAACTGATGGTGATTCCAGTAGTCGTGTATGGATGTGAGAACTGACCCATAAAGAAGGCTGAGTGCCAAAGAATTGATGATTTTGAACTGTGGTGCTGGAGCAGACTCTTGTGAGTTCCTTGGACAGCAAGAAGATAGAGATCAAGCCAGTCAAGCCTAAAGGAAATCAACCCTGAATTTTTGTTGGAAGGACTGATGCTGAAGCTGAAGCTCCAATACTTTGGCCACCTGATGCAAGAGTGGACTCATTGGAAAAGACCCTGATGCTGGGAAAGATTGAAGGCAGGAGGAGAAGGGGATGACAGAGGGTAAGACGGTTGGATGGCATCACTGACTCAGTGGACATGGGTTTGAGCAAACTTCAGGAGATCGTAAGGACAGGGAATCCTGTGGGGCAGTCCATGGGGTTGCAAAGAGTTGGACATGACTTAGGGACTGAACAACAAAAGAAATTGATTCCAGTATTTTCCAAAGTGGACATGTGCGAATGTTAATAGAAGATGTTCTTCAGAATGTTAGAAGGCATTAGACAAAACAAATCAAAACATGTAATGAAAATAAGGGGGCTTTCTCTGATCAAATATATGTGGGAACAGTTGTATTAAACAAACTGAAACTGGAGTCTTGAGTTTGCAGGACTTGTCAGAGTCTTTAGCACGCTATTGTGTTTGTGAATCTACAAGAGTAGGCTGTAGATGTATTCTGGGAAATGCTGATTTATATAATACATCTCACTTCTACTTAAAGCAATGCAGAGAGGAAAATGGGTTTTGGAGGCAGGGAAGGACCATGGTGGTATGTATATTTACCCTTCATTTACCATTTGATAGGTGTGGTTGATGCGCAGCTTTAAGTGGTAGAGTAGGTCCTGGAAGATGTTCTCCAAGGTCAGCTGGTGGCCATTCTGTGCGCGGATTGGTGTGTAGGTGGGATGGACGATCATCTGGATGGATCTTACCTTGGGGATACAGGTCACATCAGGTGGTTTGATGCTAGCTAGAAAAGGGAGAGAGCAAAAAGAAATGAAACAGTTGGAATCAGCCAGAAGTGTCTGAGAGGCTGCCGTGGACCTTAGGAAATGATTCCTTCCTACTGCCTCCCACTCCAACCCCAGCCACGCTTCTGAAAGCATCACCTAAGTTAACAGGTGAGAAGAGAAGCGACTGGTGCTTGGGCGTAAGGCTGGCGAAGAGGTAACCAAGGGTGGTGGGAAGAGCCCAGGGAGAGGGGCCCGTCCCCCCAGGCTGATCACATCCCCCAGCGTCCACACACCCCCAGTCTACAGGCAGTGAGAGATTTGGGGAGTGAGGTTTCAACTGTGCGTCCTGAAGAGTGTTTGTGGTTTCCAGTATCATTGCTGCTGCTGCTGCTGCTGCTGCTGCTGAGTCACTTCAGTCGTGTCCGACTCTGTGCGACCCCACAGACAGCAGCCCACCAGGCTCCCCCGTCCCTGGGATCCTCCAGGCAAGAACACTGGAGTGGGTTGCCATTTCCTTCTCCAATGCTTGAAAGTGAAAAGTGAAAGTGAAGGCGCTCAGTCGTGTCTGACTCTTAGCGACCCCATGGACTGCAGCCCACCAGGCTCCTCCGTCCATGGGATTTTCCAGGCAAGAGTACTGGAGTGGGGTGCCATCGTCTTCTCCGATATCATTGTGTAGCCTCAAAGGCAAGGCCTAAGACTTCAGTCTCTCTCAAGATGAATTTTCCAAATTAACCAAATGACCTTTCCTGGTTTATAGAACCTTTTGTAAATTTGGTGAATGCTATGGTTCTTTGCTCCCCCAAAATGTACATATACAAAAATCTTGCAAACAATTTCAGGGATTCATGTCTCCCCCTGAACCTAACTTATAAAAAGTCCTCAAGGGTCCATTGACCTCCAAGATTAAAATGATCTGCACTAAAAGAATGTTTGCTTCAGTTATTTATTTAAAAACAACAAAATCCTGATTCCTTCCAAAAGGGAATCAAGGAAGTCAGTTAAAGTACCTCCATAGAATGGATCATTTTTGTAGTTGTGAGATATCATGATGTGGAAAAGCATTTAATGACATGGGTAAATGTTCATGATACCATGATATGAAAAACAAACCACCAGATCACAAAAGTGGAGATACAGCTGCTAGTAACTGCGGTTATGTTTAAGTGTTCAGATTATTTGGGCTTAGTTTTATTTTTCTTTGCATATTTCTATATTTTCCAAATTTCCTACAGTAACTATGCATTAATTGAACAAGCTGAGAGACAGTATAAAATAACTTGTTGAATTTTATTTTTTATTTTCCTAAAACACCATGTGACTTTTAAGTCAGTCAGTGAACATCACCTGCTTAACTTGTGTGAGGAGTTTGGCGACTCATCCATTTATCCACCCATCCATCTAATTTCATCAGTTATGTATGGAGCATCTCCTATGTGCCAGGCGCTATGTTAGGGACTAGGAATCCAATGGGTTCTATGCCCATGCATGCCTTCTTGAAGCTCACATTTCAATTCAGATGATATCCATGCACGCAAACAATAAAGACAGGTTATGATCTGAGCTCTGAAGTCAGTGAATAGTTTATGGTGATGGAAAATAGCAGGTGATGACCTGTATAGTACAAGGGAGTTGTTGGGGCTGTGGGGTGGGGATGTTCACTTAGGAGGTGATGTTGAAACTGAAACCATGACTGAGGATTGAAAAAGAGTCAAAGAAGGAGTAGGTGGATGGAGTTAGGAGGCCTTGGTTGTGCTCAAGTGGCAAGGTGAAGGTCTGCATACAAGAGGTCTAGAGATGGAGAAAAATGGAGGACCACACGGGAGATGCTGTCCAGTCTGGGGCGTCTTCCCTAAAAGCCACATCCTTAACTGGCCCCGAGAGGCAAAGCCCTTCTGGACGCTCCACCCACTCCAGAGGGGAAAAGGCCATCCTCCCACCCGCATCCCGTGCAACGAGAGGGCCCCACTCACTGTGCTGCAGTGAGCTGAAGCGGTTGGTCATCTTGGTGGCAGACCGGCCTGCCCCGTCAGTGGCGGTGACCCGGGCGTAGTAGAGCTCAGTGAGGTTGCTCGTCTCCATGGTAAGGTTGCAGGATTTCTGGGTGATCCGCTGGCAGCCCTCCTTTTCCAACCACTCTTCCTCTCCATACCTGTGGGCAAGGGAGGGGCTGGAGCACACCTTTCATGAACAGGTTTGGCAGCCAGCCTGTGGTTTATTAATATTGATAATGATATCGAATATTTACTTAGCACATGTGTCCCAGGCCTTTTATGCAGATGATCTGTTAGTCTTCAGATCAACCTCACAACAGTGTTGTGAGGCTCACACATTATTAATATCTTCCTTCCTTTTCAAGTCAGGAAGCTGGGGCTTAAGGAAGTAAAATTTGCCCAGGTGTTTGCATCATGCATGCAGGGAGCCCGGATGTGAACTCAGACGGTTTGAGTTCATGTTCTGGGCACTGTTAGGCCCATTTACAGGCCAGGGACCTGGGCCTCGGAGAGGGCAAGTGACTTGCCACAGGATGAAGTGGCAGGACCAGGAATGGAACCCAGGTTTACAGATTTCTCAGCCCATGCAACTCCCCTCTCCTGCCTGGGAAGGGAGATGAGCGGGAATGGGGCTGGGTGGGGGCTGGAGGGGGTGAACATGACTTTTTGTTGACTTGCGTGCATGCGTGCTAAGTTGCTTCAGTTGTGTCTGACTCTGTGCAACTCTATAGGCTGCAGCCTACCAGGCTCCCCTGTCCATGGGATTCTCCCGTGAGAGTACTGGAGTGGGTTGCCATGCCCTCCTCCAGGGGATCTTCCTGACTCAGGGATTGAACCCACGTCTTCTACGTTTCCTGCACTGGCAGGCAGGTTCTTTACCACTAGCGCTACCTGGCTGTTGACCTAGTCTTCCCCAAATAACAAAGCAATGGTTGGGCATTTGTTTTTTGCCAGGAACACATGCTAATGACTCATTTAACCCATCCAACAACCCTAGGAGGAAAATCTTATGGCTATCTTTACTTCTTGGATGGGAAATGGACGCTTGGTGAATTTCTCTACCTGCCCAGGGTTATAGGATGAGGGGCTGGCGTTTGCCTCCAGAGCCCATACTTGTAACCATCATTCTAACCTCTCCCTGCAAAAGAAACATCAAGGAGCAAAGCCATGTCTTGGGGGAGAGTTGCTGAGTGACACCAGTCTGGGTCCGAGGGGGACATGGGGACATATGGAAGAGGGGAGGGTTTTCTTTGGTTTCAGAGCAGAGTCAAAGGGGTAATGTTGCTGGGGAGCCTACGTCTTATACTGGACGCTGTAGACGGTGTCGGGGGCACTCTCCGGCCTGCCGTCCCACGTCAGGATGTTTTCGAAGTTGCTGGACTGGAACTTCACGTGCTGAAGGAGATCTGAGGTGTCCTCAGTGATGTGAGCTGCCAGAAGCGGGAGCAGGGTGAGCAGATGGGTGCATAGACCCTGCCCTAGCCCCCTTTCGAGCTGCCCACCGAGGGGGTGAGCCAGCAACCACTTAGCAGGAGACGGTGCTAACTGACCCTCCCGCTCCCCTTCACTTCTTTTTTTCCTTTTTATTGAGCTATGATTCACATTCCATACAATTCACCGCTTAAAATCATATAGTTCTGTGGTATTCTGAATATATTCACAAGGTGGTGTAGACCACGGCCGCAGGTCTAGTTCTAGGACGTGTTTGTCGCCCCCAAACAAATCTTGTGTCCGTGAGCTGTCATTCCCATCCCTCCCCTCCTCCCAGCCCCAGGCAACCAACCAATAATCTACTTCCTGTCTCAATGACTTTGCCTATTTGGACATTTTCTATAAATGAAGTTATCCAATTGGCCTTTTGTGTCGGGCTTCTTTCACTTGGCATCATGTTTTCAAGGCTCATCCGTATTACATAGATTGGCACTTATTTCCTTCTTGCAGCTGAATTCTATTCCATCGTGTGGATAGGTCACATTCTGTTTATCCTCAATCAGCTGCTGGGCACTGGGGTTGTTTCCACTTTTTGGCTATTTTGAGTAATGCTGCTGCAAATGGTTGTGCACAAGTTTTTTAAGTGGACATAAGCTTTTAGTTCCCTTGGGTAGGAGTGGGATTTCTGGGTCCTACAGTGATTCTACATTGAACTTTTGAAGAGCAGCCAAACTGTTTTCCGGAGAAGTGGCTGCAGCATCTCACATTCCCATCAGCGATGTTTGAGTGGGTGCGGTTATTTCACATCCTTGTCGACACTTGCTATTGTGTTCATTCATTTCTCAGCACCATCTGAAATCAGTGTTCTCACCAAGGGAATATTTTAGAGGTACTCAACTAATGTCTAAAAAGTAACTTTCCTAGAACCACTAATTTCAAGCAAGGGTGGAGAAGATGTTTGTGAATCCCTGCCTCTCTGTCGGTGGGTCCAGTCCCTGCCCACCCACCACACACCTGCTGAGGAGGGCACAGGCTCCTTCCCCAGCTCCACGGGTTTCATAGGGGCAGGATGCTGACTGAGGCCACATACAGGTTCATGGGGTTGCAAAGAGTCAGACACAATTGAGTGACTGAACTGAACAGGCAGCGTGTCCTTGGGGAAGCTGTTTAAGCCATTAGAACTTCAATTTCTTCAGCTCTAAAATGGAAATAATTGGACCACAGCAGCAACTACCATGTCTGAAATGCAAGTCAAGTGCCAGGCACTGGGCTAAGTCTCCTCATCCAGTCCTCCTGACCACCTGATGAGGCAGGTTATGCCCATTTTATGGATGAGGAAAACTGAGGCCCAGAGAGGCAGGGTGCAATACTTGTCACAGCAGTTAGCCTGCTTTTGGGGTCAGATACAATGGGCCAAGGAAGGCGGAGCAAAGGCCAGAGCCCCAAGAAGAGGACCCAGGAGGAGGCACTGACCCTGAAGCAAATCTTCACTGTAAATGAGAGCCCTTGACTTACAAATAGATCTCCTCTCAGCCCTCCCAGCTTGGTCTGAGGAAAGGAGGAAAGCACAGGAAAATGGCGACCAGAGCGGCAGCTGGCTCTGCGCATGCTCAGAGGGCCTGGTTGGCCGGGGAGGGAAATGAACAGGTGCAGACCCAGCTGAGTCAAGGCCGTGAGGCCCATGTGTACATGTCTTTGATGTGATGTGTGCCCTCTCCCCGCCCCCAACCCAGTCAATGACGATGGCCGCCAGAAGGTCCAGAGAGTGAGGGAGTAGAGAGTTATTTACTCCTCCACTCCCAGTCTACATACAGGATTTCTGCAAGAGGGGTCCATGGGCTTGGGAGGCATTTGTGGGGAAAGGAAAGTATCTCAGGACAGCCCGACTCTGCTGTGTATCCGTCTGCTAAATCTAAGGCCATATCCCTCTTTGAATCTGGGTGGGTCAGGCAGGCCCAGCAACTGCAGAATTCTTTGTGTTCTCGGAGCCCCCAGACTCAGGTCTTAGGGGCCGGGGGTTTCTTCCTGCCTCTAGCCAATGTGATGGATATGGTGCTGAGTCCCACGGTGTGGCTGGGATCTTGTTTGGATCTGAGTCTTGGCAGAACTGGGGTCTGTTCTGGAGCGAGGGATTCCCAGATGGCGCTAATGGTATAGAAGCCGCCTGCCGATGCAGGAGACAGAAGAGATGCAAGTTCGATCTCTGGGTAGGGAAGATCCCCTGGAGGAGGGTATGGCAACCCACTCCTCTAATTCTTGCCTGGAGAATCCCATGGACAGAGGAGCCTGGCAGGCTACGGTCTATAGGGTCACACAGAGTGGGACATGACTTAGCGACTGAGCATGCACTCACTGAAGGGAGGGGTCCTGGATTCAGAACCGGGTCTTAAGTTGAGGCAGGGAGCCCACTTGACGTCAGAACTCAAGGGTGACTTCAGGCAAGGCGGTGAGGTCAAGAGCAGGCAAGAGAGAGGGATTTGAGAGAAGGGCAGGGTGTGCCCGGGGGTGGGCTCAGCTATGGTCTGCAGTGGGAGGGTTGCTGGTTGGAGTCGGTATCTTGGGTGGGCCATGTGGGTTTGGAGGAGGCAGGTGGCTGAGGCTGGGACATGCTAGGGAGGTGAAGGGCCCAGGTTGGATGGATACGGGGACCCATTTCCAAGAGGGAAGTGAGGTTGGCTTCCTGAAGTCAGGTGGGTGGACCTTGGCAGATCCCCCCTCTTTTAGGGGCTGTTGAGGGATAACAAGATCTCCCCCTTTTCTCCTGCCTATTCATTCCTTTTCCCTCTCAAATTCATCATCGGCTCCTCAGCCCACGTCATCTCTGTGCTTCCTGGGTAAAAGTCTATGTTGTGAAATCGTGGGGAGACGTGTATTGTCTAGAGATTGACAGCCTGGGAGATCTGATCAAAGCAAGTTTTTGCATTTCCTAGGAAAAACAATTCTACGTCAATCAGTTGGGAAGTTAAGGACAAACAAGCAAAAGCAATTCAACTTGCTCTGGAATCAGCCAAAGAATTCCAAAGAAGGCGTCTCTCCAGAGTGAACTTATAGACTCCTAGCAACTTCCTAAAGGCTGGTACCCCTGGGTCCCGAATCGTGAAGGGCTGATGGCCCCCAGCCAGAATGGATGAGGGTCTGGAGGGACAGATCTTGGGTCTCTTGAGGGGGAAGCATCAAGTCTCCTGAACTTATCATGAGTTCAGTGTTCTGGGAATGCCCAGCTTGATGCCCAGGGGAGGGTGAACTGGAGGGCTGGGACAGCAGCTGGAAGCCCCGTGGATCCGTGCAACACACAGCGGGCACAGTGTTGGAGGGGCTGGAAGTTCCAGCCCTTTATGGCCTTCACCCTGCACTTGAGCTTGAAGGGACCTTGCGGCGGCCACCCCTCCCCACTCTTCAGCTGGGACTATGCTTTCACTTTCTCAGAAAGTTCCCTGAATTTTATTAAACATCTCAGGGAGCAGAGAGACAATCTAGGATCTCAAGCATTGGTCCTGAAGTTCTCCATAACCATACATCAAAGAATCTACTTTATTGGCTGTGAAGACTATGCCCTTGAGTCCTGTTTTCTTAAGAGCGCTGGTGTTTGAAGACCTCTTAGAGCAACAGACCTGAGCACTCTGTGAGAAAGGGCTCTTTCAGGTCTGGCACAAGGGGCTGGCAGAGGCTCCCTTGGGGAGCATGGAAGGAGGCAATGGCCGGACTCAAGCTTTGTCCATCCTGATGCTTCCTCACCTCCCCATGTCAGGCCAGCGCCAGCCAGAGCAGAGGAACAGAAGCACAACTTCTACCAGAAAGATGTGAGTTGTCCAAGGATGTCTGTCTCCCTCAAGCTAGTTCTCCATCCGCTGGGGTGGGAGCATCCACAGATTCAGACGGGTGAGAGTCTTGAGGGTCAGTTGAGTCTCTGGAAGAACCCAAGAGCTGAGGGACCCCCTCTTCCCCCCCACCCCCCAGCAACCTGAGCTGGTATCTACTTCTCCCCGGAAACTCACAGTGCAGCCCAGCAGAGAAGAAACTGAAACTGGTCATGCTGGGGCTGGATGGGGTTCCAGGGGGGATAGCCCTGATCATCAACTCCTGGGGAGGGGCACGTCTGACCGCAGGGTGATGGGCACTCACCGAGCAGGGATCCCGCCGCCAGGATGGTCAGTAGCGTCCTCATCGGGGCCGGGCACAGGGCCCTCTCTCGGTCTCCACTTCAGACTGAGCCCAGAGGGAGGGCTGAGAAGCTTTGGCGCCTTGGCAGCTGGCTCCACCCAGGCACGAGGGCGGGGAAAGGAGGAAAGGTGGGACCTGGGCAGTGGGGAGCTGGGTACAAAGGTGCCTGGTCCGTGTGCTTCGGAATTCCAGGTCCTGGGCGGGACCCAAGGGAGTTCCCTTCCTAATTGCAGAAAACAGCAACAGTGACAGACTGGCTTGTTTATCTGGTCCGGTGGCTGATTCATCCTAAGACTCTTCAGTGCTTTATTAGGGAACTGATAGGCAGAAAAGACAAAAATAATCCGTGATGTACAGCCTTATCTGGGAGCAAGTTGGCACTGGGTATCAAAAGCTTGCAACTTACAAACCACATTTTGCCCCAGTGATTCCATCCACAGGGATTCACCCTGAGGAAAGCAACTGGAGCAGAGGCAGGAGCAGAAGATATGTTCTGGAATGTTCCTTGTGGCAGAGGAAAAGCTAGACCCCTTGGCTTTGTTCTGGCAAGAAGAGATAAGTGTATTTGCTTGTGTTGATGCTGGCTCGCCACGATGTACGTTGGGCTTGGGGTCACCTTTCCACCCAGAGAGGCTGCTGGGGGCGAGAAGACCAGGCCCTCCTACCTTGAGCCTTTGGACTTAGGAACCTGCAAAACATTAGGGGGGAAAAAAGGATCTGAGATTTCAGTGACTCTTTCTACTGTGCTGGAGATGGGGGCAAAACTCAGGAATGGGCTTTTGACTGGGGACCATGAAGATTCAAACTGCTCACCCAAGCTGTCTCACCACATGCAGCTGGATCTATAGGGATTACGTGATACCCACTGGGATGGGTGTTTAGGCAATGATTTTCCCCTTCTCACTGGGCCTCAAGAGAAGGTTGAAGGGGCCTGGACTCTGGTTAGGGTGGACTTTATCAGAGATCTCTACCTCTGTGGATAGTTTGGCCTGCCCCAGTCACACAACAGCTGGCTGAGTCCTGTAGCAGGGACAGCTGGGTCCTCAGGGAGGGTTAGAGGCCTTGGTTTTAGGATGTAGTTGGCTGTGACGGCCAGGGATCTGTATTTAAGTTTTTCTTCTCTGTGTTGTACTTGTTTTCTGTCAGCTCTGAGTCCTTGGCAAAATTTGTTTGACTAAACAGCCACAGTTGAGGTGTATTTTGGGGGAATTAAGGTATGGCTTGTGACCTTATTTTTTTTTGGTTCCAGAATCACTGCAGATGGAGACTGCAGCCGTGAAATTAAAAGATGCTTACTCCTTGGAAGGAAAGTTATGACCAACCTAGACAGCATATTAAAAAGCAGAGACATCACTTTGTCAACAAAGGTCCATCTGGTCGAGGCTATGGTTTTTCCAGTAGCCATGTATAGATGTGAGAGTTGGACTATAAAGAAAGCTGAGTGCAGAAGAATTGATGCTTTTGAACTGTAGTGTTGGAGAAGACTCTTGAGAGTCCCTTGGACTGCAAGGAGATCCAATCAGTCCATCCTAAAGGAGATCAGTCCTGGGTGTTCATGGAAAGACTGATATTGAAGCTGAAACTCCAATACTTTGGCCACGTGATGTGAAGAGCTGACTCATTTGAAAAGACCCTGATGCTGGGAAAGATTGAGGGCAGCAGGAGAAGGGGACGACAGAGGATGAGATGGTTGGATGGCATCACTGACTCAATGGACATGAGTTTGGGTAAACTCCAGGAGTTGGTGATGGACAGGGAGGCCTCGAGTGCTGCGGTTCATGGAGTCGCAAAGAGTCAGACACAACTGAATAACTGAACTGAACTGTGCCAGTCCTGTCCTGTTAATTGCAGGAAACTGCCTTTCCCAGACTCCTTTGCCAACGACTTCCTGCTAGGTTCAGTGCCTTGGGAGGTGAGCTGGAGGATAGAAGTCAGGGGATTTTCCCCCCTCTTCCTCTGCTTTGAGTGGCCTCCCCCAAAGGCAGTGTCTCCTCTTGGGCTCCTGCTGCCTCCAGCCAGGCAGCCGCCACCATCTTTCCATCAGGTGGCCTGGGCTCTGATAACGTCTCCTTCCATTTTCCTCTTTAGTTCAAAGGATGGAGCAACTTCCTGCTGTGGTGCCTCTCTGGGCTGCTTCTCAGTTCCTGAGTGAATTCTCAGCTCTTTCATCACCTGGGCAACCAACTCCCTTATGTGAAAGTCTCTTGGTTTGAAAGACTCAAGAGGTTTCTGTGCTCCTGAGTGGACTATGATGGCTGGAGGGCCTTTGGTGACTTTAGGGACAAGGGGGTGTGGGGAGATCACGGTCAGAGAAACAGGTTACAAAAATGCCAAGAAGGGCTCATCAGGAGAGGAGCAGTCGCTGGAATAATCTGGGCTGGTTGGATGAGAGGACAGGCTGCAAGCCTGAAGGTCTGTGGAAAGTGAAGTCTTCCTTGGGGACTCTCAGAAACACCTGGAAGAAGGAACCTGTGCGAGAACTAGGCCCCCCATACTTAGGCGGGACTATGATTATGGGACTATTAATGACAAGGAAGACACCTGGATTGTTAAAGAACTTGAGAACATCCAGACATCATTTCTAATAGTAAAAAATAAAAGAGAACAGCATTCATATCTGACTCTAGGGGTTTGGCTAAACACATAACTGTTAAGTCCATCCAACACAGGATGAATGCGGCCGTCAAAACAACGCTGGAGAAAACTGTTTTGTGACCCAGGTAAAGGGTCACCATATTTTGCTAAATGGAAAGAAGCCTGGGGAATTCCTTGGTGTATAGTGCTTAGGACTCTGCGCTTTCACTGCTAACAGCGCTGGTTCAATTCCTGGTTGGGGAACTAACATCCCGTAAACCAGCCAAAAAGAAGCATGGCATGAACTATGCCCAGTATAAGGCTTGTTAAAACACATACACACGTAGAGAAAACAGTCTGAAAGATATATATGAAAACATTCACGGAATTAACTCTGGCTGGTAGTAGAATTAAATGTATTTTTATTTTCCTGCCTTTGCTCATTTGCATTTTCTAAAGTTCTTACAGGAAATATATTATTTTATGACTTCAGCCGGAGAAGGCAATGGCACCCCACTCCAGTACTCTTGCCTGGAAAATCCCATGGACAGAGGAGCCTGGTAGGCTGCAGTCCATGGGGTCGCTAGAGTCGGACACGACTGAGCGACTTCCCTTTCACTTTTCACTTTCATGCATTGGAGAAGGAAATGGCAACCCACTTCAGTGTTCTTGCCTGGAGAATCCCAGGGACGGGGGAGCCTGGTGGGCTTCTGTCTATGGGGTCGCACAGAGTGGGACACGACTGAAGCGACTTAGCAGCAGCAGCAGCATGACTTCAGCCATGAAATTAAAAGACGCTTTCTCCTCGGAAGACAAGCTATGACCAACCTAGATGCATATTAAAAAGCGGAGACATCACTTTGCCGACAAACGTCCATCTAGTCAAAGCTAAGGTTTTCCAATAGTCATGTATGGATGTGAGAGTTGAATCATAAAGAAGGCTGAGGGCCGAAGAATTGATGCTTTTGAACTATGGTGCTGGAGAAGACTCTTAAGAGTCCCTTAGACAGCAAGGAGATCAAACCAGTCCATCCTAAAGGACATCAGCCCTGACTATTCATTGGAAGGACTGATGCTGAAGCTAAAGCTCCAATATTTTGGCCACCTGATGTGAAGAGCTGATTCACTGGAAAAGACCCTGATGGTGGGAAAGATTGAAGGCAGGAGGAGAAGGGGACGACAGAGGATGAGATGGTTGGATGGCATCACCGACTCAATGGACATGAGTTTAAACAAACTCCGGGAGATGGTGAAGGACAGGGAGGCCTGGCGTGCTGTAGTTCATGGGATCACAAAGAGTTGGACACGACTGAGTGACAGAACAACAAAATATTAAGGAAAAGTATGGTGGCAGCACAACGCAAGTGGCCACTGAAGCAGGGCCTTTCTCTGGGCTGGCCTGTCTCTGGGATTTCTTTTCCCTCAACCAGAGACCCCCTTCTTCACAGCCAGCTGGGATGGTTTCTCCTCTACTCATGATAGCTCCAGACTATCACAGATTCACTCTAAAAACTCCTTCTGGAAGATGTGGTATATATATGAATATATATAATGGAATATTACTCAGCCTTGAAGAAGAATGAAATAACTCATGGATGGACCCAGAGATTACCTACCAAGTGAAGACACACAGAGAAACACAAATATCATATGCTACCACTTACATGTGGAATCTAAAAAAAAAGATGCAAATAAAGTTTTTTTTACAAAACAGACGTACAGATTTAGACAACCAACTTATGGTTACCAAAGGGGAAAGGTGGAGAGGGATAAATTAGGAGGTTGGGCTTGGCATATACACACTATTATATATAAAATAGAAGATCAGCAGGGACATACTGTATCCCACGAGGAACTCTGCAGTGTGGCTCTTCGGTACTCTGTGGTGACTTATACGAGAGGCGGATCTGGAAAAGAAGAGATTTTTGTGTATGTTAGCTATATTCCTTTACTGTACACCTGAAATGAAAGCAACACTAAATATTAAAAAAAGAAAGCAACATTATAAATCAATTCTACTCCAATACAAAATTAAAAATTAAAAAAATCCTCCTTGAACTCTGGTGTGCTGTGTACTTGGCATTGTCCAATATTATTCTTGAGTTGTGCTCATGTTTATGACTGGACAAAAGAGGCTCTGGTGGGGGCAAAGTGGGGTGCCAGCATCATCTTCAAATATCGGACAGGCTGCTGCATGGAGAAGGGTTGAGCCCCTTTTTGGTAACCACCTCCAAACAGGAAAACCAGAGTACAGAGTAAGGGGACGTATTAAAGAGGCAAGTTCCTTTCGGTTTAAGGAAGCAGCTCTCCCCGTGAAGGTGTGGCCGACTTTGTGACGGGCTGCACTTGGCTGCTGGGGGTATTGGGTAAGAAGGTAGGGCACCAGGAGAGGCCCCCTAGATGACCTCCTTCTCTGGCCTCTCAGGTTTAAGGTGTTTGTCTCCCCAGTGAGGAAGACAATGTTCTGAGCGCACAGAGCACCCCTTGTGTTTCTCGGTAGCCTCCTCTGTACTCTCTCGTATCCTTCACAGAGCAGCTCTCCAGCCCCGACTTAGAGAACTGACCTTTATCTCAGCAGATTGCCCTTGCTAGCTCTTTGACTCAGACAGCCAGAAAAACGCACTTGTTTTCCCTCTGATAAAATTTTCCAATTACACCTTGCATTATCCTGCCTCTGAGCCTCTGCACAAGCTGTACCCACTGCTCAGAACACCATGTCCATCCCACTTTAATTCCTCTTCATTCTTGACTGCTTCTCAAGCTCACTTCCTCCAGGAAGCCTGCCCCATGTGATCAGCTCACCTGGGTAGATTAGGAGGCACAGCTCCCATGGCCCCCTGTCTTTCCTCCAACCTGGTACGTATCTCACCATTTGGGGGACAGAGCATGTAACTTGCATCCTGCACGAGCTGACACCAAGCAGATACCCAGGAATATTTGCCGGATGAATGAATGTGCTGAGGGAGCTGGCCAGGGCTTCAATACTGGCTGTGGAATACCCCTAAGCTGTGGAAAAAGCATTTCCTAAAATGACACTCAGGGATATGACCTGCTTCTGTCCCATCTCTGAACACCTGGGGATGCCAGAACCTGTTCTGTAGAAGCAAGAACATTAGCAGGGAGTGGGGTGTGCTTTGGGGGAGGGGAGTGCTGTTTCCATGGTGATTCAGCAGTGAAATGCTTGAAAGGGGTCCCTGACCACTCGTGGATGGGAGGAGCAAGGGATGAATCTTTGACAATTCACCCCAGAGCCTTTTATTAAAGAAAAGAAGCATCATATTCACTTTGGAGTCATTTGCCTCCAAGCCTGGCTGTGTTAATCAGGGACATTGGCTTAGATGTTCCAAGTTGGGAGCCTGGGTCTGCTCCCACCCCTACACCTGACTCCAGGTAACCTTGAGTAGACTTTGGTCCCTCTCTGGGCCTCTGTCTATGAAGGAGGCTGGGGTCTAGGAGTCCTCTAAGGGCCCCTGGAGCTCAAATGGCCTCTGCTTCTATGTCACTTTGACGTTGGAATCCTCTCCTGACATCCTGGAATTCCTTATCCAGTTGTTGTCAGTGACCACAAACACAAATTCAGCTCAGCAGTCACTGACTCTGCTTAGAATTTTAGCTGTCTCTCTCAGGGTAAGGAGTTCCAGCAGCTTATTACATGCTAACAAGGTCATGCTTCCTCATAAAACATTAAGAATACCCTGCATCACATACCAGGATTGGGGAAACAGGTTTATACATACCCTGGGAGTCAGGAAGTGAAAAGAATATGGGCCTTGGGCAGACAGACCTAGGTTCAAATCCTAGCTCTGCCACTTGCTTGCAGTGTGCAGGTAGCTTAAGTTTTCACCCTGAGCTTTCTCATTTACAAAAGAGAAAAAGAGCCTCTACTCTCAGTGATGCTGGGAGGATTAAACAAGCTGATGTCTCTGGGCAGTTTTGGAGGACACTTCCTGCAGTGAGTCTTCTCTGTTATAAAATGAGGAACCAAGGATCAAGAGAGGAGCCTTAAAAACCTTCATAAAAAACCAGCCTCCTGGGTATGTAGGCATGGAGATGGCAGGAGGTGGCAATCAGGACAGTCATAAATATCCACTTAGAAGGTTGAGTTGGCAGTAGTTTGTGAGGCCAAATTCCAGAGATGGGAGAAGTAAGGGATTGCATTCTGCAGTTTAGGCGTTGAGGCTGGATTAGAGCTATGTAGAGGAGGCTCCTATTCTTGCCTGGAAAATCCCGTGGATGGAGGAGCCTGGTAGGCTATAGTCCATGGGGTCACGGAAGAGTCGGACACGACTGAGAGACTTAACTTTCACTTTTCACTTTCCTGCATTGGAGAAGGAAATGGCAACCCACACCAGTGTTCTTGCCTGGAGAATCCCAGGGACGGGGGAGCCTGGTGGGCTGCCGTCTATGGGGTCGCACAGAGTCGGACACGACTGAAGCGACTTAGCAGCAGTAGCAAGCAGCAGAGGAAGCTCGACTGAAGCGACTGAGCACGCACGCCTGCACACATCCCGTGAAAGGGCTGCCCAGGTGGCACTAGTGGTAAAGAACCCCCCTGCCAATGCAGGAGACATAAGAGTTGCAGATTTGATCCCTGAGTCAGGAAGATCCACTGGAGGAGGGCACAGCAACCCAGTCCAGTATTCTTGCCTGGAGAATCCCATGGACAGAGGAGCCTGGTGGACTATGGTCCATGGGGTCACAAAAAGGCGGACACAACTGAAGCAGCTTAGCATGCATCCCCTGAAAGGGCCTGGAACTCAGAGATAGGAGTTGGAGTTGTGGAGTCCCCTGTTGGAATCTGGCTTCCAAGACATCCATTTAGTGCCCAGAGAAGTCAAGGCTCAGAGTGGGATGGGATGTGCTGAACAACCTAAAAGAATGGATGGGACTCACCCTGGAGGCACTGGCTCCTGGAGAGCAGCCTCCCATTCCCTGCTGATGGTTTGTCCCACCAGGACCGTGTACTCTAAGGCATTCTTCTTTTGGGATCGCCACCTTCTTCTCCCAAGCCCACTTAAAGAGACAGTAAGGGAAAAAACAGACTGCTGATAATTCATAAAGTGTAGTCACACCTCTGCATCCTATATCATCACATCACATGCCAAGGGGTGCGGCTCCCTGGGCAGAAATAGGCCCGAGCACCAACCAGTATCTCTTGAGTAACTGATTCATGGAACTGACTCACTCATTTAGACAGAGATATAACTTTTTGAAAAAGCGAAAGAGTTCCAGAAAAACATCTACTTCTGCTTTATTGACTATGCCAAAGACTTTGACTGTGTGGATCACAACAAGCTGTGGAAAATTCTTAAAGAGATGGGAATACCAGACCACCTGACCTGCCTCCTGGGAAATTTGTATGCAGGTCGAGAAGCAACAGAACTGGACATGGAACAACAGACTGGTTCCAAATAGGGAAAGGAGTACATCAAGGCTATATATTATCACCCTGCTTATTTGACTTATATGCAGAGTACATCATGAGAAATGCTGGGCTGGATGAAGCACAAGCTGGAATCAAGATTACTGGGAAAAATATCAATAACCTCAGATATGCAGATGACACCACCCTTATGGCAGAAAGTGAAGAACTAAAGAGCCCCTTGATGAAAGTGAAAGAGGAGAGTAAAAAAGTTGGCTTAAAAATCAACATTCAGAAAACTAAGATCATGGCATCTGGTCCCATCACTTCACGGCAAATAGATGGGGAAACATTGGAAACAGTGTCAGACTTTATTTTTTTGGGCTCCAAAATCACTGCAGATGGTGACTGCAGCCATGAAATAAAAAGATACTTGCTCCTTGGAAGAAAAGCTATGACCAACCTAGAGAGCATATTCAAAAGCAGAGACATTACTTTGCCAACAAAGATCTGTCTAGTCAAAGCTTTGGTTTTTCCAGTAGTCAGGTATGGATGTGAGAGTTGGACTATAAAGAAAGCTGAGCCCTGAAGAATTGATGCTTTTGAACTGTGGTGTTGGAAAAGACTCTTGAGAGTCCCTTGGACTGCAAGGAGATCCAACCAGTCATCCTAAAGGAAATCAGTTCTGAATATTCATTGGAAGGACTGATGCTGAAGCTGAAACTCCAATACTTTGGCTACCTGATGCGAAGAACTGACTCATCAGAAAAGACCCTGTTGCTAGGAAAGATTGAAGGCAGGAGGAGAAGGAGACAACAGAGGACGAAATGGTTGGATGGCATCACTGACTCAATGGACATGAGTTTGAGTAAGTTCCAGGAGTTGGTGATGGACAGGGAAGCCTGGTGTACTGCAGTCCATGGCGCCACAAAGAGTTGGACATGACTGAGCAACTGAACTGAACTGATAACTTCTCATCTTTTTTTATATATATATATATATTTATTTGGCTGCACTGCATTTGGGTTGCTGCATGTGTGATATTCTATCTTCATTGTGGCATAACGGGGTATTTTTTTTTAGTTGTGGCATGTGGGATCTAGTTCCCTGACCAGGGATTGAACCCCTGTATTGGGAGTATGGAGTCCTAGCTACTAGACCAGCAGGGAAGTTGTTGGGTTTTTTTTAAGCCCCCAAACTCCCATCACTTTAGCTTGATTTTGTGCACACAGGAATGAACTCCAGGAAGCTGTAAGCAAACAGTCATAGATGCTAAGTTTACAGAAAATAAAAGATTACAGGTAGGGGATTAAGGGCTTCCCTGGTGACTCAGACAGTAAAGAATGTGCCTGCAATGAGGGACACCTGAGTTTGATTCCTGGGTTGGGAAGATCCCTTGGGGAAGGGAATGGCTACCCACTCCAGTATTCTTGCCTGGAGAATTCTAGGGACAGAGGAGCCTGGCATGACTGAGTGACTAATCTTGGGAGGACAGAAGGGAGAACTCTCCTGCTCTACCTCTTGCTGTGAATCACAGACTCCCCAGAAAGAGACATAACCTTGCATGCCCAACAGGAAGAGGGCTACTATGTTACTACCCAGCAGGAGGAGGAATTTCTCTTTGCCTGGCAACAGCCTAGCCAATGAGAGACTGTCCTAACTCAGCCAATGAAGAGCCACTACCCTCGGAACTCCCAGTTTCCTGCAATAGATGACTTATAGCGGCCCGTCTTTCCCCTATAAAGGAACATTCCTCTCCTTGTTCTTTGGACTCGCTTGTTCACCACGGATTGCATGTCATAAATGGCAATTCTTTGCTCTTTCTGAATAAATCCATTTAGCTGGTAAAATGACAGGCCTTTTTTTTTTTTTTTAGGTTTTCCGAAGTTATCCTGAGGGATTGGTGGGAGCTGGGAGACCCTTCCCCAGTAGAGAGCTACTAGAATGAGTTTGGGCTCGTAAGGCTGCCACATAGGATAGTCTCTATCCTTCCATAGGCCATTGTTGCAAAAAGGTAAGCTGCCGGGGTGGTAGGCACAGCTCTGGCCGCACTGTAGCAGTCTTCTTGTGCACTCAGTTTGATGGATTCCAATTGCAAGTACCCGCACCTCTCTGGGAGGGAGTGGCTCTCTACACAGGACTGTTGGGGGTTGGTGGATAAATTCCCCAGTTCCTGTCCCTGGTAGTGGAACATATCCAGAGGGCCCAATACTGAACTCCCAAAGCTCCCTGGGAAGACTGAGTCCCACTTGCTCAGAGGCCTTACCTGTCTGATTGTGCCTGGGCTGGCTGCCTCCCCTCCCTCTCTTCCACTCTCCTGTTGGTGCTTTCTGAAATCACTGCACTGCTGTATACCCCCAAGTCCTTGTCTCTGGTCTGCTGCTGGGGACCCAACCGAGGACCTTATCCAGGAAAGCCCCTACATATGAATCTTCAAACTGTGACCTTTCAAAGTTGCGAACATGCATCTGATTCCAGCAAGGAACCACAACCTATGCCATCAGTGTCAGACATAAGCGAAACTGCAGCATGCCCTCCATCGCCTATTGCTGACAATCCTTCAGCTCTACCACCTCCCATCTCCTCTCTCTCTTCCAGTCAGTAGTTCTTTTTCCTGTCCACTCGATACCAGCCCTGTATGCCAGCGGTTGTACATTTCAAGGTACTGTGCATGAGTTCTCAGTTGTGTCTGATTCTTTGAGACCCCATAGACTGTAGCCCACCAGGCTCCTCTGTCCATTCTTTAAGGAAGAATACTGGAGCGGGTTGCCGTTTCCTGCTCCAGGGAATCTTCCGGATCCTCGTCTTCTGGGTCTCCTGCATTGGCAGGCAGATTCTTTACCACTGTGCCACTCGGGAAGCTTCAAGGTACTGTACTGTAAGGTGAAATGTATTTTACTTTCTTGTGTTTGTTTGTATGCATTATTTGTATGAGAAATATTATAAATCTATTACAGTACAGTATAGCGGATAGTGTTAGCTGGGTACCTAGGCTAACTTCTTTGGACTTAATGAAAAAATTGGACTTACCAATGTGCTTTCAGAATGGAACACATTCGTATGTAGGGGACTTACTCTAGTCTTAACAGTCAAGACTGGTGAAAAGCCTTTGAGAAATAAGAGCACACACTTTTCCATTCGATTTTGCCTTTTTCTCTAAAAATAGAGCTCTTTATTTAAAACAGTTTAGGGTAGGTCCCAACAAACATTAGGAAATTATTTAAATATGATATAAACATAAAATAAAGCTAGAAATAAATACAAATATCTCAGAGCAACATATAAACTTCTCAGTACCCTAAAGAATCGGAATGTTGCTTTTACTTAGGGCATCGCCTACTCCACCCCCGTTGTCCTTCACATGTAGCTTTGGAGCTCAAGCTATGCAGTTCCTGGCCAATGAGTTTATGAAAGGGCTTTGTAAACAGTTCAGTGCTGACTACACCTAACAAATGATAATACTGGCCAGCATGTTCTTTCCTAATGCTGCCCATAGTTTTTTGTTTATAACCTAATGACCATGAAGGAGCTGGACTTTTAGAATTCAAGGAGGGTTCAGCCTATGTCAGAAATTAAACTTTGAAAAAAATACTTAGAAAACACACAAGGTTTCAGAATACAGTGGTTAGTTACTTGACACCAGCCTAAGACAACAGTGATGATAGCTTTTAGGGACTTGGAATTACCTCCTTGAAGCAGCTCGACAGGTTCCAGAAAGGACACCGGGCTTGGTCTGGGTATTTCCCTGGGAACTGGCCCTGGGCCTTCCCCAGTGCCACAGGCACAGCTCGTTTTTCTTCTCCTGTGTTGCATGATGGATGCAGACAAGCCTCATGGGAGAGAAACCCTTGCAGACAGGCACGTGTGTGTGCCTGGGCACGCAAGCGTGTGCATGCCTCCCAGCAGTGGGGAAGGCCCCTGCAACCCCGTGCCCCTTGCCGAGACCTTGGTACTGTTTACATGGCCAAGGGGATCGGGGTTGCCCAGGCGGGCCAGAGACCCAACCTCACTCTTAGCGACGTATACAGTGAAGTCAACATTTCCGCTTCCTCATCTGAAACAGAAGACAGGATTTTCAACTTCAAAGGGGGTTTGCTAATTTTTTCTTTAGCAGTGGAGACTCCCAAGCACCATTGCACGTGGAGAGTGCTGGAGAAAAATGAGGGGTCTGGGGAGGCTGCTCTGGTTGAACCTGGGGGAACCTCTAGCTTCCCCTGAGATTGAGACTCCTCTTCCTGTGAAGCCCAGGTCTTTCGGGAGCACAGTTTGAGAAGCCCTGGAAGTTTGAGAAGCTTTTCCAGATCATTCTCTCAATGCTATACCTTTATGCTGACTTCTAAACAGCACAGCCCTGTGGCTACAAAGCTTATGAAGATGTTTTTTGCATCAATGGAAAAATGTATTAAGTCCTGGCAGGTGAAATGGCAGAGGCAAGGTTTGCTCTGATCTCTGTGGTTCTTGCAGGGCCACAAAGCTGACAAAATTAGGTTACCGAATCAGTTGTTTGAGAACATCCATCACTACCCCCGGGCAAGAACCTGTTTCCAGAGACAGTGGTTTCTCAAAATCGGAAGGGAAATGGGACACCTTTACAACCAGAATGGGCAACTGAAGGGTCTAAAGTGCTAAGCTGGGGATCACAGGCCCGGGGCCCAGTTCCCTGCTGGGCTGCTCCCCACCACCATTAATCAGACTCCCTAGACAGTGCACCATTTGGCTCTTTGCCATGAAAAGGGAGAGGGACCAGAGACGCCCCTGACTGGGCTTCAGTTTTTGAGAACTCAGTTTCCTGACCACAAGACGGGGGGCAGTGGGGGCAGGAGGTAGGTGGGAGACTTGGAGTGAGAAGCCAGTCACTCTGAGTTTGGGGTCACAGGTGGGAGATGCCCAGTGGTGCCCACACCCGCCCGGAGCCTGGGTGGATGGGAGAATTCTCTGGTCACCGCGTGATGAGTGCCAACGATGCGGCAGGCACCACGCGTCTGTCGGACCTCTCGCCACGACCCAGGGGGTAGCTGCGGTGGGGAGACTCAGGCACAGAGGAGGAGGGTGTCTCCCCGCCGGCCACACAACTGGTGAATGGCAGGGCTGGGATCTGGGCCCAGGTCTGTCTGATATTCTAGATTGTGAAACGCGTGACTCAGAGACTGGGCCTTCAATGACGATGCCCTTCCCCTTCCTCTGCCTCTCCAACACCCTCGGCCAACTAGATTTTTCTTCACCAGGGCCCACCCTAGGGAACTCATAAACCAGAAGGCTGAGTTCTGCGGAGGCGGAAGCCCAGCGGATGCTGGAGAAAGCTGCGAGTCTCCGCTCCACCAGGTGCGCTCCAAGTCCTTCTCTCCCCAAAGCCGGATGGGCCCTTGTGCTGTCGGCCTTCATGTCCGCTGGGACCTGACGTTGCCCGTTTCACGGTGTCCAGAGATAATCTTTCCAGCTGGCCTATCACCCCAGGGGCAGTGGGGTGATCTACACCCAACCAACCTCTGACCTCCACGCATTCTTGTCTCCACCCCTCCTGGTGCTTGGTGCAAAGCAAGCAGGTCATAGGGCAGGTGGCTTCTGACGGCTCAGCCTGGTGGACGGCTTCTAATAGCTGGGGTTCTCCGAGGTGCTCTGAGGACCCTCTGCTGCCCCAGCAATGATGCTCCCGGGATTTCAAGTCTTGATGATGTCTTGGGTCCCCAGAAAGCTCAGCAGTAACCAGACTCGGAGGCACAGCTCACCTGGCCAAGTAATGCCCCAAGGGTCTGACCTCGGTCCTCTGGAGGCTCTTAGCCCCCCAGCTGCCAGCACCGCTGTCCTCACTTTCTGACTCCCTCCAGCCCTCTTCCTCCTCTTCTTCCTCCCCCTCATCATCCTCAGGACTACTGTCCCAGCAGAAGGTCAGTGTCCGAAGAGAAACTGGGGGTTCTCCGGGGACTAGATTCAGCCCTGGTGATGATAAGCCCCAGCTGGTCCAGGAGGAGAGGTTGTCTTTGGAGGGCTCTCCCAGGGAACTGGAGTCCTTGGGTGGTGGGAGAGGCTTCTGGTGTTCCTCCCGACCCATCCCCTGGCCTGGCCCCTTCTTGGCCAAATAGCCCGAGGATCCAGCCTCATCCCAGGGGGAGGAGGACCCCGCAGTGCTGACCCAGCTTCTGCCTGAAGAACTGCAGGCAGAGGACCCTTCCCCCTGGACCAGAGGAGTCCAGGGCTCTCCTGCCTTGGTGGGCCCCGGGCTCTGGGGTTCCTGCCCCAGGAAGGGCGGCGGTTCAACATAGGGCTGGAAGCTGACGCCAGGATCCAGGTCCTCTTCATCTGTGCTCTCCTCACCGTCCTTCTCCTCAGCGCTGTCCTTCTCTGGTCTGGCCTGGACGGGGGCTGGGGCCCTGACTCTAGAGGTCAGCCTGACCCTTCTGGTCACTTCCTTTTGGGGACATACGATCAAGTCGTGCAGGCACTCTGGGCCACCGGGCTGAAAGGTTGCCCCGCAGAGTCTGTGTCCGGAGAAGCTCTGATTTGGGGAGAGGAGAGAAGAACAGAAGATTCAGCCTTTCTGGAAGCATGACTGTTCTAATTTGGGTTCCCCCGGAAATAGACAAGGGATTCAAATGGAAGTCGTTTCTCTGGGAAGTGATCCCAGGAAGTGACAGCAAAGCACAGCAGCCCGTAGCGGGGTATGATGAATCAGGTCACCTCGAGGGCAGCTGGAGCTGAGCCTTGCTGGGGACTTGGAGCCACTGCAGCACTCAGGCCTCAGAGCACCAGCGGGGGAGGGATGGAGGGGGTGGTGGCGTGAACTCCCTGGGACACGAAGCCTGTGATGTGCACAGGCAGAGGGCACCAGAGGCCAGAGAAAGCGTCCAGGTTGCAGGCGCTGGCTTCAGGAGGTCGAGCTGGTGATCTACCATGTAACGGGAAGGTGGACAGAGGAGCTTGGTGGCTATGGTCCATAAGGTCGCCAAGAGTCGGACATGACTGAAGCGACTTCACACGCATACATGCTCGGGAAGGTAGAGGGATGGGGCAGGTGTGGATATGTCTAACAAGGAGGTAGTCCTCCAGTTAGTGGGAATTCCCTGCAGGCCCAGGAATGTCAAACACTTCCGTCTGGCAAACCCTCAGAGCCCATCCTCAAAGTTCCCACACAACCCAAGTGCACCCTGAGCCCCATGTATGACTCAGCTTCCTTTCCCAGGCCTTCACTGAACAGATCTGACCTCTCCAGGCTTCCCTTGTCCCTGTGGCCCCAGGTTCTAAGTGAGTGAGCCAGCAGATCAATGAAGAAATTGCAGGGTCTGCCTGTGTAAGACTTACCCTCGGTTAGATGGTGAACAAAGTGCTGGGATCTTTTTAAGATGTCTCCTTTTGATCCCATCCTCCCCGCCTCCCCTCCCGGCATCTCTCCTGAGTCCCAAGGCTGGGGGTTCTGCTTTTGGCACTTGACAAATCCTTACCAGAGATGAAACTATTTTAAAAAGGGACTTAAGGCACTTGTCCCTCCCAGGCATATCTGCTATTTTAATTTGGTGCCAAAGGAATGAATCACTAATGGTGAAAATTTAGATGGGTAGATAGATAGACGTTTTGCAGTCTAGGCCATCCTAATACTCTACCTGAACTATCTACCAAGTCTAGCTCCACTTCCTTCCTCTTGGATAACCCTCCCTCTCTGTCCCACACCCCCAGATTTGCCATACCAGGGCCTGTGGCATCTTTGTCTGCTGAAACCAGGGGTTCTCCCTGAAGGTCTTCCACATCACAGGCCCTATGGCAACAGCCAACAGCAGTGGAAGCAGAAATGGTAGCAGCAACAAGAGGGCCCAGTTGGATCCTAGGAAGAAAAAAATAATGACTAGAGAAAACGACTAGAGAAAATGGGGCTCCTGTCTATCAGTTGCATCGGAGCTGAGGCTTCACATACATCATCCTGTTTAATTCTCACAAGAATAAACTCGGGACTTCCCTGGCAATCCAGTGGTTAAGAATCTGCCTGCCCACGCAGGTGACACGGGTTCAATCCCTGGTCTGGGACGATCCCACATGCCTCGAGACAACTAAGCCTGCACACCACAACCACTGAGGCCCACCCTCTAGAGCCTGGCTCCTCAGTGAGAGGAGTCACCGCAACAAGAAGCTCCTGCGCCCCAACAAAGAGCAGCCCCACTTGCAGCAGCTAGAGAAAAACCTCTAGCGGCAGTGAAGACCCAGTGCAACCAAAATAAATGAATACATAAAACTTAAAAAGAAAAAAAAAAAAGAAAACCTAATTAAACCCATCCTACTGATGGTGGAAAGCAAGGTTCAGAGAAGTTATGTAAACTGGCCAAAGACACATAGCAAGCGGGGGTGAAGCCGGGGTTTTAATGGAGGCAAGTCTGTCTCTAGACCTGGGCTCTTAACCACCAGGAAGATCCTAAGGCCCAGGGGGAAAGTCCTCACTTCTGTCCCACCTGGCACTCACCCGGGGCCTCCAGGAAGAAGCAGGTGGGCTCGGAGAACTCGCTGTATTTAGGGTTGCCAAAGAAGTAGATGGTTCTGGCGCTGAGGCAGTGGTGCCCACTGGTGTCTGGCTGGAGAGGAATCTGGACTGGCTGGCCATGGCGAGTGTCTGGAAACCGGGTCTGTGGGGAGAGAGAAAGAGGAGGATGGACCTGCGGGGAGAACTGGCTCCATGCAGTCAGGATGGGGTGGGCTTGGTAGGTGTGGCACAGCTGGGATTCCCACAACTTCTTTACTTGCATTAAGGCTTAAACATTCAGAGAGCACTTCCCAACACTATCTGGCTTCTCTTCTTCACTGAGTCTCAAGGTAGAGATGGTCTGGGTTCAAAAGCAGCCCTGCCACTCAGGGTCACTCCCAGGCACACCCCACCAAGGCCCAGGGGTCCTCACTTTCGGGGACAGATGCCTCAGGTTTCCCACCCTTAGGGCATGTCAAAATATTAGGGTGGAGGAAATCACCCCTGAAGATTCACCGGAAGGACTGATGCTGAAGCGGAAGCTCTAATACTTTGACCACCTGATGCGAAGAGCCGACTCATTGGAAAAGACCCTGATGCTGGAAGGGATTGAAGGCAAAAGGAGAAGGGGGTGGCAGAGGAGGAGATGGTTAGATAGCATCACAGACTCAATGGACATGAATTTGAACAAACTCCGGGAGATAGTGGAAGAAGAGGAGCCTGGTGTGCTGCAGTCCATGGGGCTGCAAAGAGCTGGACCCGACTTAGTGACTAAAGAACAACACTGGAGCAGTCCCTCAGCCATTACAGACACAGAAAACTCTTGGGCTGCTTGTCCAACACAGTAGCCACCGGCCACATGGGGCTATTGAGCACTTGGAACATGGCTGGTATCAACCAAGATGCGCTCCAGTATAAAATACATACCAAATTTCATGGGAGACCAACCAAAATCTCAGTAATTTTTATATTAACTACATGTTGAGATGATTACATTCTAGTGAATGAAATAAAATCTACTATGAAAACTAAATTCACTTGTTTCTTTCTACTTAATTGAATGTGGAACGTTTAAACGACAGGATATGTTCTACATTATCTTTCTACTGGACAGTAGAAAGAACACAAGAACACCTGTGAAGTTCTTGAAGGCAAGGACCACATTAGATGAAGATCTGGGACCCAGAGTGTGCAGAGGTCAGGGGTAAGAGTCTGGGTTCAGTAAAAGACAGAATGAACAAGAACAGGGGTCCATAGACTTTAACCTCACCTTTCTTTGAAAATAGTTTTCCTGGAACATGGCTACGCCTCTTCATTTACCTATTTACTTATGGCTCCTTTTGTGTTACAGATAGAGCTGAATAGATGTGAGAGACGATATGGCCTGCCAAGTCAAAAATATTTACTCTCTGGCCACGGAAAAAATTTGCTAACCCCTGCCATAAACAAATAGATACTGACATAAGCACATGTACACACAGAAACAAGTCTGAAATTGTATATATACCAAAGAGATATTTGAAATCATCTTTGGATACTTTTGGTTTTCTTCCTAGAATTTATCTGAATTTTCTAGTTTTTTTTTCCTAATGAATCTGGTGCCTCAGCAAGTAGGCCTCCCAGAGCCCATCATACTTCAATCAGATTTTTTTTTTTTAAGTTTCATAATAAAAAAAAAAAAGAAAACTGCTCTGTTGTTACTAGCTGTAATATGCAGGTGAAGGATATCCTGGATTTGGCCCCTTGGGTGGGGGCTTGGGGCAGAGGTGAGCCACAAGTCAATCACACTGCAAAGTCAAGGGGTGACTGCAGCAGTGAGCGGTAGGCATGGAAGGCTTCCTGGAGGAGGCATTCAGGGACAAAGCTTGGAGGGTGAAGAGCATGGGGATCTGCTGGGAGAGTGAGGAAGGGGAGTCAGTTTGTGGGGGCATGAAAGGGGCTTCTCACCTTGTTCTTAGTCCCTTCCTTCCAGAAATTCACCTCATAGTTCATATCTGGTTGGGGCAGACAATGCGGCAGCTGGTATGTAGCATTGACAATCAGAATCTCCTCTGTCTGGTTGAACACCAGGACAGGTGGGGCTGGCTCCACTAGAGGAAACAGAACGGGACCTGTCAGGACCTTCCGCAGGCCACAGAGCACGCATGCCCCTGCCTCCCGGCAGGCCTGCTCCTCACCCAGCACGGAGACAGTTAACCTGCCTTGACTCGCGTTGTCCCTTCCCCCTGGGTGCCCTTCACCTGTCACTGGTCTGTCAGCATCCTGCCCGTCTGTATCAGTATTCTGTTGCTGCCATAACATTGCCACAACCTCAGTGGCTCATGTCCACACAGATTTATCATGTCACAGTTCTAGAGGTAAGAGTCTGGGCGGGCTTGATGGGGTTCTCAGTGGAAATCAAGGTGTCAGCTGGCCTGGGCTCTCCTCTGGGATCTTTGGGGGCAGAATTCACTCCCATACTCATTATTGTTGTTAGCAGATTTCAGTTCCCTGTAGCTATGAGGCTGAGGTTTATTTCCATGCTGTTTGTTAGCCGGGAGCCTTTCTCAGCTCCTGAAGACACCTGCGCTTCTTTCTTCTTGTAAAATTTTTTGGCCACACTGCATAGCATTGTGGGAATCTTAGATCCCTGACCGGAGACTGAACCCATGTGCCCTGTAGTTGAAACATGGGGTCTTAACCACTGGACTGCTAGGGAAGTCCCAGCACCTGCATTTCTAATCATGTTACCCCTTCATCTTCAAAGCAGAAACACCACATTGAATCCTTCTCACATTTCAACTCTCTGATTGCCCCCTTCTTCTATACCTCTTTTGCCTCCAGCTGGAGAAAGGTCTCTGCTTTTAAGGACTCAAGGGACTAGACTGGGCCCATTTGGATAATCCAAGATAATCTCACTATTTTAACACCCATAAACTTAATTAAAATACCTTTTGCCATCTAATATTAACATTTAACATACTCAGAGGTTCAGGGATTAAAGCATGAACATCTATGGGGGGAGTCATTCTGCCTACCGTAGTCCTCCGTCTGACTCCTGAGAGACAGACTGAAATTCCTGTCTCTCTCAACAGCAACATACATTCACCCCATCCTGTGCGTGCAGGCTCAGTCACTCCTCTGTGTCCGACTCTTTGTGACTCCCATGGACTGTAGTCCACCAGGCTCCTCTGTCCACGGGATTCTCCAGGCAAAAATACTGGAGGGGATTGCCATTTCCTTCTCCAGGGGATCTTCCCAATTCAGGGATCAAACCTGCATTTCCTGCATCTCCCACACTGGTAGGCGGATTCTTTACCATTGAGCCATCTCACCCCATCCCAAGGCCCCCCAGGGTCTCATCCCATTACAGCATCAACTCAAATTTCAAAATCTCATCTTCTAAAGTATCTAAATCAGGCTCAGGTGAGAGTCTGGGTACAATGCATTCAGCATGACTCCTGGACTCAATTCCTGTCCTCTTGTGCACCAGTGAAAATAAAGTACAAGTTATCTGCTCCCAATACAAGGAGGTGGGATAGGCAGCGGACAATAATCACGGACATTTTGGTTCAAATAGGGGGAAACAGGAGGTAAAAAACTCACCGAGCCCAAGCAGTTTTGAAATCTAGCTACACAAACTGTATTAGATTTTTAGGCCTGGGAACTACATCTCCTTGGCTTTCAACACTGCCCTCTGGGATCTTGGTTCCACTCTCTGAATAATCCTTCTTTTTCATGAAAGATATTTGCAGGTAAATAGTTTACAGTCTGCTTCTTTCCAGTAGAAATTGGGGGACCAATAACCTTCTTTCATTTCATATTCTCTCTGCTCCTTTTCATCCAAACTGACACTGTTTCTGCTGATATAAAATTCTCAAGAAGCTTATGGATCTCCTACAGATGTCACGGGGACCTACTGCATTCGACAGAAGCCAGTTCCACATATCTTTTTGAGAAGAGCCGTTTCTATTTTTGGCTTTAGCTGAGCTGGCTGAGGGATAACACTTCAGCTTTCTTTTTTTTAAATTTTATTTTATTTTTAAACTTTACATAATTGTATTAGCTTTGCCAAATATCAAAACAGCTTTCTTGCTTGAAGGGAACTGTACGTCATACCCTTAAATCTCTTTAAAGAGCCTTGTTTTCTGGACTGAACACTTCGATCTTTCTGAGGTTTTAGTAAATGGTTGTACAATCATGTGGGTGTGTGAGTGCACAGTTGCTTCAGTCACTTCCAACTCTTTGCTACCCTGTGGACTGTAGCCCGACAGGCTCCTCTGCCCCTGGGGATTCTCCAGGGAAGAATGCTGGAGTGGGGTACTGTGCCCTCAACCAGGGAATCTTCCCCACCCAGGGATCAAACCCACGTCACCTGTGCCTCCTGCCTTGGCAGGCGGGTTCTTTATCACTAGCGCCACCAGGAAGTCCCGGTGTACAGTCACGTCCTTGGCTATTTCTCTGCGTCACACTCTTAATTTTAGTATCTTTTGCCATCTGGATAGGTTGAGAATTTTCCAGACGTTCGAGTCCTGGTTCCTTTTTGTCTAGGCTCTTTCCTCAGTTTCTCTCTTTCCTCCTTGCCTTTTGCTATAGTTGCCAATGATAAACCAGGCCATGCCTTCAGTATTTTGCTTGGAAATCTCCTTGATAAATGACCAAATTAATCATTTATAAGTTCTGTTTTCCATGCACATGCAAGACACAATTTTGCTCATAGTTTTCCAGTATATAAGAGGCATCCCCCTTCCCGAATTTCTTAGTAACATATTCCTCACTTCCTTCTGTGAGGCATTACCTTTAGTATCCATACTTCTACTAACAGTCTGCTCATGATGACTTAACTATTCTTAAAAGAGATTTATGGCTTCCTAGATTGCTCAGTGGTAAAGAATCTGTCTGTCAACGCAGGAGAGGCAGGAGACGAGAGTTCGATTCCTGGGTTGGGGAGATCTCCTGGAGGAGGAAATAGCAACCCATTCCAGTATCCTTGCCTTGAAAATCCCATGGACAGAAGAGTCTGGTGGATTTCAGCCCAAAGGGTCTCAAAGAGTCGGACATGACTGAGTGACTGAGCACACACACATACCTGAAGGGGATGTAGGTTTCCTCTATGACGCTCTTCACTTCCTTCTGAGCCCTCACTGGCAGAATCTTTAATGTCCATTTCTACGGACAGTCTGATCAAGGTTATCTAGGTTTGACTGATGGTTTGAAGATGGAGGGGACAGTGACAAGGAATAAAGCAACAAGAGAAAATTAATATACCATTGTTCCAGGTCCAGCTGAAATGCCACTGTTTCCATGCAGCCTTCCCTGAGTACCAGACGGCAGGAGCCCTGACCACACTGGCCTTCCCTGCTCTGTGTTTGTGCTCAGGGAAAGCATGGGGCTTCTGCAAGGTGCCACCACTTACGTGTTCAGGAAACACCCACTGGACTCTGATATGTATTAAGCCCCGGGTAGGGAGCTGAGAGAACTGGGGAGACGAGGCCCCCACAAATTTTGACCTCAAGGAGTTGGAGGAAATTAGAGGGAAATGAAATATTCAAACTAAAAAAACTCAAGAGAGAAAGTGACCAGGGTCACAGTTGAGGGCAGAAAAAGGCAGGAAGGATCATTCAAGCTCGAGGTGTGGTCTAAGAGAATCAGAAGAGCTTTAGGGAGGAAGAAACAACAACAAAAAAATTAATTAAAAAAATAAAAAAGTAAGCGCCTCTCTGTATCTGTCCCTTTATTGTTCTAATTCTTATTCATATTCATCCATCGTTCTTCTAGGCAGACAATCTCTCTGTCTGCCTTCCCAGCTTTCTTTTCCTTTCCATCCACCTATCCATCTTTCGTGACTATGCTTCTTTTCCTTCCCACCCACACATCCTTCTCAGCCGTCCTTCCTTCTTCCTAATTTTCCTACCTTGCTTTCTTTCCAGCTGACATTTCTTCCTTCCTATCCATCCTGTCTTCCTAATCATTTATACTTTCTTTCTTCCTTTCATCTAGCCAATCAGCCTTCTTTGCTATCCCCCATCCTTCCTATCCATCCACTTTTTCTTTCCATGTATCTTTTCTTCTTGCTTTTCCTTTCTCCTTTGCCTCTCCTTCCCTCTCCCCCTTCCCTCCCTTGCCAGGCAGCCAGCCTTCCTTCTATGCTCTCTAGCCACTGACCCAGCCATCTGAGTTTCGTTTGTATCCTGTACTTCTCCCTCTCCCCCTTTCCCCCCTTGCCAGGCACCCAGCCTTCCTTCTATGCTCTCTAGCCACTGACCCAGCCATCTGAGTTTCGTTCGTATCCTGTACTTCTCCACCCCTACTAGCTCCTTCACTGTAAGCATCTCTCCATCCTTCTAACCGCTTCCTTTCCATGCATCCATCGCTTCCTCCCTATTGTTTCGACACTTCCTTTCTTCTCATCTATCCATCCATTCTTTTGTCCATTTGTCCATCCGCCCTGCCAGCTTCCTCCCATCCCAATCACCGCTTCTTCCTTCTCTGTCATTATTTCCTGCCATCCTTCATCCAATCCTTTCCTCCCCTCCCTTCAAGCCCTATTTTGTCCTCAAACATTTTGAGAAGCCTGAGTGATAAAGTACAGATTGTAGTTCCATGAAGCTATTGTGTGAGTATTTATACTCCCTTTCTTACTCTTGACCCAATCCAGCATCTTGTCCAAGATCAGAAAGAGCCATTTCATATCACATCTCTATCACTTACGAACCAGTAAGTTTCTTAACTTTTTTGAGTTTTAATTGTTTAATTTTTTTAAAACATGGGTGGATTAAAATGAACCTCACAGGCCTATTGTGAGGATCAGAAATAAAATACACTGGAGAAAACATTGCCCTCTTCACTCAATGCTAACAGTGGTGGTTCCTTAAGGTTATAAGCATGGGGAATGTTTTCCTCCCTATTCTTATCTCTCTCTCCCCTGAAATTTCTGTGGTGTACAGAAGTTATTTTTGCAACTAAAATTTTTTAAAAATTGTTTCTGAAAGAGAGAGACTGAACATTAACAAAAATAGGAATAAATAAAATGCCTTGTGCCGTTCATAACCAAGGTTGTACACAGTAGAAGATCATGAACCTCATTAGTTGGAGGTTCAAGCGGAACTGGGTTTCCCTGGTGGCTCAGATGGTAAAGAATCTGCCTGCAATGCAGGAGATCTGGGTTTGATCCCTGGGTTGGGAAGATCCCCTGAAAAAGGGATAGGTTACCCACTCCAGGATTCTTATCTGGAGAATTCCACGCTCAGAGGAACCTGGTGGGCTACAGTCCATTCAGTCGCAAAGAGTCAGACACCACTGAGCGACTCTCTCACACACACACACACACACAGACTGAACTGCTGGCGCTGGCGAACTCTGATTCCCAATCGCAAAGTCAGACTACTTGGACTACAGGCTGGGGCCCATGGCGGATGGCTCCAGAGCTGCCCACCGCTTTGGGGAAGTGGAGGGCAGATGGCTAGGACAGACAGCAGTGCCACCGAGCTGAGCTCCTGGGCAGACAGCCTCCCTCTCACAGGTCCCTTCCCTACCTTCAAAGAAGTAATCCATGAACTTGGACTCTACCCAGGGGGACCTGGCACTGGGTGAAACTGCTTGCACACGCCCCTTGAACTTGTTGCACAGGTCTTGCTTCTCCAGGCACATCAGAGAACACACCAGCTCTTTGGTTCCTGCACACTTTTTCACTCTCCGCCACCGTCTGGGGGGTGCAAAGCTGAGAGAGGAGACAAAAGAGTGTAGGTCATGGATTTGGCCTCTTGGGGTGAGGAAACTTGGAGAATACATGATTACTTGCCCCTCCATCCCACCTGATTGTCCATCCATCTATCTGTCCGGCCAGCCAGCCATCGGCTGAGAAAGAAGAAGGACCGTCTTGTTAGGAGCTTGGGCTCAAGAATGACAGATGAGAGTGGAACCCAGGCTCTGCCCGTCACTAGCTCTGGGACCTTAACGCCCCTAAGGCTGAGTCTCCTCATTTGTGATGTCTCTCTCACAGGGCCGCTCTGCTAGTAACCATTCTCCACCACGTTTATTCATTCAGGCAGTTACAGGCCCCCTACTGTGTGTCCCACTCAGTGCTGGGTGCTACGTGAATGTCAGAGGGGACACCCAAGTCCATGACTCCAACTTCCTGAGAGCACTGAGGTGCAAAGGAGGGACCCGCTTGCTGGGCATTGTTCTTGGGGAATCTGCAATTCTTGGCAGACAAGGTCTTGCCCTCAGGAACTGATGCTCTGGAGGGAGGGGCTTTCCCACCATCGGCAAATCGACAAGATAAATCCAGGAGCTGGTAAGTGCAGTGATAACAGGGGAAGGTGGGGTGACTACTTTCTGAAGGCAGCTCAGGAAAGGCCAGGAAGACAGTGCTGAAGCTGAGGCTGGGATGCTGAGAAGGGAGCCAGGAGAAGGGGTAGGGGGAAGGAAATCACAAAAGCAAAAGCCTTGTGATGGGAAGGGACTTGATTAGTCCAGGAAAAAAGCAAGACCAGGGTGGCCAAAGCCCAGTGGACAAGGAACACAGAGGGTGGGCAGACAGGAGATGAGGAGGGAGGTGGGTGGGCAGAGCAGGCGGAGTCTCACCGTCTTGGTTTGGAGTTTGGATTTTATTCCATATGTCACAGGAAACCGCCGGAAGGTTCTGAACAGGGGAACTGAGGTTATCCAGTTTATGTTTTTAAAATATCACTGTGATAAGCCAGTGTTTAAACAGAGTTTAGGCCCCTAGTCTGGCATTTTGTTGCGGCAGCCCTGGCAGACTAACACTTCAGCTTTCTTTTCTTTCGGTGTCCTAAGAAATGTGAGCCTGACTCAAGGCCACGAAGATCCTCTCCTGTGCTTTCTTCTGTCAGTCTTAAAACTTGAGCATTTACATTCCAGTTCTCTTTGATTTTTAAAAGTTTCTCTCTTTTCACCTTCTGTTTCTTTTAAGGCATTATCTGCTGTTTTGATTTGCTCTTATATTTCTTCTAATTTATTCTTCATTTATGAAATATGGTGGTGGTGGCTGTCATCTGCAGCAACATGGATGGGCCTAGAGATTGTCATACTAAGCGATTAAGCCAGACAGAGGAAGACAAATATCATATGAAGTAACTTATATGTGTAATCTTAAATGATACAAATACACTGATTTCTCACGGTTCTGGAGACGAGAAGTCCAAATCAAGGTGTCAGCAGATTTGCTGTCTTCTGAGGCCTCTCTCAGGAGATGGTCACCTTCCTTCTCCCTGTGTACTCACCTGGCCTTTTCTCTGTGTGAGAGCAGCCCTGGTGTCCCTTCCTCTTCTCATAAAGGTGCTAATCCTATTGGCTAAGGGCCTCACCCTTAGGACCGCATTTAATCTTAACTGCCTCTTACATCCTAAATACGGTATACTTGTGACTCTATCTCCAAATACAGTCCCAAGGGTGTTAGAGCTTTAACACATGAGTGACTAAGGGGTGGAACACAGTTCATTCAGTCTGTAACAGGGAATTATGAATTAAGCTGCTATGAAAGTTCACACGCAAGTCTTCATATGGACATATGTTTTCACATCTCTTGGATATAGATCTAGGAGTGGAAATCGGGAAACGTGGTCACTGAATGTGTAACTCTACCAGAAACTGTAAAGCTGTTTTCCAAAGTGACTGTAGCATTGTAGTTCCCGCCAACAATATATATCCACAAGGGATTGGTTCTAGTGTCCCCTCACTGATACAGAAATCTGCAGAGTTAAGTTCCCTTACATAAGGGGCTTTGTATCTGCATGCAACACATGTACATTCTCTCATAGACTTTAAATCATCTCTAGATCACTTATGATATTAAACATAAATGCAAGCAGTATGTAAATAATTGTAAATATGATGCAAATGCTACATAAATATTTGCTACTGTGTGGCAAATTCAAGTTTGTCTTTTGGGGCCGTCTGAATTTTTTTTTTTAATATTTTTGTTCCATGGTCAGTTGAACCTGTGGCTGCAAAACCTCCAAATATGGAGGGCCATATGCCCTCCATACCCACTCCAGTATTCTTGCCTGGGAAATCTCAGGGACAGAGGAGCCAGTGGGCTACAATCCCGGGGTTGTGAAGAGTCGACACAACTTAGCAACTAAGCAACAAAATGCCCTCCATGTGCTTGTCTACATTTAGTACTGTCACATCTTTTCATTTTAACCATTCTAGTGGTGTGCTTATTTCCTTGTAGCTTGAATTTGCATTTCCCTAAAGACTAATGATGTTGAACATCTCTTCATATGCTTTTTGGCCATTTACATATCTTCTTTTGTTAAGTGACTATTCAAATATTTTGGGGTGATTCATCTTACTTTTGAGATGTAGGAGTTCTTTGTCTATTTTGGATAAGTTCTTTGTCAGTGTATGTATTGTGAATATATACTTTTCAATGACTGATTTTTTCATTTTCTTTGGGGTTTTATTTTATTTTTTTAAAGAACAAAAGTTTTAAATTTACTGAAATCCAGTTTATCAGTATCATTGGCTAAATCGTATGGCACCCCCCCCCACCCCGTCCCAGTTCATATGTTGAAGCCCTAACATCCCAGTGTGACTGTATGTGGAGACGGGGCCTTTAAAGAGGTAATTAAGATTAAACACCGGAGAAGGCGATGGCACCCTGCTCCAGTACTTTTGCCTAGAAAATCTCATGGATGGAGGAGCCTGGTAGGCTGCAGTCCATGGGGTTGCTAGAGTCGGACACGACTGAGCGACTTCACTTTCACTTTTCACTTTCATGCATTGGAGAAGGAAATGGCAACCCACTCCAGTGTTCTTGCCTGGAGAATCCCAGGGAGGGGAAGCCTGGTTGGCTGCCGTCTATGCGGTCGCACAGAGTCGGACACGACTGAATCGACGCAGCAGCAGCAGCAAGATTAAACACAGTCCTAAGGGTGAGGCCCTAAGCCAGTAAGACTAGCACCTTTAGGAGAAGAGGAAGGGACACCATGGCTGCTCTCACATGGAAAAAAGGCCAGATGAGGACCCAGAGAGAAGGGAAGTGATCATCTCCTGAGAAAGGCCTTAGGGGTGCTAATGTAACAAATACCTAAAAATGAGTTAGTGGCTTTGCAGTTGGGTTATGGGTAGAAGCTGCAAGGGTTTGAAGTTCATGTGAGCAAAAGCCTAAATTGCCTTGAAAAGACTAGTGGTAAGAATATAGATCCCCTTCATGGATTACAGCCTTGTCGTGGTGAAGGGGCTTATGTGACTCAACGAAGCTATGAGCCATGCCATGCAGGGTCACCTAAGATGGACGAGTCATGGTTAAGAGCTATAACAAAATGTGATTCTGGGAGTGATCAGATGGAAAGGAGGAATATCTTATTGGAAACTGGAAGAAAATCGGTCCTTGTTATAGAGTGGCAATGAGTGTGGCTGAATTACATCCCAGTGTTTTCATGGAAAATCAGAAGTGGAAAGTGATAAACTTGGTTACTTAGCTGTAGAGATTTCAAAGCAATGTGCTGCAGATGTAACCTGATTTCTTCTTACTGCTTACAGTACAATGAGAGAGGAGAGAGACAGAGACAGATAGAAGGAATTGCTAAGTCGAAAGGAACCAGAACTTGAAGATTAGGGAATTCTCAGCCTATGGATATTGCAAAAAAATAAGAAAACATGTTCTGGAGAGAACACCAAAGTTGTGGCTGGAAAATCATTTGATAAAGAGATCATGAGTGTGACTCGCAGATTTAATCAGCCATCTCAGTAGAAGCCAGGAATAGAGATGGGATTTTTTATACATATCACCCAGTTCTGTTCATTGAAAAGATCTCTAAGCAATAGGGCAGTAGTTATCAGACAGCTACACAGTGTTCTTTAAAACCATTTTTTACCAAATGGAGACATGGTTGATTTCAGGTTTTAGGTCAGGAATTGTGCAAATGAGTCTGGAACATCTGTTTGCAACAAATGACAATAAAGATATCAAGACTTACTAGGGTCAAGTTCAAAGGACTCAGGAGCCAACCTGAAGAGACTTTCATTGGCCAAAGATGAGACAATTCAAGCTTCAATGAGTAGAATCAATTGCAATGAACTAAATCATTAGATATGTTTAACTACTTGAGTTGGTGATAATAATAAAAAAAAACAAGGCAATCATCTTTGGGACATGATAGGGAACCAATTCATTATCTTCCAAACTGGTAAAGAAAAAAATTTCAAGCATTTATTCCATCTTGCCTGTATGAACAGTACCACTGAATATCAAATACTACATGAAAGGAAGCATCTCTTTGTAAAATAATTCTAGCTAATAAATGAAAAAATAGTACTATTAGAACATCACAGTTTTGGAATCCGCACAGGTGTTTCAAAAGTGTAAAAGGACAGGAAAATATCGTAAAGGTCTGAGGTTAGGCTTTCAATTCTTTAATCAATTTATCCCAACTCCACTATGCCTAGCTGTGTGGTTTTGAGCAAAACACCCTCTTAGTGCTTCAATTCCCTCCCCGGTAGAGCGGAGTCCCTGAATCCTTCCTCGCAGCGCAGTGTGAGACTAAATATGTTTCATGAATGGACACGTGCAGACACACAGCCAACACGCAGAACACGCTGGGTATTTTCTGCCTCCGATACAGTTCTACGTCATTCTCTCTTTTTCTTTTCTTTCTCTCTTCTGGCCGCACTGGGTTTTTGTTGCTGCGTGTGGACTTTCTCCAGTTGTGATGAGCTGGGGCTACTTCTCAGTTATGGTGGTTTCCTACAGTGAAGCGTGGGCTCTAGGGTGCACAGGCTCAGTAGTTGTGGCCCATGGGCTTAGCTGCCCTGCAGTATGTGGGATCTTCCCGGACCAGGGATCGAACCTATGTTCCCTGCATTGGCGGGCGGATTCTTAACCACTGGACCACCAGGGCAGTTCCCATTCTTTCTTTGGAAAGCTCTCTACAGTCTGTCCTTTCCCAAGCCAGGCCCCCACCATTCACATCTGGAGGCTACAGATGGAGGCACCATGATAGAACAGGAAGAGCACAAGCTTTGGGGTTGGACAAATGCGGGTTTTTCTTCTGCTTCCATCACTGACTTCCTTACTCAAGTCACGGCCTGAGTTATTCCTCACCTCTAACGCAGGGGAAATGCAGAGCCTGCCTGGCAATACAGGGAGGCAGAAGGGAGGTACTCACGCTAGGCTCCTAACACTCAGCCTGGCACAGGAAGAGTCTTGAGTATGTGGCAGTTCTTCTCCTTCCTGCCTCCTCCTTCCCACCAATTCTAGATTAATGCTGCTGAGTAGCTGCTTTTATTAGCTTATTCTCTAATGAAAGATCTTCAGATGACTTCCACCTATGTGCAAAGTTGACAAATCTGCCTTCACTTTTAGACTTTTAGACTCCTCTGCATCAGCGATGGATACCTGGGCTGCCAACGTGAGAAGGACCCCAAGGCTCTGTGCAGGCTCCGTGGGGAAAAGGGTGATCATTTCACCATGTCTAACACAGCTCTGCAAGAGATATCTCTGCCTCCTTTACCTGCTATAATGTCAAGCACTTTACCTAGGCCCTCTAGATTCCCATTGTCGGGCCCTCACAGCTCCATCCATGCCCTTCTCGGACTTTTCTCAAGGATCCTGCCTCGCTCCTGGCAGGTCCATTGCCTGGGCACTGTTCTCCATTCAGCATCACCCCCACCTCCAGAGTTTTCATGAATACCCTCTCCCAATACCTGCTGCATGCTATCACCTGTGAGACTAAGAGAACCAGCGGGTGCTGTCCACACTGAATGCAGCTACTTATTGCAGAGAAGCCCCTCCGGCCCCTGTCCACGTCCTCAGGCCCACCCCCCCCCACCCCACCAGCCCAGAGGCACCCCTCCACCTTTGATAGGCCACAAAATAGGTCACGTTCTGGGGGTTTCCAGGCCCTGGGAGCCACGTCAGGTACACACTGAAGTCCCGGGAGAGCAGCGTCACATTCTGGGGAGGGGCCAGGAGGGGCCGCCCTGTGGAGGAGAAAGAGGTCATGAAGCCTGGAGCCATTCTGAGCTGAAGAGTGGCATGGCAGGCAATCGGGTGCTTGCTCAGTTTAAGAAACAGGCATTATCTGGGGTGGCTGAAGCAGACGGGATGTGATGTAGGCTGGGGACCCAGGGGGCATGATTCCAGTTATAGCTGTGTGACCTACAGCCCCTTCCCCTCCTTAGACCTCAGCAGCCCATCTGTGCCAGGTTGGGAAGCCCACCCTGGCACTTGATTCCAGCAAAACAGCACAGAGCAGGACCATCTGATAGATCCCTGGACTTCAGAGGGAATGGCCCCGAGGGTCTCATGGAATGGAGGCTCTGTCCTGTCCTCGCCATGTCCCCAGCGTCTGCCTGCAAAGGTCCCTATGCACACAGTAAGTGCACAGTGAAATCTGTTGAGTGAATGAATGAATACTGTGAGGACTTGGATTATCCCTAAGGCCACCTAACTGCTGTCCCTGCTTCCAGCCTTGTCTCCTCAATCCATATGGCATGTGGCAGCAAGGGTTAAAATGAAAGTCAGATCATGTCACCCTTTTGCTTTAAAGCCCCAGTGGCTTCTGTTTCACTCAAGGTAAAACCAAAGTCTTTGCCGTCACCCACAGGACCCTACCCAGTCTGACCCAGGACGCCCCAGGACTCTGTCCCCTCCAGCCACACTGGCCCCTTCCTGTTCCTAGAGCGTGATGGGCCTGCACTCACCTCCAGGCCTTTTCACAAGCTGTCCCTTCTGCCTAGACTGTTCTCCCCCTGGATATTCCATCTGGCTCACTTCTTTGCTTCCTTCACATCTCTGCTCAGATGTCACCGTCCCAGTGGCTCTTTCCCTGATCGCCTCTAACTTGCCCCTAACTTCCCTCCTTGGCACTTCTTCCTTCTCACTGCTCATCTTCTGAAATATGCATCTGCTTACACAGCTGCCCAGTTCCCGCCCTTCCCTTGCTCTCAGAATAAAGTCCATGCTCCTTATCAGGGTACGTGAAGCCCTGCCCAGGTTGGCCTGGCCATCTCGTTGACATCTTCCTGACAGCTCACCAACACACCTCACCAGGCTGCAACCAATCTTCCTTCCCACCCTTCTCAAACCACTCCATTCCTCGGTGTGTCCTTGAACCCAAGCGTCCTTGACAGCGTGGTATTCGCCATCTAATCTTTTCAACACTTGATTCAAATGTCACTTCCTCCGGGGAGTCTTCCTGACATCTTTCAGAAGTGGTGGCGATGCTGCTGCTGCTAGTGATAGCAGCTAATGTGTATTGTGTCCTAACTATGTGCCAGGCGCGATGCAAACTATGTTATCTGCACTTTCTCCTTCAATCTGCCCCACATCTCCAGGAGGCAGGTACTAATTGTGAGCATCACATTACAGATGAGGAAACTGAGGCCCCCTCAGCTAATAAGTTGCAGAAATGGAATTCAAATCCATGCAGGCCTAGTCAATCCCAAAGTCTGAGCTCTTTTTTTTTTTTAATTTATTTTTATTTTTGGCTGAGGTCTTCATTGCTATGGGAGGGCTTTCTGTAGTTGTGGGGGCTGGGCTCTTTGTTGTGGTGAGTGGGCTTCTCATTGCCTTGGCTTCTCTTGTTGCGGCAAACTGGCTCTAGGGCACGAAGGCTTCAGTGGTGGTTCACTGGCCTAGCTGCTCCGAAGCATGTGGAATCTTCCCCAACCAGAGATTGAACCCATGTGCCCTGCACTGGCAGGTGGATTCTTAACCACTGGACCACCAGGGAAATCCCCAAAGTCTGAGCTCTTGATCACACTTCCTCCCCTAGGTTCTCATGGGGCCTGTTGTTCTTCAGCCACGAAGTCATGTTCAGCTCTTTACGATTCCATGGATTGCAGCATGCCCAGCTTCCCTGTCATATCTCCCGGGGTTTGCACAAACTCATGTCCACTGAGTCAGTGATGCCATCCAATCATCTCATCCTCTGTTGTTTTGTTTTCCTCCCACCCTCAATTTTTCCCAGCATCAGGGTCTTATCCGAAAAATGAGTCAGTTCTTTGCATCAGGTGGCTAAGGTATTGGAGCTTCAGCTTCAGCATCAGTCCCTCCAGTGAATATTCAGGGTTGATTTCCTTTAGGATTGACTGGTTTGATCTCCTTGCTGTCTAAGGGAGTCTCAACAGTCCTCCAGCACCACAATCCAAAAACATCAATTCTTTGGCGTTCAGCCTTCTTTATGTGAGCTTAACTCTCATATCCGTACATAACTACTGGAAAAACCATAGTTTTGACTAGACGGACCTTCGTTGGCAAAGTGATGTCTCTGCTTTTTAATATGCTGTCTAGGTTTTTCAGAGCTTTTCTTCCAAGAGGTAAGCGTCTATTAATTTTGTGGCTGCAGTCACCATCTGCAGTGATTTTGGAGCCCAAGAAAATAAAATCTGCCACTGTTTCCACTGTTTCCATCTATGTTCAGCATTATTCTTCCAATATCTGTGGCTCATTACTGGTCAAGAACATCTCTCGATCACTGCATGCCAGAGGTTTCAAAGAGGGCTACAACTCTACTCCTGCCGTTTAGGTGCTCATGATCCCATGGAGAATTCACATGCGCCGGGTCACATGCGCCGTGATAGATATCCATACAGTTTACACAAGGGCACCAGGGAGGGAGGGACCCATTCTGCTGATGGCCCTCGGTTCAGCCCCACACCCCTGCCCTTTTGGGCTCCTGCTCTCACCCCAACCTGTGTCCTCTCGTTGGAACTGTATCACCTGGATGCTGCTGCTGACACTGCTCCCCGTTTCTGGACTTCCCAGCAGGTGGCCCACAGGAGGCCAAAATCTGTCTCCAAGTGGCTTATCTGAGAACAGGCCTCACATCTGAGCTGGGCCACAGTGGAGAACTAGCAGCCAGCAGTTGCCCTCGAGGTGCTCAGTCGCTCCATGGTGTCTGACTCTTTGTGACCCTGGACTGTAGCCCGCCAGACTCCTCTGTCCATGGATTTCCCAGGCAAGAATACGGAGGTGGGTTGCCATTTCCTTCTCTGGGGGATCTTCCCGACCCAGGGATCAAACCTGTGTCTCCTGCACTGGAAGGCAGATTCTTTACCACTGAGCCCCCTGGCAATCCCAGTTGCCCTCCACTGAGCCTTCAAAGGGTGCCAGGCACAAGGGTGGAGTTCAGTCAAATCCGCATTCAATGAAAACCTCATTCAGTCCTCAGGACAAACTATTCTGTGGTGTAGGCGTCACTCCCCTTCCATAGAGACAGAAGAGGCTATATACCCATTAAGACAGAAGGGGCTACACACCCATTGCACAGTAATAGTTTAAGAGCTACAAGAGCCCTTGGATATAATCTAATATTAATGTCAAAAGCCAATATTTGTCTGAGCAACTTCTTTGTGTTGGGCACCACATTATTCTAGTTAAGTGTCACAACCCAACTGCCTGAGACTACACACCCATTGTGTGTGGGAGCCAGGATTAGAACCTGGATTCAGCTTTGCTTCATCCTAAACCTTCGCACCACAACTTGTGTTCTGTACATTAAATATTCATCGAGTGTAAGGAGAGCTAGGGCTAGACAGCAGAACTATGGAGTTTGGTGGTGAAAAGGGGAGTACAGAGGACCCCCTCCGCTCCCACCACGTAGGTACCCTATTCCTCATCAGCTGCCGTAACACTGCTGTGAAGGAACCAGGAGCTGGGGCGTCCCTGGACTGACCCAGGTAGAAGGACCAGCCGCCTGCCCCACAGCCAAAGCTGGCCATGCTCACTTCAGCCTCAGGCTTCTCTGTTCTGTGTGTCTCACCAATGCCTCCCTTCTGGGGTAATTCCCTTAACTTCTCTGAGCCTCAGTTTCTCCATCTGAAAAGGGAGAAAATACTACCTACATTGTAGGACAGTTGGGTTGCAACGCTTAACTAGAATAATGTGGTGCCCAGCACAAAGACGATGCTCAGACACATGTTGGCTTTTAACATTAATATTAGATTATGTCCAAGGGCCCTTCTAAGCTCTTGAACTATTAGTCTAGGATCAGGGCGATATCCTGGGGCCAATCTGGGGTCCTTCTCCCTGGATTGGCTGCGGTTTGGTAGTTGGATCCCAACCACCCAAGGTATTTTGCACCCTGTCACCTTATTTACTAGCGAGGGTGCAGGAAAAAAAAAAGGTGACTTGTTAAAACGGTAGCACAGCTTAGACTAAGCGGGTGCTCCTTCCCCTCAGGCTTGGGTGGAACTTTTGACACCCTGAGTTGGGAGGAAGGGGAGGGGAGGGAACCCCCCCAACCCCTCCACAGCCCCCAACACCCCCACCCCCACCCCCGACGCCTGTCCCCCGGCCAGCGAGGGCAAGGCACTTCAGCTTGGTTTCCTGTCCAATGAGGGTCAAGTGTGGTGGTATTCACGCAGCGGACAGGGCTTTTAGGAAACCTTAAAAAGCGCTTTATAAACAAATGCAGCTGACTTTTGAACTGTATCTATTTTTCTCTGTTCACCTGGGGCTGCGCTGGCACTAGGAAACTGGATCAGGTCCTTCCCGTAAAGGAATTTCAGACTCGAGTCTGTTCAGTCCCCGGTTAGAAGAAAACTGGTGGTGGCGGGTTGGAGGAGGCGGGGAGAATGGGCTCTGCCGATTCGCACGACCAGGGTTACCCCGCACAGACCTCTGCCCGGCCACTCCCTCCCTGGGTCCGTATGAAGGTGGGTGCAGACCGGATGGAGCGCTCCCGCGGCCCCGCGCCTGCCCGGCGGCCCCCCGCCCTTACCTGGAGCGGACTGCAGCAGACACAGGAGCAGGGGGGCCCAGCGTCGGGCCCCCGTCATGCCGGTCCTCCCACGGCCCCGGGTGGGACCGGGTAGGCCTCCCACTCCTCTGGCCTCCTGGTTCACACCCGGCAGGTGATGCGACCGGCAGCCAATAGGAGGCCGAGCCGCGGGCCCGCCCCTCCGAGGGCGGAGCCTGGGAGGCTCCAGGGGCTTCCCCTGGGGCCGCCCCGCTCAAACCCTCCAGGAGCTCCTCAAAGCCTCTACTTCGTTTTTTTCTGCCTGATCCGGGAGAGGGGTTGGAGTCGGGGGGCGATCAGTAAATCCGCCTATGGAGGGAGGGGAGAAGAGGAAAACTGTTCATAGTTAATAACCACAGGAATTTCAACACGGGACTTGAAACAGGACGAACTAGTTCAGGGCCAATTTAAGAACGTAGCCCCAGACACCACTGGTTGTATCCGGGCGCGTTCCAAGTGCCAGGTTCCAGGTCAAGCACTTTGGCCGGTTATTTACTTTAATTCTAGCGACAAACGGGGGCGGGGTCTGTCCTGTTATTCTTTACATCCTTCACGCTGGAGTGACAGCTTCCAGAGCTTCCTCGGCATGTTCCCAGGAACACTGGTCCCTCTGATGCCAAAGCCTGTGGCGTGGTACCTGTCACTGGAACAGTAATTGCTTCCAGACAATGGAACAAGCCTCACCACAGAAGAGTCTACAGTCATTAAAAAAGATGTTGCCAAGACATACATAGTCACTCGGGGATGTTTACTCAGTAGCAGAAAAGCAAGTACCAAAATATGAGCGCTTTAAAAATCTGTGTGCCTATAAGCATTTGTGAGCTTCCCAGGTGGCAGGAGTGGTAACGTATCTGCCTGCCTACTCAGGAGATGCAAGAGACTCAGGTTCAACCCGTGGATCGGGAGGATCCCCTAGAGTAGGAAATAATGGCCCGCTCTGGTATTATTGCCTGGAAAATTCCATGGACAGAGGACCCTAGCGGGCTACAGTCCATGAGTTTGCAAACAGTCGGATATGACTGAGCAGGAACACACACATAGGCATAGAGAGATTTGGAAGGGTATAACACCAATATGTTCCAGTAGTCACGTATGGATGTGAGAGTTGGACTATAAAGAAAGCTGAGCACCGAAGAATTGATGCTTTTGAACTGTGGTGTTGGAGAATACTCTTGAGAGTCCTTTGGACTGCAAGGAGATCCAACCAGTCATGCTAAAGGAAATCAGTTCTGAATATTCATTGGAAGGACTGATATTGAAGCTGAAACTCCAATACTTTGGCCACCTCGTTGGAAGAGACCCTGATGCTGGGAAAGATTGAAGGCAGGAGAAGGGGATGACAGAGGATGAGATGGTTGGATGGCATCACTGACTCAATGGACATGAGTTTGACAAAGCTCTGGGAGATGGTGAAGGACAGGGAAGCCTGGTGTGCTGCAGCCCATGGGGTCGCAAAGAGTGGGACAGGACTGAGCAACTGAACTGAACTGTACTGAGCACCAATATGTTAGCCTTTGTTATCTCCCAATGGTGAGGATTTTTTTTTTTAAGTTTTCTTCTTTCTGTTTATGTCTAACTTCTAAAGTTAAGTAATTAAATTAATCCAAAACTAATTTCTAATTAATATATATTGCTTTTCGAACAAGAAAAGTCACTTGTATTCTAAAGAAAAACCATACCTCTCCTTTATGAACTCTGTTGTTTTCTGTTCTTCCACAATTCTCAAAGAAGGTTTTGTTTCCTCTTTACAGATGAGGAATCTGCCATTCTGAGAACCTTGAGAGCTCATGCAGGTGCTGAACTCCGGATTCAGTCCCAGGCCTGTCTGACTCCATGGCTACACTGCCTCTGGGTAACTGCTTTGTTCATTCTCTGGGTCTCAGTAATGGGCCTGGTAACTGTTGATCAGTTGTGACCAAGCCCATGAACTAGGACCAATGATGTTGCAGAGAGAATTCTGGGGCTCATTTGATTGTGTTCCAGCAGTTCTTGGGAGAGAGAATGCATCTTCTGGGGACCTGGTTGCCCTGTATTTGTCCCTGGGTGCAGATGTTCAGACATTTCAGGAGACTTCTGGGATTTGCATCATGTATTGAATTCAATCAGCACTTCTTAACATGGGTTCACAGAAGCCATGTCCAGACCTCAAAGGTGAGCAAGATAGAAGCAGTCTCATCTGGGAGCATACTTAAGTATCTTTGAATCGTCCCTGGAACTGTGGCTTCATCTGACCAACTGCAGTTCTTTCAGACCCAGAACCCCACTGAACTGGGAGCAGCTTAGCAGGGGGCACAGAAGTGTCTTCCTTTGCCACCTGTTCCACATGTGTGGCTCATCTGAATCTGGCACCTGTTCTTTTTGACAAAATCTGCCACATGCTTGCTTTCCCTTGTTCTCTTTCTCCCCACCCCATAATTTCAAATTAGGAAGTTGTGTGTCTGAATGCCTTGCTGCAACTGTTCGAAAGGACATTTTGTGACCACAGAGGTCGGGTAAGTTGCATCTCTCGAAGTGTTAAAAGACCTCATCTTGAGAAAAAAGAAAGATGAAAGAGAAAATCTCAGCTAGTTTCCACGACCTAGCCTCTATGTAGGTCCTCAGGGAGCTGCTTCCGTGTCTTTCCAGTATCTCAAACACTGATTATAAGTCCATTCTGGAGTAAACTGAGTGTGTCTCTATCGAGATCTCTTTACCTAAAACAGCATTCAATAGCATTACTCTATATTGGAGTCCTTATTATGCACGAGGCACTTCAGTCTACATGTATTATAGTCTTTAGTACACACAGCAATCCCATGAGGTGGGTGTCAATATCTCTTTTAACTGATGAAACTGAGAGCTTGCACTGCTTGCCCAGGGTCACACAGTGGATTAGTGATGGGGCTGGCATTCGGATCTCAGTCTGACCTGTGGGTTTAAAACTTCTTCTACTCAGCCCCCTGATGGTTAAGGGCAGACGAAAATAAAATGCCCCGATCTTGATCACTTCCTGATTTGCAAAGATCATTAGCACTAAACTTACGAGTGCTGGGATACCAGCTTCCTCTTTGGTGAAAGAAGAGGTGCTGGTAAGTGTTTAAGGACTGGGTCTCTGGGGGCAGGGGAAAGCCCTGCTTGGTAGCACTTGCCAGTTTCTGTGGTATAAATACCTCCATCACGGTCAATTTCAGTTTGACGTCGCTGAATACAAAGTTGGGAAGAAATGCACACTGTGGGCTCTTCTGAGTCTGTGGTAGCCAGCTTCTACACAACACATGGTGGGTGGAAGAACCAGAACTGAGCTTCTCCATGTTTTGAACAAACCATATCTCAAGACCTAAGTGGCCCATAGGGATCGTGTTGAAGTCTCTGGTCCAGACTTATGATCCCTTACGTGGCAGTCAAACGCTTTTACAGCGGGAGCTTCCACTGACCTTTTGAACCTCCCTCAGGTTCTCTGTTCTCCACCCACACAGAGAGTCCTCCTGGAGCCTCTCTCTGTCTCTCTCTCTCCTTCCTCCTCTCGCTCTCACTCTAATTCTCACTCTCTCTCATCTTTCAAATACTGTGCCCAGGATTCCCTTCCTCAGCTTATCTCCCCCAGAGTCTTTTAGTCTTTTAGCCAGTTCCTATTCTTGCTTCCTGTCTCAGCTCATGAGTCACTTTCTCAGGGAACTTTCCTTAACCCTTGACTTTGATTTGTTCTCAGTCCTCAAACATGTTTCCTTTGGCAGTACTAATCACCATTTCATAGAAATCATTTTTGTACCTTTAATATTTCTTTGCCTGGATATATCCTCACAGCTTAGCACATAGTAGGTATTCAATGATGAGTAACAGGCTTTATTTTTTCTTAACTTTTTATCTTATATTGGAGTACAGCTTATAACAATGTTGTGATCATTTCAGGTGGACAGCAAATGGACTCAGTCATGCATATATGTGTATCCATTTCCCCCCAAATTCCCCTCCCATCCCAGGCTGCCAGATAACATTGAGTGGAGTTCCCTGTGCTACACAGTAGGTCCTTGTTAGTCATCCATTTTAAATAGAGCAGTGTGTTCATGTCGATCTCAAACTCCCTAACTATCCCTTCCCCCCATTTTTCCCACTCAGCAACCATAAGTTTGTTCACAAACAGACTTTTAATGTCTGGAGTTCAGGCAACACATTTCCAGATGCCTGAGACAACTCAGCCCCACTCCTGGCTCTTAGCTGGCACATGGTAGTTACTCTATAAATGTTCATTAAGCTGTACTTGGCGTATGACTCATAACTGAAAGACCTCAGTATCTCTTCTGAAAGTATGATTTCACAGTCATGCCTTGCTCCATAGATGGGATTTTATAATCACACCTCTTCTATGGACTCCGAGACTGATTTGCATAAATCCACATTACTGTACAAGGAGTTACACCTTTCTTCTTTCCTTCCTGCTTCCAGGATCCAGCAAGGTTGGATCAGGATCTGTGGACATTGGAAAATGCTGATGAGGAGGAAAAAGCTAAGAGCCAACTGGGCCTTAGGTGTTTGGAGAAGAAAGAAGCAAATTTAGGAGCCAGTCGCGGTGACTATGAGATGAGAGAGATGGAGAAAATAGATTTTAAAACTTTTTGTTCTGTGTTGGGACTGGAATCTCTTTTGGCATTTTCAAGAGACTAAAGATATTAAATGTTTGAAACTATTGTTGTTTTGTCTGTTGTTTTTGTTGCTCTTGCTGTTTTAATGCAATTCCAGGCAGGCCTCAGAACAAAGACAGAAAGTCCAGTTTTGTATATGGTAGTATTCAGTTCAGCTCAGTTCAGTCGCTCAGTTGTGTCTGACTCTTTGCGACCCCATGAATCGCAGCACGCCAGGCCTCCCTGTCCATCACCAATTCCCGGAGTTCACTGAGACTCACGTCCATCAAGTCAGTGATGCCATCCAGCCATCTCATCCTCTGTTGTCCCCTTCTCCTCCTGCCCCCAATCCCTCCCAGCATCAGAGTCTTTTCCAATGAGTCAACTCTTCGCATGAGGTGGCCAAAGTACTGGAGTTTCAGCTTTAGCATCATTCCTTCCAAAGATATCCCAGGGCTGATCTCCTTCAGAATGGACTGGTTGCATCTCCTTGCAGTCCAAGGGACTCTCAAGAGTCTTCTCCAACACCACAGTTTAAAAGCATCAATTCTTCGGCACTCAGCTTTCTTCACAGTCCAACTCTCACATCCATACATGACCACTGGAAAAACCATAGCCTTGACTAGATGGACCTTTGTTGGCAAAGTAATGTCTCTGCTTTTGAGTATGCTATCTAGGTTGGTCATAACTTTCCTTCCAAGGAGTAAGCGTCTTTTAATGGTAGTATTACTTAAAACTTTTTTCAATGGTAGGAATAGAAACCCTGAACTATCTTAAGCCAAAAGGGAATTCTGCAGGCTCACCAGATTGGGAAATTCAAGAATGGATGTAGCTTTGAGAAGGCTCTGGCAGAAAAAGATTCTGATTGGCTTGGCTTGGGGCAGGTGCTATTCCCCGAGCCAACCAGTGTGGTCAGGATCAGTTCAGTCACTCAATCATGTCCGACTCTTTGCGATCCATGGACTGCAGCACGCCAGGCTTCCCTGTCCATCACCAACTCCTGGAGCTTGATCGAACTCATGTCCATTGAGTCAGTGATGCCATCCAACCATCTCATCCTCTGTCATCCCCTTCTCCTGCCCTCAATCTTTCCCAGCATCAGGGTCTTTTCAAATGAGTCAGCTCTTCAAGTTAGGTGGCCAAAGTATTGGAGTTTCAACGTCAACATCAGTCTTCCCAATGAACACTCAGGACTGATCTCCTTTAGCATGGACTGGTTGGATCTCCTGTCAGTCCAAGGGACTCTCAAGAGTCTTCTCCAACACCACAGTGCAAAAGCATCAGTTCTTGGGCACACAGCTACAAAACAATAGGGATGGGGTGGTGGTTGGGAATGGGGCTCATGGGGCAGGCTAATTGACTAGTCTGGGTAGTGTACCCTCCCCTGGGGTGTGAGGCATGAATGGAACACCCTGATTGACAGCCCGTCCAACCACGTGGAGGTGGTGAATGGGCAGTTCCCCAAAGAATGGATGTGGAGGAGATAGCACATTTCCACTACAGAGGGTTACATGTGAGGAGACCTCAGAGATCATCCACAGCAACTTCCTACCCCGGAAATGTAGGCATTCAGACATGGCTTGGAATTCTCCAGTGCTGAATCCTTTGGGGCTGCCAATTCTGTTTCTGAACAGTTCCATGTAGGAAATTTTCTCTTAAATTGATCTACCACCTTGTAATTTTTCACTTGTCCTCTAGCTCTTCCTTCTGGGGCCTCTCAAAATAAAACAAAGCCCTCCTTTCCATGTCAACTTTTCAAATGTTATCTCTGGAACCTTCTTATTGGATGGTGTTGGGGTGACAGCTAGTTTTCTAGGGGTAAAAGCATCAGTCTGGAAATCTGGGGACCTGAGTTCCAGCCCCCATTCTGCCTTTAACACAGAATTGTGGCCATCTTGGGAGCAGGTGTACACTGTTCCCATATTATAGATGATTATACCCCAAATTCATATGTTGAAATCCTGACCCCCAAAGTGATGCAGTTGTGAGATGGGGCCTTTAGGAGGTAATAAGTTCATGAGGATGGAGTCCTCGTGAATGGGATTAGCACTCTAAGAAGAAGAGACACAAGAGAGATCATTTTCCTCTTGGCCATGTGGGGGTAAGAGAAGAAGACTTCTGCTGTCAGCAGACTGTGAAGAGCAATCTCAGCAGGGACACAATTGGCTGACAAATTGGCTGACACCTTGAACTAACCTCTGGTAGCTTAGCTGGTAAAGAATTTGCCTGCAACACAGGAGACCCAGTCCGATTCCTGAGTCAGGAAGATCCGCTGGAGAAGGGAACGGCTACCCACTCCAGTATTCTGGCCTGGAGAATTCCATGGGGTAGTCCATGGGGTTGCAAAGAATTGGACATGACTGAGTGACTTTCACTTGGAACTTTCCAGCCTCCAGAACCATGAGGAAATAAATGTTGTTTAAGTCATCCAATCTGTGGTATTCTGTTATAGCAGCCTGAATTGACTAAGACAGATACTGAAGTAGGGAGAGGCAGGCTCAAGGTCCCACAGTTGGAAATGGGGAAGCTGCAATCTGCAGCCGGGACCACATGATTCCAAAGATTCCAGTTTTAACCACTCCATGGGCTTACACAAGTTACATCCTTTCTCGGGGCCTCGGTTTTCTCATCTGTAATTTGGGAACGTTAGTGTGCAATAGAATCACCCTGAGGGTTTGTTAAACCACAGATTGCTGGGGCTCATTCCCAGAGTGCCTGATTCTGTATTTCTGGGGTGGGGCCTGAGGATTTGCATTTTAACAAGTTCTCAGGTGCTGCCAGTCTGGATTCCACACTTTGAGAACCACCATAGTAATGGATTCCATCTCTAGCATACAGGTTGCAGGGTGGGAGAATTTTTTCCTTTCCATTTAGCTTAGCTTAGCTTAATCCTCTTTATATGCAGAGTACATCATGAGAAACGCTGGGCTGGAAGAAGCACAAGCTGGAATCAAGATTGCTGAGAGAAATATCAATAACCTCAGATATGCAGATGACACCACCCTTACGGCAGAAAGTGAAGAACTAAAGAGCCTCGTGATGAAAGTGAAAGAGGAGAGTGAAAAAGCTAGCTTAAAATTCAACATTCAGAAAACAAAGATCACGGCATCTGGTCCCATCACTTCATGGCAAATAGATGGGGAAACAGTGGAAACAGTGTTAGACTTTATTTTTTTGCCCTCCAAAATCACTGCAGATGGTGACTGCAGCCATGAAATTAAAAGACGCTTACTCCTTGGAAGAAAAGTTATGACCAACCTAGATAGCATATTCAAAAGCAGAGACATTACTTTGCCAACAAAGGTCCGTCTAGTCAAGGCTATCGTTTTTCCAGTGGTCATGTATGGATGTGAGAGTTGGACTGTGAAGAAAGCTGAGTGCCGAAGAATTGATGCTTTTAAACTATGGTGTTGGAGAAGACTCTTGAGAGTCGCTTGGACTGCAAGGAGATCCAACCAGTCCATTCTGAAGGAGATCAGCCCTGGGATATCTTTGGAAGGAATGATGCTAAAGCTGAAACTTTGGCTACCTGATGCGAAGAGTTGACTCATTGGAAAAGACCCTGATGCTGGGAGGGATTGGGGGCAGGAGGAGAAGGGGACGACAGAGGATGTGATGGCTGGATGGCATCACTGACTCGATGGACGTGAGTCTGGGTGAACTCTGGGAGTTGGTGATGGACAGGGAGGCCTGGCATGCTGCGATTCATGGGGTCACAAAAAGTCGGACATGACTGAGCGACTGAACTGAACTGAACTGAACTGAGTCCTTTTTATGGAGTAGGGCATGACAACCAACTCCAGTATTCTTGCCTGGAGAATCCCATGGACAGAGGAGCCTGGTGGGCTACACTCCATGTGGTCACAAAGAGTCGGACATGACTGAAGTGACTTAGGACACACAGTCCTTTTAAAATGGTGTGTGTGTGTGTGTGTGTGTGTGAGAGAGAGAGAGAGAGAGAGAGAGAGAAGGAGGGAGGGAACAATCAGCAGGAATTTTGCTCTACAATAAAATTAATTGGAGGGAAATTCAAGAAGTAGGTAAACAAATGGGGATAATGTGGAGCTGATGCTCATCTTTGAAGAGAAACAAAAGGAACAGGCTCAGAATCTTATAGGTTTTCTGAGTATGATAATTCCACTTATTGATCACCTACTATGTATCAACTGCCTTCTCTACTTTATCAAATCTACTTCTTACAGCCAGTCTATAAGGTAAGTATCAATACTGATGCTTTGCCAGTGAGAAACTGAGGTTCAGAAAGGTTAAGAATCTGAGCTTATGCGTGTGTAGTAAGGTTCAGCTGCTGTGGAACACATTCTGGTGGTTCCTCAAAATGTTATGTATAGAGTGATGATATGACTCGGCAATTTCACTCTGGGGTATACAGCCAAGAGAACTGAAAACGTTTCCACTCAAACACTGCATACGAATGTTCAGAACAGCATTTATCTGTAGTCACCAAAAAGTGGAAGCAGCCCAACTTTCCAACAACTGGTGGAAGTATAAACAAAATGTGCTATATCCATACAGCAGAATACTATCCAGTAATGAAAGGAATTGCGTATTGATACAAACTACAAGGGTGAACTTTGCAAACATTATGCTAAGCAAAAGAAAGGGAAGTGAAGTCGCTCAGTCGTGTCCGACTCTTTGTGACCCTATGGACTGTATAGCCTATCAGGCTCCTCCATCCACGGGATTTTCCAGGCAAGAGTGCTGGAGTGGATTGCCATTTCCTTCTCCAGGGGATCTTCCCAACCCAGGAAGCCAGGAATCGAACCCGGATCTCCCGCATTGCGGGCAGACGCTTTACCGTCTGAGCCACCAGGGAAGCCAAAAGAAGCCAGACACAAAAGGCCACGTGTTGTTTCTACGTGTATACTCCATTTACACGAAATGTCCCAAATAGGCAAATCTATAGAGACATTAAGTATATTAGTGATTGCCAGGGGCTGGGGAAGAGCAGGAGAATACAGGAGTGACTTTCGTGGTGGGTCCAGGCGTTTCTTTCCCAGGTAATGAAAATGTTCTGGAATTAGTGGTGATGTGCAAGGACTTTGTGAATATATTAAATACTGTACACATTAAAAGGGTGACTTTTATGGTAGGTGAATTCCACCTAGCAGCAGCAGCAGGGTTCCTAAGGGTACACAGAGAGAGGTGAAGTTGGGAATTGAATGCAGGGGGTTATGGCAACCTGGAAGGAGCCCATGGCTAAGGACCTTGGATCAACCATTAAACTTAGGTAAGGCCCCTCCTTCATCCCTTCTGACCTCAACCTCCTCTGCAGCAGGGTAAGGGGGTGGGATCCCGCAGGGACCTGAGGCCAGAAGACTCCAAGTGTCAGTTCAGTTCAGTCGCTCAGTCGTGTCTGACTCTTTGCAACCCCCTGTACTGCACCACGCCAGGCCTCCCTGTCCATCATCAACTCCCAGAGCTTACTTAAACTCATGTCCACTGTATCAATGATACCATCCAACCATCTCATCCTCTGTTGTCCCCTTCTCCTCCCCTGCCTTCAATCTTTCCCATCATCAAGGTCTTTTCCAAGGAGTTAGTTCTTCGCATCAGGTGGCCAAAGTATTGGAGTTTCAGCTTCAGCATCAGTCCTTCCAATGAATGTTCAGGACCGATTTCCTTTAGGATGACTGGTTGGATCTCCTTGCTGTCCAAGGGAGTCCAGTCCAGTGCCCTTGGACTGCAAGTGTGGGGCTGCCTCACTGGACCGCCCCGGCGGCTGAGGCGGGCACAGCGGGAGTCGGGGAGAACGGGCAGGACCGCTCTCTTCCCAGAACCCCCTCCCTTTTCCTGTAAGAACAGCCTGGCTCCTTCCAAACCTGCCGGTAACGCTCTTTCCCGGCTGCGGTTCCCAGGTGTGCTGGGCTCCGGGGGCGTGCAAGGGCCAACGCTGCGCCTGCCCACGCCCAACGTGCGCCTGCCGAGACCTGGCGGCCTGCTTGCTCCTTCCGGGAAAGTGCAGGCGGCCGTGCCAGGCCGACACCTGCGGCCCCGATTTGCGCGTGTCAGCCCGAGCCTCTGCTTCCAGCGGCTTCCTCCGTCTGCCCCCTTTCTCGTCTGCCTGTCCTGGCCGACAGACTGTGCGCTCCGTCCTCCTGGGGACTCCTCCCTCCCTCTCTTCCTTAATTACTTAATCCTTTCCTTCCTTTTTCCTCTTTCTTGTATCTCTTCTTAATAATGAAGTTTTAATTACACCGCAATAGATGGTACGTTTTCCTTTTAATGCATAATCCTCTGTCCTTTCTCCTCCCCTCCCCACCCCTCCACACATAGAGTAACTGAACAGTTTCGGTGTGATTTTTTATGAACCCACAGAAAATATGATATTGTGTGTCTCTGTATATGGTTTTTAATATATATTGTTTTCCATAAATTGTCCTAGTCTGCTTGCTTCTGGCATTTTTCTCTCAACAAGACTTTGTTGAGAACTTTACACATTGTTACATAGACCTTTTTTTCTCACTGTTGAAAGTATTTCATATTTCAGGCGGATGGCAACTGCAACAATAAAATTAAAAGACGCTTGATCCTTGGAAGAAAAGCTATGACAAACCTTGACAGCATATTAAAAAACGGAGACATCACTTTGCTGACAAAGGCACCTATAAACAAAGTTATGGTTTTTCCAGTAGTCATGTTTGGATGTGAGAGTTGAACCATAAGAATTGATGCTTTTGAATTGTGGTGCTGGAGAAGACTCTTGAGAATCCCTTGGACTGCAAGGAGATCCAACCAGTCAATTCTAAAGGAAATCAACCCTGAATATTCATTGGAAGGACTGATGTTGAAGCTGAAGCTCTAACACTTTGGCCACCTGATACAAAGAACTGACTCACTGGAAGAGACCCTGATTCTGGGAAAGATTGAAGGCAGGAGGAGAAGGAGACGACAGAGGATGAGACCGTTGGATGGTATTACTGATTCAATGGACTTGAGTTTGAGTAAACTCTGGGAGACAGTGAAGGACAAGGAAGCCTGTCATGCTGCAGTCTGTGGAGTCCCAAAGAGTCGGACATGACTTAGCCAATGAACAACAACAAAGAATTTTATGGTCTGGATGTGCCATGTTTTATTTAACTGATCTCTAATTGTTGGATATTTAGGGTGTTTTGGAAAAGGAGTACGTCAAGGTTGTATATTGTCACCCTGCTTATTTAGCTTATATGCAGAGGACAACATGAGAAACGCTGGGCTGGAATCAAGATTGTGGGAGAAATATCTATAACCTCAGATTTGCAGATGACACCACCCTTATGGCAGAAAGTGAAGAGGAACTCAAAAGCCTCTTGATGAAAGTGAAAGTGGAGAGTGAAAAAGTTGGCTTAAAACTCAACATTCAGAAAACGAAGATCATGGCATCTGGTCCCATCACTTCATGGCAAATAGATGGGGAAACAGTAGAAACAGTGTTAGACTTTATTTTTTTGCCCTCCAAAATCACTGCAGATGGTGACTGCAGCCATGAAATTAAAAGACGCTTACTCCTTGGAAGGAAAGTTATGACCAACCTAGATAGCATATTCAAAAGCAGAGACATTACTTTGCCAACAAAGGTCCGTCTAGTCAAGGCTATGGTTTTTCCAGTGGTCATGTATGGATGTGAGAGTTGGACTGTGAAGAAAGCTGAGTGCCGAAGAATTGATGCTTTTGAAGTGTGGTGTTGGAGAAGACTCTTGAGAGTCCCTTGGACTGCAAGGAGATGCAACCAGTCCATTCTGAAGGAGATCAGCCCTGGGATATCTTTGGAAGGAATGATGCTAAAGCTGAAACTCCAGTACTTTGGTCACCTGATGTGAAGAGTTGACTCATTGGAAAAGACCCTGATGCTGGGAGGGATTGGGGGCAGGAGGAGAAGGGGACGACAGAGGATGAGATGGCTGGATGGCATCACTGACTTGATGGACGTGAGTCTCAGTGAACTCCGGGAGTTGGTGATGGACAGGGAGGCCTGGCGTGCTGCGATTCATGGGGTTGCAAAGAGTCGGACACGACTGAGTGACTGAACTGAACTGAACTGAACTGAAATTATTCATGTTGACAAAACGCCTTGACAACACATTTATACACCACACATGCTTGGGCACGTGTTCCCTGGGAATAGATAACACAGAGTTATGTATCTGCTGGGTCAAAGGACGTGTACATTTCATGATTTAACAGATATGGCAAATTGCTCTTCACAAGGCTGAACCAATCTATTCCCCACCTGGAGTATACATGAGATTATCCTCTCCCTAACATCTTTGTCAATCTTTGCTTTCATCAAGCAAATTTTTTTTTTGCCAATAGTGTTTTCTTACTGTGGTGCTAATTTGCATTTGCATGGAGGTTATTTTGAAAGTCCAGGTTGCCAGTGTGGGGGAAGAACTCAGGAATCGGAGTTTGGTGGCCTGAATGCTAGACCCACTGTGTCATCATCTGCTGTGTGACCTTGAGCATGCCAGTCACCTCTCTGGTCCAGGCATGTTCACAGACACCATCTCTCTGCAATCTGTATTTCTCCTGCTGCCTGAGAAACTTGGTTATGAGTTTTCTTTCGGGTTCCCTGTTTCTTTGTCTCTGGGATCCAAGGTTTCTTGGTCCCCAAAGAGCCCATTCTTCCCTCTCTTCTCTCTACCAGGACTCTGAAATGCAAGGGTAAGGCACAGTGTCCAGAAGTTCTTGTTAGAATGCACATATGTGCCCACCAGTGGACAAATCTTCAACTTGTCCATTGCTCGCTGAATTCTGACCGGCTTTCAGCAGACAACAGGGGCAGGACGCCAGATAGAAAGGGCTTTATTTTTTCCTTTTGTAAAATTTCACTACGTTGCTGTTTTTCAGTCTCTAAGTTGTGTCTGCGGCCCATGGACTGCAGCACACTAGACTTCCCTATCCTTCCCTATTTTTGGAGTTTGCTCAAACTCATGTCCATTGAGTTGGTGATGCCATCTCGCCCCCTCTCCTCCTGCCCTCAATCTTTCCCAGCATTGAGGTCTTTTCCAATGAGCTGACTTTTCGCATCAGGTGGCCAAAGTATTGAAGCTTCAGCATGAGTCCCTCCAATGAATATTCAGGGTTGATTTCCTTTAGAGATTGACTAGTTTGATCTCCTTGCAGTCCAAGGGACTTTCAAGAGTTTTCTTCAACACCACAGTTCAAAAGCATCAGTTCTTTGGTGCTCAGCCTTCTTTATGGTCCAATTCTCATAACTGTACATGACTAACGAAAAAACTATAGTTTTGAGTATAGGTACCTTTGTTGGCAAAGTGATGTCTCTGCTTTTTAATATGCTGTCTAGGATTGTCATGTACTTCCCTTGTAGGGAGTCTGCCTGCAATGCAGGAGACCTGGGTTCGATCCCTGGGTTGGGAAGATACCTGGGAAAGGGAAAGGCTACCCACTCCAGTATTCTGGCCTGGAGAATTCCGTGGACTACATAGTCCATGGGGTTGCAAAGAGTTGGACACGACTGAGCAACTTTCACTTCACAGGTTTGTCATAATCCTTCCCAAGAGAAAGCGTCTCTTAATGTTGTGGCTGCAGTCACCACCTGCAGTGATTTTGGAGCCCAAGAAAAGAAAATCTGTTCCTGTTTTCATGTTTCCCCTATTTGCCATGAAGTGATGAGACCAGATGCCATGATGTTAGTTTTTTGAATGTTGAGTTTTAACTCAGCCTTTTCACTCTCCTCTTTCACCCTCATCAAGAAGCCCTTTAGCTCCCTTTTGCTTTCTGTCATTAGAGTTTTATCATGTGCATATCTGAGGTTGTTGATATTTCTCCCAGCAATCTTGTTTCCAGCTTATGATTCATCCAGCCTGGCATCTCTCATGATGTACTCTGCATATACGTTATTAATGAACACACAGGTCAACAGTATACAGCCTTGACGTACTCTTTTCCCAATTTTGAACCAGTTCATTGCTCTATGTCCGGTTATAACTGTTGCTTCTTAACCTGCATACAGGTTTCTCAGGAGACAGGTAAGGTGGTCTGGCAAGACACTTCAGTCGTGTCTGACTCTTTGGGACCCCATGGACTGCAGCTCGCCAGGCTCTTCTGTCCATAGGATTCTCCAGGCAAGAATACTGGAGTGCGTTGCCATGCCCTCCTCCAGGGGATCTTCCCGACCCAGGGATCAAACTGGCCTCTCTTAGGTTTCCTGCCTTGGCAGGTGGGTTCTTCACCACTAATTCCACTTGCTAATGCCATTAGCAAGACTTTACTATAAAAAACTAGAATGTGCTCAGTGTATAAAATTAAAAAGAAAATTAAAAAAATATAACCCCCTCCCTAAAGAGACTCATTGTTGCCATTTATGTGTCTATCTTTAATTTGTGTGTACATAGATAGTATTTTTATACACATTTTGATACTAATTTTCCCCTTACCATTATATGATGAGCATGTCATTTAAAACATTTAAAAAAATCAACTGTATCCCAGTAAAAATTTTAAAAATAAAAACCATATTTTAAAAAACTTTATTTTTTTTGAACTGCTTTCAGAAAAGTTGTACCAATTTGGGTTGCCCTGGGGAGGTTTGGATGGGTATGCTTTGAAAGGAGCAGCATGGCCCTCAGCCACTCTGGTCTCTAAGGATCGGAAAACTACATCTAGGAGAGAGTTCCTTTGAGAGGGTGGTCAGAGGAGCCCCAGCTACCACCTCCACTGGCTTTTCAAGCTCACAAGCCACTGGGAAAGCCCCTTCAAGGTCACAGTTCACTTCAGTCGCTCAGTCGTGTCTGACTCTTTGTGACCCCATGGACTGCCGCACACCAGGCTTTCCTGTCCATCACCAACTCCTGGAGCTTGCTCAAACTCATGTCCATTGAGTCGGTGATGCCATCCAACCATTTCATCCTCTGTCATCCCCTTCTCCTCCCAACTTCAATCTTTCCCAGCATCTGGGTCTTTTCTAGTGAGTCAGTTCTTGGCATCAGGTGGCCAAAGTATTGGAGTTTCAGCTTCAACATCAGTCCTTCCAATGAATATTCAGGACTGATTTCCTTTAGGATGGACTGGTTGGATCTCCTTGCAGTCCAAGGGACTCTCAATTCTTTGGCACTCAGCTTTCTTTATAGTCCAACTCTCACATCCATACATGACTACTGGGAAAACTATAGCCTTAACTAGATGGACCTTTGTTGGCAAAGTAATGTCTCTGGTTTTTAATATGCTGTCTAGGTTGGTCATAACTTTTCTTCCAAGAAGTAAGTGCCTTTTAATTTTATGGCTGCAGTCTCCATCTGCTGTGATTTTGGAGCCCCCAAAAATGAAGTCAGCCACTGTTTCCACTGTTTCTCCATCTACTTGCCGTGAAGTGATGGGACCAGATGCCATGATTTTTGTTTTCTGAATGTTGAGCTTTAAGCCAACTATTTCACTCTCCTCTTTCACTTTCATCAAGAGGCTCTTTAGTTCTTCTTCAGTTTCCACCATAAGGGTGGTGTCATCTGCATATCTGAGGTTATTGATATTTCTCCCAGCAATCTTGATTCCAGCTTGTGCTTCATCCAGCCCAGCGCTTCTCATGATGTACTCTGCATATAAGTTAAATAAGCAGGGTGACAATATGTAGCCTTGACGTACTCCTTTTCCTATTTGGAACCAGTCTGTTGTTCTGTATCCAATTCTAACTGTTGCTTCCTGACCTGCATACAGATTTCTTAGGAAGCAGGTCAGGTGGTCTGGTATTCCCCTTTCTTTTAGAATTTTCCAGAGTTTATTTTGATCCACACAGTCAAAGACATACTCAATAAAGCAGAAATAGATGTTTTTCTGGAATTCTCTTGCTTTTTCAATGATCCAGCGGATGTTGGCCATTTGATCTCTGGTTCCTCTGCCTTTTCTAAAACCAGCTTGAACATCTGGAAGTTCATGGTTCACGTATTGTTGAAGCTTGGCTTGGAGAATTTTGAGCATTACTTTACCAGCGTGTGAGATGAGTGCAATTGTAGGGTAGTTTGAGCATTCTTTGGCATTGCCTTTCTTTGGGATTGGAATGAAAACTGACCTTTTCTAGTCCTGTGGCCACTGCTGAGTTTTCCAAATTTGCTGGCATATTGAGTGCAGCACTTTCACAGCATCATCTTTTAGGATTTGAAATAACTCAACTGGAATTCCATCACCTCCACTAGCTTTGTTCATAGTGATGCTTCCTAAGGCCCACTTGACTTCACATTCCAGGATGTCTGGCTCTCGGTGAGTGATCACACCATCGTCATTATCTGGGTCGTGAAACTCTTTTTTGTGCAGTTCTTCTGTGTATTCTTGCCACCTCTTCTTAATATCTTCTGCTTCTGTTAGATCCATACCATTTCTGTCCTTTATTGAGCCCATCTTTGCATGAAATGTTCCCTTGATATCTCTAATTTTCTTGAAGAGATCTCTAGTCTTTCCCAATCTATCGTTTTCCTCTATTTCTTTGCATTGATCATTGAGGAAGACTTTCTTATCTCTCCTTGCTATTCTTTGGAGCTCTGCATTCAGATGGGTTCAATGTGCATATTCAATATCTTTCCTTTTCTCCTTTGCTTTTTGCTTCTCTTCTTTTTACAGCTACTTGTAAGGCCTCCTCAGACAGCCATTTTGCTTTTTTGTATTTCTTTGTCTTGGGGATAGTCTTGCTCCCTGTCTCCTGTACAATGTCATGAACCTCCGTCCATAGTTCATCAAGACACTCTGTCTATTAGATCTAATCCCTGAAATCTACTTCTCACTTCCACTGCATAATCAACCTCAAGGGATTTGATTTAGGTCATACCTGAATGGTCTGGTGGTTTTCCCTACTTTCTTCAATTTAAGTCTGAATTTTGCAATAAGGAGTTTATGATCTGAGCCACAGTCAGCTTCCGGTCTTGTTTTTGCTGACTTTTCCCCCAAATGCTCTTAGAAAATCAACTGCATTTCCTGATAGTGAACACCAGGAGGCACCACACACCAAAGGAAAGTAACCCTGACTGGGAGACGTGTTGGATCAAGAGCTTTCTTGGGCCACTCTAAGGCAGAGAGAGCTTCCCTGGTTCCTTAGATGGTAAAGAATCTGCCTGTAATGTGGGAGATATGGGTTCGATCCCTGGATTAGGAAGATCCCCTGGAGGAGGGCATGGCAACTCACTCCAACATTCTTTCATGGAAAATCCCCATGGACAGAGGAGCCTGGTGGGTTACAGTCCTTGGGGTGACAAAGAATCGGTCATGACTAAATGACTAAGCACAAGGTGGAAAGAAGGTCATTTCTCCTGACTTCCTTGACATCCTCCTGCAGCCTCTGGGGAGGATTACCCTCAGATGTGCCCATAGGAAGCTCTGGGAGTTGGAAGGCCATGTCTGGGAGCACCATGGCAGGGTGCAGGATGGTGGTAGGCGCCACGATCTGCAGTTTCCCCATTGTGCGTCTTTGGGCCAATCACACCACTGCTCTGAGCCTCAGTTTTTCTCATCTGTCAAGTGGGAGTGACAATTCCCTGCCCCCCTCCCCTTTTTCTTTCTTTCTTTCTTTTTTTTTTATTCTGTGTATGCTGCTAAGTCACTTCAGTCGTGTCTGACTCTGTGAGACCCCATAGACAGCAGCCCACCAGGCTCCCCCGTCCCTAGGATTCTCCAGGCAAGAACACTGGAGTGGGTTGCCATTTCCTTCTCCAATGCATGAAAGTGAAAAGTGAAAGTGAAGTCGCTCAGTCGTGTCCGACTCTTAGCGACCCCATGGACTGCAGCCTACTAGGCTCCTCCATCCATGGGATTTTCCAGGCAAGAGTACTGGAGTGGGTTGCCATTGCCTTCTCCGTATTCTGTGTATAAGTTATGTAAAAGTATTCAGTTGGCCAAAAAGTTTGGGTTTTTCATAACGTACGGAAAACCCAAACTAACTTTTTGGCCAACCCGATACTTTGAAACCAAGGCACAGGGGCTCTGCAGTATAAACTGTAGAGGGCAAGCATGTAGCAGGACTAGTTAGATGGCTGCTACACCAGAACGGGGCAGATGATGATGCTGGGAGCTGTGGAGGTGATGAGCAGCAGCTGGATTCTGCGTATATTTTAAATGTAGAACCAATGGGACTTGTTGAAAGATTGGATATGGGGTGTGAGAAAAAGACAGGATCAAAGGTGTTATCAGAGCTTTTGGCCTGAGCAAAGACCAGAGTTGCCTGGTACTTAGATGGGGAAGATGGTGCAGGGATGGCTTGGAGGTGCATGTGGAGTGTTCATATTTGGACGTGGTAAGTTTGAGATGCCTTTTCGGTCACTGAGTGAAGGCAGAGGTCAGAAGATTGAGCCCTGATCCCTTTCTTCCGGTACTAGTCTAATCTAGTAGATTAGACTAGATCAAGATGAAAATATATCTGACATACACTCTGTCACATCCCTTCCAGCATCCCTGGCAGACATCATGGACTCATCATAACACCCAGAATCCTTTTCAGCCCGGGATTTTACCAAGTGGAGGTGATACAAAGGGGAAAGCTCTCCATCATCCTTGGACTTGATGGGGGGCTTGAGACCCTGATGCTGGGAAAGATTGAGGGCAGGAGGAGAGGGGACGACAGAGGATGAGATGGTTGGATGGCATCACTGACTCAATGGACATGAGTCTGAGTAGGCTCCAGGAGCTGGTAATGGACAGGGAGACCTGGAGTGCTGCAGTCCATGGGGTTGCAAAGAGTCAGACATGACTTAGTGACTAAACAACAACAACTGAGAATGTAGTTAAAACCATAGATTTAAAAAAAATTGTTTTTGGAGTATAGTTGCTTTACAATGTTGTGTTAGTTTCTCAGTTCCATTCAGTTCAGTTGCTCAGTCATGTCCAACTCTTTGCGTTAGTTTAGTTAGTTAATTAATTCAGTGTTAGTTTAGGTAGTTTAGTGTTAGTAGTTTCTACTGTACAGCAAAGTGAATCAGTTGGTACGTATATATTCCCTCTTTTAAAAATATGGAACACTTCATGAATTTGTGTGTTATCCTTGCGCAGGGGCTGTGTCCTGCCAAAGTGAGCACAAAAGCCATAGGTTTTGAGTCAGAAAGACCTGGACCAGAAAGCTAATCTTGCCACAGATGAATTTGAGACCTCAGCAAAAGAATTTATCCTTTCTGCCTCAGTTTACTCATTTGAAAAATGGGATTAATAATAGTTCTTATCTCATGGGTTTGTTGTGAAGGTTAAATGAGATAATACAAGAGGCCTACTTAGCACAGCTTCCCTGGTGGCTCAGATGGTAAAGAATCCATCGGCAATGTGGAGACCTGGGTTTGATCCTTGGGTTGGGAATTGGGAAGATCCCCTGGAGGAGGAAATGGCAATCCACTCCAGTATTTCTTGCCTAGAGAATCCCCATGGACAGAGGAGCCTGGCAGGCTACAGTTTATATCATTACCAAGAATCGGACACAACTGAGCAACTAACTATGCACACATGCTCTTAGCAGAACACTAGGGGCGTAGTCAGTTCTTTATCCATATAAGCAGCAGCAGCAGTAATAAATCACTGACCTGTATTGTTCCAGCTCAAAGAGTCTAGATTTCTTACTTGCTATTTCTGACCTCCAGGACAGAGATGTTGTAATGTTGGGGCTTTCCAGTAGGAGGCACTGTTGACATTTACATCTCCATTGCCTGCAGAGATTCAGGAAGTGAGGAGAAAGTTTCTCTGGGGGACCGTCCTCCAGGCACTGTCCTGGCAGCTGCCTAGACCCTTTCTTCCCCCAGCTCTTGGTCCTTCCCAAACCGCAGTGTCTCAGCTTTCTTCACCGGGTCTGGTCTATCTTCCTGGGTGTACTTCCCGGCCTCCTGCTGCTGTGGTCCATCCGAGCTACCGAATCTGGCTTCCCAGGCCCCAGCCAATCCCTCCTCACTGTCCATTTTCCCCAAGGTGACCAGGTGCATACCGGAGGCCTTCTCTTTGCACTTCGTGTCCGCTTGGTATGTGTCTCGGGCCCTCTCTCTTCCCCTCAGCTCTGTAGGAACCCTTTTCCCAATTCCTCCTCTTCGGGGCAGGAAAGAGATGGAGGTGGGTTAGAAGGGACAGAAGCCAGACACGTGTTCCCTGAACCGCCTAGTCTCGGTCATGGGTGAGCTCAAGAGGAAACCAGAACCCGGGTCTCCCCAGCCTCAGGCGTAAGTGAGTCACTTGCCACCCAGACCGCATTCATCTTCCGACTCAGACTCTCGTTTGGCCTGTGTTGAGCACCTGTGACTTGCCAGGCCCCGTGCCCAGCACTGGGTCAAATGGACCTTGAGGAAGACCTTGTGCCAGGCCTCAAGGGGCAGGACCGTTTCTGGGTGGGGGTGATGGGTACCACTCCAGTGGGCCACGACAGTGCAGAGCAAATGTGCTATAATGGAAGGATGGGCCCCCAGTGTGCAGTCTGGGGGAGACTTCTGACTGTCTAAACAGCAGATTCAGTGAAGCATGTGCCTGTTTTAAAGGGTCCCTCTTGGATTTAGCTTTTCTCACACTCAGTGGCCAAAATGGACCCTTCCTCAGCCTCCATATGCCTTTCTTGGCCAAATATCACATCCTCCCCACAGCCTTCAGCACCCCCAAGACAATCAGACACATATAGACACACACACACACACACTGATGCTTAGAGTAAGATGACCTCATGGGAAAGCCCTGGAAGAGGGCCAGTCACTTGAGAAGTAGCCTCTGAAACTGCCCCCTCTCTCTCCCTCCCCTCCTGCTTCGCTGCCCACCACCCCTTTCCATGGGTCCCCTCCACGGTTTGGCATCCAAAGCCTGGAGGATGTCTGTCCCCAACCTTTATCCCTCTCCACTGGTAACCCCAGTTTGTACACAGAAGATGCCAGGACTTATGGCCTGATGAACCACAGCGTACCTCTGCCGCCCACCCCCAGATATGAAATCTGCAATCTTTGGCATGTGTTTGCTGCACAGATGCCCCCAGTAGGTCATCAGCTGTCATGATGAACAAATGAGAAGGAAAACAAACAACCAGCAGTGGGCTGCTTCTCGGGGCTCCGGCGTCCCAACCACAATGGCATGCCTGGAGGTTTCCAGTGGACGGAGGCATGGGGTCAGTGTAGGTGCTGGCTGGGGTGCCACATGAGCTGAAGTGGGTGGCAGTTATTCTATAGGTTAATCAAAATAATCTCTTTATTTCTTCACATAAAAGGATATATATATATATATTAGATGTTAGAGAAACTAGGAACTCGACATTTTCTGTTTTTTTTTTTAAGGAAAAAAAAAGACATTTTAAGACATTTTTGATATAACACACAAAAAGCAAAGGCATATAGTCCCCCAACCACACAGTAGGGGCTTCCCTGGTGGCTCAGATGGTGAAGAATCTGCCCGCAATGCAGGAGACCCGGGTCTGAGCCCTGGGCTGGGAAAATCCCCTGGAGAAGGAAATAGTAACCCGCTCCAATATTCTTGCCTGGAGAATCCCTGAGACAGAGGAGCCTGGCAGGCTACACAGTTAACGGGGTTGCAAAGAGTCAGAAACGACTGAGCGACTAACACAACATGTAGAAATGATGTGTAGAAATGATGTATAGAAATGATCCGTTCCTGGGAATTTCACACAAACCACACACTTTTCTTTTTTTCTTTAACACAATGTACTCTTACTGTGGAAGCTGCCTGTTTTTAAAAAAACATGGAACAATATATCATAAGTGAAAAGAACTAACATTTACTAAGACTGACTCTGTGTAAGGCGCAGTGGAAGTGCTTTGTATGGAGTTTCATTTAGTCAGCTGTGTGAGATTATTTACTGGCCCCATTTTACGGAGTCAGAAAGTCAGAGTCAAGTGCTCTTTTGACCCTAAAAGGCAGTTAAGAGATAGGCAGAAGCCTGGCCTGGGAGGTGGGAGGCCAGGCTCCAGCTCATTTTTCCCTGGTTCAGGGCCTCAGTCTTCTCATCTGAGAAATGGGGGAGCAGGGCCAGAATGACCTTCCCCATGTGGAGGGGGTTGCAGACCCCTTCCCCACTTACGGAGGTCACCTCCTCTGAGGCCTTGCTTCACCCTTGTTCTGAGGCTGACGGCAGTCGCTCATGTGCACTGAGTCATGTGCCAGGTCATTCGAAGCACTTCTTTTTATCCTCCCATCAGTCCTAAGAAAACCTGGGTTATTTGCATTGCCCGCCTTGACAGGGGAGGAAACTGAGGCATGGAGAGCTAGAGCAACTTCCCCAATGTCATTTCACCTCCGATGTCATTTTCAGATCCTGTCAGCCCCACATCTGTGTTCTTACCCACCCCCTGTTGCTTTTCAATGCTTCCTTACCCATGGGAAGGCAGACACTTTACCTCTTGACTCAGTAAACACACGTATATCAAAATTTAACTGGGATACAAATTTCATGAGCTAAAATCCTATCTGTACCATGTGACATGCTCTCAATATTGTTTATCTATTTCATAAAAAAAAAAAAAAAAAAGGAAAAAAAATCCTGGTTGCAGCTGCTACATTTGGGCTCAAAAGGGGTTGTGACCCATAGTTTGAAAACCATTGCTTATGCGGTCCCTTCTCTGCCCCTGGGGGGAGGCCTTTTTAATGGGTTCACAGTCTTTCTCTTTTGATCCTAGGAAGTAGCTGGTAGAGGCACTGTGACCTATCTCAGAGGGGAGGGAACTAAGGACCAGAGAGGGGTAGGGCAGGTCCTGCCGGGGGCACACAGGGAGCCCCGGGGTTCCCACCCAGGGCCAGGTCGGGGGCAGATTCAGGCCAGTTGACACAGCGCCTTTGCTGATCAGCTCCTCTTTGTAGGGAGTCACATACCTTAGAGCACAAGGTTCAGGTCTTTAAACTTCTCACCACCCAGGGCGAGGGAGAGATTAGGGGCCCCTTGTTACAGATGAGACAGCTGAGGCTCAGAAAGCTCGAGTGATTTGGCCAAGGCCACACAGTCCGGAAGAAGCCAGGCCTGGTTTGGGTCCGCACCGAGTTCCCGGGACCACGCTGGGGACCTGAAACCTAACAGATGCTCTAATGAGTGTGGGCCTCTGGCCGGCCCCAAGCCCTCTCCCGCTGCCTGCTGCCCGCTGCCCACTGCCAGCTGCCAGGGCTCCGTGATTTCCACTTCAGCCCCCCTTTCTGGGAACACGGGCCCCGGGTGTGGATGGCTCCCCCGGAGTTCAGAGCTTGCCGAGGCTCCGCCTGGGTGAGGGTCCCTGGGTGCGTACTCTTCTGAGTTTCGGTTCCAGGTCCCTGCACGCTCGCTCACTGGCCCTGCCCTGTCGGCTGGGAGGGAGGGAGGGCGGGAGGAATCGGAGGGAGGAATCAAGACCGCTCCCCTGGGCTTGGGGCGGAGGAACCCTGCTGGCGCCTCTGCCTCTGGGCCTCTCCCACCCCGCCTCGCCTCTCACTCCCAGGCTGGGTTCTGGGGCCTCCTGTGGGGCCCAGGCCCTCTCTGGTCCTTTCTCCAGCCTGGGTAGGGGCTCTCCCTCTCGGTCTGCCCTTTTCCTTGGGGGAGAGATCCCAGGGAGAGGGTTGAGCTTCAGGTCTGACCCCTGTGCCGAGGTCAAGCTTCCCCGGTGGAGAGGAGCAGACTCGGAGCCTTCCACCCTCTGCTCCATTCTTGCTTCGCATCGTCCCTGCCCCAGAGAAGGGGAGGAGGGGACCCTGGAGTCCTGAAGCTAACCCTCCCTTCCAGAGCAGGAAGGGGGCTGACCCCACCCCCCTAGCAGGAAGCCCAGAGCTGACTCAGGACACCTTCCAGACCTGGGAGGGGAGGAGGGGGAAGGAAGGAGGGCTGGAAGCCAGGGCAGAGGGCCAACAGCTGGGCTTTGACAGGCTTCCGCATGGTGTGGAAGTGCCAAGTGTTCAAGGGGAGTGCCATTTTCACCACCACCCTCCTCCTTGCCCATCTGGGCCTCAGCCCTCCTAAAGAGCTGGCTCAACATTCTCTTCCTCCAGGAAGCCTTCCTTGGTTGACCCCACCTCACACTGCCTGGCATCACTTTGCATCTTCCATGAGGGAAGGCGGTGAGACTAAGACCCAGCACTGCATACACTCACAGCTGGGAGCTTACACATCTCAGAGGGCTTGGTCTGCTTTCCATCTCTTGCACAAATGTTTGAAAATGACCCTCTGAACCAGTTTGCAGATAAGACACACACACAGTCACACAAGTACCCCTATCATTTCTTGATTGTCCTATCTTGGTTTTGGCTAGGAACAGATGTTTCCTAAGTGAATTCTGGACTGTCCATCGATATTAATCCACCCACCTGACTCTTCTGCCAGAATAGAGAGTCCTGTGGTCAGAGAGACTTGGAGCCCTGAGATTTAGGGATTAAGCAATGCTAATCTGATTTCTGTACTGCAGGCCTTTTCAGATCCTTTAATAGTTAATGCACACTGTGAATCTCCAAGTGTCAACAGTTTACCAAATTTACTTGATCTTAGAAATTTTGTATAGTGGAGCATCTTATGTCTAGTGTGCTACTGAGCACCCTTTGGAAAACATTGGGATATGGAATGTACTAGAATGAGCCGACACAACTGAGCAATAACTTACATCAACACACAATATACTTCCATGGACTGAGTGCTTACTCCCTGTTAGGCTCAGTACTAAGCCTTGATGTGATAGATCTTAGCAAATTCTCAGAACAACTCATGAGATGAATATTATTTTCGAAGTAAAAAGGATTTTCTAAGTCATTTGGTAGGTTAATTCATGACGATCTCCTAAGCTATGGATTCTGCACTATCTGAAGTGATATTCAAAATATTTATCAACCTACATGGCACTGATCAATTCATCAGAGATCTCAGATTCCTGGGTAGACTAAGCATTCGCCCTTTACTCTTTGGATTGTGAGGAGACCTGGAAGATTTGAGTGTAGGAACAAGGCTCTCTGGGGTGATGAGGAGGGTGCATTCAATGTTAATTCCAGCAAGAGGGATTTGGTTCAATTCTCTGGATGTTGAGACCTGGGGATGGGAGCCCTGGGAGCCACAGGGTTTTTTCTGCATGGTTGAGAAGAGAAGCAGTACTGCCCATCTTGGTTGGCTTGAGGTGTGACCTAGCTTGAGAGGCAGAGGCGTGGATGACCTCGGTGTCCCGGAAGTGCACCACGGCCAATGTGTATGGCTGAGTCCCTGCTGGACCTGCAAGTCTCCCTGGATAAATCACTTTTCCTCTCTGGCCTCAGCCTTCCCATCTGTCTGATGAGGGTTCTGGAGACGTGATTGCTTTTTGGCCCTGTCCCCAAAGTCAAGCATGGTCCAATCTTGCTGCTGCCTCTCAACTGATACCCTCTCTCTTAACCAGATCCTGGGCTGTGTCTACCCTGACCCCATTCTTTCTCTCCTCTCCACTTCCCTTCTCCCAGAGCTGCAAGATCTGACTAAACTCTCTTCTCCTCCTAGAAGTCTAAAGCCTTTCTGGCTATACCAGCCTCACTCTCTCCAATGGTTTCCACTTGTGGAGCCAGAGCCTCTGAACTTCTCCAGGCTTCTGGAAGATTAACAACAGCTCATACAATATAGCATGCTTATGTGCCAGGTACTGTACTAAACGTTGGATGTTGACTCATCTAATCTTCACAGCAGCTCCTCTGTTCTTATTCCCAATTTGCAGATGGGAAAAGTGAACCAGAGTTGTTCAGTAACCTGCCCACAGACACACAGCCAGTATATGTTGAAGCTGGGATACAAACCCAGATGGTGTGGCTGTTAGGGCTTTGTTGTCCAATGAGGGAGCCTCCTCCAGCCACATGTGGCTGTTGAGCCTTGGACATATATTTAGTGTGAACTGAGATGTGCTGCAAGCATTCAATGCACAACAGGTTTTAAGGCGTGGTATGACACAAAGGATATAAAATATCACATTAATATTTTTTGCATTGTTTGTATGGTGAAATGGTATTTTAGACATTGAATTAAATAAAACAGATCATTAAAGTTAATTTCACTTATTCTTGTTACTTCTTGATGTGACTGCTTGAAAATTTAGAATTACACATGTGGCCATTTTATATTTCTATTGGACAGTGCTGTTCTAAACTCTGTGCTCACAGGCAGTCTGTTGAATTACCTGCTTCTTGGAAGAAGGGAGGTGGGGCAGGTGATGAGAGTGGTAATGGTAGTCATGGTGATAGTGGTGATTTGTTGGTGGTGTGGTGGTGATGATGGTGGTGGTAGTGATGGTGGTGGTGGTGGTGATGGTGGTGGTGATGGGGGTGGTGGTGGTGGTGGTGGTGGTGATGGTGGTGGTGGTGGTGGTGGTGGTGATCCTGGTTATGCTTGCTGGTGATGGTGATGGTGGTGGTGGTGGTGGTGATGGTGGTGATGGTGGTGGTGATGGTGGTGATGGTGGTGGTGGTGATGGTGGTGGTGGTGGTGGTGATGGTGGTGGTGGTGATGGTGGTGGTGGTGGTGGTGATGGTGGTGGTGGTGGTGGTGGTGATGGTGGTGATGGTGGTGGTGGTGGTGGTGGTGATGGTGGTGATGGTGGTGGTGGTGGTGATGGTGGTGGTGGTGATGGTGGTGATGGTGGTGGTGGTGATGGTGGTGATGGTGGTGATGGTGGTGATGGTGGTGGTGGTGGTGGTGGTGATGGTGGTGATGGTGGTGATGGTGGTGATGGTGGTGGTGGTGGTGGTGGTGGTGATGGTGGTTGTGGTGGTGGTGGTGGTGAAGGAGGTAATAACAATAGGGAGGAAACATTAGTGGGGTGGTGATGGATGAAGCCTTCTCATTTATAGCATCTAATATTTTAAAAGAAACATCTGTTTTTTTTTTAAATACATATCCATTATAAAAGTGCTTTCCAAGCGGCTCAGATGGTAAAGAATCTACCTGCAATGCAGGAAACCTGGGTTCAATCTCTGGGTGGGGAAGACCCCCTAGAGAAGGGAATAGCAAGCCACTCCAGTATTCTTGCCTGGAGAAATCCATGGACAGAGGAACCTGGTGGGCTACAGTCCATGGGGTCCCAAAGAGTTGGACACAACTGAGTGACTAACGTAAAATACATATCCATGATAAAAAATAATTTGAACAATAGAAAGTGAAAGTCTCCCTCTATTCTTTTACTTCAGAGATTACCAGTAGTTTAATGGGTGCGATCCTCTAGCCTTTCTGTAAACAGAAACAGCAAGAAGATATAAAATTAAAAAAATAGATGGTTTGATAATATATGCTGTCCTGTAATCTGTTTTTTTTTTTTCTCTTACCTAGTAATATATTGGGCCTATTTTTATCCATCAAATGAACTTAATTAATTCTTTTTACCATTTTATAAGTATCTTGCATGGCTCTGTCCAAGTTATTTAACAAGCCCTGTATTTGTGTTCATTTGAGTGGCTTGAAATTTTTACTACTTAAGCAGAGATAAAATGGCTATCTCGTATACCTGGTGTATCTTCGAACTTTTGAGACAACATCTCTGTAGGACTGATGTGCCAGAGCAGAGCTGCTTCACGTTTACTATTTTACTCGGATTGCCCACTGGCCCCTCAGAAACTACCCTCCAGAGCACACGTAGGCCCCTGTCCCATCTTGGCATCGTCAGTTTCTGCTACGATGTGAGCATGAGCCTCTCAACTCTCTGCCCACATTCACCTGCCACCCTCCTGTTTTTCTCCTCACAATAGCCAGAGTTGCCTTTTCAAAACACAGATCTGATCATGTCATTACTTGTCACCTCCTCCAAAAAAGCCCCTTTGAGGTCAGACTGCCCTTGGTTAAAGACGAAGTCCTTCCCATGCCCTGGAAGGCCTGTAGGGTCTGGCCTCCGCTCACCTCACCAGCTGCTTCTGATGCACGTTCCCCTTCAATCTCTGCAGCCACACTGGTTCTCCGTGAGTGCCCCGCATTCTCTGTTCTTTTCCCACCTCAGGGCCTTTTCACAAGCTGCACCCTCTGCCTGGAACACCCTTTCCAGCCCTTATTCTACCCTTTCACCTGTGTAACTCCTGCTTATCCTTCATCTCCCAGCCCAATGGCACTTTCTCAAGGAAGTCCTGCCTGATGCACCTCCAGACTAGGCTCTCAGAGGACACCCCACCCCCACGTCAGCACACTCCTCACTATTGCTGAGCACACAGTTGTCTATAAGGCCCGTCTCTGTGGAACCCAGGTTCCAGCACAGTGTCAGGCTTCCAGACATTCAGTAAAGATTCGTTGGATTTTTTCTTTAACCACATCAGTTCAGTTGAGTCGCTCAGTCGAGTCCAACTCTTTGTGACCCCATGGACTAAACCACATATTTGTTTATAAAACCCTAACCCATAGGATGTATTATTTACTTATTTCTTTTTGGCTGCACTGGGTCTCCACTGCTGCGTGTGGGCTTTCTCTAGTTGGGGCAGGTGAGGGCTGTTCCTTGTTGCAGTACATGGACTTCCCATCGCCGTGGCGTCTCTTGTGGAGCACAGGCTCCAGGCATGGTGGCTCAGTGGCTGTGGCACACAGGCTTAGTTGCTCCACGGCATATGGGATCTTCCCAGACCAAGGATCGAACCCGTGTCCCCTGCATTGACAGGCAGATTCTTAACCACTGGACCATCAGGGAAGTCCCATGATATGTTCTTATTTGACTCTCCATATGACTTTGCAAGGTAAACAGGAGTGTTGTAGCCATTTTATAGAGGAAGAAACAGGTTTGGAAGAGGAACCTGCTTTGGCTAAGATCCCTCAGCAAGTAAATGGCCCTGGTGTAGGACTCGAACCCACCTCCTGCTGATACTTCTCATACCTGGACTCTCAATCTTTCCTTTACTCTTTGCAGAAAATTACACCTGTATCATTTTTGTTTTGCATCTATTGCTGATCTTCCATCTGGCCTCTTGTGATGGGAAGCCGGTGGGAAGTCCTGGGCAGCAGAGTCATACAATCCAATTTATAGTCTTAAAATACCATTCTGGCCGCCATATGCAGATGGACTGTGGAAGGGCAAGGGTAGGTGGGACACAGGTTAGAAATGATTGGTGATTCGGACCAGAGTGGTGTTGGGGGCAAGAAGTGGTCAGATATGGAGTATATTTTAACAGCAGACCTACAGGAGGTGCTGATGAATAAGCCGGGGGTGGCGGTGGAGGGGGTGGGGTGTGAGGGGAAAAAAGGGGAATCCAGAATGACTCCTGGACTTTTGCCCTGAGCACCTTTTAGTGGGTTGCAGAATCTGGGGAATTAACAGGGGTAGGGGGATGATCAGAGTCTGGGGGCATGTTTGAGGTGCTAAACTCAAGACATCCAAGACAGTGAGCAGACAGGTAGAGTATGAACCCAGCCTAGGGCAGGGGTCTGAAGAGGTACACACTTGGGAATCATCAGCTTAGAAATGGGACCAGGGAGGCGTCTAGACTCCCGGCCCAGTGCTCTTTCCACTGTTTCTGTTTCCGTCTGTCCCTTTCTTGCTCTCTCAGATCCCTGGCAGATCCTCCCGGGAGCAAGCAGTGGGGGTGGGTCTCTGGGTGACACAGAGCCCTGCCCACCGTTTCCCCCACCTGCCCTGGCCCCATTCCCTTGGCAAACAGCCCTGGGCCTCCTGGGCTGCTGTATTTCAGAAAAGCGTTCCAGTTTGGCAGAGCAAATACAGCCGAGGAGAAAGGCAACACCTTGCAAAATCGCACCAGGCCCTCAAAGGAGAGTTTCTTGGTCTTTTCTTTAACTTTCTCATCTGGCCTCCAGCCAAGAATGTGTCCTGTATTTTCTTCCTTGGTCCCTCCCCACCGCCCACCCCATCCCTGGTGTCTGCAATTCCCAGAGTGTTAATCTTCTATCACAAGACTGGGAAATCTCAGAAATGGCCTGGAGCTGCACAGCTGGACTGGGTCCCTCCTATGCCCTCCCACAAAGCCCTGGCTTCCAGTGGAGTGCCGGGAAGGAGTGTGGGCCCTGGAGTGGGAGTGCCTGGATTTCAGTCCTAGCATGTGGCTGTATGACCTTCAGCAAGTTACTTCCCTCTCTGTGCCTCAGTCTCCTAAGCTGTGAAATGTGGACAATAATAGTACTACTTGACAGGCTTGTTGTGAGGTGTATGTCAGTTAGTATAGGTAAAGCCTAGAATGGTGATAATTATGATTTCTCTGGGTTAGGTCAAGATAAAGAACACAGGCCCCAGAGGGGTACTGCCTGAGTTCCATGTCCAGCTCCACGACTTACGACTTACTCCCTGAGTGCCTTGGGTCTTGTTTAGGGCAGAGCTGTCCTCACAGGGTGGGGGCCTGTGCAGGTGCTGCAGGCGGAGCCCTTACCAGTGCCTGACACACATCCTGAGTGCTCTGTGGATGTTGATTTAAAGGAAAATCAGTGTGCTTTCTTACCTGGGCTTTCTAAATCTGGCCCAGGCCTCTGACCTCCTCAGCCCAGGCTGAGATCACTCCCTGGCAGGCTTCTCTGCCCAGACTTATCCTGCTGATGCTTGAAATTCCACCATTATTGCCTCACTTCTTTGGCTTAACGCTTTGCCATCATTAAAATGCAGATAGCCAGGGAAAGGGTCACCAGTTCTATACTCCGTCTTTTATTCCTCAGTGTGAGGACGTTCATCAGCGATTTTCCTGAGAGGGATATGGGAAGAAAAAGCATGCTCTCCTATCATGTCCCCTGCCCTGGGCTTGACCCCAGGCTCTCCTGTTGCCCCTGAGGGGAGCCCAGTTTCCTTGCCCCGGCCCCCCGCAAACCCTGTCAGGATCTGGTCCAAGCCCAGCTCTCAGTGTGCATGCCCCACGTACCCCTTGGCCAGCCTGGATGTCTTCTCACCCATCGTTTGGGCTTTCTGGCCCCAGTGTCTTTGCTCATTCGAGTCCCAGCACCTGAACCACACCCCCATTCTCCCACTCTCACTGTTCTTCGCCTCTCTTGGAGGGTCTGCGTCATGGCTTCTGAGCCTCAGCACTCCTGACGTTTGGGACGAGATAACTCTTTGTTGCGGAGACTGCCCCACAGCATGCAGGGTGTTTAGCGTCATTGCTGGCTCCTACCCACTCTTGCACCTCTCCAGATGCGGCAGCCCCAAGTGTCCCCAGATGTTGCCCAGTGTCCCCTGGGGTGGGGTGGGGTTGAGAACCACTGGTGCATAATGTATGACAAGGGGTTTGGAGCTGGCTAGACCTTGGGTTTATGGCCCGCTCTGTTCCTGCTAGCTGGGGGAGGGGTGGTTCATCTTGGTTTGCTCAGCTGCAAAACAGACACCAGAAATCTTGTCTCATAGACAATATTTTAAATTTATTTTTATTCATTTATTTAGGCCATGCCGTGTGACATGCAGGGCCCTAATTCCCCAACCAGGGATCAAACTCATGTCCCCTGCAGTGGAAGCATGGATTCTCAACCACTGGACCGCCAGGGAAGTCTCCAGACAACGTTTTAAAATGATTACTATTGCAAGGTTACGTTGATAGATGCTTGAAAAGGTGAAGCAGAGATTCAAACGGCAACCTTGCCATCTGCTCAGACTAAATTCATCCCCTGTCTCCCTTTTTTCAGGAAATGCACCCCTGGCCTTCTACCTAGTACTGTCAGGCCCCAAACTCTGGAGTCTTCTTTGATTTCTACACCCCTCCATCTGTCCATTTGCAAAAGCTTTGAGCACCTCCCAAACCAGTCCCAATCCAGCCCTTCTACCAACTTCCACTCCTCTCACCCCAAATCTCCACTGTGGGCCTCACGGCAGCCTCCCTAACAGCCTCCAGATTCTACACTGTCTAGTCCACCATCCACACAGCAGCCAGAGGGCTCTTCTTACAACAAACTTGAGTTAAACCCTAGTTAACCTCAAACTCCATACCAGGACCTCTAGAGCCTCCTGCCTGGCCCTGCCTTCCCTGCCCCTTGCCCAGTGGACAGCATCCTCCCTGGCCTTTTCCTGTTTCTCAGACAGCATTGTGACCACGGCTGTCCCACCAAGGCCTTCACACTGGTGGACACCCTGCCTGGCACGTGGGCCTCCGTGCTTACCTGGCTGGCACCTTCACACCCATCCTATCCCTGCTCCAGTGCTGTCTGGGGACCTTGCTTGAGTCCCTACCTAGAGCAACCTCCCCCACCCCAGTTACACTGGGTCCCTTTATCCCACTTTATTCTCTTCACAGTCTTTATCATGATCAGAAACTATGCTCTTTATTTATTTACAACCTTGCCTGTTAATAGTCTTCCCCAACCAGAATGGTCAGCTTCTTGGGAGAGGAGTCCTGTCCACTGTTGCATCCTCAGGGCCAAAGACAGCACCTGGCACACAGCAGGCATCCGAGAAATGCTCGATGGATATGTGAATCCAGTTGTAAAATTTCATCATCTGTCAAATGCAGCCCAGAGGCCACCTGCCTGTAGCCCATCCCTCAGTGGAAGCCATATTCCTCTTCTCTGAGCCTCTGCAGGATCTGTAGCTCTCCCTTGGCTGAATCACTTGGCCCTGTTACTTTATTTTTATTAAAAAAAAAAACATACATATATATATATATATATATATATATATATATTAGACTGTGGTGGGTCTTACTTGCATTGTGTGGGATCTAGTTCCCTGACCAGGGATCAAACCGGGGCCCCCTGTATTGGAAGCACAGAGTCTTAGCTACTGGGCCTCTAAGAAAGTCCTGGCCCTGTTACTTCCTTATGCAATATGGCCCATTTCTACAGATGTATTGTGAGCTGGAGGACAGGGATCTGGACAGGCTTATTTCTATATCCCCTGTAAGCTTGGCACAATAAATACAGATGGGGACAGTGGGTACTTAGGGAGGGGTAAGAAGAGCTCTGTGATTTGCTAATCATTTCTGGAGCTTGGCAGACAAACTTCATCTCCCCTGCTGTAGCAGATTAAAGATGGCTGCAAATTCTTTGACTTTCCTCCCATGGAGAGGTGGGGTCCAGGTCCCCTTCTCTTGAATCTAGATGGGCCTGTGACTGCTTTGACCAACAGAACTCAGCAGAAGTGGTGCCCTTCTAGGCCCTGGCTCAGGCCTTGAGAGGCTGCAGCTTCTACTTGCTGTCAGGTGGAGTTTTGAGCTGCCCCATGGACAGGTCTCACTACCCTGGCTGGTGAAGTCCCACACAGAGGTCCCAAGACTGCGTGCAAAGGGAGAGTGACCCACCTGGGCCTAGCCAGAGTCCATCAAGTCGCCAGGAATGTGGGTAAAACTGATGGACCCTTCAGATGAGCCCAGCTGCCAGCTGCATCAAGCAACCTCAGTAACTCCATGTGGAGCCAAAGTATCGCTCCACTGACCCCTGCCTGAATTCCTAACCCACGAAATCATGAGATGTCATAAAATGCTTGTTTAAAACCACTAAGTTTGGGGAATTTCCTGGAGTGGTTAGGACTCCGTGCTCTCACTGCCGGGGCCCTGGGTTCAATCCCTGGTCAGGGAACTAAGATGCTGCAAGGGGCCTGTGATTTATTAGTGATGTCTGCAAGGGGCCTGTGATCTATTAGTGATGTCTGCCACAGGTACAGAGGGGAGTATGAGGGGTTATCACCTGTGCTGCACTTTTCATATGTCTGGCCGATTCATGTTGAATACAGTTAGCACATGATTTCGTTTAACCCTCATAGGTAGGGCTTATCATCTGTACTTTATTTTCTGTGTTTTTTAAAATCTGTATTTCCTTATAAATACGGAAAGTGAGGAACAGAAAAGTTACATAGCTTGCCTAGCAGTTTACTCAGCTCATAAGGGCAGAGGAGATTCTGGGGCGCAAAGTCCACTAAACAAGGCAAGAACAGGCGTTTCCCCAGAGGCAACCCTCCCCTCCTTCCTGATTGATGGCTGACCCCTCACCCACTCTTTCTGTTTGCTAGCGCTCAGTCCTGCTTTACTCTGGGACTGAAGAGAGTTGGCACTCAGCCAGCGTCACCAGGGCCCCAGAACTACTGACTTTCCCCGCCACCCCCGCTTGTCATGGGAGGCTGGTGCTTAGGTATCTCTCAAGGGTGGAACCATCTAAGTTTGTAAAGAGCTTAAGGTAATACCCGTTTCACGTCTCCCGGCTCCCGGAGCCAGGCAAAGCCAAGCGCTCCCCGTTCAAGGTTCTTAGAGAGCAGTTACGCAAAGCTTTCCGGAGGGAGTCAGAACCCAGGATGGGGGGAGAGTGGGGGAGGGGTTGAGAGCTCAAGCCCCGCTCCACCCCTTCCTGGAGGTGCGATCCTGCACAGGTGACTTCACCGTTCTGACTCTCAGTTTTTTCATCTGTCAAGTGGGGATTATTAGACCTACCCTGCATAGTAATTTTAAAGATAAAGGGATTTAATGTGAGTAAATTCCTAGAGTCACGCTTGACACACATGGGTGCTTATTAAATATTTCTTGATTGAGTGAATGAATGAATGAACAGCTGGATAACCCTTTACCAGGCTGAGGTGTATACTTAGTTCTGGATCCCAGCTGGCTGGCTCCCTGTACTCACTGTGCCTGGCACAGCAAGGGCACCTGATATATATTTGTCAAAATAATTCTTCTAAGTCTAATCTAAGGAAGTCATTTCCAGGCGCGCACACACACACACACACACACACAAATCATACCAAACTGTACATTCCAAAGCAGACAGAATTTATTCAGGTGATGATAACACCTATGCTCTTCAGACTCCGTATCAGGCAGCCTCATCTGTGAATCAGGAAATAAGCAAAAAAAAAAAAAAGACCTCTGAACACACGAAACAGACAGCATAAAGTTCATGCACCGATACCTGTGGCTTTTCTCCTGAAAGTAACCTCTGGTCCTCATTTTTAACCTAGTAACTCTTGGTTTACAAGCAGATCCAACAAGCATCAGATGATGGTTTTGAAATCTACTTTTTTCAGATTAGAAGGCACAAGCTGGAAATGAAGAATGAAGAGGCATCCAGGAGAAGATGATTCCCAAGGGAAATTGGGTTTTGCATCCCTAAGATAGGAATGATACCAAAATCCAACAAAACCCCACAATGATACAAATTCTGGTAAAGTGCAACTGGCAGTTGGCTCCTTGTCCCCTGTAAATTATGATCAACTAGCTACACAGGCTCGGAGAAGGCGATGGCACCCCACTCCAGTACTCTTGCCTGGAAAATCCCATGGACAGAGGAGCCTGGTAGGCTGCAGTCCATGGGGTTGCTAAGAGTCGGGCATGACTGAGCGACTTCACTTTCACTTTTCACTTTCATGCATTGGAGAAGGAAATGGCAGCCCACTCCAGTGTTCTTGCCTGGAGAATCCCAGGGACGGGGGAGCCTGGTGGGCTGCCATCTGTGGGGTCGCACAGAGTCGGACACGACTGAAGCCTCTCAGCAGCAGCAGCAGCAGCGGTTCCTTGTGGGGAGCTGTCCTGAGCACTGCAGAATGTTTAGCAGCATCTCTGACCTCAGCCCACTGGATGCCAGAAGCACCTCCCCACTCCTGACTTGTGATGACCAAAAGTGTCTCCAGGCATTATCAAATGCTCCTGGGGCAGAATTGCTCCCATCGAGAACTGTTAAAGATTTAGGGATTGAGGTTCAGAAAGAGTGAGGGTTGTCCAAGGTCATACAAGTCCATGGAGCAACCTAAGCTCTGAGCCCTTAAAAATTATGCCAAGTTACACTTGACTGTATAGTCAAAGCTATGGTTTTTCCAGTAGTCTTGTACAGATGTGAGAGCTAGACCATGAAGAAGGCTGAGCGCCAAAGAATTGATGCTTTCTAACTGTAGTGCTGGAGAAGAATCTTGAGAGCCCCTTGGAAAGCAAGGAGATCAAATCAGTCAATCCTAAAAAAATCAACCCTGAATGTTCATTGTAAGGATGGATGCTGAAGTGGAAGCTCCAGTACTTTGGCCACCTGATGCCAAGAGCCTACTCATTGGAAAAGACTCTGATGCTGGGAAAGATTTAGGGCAGGAGAAGGGGGCGACAAAGGATGAGATGATTGGATGCTATCACTGACTCAATGGACATGAGTGTGAGCAAACTGCGGGAGATAGTGAAGGACAGGGAAGCCTGGCATTGGGCAGTCCATGGGGTTGCAAAGATTCGGACATGACTTAGTGACTAAACAAGTAACAACAATGCTGTAGAGACTGTTGTGAGGCTCATTTCCAGGAATAAAGGTCACAAATAGCCATTGTTAAGCCATCAGTGACTGCCCTGGGTCCTGGGGGATGACCTTTGTCCTTGGGGATGAATTTCCCTGAGCTGCATCCTTGGTCTCCTTGACCTCCTCTTTGAGCTTGACAGCATCTGCATCCCTCTGGGTCTCACCCTCTGTGACCTGGACCTGGAGGAGTATAGGTGGAGGGCTCTTTTGGGGGTGTGTGTGGAGTGGAGGTCTCTTGCGCACAGAGGTAGACAGGGAGCTGGGTATTTGTTGAGGCCGCTGAACGCAAAGCTGAGGGAGCCTGGCATGTGACAAAGAGAATTCAGCAGCCTGATGCAGTCTGTGTTTATTTCCCTCTGATCCACCCCAACCCTTCAGTTGAGTTCAGTTCAGTCTCTCAGTCATGTCCGACTCTTTGCAACCCCATGGACTGAAGCACACCAGGCTTCCCTGTCCATCACCAACTCCCAGAGGCTACTCAAACTCACGTCCATCACACCAATGATGCCATCCAACCATCTCATCCTCTGTCATCCGCTTCTCTTCTCGCCTTCAATCTTTCCTAGCATCAGGGTCTTTTCCAATGAGTCAACTCTTCGCATCAGGTGGCCAAAGTACTGGAGTTTCAGCTTTAGCATCATTCCTTCCAAAGAAATCCCAGGGCTGATCTCCTTCAGAATGGACTGGTTGGATCTCCTTGCAGTCCAGGGGACTCTCAAGAGTCTTCTCCAACACCACAGTTCAAAAGCATCAATTCTTCGGCGCTCAGCCTTCTTCACAGTCCAACTCTCACATCCATACATGACCACAGGAAAAACCATAGCCTTGACTAGACGAACCTTTATTGGCAAAGTAATGTCTCTGCATTTGAATATGCTATCTAGGTTGGTCATAACTTTCCTTCCAAGGAGTAAGCGTCTTTTAATTTCATGGCTGCAGTCACCATCTGCAGTGATAGTAGTGTCTTATTTAAAGGGTCTCAGCTGTGGTGTAGGGAATGAAGCAGGGAACTCTAAGGGTGCACATTAAGCAGACCATCAAAGGGAGCACCGTGCTTCCTTCTCCAAGACAGCAGGGATCTGGGAGAAGGTGAGTCTAGAACCCCAGGACCTGGAGCTGCCCTGCTCTGTGGCCTACCTTGGAGGCTGGGGGTTTTGGCAGGCAGATTCCTTGTAAAACACCGTGCTCCCCAAGATTAGGGGCTGATTCAGATCTTGAGTAGGAGGAATCTGGGAAACATCTGAACACAATCCCACCGGTATGGCTCCATATACAGGTCACAGCTCCGGGTGAACACTTGAAACAGCCCACTGTGTGTGGAGACCACAGATGCTGCGTGTTCAGGGCAGCTGCTTACAAATAGTCAGATGTCTTACTCCAAACTGTTATGACAAAAAGCTTTAAAAGAATGGTAAGTACGACCCTTTTCTTGGGATGAATGAATTCATTCAGTAAATGTTTGTTGAGTGCCTTTGTGTGACTAGGATACTATTAGGCATGGCACTGAATAGAACAGACAAAGATCCCTGCCCTCTCACTCTAGTAAGAGAGACAGACAATGCCAAGCAAGGGAGTAAAACAGCACGCGTTACACAGTGTTGGTGTTAAGGGGAAAAAACAAAGCAAGGAAGAGTAGGTGAGGTGGGAAGTAACATATTAAAAGAAGGAGATGACAATGAGAAAGTGGTTGTCAAGTAAAATCCTGGAGGACACAAGGGTGCCAGCCGAGGGATAAGAGGGGAAGAGCATTCCAGGCAAAGGAGACAGCAAGTGCAAAGGCCCTGTGGTCAGCGTGTGCCCACCTCATAGGAGGAACATCTAAGAGCCTGAGCAGAGTGGGCGGGGGAGGTGGGAGTGGGGCAGAGACGTAAGAGGCCTAGGCTGTGCTGGCTCCACAGGGTGCGGTGAGGAATCTGAGTTTTCCTCTCAGTACAGAGGCCATGTCGCACAATGTTATTTAATAGTGTTCCCCGCCACCCCCGCACCCAGGAAGTAGAATTTTTGATAATTTGTCTTTTTTATTTGTGTGTTTGCCTGTTAATACAATGAATATCCACTGCTTTTAGAGTAAGAAAAAAAAAAAAAAAAAAGCCAAACAGCTTTCTAGTTTGAAAAGTTTTGCTGAGTTTCAAATATTTTTGAATATTTTCAAAATATTTGAAAGTATTTTGCTGAGTTTTCTGTTTCCACCCTATATTTTAGAACAGTTCTTAAGAACATCACAAAATTCAATTTGCATTATGAAAGATTTTCCACAGAGGGAAAACCCACCGGAAGTCTTTAATGGAATGAATTGGGTAAAAATTAATTGTATTAAAAATACAAAGTAGAGGGACTTTCCTGGTGGTCCAATGTTTAAGACTCTACGCTCCATGCAAGGGGGCTCTGGGTTCAATCTCTGGTTGGGGAATTAGATCTTGCATGCCCCAACTAAGACCCAGCACAGCCAAATAAGTTTTTAAAAATACAATATATGATATGTTTATAAGGTAGGAAATATGTTTTCCTCCAACCCAATTATTGAGGGTGTTCCCAGGGTGTAAGGAATGCTGAGAAGGGTGCAGGCACTTCCAGAGAGCCTGGGCAGTGGCTACAGGCACTGGCTGGGAAGCTGACCGCCATGTTTCCACTCTGCCACCCTGGTAGGTTTCCTAATCACCTGAGGCTCAGTTTTCTCATCTATAAAAAGAGAATAATAATTATGTTCGTGATAGTGTAGGGAACAGAAGCCACTCAAGGTACATTGAACAAGAGGGATTTAACACAGGGAAGTAGGGGCTTATAGAATTGGTGGAAGGGCTGAAGGAGAAAGCTCTAGGATGGGCCTCTGGGAGCTGTGTCCAGAAGTGACCCACCAGGGGGGCTGTAGCATCTGAGACTGCGTTCAAGACATACCCCCCTCACTGCCAATCACAGAACAGGAAGGCAGAGCTTGAAGCCACCATTACAGTTGCCTCCTGGCACCTATGTTTAAGAGGCACAGGAATTTATTGCAGAAAAGCCTCATATTTTCCCAAACCTCATTGGCCAGCAGAAATAATTAAAAGCAGAGGAAAAGGGGGCCCTGTCTCTCTTCAAATCTCTCACTAGAGCAACTAACTGGCAGAATCTAATTTATAGCTAGAACCCTAGGTGCAAGGGAGTCTGGGAAATGTAGTTTTTAACTTTCCAATCTTTTCACAAAAGGTGAGATCATCTGGGTCTTCTGAGAAGCAGAGGCCAAGACAGAATATTAGGAGAAATGCCTGAGTAGAGTAGAGAAAATAAAGTAGTAGGTAAAGGGCCGAGTGAGGAAGAGTTGTCAGGTTGCAAAGCAAGTTGACTCAGTGAAGGGGAGATGGAGAGAAGGTTGGGTGGAAGCATTTGAGGAAGTTTCAGCAACTCAGTCTGAGAATCCCTGAACCAACCTTGGTCTACAAAGCAGTCCACGTCTCCAAGGAAGGAGTCTGTCTTAGCATCTCCATTACAGTCAGTCATTCGTGGCATCATTCCATGGGGATAGGTTACAAAGCACCGCTGCTGGGGTCCTTAGGCAATCATATTCCTTGTAGTTGGACGCCTTCTGGGCCTGTTTTCATGGCTCCCCATAAGGATAGGAGGTCAGGCAGATCAATCCACAGAGCCTACCCTGATAACAATACCCGTTTCCCGGGGTTCCTGTTCTGTACCTACATGCATGCTCAGTCGTGTCTGACTCTTTGCGACCCCATGGACCGCAGCCCGCCAGGCTTCTCTGTCCATGGAATTTTCCAGGCAAGAATACTGGAGTGCATTGCCATTTTCTCCTCCAGGGGATCTTCCTGACCCAGAAATTGAATCCGCGTCTCTTGGGTCTCCTGCATTGGCAGGTGGGTTTTTTACCTAGGGTAATGTAAGGGTTAAATGAGATAACAGAAATAAAGTGCTTAGAATGCCAGAGAGTAAGTGGCCACCAAATGTGCAGGGCAGGTTGGGGATCATGGAGGCCCCTTCTGGCCCTCAAGGCCTTCCCCACCTTCTGTGGGAGACCATGCCGAGTGTCCTAGAAACAAATAAGGAGAGGACGATGTGCTGCAGGCAGGGAGGGTGTACATGCTGCCTGCTCTTAACAATAGGGAAGCTTATCACAAGACGGTTTCCAGGTCCCGCCCTGGGAGTGCTGATTCAGCTGGTGGGAGGTGGGGCCTGAACACGCACAGTTTGCTCATGAGGCCTGGGGTTCTGAGACCAGTTGCTTTGGGATCCCAGTTGTAGATGTCAGAGGAAGCAGTGCTTGGTGAGGTAGTGGGTAAGGAAAGGAAGGTAGGAAAGACTTTGAAGAATAGATGGAGCCTGAATAGGGTCTTGAAGGATGAATAGGAGTTGAAAGTGAAGGAGCAAAGGACATTCCAGGTGAAGGGAACAGTGTGCATGAAGCAGAGTGGCTTTAAAGAGCTCAGGGTGTTTAGGAACCCACAAGGTTTGGTGTGATTAGGTCAATGATGCTTTTTTTTTTTTAATTGAACATTTACCAATGGTAGGTTCAGTGCTAAGGGTTTAACACACTTTATATTACTGAGTTCTTACAACAATTCTATGAGATCAGTATTATTATCCCTCCAATTTTGCTGATGAAGTAACTGAGGCTCAGAGAGGTTGAGTGACTTCCCCTAAATCACACAGCTATTTTAAGATGAAGTCAGGGTTGGAATTATTTATGTCCAAAGGCTGTGCTCTTGACATTCCTGGGAGAAGAGGCTAAAGAAACAGGTAGTCATCTGTACAGGACATCTGTGCACCTATTAATAGGAACACAGGCTTTGGTGTCATCAGAAGAGGGTTCAAACTGCCCCTATGGGCTCTGGAGCTTGGGCAAGTTAGTTAGGCTCTCCAAGCCTTGTTTTCATCATGTGTAAAATGATGCAATAATGCCCATCTTAGGGTAGGTCGTGAGACGGAATGAGTTATGAAACACACCTAGCACAATGCCCTTTTCGTGCTGTTCGTGGGGTCCTCAAGGCAAGAATACTGAAGTGGTTTGCCATTCCCTTCTCCAGTGGACTGTGTTTTGTTATTCATTGGAAAGACTGACACTGAAGCTGAAGCTCCAATTCTTTGGCCACCTGATATGAAGAACTGACTCATTGGAAAAGATCCTGATGCTGAGAAAGATTGAAGGCAGGAGAAGAAGGGGACGACAGAGGATGAGATGGTTGGATGGCATCACCGACTCGATGGACATGAGTTTGAGCAAGCTCCAGGAGTTGGTGATAGACAGGGGAGCCTGGCATGCTGAAGTCCATGGGATCGAAAAGAGTTGGACACAACTGAGTGACTAAACTGACTGAGCACGATGCCTGGTTCTTAATAAGAACATGGTGATTGGCAGCTATTATTATTAACTCATGCAAATGTGTTGGGTCTTCAACTTGTAGACACTGGGAAACCTAGAGGGTTTCAAGCCGAAAGATTGTAAAATAACTCTAGAAGGTCCATGAGGGAGCAAAGCCCTGAGTTCAAGGAATGTCACTCAGACGGTGAGCTTTCAGGCATGAATTGGGGGCCCAGGAGGCTTTGGGGGAAGATGTGATCACAGAGCTAGTTGACCCTGTGAGTGTTCTGGAAGTCTCACCAAGTGGTCAGTTACCCACTGCCCAGTCCATCAGAGAGTGTTGAATATTACTTTGGAAAATCTCAGGAGGGGCTTCCTGGGCTGGGCTGAAGGAGAAGGCCATCTCACGGTGCCCACTGCTGTAATGTCGGGGTCACAATCCTGTAAAGACTCAGTTCCCCAAATATTAGAACAAACACCAAACTGTGACATATGCGTGTTCTGTGGGTGGTGGAATCACTGCAGGTCCCTTTTGTGTTTTTCCGTGTCTTCTACCCTGAGTATATACTGATTTCTGTTTTTTGAAATAGCAAAGTAAATGTTATTTAAAAAGGAAAAAATAGGGACTTCCCTGGTGGCCCAGTGGTTAAGAATCTGCCTGCCAATGCAGAGGACCTGGGCTCAATCCCTGGTTCAGGAAGACGCCACAAGCCTTGGAGCAACTGTGTGCCACAACTATCGAGCTTGTGCCCTAGAGCCCATAAGCTGAAATTACGGAGCCCACATGGCTAGAACCTGTGCCCCACAACAAGAGACAGTGAAAGTCGCTCAGTCGTTGTCTAACTCTGGACTCGTCCATGGAATTCTCCAGGCCAGAATACTGGAGTGGGTAGCCTTTCCCTTCTCCAGGGGATCTTCCTAACACGGGGGTCGAACCCAGGTCTCCAGCCTTGCAGGCAGATTCTGAACCAGCTGAGCCACCAGGGAAGCCACTGCAATGAGGAGCCAAGCACTGAAACTAGAGAGCAGCCCCCACTTGCCACAACTAGAGAAAAGCCTGCCCACAGCGAAGAAAACCCAGCGCAGCCAAAAATAAATACGTAATAAATTGATTAAATAAAAAGAAAAGAATAGCCCTCGCGTGGGAAGGCTGATTCACATCTCCCGCAGCAGCCCATCAAGAAGGGCTGTGACCACCCGCTACCCCCACCCCACCCTGACTTCCTCTGTGGGAGCAGTTCCATCAAAACCCTTCGGGGCTGACAAGTCCTTTATCCTCATCAGCAAGCCGGTGGTGGCGTGTGTGTGTGTGTGTGTGTGTGTGTGCGCGCGCGCGCATGCATGTGTTTGTGTGAGCGGGGGTGGGGGTGAGGTGGGGGAATGGTTAGGGGAGCCGTTCTCAAACTTCATTGTCTCAGGATCAGTTTACACTCTTAAAAATGATTGAGGAATTTTAGGGGTTATATCCGTTGCTAATTTACCTGGCTCCGATGTCAGTATTATAGCTGTTGTTCAGTTGCTAAGTCCTGGCCGACTCTGCGACCCCATGGGCTGCAGCACACCAGGCTCCCCTGTCCTTCACTGTCTCCTGGAGTTTGCTCAGCTTCAAGGAGGTTGCCAAACCCAAATTAAGTAAGGGTAATAAACTCACTATATGCTAACATTAAAAAATTTTCATAAAAAGTAGCAAATTTTTCCAAATTAAAAAAATTAGTGAGAAGAGTGGCTTGTTTTTAGATTTTTGCAGATCTCTTCTATGTCTGATTTAACAGACGACAGACGGATTCTTGATTCCACAGTTGCATTCAATCTGTTGTGTTATCACATGTCATGTAGCTTCTGGAAAATCCCAGAGAATGAATTTTGTCAGAGAATGAGAATGAAAAAGACAAATAACATCTGAGAACTACTATGAAAATAGTTTTGACCTTGTAGACCCCCTCCAAGGGTCTCGGGGACCCCCAAGGAGTCCACAGTCAACATTTTGAGAACTGTTGCTCTAGGCAGACTCTCCCAGACTGTTTCCAGAAACAACTATTGTGATTTAGGTGTGAACACATCTGGCCCGCTGTCCCAGGGGGAGGGCGGGGGGGCAGGGGGAAAGGGATTGATGAAAAGCCAAATGTGTGTTTGTGCCCCGAGCAAGCACAGCCCCCTTCTCTCACTGCATTACCGTGTCAGCTGCTAGACAATCCGTGGAAATTTCTAATGACAGCTCTCACGTTTCACCTCTGCTGAGAAAACAACAGGCCAGACAAGGGGGGATAAAAGGCCAGAGAAGAGAGGGTGGGGGAGGTGGCTTTGTTGGCTGTTCTGAGGGGCAGAAAGGGGTGCTCTGGCTTTGGGGTCCCTGCGGGGTGTGCGTGTGTGCAGAGGGCCCACGCCTTGAGCCGGGCCCCGGGAGCAGACCTTGAGGTGGCCCGCCTGGTCTCTGACTCACCCACCCGAGTTTCACCGGATGCAGTTGGCTAATTTTTGGAAGGAGAGAGGGAGCCCCAGTCTCTGCGGCCTGGGAGGGGTGAGCCTCACCCCTCTTCTCTGAAGAGGCCATGAATCCAAGTCGGGAAGCGTGGCCCCCTCGGTCCTCCTCTGGGCTGCATCCTTCCTGGTCCCCACACCACCTCCCCAGGTGGTGGAGGCTTCCAGCTACCATTCTGGGGGGCTGAGGAAACAGGAGTGTGAGGGCATTTACCGAGTGCTCGCTGTGTACAGTGGGCTCTGAGCTAATCCCTTCCAGCGCCTGCTGCATTTAACCCTAACCTGTGCTGTGGGAGTCATTACTATTCTTATCCTTTTATTTTTTATTTTTTTTTAATGGTTAAAAGGGCAATCTTATTTAGATGTTACTTGTGCATAATCTATAGTAAGATAGACAAACAGATAAAAATTGTTTACCAGGAGGGTTTTTTTTTTAAATGCCACTTTAAATTCAATTTACAACAGCATTGGTAATACTGCAAGATGACAGACTCCAGTTTACAAAACAAGAATTACTTACTACACTGGTTGATACATTCCCATGAGTCTTCAGTGGATGAAAATGTGTCATGAGTTTCAGCTGCAAATTATTACAAAGCTTTCACAATCTAGCCACTTGATGCTCAGAAAAAATTTCTGAATTCTAAAAATATACTTAAGTGAAAGTGCTAAGTTTCCAACAGTGTGGTTGATTTTCTGTTGTTGATCCCAAATTATTCCCCTTTTATCTGTGAGGATACAAAGCCCAAGGAGGAAATGACTTATCCATGTACCAAGCCAGGGACTGAAGCTGGGATTGGACTAGGTTTCTCTAGACCCATAGCCCAGACTAGTAACCTCTCCTCTATAAATTGTTGTGCTAAGAATCAGGCTCTGTGGCTCAATTGGTGAAGAATCTGCCTGCAATGCAGGAGACTCAGGTTCAATCCCTGGGTTGGGAAGATCCCCTGGAGAAGGAAATGGCATCCCTCTCCAGTATTCTTACTGGGTTAATCCCATGGACAGAGGAGCTGGGCGAGCTATAGTCCATGGGGTTCAGGAGTCAGACACGACTTGGCTACTAAACCACGACGAACCACAAGAATCAGGTACTTACTAATGTACCAGATTACTGAGCCCTGGCTAGCTGGCCCCACACAATGAAACACATCCCCTGCCCTCCTCCCGGCTTGTGGTGTACTTTGCTGGGAGATGTGGGGTGAGTGAGGGCTGAGCAAGCAAACAGGCGATGTCAACTGGTTGTGCCAAGTCCTGTGATGGGGCGAGCATGGCGAGGGAGCCAGAGGAGGTCCTAACCCAGACTGCCGAGGGGGTGGGCAAGGATGGCTTCCTGGAGGAGGTGGCGTGTAAGTGAGAGATAGGTTGGAACCTCTAAACGAGGAGGAGGAAGAGGAGTGTCCCAGGGAGGAATTGCAACTCAGGGGCACACAGCAGGTGACCCTGTCCCCCTTTCCACTCATTCCTGGGACACTGCTTCCCAGCCCAAGAGGAGTTCCAGGATTTTTACCGAGTCTCGACCCCCGTTTACATTCTATTTCTGGAGTGAGAATCAGATGGTGGTGCCAGCTGGGAGAGTAACTGCAGCCTCTTCCCCTTCCTGGAAGCTGGGGCCAGCGGTGGGGATGGGGTCTCAGGGTGGCTTCCAGGGCCCAGGGTGTGGGAGGTCAAGCCACTTTTAGAAACTGAAATTTGTACATGGAGCCTCTTTTCATGCTAGGCATTGACCTGGGCTTTCCTTGTGGCTCAGCTGGTAAAGAATCCGTCCGCAATGCGGGAGACCTGGGTTTCGCTCCCTGGGTTGGGAAGATTCCCTGGAGAAGGGAAAGGCTACCCACTCCAGTGTTCTGGCCTGGAGAATTCCTGTATAGTCCATGGGGTCACAAAGAGTCAGACATGACTGAGCAACTTTCATTTTCACTTTCATTGACCTAGGTGCTGAACATAAAGTATCTCATTGGAATGTGACAATCCCCTTGAGATTCAGGATGAATTTGCTTTAGGTGGGAACATTTTCACTAAAACCTTACATAATTCCAAATGCTCGTGGTACAAGATCAGTCCTGGCAAAGGCGTCTCGTGTTTTTGTTTACCATCCAAAACATTCAACCATGAGGCTGTGGTGTGTAGAGGCTACTTGCTCAGCCTGCTGTGAAATCATGTGGGTTTTGATGCTTTTCTTGTGGGAAGGAGCCGCGTATACTCTTTCATTGTTTGGGTGATGTTTTATTAACATGTCCTTGTATTGCACAACCTCCTTCTTGGTTCCATTATTAACACCACTTTGCAGATGAGGAAACAGGTTTTGAGAGGTTAAGGACCAGCCTGGGGTAAATAGTGGAGCTGGAACTGGGGCTCAGGCAGACTGACCCCCAACCTCCCAATCTTTGCCCTGCTTCACTTGTTCTAGAAACATCCCTGAATCTGGGAAGACCTCCTCCCTCCACTGTTCCTGAGCCTCACTTGGCCTAACTCTTAGATCACTTTTCAAAGCTTTCCTCTGAGAGAGACAGCAGCAGTGGAAGAGAGAGGAAACTGAAGCGTGTGTTTAAGTGAAGTGAAGTGAAGTCGCTCAGTCGTGTCCGACTCTTAGCGACCTCATGGACTGCAGCCTACCAGGCTCCTCCGTCCATGGGATTTTCCAGGCAAGAGTACTGGAGTGGGTTGCCATTGCCTTCTCCAACTTCCCAGCCGCAATGGTGACCCCCAAGAGCACAACTGGGACCCACCCCCCGCCTGACCCGACCCAAGACCACCCACCCGGGTTCGCCCCGCCCCTGGCGCGCTCCCGGTGCGCCACCCCCACCACGCGCTCCGGTGAGCCCCGCCCCCACGCCCGCTTCCAGGAGAGGCCCTCGGACCTTGCTACTGCCGCCAGGTGAAACACAAAAGTGAAGTGAAGTGAAGTGGCTCAGTCGTGTTCGACTCTTAGTGACCCCATGGACTGCAGCCTACCAGGCTCTTCCGTCCATGGGATTGTCCAGGCAAGAGTACTGGAGTGGGTAGCCTTTCCGTTTTTCAGGGGATCTTCCCCACCCAGGGACTGAACCCAGGTCTCCCTCATTGCGGGCAGATTCTTGACCAGCTGAGACACAAGGGAAGCTCAAGAATACTGGAGTGGGTAGCCTTTCCCTTCTCCAGGGGATCTTCCTGACCCAGGAATCGAACCGGGGTCTTCTGCATTGCAGGCAGATTCTTTACCAACTAAGCTACCAGGGAAGTGAAATGTGTGTTTAAGACTTTCCCAAATGACTGGAGAAGACTCCTGAGAGTCCCTTGGACAGCAAGGAGCTCAAACCAGTCCATCCTAAAGGAAATCAACCCTGAATGTTCATTGGAAGGACTGATGCTGAAGCTGAATCTCCAATACTTTGGCCACCTGATGTGAAGAACTGACTCATGGGAAAAGACCTTGATGCTGAGAAAGGTTGAGGGTGGGAGGAGAAGGGGGCAAAAGAGAAGGAGATGGTTGGATGGCATCACCGACTCGATGGGCATGAGTGGAGAGATAGCAGACATAACTCCCTGTCCTTCACAGGGAAGCCTGGTGTGCTGCAGTCCATGGGGTCACAAAGAGTGGGTCACGACTGAGGCTGAATATCAGGTGACTCTGAGGCTGGGCCCTTAAAGAAAGTCAGACCCAGCATGTCTGGGCGAGGCCCCCTGTCTCGGTCCCCCCTTTCCTCAAACAAGGGAATGAGTGTGGGGCCAGATGGGGTGAGAGAGGCTGTAAGAGGCTGCGGTGGGGGGGGGGGGGGGGAATTGTGCCAGTAGTGGGGATAGAATAAAAATATCTTGAAACTGATCAACAGGAGTGAAGTCATTTCTTACTGTTTCATAATAACTTCTCCCTCTTCCAAAAATAACAAAGAAAACTCGGAAACTCCTGAGAAGCCCAAAGAAGACAGTGTAAAAATCCACAATCCTAGTGCTCATGCAGAAATGCTGTTAGTATTTTGGGTGTGATTCCTTCCAGTCTTCTACGCACCTATCTATAGACCTATTTATAGTTATAATAAAAATGTATTCATAATAACATTTTATTATTGCCAAAATAATACACGTTCACTGTAGAGCAGTTAGAGAGTAGAAATGAACAAAAGAAGAAAGTAAAAACGTTAATCTTGGCTAGCATGACTTTCTAGGTTTTTCTTTTGATTGTGTTATAATGCTATTATTAATAAAAAAAAGTTATCAGCATGTAAGCAGGTTTATTGAAATCATTTCTCCAAGCCAACAATTTGAAGATAAAGTTGTGGATTTTAGCCTCTTTTAGGTCACAGAGACTCTTGAGAATTTAAGAGCGATGGACACACTAATTGCACGTAGAAAGTCTCCCTAAACTGTCAGGGGATCTGAAAACTCTTCAGAACCCCTGCATAGGTAGGGGAGCCCCAGACTGAAATTTCCCCAGTTATTCATGAATTATTATCAAGTGAAGAAGGGCTTTAGCTTCCCTCAAGTTGAAAGGACAGTTACACCCAAAACCTCTGCTGCCCTTAACTCTCCTCTTTTTCATCGGCATTTGTTAAAATTTTTATTCATTTATTTATTGCTGGCTGCACGGTGCCTTTGTTGCGGTGTGCGGGCTTCTCTTGCTGCAGAGTCCGGGCTCTAGAGTGTGTGGGCTTCAGTAGCTATGGCACATGTGCTTAATAGTAGCAGCTCCCAGGCTCTGGAGCAAGGCTCAATAGTTGTGGTGCTCGGACTTAGTTGCCCCAAGGCATGTGGGATCTTTCTGGATCAGGGATCAGACCTGTATCTCCTGCATTGGCAGGTGGATTCTTAACCCCTGGATGACCCGGGAGGTCCCTGTAAGGTGCTTTTTAACTATAAGGGTTTCAGTCCTCATCTTTAAAATGGAAAAACGATAGAGTTGTAATACTGAAAGAGCTAGTATGCGGACCAGAGCAGTAGCTGACCCTCATGGAGTCTCGGCGATCATGCCCAGGCGGGGCCAGACCTGCCTGCAGAAGGGCCGAGGAGCCCATGCCCTGTGCTGAGCGGAGGCTGAACAGCAGTAAGAATGGGCCAAACGGGAAAGGCCACCATGACGAGAGGCCAGGAGGCCACTTTCTCCCCGAGACCCCACAGGAAGGCTGGATCACTAGCCCCCTCCTCCGGATCCTCAACAGGTGGGGAAAAATGACATACTCAGACACGTCTGCTGGACTTGAGTCTCGGCCCCAGACATTTCTCTGTTGAAAATTGATGGGCGAGGTCGCTGAGGGGGTGGGGCTGGAACGCCCAGCACTGTGGAGGGGGATCTGAATTTGGTGTATGGGCACATGTGTCCAGAGGCATCACACAACACTCATGATGTAAAGACTGGAGTGTGGACTGTGAGGATCTCCACTTGTGGTTTTTTTTAAGAATGATGGAGAAGTATCTTACTTCGATTTTTGGACAAAGGTTGGTTCACACCATCATGAAACCATAGCCTCAGGTTTAGGAGGGATCTCAGTGGTCGTTGTCCACTCTTTCTCACTCCTTCTCATCCTTTTGAGGAAGACAGAACAAAACTGTAGGTAAATTCAGGTTTCAGACCACAGACCTGGGTTGTAATCTGGCCTATTCTGGCAGTTTTTCAGATAAATCACGCGTTCTTTCTCTCGCTCACCTCTGGGCCCTGGCACATGCTGTTCTATCTGAGCTGTCTCCTTCACCCTTTTATCAGACCAATACCCAGTCCCATCTTCAGACTCAGCGTAGACATCATCTCCTCCAAGGAGCTTTCTCTGACCACTGTTCACCCCATTTCCCCTGAGTGTAAGACTTTCCAAAGATGTCGGTTTTGTCCAGCATACTACTTATTAGTTTGAACATTCTTTGGCATTGCCTTTCTTTGGGATTGAAATGAAAACTGACCTTTTCCAGTCCTACAGCCACTGCTGAGGTTTCCAAATTGGCTGGCATATTGAGAGCAGCACTTTCACAGAATCATCTTTTAGGATTTGAAATAGCTTAACTGGAATTCCAAAATCACTGCAGATGGTGATTGCAGCCATGAAATTAAAAGATGCTTACTCCTTGGAAGGAAAGTTATGACCAACCTAGATAGCATATTCAAAAGCAGAGACATTACTTGGCCAACAAAGTTCCATTTAGCCAAGGCTGTGGTTTTTCCAGTGGTCATACATGGATGTGAGAGTTGAACTTTGAAGAAAGCTGAGCGCCAAAGAATTGATGCTTTTGAACTATGGTGTTGGAGAAGACTCTTGAGAGTCCCTTGGACTGCAAGGAGATCCAGCCAGTCCATTCTAAAGGTTATCGGTCCTGGGTGTTCATTGGAAGGACTGATGCTAAAGCTAAAACTCCAATACTTTGGTCACCTCATGCGAAGAGTTGACTCATTGGAAAAGACTCTGATGCTGGGAGGGATTGGGGGCAGGAGGAGAAGGGGACAACAGAGGATGAGATGGCTGGATGGCATCACTGACTCGATGGACACAAGTTTGAGTGAACTCTGGGAGTTGGTGATGGACAGGGAGGCCTGGCGTGCTGCAATTCATGGGGTTGCAAAGAGTCGGACTCAACTGAGCAACTGAACTGAACTGAACTGGAATTCCATCACCTCCACTAGCTTTGTTTCTAGTGATGGCCCTCTTGATTTCACATTACAGGATGTCTGGTTCTAGGGGAGTGATCACACCATCGTAGTTATCTGGGTCATGAAGATCTTTTCTGTATAATTCTTCTGTGTATTCTTGCCACCTCTTCTTAATATCTTCTGCTTCTGTTAGGTCCATACAATTTCTGTCCTTTATTGTGCCCATCTTTGCATGAAATGTTCCTTAGTTATCTCTCATTTTCTGGGAGATCTCTAGTCTTTCCCATTCTATTGTTTTCCTCTATTTCTTTGCATTGATCACTGAGGAAGGCTGTCTTATCTCTCCTTGCTATTCATTGGAACTCTGCCTTCAAATGGGTATATCTTTCCTTTTCTCCTTTGCCTTTAGCGTCTCTTCTTTTCTCAGCTATTTGTAAGGCCTCCTCAGACAAGCATTATGCTTTTTTGCATTTCTTTTTCTTGGGGATCATCTTGATCACTGCCTCCTGTACAATTTCATGAACTTCCATCCACAGTTCTTCAGGCACTCTATCTATCAGATCTAATCCCTTGAATCTATTTGTCACTTCCACTGTATAATTGTAAGGGATTTAAGTCATATCTGAATGGTCTAGTGGTTTTCCCTACTTTCTTCAATTTAAGTCTGAATTTGGTAATAAAAAGTTCATGATCTGAGCCACAGTCAACTCGGTCTTATTTTTGCTGACTGTAAAGAGCTTCTCCATCTTTGGCTGCAAAGAATATAATCAATCTGATTTTGGTGTTGACCATCTGGTAATGTCCATGTGTAGAGTCTTGTGTTGTTGGAAGAGGGTGTTTGCTATGACCAGTGCATTCTCTTGACAAAACTCTATTAGCCTTTGACCTGCTTCGTTTTGTACTCCAAGGACAAATTTGCCTGTTACTCCAGGTATCTCTTGACTTCCTACTTTTGCATTCCAGTCCCCTATAATGAAAAGGACATCTTTTTTGGGTGCTAGTTTTGGAAAGTCTTGTAGGTCTTCATAGAACCGTTCAACTTCAGCTTCTTCAGCATTACTGGTTGGGGCATAGACTTGGATTACTGTGATATTGAATGGTTTGCCTTGGAAATGAACAGAGATCATTCTGTCGTTTTTGAGATTGCATCCAAGTATTGCATTTCAGACTCTTTGTTGACTATGATGGCTACTCCATTTCTTCTAAGGGATTCTTGCCCACAATGGTAGATATAATGGTCATCTGAATTAAATTCATCCATTCCAGTCCATTTTATTTCACTGATTTCTAAAATGTCGATGTTCACTCTTGCCATCTCCTGTTTGACTACTTCCAATTTACCTTGATTCATGGATCTAACATTCCAGGTTCCTATGCAATATTATTCTTTACAGCATTGGACTTTACTTCCATCACCAGTCACATCCACAACTGGGTGTTGTTTTTGCTTTGGCTCCATCTCTTCATTCTTTCTGGAGTTATTTTTCCACTGATTTCCAGTAGCATATTGGGCACCTACTGACCTGGGGAGTTCCTCTTTCAGTATCCTATCATTTTGCCTTTCATACTGTTCATGGGGTTCTCAAGGCAAGAATACTGAAGTGGTTTGCCATTCCCTTCTCCAGTGGACCATGTTTTGTCAGAACTCTCCACCATGACCTGTCCGTCTTGGGTGGCCCTACATGGTGTGGTTCATCGTTTCATTAAGTTAGACAAGGCTGTGGTTCATGTGATCAGATTGGTTTGTTTTCTGTGATTGTGGTTTTCATTCTGTCTGCCCTCTGATGGAGAAGGATAAGAGGCTTATGGAAGCTTCCTGATGGGAGAGACTGACTGAGGGGGAAACTGGGTCTTGTTCTGATGGGCAGGGCCATGCTCAGTAAACCTTTAATCCAATTTTCTGTTGATGAGCAGAGCTGTGTTCCCTCCCTATTGTTTGACCTGAGCCCAATCCACGTCTCCACCAGACACTCCTGGACACACACAGGCAAGTCTGGGTCAGTCTCTTGTGGGGTCACTGCTACAGGTCTCTTGGGTCCTGGTGCACACAAGCTTTTGTTTGTGCCCTCCAAGAGTCTGTTTCCCCAGTCCTTTTTAAGTTCTGGTGGCTCTATTGTGGAGTTAATGGTGACCTCCTCCAAGAGGGCTTGTGCCATATCCAATTCTACTGCATCCAGAGCCCCTGCCCCAGCAGCAGTCCACTACTGACCCACACCTCCACAGGAAACACTTAAACACAGTTTTGACTCAGTCTCTGTGGGGTCTCTGGGTCTTGGTGCACACAAGGTTTGTTTGAGCCCTCTGGGCGTCTCTGGCGGGTATAGGGTTTGATTCTAAATGTGATTTTGCCCCTCCAACAGTCTTTTTGGGCCTTCTCCTTTGCTCTTGGACAGAGGGTATCTTTCTTTGGTGGGATCCAACATTCTCCTGTCGATGGTTGTTCAGCAACGAGTTGTGATTTTGGAGTTCTTGCCGGAGAAGAGTCACGTCCTTCTACTCCACCCTTTTGCCACGTTATAGTGTAGCTCTGTGTTTTTCTGCCTCTGCTGCTGAATGTATAATCCTCAAAAGCAAGGCTTTTGTTATTCATCCTATTGACCTCCCACTAGTCTCTCCTGCTATAGCTCTGGCCACACACAGGTACATTTGGTGAGTGGCTCAATGGTAAAGAATCCACCTGTAGAGCTGGAGACACAAGAGCCATGGGTTCAATCCCTGGGTCAGGAAGATCCCCTGGAATAGGAAGTGGCAACCCACTCCAGTATTCTTCCCTGGAAAATTCCACAGGCAGAGGAGCCTGGTGAGTTATAGTCCATGGGGTTGCAAAGAGTCAGATACAGCTGAGTGACTGAGCATGCTCACACACACACATACACACACACACACACATCAGTCAGTCAGTCAGTTCAGTTGCTCAGTCGTGTCCAACTCTTTGCGACCCCTTGGATTGCAGTGTGCCAGGCCTCCCTGTCCATCACCAACTCCCGGAGCTTACTCAAACTCATGTCCATCAAGTCAGTGATGCCATCCAACCATCTCATCCTCTGTGGCCCCCTTCTCCTCCTGCCTTCAATCTTTCCCAGCATCAGGGTTTTTTCTAGTGAGTCAACACACACACACACACACACACACAAATATGGTGCCAGGCACTGGGCTGAAGCCCACAAGCGCATTGCCTCTCCACCTCTCACAGAAATCCCCAGAGTGGGTCACGTTAACCACATTTTACTGATGTGGCAACTGAGAATCAGAGAGTTGAAGTGATTCAAGTCACCCAACAAGGAAGAAGCAGCATCAGGTTCCAAGGCAGGTCTGTCTGATTCTGGAGCCTACGAGGCTGATCACTGAGCCACCCAGCCTCGCTGAGAAGTTGTGCAGTTGAGTCAGTCAGCAGCCAGTGTGGCATGAGGCTTGTCACCTGCACTTCCTTAACTCCAGTGACACCTGAAAGAGGCTTTTCTCTAGTCAGACTCTCTTTCTCTAGGGCCCTGGAATCAGGCTGCTTTCATGGGGCCAAGACCCACCTCCCCTGGCCCCACCAGTGGGGGCAGAGGGCTTGGCACAGCGCTGAGCATAGGGCAGGCACTCCAGTCACCTTGTCAGCTGATGGATAGAGCAATTGTGTGACGCAGAGAGCCCATGGGTCACAGCCCTTGTTGTGAAATGGCTCTGGGTTCTAGAGCAGGGAAAATTCCTTCCTGCCCACCTTGGGAGGGATGGGTTGCCAGAGGGCCAAACACCCAGAGATTGAAGGCAGTCATAGGGACAGCTGCAGGTGTGGTAATGGTCATGTAATTTTCCAGTCCCTTCCCCTCTCCTAGTCCTGTGACCATAGCCAGCTGCCAGTCATCCCATGCACTGGAGTTCACAACACGCTTTCACATCCATGAGCCCGTCTCTAGGTAGGCGTGGATGGGAGGCAGCTTGGCCTGGTGACGGAACGCAGGTTGTAAAGTCCTCAGACCTGATTAGACCCCGGCTCTGCCACTCACTAACCTGAAGGCTTTGGGAAATTTACTAAACTTCTCTGAATCTGGGCATCTTTTGTCTATAAAATGGGGATAAGACTAGTCCCTTCATCATAGGGTCCTGTGGGAATTCAATGACAGTTGTCACAATTGCAAGAACTAAAAAAAAAAAAAAAGAATATTAAAAAATTAGGTATGCCTTCCATAATGATGATAAGAGTCTGTGGCCCATTGGATACGTGACTTACCCAAGGTCACCCAGCTCATATGTGGTGGATCTGGGACTCACCCTCAGTTCTGCTGATCCTGCTGCAGGGACAGTACCAATAGGTGTTTTTAATATAATCCAGCCAAGCTGAAGAGGCTTGGAGAAGGGTTTCAGGCTTCCCCTCAGCTTTTATCATGCTTCTCAGGGACAGGAGAGGGCACGAAGCTGGGAAGCAGTCTGGCGCTCAGAGGCAGCAATGTGGGAGCAGGGAAGGGTGGAAGAAAGCAGGGATCCCCTATGATGTGCTTGCCTCCTTTCCACAACCCCCCCAAACCCCCACTGCCTAAGGCCTCCTTCCTGCCAGTCTTCTGCCTGGTGGTGAAACTTTCCAGTCTCTTAGTGATTTCCCAAGAAGAATGAACCACACCTCAAAGAAGCTATTTGCCTAAATCATAGGATGTTCTTGGCTCATTCAATGAATGAATATTTATGAAATCTCTACAAAAGCAGACAACCCTATAATCAGGGCTAGAGGGCGGAGGTGCAAGACCGAAAAAGATCTGGGCCCGCAAGGATCTTCTGATATAAAGGTGGACCCAGGAAGTAGTACTGGGTGGAATGTATTTCTGTCCCCTCCACCTCATTCCTGGTTCACACACACTCAGGTTCTTTTAAAATCAGTGTCAGTCCTTCAGTTTAACTGGCACGCTGTGGGTGGAGTTTGGCTTCTTTTAGTCCCCAGGGTCTGTCTGGCTGGGTGGGTTTAGAGGGAGCCAAGAGCAGACAGCTATTTAACATTCCCTGGGAGAGGGCGGAATGACTCACAGGTTGTCTTGGGCAGTGAGTGCCAACTGGCCCGGTGTCAAATCAACACCCGGGAGTGGTAGACTCCATGCCCCTGGCTCTCAGGCCCTACCCTGAAGGCAGCTGACATTTCTGGGAGGAAAAGATGTCGGGCAGAAGCTTGGATGCTCTTAGCCTCGTATTGGCATCTTCTTAAGCCTGTGGTCTCCTTTGTCCTAGGTTTTCACCTCTACGGGATGTGACGAACTTGAGAATATGTTGTTGTCAAGGCCTGTTGGGCCCACTTTCGTTTTCTCTCTCCCCCTTAGAAAGAAATGAGATGTGGAGAAGAGGAAACCCTCTTTCACTGTTTGTGGGAATGTAAGTTGATACAGCCACCGTGGAGAACAGTGTGGAGGTTCCTTTAAAAACTAAAAATAGAGCTATCATATGACCCAGCAATCTCACTCCTGGACATACACCCTGAGAAAACCACAAGGCAAAAAGTTACACGTATCCCAATGTTCATAGCAGCACTATTTGCAATAGCCAGGACATGGAAGCAACCTAGATGTCCATCAACAGAGGAATGGATAAGGAAGATGTGGTACATATACACAATGGAATATTACTCAGCCATAAAAAGGGACAAAATTGGGTCATTTGTAGTGATGTGGATGGATGGATGGCCATCACACAGAGTGAAGTAAGTCAGAAAGAGAAAAATAAATATTGAATATTAATGCATATATATGGAATCTAGAAAAATGGTACAGATGAACCTATTTGCAGGGCAGGAATAGAGACGCATAGAGAATGGACATGTGGACACAGACGGAGAAAGCACAGATGGGACAAGTTGAGGAAGTAGCATTGACATAAATACCCTACCACGTGTGAAATAGACAGCTGGTGGGAAGCTGCTGCATAGCACAGGGAGCTCAGCTCGCTACCCTGTGATGACCTAGGTGGCTGGGAGGGGGCTCAAGAGGAAGGGGATATATGTGTACATATGATTCACTTTGACTGTACAGCAGAAACTAGCACAACATCGTAAAGCAATTATACTTCAGTTAAAAAAAAAAAAAGAAATGAGTCACTTGAGTATTAGACAAGAAATACCCATCTACACAATTTGAAAAAAGGGAAAAGTAAAAAGAATGTTTAAAAACCATATTTATACCCGCCACCCAAAGTCAGCTACAAATTTTGGCATATTTTATTTGAATCCTTTTTATTGTATCGTTTAATAAAAACTTGGATGCTAGGCTTAATGAAATAAGCCAATTACAAAAAGACAAATACTGCATGATTCCACTTTTCTGAGGTATCTCAAGTAATCAAATCAAAGAAATTGCAAGTAGGTGTTGCCAGGGCCTTGAGGGTAGGAGACATAGGGTGTTGTTGTTTAATGGGTTATAGATGGGTTATAATGGTTAAGATGAAAAAATTCTAGACCTCTGTGGCACAACAAGACACTTACAGTTAGCAATGCTGTACTATACCCTTAAAAATTGTCAAGAAGGTAAATTTATGCTCTGTGTTTCCTGCCATAATAATAAAAAAAAATTTGGTCTTACATGACTGTTCTGGTATACATGGAGCTTTTTATCCTGCCTTATTCATTCAATGTAAAATATGCAAGTAAATCCACATTCTTTACTAGCACTATTTTTAGCAGCTCCATAATATTTACTGGGTAGCAATTTCATAGTTAACATTCTCCTTTTGAATATTTAGGTTGTGACTTTATTGAATAAGCACAGATGTAGTGAGCATATCTTCTCTAAAGATTTTCTCAGTTTAAGAATCCCCAAGTTAGTCTCTCTAGAGAGAAGGTGCAGGATCAAAGGATGTAAACATACTGTGGCTTTTGATACATTGGTTGTTTTCCAGAAGGGCTGCACTAATTTCCACTCTGACTAGCAATGAAAAAGAGTGTTTCACCACGCCTTTGGCAATACCGGGTGTTATCATTTTCTCAAATCTGGGCTGATTTGGTAGGCAAACATTTGCATCTTGTCTTAATTTTCATTCCTTTGATAACTAATGAGAAGGAACATCTTTTGTGAATAGTTTGTTCCTATCTTCTAACCATCCCTTTCTTTCATCCCTTTAGCATTTGGCGTCTTCAGAGTGTTTTGGATGGAGTTGCATAAGACCGTCTTCCCAGGATTGGGCTTTTGATCCATCGCATAACCTCCATGGGGTGGTATGTGTCCCATCTTCTCTTCAGACTTGAGGTGGCCCTCTTCCAACTCCTGCACCTTCTTCAAGGCCCTATTAAGGCTCCTCTTTCCCTCTGAAGCCCACCCTGCTAGCCCCACTCTCTATTTTTCCTTTCCACTTTGTTCAGCACAATCAGGCTTTCATAACTTGGTTGTTGTTGTAGAATCGTTCGGGTGGGTCTCTGGTGTTTCACAGGGTCTCAGCTTCCCAGGGAGCCTGGTCTCCCCCGCACTTTTGCAAGATATGCAAATAAATGCACGTTGAATGGATTTGGCAGACACCTGCCAGGTCTGAAACTCTCAGACTTCCTCTGCTCGGTGCCCAAACCACAGCCAACCCACGGGTCCACTTCAGGGGAAGCAGTGATGAGTGCGGCTTGGGTTTGAATTCCAGCTTCTCTACTGACTTACGTGACTGAACTACCTATACTTGCTGGGTCTCTGTGCTTGCCCTTCCAGGGTCTCTGTTCCCTCAGCTGTCAAAAGGGGTGATGGTTTCTACTACACTTGCTGATGCAGAGGTTAGATGAGATATCTTGAAACAGAGGTTTGAACACTGTTTGGAGCAAAGTAAACACACATACACAGGAGTTCTTCTGAGTTCTTCACCGCTGATTCACGTCTCCTCATTCAGGAAACTCGACTATTCTGAGATGACACCCGTATTAGTTCCTTATTATTGTATTCTCTAGTACTTCTGAAGGACAGAAGTCTCAAACTGGTTTCTCTGGGCCTTAATCAAGATATTAGCAGGGCCCTGTCCCTCTGAGGCTCTAGGGAAGAACCTGTTTCCTTCCCTTTTCCAACTTCTGGAGGCTCCCTGCATGCCCTGTCTCATGGCCTAATCCCCCATCTTTAAAAAAATTAAAAAAAAAATTAAAACCGACTTCAAGTACTTTAATGTTTATTTATTATTAAAACAGTGACTCAGGGGGTAAAGAATGACTTCTATATCTTTAAATTTTCCTCATAGCATAAGCTACAATCCATTCCCCTACTTGTTCTTACGATTCTCAAATGCACTTTTCCAGAATCTGCAATTTGGGGAGCATCTACTATCTTCTCCTAGCCAGGTTTCCCTGCTCCTGCAGTTGAGACTATATTACACAGTCGGTGAGAAGTGGCAAAGGCAGTGATTAAAAAAAAACTAGCATCATCTTGAGGTAACTATTTTGAGTGAGTTTTTGAACGGGCTCAGGGCTCTTCCTCCATCTTTCAAGTATGGTCTCTTCTCTCGCACTGCTGACTGTCCTGCCTCTGTCTTATAAGAACCCTTGTGATTACACCTGATCCACCAGATAATCTTTCTATCTCAAAGTCCTTAACTTAATCACATCAGCAAAGTCTCTTTTACCTAGTAGGGTAATGTAGTCACAATTTCTGGGGATAAGAGGTGGGCATTTTGGGGGGTCTTATTCAGCCCACTGTATCCCCATGCCTGCTTGATTGGGCTCCCCACATCCTGAGCACTTGGCTGGTTTGCATTCATACTGGAAGAGACTTGGATGGAAACATGATTGATTATGGAGCGATTCTTGGGGTAGGTGACCTGATTCACCTGGGGATGGAGATTCTTATAATGCCACGAGGAAATCAGGACTCAGAGAGGCTCAGTGCCAGCCCAGGAGCAGACAGTGAACTGCAGACACAGCCAGAGCTGGGGCCCAGCAGGGCCGCCTGTGTCTGGGGTGTCCTCAGTTACCACCTGTGTGTCTATGGAATGATATTCTGCATTTATCTCCTTTAAGATGGGGCTCAAAGACTGCTATCTCCAAGAAACCCGAAGAAATTAATTTTCATTTTTTTCTGGACTTCTGCTTTTAAATATTTATATTTATTTTTAAATTGAAGTATAGTTGATTTACAAATTGTGTTAGTTTCAGGGGTACAACACAGTGAATATATATTCGCTCAGTCGTGTCCGACTCTTTGTGACCCCATGGACTGTAGCCTACCATGCTCCTCCGTCCATGGAATTTTCCAGGCAATAGTACTGGAGTGGGTTGCCATTTCCTTCTCCAGAGGATCTTCCCAACCCAGGGATCAAACCTGGGTCTCCTGCATTGTAGTCAGACGCTTTACCATCTGAGCCACCAGGGAAGTCACATCATATATATATATATATATATATATATATATATATATGCTCTTTTTCAGATTCTTTCCCATTATAAGTTATTATAAGATGTTGAATATAGTTCCTTAAGCTGTACAGTAAACCCTTGTTTATTTTATGTGGAATAATGGGTATCTGTTAAACCTATACTCCTAATTCATCCTTCCCTTCTCTTTCCCCTTTGGTAACCATAACTTTGTTTTCTTTGTCTATGAATCTGTTTGTATTTTGTAAATAAGTTCATTTGTATTATTTTTTAGATTCCACATGTAAGTAATATAGTATTTGCCTTTCTCTGTCTGGCTTACTTCTCTTAGAATGATAATCTCTAGGCCCATCCATGTTGTTGCAAATGGCAATATTTCATTCTTTTTTTATGGTTGTGTATATGTGTGTGTGTGAACACGTATCACATTTTCTTTATCCATTTATCTGTTGATGGATGCTTAGGTTGCTTCCATGTCTTGGCTATTATAAATGGTGCTGTTATGAACATTGGGGCATATGTATCTTTTTGAATTAGAGTTTTCATCTTTTCCAGGTATATGCCCAGGGGTGGGATTGGTGGATCATATGGTGACTCTATTTTTAGTTTTTTTTTTTTTTAAAGGAGCTTACATACTGTTTTCCATAGTGGCTGCACCAATTTACATTCCCAACAATAGTGTAGGAAGGTTCCCTTTTCTCTACAGCCTCTCCAGCATTTATTATTTATAGACTGTTTGATGATGGCCATTCTGATCAGTATGAAGAAATTAATTTTCCATGTTTTCAGAATAATATGCTTGGATCTCTACCATGCATAGCTGCATATAAGCACTGTAGTCTAGCATTTGAGTGTGGGCTCTAAAGTAAGATAAACCAAGCTTTGCACTTTACTAGCTGTGAAATGGGGGTCATAACTCCCCCCAACAGTGTTGTACAAACTAAATGCAAAAATAAACAGAAAACATCTCACAGTGGTTGGCAGACAGTAAGGGCTAAACACAAGACCATTCTCTCCTACTACCCTCTAAGTCCTTTTATGAGCGGAAGTAGACCTTATCCATCCCTCTATCTCCCAGAGAACTCAAAGGAAAAAAAGAAATAAAATAACCAGTGACACTCATTTACTGCATGTCAGCATCTTGCTGCATACACGTATTTCCTTTTAATTTCCACAACAACTGGTATTATAATTATCTCCATCTTACAGGTCAGGGAATAGAGGCTCAGAGAAGTGGAGTGACTTGCCGAAGGCCATGCAGAAAGTAACTGGCAGAGCTAAGGTCTGAGTCCAGACTGTGTGTGCCTTCAGAGTCCAAGCCGATTCAACAATTCACCCACAGTTCAACGCAGCTTCAGTTCAGTCGCTCAGTCATGTCCGACTCTTTGCAAGCCCATGGACTGCAGCACACTAGGCCTCCCTGTCCATCACCAACTCCTGAAGTTGACTCAAACTCATGTCCAGTGAGTCGGTGATGCCATCCAGCCATCTCATCCTCTGTCGTTAGCTTCTCCTCCTGCCCTCAATCTTTCCCAGCATCAGGGTCTTTTCTAATGAGTTGACTTCACATCAGGTGGCCAAAGTATTGGAGTTTCAGCTTCAACATCAGTCCCTCCAATGAATTTTCAGGACTGATTTCCTTTAGGATGGACTGGTTGGATCTCCTTGCAGTCCAAGGGACTCTCAAGAGTCTTCTTCAATACCACAGTTCAAAAGCATCAGTTCTTCAGTGCTCAGCCTTCTTTATAGTCCAACTCTCACATTCATACATGACTACTGGAATTATGTTTCCTTGAGAGCAGGTTCTGTGTCTTACTTCTCTTCACATCAGAACCAAGTATCTGTAGATACTGTGCCTTGGACATGGACATTTGCTGGATGGATGGATGGATCGATGGATGAGTGGATGGGTAAATGGATGGATGGATGGACAGGCGGATTCGTTAATGAGTAGAAGAACAGAAGAGTTCCCAGATAAAGTACTTTCACACCAAGCATTCCTGTTTAATAGCTTTCTACTCCTTTTCCCAGGGACAGGCTTAGAGTGGAAAAGACTACAGGAGACAAGTGTGGAAGGAAACACTCCTGTGATGACCAAGCCTCTTTCATATGTCATTGTGGGGTGGATACAACCGCAGTCAGATTCTAGCCATGACAGTCATGCCCGCCTCGTGGATGCCAAGAGGCAGACTTCCCAGGCACTCATCAAGCATGGCGCCAGAACCTAACTCATTCTTTAGCTCTTTCCTCCCCCTCTCCCTCCACCAGCAGCCACTGCCCTACTGCAATTCTAGAGCATATGAAGAGAGGCCGTGGATCACATTTTGCCACCAGAGCCACCAAACCCCCAGAGAGGCCTGAGACCAACTTTGGCCCAGGAAGTGGGTCAAAAGCCACTGCCTCATTATTGAAATAGTAGCAAAATCCTGAGATGCTTAATCACCATGCTGAGCTGATAGCATCTTTGCCTTCCCATGACAGATACCCCAGGAGGAAGGGCGGGAACCCAGGGCAATGAAGATATCTATCTTCAGCCCATACTCCCTTGGGAGGGATAAAGGAGAGGATGCATTCAAGCGCTTACTGCAGAACCTGACTCATAGTAAGTGCTCAATAGGTGGGAGCTGCAAATATTTGTGTTATCAATTATGATTTAAAGATGATTAACTGCTACTGAGGAGGCACCTTACTCTGGCTACATTTAGAAAGTATTTGAAGCCCATGGTTTCATATCCGAGTGCATGTCACACCCTAAAGAGGTGACAATAAACATAAAAAGGAAAGATTGGTTTTGACGCCAGGCAATCTATAGAGTTCTGGGGAGTTGTTCAGTTCAGTTCTGTTCGGCTGCTCAGTCGTGTCCAACTCTTTGTGACCCTACAGACTGCAGCACACCAGGCCTCCCTGTCACGAACTCCTGGAGCTTGCTTAAACTCATGTCCATCGAGTCAGTGATGCTATCCAACCATCTCATCCTCTGTTGTCCCCTTCTCCTCCTGCTGTCAATCTTTCCCAGCATCAGGGTCTTTTCCAATGAGTTGCTTCTTTGCATCAGGTGGCCAAAGTATTGGAGTTTCAGCTTCAGCGTCAGTCCTTCCAATGAATATTCAGGACTAATTTCCTTTAGGATGGACTGGTTGGATCTCCTCAAGAGTCTTCTCCAACACCACAGTTCAAAAGCATCAATTCTTCAGCACTCAGTCTTCTTTATAGTCTGACTCTCACATCCATACATGACTACTGGAAAAACCATAGCTTTGACTAGACAGATCTTTGTGGTAAAGTAATGTCTGTGCTTTTTAATATGCTGTCTAGGTTGGTCATAGCTTTTCTTCCAAGGAGCAAGCATCTTTTAATTTCATGGCTGCAATCACCATCTGCAGTGATTTTGGAGCCCCCCCAAAATAAAGTCTCTCACTGTTTCCATTGTTTCCCCATCTATTTGCCATGAAGTGATGGGACCAGATGCCATGATCTTAGTTTTCTGAATGTTGAGTTTTAAGCCAACTTTTTCACTCTCCTCTTTCACTTTCATCAGAGGCTCTTTAGTTCTTCTTCGCTTTCTGCTGTAAGGGTGGTGTCATCTGGGTATCTGAAGTTACTGCTATTTCTCCCAGCAATCCTGATTCCAGCTCATGCTTCTTCCAGCCCAACGTTTCTCATGATGTACTGTGCATATAAGTTAAATAAGCAGGGTGACCATATACAGCCTTGAGGTATTCCTTTCCCGATTTGGAACTAGTCTGTCGTTCCATGTCCAGTTCTAACTGTTGCTTCTTGACCTGCAGACAGATTTCTCAGGAGGCAGGTGAGGTGGTCTGGTATTCCCATCTCTTGAAGAATTTTCCACAGTTTGTTGTGATCCACACAGTCAAAGGCTTTGGAGTAGTCAATAAAGCAGAAATAGGTGTTTTTCTGGAACTCTCTTGCTTTTTTGATGACACAGCGAATATTGGCAATTTGATCTCTGGTTCCTCTGCCTTTTCTAAAACCAGCTTGAACATCTGGAAGTTCACGGTTGAAGCCTAGCTTGGAGAATTTTGAGCATTACTTTACTAGCATGGGAGATGAGTACAATTGTGTGGTAGCTTGAACATTCTTTGGCATTGCCTTTCTTTGGGATTGCAATGAAAACTGACCTTTTCCAGTCCTGTGGCCACTGGTGAGTTTTCCAAATTGGCTGGAATATTGAGTGCAGCACTTTGACAGCATCATCTTTTAGGATTTGAAATAGCTCAACTGGAATTCCATCACCTCCACTAGCTTTGTTTGTAATGATGCTTCCTAAAGCCCACTTGACTTCACATTCCAGGATGTCTGGCTCTAGGTGAGTGATCATCATGGTTATCTGGGTCATGAAGATCTTTTTTGTACAGTTCTTCTGTGTATTCTTGCCACCTCTTCTTAATATCTTCTGCTTCTGTTAGGTCCATATCATTTCTGTCCTTTATTGAGCCCATCTTTGCATGAAGTGTTCCCTTGGTATCTCTAATTTTCTTAGGGGAGTTGTTAAAACCATGAAAGTTATTGTATTTATTGCCAATATTTCTACCGCCATGCTTCAGTGTTCAGGTATGAAGTCAAGGGGACCTGTAAGCTTCTGTGGGTCACTTATACTCCCAGAGCCTCAGTTTCCATCTTTGTCAAAGTCCTCCTTGTGGACTTGTTAAATGATTTGATGAGTGCTGGTGTCCCTAAGCCTGACAATTGAATGAGAACTTCGGGAATAATGACACAAATACAAATCCTATATCTCCAGCAAGCCCCTAGGCAGGTCTAATGCAGTGGACAGCATATCTGCTTTGGGGAACCATGGAGTCAACATTTGCAAATGAGCTTAGCACTGTTCTTAACATTAGTGAGTACTCAGTAATGTGAGAATTGGACCACAAAGAAGGCTCTGCACTGAAGCTTTCAAACCATGGTACTGGATAAGACTCTCAAGAGTCCCTTGGACAGCAAGGAGACCAAACCAGTCAATCCTAAAGAAAATCAAGCCTGAATATTCTTTGGAAGAACTGATGCTGAAGCTGAAGCACCAATACTTTGACCACCTGTTGTGAAGCGCCGACTCATTGGGAAAGACCTTGATGCTGGGAAAGGTCGAAGGCAGGAGGAGAAGAGGGCGGCAGAGGATGAGATGGTTGGATGGCATCACCAACTCAATGGACATGAGTCTGAGCAAGCTCCGGGAGATAGTGGAGGACAGAGAAGCCTGGCATGCTGCATTCCATGAGGTCACAAAGAGGCAGATATGATTTAGCAGCTGAACAACAGCAGCAACAGTAATACGAATGATTACTGTCACCAGCAGCCTTAGGTGGCCTGGGCTCTCTATTCCTCACCTCTGCTGGCTGCCTTCATAACTAAGTCTAAATCCACACAGTGCTCGCCATGTCTGCTGTTACAGCTTAGCGCACGCCACGTGGATTCCTGCACTTGGTTTCCTCGCTTCCATGTTTGGTACCCCTGTAGTCTAGTACTCACCAGGTAGCACAATAATCTTGTTTTTCAAATGGCTAAAATCAGATCTTGATACATAAAACAAAACCCAGACCCCTCTCCATGATTTGCAAGATCTGGTCTCCCTCCAGTCTCACCAACTGTATCTTGATCTCTCACTCAGCTCCAGCCACACGAGCCTTCTTGCTGCTCTTAAAACAGACCAAACCTGTTCTCACCTCAGGACCTTTGCACTTACTGTTTCTTCTGCTGGATCCATTCCAAGGCTAGCCCATTCTCAACATTCAAGACTCAGTTCACCTCCTCAAAGAAGACTTTCATGACCACCTTTACAAATGTTCAGTTGTTTCTGACTCTTTGTGACCGCATGGACTATAGCCCACAGGCTCCTCTGTCCATGGGATTTCCAAGGCAAGAACACTGGAGTGGGTAGCTATTCCCTTCTCCAGAGGATCTTTCCAACCCAGGGATCTAACCTGAGTCTGCTGCATTGCAGGCGGATTCTCTACCATCTGAGCCACCAGGGAAGATTTTTCAGATGTTGCCTCAACATACTGTATTGCTTTCTGCATTTTTTTTTAATTAAAAAAATTTTATTGGAGTACAGTTGCTGTATACCTGTTAGGTTCAGGTACACAACAAAGTGTATTTGTTTGCATATCTCCACTCTTTTTTAGATTTTCCCTCCATATTGGTCATTACAGAGTATTGAGAAGAGTTCCCTGTGCTGCACAGTAGGTCTTTTTCATTACTTATCTATTTTGCATGTAGTAGTATGTGTACATCAATCCTAATCTTCCAGTTTATCCTCTCCTCTTTCCACCCCATCCCCCTGCTGGTAAATAACCATAAGTTTGTTTTTTACATCTGTGACTCTATTCGCATTGTTTTCTTTACAGCACTATCTGAAATGAAAATTTTAATTTATTTTAATTTTATGGTTATAGCCTGATAACTCCAGAGAGGAAGAGACCTTGTCTATTTTGTCTATTTCTATATTCTCAGTGTCTAGACAAAGGGCCTGGAAAATATTTATGGATATCATAAATATCTTCCTGAATCAATTAAGATATTGTTATTGTTAATATATTAAAATGTCTGTGATAGACTAGGAGTAAAAGGTGGATTTTAAGACAGAAGGTTGTGGGAACTTCCCTGGTGGTCCAGTGGTTAAGAATCCTTCTTCCAGTGCAGGGACATGAGTTTATTCCCTGGTCGGAGAACTAAGATCCTTCATGCCACAGGGCAACTAAGTCCTTGCTTCACAACTAAAGAGAAACCCTGCATGCTGCAATGAAGACTCATCACAGCCTCCAAATAATAATAAATAAAACAGTAGGTTGTGATTCTCTTTTTCCTAAACTTTCATTTCCAAAGCACACAGATACAAGTAAAATTTTACACACCCATATATGTATGTAAATCTGCAAGGGGACACATCAAAAAGTTGACTGTTTTTTGTTTACAGTCAAGATACACATATTTAAGATCAGAAACAACCTATAAAACAATTTCTATTTTGAACAAAACGATGTTTAAAAACTCTGTTAAAAAAAAAAATAGAGCAACCAACAGGAAAAAAAGAAGTCTCATTGTACCTAGAATTTGGGCTTACCATGTGAACATCACATTTCATCTCATTTCTCAACTTTTCATTTCCAAGGAGGTATGGAGCTGTCCCAAGGCAGCATGTGTATTAGTCCCAAGAGACACAATCTCTTCTAGAGTTTGGCTCTGGGCAAAATAAAGCATGGGAATCTTGAGATAAAGGAAATTGTGCAACTTGGTGAATAGCATGCTCACCAGTAACACCGACACATTCTTCAGCGGCTGTTTGTCATATCCACCCTCTATAAAAACCGAGGGAGAGTATCATATCGCAACTCAGCAAAGAAATTTTTGCATGTAGCAAAACTAAAGTAACTTGGATACATTGCCTAATATACGGCGCTCTCAGACACTCCTATGATGCTGACAGCAGCATCAGCTAGGCCACGTTCCAAGCACTTTATATGCATTTGTTGTTCAGTCTTTCGGTCGTGTCCAACTCTTTGTGACCCCACGAACTGAAGCACCCCGGGCTTCCCTGTCCTTCACCATCAGCTGGAACTTGCTCAAACTCATGTCCATCGAGTTGGTGATGCCATCCAACCATCGCATCCTCTGTCGTCCCCTTCTTCTCCCACCTTCAGTCTTTCCCAGCATCAGGGTCTTTTCTAATGAGTTAGCTCTTTGCATCAGGTAGCCAAAGGATTGGAGCTGCAGCTTCAGCATCAGACCTTATAATGAATATTTAGGACTTATTGGATCTCCATGCAGTTTAAGGGACTCGCAAGAGTCTTCTCCAACACCACAGTTCAAAAGCATCAATTCTTCAGCATTCAGTCTTCTTTATAGTCAAACTCTCATATCCATACATGACTACTGCAAAAACCATAGCTTTGATTAGATGGACCTTTGTTGGCAGAGTAATGTCTCTGCTTTTTAATATGCTGTCTAGATTGGTCATAGCTTTTCTTCCAAGGAGTAACTGTCTTTTAATTTCATGGCAGCAGTCACCATCTGCAGTGATTTTGGAGCCCCCCCAAAATAAAGTCTCTCACTGTTTCCATTGTTTTCCCATCTATTTGCCATGAATTGATGGGACCAGATGCCATGATCTTAGTTTTCTGAATGTTGAGTTTTAAGCCAACTTTTTCACTCTCCTCTTTCACTTTCGTCAAGAGGTTTTTTTAGTTCCTCTTCACTTTCTACCATAAGGGTGATGTCATTTGCAAATCTGAGGTTATTGATATTTCTCCCAGCAATCTTGATTCCAGCTTGTGCTTCATCCAGCCTGGCATTTCACATGATGTATTCTGCATATAAGTTAAATAAGCAGGGTGACAACATACAGCCTTGAGGTACTCCTTTTCCAATTTTGAACCAGTCTGTTGTTCCATTCCTGGTTCTAACTGTTGCTTCTTGACCTGCATACAGGTTTCTCAGAAGGCAGGTGAGATGGTCTGGTATTTCCATCTCTTGAAGAATTTTCCAGTTTGTTGTGATCCTCACATTCAAAGACTTTAGCATAGTCAATGAAGCCGAAGTAGATGTTTCTCTGGAATTCTCTTCCTTTTTCTTATGGTCCAACAGATATTGGCAATTTGATTTCTGGTTCCTTTGCCTTTTCTAAATCCAGCTTGAACATCTGGAAGTTCTCAGTTCACGTACTGTTGAAACCTGGTTTGAAGAATTTTGAGCATTACTTTGCTAGCGTGTGAGACAAGTGCAATTGTGTGGTAGTCTGAACATTCTTTGGCATTGCCTTTCTTTGGGATTGGAATGAAAAGTGACCTTTTCCAGTCCTGTGGCCACTGCTGAGTTTTCCAAATTGGTTGCTTTAATCCTCACAGTAGCCCTATGTGAGATAAATACTGTTATACAGCTATCATCATCCCCATTTTGTTGAAAACTTCAGCAACATGACTAAGCTTGCACAGATAGCAAATGGGTTTGGACCCAGGTGGGCTGGCTCTTAACCATCAAGCGATACTGCCCTCCAAATGAGCGGCTTCTGGGGAAATTATGCACCTCTTTCAACTCACGATGATTTCCTCTGTTCCTGTTCACTCAGGTATTTTGATGTTCAACTGTTTTAATGGTCATCATTCTAGCCAGTTCTCTCCCATATGGTCCTGTTCTTTATTGAAGTGTGCCTGAAGATGGCTGGGCTAGTAGGGTGGGAGGGTAGGAGTGTGAGCCTGGGGACCAGACTGCTTAGGGTTTGATTCCCCAGTTTAACACTTTCAGCTGTGTGACAAGTTTGTTTTTTTTTTTTTTAACTGCTCTTCACCTCAGTTTCCCCATCGAGAAAATGGGAGAGCCCACACCTACCTCTTATGGGGGTTGTAGAGATTAACCGAGATCATCAGTATGAGTGTGTTTGTTCGGCAATCTGGCTCTATCAGCAAGTCACTTGATAAAAACAAGTTCTTCTCTGCTGGGAGCCAAGTCCAGCAGCCATTCACTTATTCAGCTTCCTCTTCCATCATAAGCTTCCTTCCATCATTCAGCTTCCTCTCCCATCATAAGACCTAGTTCATGAGCAGTTCTAGTGACTTAATACAATAATGTTCCTGCAGTGCTTAGCAGGGTACCTGGTACATCGTCCACACTTAACAACCATTAGATACCCTCCTTGTCATCTCTGTGGTGTTCACATAAGAAGGTGGGTAAGAGTAGGGGCTCTCCAGGGTCACCCCGCCTGGATTCTGGGGCAAATTCCTTCACCCTTCTAAGCCTCTGTTTCCCCATCTGAGAAATGGGATACTAATAATACCAAATGTGACATTGTGTGTAATGCTTTGGCACACTGCCCTGGCAACGAAGCCCTCAGCTACCCCACTTACTGATGTGTGTTTACCCAGTGCCCACTTGGTCCTAGGCACCCGTTCCTCTGGGGCAGGAGTTGGGCTGATTCTCCATCTCAGGGGTCCTTAGCTTGTAGACCACCTGCCCTGTGCTTGCCACACACTCTACAACAGATGAATGGCTATCCCGGGGAAAGCTAGCCTGGGCCCTGGCTGAGTGGGCGGGTGGAAGAGGTTCTGGCTTGAAGCTCAGGCATGAGTGCATCCTGGTCCTTCTGTGCTTGGCAGACACTGTTGAAAGCTGAGGCCCAATTTCAGGGCTGGGCCCTGGCCCCCGGCCCAGAGGAAGCCCTTGGTCTTGCCGGTGCTCTGAGTGCACACCGGGTTTAGGCCCGAACAGAGCTTCCTTTGTGTGGTGACAGCGGCAGGTAGCTACTCCTGGGTGGCAAGTTCCTCGGTAGAGGGCAGCCATCAGCTCAGTAATTGGGGGATCACGGGGCTGAGCCAGCTGGGCCACCCTGAGGTGCCTGGGCCTGGAGACGGGACCCCAGGGCCTCAGAGCTCGGGCCCTTTCACCCCAGGATGTCCAGCCTCACCCAAAGCCCGAGGAGAGATGAACCAGAGACAGCACAGGGCCAAGGGACAGCTGTTATCTCCACAGTGGAATCTGGAAACTTCAAGGAGGGGATGGATGGTTCTCAAACCCCACTGAGGTCCTTAAGCCAGCCAGTCTCAAGTTCATCTAGTCCTCACAGCAAGCTTTGGCCAGGCAGGAATGATTCGCTTCACTTGGGTGCTGAGGAAGTGAGGCTCAGAGAGGTTGTGGCTGAAGGGTCCAAGGGTACCCAGCTGACCACAAAGCCCTCCCTCCTGCCCTGCCCAGTCGTGCTGAAACAAGAGGAAGACACAGAGGGCCAAAGCCGGTGTTTCACTCCACTGAACATTCGATGAGCCTTCCCTCTGTGACAGGTGCTAAGCCAAGCAGTGTGTGCCCACGTCTCATTCAATCTCAGCATTTCCTCTCCGAGGTGGGTATATTACCAGGCCTCTAACAGGTGAGAAAAACTGAGACCCAGAAGGCTATCTGTCCCAGGGCACACAGCTAATACGTGGCAGAATGAGAATTTATACCCTCATGTCTCTGGCCCCAAAGCCAGAGTCTTTCCTTTCCATTTTACATTACCACATAGTGGAGAGCCTGGGAGAATGCATTTCAGAATCAGGGTGGGGGCTGCATTGGTTGAGGAGAGGGTGGGGTGGGGGTGCTGGGGAAGAGGGTAAGGAATAAAGGCCCGAGGAAGTAAGCCCACGGTGAGTTATTACTGTATACTGATTGAAGCAGGTTGGTAGTAGTGTGAGTCTTTTTAGCATCTTTTTTTATCGGACTTCTCTGGTGGTGCAGTGGATAAGAATTCACCTGCCAATGCAGAGGACACGGGATCGATCCCTGGTCCAGGAAGATTCCAGATGACTCAGAGCAATGAAGCCCGTGTGCCCCAGCTACTGAAACCCACGCACCTAGAACCTGTCCTCTGCATGACAGAAGCCACTGCAATGAGAAGCCCGCGCACCTCACTGAAGAGTGGCCGCCACCCACTGCAACTAGAGAAAGCGTGTGCAGAGCAACAGCAAAGACCCAGTGCAGCCAAACGTTTTAAAAAAAATAATAAATAAATAAAATTATTTTAAAAACTCATTTCATTAAAATATAATACCCATACAGAAAAGAGTAATATACGTTAAAGTGTACCGATCACGAATTTTCACAAACTGAGTACTCCCATCAGCACCTAGATAGAGAAGCAGACTTCCGTCGATCCAGATGCCTTGTGCCTCTGTCCTGACCACGTCTACCCTCATCAACTGGGCATATCTAATTTGTTCTTTAGCTGAATGAAATCGCACATCATGGATTCTTTTGTGTCTGGCTTCTTTCGTGCAATATTATGTTTCTGCACAGCCAGTGTGTCCTTCAACATTTTATCTTAAATATTTTCAAACATAGAGCAAAATGGAAAGAATTTTACAGTAACTCCCACAAGTCTGCCCCCTATATACTGCTATGAATATTTTACTGCACTTGACTTTTTAAAAAATATTTTTATTTATTTATTTGGCCGTGCCAGGTCTTTGCAGTACGTACTTGTTTTTCTTACATATAAAGCTATCTCTCTATCCGTTCATTAATGCCTATTTCACTATTCACTTCAAATGAAATTCAGTACCCTTCCCCTAAATACTTCAGCACGTATGTCATTAAAGAGTTTAAGGCTTGCTCACAATGTTTGTATTTTTTATCAAAATTTATATACAGTGAAACGGACAAATCTTAGGTGCACATTTATTGAGATATGATAAACATACATGTGGAACACCCAACCCTATCATCCCATCACCTTAGGAAGTTCCCTCTTGCCTCATCCAAGTCAGTGCGTATGCTTACCACCTTCCAGTCCTCCACCCCACACCTCTAGGCAACCACCATTCTGACAGCTTTCTGTAATCGATTATTTTCCCTATTCTAAATGGAATCATACAGTATGTACTCTTCTGTGTAAGGCTGCTTTCACTCAGCTTAATGTTTCTGAGACTCCTCCATACTGTTACACACATCAGGAGCTGGCTCCTTCCCACTGGGTAGTATTCTGCTGTAGTGATGCACTGCAGTGTATTTGTCCATTCTCCCATTGATGGACACCCGGGCTGTTTCCAGCTTGGAGCTAACGTGAAAAAGATGCTATGAACACGCTTAAACAAGCTCATTTAGAAATATATGCTTTCCTTTCTCTTGAGTAAATACTAAGGAGTGTACTTTGTTCTTATTAAAAAACTGACATTCTTTTCCCAGTGGTTGTATCATTGTCTATTACCACCCACAGTGAATGAGAGTTTCAGTTGCTCCATTGTCTTGTCAACATGAGATATTGTCGGTTTGCTTTAATGTTTCAGATGGGTATGTACTAATATCTCATTGTTGTGTTCATTTACATGTCCATGGAAAGGTGGCTATCGGTCCTTGCTGAGGCTCACAGTTTAGTGAGTAGGGTCCATATTCTCTGTTTCTGGTCCCCCTGGCTACTGGGCACAATGAATAAGAGCCAGCTCTTGAAGTACCATCTTTATTTTAAAATAGCATTTATTGTGGTTGAGAATGGTTGGACTGCCTGGATTCAGATCCCAGCCTCACCACATACGAGGCGGATGATGGTGGGCAAATTGCTTAGCATTTCTAACTCGTTCTCTCAAATCTTTTCATAGGTTTGTAATGAAGACTAACAAGATAATACACATACTGTGCTTAGGTCCATGCCTGGCACACAGCTAACACCGGCAAATTCAGTTGTTTTGTTATTTTTGGGTCTGACTAGAAAAGTTATACGTAGTTACTGTAGAAAATTTAGAAAATGCGTAAAAGTAGAAAAAAGTTTAAAGTCATATTCACTCTACCACTCAACTGTTATGAATATTTAGTGCATCTTTTTTAGTATTTCCTATGTAAAATTTTTTTAAAAAACACGATTGGCATCATACAGTATATGCAATTTCATATTCTCTTTCCTACACTTAATGCTACGTGGTTGACGTCTTCCTACGTCACTGCATCTTCTTTGAACAGTCTACTCTTAAAGAATATCCAAAGAATGCTGATGTTCTGGGAAGAAACGTAGCACGTTGGGAGCGTGTCCTATGTGTGTAAGGCTGTAAGGCCGTGGGTTCAAGATCAACAACTCTAGATATGGCCTTGACCACACAGAATACTTCCTTAGAAAATTTTTAAAGTCTTGGATTAACACTGCCAAACAGGAGCACCATGTAAAAACGTATCTTTTCACTTTTGCCCGAACATAAAAGTATGAGGCGAGAAAAAAAGAAATGGTGAAGAAAAAAATGAGATAATATATAAAAATGTGAAAAAATAGAAAGTAGAATCTTCTCCTCCTTCTCCTGATAATTTCACCATTAAAGGGCAACACATGCTTCCAAACATTTTACCTATAGAGGTACAACCATAGGCATAAGGATACTAGTAACTGACCCCAGGGTAGGGGGGTTCTGGATCCGACCCAAGCCCAGTTCCAGTTCTGACTCTCTCTTGTGGTAACTATGTGACCTTGGGCAAGTTAATTAGTCTCATTGGGCCTTGTTTTATCTTTTATTTTTTCATTAAACATTAAAAAAAATTATTTTATTTCTGGCTGCACTGGGTCTTCATTTCTGCATACAGGCTGTCTCTAGTTGTGGTGAGGGGGCTACTCTCTAGTTTTGGCACACAGACGTTTAACTGCTATGGCTTCTCTTGTTGCAGAGCACAGGCTCCGGGGTGCGCAGGCACAGTAGCTATGGTGTGCATGCTTAATTGCCCTGCGGAATCTGGGATCTTCCGGGACTGGGATCAGTCTGTGTGCCTTATGTTGGGAGGCAGATTCTTAACCATTTAACCAGAGAAGACCCCCGGGCCCCATTTTAAAGACTTCAGACAGTCATTTCTGCAGAGATTTTCAAATGTCTCCAGGGCCCTCAAATTTCTCAACCCTGGAGAGAAGCAGGAAAAGTGGATGACAGCCCATGCTTGAAGCTGGGTGTCACCTGAGCCCCTTGGACCAGACTTTCTCCTGCTGAACTGCTTCCTCAGAGTCCTGGCACCATGGGCAAAGTTGGGGCCCCCTAGAATTTCAGCAGGTAGAATGGATTCACCTGAGCAAATGGGCAGTTGCACAATTGCCCAGGCAGATGGGTGTTCGTGTGGAGTTACCCAGTGCTCACCCAGGAGGACGTGTTTACCTGGGGAGACGTGGATGTCTGGGCTTCACATGCCGCCCAGAGGCCCCAGTCATAGTCACCCTGTCCTTGTCGAGGGGTGGGATGGGGAATGCCACCACTTAGAGCTTCTTTAAAAACAGCATCACCTTCTCTAGCCTGGGGAGTCAAGCTGTGGTTGTCACCATGGGAGAGGGGGATGACTCATCAGACTTTTTTTTAATTTAATTTTTATTTTAAATTAGAGTATAATTGCTTTACAATGCTGTGTTAGTTTCAAGGCTACAGCACAGTGATTCAGTTATATATATATATATAGTCACTGTTTTCAGATTCTTTTCCCATGTAGTTTATTCCAAATGTTCAGTAGAGTTCACTGTGCTATGCAATAGGTCCTTGTTGATTATCTATTTTATAAATAGTAATCAATCAGTTCAGTTGCTCAGTCACGTCCAACTCTTTTCAACCCCATGGACTGCAGCACACCAGGCCTCCCTGTCCATCACCAACTCCCGGAGCCTACTCAAACTCATGTCCATCGTGTTGGTGTGTTAATCCCAAACTCCTAATTTATGCAGGACTTCTAAAGAAAGGTGGTGCAATTCACAATGAGTGACCCTCATCTCACTTAGGTCTTCACCAGGAACTGCCAAATGCCACCTTCAGCTTACTCCTTCTGGAGCCCAGTTACTTCGGCGTTTTCATCACCTCTCCAAGCTGACCTTATTCCACAACACAGGGAAAATCAATGGTGCGCTTAATTATTAATCAATGTCATGAGGAATTAAACTAAAACCCCAAGACACTCTGTTTTGTCTGGAGACGTCACAGAGCTGCTTCCTCCGGGAGGAGGGAACTGGGCCTTTTGTTTGGTTTGTTTACTTACCTGCACACATCTGGCCTACTAACTACACGGCATGGTGATTCATTTCAGGAGAGGCTGATCAGATGGGATGGCATCCAAGGAGGAACCGGGCTGGGAAAGGAGGCTGGCATCCCAGAATTGCCTTCCCGGTAACCGTGACAGCAGGAGTCTCCGGCTTTCCATTCACCCTCTGTCTCCTTCATAATGAGTTTCCTCCCCAGAAACCTCATTAACCCTGAGACTTCCTGAACATTTTCCGCAGGTAGATGGGGCTGGTCTTTGGGGGGGAGGGGGGGGGTTTCCAGGAAAACCCTGCGTGCTCTGCATGCACCAGGGAAGGCGACCTAACCTCCTCGAACCTCAGTTTCCTCACCTGCGAGAGGAGTTTCCTTGTGGAGTGTTGCAGGGTTTCAGTGCATTGACACTGCGTCCCAGGCTTGCTTCTGGGCCTCAGCACATGCTGCGGACTCTCCCTGAGACACAGTTCCCCTCTGCTCGCCACAGCTGTGGCCCCTCCACTTGACTGACATTGTAACAATCCTTCCAGCCGGAAGCAAAAGCTGTTTCTTCAGAGAACACCCACAGCCCGGTCAGGCGCTGGGTAAAGAACACACACAGTCCCTCCTTCTTTCCCTCCCAGCCTCAGCACAGCTGGGGTTTGAGTAACGCCTGCCTCCTTGGCCCAGACTGGGGACCCTGCGGAGGAGGGTTGGATCTGCGTAGCTCATCCCTCCGTGCCCAGTCCCTGCACAGGTCTGAGCCTTGGCTCACACTCAGGAAACATCAGCGTCCCTTTCAAAACCATGGCCGGTGGATCTGAAACGTCCAATACCAGCCTGAGGCATTAGGCTTGGCATCTTGTGGGATAAAGTTTGGGCCGAAGCCAAGGAGGCTGTGGCAGAAAGCTCGGAGTTCAGCCTGGGGTGCCTCATGGCTCTGGGCCCCAGAATGGGCTCCCCTAGAACTTGGGGTTCAGTCGGTTCCCTGATTCTGTGGTGAGATTAAGGGTGGGCAGGCCCAGACAGGCCAGGTCTGAGGCAGAGGCCGCTGGGGCGGGCAAACCCTGGGCCTCACCCTGTACTCGGCGCACACGCAGGCTGCTACACGCCTGGCGAAACTCGGAGGGCTGCTCCCTTCCTGCAGTTCCACCTTGTGTCCATCTCGAGAGAAAGGAAATGCCTGAAGGAGAGCGCGGGCCGATCAGGCTCCTGCGCTGGAAGGAAGACACACACACACGTGGGCCACCGAGCACTTGCGTGCACGCAGACACGCTCCACTCAGAGCACTTCGGAGCAAGGCCCAGCCCTCTGCTGTGGTTTTTATGGGCCCAAATTTCTCTTCTCTTTGGGTTATGGGCTAAGTTGAGAATTCTGATAATCATGGCCCAGGGCCACGGGGACCTGAGTGTCCGTGTGCCCCGGGGAACTGTACTGAGAATAAGAATAATGCCAACAGTGGCAAGCCTTTTGTCAAAGACTTACAGTGTGCCAGGCCCTGCACAGACTCTTGAGAGACAGTAACGAACAAAAGAGGTAAGATCCTCTGCCCTTGTGGTTGGAGAAGACAGCCGATGAATGAACTAAATAAGTAAGATATAGAGAGTTCAAAGGGCTTCCCAGGTGGCGCTAGTGGTAAAGAACCCACCTGCCAATGTAGGAGATGTAAGAGAGGTAGGTTCGATCCCTGACTTGGGAACATTCCCTGGAGGAGGGCATGGCAACCCACTCCAGTATTCTTGCCTGGAGAATCCCGGGGACAGAGGAGCCTGGCAGGCTACGGTCCATAGGGTCACAAAGAGTCAGACACGACTGAATGACTTAGCACGCACACACAGTGAGTAGAAGGTGACAATTGCTTGTTGTTGTTCAGTTGCTAAGTTGTGTCCAACTCTGCTACACCATGAACTGCAGCACACCAGGCACCTCCGTCCTCCAGTATATCCCAGAGTTTGCTCAAACTCACGTCCAATGAGTTGGTGATGCTGTCTAACCATCTCATTCTCTGTCGCCCCCTTCTCCTTTTGCCTTCAATCTTTCCCAGCATCAGGGTCTTTTCCAATGAGTTGGCTCTTCATATTAGGTGGACAAAGTATTGGAGCTTCAGTTTCAGCATCAGTCCTTCCAATGAATATTCAGGGTTGACTTCCTTTAGGATTGACTGGTTTGATCTCTTTACTGTACAAGGGACTCTCAAGAGTCTTCTCCAGCACCACAATTCAAAAGCATCAATTCGACACGTGGCCTTTTTAGTGGCTGAGTGCTACAGAGGAAAATAAAACAGGAAAGAACGATGGGCCTGAGAGTCTAAATAGTGCAATCAGGAAAGGCTTCCCTGAGAAAGCGACCATCTACCATCTCATGTCATCTTTTTTAAACTTTTATTTTTTACTTTTCTGGCAGCACTGCAAGGCACATGGGATCTTAGTTCCCTGACCAGGGATTGAACTTGTGGCCCCTGCATTGGAAATGTAGAGTCTTAACCACTGGACCACCAGGGAAGTCCTTCTGCAACCTTCTTAACAAGCTCCTGATGTTGTTACAATTTCATTCCCATTTCATGGATGAGGGAACTGAGGCTGAGAAAGGAAATGACCTTGCCCAGGGACTCTTGGCCTGTGAGGGCAGAGTTGGGATTTGAACTGAGGTCTCCCTGATGTCAAAGCCTTGGCCCGCCCTGAGATCCTGCCTGCCAGGTCCTTCGGAGTGCAGGCCCCAGCACTCAGAGCTGTGTTCAAAATTCCAGCTGCTGGGTTACCTGAAGAGGGACGGGCATGTGTCTCCAAGTCAGACCTGTTTGGGCTGGACAGCCCGGCCCCTGAAAAAGTTCTTTTGTGCTTTCTCTAAGGGCCTCACAAGAGGGTTAAACGCCCTCACATTACTGCTAATTTGGGGCTGCCTTTCCTATTCAGCCAGTGACAAAGCTGGGTGTTTGCACAAGCCTGAGGAATGGGACCACACGCACCGCCGGGGAGCAGGCTCCGTGCCCACAGCCGCCCCGCCCTCTCAGGCACCTGTTTCTCTCAGTGGAGATTCCCAGTCCTCCGGCTCTAGCCCTGTAAGTGTTGTGTGTGTGCTCAGCCGCTTGTCGTGTCTGACTCTGTGCGACCCCATGGACCATAGCCTGCCTTCATCTGAACAGGCCTTTGTCTGCCTTCCCCGACCCTGCCACCCCGATCCCCGTGAAAACCTGCTGAGAAGGAGTGGAAGCCCCATCTACAAAGGATCCCACTGAGCCTTGATTCAGTAACGAATCCCCATTGCCGTGAGCCAGAAATGTCTGCCATAATGAAAAATGAGCAACCAAAATGTTCATCGAAGGGGGAAATGGTTAAATAAATGGGAGGATATGTAAGCCGCAGATATTTAAAAAGAGTGAGGCAGATCTGTGGAACAGGAACACAGAAAGTGCCACACAGCTTGCTGTTATGTGAAGAAGGAATATTGCAAAATAATATATATATATAGTTGTTGTTGTTACTGTTCAGTGCTAAGTCGTGTCCGACTCTTTGCAACCCCGTGGACTGCAGCACGCCAGGCTTTCCTGTCCTTCACCATCTCCCAGAGCTTGCTCAAACTCATGTCCATTGAGTCGGTGATGCCATCCAACCATCTCATCCTCTGTCACCCCCTTCTCCTCTCACCTTCAATCTTCCCTGCATCAGAGTCTTTTCCAATAAATCGGCTATTTGCATCAGGTGGCCAAAGTATTAGAGCTTCAGCTTCAGCATCAGTCTTTCCAGTGAATATTCAGAGTTGATTTCCTTTAAGATTGACTGGTTTGATTGATCTCCTTGCAGTCCAAGAGACTCTCAAGAGTATTCTCCAGCACCACAATTGGAAGGCATCAATTCTTTGGTGCTCAGCCTTCTTCATGGTCCAACTTTCACATCCACAGGCTCTCATTTAGGCTAATTCAAAAACAGCCCCAAGTAGGTGCCTATAGCCTTTAATATGATTGTAAATACATATGAATTTGATTAAAAAGATTTAAAAATCATTGCTTTTTCAGAAAAATAATAAAAATATGCTGTGCTCAGTTGCTCAGTCATGGCCACCTCTTTGCGATTCCATAGACTGCAGTCCGTGGGGCTCCTCTGTCCATGGAATTTTCCAGGCAAGAATACTGGAATGGATTGCCATTTCCTTCTCCAAAAAATATGTTACAAATGCTTAAAAATAAAGAGGGTCTGAAAAGAATCCTTCAGATTGTTGATGGGAAAAAAGCAATTGGCTGAGGGTGGGGATGGGAAAATGAAGGTGGACTTTCAATGTTTTGACATATCAGCGTTTTCTTCTGAGATATTTTTCGAAAGTTTTAAAATAATAAGAATATATGTGTATTTACACATATGTATTTATGTATGTTTATCTGTGGAGGGGGCAGGGGAGAGAGAGAGACTTTTAATAAAGAATTCCCATTTTTGTTATGCACAATTCTCATTATTCATGATAGTTATGTCCTCTAAAGTTGCCACGAACCAATGAATTGAATTGAATGAGCCAGTTCTGAAGCACTGATCGTATAGGAAATACAGAGTTCAGTTTCTGGGAGCCTCTGATCACAATATTTTCATTCACTGATCAACAGAACACCTGGTTTTGTGTGCTTCTGTTTAAATATATCTTGTTTAACATAAATGGCTGGGACTTCTCTGGTGCTCCAGTAGTTAAGAATCCACCTTCCAATGCAGGGGATGTGGCTTCCATCCCTGGTTAGGGAACTAACATCCCACATGCTATGGTGCAACTAAGGCTTTGCACTGCAATGAAAAATCCCTTGTGCCGCAACTAAGGCCCACACAGCCAAACACACACACACCCACCCACACACACACACACACACACGCGCGTGTATGTATAAATCGTTGACTCAGCTAATGTCGACCCCTGTAACCCGTGGCCAAGTGGCTTCTGACTCACGTGGGCTCTCCATGCACCCTGTCCTGGCCGTCCTGCTGCAGGCACCAGTCAGCACTACGCTTGGGAGCCATTTTAAACAGTGAAATCAGCAAGAAAAAGCACAAACAATGTGAAAAGAGCAATACCAAATAGAGCACAAAAAGGACCCAGCTTTATTTGCTTATTTTTCCTTTTCATTTTCCAGCCACACCCCATGCTTGTGGGATCTTAGTTACCCAACCAGGGATTGAACCCAGGGACTGAACTAGGCATGGAGAGTGCAGAGTCTAACCCACTGGATCGCCAGGGAAGTCCCCAGGACCCGTGTTTATAGTATAAGAACTGACACAAGAAATCAGAGCCATGGCCAGGAAGATGCTGCTGGGGGCAGCTTAGAGTTTTTGCCACTCTGAGCGTGTCCCGGGGTGATCATGAAAGTGCCCTGAGGGACTTCCCTGGTGGTCCAGTGGTTAAGACTCCACACTTCCACTGCAGGGCGCACAGGTTTGATCCCCGGTTGGGGATCTAAGGTCCCACATGCTGCTCAGCATGGCTAATAAATAAATAAGAAAGAAGGTGCTCTGAGTATTGATTTGGGGATTATAAGGAATTTTCAGCAAGGAGGCAAGTTCACAAAAAAAGAATCTGAAAATGATGAAGATCAACTGTGTATAGTTCAGCCTTCCTCCCACTCCCAAGATCACTCTCATTTTGGGTTTTTAAGGTTCTGTTTGGCTTCTGCACGTTCCCTAGTGCCCACCACTGGCAGGCTGTGTGATCAATGTCTGAGCTCCGTTTCCTCTCCCGTGCAGAGTCGAGCACCTGCACACTGCCTACAACATTGCCTGACACACAGTAAGCACTCAAAAATGGCGCTGCCACCACCACCGCTGCCACCTGTGGTGGGCACCGGGGGTTCCACTGAGGTTTGGCAAAAGGCTGTCCACACGGGAACTCCAGGCTGGCATCCTTTCCATGAACTCTTTGTCCCATCTTTCCCTTCTCCGGCTGCACCTACAAAAGCAGACAACATCTGATTACTGGATGTGAAGGGAAGTGAAAGTCTCTCAGTTGTGTCCGACTCTTTGCGACCCCATAGATTATACAGAACATGGAGTTCTCCAGGCCAGAATACTGGAGTGGGTAGCCTTTCCCTTCTCCAGGGGATCTTCCCAACTCAGGGATTGAACCCAGGTCTCCCGCATTGCAGGTGGATTCTTTACTGGCTGAGCTACCAAGGAAGCCCAAAAATACTAGAGTGGGTAGCTTATCCCTTCTCCAGCAGATCTTCCCAACCCAAGAATCGAACCAGGGTCTCCTGTATTGCAGGCGGATTCTTTACCAACTGAGCTATCAGGGAAGCCCATGATTATTGGACAACTGAAGCCCATAAAATTACTTTGTGACACCAGCTCCAGTGGGAACTTGCCCCCTTTGCAATGCCAACCCCCTCCTCTTCTCTCCCATCACATCTGGTGTGGCTCTGCTCTCTCCTTGGGAGTCCCGTGAGACTGCCTAGCACGGGATCCCTCTGGCTTATGGTTAACAGTCCAGAAAAGGCTCAGGCTCAGGGCCAGACTGGCAGCTCACCAGGGCTGGGCTGCCGCTTACTCAATACTCCCGGATTGAGCACAGGCCTGGTGTGGATCTGTGTCCTGTGAAAGGCTATCCGCTGAAAAAACAGGGCCCAAGTGTACCGAGCTTCCTGCTCCCAACCTCCCACGGTACCAAGTAGAAGGCAAAGAACATGTGAAGGGTAGACACAATAGTAGAGTGTTTGTTAGCGTTCTGTGCTCTAGAAGCGGTATCTCACGTTCCTGGGTTTTCAGCTTAGTCTAGTGCATCTAAATTTCCTAAATGGCCCTAAAAAAATTTTTTTTTCACACTAATGAAACTACTATTTCATCAGAAATTTCACTCTAAGGCAACCTGGGAGAATAATGGGAACTGCAATTTTTAATTTTAAGAAACTTTTAATACTGGAAAGAATGGTTAAGAAATGAAGGAAGCATTGGACAGAGCACTCAAAGAGTATGTTGGGTGGGTCAACGCAGGAAAAGGGAGGAAACTAAATGCCTGACAAATGGATGACCAAACTAGCAAATGAACCAACTTGTGAATGAAATGGAAACGCTGTAGCACTCCTTCCCCTCCCCCACCCCCACCAAAGGAAAAGGAGAGCAGTGAAGGGAGCTGGCCAAGCTGGGGAAGCACGGGCCTTAGCACACTGCTATGTGACTGGCTCTGTGCCATGCCTTTCGAGTATATTAACTAATTGAATCTTCATGTCAATTCTAGGAGATAAGTACTACTGTCCCCGTCTTACAGATGCGCAAACTGAGACCCCTGGGAAGCAAAGCAACTGGCCCAATGTCATAGGGCTGGTTAGCAGGGCAGCTGGACTTGAACCTGCATGGCTGGTTCTATGGGAGGTTACCTCCCCAGCCACTACCAGTTACTGTCCCTCTGGGCTGTGATGGCTCTTATCCCTCAGAGGCACTCCCAGGAGGCTGACACCCTACCGGGTGGTGGGAGAGTAAGGCTGTGTCCTGCTCAGGATGGTGCCCAGATCCCGCTGCCCAGATCACTGGGTGTCAACAGAATTTTTCAGATCTTACGTCTGTCCACTTCTTGCCTCAAAACGAATGCTGGGCCCCAACTCAGCTGCTCCCTGGCCACACCCATGCATTCCTGTCTCTCTGCCTCTCCCACTGCTGTTCCTGCCTCAGCCCAGAATGTGTTCTCCCATCCTGGTCTATCGCCGTCTTCCCCACGTCTCTGAGCCAAGCTTCAATGCCACCTAGTCCGTGCAGCCCTCCCTGGGTGTCCTTGCTGGAACACATCATATCTTGCCTGCCTGCCTCTGGGCGTCGGTAGTTAACTCTTCATCATTGCCCCTCCTCCCCCCTCCCCCCTCCCCCCACCATTCCCACCCTAAGAAAGTCTTATCTACCAGCAGCCTGAACTGCACCACTCCCCACCCCTGATCTTAGGATGCTGGAGAGCAGGGAGCTTTGTCTGGCTCATGCTCTTGTCCCCCAGCCTGGCACAGAGACTGACATAGTAAATGAACTCTTGGATACAAGGAGGATATTGACAGTAAAAGTCAATGACAGTTTAGGGCTTTCCTGGTCAGTTAAGAATCTGCCTTACGATGCAAGGGACATGGGTTCGATTCCTGATCTGGGAAGATTCCACATACCTCGGAGCAACTCAGCCCACCTGAGCCACAACTACTGAGCCTGCGTTCTAGAGTTCTTAGCTACTGAGCTCAGTCGTGTCCGACTCTTTGCGACCCCATGGACTATAGCCCGCCAGACTCCTCTGTCCATGGAATTCTCCAGGCAAGAATACTGGAGTGGGTAGCCTTTCCCTTCTCCAAGGGATCTTCCCAACTCAGGAATCGAACTGGGGTCTCCTGCATTGCAGGTGGATTCTTTACCAGCTGAGCTACCAGGGAAGCCCCTCGACCACCGAAGCCGGAGCCATCTAGAGTCTGTGCTTGGCAACAAGAGAAGCCACAGCAACAAGAAGCCTGATCACTGCCATGAAGAGTGATCCCCGACCGCTGCAATTAGAGAAAGCTGGAGTGAAGCAACAAAGACCCACCAGAGCCAAAAAATAAAATAAATAAATAAATCTTAAAAAAAAAATTGTTTAAAAAAGTCAGCGACGGTTTAAAAGTCACCTGCTCCATAAATTAATGTTCAGCCACTAGCTGCTAATAACATGCTGGTGTTTCAGATCTTGGAGTCCAGGACTCAAGGTCCCTCAGTGTACCTCACTTGTCATCACACCTCTGTGCCTTTGCCTTGCTGTTCTACTATATTTGAAATGGGCTTTCCCATCTCAGCTGTACAGAGAATCCAATCCTTGCAAACTTGGTTCAAATCCCCCTCCTTCAAGAAACGTTCCCTAACTACTCAGCCCCCTCCTTTGCCCCAGAGTGAACCACTTCTTCTTTTTTTATTTAGCTGTGCTGCGTCTTAGTTGCGGCATACAGGAATTTTAGTTTCAGCATATGGAATCTAGCTCCCTGACCAGGCATCAAACCCTGCTCCCCTGCACTGGGAGTGCAGAGTCTTAGCCACTGAACCACCAGGGAAGTCCCCAAACTACTTCCTGTTTCCAGTTGTCTCTGCTCTTCACACCAACCTGGGTGGTGACTAAGCTTGCTGCTGTACTGCAGTGGATTTGTCTGTGTCTGTCCCCTGACAGCTCTTTGAGGCCAGAAATATGTCACATCATCTCTCAGGCCCCAGGACCAAACATGGTAATTTTCAAGCATATTTAAGGGTAGACTTCTTTTTCCAAAAGATTCTTTACTGCTCAGTAAAGAATCTGCCTGCAATGAGGGAGACCCAGATTTGATCCCTGGGTGGGGAAGATCACCTGGATAAGGGAATGGCAACCCATGTATTCTTGCCTGGAGAATTTCATGGACAGAAGAGCCTGGAGGGCTACACAGTCCATGGGTTCGAAAAGAATCAGACATGACTGAGCAACTAACACTTTCAGTTTAAAACAAATACAAGAAAAGCAGTTCTGGATAGAGATAGGGAAGGGGGCCAGGGGGACTCCTCAGACCCTGCCTGAGGACCTCTCTTGAAGTTCCCAAGCTTCTGCTGCTGCTAAGTCGCTTTAGTCGTGTCCGACTCTGTGCCACCCCATAGACGGCAGACCATGAGGCTCCCCCGTCCGTGGGATTCTCCAGGCAAGAACACTGGAGTGGGGTGCCATTTCCTTCTCCAATGCATGAAAGTGAAAAGTGAAAGTGAAGTCGCTCAGTCCTGTCCGACTCTTAGCGACCCCATGGACTGCAGCCCACCAGGCTCCTCCGTCCATGGGATTGTCCAGGCAAGAGTACTGGAGTGGGGTGCCAGTGCCTTCTCCGAGCTTCACAAAAGCTTAAAAACTCCTGACTCAGTACAACGCCGGGAACAAGGGTTGTTGTTGTTTAGTCACTAAGTTGTGTCTGACTCTTTTCGACCCCAGGGAAGCACTCCAGGCTTCCCTGTCCTTTGCTATCTCCTGGAGTTTGCTCAAACTCATGTCCATTGAATCAATGATGCCATCCAACCATCTCATCCTCTGTCACCTCCTTCTCCTCCTGCCCTCAATCTTTCCCAGCATCAGGGTCTTTTCCAATGAGTTGGCTCTTTGCATCAAGTGGCCAAAGTATTGGAGCTTCAGCTTCAGCTTCATCTTCAGTGCTTCCAGTGAATATTCAGGGTTAATTTCATTTAGGATTGACTGATTTGATTTCCTTGCAGTCCAAGGGACGCTCAAGAGTCTTCTACAGCATCTCAGTTCAAAAGCACCAATTCTTCAGCCCTTGGCCTTCTTTAGGTCCAACTCTCACATCCATACATGACTACTGGAAAAACCATAGCTTTGACTAGATGGACCTTGTTGGCAAATTTAATATCTTTTCTTTTTAATATACGGTCTAGGTTTGTCTGAGGAGGCCTAACAAATAGCTGGGAAAAGAAGAGAAGTGAAAGGCAAAGAATAAAGGGAAAGATATACCCAACTGAATGCAGAGTTCCAGAGAATAGCAAGGAGAGATAAGAAAGGGTTCTTAAGTGAACAACAGAAAGAAATAGAGGAAAACAACAGAATGGGAAAGACTAGAGATCTCTTCAAGAAAATTGGAGACAGCAAGGGTGCTGCTCAACAAACGCTTTTTTTTTTTTTTTTTTTTTTTTTAAGAAACGGCCTTTATTTCTTTATTTTTTTTTAAGATGTATTTGTTTATTTTTGGCTGCACTAGCTCTTTGTTGAGGTGCCCAGGGGCTACTCTCTAGCTGTTTCTCATTGCAGTGGCTTCTCTTTCAACAAATACTTTTCAAATGATTTGAAGACCAAATAGAGAATTCCTTACAGTACAATTGCAGACCCCTTGCCTGGAATAGGGGACACAGGAGGGCTTCCGGTCAGCAGTGATGGGAGCAGCCCCATCACTCTCCAGCCAGGCAGGGACCTCGCCTCCTGGACCACATTTTTCTGTTTCATAAAATGAGAATAATGGCACCTCACCCAGGCTGGCCTGTGATTGTGGATTATTCCTGGGGTTGGGGCTGTGTGCCCCTCGCTTCTCTCCCAGTCATATCATCCGCGTCCACCTGAAGGAAGACCGCCTGGGAGGTAGGAGGTAGGAGGTACGCCAGTCTGGGATGATGATTTGAGCTGGGGCTCTGGCGCCAGTTCCTGATTCTGACATTGATTGGCTGTGGATCATCTCTGAGCCTGAGTTTGCTCACCCATCAAATGGGGACAAACAGCCGTTCACAGGGTACAGAAGTCTTACAGTGGAGGAGGTACACCTGCTTAGGTCCGCACTGCCCTGCTTTGAGTCCTGGATCTCTCATTTTCTAGCCCTGGGGACCTTAAGCAGGTTAGGTTATTTAACATCTTTGAGCCTCAGTTTCCCCATCTGTAAAAACAGGATAATTATAGAACCTACCTCATACAACTGGATAAATGACTGCTCGTGAAGTGTTTAGGACAATGTCTAGCGTGTAGTAACTGCTACAGATATATGAGCAATTGGTACCACCCAACGGGTCTGTGATGAGGATTAAATCAGAGACTACTTAGAATATGCCCTATCCCAGAGCCTGGTATATGGTAAGAATTCAATTGACAAAAGCTGCTATTAAGCATTAATTTAGCTCAAATTCAGCACGTTACGTATGAGCTCTTGGGGAAAAAACAAACAAAGCTGCACAGGAACTCCAAGGCTTTCGATCTCACTGTGCGATCTCCTGTGAAAGGGGCCTGGGTGGGTGCCCCGCGGTGTGGTTCTGGGTGTGTCCCACCCCTGCCTCAGAGAAAGGTGCCCCCTCCCACCTGTTCCCATCTGTCTCCCTCGGAACCCTGTGTCTGCCCATCCATGCAGCGATCAGACTTGACCCTGGAGAGCAGCAAAGATCCTATCGCTGCCCCGGGGCTGACAGGAGGGATTATAATTATGGGTTTCACTGAAATTGTGGATGATGAACAGTGCTTTCTGTGGCTCCTCTAAGGGCTCCGCGGGCCCCTCCCCGGCCCCTCCCGCCTGGGTGCCCCCAGAAGCCAGCACTCCCAGCCCAGAGACTGACTACTATGTGCGCTAGGCGTTTTATGTGAAGTATCTCATTTTGATCCTCACACAGGGCGTCATTTCCTCCATTTTTCAGATGAAGAAACTGAGGCTCAGGGAGGCCAAGTGATCCTCAGTGAAGGTGGTGGCCAAAACAGGCTCCAAGGTCTGTCCAGCCCCAGGGTCTAGGAGCCTAACCTCCACCCCAGCGTGCATCCCACATGGAACCAAAATCTGGTTGTAATCGTCCAGTTAGGAACCTGGCCTCCGAAGCCCAAGAGCCCTGGGTTTGATTCTTGGCTTTGACCTGTGTCATCCTGGGCTGTCACATCTCCTCTCTGAGCCTGGGTTTCTTCCCACGTGTGTTGCAAGGACTAGCTGAGAAAATGGATCTAAGTGCCTGAGACAGATAGGGGTTCAGCAAGAGTCAGATATCATTCAATCACTGCTGTTGTTAGGCTGCATCGATGAAGAACACGGAAATCACTGTCTTCACAGATATAGACAGAGCATTAGGAAACCTCTTGCTATTAGACCTGCTGCACGTGACATTTTCAGTTTTGTCCAGACCCTGAGTCATGAAGAAGTGGACTGAGTCACAGGGTTTCCATTTTGCTTTTATTAAGCCATCAAGTTGCCAGCCGTACAGTAAACAATAGGATCTTGAATGGAGAGCAAATGAAATGGATCCCTGGGTTGGCTGTGTGAGTGGCATTCAGTCACTGAACCTCTCTGGTTCTGAGTTTCTCTCTAGATGAACGTGTTGATCTTTTGCCAGGAGGCTGGCAGGGACCACAGGGTAAAGCCTGCAGCTCTCAGAGGGAAAGGGGTTTTAGAAGTCCTGTGTCATCCTGTCCTTGTTTCCCTTTTCTTGTCTCCTGTTTCCGTGATGACTATCTGGGAGGGGAAGATGCGCAATAGGGAAGAAAAGAGGGAGGGGACAGTTATTTACTGATCTGCGAGCATCTCTCCAACGCAGAGCACCGAAGCTGATCATCTCCTGTGACCCACTTCCTTCTGTGGCCCAGAGCAAATATCACCCTGGCTGGTGGTGACTATGCTACGATCGTTTTGTTCCAACTTACTCACCTCTCCCGGCAAGCCAGGAAGGAAATACCACACCTGGCATTGGGCAATGCCAAGGCCCAGGGAGGGCTCCATTAAGCCCCAAAATGAACCCCGATTCCCATCTGCTGGGCCCCACCCGCACTATGCTGGGGCTTCTTCGCTAATTTATGAGCTTCTCCACTTTGCCTGTTATTGTGTTTCTCTTATTAATGAGCGGGCTTAGCATATTCAGGACTTCCTTAATTAGCGCTTCCTCCTTCCTGAGCATTCTGTCTTAGGACTTTTATAGGTCCTTTATGGCCTTGCACAGTTTGGCATTGTGCCAGACAACTTGGTGTTTCCACTGGAAAGCACAAAGCACGGGATAAGGGGCCGAGATGCCCACCTCCTTCCAGTGGATGGACTGGGAACCACGTCAGCTCAGGCCCAGAGGGGTTCTTGCTCCCGCGGGCCACCAGCCCACCAGCTCCTTCCATGGAGGGCAAACACCACATATGACCAGCGTGGAACTAGGCGGATTCTGTACACACACTTCTTTCAAAATTCAGAGGCCTCAAGTTTGGTCTCTAAAGGTGCATGCGTGCTAAGTCTCTTCAGTGTGTCTGACTCTGTGCGACCCCATGGACTGTAGCCCACCAGGCTCCTCTGTCCATGAGGATCCTCCAGGCAAGAATACTGGAGTGGGTTGCCATGCCCTCCTCCAGGGGATCTTCCCGACCCAGGGATTGAAACCGTCTCCTGCACTGGCAGGCGGGTTCTTTACCACTGGTTCCACCTGGGTAGCAGAGTTCTACCTCGTTTACAGCTCTTTTGAGCTCCCTGGTTTCTGAGGTAGGTCTGTGGGGCAGCTTTTCACTTTGGGGGCGCTTTTCCCTCCATTTCTCTCTGGCTGAGGTGGGTCGGGGGAAGGGTCGGAGGTGAGGGGACACAGTCCCAGGCAACAAAAACGCCTTTCTTTTCATTCCATGGCGTTCCACACACCGGCAAGCTTAATAAAACAGGTGGCAGGCCCGGCGAATCCAGGTGCTGACTCAGCCCTGACACCTCTTCCCTTTCATCTTGGACCTCGGCTGTTTTAACAGCCGCGCTTAATGAGAAGCGAAGGAAGAGTTTATCTCCTTAACACACCGCCCTGAAGCTGCTGTGCGTTCCGTGTTCCTCTCCCAGGATACTGGGGCCGTCATTTCTGGTTGTATTAATAATTTACCTGGTCTGCCCAAGAACTACTGATCGGGTCATCCTGAAAACAGCAACAACAAAGCCAAACCATTGATAGGGTTATTTTTTTTACGGGACGGGGGGAAGCAAGTTTATAAAGCACAATGGCTGATGTGCAATTCCATATTTTTGGTGGAAAAAAAAAGTTCCACTTATGGACAGAAGTACAGTTAGGAAGGTTTAAAAGATTAGCATTGAACGGTGGTATAAAATATTAAAAAATTTTTTTAGTTATTGATTGCCTTTGGTAACTTTGAAAAATTTCTCCAACAGGGAGGGAGGTGGGAGGGGGCTTCAGGATGGGGGATACATGTACACCCATGGCTGATTCATGTCAATGTATAGCAAAAACTACTACAATATTGTGAAGTAATTAGCTTCCAATCAAAATAAATAAATTAAAAAAATTTCTCCAACAAACATACATTAGATTTTTTTTTTTTTAAAGAGAAATCCACAAACCCCAGGATATCCATGGTTATTCAAACCTGGACTTAGTTTAAACTGTCTCTCAGATGCAGACAAAAAATCTATATGTCAGTAGCTAATTTCCACTTTTATCCCTCCTTCCTCAATTTAGACCCACCCTGCCTCCCAAGCCCAGGGGGTTGTAGCTAATGAGAAATTATCGCTCATTATTTGTGTTTGTAGCACATTCCCCTCCCGCCTGAGACCTGGCTTCTTCCCATAGTGAGAGCTGTCACAGAAGTGCGCGGCGGTGGGAGAGGCTGTCTTTCCACAGCCCTAAAATGTTTGGTTTCCCTAACCTCTGCTTTCTCCTGAAAGGCCAGGGATTAGAATTACTATCTGTTTCTCAGAGGGGGTTTGTTTATAAAAATTTTCTGTTCAAACCTGGGTTGAGACAAGCAGAATCTTGAGTGTGGAACCAGGCTTCTCTCTTCCGTCTGTCTGGGGCTGTGTCTTCTGCAAGAGCCAGGAGAAGGCCAGGCCTCAGAGAGAAGCTTCTGGTCTAAGTGTCTCCAGTTTTCTCAAAAATGGCCTGCCTCCTCCTCACCTGAAGTTAAGCCTTGGTGAAGTCTTGGTATCACCCCACTTTAAGGAAGGAGAAGAGCTTATAAAAAAGATCTAGAAGATTGGGAAGATGACAACCAGTCATTTAGGAGTAAAACAGCATTTTTGGTTGATGAAGTTTGAAAACTGATTTTGAAACCCCAGATGGTAGTTCCCAGGAGATGAGGAGAAATGCCCTCCAAGCAGGACTCAGCTACTGGAGCCACTGCTTCCCGGAAGTTTTCCTGGGCCTCCCTTCCACTCACAAAGCACCGTGGTCTGCAAGGAGGGCCTTCTGAGAGGCCCAGTGCTGCCTCAGTCTTGCTGCCCTGCTGCTGTTTCAGCCGACAGGCTGCAAACTTCAGAGGGAGGCGACCTCCCAGGAGACTATATTCACCCCAAGGAAGGCTTGTGTGAAGGGGGCTGAGGGAAACAGTGTTTGAATGAATACCAGCTCCACAGTGGGCACTCAGTAAATGAATCTTGGAAAGTTGTCAATAAGAACATGACCTCTGGGACTTCCCTGGCGGCCCTGGGGTTAAGACTCCCAACCTGTGTCAGGGGAACACAGGTTGGATCCCTGGTTGGGGAACTAAGATCCTGCATGCTGTCCAGGGCAGGGGGAAAAAAAAAAAAGAATGCGGACTCAGGAGCTGGTGGATCTGGGTTCACATCCCAGCACAGGCTCTGAGAGCTGAGTAGCCTTGAGCAAAGGAGAGCCGTGTGCCCAGCACACAGGGCTGCTGCAGAAGTCAAGTAGGAGAGCTCTCGTGCCGTGCAGAAGTGGGAGCGTCAAACAGTAACAGGGCGGCGAGAGGGGACTTAGGGAGGGCCAGCACTCTTCTGCATCTTGACCGTGGTGGAGGACACACAACAGCCTACATTAGTCAAAACCCACGGTTTCTACACTACAAACAGTGTACTTGTTGTCGATTTTTTGAGAAATTGGTTATCTCGATGATTCCTTCTGGTTCTGACATTCTTTGGATTTCCTCACCTGTAAGAGCTGTTGTTGGAAAAGTGATAAAACTGACATGCTTTCACATATGGTGGGGAAGAAAAGACACGTATGCTCTTACAGCTTCATTCACTCACCTCAGTGTCCTGGTCCTGTCTGCCCTCGGTCCCTTCAGGATTTACCCAGGCCAGAGAGGGATAAAGATGCCAGTTGGAGTCTCAGGTGGTGACCTGGAGCGGCCATACCTCAAAGCTGCATCATCCAGGATGGAAGCCCTGGTACACCACTTGCCTAGTGCGGCTTAAAATGTGGCAACTGTGACTGACGAACTGAATCTTAAATTTCATTTCATTTTAATTAATTTACATTTAAACCTAGAAACGGAATCAGTGTAAAACATTTTCCTATTAAAAACAGCTTTATTCAGACAAAGACAAATATCATATGATATCACTTATCAGTTTAGTTCAATCGCTCAGTTGTGTCCGACTCTTTGTGACCCCATGGATTGCAGCACACCAGGCCTCCCTGTCCATCACTAACTCCCAGAGTTGACTCAAACTCATGTCCGTTGAGTTGGTGATGCCATCCAACTATCTCATCCTCTGTCATCCCCTTCTCCTCCTGCCTTCAGTCTTTCCCAGCATCAGAGTCTTTTCAAATGAGTCAGCTCTTCACACCAGATGGCCAAAGTACTGGAGTTTCAGCTTCCACATCAGTCCTTCCAATGAATATTCAGGACTGATTTCCTTTAGGATGGACTGGCTGGATCTCCTTGCAGTCCAAGGGACTCTCAAGAGTCTTCTCCAACACCACAGTTAGAAAGTATCAAGTCTTTGGTGCTCAGCTTTCTTTGTAGTCTAACCCTCACATCCATATATGACTACTGGAAAAACCATAGCCTTGACTAGGTAGACCTTTGTTGGCAAAGTAATGTTTCTGCTTTTTAATATGCTGTCTAGGTTGGTCATAACTTTTCTTCCAAAGAATAAGTGTCTTTATATTTCATGGCTGTAGTCACCATCTGCAGTGATTTTGGAGCCCCCAAAAATAAAGCCAGCCACTGTTTCCACATCTATTTGCCATGAAGTGACAGGACTGGATGCCATGATCTTTGTTTTCTGAATGTTGAGCTTTAAGCCAACTTTTTCACTCTCCTCTTTCACTTTCATCAAGAGGCTCTTTAGTTCTTCTTCAGTTTCCGCCATAAGGGTGGTGTCATCTGCATATCTGAGGTTATTGATACTTCTCCCAGCAATCTTGATTCCAGCTTGTGCTTCATCCATCCCAGCGTTTCTCATGATGTACTCTGCATATAAGTATCACTTATATGTGGAATCTAAAAAAAAAAAAAAATGATACAAATGAACTTATTTACAAAACAGAGACTGACTCACAGACTTTGAAAACAAATGTATGGTTTTACCAAAGAGAAAAGGGTGGGGGGGGATAAATCAGGAGTTTGGGTTTAACATATACACACTACTATATATAAAATAGCTAATTAACAAGGACAGATGGTAAAGAATCTGTCTGCAAGGTGGGAGACCTGGGTTCAATCCCAGGGCTGGGACAATCCCCTGGAAAAGAGAGCAGCTACCCACTCCAGTATTTCTGCCTGGAGAATCAGTCCATGGGTCGCAAGGACACGACTGAGTGATTTAACTTTTACTTTTTTTGACTGTGTAGCACAGGAAACTCTACTCAGCACTCTGTAATAACTTACATGGGAAAAGAATCTGAAAAAGAAGAGATATGTATATATATACCTGAATCACTTTGTAGGTCTGTTAGTACCTGAAATGAACACAACACTGTAAATCAAATAGACTTCAATATGAAAAATAAATTGAAAAAGGACAAAAAAGATAATTTCATTGTTTTGGTATGACTACATTTTATTTTTAATATATCATTTTTAAAATCAAGATAGAATTCCTATACCACTCAATTCACTATTTTAAAGTATACAACTTAATGGCTATCGGTGTATTCACAAGGTTATACACCCATCACACTTATTCCAGAGCAATTCATCACCCCCTAAAGAAACCCTGTCCCTAGTAGCAGCCACTCCACACGCCCCAACTCCTAGTCCCCTGACAACCACCATCTGTTTCCTTTCTCTATGGATTTGTCTATTCTGGACATTTCACATAAAAGGAATCATTCAATATATATATATATGGTCTTTTGAGTCTGGTTTCTTTCCCTTAGCCTCTGTTTTTTCCAAGCTTTCCTCCTATTGTACTGTATTCCTTTTTAAGGCTGAACAATGAAAGTGAAAGAGGAGAGTGAAAAAGTTGGCTTAAAATTCAACATTCAGAAAACGAAGATCATGGCATCCAGTCCAATCAGTTCATGGCAAATAGGTGGGGAAACAATGGAAACAGTGAGAGACTTTATTTTTGGGGGCTCCAAAATCACTGCAGATGGTGACTGTAGCCATGAAATAAAAAGACGCTTGCTCCTCGGAAGAAAAGCTGTGACCAACCTAGACAACATATTAAAAAGCAGAGACATTATTTTGCTAACAAAGGTCCATCTAGTCAAAGCTATGGTTTTTCCAGTAGTCATGTATGGATGTGAGAGTTGGACTATAAAAAAAGCTGAGCACCAAAGAATTGATAATTTTGAACTCTGGTGTTAGAGAAGACTCTTTTTTTAAATAAAAGCTTTTATTATGATTTATTTGGCTGCACAAGGGTTATTTTAATTGCGGCATGTGGGATCTAGTTCCCAGACCAGGGATTGAACCTGGGGCCCCTCCATTGGGAGTGCAGTGTCTTAGCCACTGGGCCACCAGGGAAGTCCTAGAGAAGACTCTTTAGAGTCCCTTGGATTGCAAGGAGATCAAACCAGTCTATTCTAAAGGAAATCCGCCCTGAATATTCATTGGAAGGACTGATGCTGAAGCTGAAACTCCAATACTTTGGCCACCTGATGTGAAGAGCTGACTCATTGGAAAAGACCCTGATGCTAGGAAAGACTGAAGGCAGGAGAAGGGGACGACAGAGGATGAGTTGGTTGGATGGCATCACCAGCTTGATGGACATGAGTTTGAGTAGGCTCAGGAAGTTGGTGATGGACAGGGAAGCCTGCTGTGCTGCAGTCCATGGGGTCGCAAAGAGTCGGACACGACTGAGTGACTAAACTGAAGTAAACAACTGTATGGATATACTACCTCTTGTTAATTTACCAGTTGGTGGACATGTAGATTTTTCCACTTTTTGGTCCCTAGCCCTTGAAAATGTAGCATCCAAAATGAGCTGTGTTGTAGTATTAAAATCCGTATCAGAGTTTAACAATTTGTACAAAAAAAATAAGTTCCCCTCATTAAGCGACTTAGCAGCAGCAGCATTAATGCTTTATGTATATTGACTACACACTGAAGTAATAATTTTAATATGTTAGGTTAAATGTATCGTTTTTTATAAAGACAGCCTAAGAACAAGGCAGGAAAGAGTGAGCTGTTGAGGAGGGGCAGGGGCCCGTTCTCCCAAGATCTCACACCCCCTGCCCAGTGCTGAGTCTGAACAGGGAGCAGCGTGGGCCTGGCAGCAAGAGCAACCAATCTCACAGTCCCCCTTCCTTGGCACCCAGGGGAGCTCCAGAGAGGACAAGTCCAGGCAGGAGCTGGTGGATGACCGTCTCCCTGGGAGGAGACCCGAGACTGGAATCCCTGCACAAAAGGAGTAATTGGAGCGGCCAGCGACAACAGTGGCTTCTCTGAGCACCTGGTCTGTGCCTGGCCGGAGAGTCGATCAAGTCCCCACAAGCTCCTGGGCTCCTCTCCTTGCCCAGGAGGGAGGGCAGTGACTGGGCAGAGACAGAGGCGTCTTTCTCTGGGCACCAGGCAGCAGGGTCCCGAGCAGCCATGGGGAGGCTGGAGCCCAGGCCCTGCTCGGTCAAGTACCTTGGGTGCGTGTCCGTAGGCAAGTCCATTCCACTCTCTGGGCTCGTCAAGACTGGATGAGATGACTTGGAAGGAGTTTTCCAGCTTTACTATTTCAGGTTTCTGCGAAAAGTCCTGAGTGAGATATCGTGAGCTCAGGGCAGGCTTTATCCTTCCCAGCTGTGTGACGTCTATGCTCCTCATTCCCCGTCTTTAAGGTGGAAAAGTAATCATTACCTCACAGTGATACCACAAGGTTTAAACCAGACAAGTCGTTGCTGACAGTGCTCACTGTGTACCAAGCACTGTCCTAAGGGATTTGGATAGATGAGTTGATTTAATCCGTCCACCAAACCCTCTAAGGCAGGGGTCCCCAACCTGTGCGATCTAATACCTGATGATCTGAGGTGGAGCTGATGTAATAATAATAGAAATAAAGTACAAAATAAATGTAGCACACTTGAATCGTCCGGATACCACCCACCCACCCCACACCACCACCATCCTGCTCCGTGGAGGTCTTCCCTGAAACTGGTCCCTGGTACCAAAAACTTTGGGGACAGGTCTCAGAGGAGTCCCATTGTCCAAATTCATATAGTGAGGATGCTACAGAGCAAGGGTTTTGAACCCAGAACGCCCAACTCCAGAATCTGTTTCTTCACCCACATGCCAACCTGCCTCCAGCATGGATAGGAGGCATCACATTTCCTCAATAAATGTTGGAAAGGGGAGGAAGGTGATATTCCATGATTGTTAAAATACCTCTGGCGGAAACATTACTAAACCTACAGGGACACCAAGCCCAAAAGGATGAGGTGACGTGTCCTGGGCCACCGCCAAAATGGTGACAGCGCGAAACCCGTCTCCTGGCTCAGAGCTCCCCTATGCATTTGAAACTGGAGTAGATCTCTAGTTATGCATGCAAATCTGCTGGCAGATACGTGGCCCTGGCCTAGGCTGATTTCGGCTGATTAAGACCTGAATACCAGGGCAGTGCTTCTGGAAGTGCCTTTGCCTTCTTCTGTGCACAGTCTCTGAATTTCTCCAGGTACCATTTTTAGTTGTTCAGTTTTGCGTTATTAAGAACTGGCTGTTCAGGGCGCTTAAAGTCACTCTTGTCTTCGGAGACTCGGTTTAGATAGCTCGTGAGTGTTTGTTGTGTGAAGAGCGTGTACTAGGCATGGGAGCTACACACGGCGGGAGCTGTTCATACCTCCCTGCCCTGCCCTCTGGGAGTTCCAGTTGAATCAGACAGACAGAACAAATCCCCTTGCTCAAGAAAATTGCTTACAGATGCACCAAAATGATAAAAACCAGTGTTGGTGATGATATAGGGAAACAGTCACTCTGGTTCCCTCGTGGTGGGAAAAGAACTCAGTATAACCTTTCTGGAGGGCAGTATGGTAACAGGTATCAAAAATCATAAAATTGTGCCTACCCTAAAACCCCCCTGAAATTCTACTTCTCGAAATTGGCTCCAAGGAAATAATGATGGCTGGACACAAATTAGTTTAGTCGTAGTTCATGTAGCATTGTTTATAAAAATAGAAATATTGGGTACATCCTGAATATCCGTCAGTGGGGGACTGATAAATGAGGCCATATCTCCCATACAAAGGTCATAATGGAACATTTGATGTTGGAAAGAGATTCACATCATCAGCTATTGGGGGTAACAAGCAGGTTATAAACAGGATCTATGGTGTGACAGCAATTTTTTCTCCCAAGAATCTGCATTTGCTATAAGAAGAGATAACATTTGTTGAACTATGGATGGAGGTTCGTGACATTGTACAGGAGACAGGGAGCGAGACCATCCCCAAGACAAAGAAATGCAAAAAAGCAAAATGGCTGTCTGAGGAGGCCTTACAAATAGCTATGAAAAGAAGGGAAATGAAAAGCAAAGGAGAAAAGGAAAGATATACCCATTTGAATGCAGAGTTCCAAAGAATGGAAAGGAGAGATAAGAAAGACTTCCTCAGCAATCAATGCAAAGAAATAGAAAAAAAAAAAGAATGGGAAAGACTAGAGATCTCTTCAAGAAAATTAGAGATACCAAGGGAATATTTCATGCAAAGATGGGCTCAATAAAGGACAGACATGGTATGGACCTAACAGAATAAGAAGATTTTAAGAAGAGGTGGCAAGAATACACAGAAGAACTGTTCAAAAAAAATCTTCATGACCCAGATAATCACAATGGTGTGATCACTCAGAGCCAGACATCCTGGAATGTGAAGTCAAGTGGGCCTTAGGAAGCATCACTACAAACAAAGCTAATGGAGGTGATACAATTCCAGTTGAGCTATTTCAAATCCTAAAAGATGATGCTGTCAAAGTGCTGCACTCAATATGTCAGCAAATTTGGAAAACTCAGCAGTGTCCACAGGACTGGAAAAGGTCAGTTTTCATCCCAATCCCAAAGAAAGGCAATGCCAAAGAATGCTCAAACTACCGCACAATTGCACTCATCTCACACGCTAGTAAAGTAATGCTCAAAATTCTCCAAGCCAGGCTTCAGCAATACGTAAACCATGAACTTCCAGATGTTCAAGCTGGTTTTAGAAAAGGCAGAGGAACCAGAGATCCAATTGCCAACATTTGCTGGATCATCAAAAAAGCAAGAGAGTTCCAGAAAAACATCTATTTCTGCTTTATTGACTATGCCAAAGCCTTTGACTGTGTGGATCACAATAAACTGTGGAAAATTCTGAAAGAGATGGGAATATCAGACCACCTGACCTGCCTGTTGAGAAACCTATATGCACGTCAGGAAGCAACAGTTAGAACTGGACATAGAACAACGGACTGATTCCAAATAGTAAAAGGAGTACGTTAAGGCTGTATATTGTCACCCTGCTTATTTAACTTCTATGCAGAGTACATCATGAGAAATGCTGGGCTGGAAGAAGCACAAGTTGGAATCAAGATTGCCGGGAGAAATATCAATAACCTCAGATATGCAGATGACACCACCCTTATGGCAGAAAGTGAAGAAGAACTAAAGAGCCTCTTGATGAAAGTGAAAGAGGAGAATGAAAAAGTTGGCTTAAAACTCAATGTTCAGACAACTAAGATCATGGCATCTTGTCCCATCAGTTCAGTTCAGTTCAGTTCAGTTGCTCAGTCATGTCCAGCTCTTTGCGACCCCATGAATTGCAGCACGCCAGGCCTCCCTGTCCATCACCAACTCCCAGAGTTCACTCAAACTCATGTCCATCAAGTTGGTGATGCCATCCAGCCATCTCATCCTCTGTCGTCCCCTTCTCCTCCTGCCCCCAATCCCTCCCAGCATCAGAGTCTTTTCCAATGAGTCAACTCTTCACATGAGGTGGCCAAAGTACTGGAGTTTTAGCTTTAGGATTGTTCCTTCCAAAGAACACCCAGGACTGATCTCCTTTAGGATGGACTGGTTGGATCTCCTTGCAGTCCAAGGGACTCTCAAGAGCCTTCTCCAATACCACAGTTCAAAAGCATCAATTCTTCGGCGCTCAGCTTTCTTCACAGTCCAAATCTCACATCCATACATGACTACTGGAAAAACCATCCACTTCATGGCAAATAGATGGGGAAACAGTGGAAACAGTGGCTGACTTTATTTGTGGGGGCTCCAAAATCACTGCAGATGGTGATTGCAGCCGTGAAATTAAAAGACGCTTACTCCTTTGAAGGAAAGTTATTACCAACCTAGACAGCATATTAAAAAGCAGAGACATTACTTTGTCCACAAAGGTCCATCTAGTCAAGGCTATGGTTTTTCCAGTAGTCATGTATGGATATGAGAGTTGAACTATAAAGAAAGCTGAGCACTGAAGAATTGATGCTTTTTAACTGTGGTGTTGGAGAAGACTCTTGAGAGTCCCTTGGACTGCAAAGAGATCCAATCAGTCCATCCTAAAGGAGATGGGTCCTGGGTGTTGATTGGAAGGACCGATGTTGAAGCTGAAACTCCAATACTTTGGCCACCTGATGTGAAGAGCTGACTCATTTGAAAAGACCCTGATGCTGGGAAAGATTGAAGGTGGGAGAAGGGGATGACAGAAGATGAGATGGTTGGATGGCATCACTGAGTCAATGTACATGAGTTTGGTTAAACTCCAGGAGTTGGTGATGGACAGGGAGGTCTGGTGTGCTGTGGTTCATGAGGTTGTGAAGAGTCAGGCATGACTGAGCAACTGAACTGAACTGAACTGAACATTAGTTGAGTCACTTTTAGGTGTTATTTCAATCATATAACATAGATGCTGTCTTTAAAATTAAAAAATATTTATTTTTTTAATTTTCATTTTACAATTGAGGAATTGAGGCTCAGAGGGTTCAAGAGACTAGCCCACATGTATACAGCTAGGGTTAGAGTCCAGTTGGAGAGGTTGTGCACTTAACTGCAGGGCAGTGGCCTTCCTCTAAACGGGTAAAGTGCAGGGAAGAACAGCGGTGGTTCTCTTTGGATAAAATTTCTTCGTTATGTGCACTGAATTTTTTTTTCCCTTCTCAAAGACCATGGGTCTCTTTTGAAATAAGACAAAATCATTTTTTTAAATTTCAAATAACCTGACCTGTTGAATTCTACACATCAGAGACCAAAAGCACGATCTATTGAGAAGACTTTTCCCTGGCAACTCCTCTACCTGCCACACAGTGATTCAGGTTGAGGGCAGAATGCCCTAAGGTCTGGTCTTTAAAACTACAAAGGGGGACCCTCATCCTCAGCCAGGCCCCCTCAGGCAGAATCCCAAAGGTCAAGGTTGCAGTTGGGGGGTTCCAGTCTTCCCGTCAGCCCCTGAACTCCAGGGTCTGGACTTCACCTGCAGTTCTAAGGTGGGCACTTGGGTCACAATGGCCCTGTTCCTGTTGTAAGGCTTCAAGCCAATCCACTTCAGAAAGAGTTGGGCAAGGAGAAGCCCAAAGATTCTTTTTTTGACCCAAATCATAAAAATTCCCTGGAGTCATTCCCACCAGGGAGTTGGCTAGGGTTTTTTCATTTTGTTTTGTTTTGTTTTATTCCCTGGGCTGACTGGCTACTCTGCTGTGCTTGTGATAGAAGTATCTGTCACAGTGGCTTAGACGACTGTATCCTGCATTTGGAAAGAATTCTGTGTGTGTGTGTGTGTGTGTGTGTGTGTGTGTGTGTTTGTAGCACGTGGGGAATGGGAGGAGGAGGAGACAGGGAGTTGTAATCATAATAGCAAAATGATAATACTAATAAACTCAACATTTACTGAGATCTTACACATGCTGAGAGGTTTACATGCATTATCTCATTGAAGGAATCCTCCCTTAAAAGCCATGAGGTAGGCACTGTTACACCAGTCTCGAAGGTGGGAGAACCCATGCTAGGTCATATGAAACAACTTGCCTATGGTGATGTCATGCAACTGATAAATGGTGAAGTTAGAGTTACAAACCCAAGTCTTCCTCTAGTTAAGCACCCACTTCCTGGGGCTGTGGGAGCCTTCCAAAGACTTTACACTTCCCAGAAATACACACACACACACACTGTCAATTTCAGGGAAACCACTGTTTTCAAGTCTCACATCTCACCTGGATTTAAATGTGCCACTCTGGAGCTAGTCCAGCTTAATGGCTCTGAGATCAGGCAGTCCTGGGCTTATATCCTATTTCTAGCACAACACATTCCTCCGACCTTAGGCCTCAGTATTCTCAGTGTAAAGTAGTAATAGTAACACACACACACACATACATAATCACATAAAGCTTGGACAGTTCAATTCAGTATCTCAGTAGTGTCTCTTTGCGACCCCATGGACTGCAGCACAGCAGGCTTCCCTGTCCTTCACCAACTCTCGGAGCTTGCTCAAATTCATGTCCATCAAGTCAGTGATGCCACCCAACCATCTCATCCACTGCACATAGATACTATTGATTAGTTGCAAAGTCATGTTCAACTCTTTGCAATCCCATGGACTGTAGCCCACCAGGTTCCTCTGTACATGAGATTTCCCAGGTAAGAATACTAGAGTGGATTACCAGGGGATCTTCCCAACACAAGGATGGAACCTGGGTCTCCTGCATTGCAGGTATTATCTTTACAGTCTGAGACACCCTTAATTTGCCTATAATGTAATATAGCTAAACCATTCACATTTGTGATGCAGACTTTTCTCTTTTCAGACTTAATGGCTACCCAGGATCTCATGGGGATTAAGTGTGTGCATACATATATATATATATATATATATATATATTTCGGGCTTCCCTCATGGCTCAGCTGGTAAAGAATGCACCTGCAATGTGGGAGACCTGGGTTTGATCCCTGGGTTGGGAAGAACCCCTGGAGAAGGGAAAGGCTACCCACTCCAGTATGATGAGATGGTTGGATGGCATCACCAACTCAACGGACATGGGTTTGGGTGGACTCCGGGAGTTGGTGATGGACAGGGAAGCCTGGCATGCTGCGGTTTATGGGGTCACAAAGAGTCAGACACGACTGAGCGACTGAACGATACTGAGCTGATATATATGGGGTCACAAAGAATTGGGGTCGACTGAGCGACTGAACTGCTCTTTGCGACCCCATGGACCGCAGCACGCCAGGCCTCCCTGTCCATCACCAACTCCTGGAGTTTACCCAAACTCATGTCCGTTGAGTCAGTGATGCCATCCAACCATCTCATCCTCTGTCATCCCCTTCTCCTCCTGCCTTCAATCTTTCCCAGCATCAGGGTCTTTTTCAATGAGTCAGTTCTTCGAATCAGGTGGCCAAAGTATTGGAGTTTCAGCTTCAGCGTCAGTCCTTCCAATGAATATTCAGGACTGATTTCCTTTAGGATGGACTGGTTGGATCTCCTTGCAGTCCAAGGAACTCTCAAGAGTCTTCTCCAACACCATAGTTCAAAAGCACCAATTCTTCGGGGCTCGGCTTTCTTCATAGTCCAACTCTCACATCCATATATGACTACTGGAAAAACCATAGCTTTGACTAGATAGACCTTTGTTGGCAAAGTAATGTCTCTGCTTTTTAATATGTTGTCTAGGTTGGTCACAGCTTTTCTTCCAAGGAGCAAGCGTCTTTTAATTTCATGGCTGCAGTCACCATCTGCAGTGATTTTGGAGGCCCCAAAATAAAATCTCTCACTGTTTCCATTGTTTCCCCATCTATCTGCCATGAAGTGATGGAACAACTAAATATACGTATAAGGAACTTAGCACACAGCTTGGCTCACAGCAGCTGAAATACGTGATAGCACTTGTTGCTTTTCAAAATTAAAAAAAAAAATCTTATAGTTTTATTTATTGTTTGACTGTGTCCAGTCTTAGCGGCAGCTCTTGAGATATTTAGTTGCGGCACTCAGACTCTTAGTTACAGCATGTGGGATCTAGTACTCTGAACAGGGGTCGAACCCAGGGCCTCTGCACTGGGAGTGCAGAGTCTTGGCCCCTGGACCACCAGGGAAGCCCCTACTTTTATTTTTATGAATCTGGCTTCAATTCAATTTTGCAAACATTTGATGAGTACTTGCTGTGGGAGGGCCCTGGAGGGAGCTCACATCAGGGAGGCAGACGTGTACACGTATAATTCTCACGGAAGGCGGGCTATGGTAAGTGGTGTGCTGCTGGTATAGACGGAGTGCTTTGAGAGAATAATGGACAATGGAGTGAATTCTTGTCAGGGTGACCTATGTGGTAAGATTTTCATTTCTAGATTAAATTTACAACACAGGGAACTGCACAGATCTTAAATGTACAATACAATGAATTCAGACAAATGTACACACTCATGTAACCACCGTCGGAATTAAGGTAGAGGATCTCTCCATACCCGAAGAGCCCCTGTGCACCCCTCCCCTTCTAATCAAATCCTATTCCCCAAAGGCAACCACAGTTCTGATTGTTTTTTTTTTTCCATAACAGATTAGTTTTCGCCTATTTTTGACTTTTGTCTAAATGGAATCATTCATAATGTTCTCCTTTTGTGTCTTGCTTTCATTTAACATGGGTGGCCGGTTCTGAACTGAGCCTCGAAGCATTGCTAGGACTGAATATGTGACAATGGGGGCCGGGGAGGAAATCTGAGGCAAAAAGAACAGCTCAGGAAAAGGAAGGAAGGAAGAAAGACTGTATCTGGGGAGATCGGTGCCACTAGAATGAGTACCCGATGGGAAGGAGTAGGAAAGAAGGATGAAAAGGTAGGTTGGAGTTCTGCTCTATAGAGTTTTAAATGCCAGGTCAAGGCATATAACCTTTATCCTGAAGGAAGCAGGGAACAGGATTCCTGGGCAATAAAGTGGACTGATGAGATCTGGGTTTTGAGACCATATATATATATATATATATAGCCGGTAGCATAAAAATGGAGTGGGAAGAGCCTGGAGGCTAGGAGACCAATTATTAGATCATTCATTGCTTCACCCTACAAGTATTTATCTGATACTGGGCTCTGCACTTTGACTATTTTCCATTGCATTCCATCCCTGGCTTGGTCCTCGGAAAAGGAAGTGAATAAAAGTTGGTAAACCCTGTCTGCTGGCTGTTTCAAATTCTACTCCTCCTCTTCCGTGCAAAACCCCTGATTTTTTTCTGGAAGTAGCATCTTCATCAAATTGTGTTAAGAGACTCTTCGTCCCCATTGAGTATGTCTTTCTTGAAGACCCTACAGATCAGATGTCACCTTAGATTATTTATCATGTTATGTTAGATCAGCGCAGAGAAATAGGAAGGTCAGCTTTATACTCTGGTGGCAGGCTGAGGGTAGCATCTAAGTATGTTCCACAGTGGATCACTGGTTCTACAGGTTTTATAGATATATAGTAGAGATGAGGGGAGATGATCTCATGGTCAGCTCAGTTTGTTGAAAAAACAAACGAAACAGGCTTTCTCACTGCAGAACTCTTTGGTGACTTGGCTTGATAGCTGTATACGGTTAATTTCTAGAAGAGTCTGGTATGAAGCTTTCCCCAAATGTTTCGATCCTAGCACCTTTTCTGCCTGGAGCATCTTGGGCATTCTTGTGTCTCCCAGGATACATTTCTGGGATTCCCTGAAATGACTTCAGAGGATTTGGAAACAGTTTGGGTCCAGGAGAGTTATGGAGCAAACGGCACAGGAAACTGGAGCCAGAGCAGGGCAGAGCCACCTGCTGTGAAGAAAAGGCAGCTACTTCCTCGGGAAGGCACAGGGACAGAAGGGAAGGAAGTGGGCTTGCCGTGGGCAGAGCAGTTACACAAAAGCAGGAAGAGGAAGACACTTCCCAGCTAGAGAAGGAACGGGCTCAGGGCTGGACTAGACCCTGGAAAGGGCATCCACACTGCAGAATTCTTCCAGACTCTTTATCCTCAAAACTGGCTGCATTTGGACCTGGCATTTGCTGGGCAGGGGGGAAAAGTCCATGGTAACTGGCCATTGGACATGACAGTGACCGGGAAACAGGGTGCTCCATCTATCCCTGGAAACAGCCTCTTCCACAGACAGAAGTGAAAGTAAAAGTCGCTCAGTTGTGTCCAACTCTTTGTCACACCCATGGACTATACAGTCCATGGAATTCTCCAGGCCAGAATACTGGAGTGGGTAGCCTTTCCGTTCTCCAGGGGATCTTCCCAACCTAGGGACTGAACCTATGTCTCCCACATTGCAGGCAGATTCTTTACCAGCTGAGTCACAAGGTAAGCCCAAGAACACCAGAATGGGTAGCCTATCCCTTCCTGAGGGGATCTTCCCGACCCGGGGATCTTCCCGACCCAGTGATCGAACTGGGGTCTCTTGCGTTCAGGAGGATTCTTTACCAACTGAGCTATGAGGGAAGCCCCAAGAGCCCTGAGCTATCAAAGGACTAAAAAGCGATCAGGTAGGTCTTCTGGAAAACTGAGCCTGAGGTTTCATAAAAGGTGGGCAGATCTCTGCCTGGGCACAGCTTCACCAACAAGGCTTCACTCAAGTCTGCACGAAGTCACGGCTGCAGCGGATGCCCTGCAGTATACAAGTGCCAGCTCCACCACTGACTCTGAGCAAATCACTTTACTTTTCTGGACCTCAGTTTTCTCACCTGAAAAATTAAAACCACATTCCCCACCCCACGCCCACCCCCCACACCCCCCCCCCCGCCACCCCACAGTGAAGCCAGTAATTTTTAAAGTAAGATAATGGATGTAAGGTGTTTGGCACAATGCTGGGTACTCAGGGCTTCATAAAAGGTCCCTCTGTTTGCTAGTTACCACCAACAAATTCCTCTTAGACCCACTGTCTCTGTAAAGGTAAATTTGTTCCGTTAAAATGGTTAAGTGATGTTTTACTGTAGAGGGTAAAAACTGGTAGAACGAGTTGAAACAAACTGCTTTTCATTTTCAGCAAATCCCACCCAGCTCATCCCCCTGCAGCTTCAAACAGAGCCTAAGAATAACTCAGTGGGACTCTGCACTCATGGAGACTATCTGGGGAGGGACTCCCCAGTCCTTAGGGATGCTGACTGCCTCCCCTTTCCCAGTATTTGTCTCCTGCAGGGGGTGGCTGAGACAGCCAGGCGGGTCAGGAAGGGGGGTAGGGTCAGAGGTCACCAGACCAAGAAGAAACTGTTCTATTTCCCTGGCGGGCCCTGTTTTACAATAGATCAGAACATTTTCAAGCTACAGAGGAAACATCCCTGGCCATAAACTAATCCTTTCTGATTAGACTCTTGCCTAAGGCACAGAAGGGTAAAATCCTGGGGTATGATGTTGGGGGCTGGCTGGTTCATTGTGATGCGGTTCACTGTGATGCCCGCTTTGCTTTCTTCCCTGAGGCCTGGCTGTGGCTCTAGTAAGCTTCTTGGGCTCTTTCTAACAGTTCCTTGGTTGAGAAGGCTCAGCCTAGAGGCTGCTGGATGGGGTGGCTTTTGAAGATGGGGTCAAGGGTCCTGGGATTTGTGAAATGTAATTTTGGCAGATGAAAACATCTGGTACTTTTTTTTCCTTTCTGGGTTTTTATATATATATATACCTTCAAAGTCACAGTTCACAGATATTACATAGGTAAAAAGAACCCAACTGACCTTCAAACCCCAAACTTTCATTTCACAGTTGAAGAAACTCAGAGATGGGGAGTTAACTTGCCTAAGGTCTACACAGCCAACAAGTAGCAGAGCTGGAACTCATACCCCAATCTCTTGACTCTGGGTCCAGCACCTTCTCCCTCATTGCATAACAACAGGACTATGTGCCAGGCACTATATTAAATGCTTCACATGCATTTAATCCTCATAACCACCCTATGCTGCTGCTGCTGCTAAGTCACTTCAGTAGTGTCTGGCTCTGTGAGACCCCACAGACAGCAGCCCACCAGGCTCCTCTGTCCCTGGGATTCTCTAGGCAAGAACACTGGAGTGGGTTGCCATTTCCTTCTCCAATGCATGAAAGTGAAAAGTGAAAGTCGTTCAGTCGTGTCCGACTCTTCGCGACCCCATGGACTGCAGCCTACCAGGCTCCTCCATCCATGGGATTTTCCAGGCAAAAGTACTGGAGTGGGTTGCCATTGTCTTCTCCAACCACCCTATGAGGTAAATAATATTATTATTCCCATTTTTACAGATGAGAAAACAGAGTCCTGAGAAACAAGTTATGAAGCTCAGGGTCCCAGCTAAGGAAAGGCGGAGCCAGGTTTTGAACCAGGGTCTTGAGACCTGGAGCTGGTCACCATTCACAGGAAACTATCTAAGGCGCAACAAGCCTTCTAAGTTGACAGCCCTAACTTTCAATCCCCCAAACCACCTCACAGGCCACAAGGAGCCCCAGAGATTGGAGAGTGGAAGAGAGTGAAACAAACATAAGCTCCCAAGCTTGTCCCATCCAGACGGTGCTTGTGTCTGAGTTGTCACTTAGTTCAAGGATAGCCAAATGAAATACTGTGACCCTAAACTGGGCCATCAGTCAATTCAGAGACCACTAGGAATTTGGAAGTACAGTCAAAGCCACTGGCTAGAGAGTCAAGTCTCTATCATCTGCCTATCAAGATTCTGATCTCCAGGGAGATTTCTCTAGGGTCCATCAGTGGGTAAAACTGTGGGGATCTGCACATGACCTAGGAGGGTATGAAGGACTGAGTTTATTGAGAAAGGGAGTGGGTTGAGGCTGAAGGAAATCTCTCTTTAGGGAGAGCTGCCGAGGCATGACTCAGATTTCAGAGGCGCCTGGGCAGAGGGGAACATTCATGCTCACGTCCCCTTGGAGGCTGGGGAGCCTGGTGACTAACTCCCAGGCACACCTGCCTTGGGCTGAGTGTCCTGGGTGGCAGGAGCAAGGGAAGAGACAAGACAGGAACGCACTGTTTCACTGGGGAGGCCGGAGAGGCCCGTCCCTAATGATAGCAACAATAGCTTACATCATAGGACTGAGTGTACAAGAGTGGTGTAAATGCTTTGCATGTGTTACCTCATGTAAAACCTTACAAAGTAGAAGTTTAAAGATGAAGAAACGGAGGATCAAAGAGATCAAAGGACTTGCCCAAGGTCATACAGGTAGTAAACGGCAGACTCAAGATCTGAACTCAGGTAGCTCATCTCCAGAATCGAAGTTCTCAACTAGATGTGCTTTGTCGTGTATGTCTGTGTGCACCGAGGCAGGTGCATCTGCAGATTACAGTGAACTCTCGTGGAATCCTCCAACACACACGAATCACTGTTATCTGAGAGTAAAACCAATTTCACAAAACTACAACCATAGACAGACAAAGGTGGAAAGGTTTTCCCCAATAGACAAATTAGATGAAGGTTCACCCGCCAGGCTTCCATGTGGGCAGAAGGAGACACATTATTCACTTCTCTGCCCACCCTGTGTATAGATGCTTGGCCAGAGCTGGCCCTCACTAAGTTCACTGAATGACCGCTTTTTCAGGCAACAGAAAATGGTGGTTCAGGGATTGAATTTATGAGCCAAACAGCCTGGGTTCAAATCCCAGCTTGGTCACTCAATTCCCTCACTCCTTTAAGCCTGTTTCCACACCTATAAAGCAGAGGTGATGACTGTACCTCAATCTTTGGGCAGTTGTAAGGATTGAGTGAAACAGGGCAGGTAACATGCTTAGCCCAGTCTGATATATAGTTACGTGTTCAAAAAATGAGAGCTACTATTGTAATTTTTAATGATGAAATTTAAAAAAAAATCATTATAATAGTACTTTGGCCACCTGATGTGAACCGATTCATTGGAAAAGACCCTAATGGTGGGAAAGATTGAAAGTGGGAGGAGAAGGGGACGACCGAGGATGAGGTGGTTGGAGGGCATCACTGATGTGATGGACATGAGTCTGAGCAAACGCGGGGAGTTGCTGCAGTCCATGGGGTCACAGAGAGTCAGACTGAGCGACTGAGCAACTGAACTGAATGATGAAGTAAGTCTCCATACTCACTGAATGAACAAATGAATTGACATGTGAACACAGCTGGATTCCAGAGCAATTGGGGTGGGGGTGATGGAGTCAAATAAATGAGCCTGTCTGGGAGGGAAAGCTGGCCCTGCCACCGCAGGACACGTGGCCAGGCCGTATGGGCAGCCTGTCTGGAACGCAGGCTAAAAGGGGAGCTGGGACAAGTGAGGCGTGGTGAGTGGTTGCTGACCTTCCAAGGTAACTGCCCGCCTGAGGGACCTGATCTTGGTGTAAGATATGGTTTGCAGGTCCCTCTAGGCCAGTTGCTGAACTATTCTCCTTTCCTTTCCCCACTGCTTGACCATCTTCACCCCAACTGAGAGACTTAAAAACGTCTTCTGGGCAGGCCAGCAGAGGATTCGGAAAAACCCTCCCCTCAATGAGCAAGGGCAAGCACTTAACCTCTGACCATGTGGCCTCTGCCTTCCCCAGCAAATCCCCTCCCCTCCGACTTCACCCTCCTCCAGTGAGATGAGATCTAAACAAACATCAGAGGCAGCCTTAGAAGGAAAACCCTTAAGGAAAAGGAAAGGACTTTATGGGTTAATTGTGCCTATCTGAACCTCCCTAAGCCCGGAGCAGGCCACACCTGTCCCACCCCCCCACCCTACCCCAGCTCCCTCTAACCTAGGATGGCAGCCCTGACCCCAGACACTCACTTCTTCTATTCAGCAACCGGGGTTCCAGGATCCTCTCTGTCCAAACCAGGCCTTGTACATTCTTCCTCTGTAGTTCCTCAAAGAGACTGTCATCTGAATACCCAAGTCCCCAGTGTGACCCCTTCAGATAGATGAAATACAGAAGAAAATGCATTTTCAGCCTTGCTTGCCAGGGTGGTGGTAGGGACTAAGGTGCTTCTCACTTACTTTTACTTGAAGCTCTCTTTTATTTGGAAGTGGGCAGTATCTGGTTTAATGCCCTTTTTCTGAAGTGGGCTGGTGATGGCCCACAGTGGTAGGAGGTGGGCTACTAGGGCCCGAGGCCAGGTCCCTGGAGAGAGTGAGCCTCAGGGGCTGAGCCAGCCGGGTTCTGTTCTTCCAAGTGGGTCCTCTCCTTCCAGGACAGCGGCCACATTCTTCCTGGCACGGCTCTCTCTGGCTGCCTCCTGTTCTGGCTGGTTCCTGGCAACAGAGAAAGAATCTCCAGATAGCAGTCTGGCCGCTTCTTCCTTCTCAGTTCAGGGATAAGCCTTCTCTGACTTGCTATTCCTTAATAACTATAAAGAGTCTCTCTCTCTCTCTCTTTTTTCCCCCTATTAATGGGAGAAATAATGTTGACAGATACACGAAAAGAATAAACTTTTTATAAATCACCCCTGATCCTACCACCCCTGATACTCTCTGGTGCGTACCTTTCCTATTCTTTCTCCACTCACGGAAATGGGTTTTAAAAATAGGAAAGGACTCATTTACTAACGGTAAAGAGTAGCTGAAAGACTTAAAAGTTGGGAATCTGACCCAGGTTCATTCGAGACCAGCTCAGAGGCCCCCCCTGGAAATGACCTTGGGTGGAGAAAGCACCAGGAGATGGTGAAGGACAGGGAAGCCTGGTGTGCTGCAGTCCCTGGGGTCACTAAGAGTTGGACTGAGACACTGAACGACCACCAGACATTTCACTTCGAGGCCTCACTTCCCTTGTTTGTAAAATCAAGATAATAGTACTTACTTCACTTGGTTGTTGTGAGGATTAAAGGAGACTAAACAACTGATCTCAGTGCCTCGAACACAGTAAAGACTCAAAAATGCTAACAATCGTGCTGTAAGCATAGGAAGTAATTTCCCCGGTGTTAAGGGGCTTTCTGTAGCATCCTTTTGAACAGTGACACAATATCCAACTATATTCAAGGATCTTAATTTACTTTACTGAGACTCTGCTGAAGGATATTTATATTAATTCTAATTTTTCAGAATTATAAACAATGCTCTGATGCATATCCTTGCAGATAACTTTCCACACACAGATTATTTGCTTAGGCTAAATTCCTATGAGTGAAAATGTAAGATCAAAGGATGAGTTGAAATCTAACTCCAAAGTCTAGACTGATTCACACTCCCTCCAGCAAGGAGACAGCTTGCTTTCTCTCACTCTTGCCAACACCATTTTCTTTCATCTTTATCAACTTGATAAGTGGAAAAAAAAAAAAAACAACAACCCTGCTTCTCTGTTTCCAGATTTTTCTTTTTTTCTTTTAAGGGAGCTCTCAGGATGACTTTAGACCCCATGATTCCTCATGTCCTTCCGTTCCTTTCAGAAGGAATGTAGGTGGTGTTATTGGCAGAACTGTGATAAAAATCTAAAGTACAGAGTGTAAAAGGGCCTGGAGGCTGCCCACTCCTTGTCCTGATTCTTCATGAGTACAACTTCCAGGTCCTTCCATGCCTTCTAGTTAGGACTATATTCTGCATGTTGGGTGTGCGGCCTGTCCCTCCACTTAAGTCCAGCGATGGGGTAGAGAAGAGTATTAGGATGAAATAGGGCTTTGGGTGCACACCCAGGACAGTATAACGGGACCCACAGGATCCATAATGGTATCTATGGTGATGTGAAGTTCCAATCCAAGCTCCTTTGCTTCAGTAGGGGTATTTTCTTTAAGCCTCAGTTTACATGGGGCCAGTGATAACATTCTGCCCTGCCTCTCTGTGGCTTTATCAGAGAAGATAAACCATAGGAAAACACTATGTAAGCTGAAAAGAGCTTTACACATAGAAGAGGCTTTTTTTTTTTTTCTCCTGACTGCACTGAGCAGCTTGCTGGATCTTATTTCCCAGACCAGGGATTGAATTCTGGCCTCAGCAATGAAAGTGCCAAATCCTAACCACTGAACCGCCAGGGAATTCCCTGAAGGAACTGTTTTGAAGGAAGGCTGAGTGCTGAGTGCCATAAACTGTGTAGTCAGGCCGGTAATAGGTGGTGGCTGGGGATCCCTTTCTAAGCTGGGTGCTCACCTATAACACCAGCTACCTACTCCGGGCCATTAGCTCTACATGGAGACCTTATTTACTCCACAGATCAATCCACTGAGGGACGATGTGGTCCCTGAAATTTACAGACTGAGTCATTGGCCCAAAGGTATATGCTAATAACAGGAAGAGCAAGGATTCAAACTTCGGAGGTCTTTCCCTGGGGGTGGGGACAGAAGGCAACAGCTGATATCCCAGAATGTCAATGACCTTGTGTAAATTATACACATTTGTTCATTTTTCATTTATTCAACAAATACTTCTTGAACACTTGTTGAGATCTGGGACAAAGTACCAAGGGAGGTTTTTCCTTGTATAGTTTCTGCAGTCCAAATGCTAACAAATCCTTCCTTATCTTGTAAGTGCTATCAGCCAACCTATCTATTTTCTTTCCCTCCTTCCTTCTTTCCTTCTATCCTTCCATGACTTTGTTCCAAAAGGGAACACAGGAGGTTGAAAGGACTGTTCCCATGGCTTTGGGGTCATGTAGAGCTTGATTTGATCCTACTTAAATACTAAGTAGATAGCTAAGTGATCTTTGATGAGTTACCTCACGTTCCTGAGGCTGCTCCTCCTCTGTAAGATGGGGAAAATTATGACAACCATGCCACAGGACTCAAGACAGTTACATGATATGTACATGTAACACACCTAGAACTGTGCCTGGCACATACTGAGGACACCATGTTATCTCCTTTAATTCTCATAGTGATCATTTCACTGAGAAGGAAATCTGAGTAATGAGGAGGTGAAGTTGCTTGTCCAAGGTCTCGGGCAGCTGACTCTGGAGTTCCTCCTTTAGAAACTTGCTCAATACTCTAGGAGTTGTCTGTCTGGAATGAATAACGTGATCCCATTTTGCAGGGAGGAATGACACAAAGCATTTAAAGAAAGCATCATAGGGTAAGTGCTCAATAAATGATAATAATTCTAATTAAGATCTGATCTGATTCCTGAATTCACTGCCCAGAGCCTTCGGGTTGGAGAGCCCTATTCTCCATTCATGCATCTTATAGGGAAGCTCTGAGCAAGGACTGGGAGCTTTTATTATCTTTATCTCCACTTTTACTCCAGGAAGAATGGAACACGATGACCATTTAGTCAAAGGGCATTCATTTTGATTTAATTATGGCAGAAAGTGAAGAAGAACTAAAGAGCCTCTTGATGAAAGTGAAAGAAGAGAGTGAAAATGTTGGCTTAAAGCTCAACATTCAGAAAACTAAGATCATGGTATCTGGTCCCATCATTTTATGGCAAATAGATGTGGAAACAGTGGCTGACTTAATTTTGGGGGGCTCCAAAATCACTGCAGATGGTGACTGCAGCCATGAAATTAAAAGACACTTACTCCTTGGAAGGAAAGTTATGACCAACTTAGCATATTAAAAAAGCAGAGACATTACTTTGCCAACCAAAGTCCATCTAGTCAAGGCTATGGTTTTTCCAGTAGTCATGTATGATGTGAGAGTTGGACTATAAAGAAAGCTCAGTGCAGAAGAATTGATGCTTTTGAACTGTGGTGTTGGAAAAGACTCTTGAGAGTCCCTTGGACTGTGAGGAGATCCAACCAGTCCGTCCTAAAGGAGATCAGTCCTGGGTGTTTGTTGGAAGGACTGATGTTGAAGCTGAAACTCCAATACTTTGGCCACCTTGTGTGAAGAGCTGACTCATTTGAAAAGACCCCGATGCTGGGAAAGATTGAGGACAAGAGGAGAAGGGGACGACAGAGGACAAGATGGTTGGATGGCATCACCAACTCAATGGGCATGAGTTTGGGTAAACTCCGGGAGTTGGTGATGGACAGGGAGGCCTGGAGTGCGGTGGTCCATGGGGTTGCAGAGAGTTGGACACGACTGAACGACTGAACTGAACTGAATGACATTTAAACTGGGATTTTGTTTATAATTCCTAATCACAAAAGCACAATCAATGCAGAAACTTTGGTCAGGGAGGAGAAGGATAGGGAAACAATTAAAATTCTGTCATCCTGGGGAATTCTCTGGTGGTTCAGTGGTTAGGACTCTGCGCTTTCACTGCTGTGGGCCTGGGTTCAATCCCTGGTCGTGGAACTAAGATCCCCAGTTGGGGATGTAAGATAACACAAGCCGCCACATGGCCAAACAAACCAAATAAATAAATAGAATCCTGTCATTTTGGCACCCACAGAGGAGCACTGTTGACATTTGGGTATTTGTCCTTTCCATGTTTTTATATAGGTCAACAAATTGTCATTAAGTGTGGAACAACCATAAAGTTTTAACGTGTTAGAAAAGGAAGAGCTGTTAGTAGGGCATTCACACTCAACACTGCAAGGCCCCTACTGTAAACAGTGCTGTGACTGTGCAGTGCACAAGCTGCAGAGACAAATAGAGCAGCTCTGGCTCTCAGCAGTCACCTAACTCAGGGGTCCTAACCTTTCAGTTCAGTTCAGTCGCTCAGTCGTGTCCGACTCTTTGCAACCCCATGGACCGCAGCACGCCAGGCCTCCTTGTCCATCAACTCCCGGAGTTTCCTCAAACTCATGTCCATTGAGTCCGTGATGCCATCCAACCATCTCATCCTCTGACATCCCCTTCTCCTCCTGTCTTCAATCTTTCCCAGCATCAGGGTCTTTTCAATTGAGTCAGTTCTTCCCATCAAGTGGCGTCCCATCAGACGCCAAAGTACTGGCGTCTCAGCTTCAGCATTAGTCCTTCCAATGAATATTCAGGACTGATTTTCTTTAGGATGGACTGGTTAGATCTCCTTGCAGTCCAAGGGACTCTCAAGTGTCTTTTCCAACACCACAGTTCAAAAGCATTGTTCTTTAGCACTCAGCTTTCTTTATGGGCCAACTCTCACATTCATACATGACTACAGGAAAAACCATAGCTTTGACTAGATGGACCTTTTTTGGCAAAGTAATGTCTCTGCTTTTTAATACGCTATCTAGGTTGGTCATAACCTTTCTTCCAAGGAGAGAGGGTCTTTTAATTTCATGGCTGCAGTCACCATCTGCTGTGATTTGGGAGCAAAAACTTTCCTAACAGTTACTGAGTGCTATGTGTCAGACTCAAATTCATGTCCACTAAGTCAGTCAAGCCATTTAACCATCTCATCTTTTGCCACGCCCTTTCCTTTTTGCCGTTGATCTCTCCTAGCCTTCATGGACATGAATTTGAGCAAATTACTGGGAGACAGTGGAGGATAGAGGAGCCTAGAGTGCTGCAGTCCACGGAGTGACCAAGAGTTGGACATGACTCATCGACTAAACAACAGCAACGATGTGCCAGGCAGGCTTCCCCGGGCGCTCAGTGGTAAAGAACCCGCCTGCCAATGCAGGAGACGCAGGGTTGATCCTGGGGTTAGGAAGAGTCCCCTGGAGGAGGAAATGGCAACCCACTCCAATATTCTTGTCTGGGCAATCCCACGCACAGTGGAGCCTGGACTACATGGACTGTAGTCCATGGGTTTGCAAAGAGTTGGACTCTACTGAGTGACTACACAACAGCAGTGCACTTCACATACATTATCCTATTCCCATAATAAGCTTACGAGGGGGATACTATTTTTATAACCATTTATAGGTGGGGAAGCAAGCTCAGAACGCTTAAGTCATCTGCCCAAAATCACACAGCTAGTAAACAGTTGGGCTGGGATCTGAACCCAGGTCAGCCAGTCTCAGAGTAAAGCTATCAGACAGCACAGATAACTCTTAGCACTATGCTTGCAATATACAAACATGAAATAAATTACAGTCATCATTACTTACTGTTATTATTGTGAATACAATCATTATGTCACATATGATTGGTGAGTCTCTGTTTTCAATCTCCTCTGCCAAGAAACCAAGAACTGGGCCAATCCAAGAAGGGGAAGAGATGCCAGCCCAGCTGAGCCCTGGGCTGTGCCCACGCCACACAGGAGTAGGAAATGGGCAGGAGTGGGGGAAAGCTTGGGTAGCGTCTCTCTAAAAAACCTGGCACCTCTGAATCCTTCAGCAAAGGCCTAGAACAGACCACGCCCTCAGACTGGGAGGCTTAGCTCCTGCTGGAGGGTCCTAGCGACCTTATAATCTGGCTCATGGTACCCTGCTGACCTACCCTGGACCACAGTCCTTCCATCTCATCCAGGTGCCTTCTGGACATTCCGTGTGTGGAGACGTTAAAAACCCTCTGCCTCACGACCTGCTGATCTCTGTAGATGGGTGAGGGCGATTAAAGAGACATGATCCACAGGTGTAGAGAGAGAGGACCCATTTAAAAAGCCCAGCGAGCACAGACACGCTGCCTGGGTTCCCAGTCTCCACCTGAGCCCAGCCAGCATGAGTCACCCCCATGGCCCTTTACCTGGGAGTTGCAACACAGCTGAAAGAAACTTCACAGCCTTCCAGGAGGCGGGCAGACAGGGACACAGACAAGTGTGCCATCCTTCGGGCAGTACTAAGCTCTGCAGTTACAACTGGCACCAATGGCCCTCCTGCCACCAATAAACCCTGCCAAGGGCTTGGGCATCCAGGCTCTGCTCTCTGATCAGATCCCAACTCTAGCGCTACCCTTCCTAGGCCATGCAGCTTGAGGAACTTATTTAATCACTTCATACCTCCGTCTCCTCATCTCTAAAACAGGGATAACACAAGGGCCTATGGCATACAGCGGTTTTAAGGGGGAGACAAGGTATGCAAAGGCTTAGCACAATGCCTGATGCATGAGGTACGCTGGGCACCGACCGTCTGCCAGACACCATGGAAGGCGCTGGAGATTCAACAGTGACCCAGACAAGGTCTCTCCTCTTACGGAGTTTACATTCTAGAAGAAGGGATGAAAGACAATAAACAATTTAGAGAGATTTCCAAAAGTCACAAGGGATTCAGAGAGCCAGAATTAAGTGATGTGATAGTGACTGAATGCCTACTTTAACAAGGGTGGCGGGAGAGGCCTGCTCTGAGGAGGTGGCTTCATTAGCAATTATTATGATTATTTACTGTTATTTGTCAGGACCCCCTCCATTATCCCCAACATAGCTTCCAGCGAGGAACCAACCTCTGACAATTCTCTCCACAGGCCTGACCACACCCCAAGAGGGCTCCTCTGGATTCTGGCCTTACCTTGAAAACCTCCATCAGACTGGCAGGAGTAGGTGAAACTCCGCCTTTCCCCGAGAGAGAAAGGAGTGGGCCAAGATGAGGCTCTCAGGAAGACAGAGCAAAGGGGTGATGTGTCAAAAGGTGTGTGTGTGTGTGGCGGGTGGAGGTGGGGGGTGGGGAGGAGAAAAGAGAGAAAACAAAAGATACCAAGACCGGCTTCGACTTCAGTTCAGATTACTCATGGTGGAAGCTCTATAAAAAGTTCTAGCGTTCTCCTGTTTGTTTGTGGATCTTCTGGGTTTACCAACCTTGTTCTTTACGGAAGACAGCTCATGGCAATCATTCCACAATTACTTAGTCTAACAGGCAACTGATTTCTCCTGCGTTTCCAACGCAGAATGAAGCACTTACTGGAGTTTGGGAAATGACCGGCTAGCTAAAGGTTTCAAAGGTGATCGACTTCAACTTTTCCATCCCTTGTGTGCTGGCCAGAGGTATGTGGTTTGCTGACATCTCATTCAGATCTGTATCACTCCAAATAAAAGGCTGCCTGCATCCTACACCCCCACTCCTGGCCATCAACACACACACACACACACACCCCCTCCAGATCATAAACTCCAAGAGCAGTGACCCTGTCTTTTGGGCCTGTCTCCCCAGAACCCAGATTAGGGCCTGGCACACATTAGGTGTTCCATAGATGTCTGCTGAATTGAGGCCACTGACTTCAGCTCAAAGGGACAGCCACATGCGGAGTGAGATGACTGAAGATTCAGATCTGGGCTCTGACACTCAATAGCTCAGGCCCTTGGGCAAGTCACGTTTACCCTCTGGCTTCCATTTCCTCACCTGTGAAGTGTGTGTGTAGGGGGAGGAAGAGAGCGTGCTAATAGCTACCACAGTGGGTTGCTGTGAGCCGTCAAGAGAAATCACCTGAATAACTGTAAAAGACTGTTCAGAAATAAGCTTTCCCTTAAAGGGAGAGCTTTAGGAAAAAAGAAAGGGAACTCGCACAGAGGCCCACAAGGGAAGATCTGCTCTCTCCTTTGGGAATTCCCTGGTGGCTGTGAAGTAGTCCATGCTGGGTAGGGGAGGAGGCCAAGGGAATCTGGCAGGGTGGCGGGGGTGGGGGGTGAGGGGGAAGGATGGTCCAATGTTCCAAGTATCCAGGATACTAGAAACAGGAATCGAGATTTCCTGCAGCCAAGTATCTGTTTGTCCCTGTACTTTTCCTCTGGCTATCTTCTCCCCAGCATTTTTTTTTTTCCTCCTCCCTCCTACCTCATCTCCACCCCCACCCCCTCACCAAGGAAGGAATTGGCCAGTTCCACCCAGCCAGCCCCCCAATGGCTCCGCCCCCAGCTCAGCAGGCCAAGAGTTAACAGCTGCACCTGTTGAGGTATACCTGCTGTCGCCGGCACCTGTACCTGTAGCCAATCAGCGCCAGCACTGCCGGGAACCTACCTGTCAGCAGAATCCCCACACTGAAACCTCAACATAAATCAAACAGTTCCCTGGGCAGGGAATGTCTGTGTCAGGCGAGAATTAGAGAGGAGCGGTCAGCAGAGCCTCGGTGCCCGGTGCCGATCCATCGTTCCAACCCGGGAGCCTGGGAGCAGGAAGATGTCGAATGAACTTGAGTGAGTAAACAACCGTGGATGCCTGGCGCTCTCTGAGCAGGGAGGCTGTATGGGGTTTCTAGAAGGGGAAAGGGCAGGGAGACCGGCGCCAAGATTCACAGAGCAATTTGTAAGGGTAAATGAATGGGCTGACGATCTCACTCTGGCGTGTTGAGGCAAGCCCCGTCTCAAGCGAGAGCTCAGTGTTTCCCTGGGAAAATCTTTTTTTTTTTTTTTCTCCTTTCTCTCTCTGCTGAGCAGTTTCGAGCCAGGTAGGGAAACACAGGACTGAAACTGTGAAGGCTTTCGGCACCACTTACATTGAAGGGGCCCTGGAAGTCAGAAACAGCGGCCAATCCCAAATAGGCTTTCCATTTTCTTGCCCCAAAGAACTTTTTTGAGGTGGTTCTAAGAGCTGTCTTAGGCAGAGAGTTGGGTTTTTTAAAAGGGACTTGCTTGTTCGGTTTGAATAGTCACAAGTGGGAAAGTTAAGTGTGCTGGTTAAACATATGCACTCTTTGGTTGGCTTGACCTATGTTTGAATCCAGGCTCAGCTCCTCGTGTGCTGTGTGATCTTGATTTGGACAAGTCATTGAACTGATCTGGGCTTCATTTTCCTCATCTAGAAAATGGGTACAAGAATGTTCTGTAGGATTATTGAGAGTTAAGTGTGATAAACTCTAAAATGCTTAGCACAGAGCCCAGGTCTGAAGAAGCATTCAATAAAACGTGGTTGACTTCATGCAGAGGCTGTTCTAAGGCTGAGGAGTTTGAGCTGTGGTTTTCAGTGAGGTCATCTCTATTGCCTGACAGGACGCAGGTGACTTCTCACCCACAGCTGGGATTTAGAATCCCTGCTGGCTGATGCTGACTTTCACCATGGACTCCCAGCTCGGGGTCCAGACCTCAGAGAAGGTGGGATGAGGCTGGGATTCTGGGCTGCTGGAACCTGACTTTAGGGAGCTGGCAGAAACCAGGCTCCTAAAACACAGACTGTCCTTTTCCTTCTACCCTCAGAGGTAAGAGGGCAGAGTCAAGGATTGAACAATCTTTTTTTTTTTCTAGCTACTCCTTAATAGATTATTTTAAGACCATGAAGACCTAACAGCATAGCCTGTGGTGGGGCCTGACTGCAGACAAGATTCCATGATACCAGTCAGCTCTTGGATTCTCCTGGGTTAGCTATCTATGTCCATGGTAGAATCACTGGCCATCAGATTTTTCTGGAATGGGTTTCCTGGGGTAGATAACGTGTTAACAACTGGAATAAGAGCAGGTCAATGGAGCCAACGCTGAGGTTCAAGTTCCAGCTCTGCCACTAATCAGCTGTGTGACTTTGGCCAAGCCACTTCACCTGAAGGTCAGTTTGCTCACCTGTAAATGGTGGTCATATTGGTACTCACTTAGTGGAGCTGTTGGGGTATCCAATAACTGTAGAAAAGCAATTGGTTTAAATCCTGGTTAAAGGGCAATCTAAAATACCTTTGTTACTTCATACAGAAATAACTCATCCATGAGCATTTCTTGCTATTATTCTTTATTTCTAATATTTTTAATAATTCTAATTTAATATTTCTAGTATTCTTTCAATATTCTATTATTTCTTGCTTTCTATTATTCTATACTTTGAACCCCATTTAGCTTTGCTGGTCAGCACAGCAGAGACTGCAGACAGAAATGTATTCATTGGTGTTGCTTAGGGGTAAGTGTCTTGAAGCTGGGCTACTTGAACAAAAAGGTTTCATGCATTTCTCCTCCTTAATGATTTGAGTCTGAAGTCAGAGTTCCTGACAGTGGAGGCTTCTCCAGTTGGGGTGGGGTGAGGGGAACCTGTGCCTGCTGAGTAATTGCAGGCAGAGTCTGAAGTCATCACTAAAGATTACAATGACAGAGTCTCAGTGCCTGGGGGCTCAAGTGCCTTTACTGATAAAGTGGGGTTGGGGGCGGAATCCACTGCTTAGCTTGCAAGTTTTGAGCTGCTTGTGCTGCGGGCACTGTCTTGCTGCTGCCGTGCCCCAGAAGTGCAGTTAAAGAGAACTGGTCCTCGTATCCATCTTGATCCTGAAGAAATGACCACCTCTTGCCAGGCCCTGGTGCAGTGGGAAAAGCCCGACTTGCACAAGAGTCTAAATTCTGCCACTTAGCAACTTCAGGATCCTAGTGAATCTGCTTCTCTTTCCTGACCCTCAGTTTCCTCGTCACTCCAGTAAGGATACAGACATCTACCTGGTCGGGAAAACAGCGGGCACCCGTAGGTGGGCCACCCAATCTCGTGGAGGAGCTCCATAAATGTGAGAGCCCAATTACCAGGCCACGTCGAAGACTGGGTCTTGGCGGGCATGGAGGCCAAGCAGTGTAGTTAAAAGCCAGCTCAAGGCAGCTGGCAGGTGGCGCACGGGACTTTTCATGTGGTTGGGGCTGGGCGCATCTGCCAGCCTCCAGTCCTCCACAAACCGCTGGTGCCTCCAGCCCAGTGGTTCCTACCCAGCGCCTCCGGGGCTGGAGTCGGTCGGTCGCAAGGGATCCTGGGGCGGCTGGGGCGCCGGAAGTCGCCGCCAGACGCCCTTTTCTCGCGGGAAACGGTTCCGTGAGAGAGCTATACGGGTCGCAGTCAGGCTGCCATATTTGGAGAAGCATCTTTGTTGGGCGCGAGGGCGTATTGGGCGCCTGGTTGGCCAGTGCTGTCCCGTCCAGTCCGTTGAGGAAATGAAGGGTGTAGAGATTAAGTATTCAGCACGCGGTAGGTCTGTGGAATGAAGGAAAGAGAGGGAAGTGAAGGAGGCACGCCAGGACACATGAGCCGCAGTCTGGCCCCCACCAGCTGTCTGAAACCATCTTCCTCCCCGAAGCTGTCTGAATCTGAAACCATCTTCCTCCCCGAAGCTTGGAGAGCCTCAAGGGAGGGTAGGAGGGGGACCCGACCCATCCCATCCCGGTCTGTGACCTCAGGCCTCGCCGCCACTCCACCCAAGCTCCGAGAGCGCTTGGGCTCCAGACTGCCTGCAGCGCTGAAAGAGTTAACCAGGAACGCCTCCCGCTGTGGTTTTGTGGTCGAAACCATGATTGCCAGGAGCAAATTTTTGTCGTGTTATTAAAAGTCAGAGCTACTCTGCTGGTGAATGAAAAGTTAAAAACCCTCGTTAAGACCGGGCTGTAAAACGGGCAGACTGAGCCGAGAGGCCCCTGCGACGACCCTAAGGGCGGTGGCGCCTGCCACTCGGTCTACTGCCGTCTCCTAGGAGGAGCCCCCTGTCGGTGTCTGGAGCCCAGAGGGTCTTCAGGGGTCCACACGGAGGACGACGGGAAGGAAGAGTCTCAGGGCTGAAAACGCAAAGAGCGTATCCAAAGCACCCTTCGGTTAAAACAAAAGTAACAGCCAAGTCTTTATTTGAGCGGGGACTTCACAGTGGACACAGGGTCCGGTATTTGAGAAGGACATCATCTCCTGTAACCCTCCCAGCACTCCAGTGAAGGATGGGAGTATAAATACAGTTTTGCAAGTGATGGGATTTAAGCTTGTCCGACTCCCCAGGATCTTGCTGAAGAGCTGGGATCTTATAAGGGGCCGAAAGAATGCTCCGCACCAATGTGTCATCCTGCTTCTCACCAGCATGGATGTTGAAAACTGGTGAGATACTGCCAGACTGTTAACTCTGCTTATCTCCGAGTAGAGGAATGCGGGTGAATTCTGGTCTTTGCTTCCAATTTTTCTGTATATTCCATGTTTTATATATTGTGTTTTACAAAGTGACCCTGTGTCACTTTTGAAATGAGGAGAGGGAGGAAAGAGTCATATTGGTTCACCTTAAAAAACAAAAAAACGTATTCTCAAAGTGTGGTCCTTGGACCAGCGTCATCAGCGTCATCACCTGGGAACTCCGTAGAAATGCAGATTCTCAGCCCCACCCTAGAGCTACTGAATCAAAAACTCTGGGGGTGGGGTTCAGCAATATGTGTTTTAACAAGCCCTCCAGGTGATTCTGATGCATGATCAAGTTTAAGAACCATGGGCCTAGAAGACCTGGCTAAGGATGGGAAGCAGGAGGTTCCCAATTCCACACTGACTTGCAGTGTAGTTGCTGAGTCAGCAGGCTGAGAGCTTTGCTATGGGGTCACACCTGTGTTTGAGCCCAGCTCTGCCAGGTAGGATCCCTGGTGGCTCAGACAGTAAAGAGTCTGCCTGCAGTACGGGAGACCTGGGTTCGATCCCTGGGTCGGGAAGATCCCCTGGAGAAGGAAATGGCAACCCACTCCAGTATTCTTGCCTGGAGAATCCCATGGACCGAGGGTCTTAGCAGGCTACAGTCCATGGGGTTGCAGAGAGTCAGACAGGACTGAGCAGCTTCACTTTGCTTTCACTTTTCCTGCCAGGTACAGAGTGGGTAACTTTTGGATGGGCTCTTTAATCTTGTCAGTGTTTCTGCATATGTAAAGGGGTGATAACACCTACCTCACAGGGTGTGGATGAGAATGAAAAAGCACAAGGCCTGACTTATAAAATAACTTAGTTGCTTTCCTTCCCTTGTCTTCCTTCCCCTGTCTGAAACTCAAGTTTTTGCATTGGTGGTGGTGGTGGTGGTTAAGTTGTGTCCAATTATTGGGACCCCGTGGACTGTAGCCTGCCAGGCTCCTCTGTCCATGGGATTCTCCAGGCAAGAATACTGACGTGGGTTGCCAGTTTCTTCTCCAGGGGATCTTCCCTACCCAGGAATCAAACCTGGGTCTCCTGAATTGCAGGCAGATTCTTTACCAACTGAGCTACAAGGGAATTTTTGTTCTATTAATGGAACAAATAATCCTGCCTGGCTACCTCCATCCCTCCCAACCCCATTCCTTTTGCCTCTTTAAAAAGGTCAGAGCAGCTGATCTAGTGAAAGTCTTGAAGGGAAAGGCTCTCGCCAATATCTGGGCCTTCCTAGGAGGTTTGCAAGATGGGGAACTGTTGAGGGCAGGGGCAGCATGCTATTTACCTTTGTGTCCCAGCACCGAGCCTGTTCAACACAGTGAGTGAACGAATGAAGGGATGTGGCGCCTTGGGTCTCTAGGTGGAGTGCAATTTCTTTCACATCTCAACTGAATTACAGGAAAGAATTAGGAAAATTGGATAGGAAACCAAGAGGAGAAAATAGCGTGAAAAAAAATTCCCATCGAGGGAAGAATTTTCAAAGAGGAGAAAGTGAGTTTCTGGTATAATTAGAAAATGGCACATAATTAATTTACATGCAGCTAAAAGTGTTGGCTGGAGCCTGATGGGTCTTGGTTAACTTGCCCACCTGGATCCAGATGATGAAGCTGGCAATGCTTGCAGCTCTTTATCTGACAATCTCTGAGTATCTGGTCTCCTTCTGTCAATAGTAGAAGGAAAAAGTGAGTCTGTGAGTTGTCATGCAGTTTTCTGGGGGCTACCCCACAAAGTGAGTATTAGTAAGAATAATTCATGTTATTATGTGTTGGCACTATGCTGATTACTTTGCCTTCATTATCCCTTTGCATTTTCCAACAGTAATAGCTCACAAAGGTGTAAAGAGTAAACAAAAAAGTGACTTGAAATTGTTGGGCCAGCATCTGGCACTTGATAAGCCCTCAATGAATAATAGCTATCACAGTAACTCTGATGTTATTGCTCTCATCTTCTCCCATTTTTTACTGGTAAGAAAGTTGAGGCACAGAGAGAGGTCAAGAGTCACACAGCTAGTCATAGCAGAGCTGAAACTAGAACCAGCTCTGCCTAGCTCTGATGCCACTCTATAACTATTTACAAAGGTAAATACCATGTTGTCCCTGCCCTCAGAAGTTCCCAATTCTTGCTAACCTCCTTATTCAAACTGGGGTCATTATAGAGCCATTCCCTAAGCGCTGCCATTTCCCCATGGAGGCCCCCAAGTGAGCCCCCAGCAGGTGACACGGCACATTTCACAACCTGTGCACCGAGAAACCAGACGGGCCACTTGCAAGCACGACAACCCCGGAGCGGTCTGCCATGCCCAGGGAACACCTTCCGTGAGGATGACTGGAAAATGATTCCTCCGTGAGCAGTTGTGGCAGGGCCTCCCCTGGGTAATTAGTGAGTGTGATTGATCACTGCTGATGAGCTGTGTGGCTTACAACAGGGTTTGACAAGTCATTGGGTGTATCTGGGTGTCAACACCCAGCTCAGGCAGCCCCTGGAACTCTTCCTCCTCAGGCTGGAGGGAAGTGGGGCCCAGGTGCCTGGATCTGTCCTGTTTCAGGGACCTCCTTTAGTGGGGCTTGAGGCTGCCCCCTTGGTGGTGAGTTTTCTTCCCCCTTCTGTAAAATTAAGTCAGAGGCCTTACTTTTCCATCTCTGAATTACAGAAATGCCTTTGAGATAAGGTAGTAATTGAGCTGAGTACTGGACAGGAAGCTAAGAGACTTGAATCCCAATCCTACTCTGTGCTGTGTGTCCTTCGGCAAGTCAGTTGCTGCCAGAGATTAGATTTCTAGGGACTTCCCTGGCAGTCCAGTGGTTAGGAGTCTGCGCTTTCACTGCTCAGCAGCTAAGTTCCATCCCTAGTCGGGGAACTAAGATCCCACAAGCTGGGTGATGTGGCCAAAGCAGACAACAACAGAAACTAAAGAAGAGAGACTAGATTTCGAAAGTCTCTTTGCACACTAACTGGAACGCCAAAAAAAACCCCTCAACTGGTAGCTTTACATTTACTTAGTCTCATTCGGATTCTTAAGTGGCTTGGCCAGAAAGCTGTGGGTATTCAGAATCTGAAAGGACTTGGGGTGAAACCATACTTCACCACTGTAGGCATTTCACCCCTCTAGGTGTCTGAGGAGACAGCCTTGTCAAGGTTCTTGATGCTAGAAGACAGAGACCTCTGTTCTATGCCTGGTGCCCTGAGATAACAGCTAGGTAGCCTTAGGCAAGCCAGTGGCCTTCTCTGTGGCTCATTTTTTTCCTGTTATCAAATGGGGATAGTCATACCCTCCCTCCCTACCTTACAGGAGCATTGTAGGATCAGAGATGATGACAAATGTATGAGAAGCGTGTTGAAAACTATAACACACTATGCAAATATGAGGGATTGTCAAATCTCACACTTGAGTTTCCTCCTCATGCACTGGCCTTCCTTGAAACAAGGCAGTATATGCAAAAACCCTGGCTCACACCTGGCACACAGTAGGCGGACAATCTCTGGGAGCTGTCCCAAGCTTATGCCTTTGATCTGGAAGGTCAAAAATCCTCCCACACCCATTTCCACATTTCTTCTTCCCCTCCACCCCTCTTTTCAACCAGCATCTAGTTATTCCCCAAAGTTGAAGCAGGTCAGAAGTCCTCTGGCTTCTTTCCCTTCATAGCTTTCTTCGCCTGATAGTAGCTGTCCGTTTGTTTTTGTGGTCATATTTGTCTTGCCTGCCACTAAACTGCAACCTCTGTGACAATAGAGATCTTATTGTCTCGCCCACCCAGGACAAAGCCTGGCTCGTAGTATAATAAATATTGACAAATATTTATTAAAATGAGGTGTAGATGGTTAGGTGGATGGATGCCATCCAGCTTTATTGTTTTTTCCCCTCTCTTTGGCATCCCTTCTTAGAAACTAGTGGTTGGTGGAAAAGTGACTAGTCATGGAGTTCGATTCCAGGAGGCTGGCTTTGTAACTCACTGGGCCAGTCCCTTGGAACAGGTCACCTAACGTCTCTGTTGTCTGTTTTCTGGTCTATAAAGTGGAGATAATAACACATCATGTATGTTGGGAGGCTCCATGAGATAATGAATGTGAAAGTCAAGGCAGGGGGTTATTACACTGTCTCTCTTGTTTTTGACATGGAACCTGGTTCACAGGCAGGATGCTGGGAGAGGATGTTAATTTAAGAACCTCAGGCAGTGTGTCCCCTGTACTCTTATTTAGGGGTTCTAAGAAAATGATGGTCATGATGATGATGATGGTGATGATGGCTGTTATTTACTAAGCAATTATTCTCTGGCAGGCTCTAGGCCTAGCACATTTCTCATGTTAATACACTTAATTTTCCTAACAACCCAGAGATTATCCCCACTCTAAAGTAGCCAGCCCTGGTGACTCCATCACATGACTGTGTTCTAATTTTCTTCACAGCACTTATCACTAACTAAAATTAACTCATTTACCTTCTTGTTTATGGTCTGTCTTCCCCAATTAGATTGCAAGTTCCGTGGGAGCAGAGCCTTATCTGCCATGCTTTTGGCTGATTCCCCAGTGTCTAGAAGAGTCCCTGGTTGGCACATAGAAGACACTCAATAGACCCATTTAACAGATGAGAAAATAAGCCCAGAGAGGCGAAGTGCCTCACCCAAGGACACACGGTTACTTCGGTGTGGCAGGCTATGACCCTGATGTTATAATCCTTTCTCCCATGGTACTATGGATTCTTCTGTGCTGTACCCTGGTGAAGATTTGATGACAAGAAGGCTGCCCAGAGTCATGTCCTCTCCCTACACCCTCCTCCCTCATCCCCCTTTCACCTCTGTTTGTTGAGGAGCTCTGCTTTGGACAGGGACACCAACAGAGAGTTCGCAGAGGCCCTCAGGGAAGGTGACTGGTCTCCCCTCTTTGTTCTGGCTCTGTCTCCCACTAGTAGGGCTCACAGCTTCCTGGAACCCTTTCACATCCATTCCCCCACCTCAGCCCTCAATTCTAATCTTTAGGAGAACAGGGAGCCACACATTTTTAGATTTCAGTATTTGGCACATGAATCAATGCTAATTAACCTTATCCATAGCCAAGTCTTTCTAGAAGCCAAATACTTTGTCTTGGTACCTGACATTGATTGGTAGCATGAACAGGCTTGGGAACCAGAACTCTGGAGCTCCCCCCACCACCCCTAGTGCCTGGCCAGAAACTTCCAGTCGTCTCACTTCCTCACTTAGGCCCCGTTGCCTTGTGTGGGTGGGAAATCCTTTTCTGTCTAGCAGTGGAGGGTTGTATTCCAGAGGAGGGGAGCTGCCAGAATAAGAAAGACATTTGAAAGGAGATTAGCATGGGGTTAAGAGCTGCATCTTGGAGTCCAACAAGGCCAGGTTCAAGTTGCGCCTCTGCCGCTTACTAGCGGAGTGACCTGGAGGTAATATCACCTGAGTCTCGACTTCCCCAAAACCTATTGTGCAGAGTAGATAAGACAATGCAGAAAAACAGCCGTTGGAGTGGTGTAAATGCTGGTAAATGCTTGAGGTAGGGTAGCTGCTGTGTATCAAAGGAATCAGACTTTGGGGTCTCCACAGGATGGATTAGAGACCCTCACAAGCCAGAAAAGCCTCCCGGATGAACAGCAAACATTGTCTGTCTTTCCATTTCTGATGCCACTTTATCATTGTCTTCTAAAATTTAATTTTTGAATAGGGTAAGATAACTGATAGCTCGTTAAAGCTGATAAGGGCCCTTCCACCAGAGTCAGCAAATTGGCCCTAGGAACAGCCCCCCGCTTCAATATTTTAGCCTGGAGAATCCCATGGACAGAGGAGCCTGGCAGCTACAGTCCATGGGGTCAAAAGAGTCAGACACAACTGAGCGACTTTCGATTCACTGCCACATCTGCCAACGACTTACAGGGTGACCATGTCTTGCACCACTTTGCAAGCGCTCCGTGTCTAGCTCCAAGCTGGGCCAAGAGCATGATTACATTTTTGCACATTGCTCCTTTATTAGAAATTATAAATGATAAATTATTTCAACACCTGAATACCAAACTACAGCCTAAGATTCCATAGACTCAAGATTTTTGACATTCTGGAATGAGCTTTCTGTAACACATATCCTTTCTGTGGCATGAAAGCATCGGTCTTTTTATATTAAGCACTTGTTATATTCCAGTTGTGAGCATTCTTCCCGTGACGGGGTCACTCAGTCCTCATTGTCCTACATGGCAGGTGCTTTTATTTGACTCATTTTATAAACAAGGAGCGGTGCTAAGTGCGGGGGTTCCCAGTTGACCCCTAGAGTGGGGTCCACCGGGCCTTTCCCTGTTCCTTCTGTGCCCCCTTGGTTTGGGAGTTCCATTTAGGCTGAGACTGGGAGGGTTGGGGGCAGCCACCTGGGCTGGCTCTGTAAGTTCCTGTAACCCCAGGCCCAGCAGGCAGCTGGGAGGGGCCTTTTCTCACCTCTCCATCTTAAGGCCCGTGATTTATCGCAGCAGAAACTTGGGGTGTGCCTCCCTCTCCATGTCCCTGGAGCAGGAAGGTTTCTGTCATTTCTCTTTCCTGTGTGACAGCTCCCTCTCCCTCCCTTTCAGAGCCTCATACCCCACACCCCGGGGCTCAGGGGGATGGGAGACACTGCCCTGGAAGAAGCCCCTGGGAGAGAGCCACCCCCGGCCTGTCTGTGTGTGGGCCCGGCTGCTGTTCCCACTGTGTCTGAGAATGCAGGCTTGAGCTGCGGGGCAGCATGAGGGCGCTTCCCACGGTGATTCGTGAAGGCCCTCGCCCACCCGCCAGCCTGCCACAGTGCCTGCAGTTCCATAACTAGAGCGTTTCCCTGTTGTGACAAGGACTGCCTTCTTGCACTGCAGGACAGCAGTGTGGCTTAGCGGAAAGTATGTGGCTTGGGTACTCGACAGTCCCGGTTGTGCCATGGGCTAGTTGGGTGATTTGAGGGGCATTTCCTCCAAGTCGCAGGTTTCTCCATCTGTAAAATGAAGCAAATGATCCTTACTTCTAATGTTCTTGTAAGGAGCCGAGCTGACGAGTGGAAAACATACATTAATAGCACGGTGAATGGTAGCTGACGTTACTCCTGTGTCCCTCAACAGGGGAGAAGCTGTGAGACTCACCTAGAAAGGGGGCTTCAGGGCACCAGCAGACCAATCTGTGTCCACTTCATCTCCAGGGCTCTCTGTTCCCATCCTGGCTGTCTGCTGCTTCTCACCTACCGCTACCCAACATTCTTTGCTCTAAAATGAACATAACCAGAACTTCCTCACCTCTGAGCCCTTGCTCATGATTAAGAGCATGTTCTACATGAATGATTCACAATGCGTGGTCCCCAGACTACCAGCATCAGCATTACCAGGGAACCTAGGTGTGGGGCCTGGAAATCTGTGTTTTAACAAGCCTTCTGTGCCATTCTGATGCAGCGAAAGTTTGAGAACACTATTCTGTATTACAGCAACATCCTGCTCGAGCTTGAATCCCCTCTGGGCCACTCACTAACCCACTAACTGGGACCTTGGGCAACTCCCTTAATTTCTCTGAGCTTCAGTTTCCTCATATATAAAATAGGAACGATAATAGTACCTGCCTCACAGGGTTGTTGTGAGAATTAAATGAGGTAATCCTTAAAAAGTGCTTATCTCAGTGCCTAAACCATGGTCAATGTTCAGTGAAGATTAGACATTCTTTTTATCATCACCACCATTATTCTATATTATGTGAATATATATAATATATATATGTGAATATATATTTAGAATATGTATGTGAATAAATATATAGAATGTATATATATTCTATATTCCTGGGACCCTCCCCATACATGTTACATAAGTGATATAATTCCCCATGTTGAATGTCCTCCAAAGAGTCTTGATCACTTGTCTTTGAGCCCATGTGGCTTGTATTTGTCCACGTTCTCAGTGAACTGCCCAGGTTCTGCCTGCATAGGTGTGCCCTGCAGCATTCCACTCCAGTTCCTGGCATCTGAGCAGCTGCTTGGGCACTGTACAATAAATGTTGGTCTGAAATGCCATTTACCAAGACTAGATCTGCCTATGGGCTTCCTCACTCTGGCTTTCTCTGTCACTTGCCACATTCTCTAAGTTGAAGTGATCTCCAGCCTGCTGTGTCTTTCACGGCCTTGAAGAGAATGTCATCAGAGCCCATGCTGAGTGATCTGGAAATTTATTCTTTGCACCTTGTCATTGTTTTTTCCTATCCTTGTTACACTGATTCCCCTTGAATAAGTATCTACCATGGAAGCATTTTCTTGAATCTTCTCTCAAGCCTCGCAAGGTTGGGATTGCAGTCTTTCTGTTGTAGCTGATGGAACTGAGGCCCCAAGCCTACAGCTTCTACATGGCAACATTTGGTGGTGACCCAGAGCATTTGGCTCGAGTTTAGGTACTTTCTACTGCCCCATCTGTCCAATGATGACAGAATAAGCATTTCAAGTTTTCAAGGCTGGTAGCTCTCTGAATTCCTGAATGTTGATCTGAGGCTGACCATTCACAGACCTTCTGCTGTGCATGCATGCTCAGTCGTGTCCGACTCTACAACCCCATGTAGCCTGCTAGACTTCTCCGTCCATGGGATTCCCCAGGCAAGAATACTGGAGTGGGTTGCTGTTTTCTTCTTCAGGGGATCTTCCTCACTCAGGGGTCGATCCCATGTCTCTTGCATTGGCAGGTGGATCCTTTACCACTGAGCCATCTGGGAAGCATACGCATGCCTTCTGCTGGGACAGCCTAAATTTGACCCTCCTTACCTGTCTTTCAGTTTCAGATCTGTTCGGCTGCTAAAGAACGACCCAGTTAACTTCCAGAAGTTCCCCTACACTAACGAGGATGAGGCCTGGAAGACCTACCTTGAAAACCCCCTGACAGCGGCCACGAAGGCCATGATGAGAGTCAACGGCGACGACGACAGCGTGGCGGCCCTGAGCTTCCTCTACGATTACTACATGGTACGTCCGCCACCGCTGACTGAGCGTGCGTCTTCGCTCTCGGGCTTCATGGCTCTGCAGCCCACTCTGACCTCCCCTAACCCTCCCCGCGTTCCCTCACACCTCTGGGCCTTTGCACATGCTGGCCCCTCTGCCCAGCACGCTCCCCTCTCCCCTGGCGAAACCCTGCTCTCAGCTTTAAGTTACCTTGTTCATCCCCTGAAGGTGGGGAAGGATTTCTGGGATTTCCCATTCTGTGCCTCCTCTGGGCACCCTCAGCAAGTACCATCATTTTCCGGGACGCCATCTTCAGAAGCTTGCTGTTTGTGCGTTTACTCCTCCATGTCACCTATGACACTGAGCTCCTGGAGGGCAGGAACCATGTCACGATCATGACTGAGCCCCCAGTACCCCACACTGCCTGCCACACAGCACTGAATATGTATTGACTGAATGGGTCAGGTCCTTGGCCACACACACCACGGCGATGACCTCCAACCCACCGTCTTCTTTCTGTCCCTTAGGTCATCCCAGTTGCCCTGTCAGCCCCACCTGCCTATTCCAGCCCCACCTCCTAGAGCATGCCTTCTGCTCTTGAGTCCATTCACTTCCTTCAGGGCCCTTCCCAAAGCCCAGCTTCTCTCAGAAGCCCTCCCCTCATATCGCCTCTCCCTCTCCTGAGTGTCTTACTGTTGTTCATACCCTTGCTGCCACCATGTGCATTGTACCACTTCCTGACATCTTTTATTGTTCTCTAATTGTTTCTGGAGCCTTGACTTTGAGACTGTCCGTTCCTAAGAACAGAAATTAGGCCTCTCACATAGGAGAAGTGTGCTTAAACCTATTAGTAACCACAAGTACATAACACACATGACATCACCCCCTTCCAGTGCCTTTGCCAGACACTGCTAATGGATTACAACCTGTATTCTCACTGAAGATACATGAGGCTACAAAATCTTTTTCAGCCTAGTAACTCCAGGCAACCCCTACCCATCTGTCTGAATTGTCATATGACAGCAAACATTCTTGCTATCCCTGTGCTGGGTTATTGCTTCTATAGACTTTCCCAGATTGGAGGCTGGGGACATGAATAGCTGATTGTTGTGATGACTGAGTCTGAAGTTGAAGATTTAAAGCCACCTTGTAAATAAATCTTCAAATTCACTGGCCCAAGAAGTAGTGTATTCTACACAAAGGCAGGCAAACTCTGCAAATTCAGAGACCAGGTTGAGGGAAGTGGTCTCAGATACAAAAGAAACCCCAAATTATCTCTCTGGCTTTTGGTTCTCATCTAGGAGTGGTATGGCTACCCTCCCTTCCCTTCTCCCAGAAGACTGATGATGGAAAAGAAATTTGAATTGAATGTCTCAGCCTGGGGACCTGGTAGGAGCCAGAATTCTAGGTCTGAGCTTAAACTCCAGCCTGGGATATATTGCTTGAGACTGGGCCGTAAAATAAAATCTAGCACTGTCTCCCCCGAGCAAGAGCCCATTCCCAGGGCCACAGTGGTGGGGCCAGGCTCTGAAGGTGACACTTGTTACTGCAGTACAGCATCCCAGGGAGATACACCTGCCCCCTCCCCCTTCCCAGAGCACATTAGGTCAGAGGAGCACTGCAGATAGTCAGAGCACAGTCTGACAGTGTGGAAAGAGCACCAAGTTGGGAGGTGGAGACCTGGCCATGTGACTTTGGGCAGAATAGTCCTAAAGGTGACCACTTACTATTTCTTACTGAATGCTGGACACTGTGCCAGGCACCGTTCCTCATGCTCTCCCATCAGTGTGATTGAAAACCCAGGCGCTGACCTCACTAGACTTGGTCGGAGACCTTGTTCTGGCTTTGTTAGCTTTAGAGAAAAAAGACCCAAATTCTCTGAGATACAACAATATTAGAATCATAACTGTGGGAGGCGACATTTACATAGTGCTCCCCATGTGCCAGGTGCTAGTCTAAGCACTCACAAAAATCCCAAGGGTTGGTATCACTGTTATTCCTGTCGTAAAGATGATGACAATAAGGTGAAGAAAGGTTGAGGGCCTTGCCCAAGGTCACACAGCCAATATGTAGCAGATCTAAGAACTATACCCAGGAAATCGATTCAGTCTGTGCTCCTAATCACTAAGATGACAAAGCCTCTCTGGACTTCGGTTTTCCTCACGCATGTAACGGGGATAGCATTAGTAGACAGCACAGAGTGGTTGTAGAGATTAAATTACAGCACAGAGAAGCCACTTGGCACAGGGCCCAGTGCATAGGAAGTGCTCCATTAAAAACAGTGGGCATTATCTTTATTAATAAGTCTTCACAACCCACTTGAGGGAGGGATTGTCATCCCCCACTTGACATATGAGGAAGCTGAATCTCAGAAAAGCACAATCATTTATCCAGAGTCACACAGCACTTTTACGTAGTAAAGCTAGAACTTAAGCTAGGCCTGCCTGACTCCAAATTCCATGATTCCTAAGTGCTCATTTCAGGGTACTTCTCACTCTGTAACTTGGGGCTCAGACTAAATGGCCTGCTAACTCAAAGGACTGGCAGGTTTTCTCCCAATGACCAAGGTAGCTCCCCTGCATGGCCGAGTCCCCTGGAGGGGGTTGAGGCTCGTGACAGATCTTACCCAAGAGCCACACATAAATCTTTCTTCCTTTCTTCTCAGGGCCCCAAGGAGAAGCGGCTACTGTCCTCCAGCACCGGGGGCCGGAATGACCAAGGCAAGAGGTGAGGTGTGCCCTCACCACCATCCCCGCCCCTCTGCCCTCCCCCACCCCCACCTCACCTCGGGCCCCTTATCCACTGGGCACAGGGGGCACAATGCCAGGACTAGGGTCCACATACCCTTGTGCTTAGGCCCTCAGTTGTGTCCAGCTCTACAACACCATTGTCCGTGGGGTTTCTCCAGGCAAGAAATACTGGAGTGTACCATGCCCTCCTCCAGGGGATCTTCCCAACCCGGAGACTGAGCCCAGGTCTTCCACATTGCAGGTGGATTCTTTACCATCTGAGCCACCAGGGAAGTCCATGGTACCCTTAGGGGCCCACAAAAGTATTTTATCTATTTTAAAATCAGAAGGAAACGATACAATCCAGTCTGGGTTATATTTGTATTTATACTGAGGATTGTAAAAGGTTTTTTAAACTGTTTTTTTATGGAGGAAGAGACCTATGATCACAAAAGAGACTGGGGCCCACAGAGTCACAGTGAGACCCTGCTTGAGTGCACACACGCACACAAGTTTCTGCGGGCCACGTGGCTAAAGTTTACTAAAAACAAACTCCAAAGCCACAGTGCTGCACAAGCCCTGCTGGAAGCTTTTCTGTCCTAGCTTCAAAACCCTCCCTGCAGCCTCAAGGGGAGGGGACAGCTATGTTCCCGTATTTCTTTCCCTTGGCTCTCTTGGCCTCTGTCTGGCACTGATGCCTCGGGGCATGGATGTTCCTTTTCTTGTAGAGAGCAGCCCAGGCCATACTCATGGCCAGATGGGCACTGGAAGGATACTGCCCCCCTTTCTCTACTTTTCCTTACCCCCAGTAGGCAGGGCTTCTGCTGGGAAACCTTCTGTGCCTCTCTCTTCTTTCCGGAAAGCCCAGACTGCTAAGGCAGGCATCGAGGTACTTGCGGCTGGCTCATGGCCCTCCACTGCTATGAACAGTGGGTTTTTGTGTATGACATTTCCCTCAAAACCAATTTTTTTTAATGTTGTTAGCTTTTCTGATTGTAAAATAATACCTGCTGGTTATAAAGTATTCAAAGTCTATAGAAATGCATAAAGCAAAAAAGGAAGGAAGGGGAGGAGGGAGGAATGAATTGTAGATTATGTAATGTATTTGTTCATTTGAAGAAAATTGTTTATAGGTGTATGACAATTTTAGGGAAATTATGAATAAATAAGTATAAAATTCTAAAATGAGGAAGCTCAAGTTAATATCATAACTCCAGTAGCAACAGAGGTTGTCCTAAGAAAACTTATCATAGTAAAATATTTAACCAGCTGGCAAACAATATTTGTGTAGTTATAACAACTAAACTATCTATTGTTGAAGCTATTTTTAAATTTAGTTTACTTTTCAAAAACAAATTTGATGTAGTAACAAAATAAATACCCATACTGAAGCTGGCCCTTGAGAATCAGAAGTATGGTGGTGGAAATGGAAGACTGGTGCAATTACAGGAGGGCACCCATGGATAATAGAATCATCTTATCGTAAGGTCTGTGTGTTCACTCAGTGTCTCTGATTCTGTGACTCTCTGGGTCTCAGGTGTGAAAATAGTTTATCTGGCTCTTTTGACAAAGTGAGGACTGTATGCAAAAATTCTTTGGATTCTGTACAATGAAATGCATTAAAGACACTGTTATTTTTGCTTAAAAATATAAAGTAAAAAAGTAAAAGTTTCTTGCAATTCTACTTTCTTGTTTCCATTAATAGTTTGGGGTATATCCTTCCAGATCTTTTTTCTTAATGTACACTATTATCCACTCACAAATACCCACTCTTGCCCTCACCAGGAATGACTCAGTACAGTAATTTTAACGTGGGGACATTTGACTCTGGATAAGGAATGAATAAACTTTCCGTTTTTTAAATGACCAAGTACTGTAATGGATAAAGCAGGCATTTGCCCCCTGAACCTTGATCCTGTACCTGGTTCCTCCCTGCTTCTCCCTGTGACACGTTGGGCCCACTGCAGTATCTCATCTCAGGCATGTTGCGAAGACCTAACGTTACCTTGGATTAAAGAAAGTCAATATGTCAGTGTGATGGTCACCCTGCAATCCAGCCAAGGACCCCCTCGAGGCTCCGAGAAAAGAGGTGTACCCACTTACCCCTCCTCTCTCTCCTCAGGTACTACCATGGCATGGAATATGAGATGGACCTCACCCCCCTTGAAAGTCCCACGCACCTCATGAAATTCCTGACAGAGAATGTGTCTGGAACCCCAGAGTACCCAGATGTGCTCAAGAAGAATAACCTAATGAGTGTGGAGGGAGCTGCACCCACGCCGGGCAAGGCAGCTCTGCTCCCTGCAGGCCCCAGCAAGCTGGAAACCGGCTCTGTGGACAGCTACCTGCTGCCCACCAGCGATGTATATGATAATGGCTCCCTCAGCTCCTTGTTTGAGAGCATTCACGGGGTGCCTCCCACACAGCGCTGGCAGCCTGACAGCACCTTCAAAGATGACCCACAGGAGGTGAGGGCCCACCCCCACACCCCTCCAGCATCCCTGGGTACTTGCATGTACAGAAGGAGAGAAGACAGTGAGGCGGTCGGAGCTTTGGAATCGCTGGGGGAAAGAGTCCTTGAGCTGAGGCAGGGCTGCCATGCACTGTTGTCCAGGTTGTGCACTGACCAACCCTCACAGTTGTATGTAGTGGCCCTGGGTTGAGGTGCCAGTGGAACTGAATGTGAGCATATATTTTCCCTGGATTGTGTTTCTCTGCAGTCTCTACTCTTCCCAGATATCCTGAAAACATCCCCAGAACCCCCGGGTCCAGAGGACTATCCCAATCCCAAGAGGTAAGTTAGCCTCTCTGACCCTTGACCACTGGTCAGTGGGCAGGGGACTATAGACAGAGCTGTACACTGCCCCCAGAGCAAACATCATCACTGAATGCAGAGAGAGAAGCGAAGGCATGTAAAAGAAAAGAGTGATTTCTACATCCCTTTCCCAGGTTGTGACAAGCCACTCAGAACTGAGCACCAAGTTAGAAAACCAAGGTTCCATTGTGTCCTGGTCTCCCTGTGACTTGGTCACCCCTCAGGGCTCTCTTGTTTCCATTATTCTTTATTCAGGAGGATTGTACCTCAACAAAGCCATTAAATAGAAGCCCTGAAAACCCGGAAATGGAGGCCCCGGAAAGTAGAGTGATTTAGTGAGGTCAGGTGGTAAATCCATAGCAGAGCCTCAGGCTTCCTGCCCCACTGCCCTCTGGGATACTCCATTCAGCCTGGGAGCCCAGCCTCACTGTCCTCTCCCGCCTCCCCGCAGTGACTTTGAGTACACCCTGGGCTCCCCCAAAGCCATCCACATCAAATCGGGTGAGTCGCCCATGGCCTACCTCAACAAGGGCCAGTTCTACCCTGTCACCTTGCGGACGCCGGCAGGCGGCAAAGGTCTTGCCTTGTCCTCCAACAAGGTCAAGGTACGTTGGCTGCCCTGGGACTGCTTGGGAAGTGGGCGGGGTGGTCAGGTCAACCCTGCCTGCCAGGGTCTCCAGGGAGAGGGTGCTTTAGAGGCCTGCCCATTGCCACGTAGTGGGGGGCAGCCCGGCCAAAGGGCAGGGCTGCCTGACCCCGGCTCCAGGAAAGGATGAGGCTGCCCAGGCCTCTCCTGAGGCAGGGGGTCACGGTGACCACTGTGCTTGCAGAGTGTGGTGATGGTGGTCTTCGACAACGAGAAGGGCCCGGTCGAGCAGCTGCGCTTCTGGAAACACTGGCATTCGCGGCAGCCCACCGCCAAGCAGCGGGTCATCGACGTGGGTGAGAGCCCGCTCATACCCTCCACCCCAGTGTCTCTCTCTCTAACTCTCTGTCTCACACCTCTCTCACACGCACACACGCATGCGCGTGCGCGCGCGCACACACACAAACACACGCCAGTCAGGTCTTTCTTGCTGTCCCCCTTTTCCCCACCCACTTCTGACCTCTGCAGGGCTTATTTCTGACTCCAGCCGCCTGCCTGGGCCCTGTCTCCAGGTCATAAGCTGTGGGGTTTGCGGGGATTTGCATGTTGACTGGAAGCAGTGACCTCTTTTCTTTGTTGCTTTGGGATAAACAAGGCTCTGGGGGCCCCAGGAGTACCACATAAACAGACTCCTGGGGTGCTGGCTGGCCTGTCTGCATCAGGGGTCTTGACCAACTGGGATACAAATGCACGAGATAACTGTGCAGGCAATGGGTGAGTTGAAAGCTGGGAGCACAGTGCCAGGGCAGCTCTGTTTTGGAAGCTGCAACCTTTGTGCTTTGAAGGCAGGAAGGGAGCTGGGGAAGGCCTTCTGTGTGTGCCACCAGTCCCAGCCCTGAGACCCGGTGGGAGGCGCAGCCCATCCTCAGATCTCCAGGCCCTGGCTCTGTCACTCTCTTCCTGGCTGTGTGACCTGTGTCACCTCCCCTTCCTGAGTCTCAGTTTCTTCAACTGTTACCTGGGAAAGTGCCAGCTGCCCCATCTGCCTGCTGTGCAATTGCCGCCTTGGAGCCACGTGTGCTAGAGAGTGACACAAATAGGGACGATGCGGTGACCTCTGAGAGGCCAGGTGGCACAGTGGTTAGGAGCCTGGGCTCAGGAGCCAGAGAGAACTGACCTCCAGACCTTGCTCTACCTTTTCTGAGCTTTGTTCTTCTCATGTGTAAGCTGAATATTCATAGCATTGTAAGTGTATGGCTCAGTTCAGTTCAGTTGCTCAGTCGTGTCCGACTCTTTGTGACCCCATGGACTGCAGCATGCCAGGCCTCCCTGTCCATCACCAACTCCCGGAGTTTACTCAAACTCATGTCTATTGAGTCGGTGGTGCCATCCAACCATCTCATCCTCTGTTGTCCCCTTCTCCTCCTGCCTTCAATCTTTCCCAGCATCAGGGTCTTTTCAAAGGAGTCAGTTCTTCACATCAGGTGGCCAAAGTATTGGAGTTTCAGCTTCAACATCAGTCTTTTCAATGAACATTCAGGACTGATTTCCTTTAGGAGGGACTGGCTGGATCTCCTTGCAGTCCAAGGGACCCTCAAGAGTCAAGTGTATAGTAGTATTATCATTTATTTAATGCTACGAGTTCAATACTGGTAGTACTGATGGTACTATGGTTATGACTTCCACTATGACTGCGATGACCATTTTACCTGGGAGAGCTCCTAAATCACAGTCCCACTGAAAAAAATAAGCTCCACCCCAAAATCATGTGGGCCCTGGCCTAGTTGGCAAAGTTAAGGAGTCCCTCTGGGATTTGGGCAGATCTCCTTCCCAGACTGGACCTCAGTTTTTCCATCCATAGCCCAGGGCACAATGAGTAACTTCCTCCCTAGTTTGAAGCACGGTTCTTGGGGGAGAGGATCCAAGTCCCTGCCAAGAACGGGGCCCAGGCCCTAATGACCCCTCCCCATGGTGCCCCCAAATCCCTTGTCTCCTGACTCTCCTCTGGTCTCCTGTGGTCTCTTTGCAGCCGACTGCAAAGAAAACTTCAACACTGTCCAGCACATTGAAGAGGTGGCGTATAATGCACTGTCCTTCGTGTGGAATGTCCATGAGGAGGCCAAGGTCAGTGCTGGGGGCATGGCTGGGATGGGACTGGGCTGCCAGCAAGTCCCAGGAAAGGGACTGTCCCTAGGATTGTGGTAGCTCCTCCAGTGAGGGCGCCAGGGAGGAGGCAGGGCACAGGAGTGAAGGAGAAGCACAGGCTCTCAGCTAGAGTGGCCGGGCCCTTATCCCACCTTCGTGACCTTGGACAAGTGCCTTAGCTGAAAATTGGGAGTGTAACCTTAACATGGATGGATAGGTTGGCATGAGGCTCAGGTGAGATAAGAGAAGGGTAGAGCACAGCCTGGCACAGAAGTGGTGGCTGCTGTTATTAGTCCAGTCCACCTATTTGCCAGATGGGAAAACTGAGTCTTGTGCAAGCCGCACAGCAAGCCCCTGCTGCTGCTGACGGGGTTTCCTGACACGTGGGCCCGTGCAGAGTGTTGCAGAAGTGCTGTGGAGTCTGGTAGATGAAGGCTGAAGTCTGTTACCTCACTCGAGGAGCCCATAGGAAGGGAAGAGCAATCTGCCTGCTAGAGTTGTGGTGAAGATCCAAGGAGATCATGAAGGATGGAGCAGTGGGCACCTTCTATGCCAAGCCCATTGGAGAGGCCTGAGAAATGGAGCCTCAGCAATATATTTTTTTCATGCCAGTGATGAAGCCATGTAGTGCTTGAGACCAGCCTCACACTCACCGGTGCTGCCGGGTCCCTCTGTGTCTCTGTCTTCTGTTTAGACAGGTGGTATCGTGGAACGGGCACTAGTCAGAGGGTCAGGGGCTGGGTGACCTTGGGCCTGTCCCATCACCTTTCGGGGCCAGGCTTACCCCATCAGACCAAGTTTGGGTCAGGCTCATGGCAAAGGCCCTTCTGGCCTGGGAAAGCCGGAGAGCTTATCCCTGCCTCCCCACCTCCCCGCCTCCCCTCATGGGGCGGTCCAGGCTGCCCGGAGAAAACCAAGGTGAAGGGGCTCTGAAAACAGCAAGGAGAGGCACAAAGGCAAGGGATTACTATTATTCACACAGACACCCGGGACTGGGGAGGAGCTGGGGCCTCCGGTTCAGGGAGTGGGGGAAGAGTTTCGTGGGAAGGGAGAGGTGGGTTTCGGTGGGGATTTTCTCACAGCCTCTTAAGCCCCCAGGCTTGGGTCTTTGTCAGGTGTGAGCTGGGTGGGGGCGGCATCAGGGCTGAGCTGGCTGAGGGGAAGGTATGTCTGGCATGCATCTGGGGGCCTGGCCCCCCACAGCCAGGGAAGGAAGGGGGTCTGCTCCAGCACCACCCCACCCCCACTTGTTGAAGTCAGGATCGTTTCCAAGGGAAGCGTCCCAAGGAATAGGGGCCAGCGTGGAGTGGGGTCTGGCCTGGAGTCCCACACAGACGCCAGCAGTAGGCAGTCAGTAGGCGAGCTTGCTAAGAGACGTCCAGCTAAGACTGACCCCAGGCTACCATCAGCTGGACACAGGCTTCTGGTTGAGACGCCATCTGTCCCACTCACAACAACAGTTACAAAATGTCCAAGACCCCTAGGTATTCTACAACCCTCACCGCCACAGGAGGTAGGTTTAATTGTCCCCATTTTGCAGATAAAGAAACTGAGGCTTCATGAGGTTCAAGGACTTATCTAAAGTCACATGGCTTGAGGGGCAGAGTGTGAGTGGCCCCACGTCCAAGCTCATTCCTCTGCCAGCCTGCCCAACTCCCTGTGCGTTAGCAAGTCACATCCATGCCCAGAGCCTCCGTCTCCTCAGCTGTAAAATGGGGGTGGCTGGTTCAGCTGTGGCTCAGCTGGTCGTTCAGGTGCACAGGGGCATGTTCCACCCTCCGTGGCCCTGGGCAGGGCCAGCAGGAACGTATCTTCAGGAGCTGGCCGGGAGGGGATTTGGGCCCTTCTCTGAGCGACTTCCCTTTCACTTTTCACTTTCATGCATTGGAGAAGGAAATGGCAACCCACTCCAGTGTTCTTGCCTGGAGAATCCCAGGGATGGGGGAGCCTGGTGGGCTGCCATCTAAGGGGCCACACAGAGTTGGACACGACTGAAGTGACTTAGCAGCAGCAGCAGCTACCTTCTTACTCCGAGTTGCAAAAAAAAAAGAAATGAGGCTCTGGATTTTCAATTCCTGAAGGACCCTTAATCTCCCTCCCAGGCCCTAGATCCTTTGGGCTGCCCTTGGCAATCTAGCGGGAGCTGCATTGTCCACTGGCGACAGCCTGAGCTCAAACTCCGGTTCCCTTATGTGCTCCCAGTGTCGCCCTCGGACAGCGGCCCTCTCGGAGCATGGGTTGTCCCTGGAAAAGAGAGGTGGTGAGGTTTGCCTTCCAGGGGCATTGTGAAGCTGAGGGTGCCCACCAGGCGCCCGGAAGGCCTCATGGTACTCAGGGAGGTGGTGGGACTGCAGGTCTGGTGACCTGGGCCGGCTGTTTAGTGAGCTCCCTCCTCTGTCCCCAGGTGTTCGTTGGCGTCAACTGCCTCAGCACAGACTTCTCCTCACAGAAGGGGGTGAAGGGAGTCCCCTTGAACCTGCAGATCGACACCTATGACTGTGGCTCCGGCACCGAGCGCCTGGTACACCGTGCTGTCTGCCAGATCAAGATCTTCTGTGACAAGGTGGCTGGGCGGACCCTCTGCTGGGCCCTGGGCAGGCGGGCCAGCCCGACCTGCGCGTCCTCCTCAGCCACGCTGGGTGCACCTGTCTCTGCTTGCTCTCTGAACGTCTCTGTCTTTGTGTGCTTGTTGTTTGTCCGTCCTGCTCTCTGTGGCTGTGTTTTCCTCTGCTCAACCCTTCCTCTTGCTACACATCTCTTTCTAGGTCTCTGTACAAAGCTCTCCAGGTCACGTTTCTCTTTCTTCTTACCTCTCTCTGAGCTCCTTTCTCGTTTCTCTGTTCCTCTCTCCCCACACCTGTCTCCCTCAGTTTCTTCTTTCTCTGCCTCTCTGTTTCTCTCTCTCCCAAGGCTTTGCTGACCTCAGACAGGGCTGGGCTGTGCTGGGTTGGGCTGAGTGCTGGTACCTTCCCATTTCCTGATCTCACTCTGGGAAGAAAGCAACCCTGGAAGTCCCATAGTTGCAAGGAAAAGCAGCCAGCCCTCCCGAGACCAGTGGTGACCCCCGGCCCCCTCTCTCCCACAGGGAGCAGAAAGGAAGATGCGGGATGATGAGCGGAAGCAGTTCCGGAGGAAGGTCAAGTGCCCCGACTCCAGCAACAGTGGTCAGTGGGCCTGGGCTGGGCTGGGTTGGGTTGGCATGAAGCGGAGAGGAGACTAGAGGGCAGACACATGAACAGAGGGATCTCAAGGTACAATGCCTTCCTCTTCCCATCAGGCATCAAGGGTTCCCTGTTAGCCGGCTTCAGGGGCAATGAGACCACCTACCTGCGGCCTGAGGCGGACCTGGAGACCCCGCCGGTGCTGTTCATCCCCAACGTGCACTTCTCCAGCCTGCAGCGTCCTGGAGGGGTGAGGGTCTTGGGCTGAGAGAGGGTCTGGGCCTCTGGGTGGGGCCGTCTTAGCAGAGATCGGCAGGCAGCAACCTGCCACTTAGCAGGACAGGCCAGTTAGAGGTTGATAGGTCCTGACATCACCAAAATGGAAATATCTTTATTGAATCCCAGGGGACTCAAAAAATATATGTACGGTCATATAAGTTCAGGGACCTTTTCTACTGAAGAGTGTTCATGAAGAAATGAACTTCATATGCACTGAAATGTTTACTCTTGAAGCACACACAGGAGGTTTCTAATGTCCGAGCCCCAAGTTAGACCACGGCCGTGTCAGAGCTGGGTGATAATTATCATCCCAGCAATGCTTGTGAGGCTCACTTTACACTAGGCGCTGCTCTTTGAGCTTTCCATGCATCATCTCCTTAACCCTCATTACCTCCTTATGAAGTCGGTAATGTTGTTCTCCCTGGATTCATGGGGTGGAAATTGAGGCATTTAGACCAAAATTACACAGGCCGTGGCAGAGCCAGAACTGGAGTCCAGGCAACCAGGCTTCAGAGACATTGCCCGTCACCACGGGTTACACCACCTCTCAAGACAGGGAGCCACTCACCAAGCGCCTTGACCGGCCAGCCCTTTGCTGCGCCGTCTTGTTTCTCTGTCACAGGCTTCCTCTGAGGTACAGGCTGTTATTCGCATTTTTCCCGACAAGGTCACACAAGTCAGCGACAGAATCAAGGTCCCAGCGCCTGCCTGTTACTTTGCTTCCATATTACACAGTTTGACCGTTTCCACCCATTGACCTCCCCACCGTTTAAGTGGGAATGTTTTCAGAAATGGCCATCACTTCACCAAGGCATTCAGTGCATTGACTCTGAACAATAAGACAGCTTATGGAGCAGCCAGTCCTGACGTCGTCTTGGCATACATTTAAAGCCTCTCAATGTCCACCATACCCCCTTCTCTGCCCTGAGGTGATTCTGTGGCCCCCATAGCCCAGGAGGCTGCATTAACCCGCTCTCCCCCCAACCCCAACCAGAGGCCTCAAGTAGGGAGACACCACTTGAGGGATGGAAGCCCCCATTGCCAGGCTGCCAGCTCTCCTGTGGGAGGAAGTGGGGGACCAGTCTTTGTACCTGTGAGCCTGAGAGAGGGGACCTGCGGAGTGGAAAGTCCCAGTCCTGCCTCCTGGGGGGTTGCCCTGGAGACGGCCCTCTCAGGGCCTGGGTGCCTTACCCCGAAGGACCAGCGATGGCTGCACCAGATGGGCAGTGGCAGGTGCACAGGAGGGCTTGACAAGGCTGCCTCTCCCCCTTCCACTTGCTTTGCCTCAGCTCCAACTACCTAGTTACCAGCTGCAGGCCAGCCTGCAGTCCCAGCCCTCCTGGGTGAGCTCGGACTCACTGATTCTGCCCCGATTCCTTTAGCACCTCGTGTGTTCACCGAGTCCTGACTCATCCAACTTGGGCTTGGTGCTTCCTTTCAACTCAAGATCTCAGCTCACTTGAGGGGACTTATCTGAGAAGAATGAGCTGGAGAGGCATTAGAATTGCCTCCCTGCCGCAACCCCTCACAAAGATTGTCCCAGAAAGCCTCCAGCAGCTGAGGGCTCGCCTCGTCTTCCCGTGTGTCTGTGTGTGATGGAAAATGTGTCTCTCTTCCTTGCAGGCAGTGCTCTCAGCGGGACACGGCAGCTCCAACAGGTATGGAGAGAAGCAGCCAAGGGCCTCGCCTCCCTCCTGCTGCCCCTCGTTTGCTCCCAGCCTGCCCTCCCCTTTGCTGTCCCCCAAGCCAGAGGCTGGGCCCAGAGGAAGTACCCAGGAGACTCTGCCCCCAGCCCCCAAGCTAGACTCACGCTCCTTTCTCACTGAAACTGCCCGAGTTTTTATGGGTTTGTTTTATTTGAAAAGTTGGCGAATCTTTGGCGGGACACCTGCTTGTAAAACGGGAAAGAAAAAGCCTCTGAGATGGTGATGCAGATTTGGAGTGTGAGGAGGGCAGCTGTGCGGGAGGACGTAGGGGAAAACGCCCCGCGCCCCGCCCCGGCAGACTCCAAGAGGCCCGGGAGGGGCCCGGCGCTCGGCCTGCAGCCCAGGGTGGGCCTCCGCGTCCTTCCCGCTGTCAGCTACAGTCGCTTCACCGCTTTCAGCTTCAGCTAGAAATCTGTCAGAGGAGGAAAATGGGCTCATGAGGATGAGGCAGATATGAGAGGCGGCATGGAATAGAACCTCTGTAAACAGGAAAGCACTTTACGAAGATCACGTATTGTTGGTATCAGTCTCTTCCGTATAAAAGGAAGTACTGTCACACCAAATTATGTCACTTGTCACCTCACAACAGCCCCAGTGAGTCAAGCAAGCAGGGGTTATTGCTTCACTTTATACACAAGGAAACTGAGGCTCAGAGAAGTGAAGTGACTTGCCAAAGGTCACACAGCTATGAGATAGCAGAGGCAGGCTGAGACCTACATCTGACCTACTCCAAAACCCACAAGAGTCCCTCCTTCCACTGACTCACATCCAACTTGATTCTTTCAAAAAAGAATAATGTTGATGATGAAACAGTAGTCCATATTTATTGAGGCCCTACTGCGTGTCGCACAGTGTTCTAAGAGCAGCGTGTACTCCTTCAACCGTACACCTTTAGGAAGTACCCCTATAGACAAGGATCCTGAGAAGCTGTCACCCGGCTAGGGAGGGGCAGGGCTGGGATGTGAACCCAGCAGGCCAGCTCCAGAATCTGCTGCTTTACCTCTGCCCCACTGCTTTGCACCCACCCTCTTAGGGTCTTCTTTATCTCTGGGGCCCGTCAGCCTCTGGGATCCCCCCGGGTTCCTCACAGGCCTCTCCCTGCCTTCCCCACAGGCTGGCTCTGAAGCGCACCTGCTCGCCCTTCACCGAGGAGTTTGAGCCTCTGCCCTCCAAACAGGCCAAGGAAGATGATCTGCAGAGAGGTAGCCTCCTGCCCCGCCCCCTATGTGTCCTCCGAGCTCACCCCCGCCCCAGCTCCCCACAAGGCCTCCCCAAAGCCTCCACCTGATCCTGGTCCAGGAAGCCAGGGCTGTACCCGCCCCAGCTGGGAGGGCTTGAGGGGTTCTTTACTCTCTGAGGCTGGGGCTGGGCCAGGATTTGAGAGAAGGGCAGACAGTCATGGAGCTGGAGGGCTTCTGCCTGCTGTGACCTTGTTGGATGTGGGCGTCCTGGGGCAGCCATAAGGCAATAGGCTTGTGGTGTTGGGCGGTCTCCCCACTTTCTCTAATGGGGGAGGAGTAGGTGGGCTTTCCATACCTGGCATTCTGGCTTTGACACAGTAAATCCGTGACTTCCTGGGAGAGAGGGACTGGAGCTAACCATCAAGAAGAAACCAACCACCGACTAAGATCAAAAGCTTCTAGCAGCCTTGAACTGAGCCTTGCGCCCTGCTGGGTGTCATATCAAAACCACCCACAACAACTCTGAAATAGCGGTGGAGCTGCCTCCATCTTCCGTCTGGATAAGATGAGGCTTAGTGATGTTAAAAGAATTTCTTCAAGGTCACAGAGCTGGCAGGTGGCAGGCCAGGGATTCAAACCCACCAGAATCAGCAGAGTCTGAGGAAGTGAAGGGATCTACAGAGCCAGGTCGGGTGTTTCCCAGCTGGCAACAGACCCGCATCAAGGATTTGCTCTTTTTGCAGAAATTAGTCTTGGGTTAGCCCCCTAGATATTCCCTTGCACCTCTAAAGCCACCCCTTTGCTTCTCAGTTCTGCTGTACGTGCGGAGAGAGACTGAGGAGGTATTTGACGCCCTCATGTTGAAGACCCCGGACCTGAAGGGGCTGAGGAGCGCGGTAAGAGGCCTAATGGACCCCGCCCTGCCCTGGCTGCACCCCACTCTGCACTCCCATTTCCCTGCCATTCTTTACCATACAGTTCTGATTTCCCACAGGAAGACTCCGGGAAGGAATATTCTGGAACGTTGACTTTCTGCTGGCCCACCCATCCCGCCCCATCTGAGGGCGCCTGTGGGGCCTGGCTGTGGGGTGGGGGTGTGGGGAGGTGTGCCTCTGAGATGTTATCTCCCAACCAGACCCTTGGCTCCACCCGGGGAGCTGCACACACCATAAATCCTCCTTAATCTGATGCCTGCTGTCTGACAGGCCAGAGCTTTTTGTTGGCTTTGCAAACCTGTTTCTGTTTTAATGGGAATGAAACCCCAAAAGGCCAGGCCCCAAAGATACTCTTTTTTTTTTTTTCTTTCCCAGAGGGCCTCATTTCTCCAGCTTGTGGTTGGCCAGGGAGGCACTGGCTGGGGCAGCTGAAGGTGGTGTCTGGGCAAGGAGACCTTCCCCAACACCCTGAACTGCCAGAGAGTGGGTGAAATAGCCCTAAAGCAAACCCACAGCAGCTCTGTGGCTCAGCTAAACACTGAGCAAGCACAGCCTCCTCCAGGCCGGCTGTGCTGACAGGGTGAACCATGCAGAAAAGCCAGGTGGTTCTAAGATGTTAGGATGGGGAAGGAAAATGAATGGGAAAGCAAAGCTACCTTTTACTGAAGACCCACTACGTGGCAGGCATCCTGTCAGGCACGCTGCATTTGCTAGCTTACTGCATTGATTTAACAACCCTGAAAAGTGGGTGCTAGTAACGATCTCCTCATTTCCCATAAGGAAATAGTCTCCCAGAGGTCAGGTGACGTGCCAAGGTTACTAGCAGTGACAGATCTGAGGCTCCAAACTCGAGCTCTCTCCACTCTGCTGTGTTACCCTCGTCTCTTCACACTGCGTCAGCCCGGCTTGGCACCAGGCCCAGGAAGTTGGGCTCACAAGAGGCCATTAACGTCACTAGGATATATAGAGACTCCAGAGCTTTGGGTTGGACAGTACCTTAAGGGGTCAGCTCCCCACCCAGTGCCCAGACTCTGTCCTCAGTAACTCTGCCAAGCGGATGCCCACTCCTGACTGTATGCGTCAAGGATGAGGGGGCTCATTGCCTGTGGGGCAGCCAGACAAAGCAATTGTCTGTACAATATATAGTTGGAAAGTTCCTAAATTCTTGCTTAGACTGACTCAAGACCTTCCTGAGAGCGTCTAGCCACATTGCCATTACAGTAAGTAGTCTGAGAACTTTTCTTGCCTGGAGCAACCTCTGTCAGGGCAGAGACCAGCTGAGGAGCCAAATCGGCTCCTCTTCTTTAGGGAAGAGAGGAAAGGCCCAGAGAGGAGGACCTGAGCCTCGAGCCTGTGGCCTGCGCTTCCCGGCGGCTCCATGGCAGCCAGCGGTCCTAACCAGCGCCATCTGACCTCACTCACCCAGGGATGGCGCTGGGCTGAGACCTTGACCTAACCGTCTCAGTTCCTGTTCAGAAGCACCCGTGTGTACATTCCCATCATGACCCATTTTACAAAGGAGGAAACTGAGGCTCAGCGAAGTTAGGGACTTGTTCAGAGTTCTGCAACCCCAGGTGGTGGAGGTAGGACCAGACCAGTTTTGTCTGCCCCATGGGAAGCGTCAGAGGCCTGGGGACACAGGGCTGATTGGCTGGGTGAGCTCAGCCAGGCTGCTGAGGCCTCTGAGCTGCAGTGTCCTCTCTGGTGGACTAAGCTCCAATGTGCTGGGATGTGATGGGGGCAGGAAAGCTGGGCTCCAGGCTAGGCCTTGGGCACACACCTTATCTTCTCCAAGCTCAGCATCCTCACCCATCAAATGGGGTAAATAATTCCTGCTAGGAAGGGTAAGTGGGTCACCTCCTCACCCCTCACAGCAAGACCAGAGCATCCTCATGACTCCACTTCTGAAATAATAATGACCATTTATCAAGTACTGACATCTATTTAGTACATAGAGGAGCTGTCCTAAGTGTTATACGCAGACCGGTTCATTTAATTCTTTCAGTGACACTATGAGCTAGGCCTATTTCCACCTCCAGGATTGGTTTGCACAACTGGTCAGCCCGCCGGTGAGTAGGGAGCCCTCAGTGCTGGAACAATCTGGATGTCTGACCATGGCAAGGATTGAGGGGAAATGGTGGACGCCCTTTGGGATAGTTTGCAAGCATTAATTATGCTATTTGTCAACAGTTTGTTGTGATGTGGGAAAACTTATACAATTATAAGTAAAGCTGTCTATGCGAGATATAAAAATACCTGTACACATGACCAAAAGGCAGGAAGGAATACACTCAGATACTAGTAGTGTTTATCTCTGGGGCACAGGATTATGGATGATTATCGTTTTCTTCATTGTATTTTTCTACAATCTGGGTATATATTTTATGATCGGGAAATTAAAAGCCATCATGTAAAAGACTGCTGTAAATTTAGTTTTTGGCAGCAGACATTGAATCTCCTGCCTTTCTCTTCCAGATCTCTGAGAAGTATGGGTTCCCTGAAGAGAATATTTACAAAGTCTACAAGAAATGCAAGCGAGGGTAAGTGCCCAGCACAGCTCTAGCTCCTCACCACCCCCCTCCCCCGACCCTGCGCCTTTCCCTCTAAAGCGTTGGCTCAGGGAGCTCCCAGAAGGTCCACTCTGCCTGGCAGAGGCCTGCGGCTCAGGGTTGAGCTGTGCTTGTACTTGGCTTTGCGGAGAGGTAGAGGCGAGGTGGAGTTGGGGTGGAGAACCTTGGCAGTCAGGCCGAGGCCTCCTGCAGAGACCAGACTCTGGTCACTGTTGGGAAGGAGAGGAGTGGGAGACAGTAGAGAGGGCAGCGCAGGGTGTCAGCAACCCAGGCATTTGACCATGATGGTGATGATGATTGTGGCTGTCATTCACTTGACCACCTGCCCGCCGTGTGCCAGACTCTGGGTTGTTTCTCTCATTTCACCCTCGCAGCCACACCATGAGGTAGATACCATTCCACATTTTTCACAGACAGAGAATTGAGGCTTGGAGGTGCCAAGCGGCGTAGAGAGGGCAGGAGCGGTGAATAAAGGCACAGAGGCGGGAGGCCCAGCAGAGCTGCTCCCAAGAAGGAAATGCAGGCGATGAGTCTGGGACAGGAGTTGTGACTGGACTTCGTGTTGAGGGCACCCAGCCAGGGAGGCTCCACAGGCTTCCTCCACCTGCAAGTCTGGATGAAGCTGTACCTTTCAGGGAGGCCAGGCAATGCCTGCCATGTCCCATGGGCTCCGGGGCATTAGGGCTAGGGATCACGGTAGCCTTGCTCTCTGCCCAGGAGACCCCTCCTCAGCAGGGGTGGTTTAAGGGGGTGGAGTTGGAGGTCCACATGGTGACCACCTTCCGAGGCTTCCACTCAGCTTCGGAGCCGGTGAGCCTGGCCTCTGCAGCCCTTGCTGCCTCAGTCATTTTGCCAGCCCAGCAAGGGAACCCCTGTGTGGTGAGGAACAGTGACTGCCACTCCCTGCTGAGAGGCCCCCGGACCAGGGCCCTGGGAACCAGCTCCCCCATCCTCACCCACAGCTCCGGACACCCTATGGCTCATTTCTGCTACTCTTCCTGGCTGTCCCTGGAAGGTGCTCAGGCTTTGCCCCGTGGCGCTTGTCTGTGGCTCTCCTTTTGGAGGACTGCAAACTGAGGCAGGTTTTGTACTCAAGCTGAGGCCCCAGTCCAGTCGGCCCGGGGCCCACCTCCTTCCTTCCCTCATTCCGCGCCCACCCCCCACCATCCCCTCCCCTTTGGCTCCCACCCAGCCTCCCTCCCAGAGAACGGCTGGGGCGGGGGGAGGTGGGCAGCCCTGCAGCCCCTGGGAAGGGATCCTTTGGTGTTGGTTGTATGTGTGTCTAGGGTTCTTTGTGTGTGTGTTTTTTTTTCCTTCCGAGTTTCGGTTTCAAACTGGGAACTGGAGCTCACACGCTCTCCGGAGCAGAATCCACCTCATTGCGGAGGGCAGGCTCTGCTGTGCCCAGACAGGCCCAGCCCTTTTCCCCTTTGGTGCCAGTGCCCACACCCCCTGGCTGCCACCCCACCTGCCGCCACTGGCCTCTCTTCCAGATCCCACTTCAGGCTGGGTGGATGGGCTGGGAAATGCCTTTCTTCCGGTTCAGGCTGGGGGGTATATACACAGAGATGCCCCACAGCCCCAGTGGCTGAGTTGCATAGTCTTTCCCTTAAGCCCCAACCAGACATGTCAACCATAATTATAGTAACTTCCATTTGTGGAGCACTTCCTGCTTGCCAGGCACTGGGTTGCTGCTAAGTCACTTCAGTCGTGTCCGACTCTGTGCAACCTCATAGACGGCAGCCCACCAGGCTCCTCTGTCCCTGGGATTCTCCAGGCAAGAACGCTGAAGTGGGTTGCCATTTCCTTCTCCAATGCATGAAAATGAAAAGTGAAAGTGAAGTCACTCAGTCGTGTCCGACTCTTCGCAACCCCATGGATTGCAGCCCACCAGGCTCCTCCGTCCCTGGGATTCTCTAGGCAAGAGTACTGGAATAGGGTACCATTGCCTTCTCCAAGGCACTGGGTTAAGGAACCCCAAGCCTTGTCTCATTGACCCTTAGAATTTGCTGTTTCTACAAATGAGGAAACGGGTTCAGAGGAGCCCCTGGGTGATAGAGTGAGTACCTGGCAGGAATCCTGGCCTGTCTAAAACCCATGCATGCACCCACTATTTTATCTTGCCTCCTACGTGTTCCTCTAACCGCTAAGCAACGTGCAAATAAAGCTTGTGGCCAGGCCAGCGCATTTATTTTCCCAGCCCCATAGCTCAGGGCATCACCCAGTGGCCCTTCAGAAGCACCCACACCCCATACACGCCCCAACCATGAAAACCCCAGGCCTAGGATTGTCTGAGATGCCTAAATGAGAAGACTCCCCCCAAAAGTCTGTCAGGAGAGCAGAGGCCAGGCTCATTAGCTGCCTCCCTCATCTTTGGAGCAGGCTATTGCCATCACTGGCCTCTTTTATTTTCATAGAACCTTCCAGAAAGTCCTTTGGACAACGGTAGATACCATCAGCTTTACAGGCACCACTGAGTGCTTGAAAGATTAACAAGTACCTTGTTTTTGCTGGCAGCTGGCCAGGGGTTCTCTGTGAACCAGGACAGAAGACAGCCTGAAGCTGGCAAGTGACAGGAAGCCCACATTCTGAGACAAGTCCCTGCCTCTAGGGCCCGGCTGTCACTGACCCCTGAGGGGAAGAGGTCTGGGGGCCTGTCTGGGATCCCTTGTGTGCGGGAGTGCGCTCTGGGCCTGCTGGGAGGCCCTGCCTGAGAGGTGGGTGCACACAGGGCCCTTGGCCAGTGCCCGGCGCCTAGAAGCGCTCGATAAATGCCACCATCAGAAGCTAACAAAAAGCCCCGACGCTGACAGAGCGCTCACACTTCCAGCCCCTGGTCCCCTCTGGTCTGTCTGCCGCCTGCATCCTCCAGACCACAATCCCTCTGTGAAGTGAAGGCACTGCACTCAGGACCCAAGGAAGCCAGATCTTAGAATTAGATGCTGGCAGTCAGCACCCAGGCCTCGGAGCCTGAGCCCAGACCTCCTTCCAGAGAGCAGCAGCTGCTCAAAGCTGCTGTAGAAACAGCTGGACACAGGCCACAGGCTTCAGCTTCCCTGTCTCCATTGCCTCTCCTGATCCAGGGGATTCAGGGAGGACAAGGTCACGCCTCTCCTGGGATCCCTGGGAAGCAGACAGCTGGCTACTGCCAAGAGGAGGACCATGGGCGTCTCAGCCCCACTCCTGCCCAACGCAGATCATCTTGCCTGATCTTGAACTCTCCCCCAGCCCTGGATTTTACCTTCCTTTTATATGCCCCTTCCTAGCTTGTATTTGTAGGGTTTTGTTATTTTTCTTAAAAAAAACGACGCAGTGGAATGAGACAAAAGTCCAGATTCCAGTTCTGCCATTTCTTAGCTGTGCGACACCAGGCAAATGAGTGCTCAGCTTCCCCATCTGTGAACTGGAGTAATACGATTATCAGGATTCATTCTCCCAGGCCCTGCTAGATTTGAAACTTCTAGAGGGATCTCTGTGTTTGGAACAAGGCCTTGTACTTGGCAAGACCTCAGCAGATGCTGGTGAAGTGAATGAGGGGAAACACCCACCCCCATCACAAAAAGAAAGCTGCCTTGCACAGGTCAGGTCACAGCCTGGCAGATCCTTCACAGGGGAGGCGGCTCCCAGAGGGATGCCCTTGGCTACACTGTGGCCTTGACCCTGGCAGAGGGCCACAGCCCCAGAGGCTCTGTCCCTCTCAGGTCGGCCCAGGTCCTTGTCTGAAGAATGTGAGGGGGAGAGGGCCATGCCCCTCAAATCCACGATGGCATCCCTGAGATGTCAGCTTCCGGGGGTGGAACTGGGGGGCCCCTTGTGGCACTGGCTTGGGGATCAGGCAGGCACCCCAGGGCGACATGTCACAGCCTCCTGTTGAACCCACCCCTCAGGGGCCCACCTGCACTTGAGCTCACACTCCACATCCAAGTGCACAGCCTGGCCTGGTAACTAGGAGCGCTCTGTCTTCCCCACATCTGTGTGTTATTTGCTCACATACAGTGCGTGTGGACACTTGTGAAGAGAGGCAGTCTGGTGCAGTAGGCAGGGGGTGGCCGCCCGCAGGTCCGAGTTTGAGTTGGGCTCGTCCCCTGGGGAATTGTGTCCCCTCCAGTAAAGAGGGGCAGTGAATGCCCCCCGTGAGGGCTGTTTTGAGGTCGGAGAGCAAGTCCAAGAGGCGCCGGAAGTGCTGGGGCCCCCACAGGTGGTCACCATGTCTGTCACCTTTCACTCAGAGGCCCTGTCAGGGAAGAGGCCTTTCACCCTCTAAGCCCGCCTCTCCTCTCCTCTCCCAGAATCCTGGTCAACATGGACAACAACATCATCCGGCATTACAGCAACCACGTCGCCTTCCTGCTGGACATGGGGGAGCTCGACGGCAAGATTCAGATCATCCTTAAGGAGCTGTGAGGCCTGAGTGTCCACACCCACAGGCCTCTTGACGTGGGCTCCGGGGGTGCGGAGCCAGCTGGGAGGGGCCCCGAGCCATGCACGACCTCTCCTCAGGCCCCAGCACCGCTACTTGAACGTCTTCCCTGAGTGAAAAGGCCCTCGACCCACAGACATCAAGGCCCGGAGATGCCCCGGGAGGTGTCCTGATCTGAAGCCCCACGTCGTGCTTGAATCTACCCTCTGCGCGTCCAGCCAGACGACGCCGTGTCCATTAACCAGCCCAGCGGCCTGTGTGCTCCTCCTCAGACCTTCTCCCCAGCCCGTCTCCCTCAGGCTGCCCGTGCAGGTTGGAGACACCAGCCCTGTCTCCCCAAGCAGACTTGACCCTTGGACTCATTCTTGACTCTTCCAGTCAACTTCAGACCAATGACTTCTCACCCTTTTGGCCACTGAGTTAACTGTCAAACACTTGATTTTCCAGCGCAAATGACTTTTAAAAAGACAGTGTAGTGGACAGACTCTCCACATAGACTTCACTTCCTCAACACGGGTTGGAAATCAGAGCTGGCTGACTGGAGCAAAGTGGCCCCTGTGTGGAACAACCTCCAATCCCACTCACTGTTGCATACATTTCTTATTTACAGTTTTCACTTATGTTATATATATATATATATAAGTATATATTGTATATATAAGCAACATTTTATATTTTTCATGGATACATTTTTATCATTTCAAAAAATGTGTATTTCACATTTCTTGGATTATTTTTTTAGCTGTTATTCAGTTATGCATTTTGTATACTCATATGCTATTTAGTAATAAAATTCTCCATATATATTACTTCAAATGTCACACTGGCTCCTCTTGTGAGAGTCTTCCAGAAGGAAAGGGTGAAAGGAAACAGGGACTCTCTCCTCCTCTATCCTGTGAGCAGTTTCCTCGGACTTGAAGGATGGTGGTCAATGCTGGGTCCCGGTGAACCAGAGGTGCCCCCCTGCAAGGCCACGGGTCCTGATTCCCAGCATGGGCCCTGTGAGGCCTGTCCTGTCTGGCCCCACAGGCGGACGTCACCACCTCAGGGTCACTGACTCTGGAGGTGAAAGAGGCCTAGGATGCCCTCGCTGAGGACCTCACAGCGGGGCAGCAGACAGAGCCCAGGACAGAGAGTCGTGGACCCAAGCTCTCCACCAACTCACTTTTCCTGGAGCTGGCTCCTACCTGCTTACAGACTCAATCGTGAGCTCCCCCCAGCTCTGAGGTCAGTGATGTCAGTATGCAGGAGAGAGTGTTTACACCCCAGGACTTGACAGGGGCTACAAATCGGTCTTCATTTTCCCTGGAGAATGGGACAAATCATCCTTCCTTCCTCCCGCCCTTCCTTCCTTCCTTCCTTCCTTCTGGCTTACCCACACACTCCGCCTCTAGTCCTCAACTTCTTTGGCTGTAGAATGACAGGCATGTTCTACCTGAGCCATCAGGTAGCTGTCATCTTTAGAGCCCTGGGGCTCACTGGTGGGTCTCAAACCCCCCACAGTGTGGGGCATGGGACAGCAGGCAGTCCTTGGGTGTCCTCCCCAGACTTCATTCACAGCTGCTCTGCTTTTCTTCATGTGCATGATAGATTTCTCATGTTAACTTCTGTCTGAACTAAACAAGTTTGAAAACCATGGATGTCTCTCCAAGGGCCTTCCAGCTCTGACAGCCAATCCAGAGTCCTAATTCCCATTGCCCTGGGGCCAGGACTCAGGTCAGGCCAGGGAGGCCCAGGCCTACCCAGAGAGCTCAGTAATCAAGCTACATCATTGTCCAATGCAATGCTTTTTGAAATTAAGGCAAAAAAAAAAAAAAAAGACAAAATATCAAAACTTTGAAGGGAGTGTCAGTATTGCAGATGTTTTCCTTTGGCCTCAGATTCCAGCATTGCTTCCCTAGCACTGGTAGGGACCCCGTGAAGCACCCAGACTGCTCAGCCCACTCCAGGCCTCACTGCTGCCATGACATCACCGTGAGGGTGAAAGCGCAGAGTGTGTGGAGTGTCAGCACGCTGACAGGCAGGCCAGAGGTGCTCAGCATCTGTTCCTTTCCTTCCGGAACCACCGGAAGCAGGAAGGTGGTCTTCTCAACCCTGACTGCACCTTGGAATTCATCACCCCGGCAGCTTTTATCCCTGCTGCCCGGATCGCACCCTACAGCAACTATATCAGATTTTCCGGGATTGGGGCCAGACCTCAGTACCTTTAAAGCACCGCCCCGCCAGCCCCAGCCCCGCCGCCGCCGTTACTACAACATGCACTCAAGGTTGAGAACCCCTGCTTTAGAGAGGTTTAGAGCAGTGGTTACCCCGGCCTTGAGCGCACATTGTAGTATCAGTGCTTATACAGACCTCGCCACCTCTGAAACTTGACAGGGTCTGGAAGGGACTCAGGCACACAGGGAACCATGGGGACCAGGGCACAGCCTGCTGCCGAGCTCAGGAGTGAGTCCTGGGGCTCCCCATATACGCCCTCCACTCACAGCCTCCAGCAAAGCCTCTGAGGCCCACTGCTCACCCCTCCACATGGAGAGACAAGGCAGTCAGTGCCTTAGGAAGGCTGTTGGGAACTCAAAGAAAGAGAACCCTGGAAGCTTTGAGGAAATGCTGCCCTGCCCTCCGAGAACATCAGGGAGCAAAGGGCAGCTCCTGAGCCCGACAGCGGCCGTTCGGGGCTTGCCTTTCCTTCAGAGTGGAAAAGGCAAGAGGGTGAAGGCAAGTCCTCTCCAAAGAGGGGCCACTGTATAAAGCCGGCTGGTGGCTGATAGAGATGTCATCCTCTGCCTGTGGGGAGCTTCGCGTGGTAGATAATGAGTAAGCAAGCGGAGAAAGGGATGGATGAGGACCTCAGGAGACGGGGATGACGGAGTAGTGAGGAGATGAGGGGAAGGAGGGAGGGAGGGAGGGGAGGACAAGTAAGCTGACAGGCAGATAGATGAACGCATGCAGGCCCAGATGAAGAGTTCAACAGTTGAGTATATTCATGGAAACTTTGGGCTTCCCCGGGGGCTCATTCGGTAAAGAACCCGTCTGCAATGCGGGAGACCTGGGTTTGATCCCTGGGTGGGGAAGACCCCCTGGAGGAGGGCATGGCAACCCACTCCAGTATTCCTGCCTGGGGAATCTCATGGACAGAGGAGCCTGGTGGGCTACAGTCCACGGGGCTGCAAAGAGTCAGACAAGACTGAGCGACTCAGCACAGCACTAGGCCTTTGCTACTTTTAAGTGTGGTCCAAGGACCAGCAGCATCCGCATCACCTGGCAGCTTGTTCAAAACACACCTAAAACTAATACAATGTTTTATTTCAATTATATATCAATTTAAGAAAAGATATGTAGGCTCTCGAGCCCCACCCAGGTCTTGGAATAAGATTTCCAAGTGATTTGCATGCACATTAAAATTTGGAAAATACTTTATTAAAATATCAGTGTATCCTAACCCTAACTAGACTCTTTGTAATCACACCAATAACTTTCACAAAGATACCACAGCCCAAACCCTACCTCAAGTCAGTTAAATCAGAACTGTGAGGCTCAGGCCTGAGCGGTATGACTCTTGAATAGCTCCCGAAGTGATCCTACCATACAGCTGGGGCCTGGGGACCCTGGGGCTGGACGGAGCCGTGAGCAGCCTACGAAATCTTCAGAGAGGCTGGGTACCACCCAGACACACCCTCAGAGCTCAGGGTCTCAGCTCCAGCCCTGTCTTCTATGGAACACAGATTCTGCCTGGCCAAGAGCAGCCCTGACGGTGGCCCTGCCACTCTCCTCCCAGGGTGTCCGCCTTCCTCATCCCACTGGAAGGAGTTTCTACAGAGACAGTCCTCATCTGCACCCGGTGTATGGCCCAGGTGTCCCCGAGGGGAGCAGCCTGTCTTCTTCAGCCTCAGGGACCCCAGGCCTGGTGGCTTCCAGCCCAGGGACCAGCTAAGGTCCGCTGGGGTCGGAGGGACCTAAAAGTCAAGGCCTTCAGGTCCGGCAGTATTGTCAAGAGTCAAAGAAAGGTGTGGCTTCAAGTGTCAGCCTTTGGGGTCTTCCAGAATTCCTAGTGCCCAAGTGGACAGCTGATGACTGCAGAAGAGTTTCCTTTTTAGCCTGAATAAAAAATTTTTAATTGAAATAAGGTTGTTAACATCTCCAATCGAGAAGTTTCAGGTTTTAAAATTTCACAGGTTCTCTTGAAGAATCTGCAGATCTGGTGATACGTAGCAGGCCTTTAGAGGGACACCGGGCTGAGCTCCCGGACCTCCTCTCGCCTCACCTGTTTCGCTCCCTGCCTTGCCCACCCAGCCCTGGAAGTGCTTGACCTTAAGCCTCCAAATTCTGCTCCAACCTGACCCCTAGGAGAAGCTAGGGTCAGAGCGGATGCAGCACAAGGTGTCTGCCTTCAGGTCCAGACCCTGGACGCTCCTGGGGCCACACTCCAGACTGCCTCCTGGTCACCCAGAGCAGTGGGCTGCTTGCCAAGAACCTGAGGCTTACAGCAAGGCCAGCTTTTGTGAGAAATGAGAACTCGGTTTAATTGGACACGCTGTTCCATCCTCCTCCTGCCCTCTTCCTCAGCAGCCCTTCCCTGAAAGGAGAAACAGTCAGTGGCCAGTTCCGAGCTAAAAGTCATGGAGCAAAGTCTAAGGAGAGAGTCAAGGGCAAGCGGGGGCACAGGGAGGTATAGGAGAGGGCAAAGGAGGCTTCCACTTACAAGTCAAAGCCATGCGGGTGGCTAGGGAAGGAGGGCCGTGTGGTTAACTCTAGCTCCTCTGGGTTCCTTGAGAATCCCTTTTCCTTGCCAAGGGCGACTGACTTGGCAGGCCCGAAAAGGTTCGGTCAAGGTCATATTCAACTTGAGCTGGAGGTGGGGGGACAGAGACTGGGCCAGGGAAGGGGAAAGCCGGGTGAAAGAACCTACAGGCACCCCTCAGAACATCTGTGCCCGGGACTCTGGCCCCCGAGGCTCCTGCCTGCACCTGCCCCTTGAGCACAGAGCCGATAAGCGGACGGGTTGGCCTCCCCTGAGGGCGGGTGATGAGCTCACGAGAACACAGCGATGCTGCCACGCTCTTCCTGAGGTGAGACACGAGGCCTGAGCTGGGGGGCAAGGGCCAGGCAACCCCTCCAGGTCCCTGTCACTGTGCCTCTGGGCCTTCCTGGCCCCTAGTATTCCGGGAGGGATGTGGAGGTCAAAGGCCAAAGGATGGGAGGGTGCCGGGGCCACAGCCCCAGGGCCCTGGCTCATCATCAGGCTTCGGGATGGGGCATCGGCTGGCGGCGGCCTCCTCTTGGAGGCCGAGCTTTGCGAGATGCTGGAGACTGAGCGGGGAGGTGTGCAGAGCCGGCCTGGACGGGTGCGAGGGGTAAAGCGACGGAGTGGGGGCTCTGTCCACCTCTCGCTTCTGCTCAGGAATCCACGGGGCTCAGTGCAGGGTCGGGGCGGGGTTGGGGGTCTCCACGCTCCAGGGGGCGGCTCAGGACACGGACAAGCATGGAGTCTGGTTGCAAAAGCAGGCCAGGGGTGAGGGGAGGGGGCGAGGCCGCCCCGTGCCATCGGCTGGCGTACACACACGAGATGGGCACTCCCTGCTGCCCCCCTGGGGTGCCTGGGTGGGTGGCCGGGGGTCTCCTTGAGCTCGAATGCGGTGACTACAACACTGGGATCCATTTGTTGTCCTCATTGTAGAGAAAGGACTGCTTGCCAGGGAATTCCGGCCTGTACGTGGCTGTGGGGAGAAAGAGAGAGCATTGAGAAAGAAAAGGCCAGTCCTCAAGACCCTAACACTTGGCATCAGAGAGGGCGGGACCCCCTGATCAGGCCCCCCGCATCTGGCATCGTGGGGAGTCAGGGAAGTAGGGACTGGCCCAAGGTCGTTGGGCTCTGAAACTGGCCCGGGTGGGACTCAAACTCTGGTTTCCCACCTTCTTCAACTCACTAACTTCTTTAACAGAAGAAAATTTGCAAAGGAGTTGTATAAAATTTGAGGGGGGCTGGGGAATGAGGATAGCAATAGTCTTAAAGAAGCTGAGGGTCAGCTTAATGGGGTTTTGCTTTGATTTAGTTCAGAAATTAAAAAAAAAAAAAAAACTCTGAAAGCCATGACAACAGCAGCCAGGATCACTCAGGGCTTGGAAACCACAGCCTGGGGTGACTGGAAACTCTTACACTGATGCAGATTTGGTTCATGAGGGAGCCGCTGACGGGAAGCTTCCATGGCTGTCTAGGAAGGTCTGCATACACCGGAAGCCAAGAAGGCTGATATTTGCAAGTGCTTAGGCTGGGGGGGCCCTCAGGGAAGCCCACCTTGGCCTAGGGGAACACAGCAGCAGGAACCAGCCTGCAGCTGCACTCCAGGCACCGGCATGGAGAAGGTGCTCAGAGAAAGCTCCTAGAGGACCGGGCCAAACAGGGGCAGACCAGGATCCTGCTGTGCCCGGGGTCCTCCCGCTCACCACTCTCACGGCACCTTAGTACACTTGCCGAACTAAGCTGAGTTCTGCCTGGACTGGCCAAATGAGCCCAAGGCCGAACCTCTGCCATCTTACTGGCTTGATTATCACTATATTTCCAGGAACAAAGCCATGGGAATGACATTCTCCCTGTCCAGTCTACCTTACATTTTACTCACCTGTGTATGTGGAGGGATGGGGATGCTTTGGGGGGCTGGCACTGGACTTAAGTCATCTTTTCCTCCCTAGGGTGGGAGCCTCAGAGATACTCATTGAAAGACTGACTTTCGCAGGCCTGGCAGTCCCCGAAGTCCTGCCCACCAGCCCGCTTGTCAGTCCCCAATGCCATCAACTCTGCCATCGTGGGGGCCGTAAATGGCTAAAGAGCTCCACTGAGAACTACAAGTAGGTGAGGGGGGGCAGTGTAGACCACCCGCTGGAGCAAGTCCCCCGGCTGTCAGCTCTCAGGCAGATCTTGGTGGGGAGGGTAACAGGGTCCCACCACTCAAGCTCACCTGTAAGAGGGAGCGGAACTAGGTGGCTTGAAAGAGCTGCTCAGGTGGAGCCCTGGTTTATTTCAAGACAGACAAGGCATCGAGGGAAGAGAGTCTGGGTCTCAGCCTTGCCGCTTCTCCTCCTCGGGCTGTGACACTTGCTCTCTGGGCCCTCCCCATCTGGGAAGTGACCTCGTCAGATTAGAACCACAGCTTAAACATTTTTAAGAATGTGAACTTTTTAGACAAAAGCTGTGGCTCTTTCCCCCAGAAAATAATGCCTGCGTGCTCCAAATCTGCAGACAATTTCAAGTCACAGACCCACTACAGCCCACCTTTGTGCCTCTTGAACATTCCTGTTGTCGTTGTTTAGTCACTGAGTTGTGTCCAACTCTCGCGACCCCATGGACTATAGCCCACCAGGTGCTCTGTCCATTGGATTTCCCAGGCAAGAATACTGGACTGGGTTGCCACTTCCTTCTCCAAGGGATCTTCCCAACCTAGGGATCGAACCTGCATCTCCTGCATTGGCAGGCAGATTCTTTACCACTGAGCCACCAGGGAAGCCCCTGAATGTTCACAGTTCTCAGTTACAAATCCTTGGCCTGGATCATCAATAAGAGCCCTTTCACCTTAAAAAAAAAAAAACAAAACAGAAAACCTTTCATACTCTAAAAGTGTAAGCTGAAAAGTCTTCTCTATCCACTCTAACCCCTGTAAAGTGTTTGGCAAACAGCCTATAAATCAGTGGCATTTGATGGCCCAGGAATGACAAACAATTCCAGATTTAGTTTTTACAATCATTGAAGGCAGTCCTCTGACCTGGGCCGGGCATGCCTGGCTGGGACGGCCCCGCTGTCCACCGTCTGGTGTTGGACACGAAAGACGCACTGGAGATGAAGTGCTTGCGGGGCCCCGTGTAGTCCACGATCTCGTATTGCCCGGGGCCTGGCAGAGGTGGCTTCGGGGGCAGAGGCAAAGGCTGGGCAGAGAAGTTCAGGATGGGGTTTCTCCTTTAGAAAAGACAAATCGGGAAGATGTCACTAAGTCAGTCTATGGGGGAAGTGGCAGGTTTTAGCTGTAGCGCTGAGCCGTCTGCGAGAGGCCTGGATGCTGCGTAGGAGACCGGTTTCTGCTTCCAGCTCCACCGCCAGTGGTCTGGGGACCCTGGACTTCAGTCTCCTCGCCTGCACAAGGGCGATCGCAACAGGACCTATCCCATAGGCTTGTTGTCAGGGTTAAAGGAGATGACGCCCTTAACACATGGTGGTCAGGACAGGGCCCAGCACAGAGCGAGAGCTCGGTACACAGTGCTGCTGAGGATGGCCGATGTCATCGAGCTGATCAGAAAGGCAGACAGCATCAAAGCCATGGGCCAGCTCTGATCACGTGATCGTGCCTGGCTGGAGCTCAGAGTAAGGAACTGAGAAAGCTTCCCTTCGGTTACACAGCTGGCTGAGGGAGGGATTAACTTTTCCTTCTAAATCACACGCCCTAGGCCTTGCTTCAGCCCTTCACTTTAAGGCCAAACTGAAACGTGAAAAAAGTACAGCGTGGACGCACAGTGCACATTCAAGGAACATACTTTTTAAACGAGAGCGAGTTTTCTGGAAACCGCTTTTAAATTGCTCCAACTTCACGCTTCCTTCCCTCATCCATTCCTACAGTAAGAAACAAGAAGTGCCAAAGAGCACGTATATTTTAAGACTAACAGCTTTATTGGTCTTTCAATTTACCATCTAATTTTTAAAGGGACTTTTACCCTAGTGCTAAAAATTCTAAAAACACATTTGATCAGAACAAAAGCAGATTTACTGGAGATATAAACTGCTACGGACAAGCCCTGCTGGGGTTGGTTTCACTTATCCTTCTAAAATAAATGTAAACGTTTCTAAGTGGGATTAAAAATAACTGACATAATTTGCTGGGCACAGCAAAGACATGAAATAAACTAATATTTTAATAGGAAAAAACAAAAAAAGAACTAAGGCCTCACTTGGGCTTAATGGGAAGAACATCAGTAAACCACTTGTGACGCCTACATGGCCAGGAAACGGGACAGGCACCCGGAATTCCAAGGGTTTGCCTTCCCAAGATTAGAGGTTGCCCTAGCATTGATGTTTCACAAACATATTCGATATTTTTCTGGCAAGGCAGGAGGTAGGAGTGGAAAAATACTGGGTTGGAAATCAAGAGACCTCTGGATAACAATCGCCAACAATTGAGATTTCAGTTGTTTTTAGTTCTGTCTCCCCCTCCTTCAGGAAAGGGAGTCTTGTAAAGCCTGTTATTGAGAGAATAAATTAAAGAGAGATGGAACCTGTACCCGAACCCTCACTCTAATTCACTCTGAGACTGAGTCTCCCCATCTGTAAAATGAGGGGGTTGGACATGACAACCTCTAAGCTGTGACCTCCCTTTGGGCCTTGATTCAAAAAGTCCCACTGGGGCAGGGGATGTGGTTCGACCCCTCCCTGGGGAACTAAGATCCCACATGCCACAGGGCAACTCAGCCCAGGCGTTCCGAAGCCCATGTGCCACAATTAGAGAGTCCACAGCTAAAGAGCCAGTAAATAAAAAGAAAATAATAAAAAGAGAAAAGCACTCAGGTAATGAGCACAGGTGGGAAAAAAAACAAAATAAAAAACCCAAAGAGGTCCACTGGGTTGCCCAGGAATCCTGAGATTACAGTGAGGATCCCTCTACTCCCCCAGCCATGCCATAGAAGGGCTGCTCACTCCCACCTCGCATTTGCAACTTCTCCTTAGGTCTTTCACCAAAAGGTAGGAGAGGTTTCTCAGAGCCCTGAATGGCCCCAGGAGATGCACCCCAGCTTGACGTCAACCCATCCAAACAGAAGAGGGACTGGGATCCCCAGCGCTGGAATTCTGGTGCCCTTTGGCCAACATCTTCTGAAGAGAGGTGTTCTCAGACTCGGAGAACTATAGGCGACCTAGAGATGTCTCATCCAACCTCCTTCTTTTGCCAAAGAAGTTGGGGCCCAGAGAGAGGAAGTAAGTCACCTGATATGACAGAGCGGGTGGGGAGTCGTGCGGCTTTGCAACCCAAGTCTTGATGCCCTGCCACGTGCAGAGGGCCTCTTGGCAGTGGGGTGTTTTTGACTTTCGGAGTCACATAGGCCTGAGTTGGAACGCCAGTCAGCCAAGTCCCTGGTCCTCTCTGTTCCCCGCTTATAAGGGGTTGGAAGACTGGAGAGAAGCTATGTCAGGACCCTAGCACAGCGCAGTAAAAGGAGTCATTGTTATTACTACCATCCCCTGCAGTACCACTGCCTGCCGCCGGATCCCACACGGACAACAGAGCCTCCGAAAGTGAGGTTAGGGGACCCCTCGCTAGAGTTACCTTGAGGCAGGGTGGACACTCCCATTGCCGGGGGGTGGAAGGGCTGCTGTGGGCAGCCTACTTGAGGCTCACATCTTGGGATGGAGGAACAGCTGGCTTGGATGCTTGTATTTAGAATAAAGGTGGCCATGGGGAAAGGAGGAAAACTACATTGCCTCCTGGAGCTTGGGGGAGAATGGATACGTGTATATATATGGCTGAGTCCCTTTGCTGTTCACCTGAAGCTATCACAACATTGTTTGTGAATTGGCTATCAGTTCAGTTCAGTTCAGTTCAGTCGCTCAGTCGTGTCCGACTCTTTGCAACCCCATGAATCGCAGCACGCCAGGCCTCCCTGTCCATCACCAGCTCCCAGAGTTCACTCAGACTCACATCCATCGAGTCAGTGATGCCATCCAGCCATCTCATCCTCTGTCGTCCCCTTCTCCTCCTGCCCCCAATCCCTCCCAGCACCCCAGTACAAAATTAAGTTAAAAAAAAAATTAACTGAAAACAACCATAGCAAGAAGCTAAATTAGTCCATGAAGTTTGAAGATGAAGATAAAAGTCTTAACAAAGTTTGAACTTCCCCCAGATCACACCTCCCACAGGGCCAGGTGACATCCCAGCCTTGCTCACTAATGTCAACACCACCCAGGGCTCATTTTGAGGGAAAAGCTTAGCCCAACCACTTCTACCAGGTCTAACCTGAGGCTGGGCTATGCCACTAGCCATTTTTGGGAAGTATATACATCTTTATATATTAGGAGTTGCCTGTATAGCATATACATTTATGAAAAATAAAAATCACAGATGTGCCTAAAAAAAAAAAAATACATTGCCTCCTTTCTTTCCCTCCAGTTTGCATGGAAGAACTGATAATATATAGTGTGATCCACCACTCTCGCCTTATAAATAAAAGCTGGAGTCTAGTTGTTCTGAGCACCTTCAGGAGTTTGATGAGTGTGTGACTGGCATCATGATTCCTCGAAGTTAGAGCTGGAATGGGCCAACCGCCATATGAGGTCACCCCGTGGGTCTGGGTCAACCCGAGCCCAATTCTTTGAGTAGACTGAAGTGTCTACCCTCCTGACCAGCGATGGCCTGCAGGTGGCTGGGCAGGTGGGATCAGTCTCTCACCAGATTCTTGCTGAGAGTGAGTGAGAGCCGTCCTTCTCCCACCCCTCCATCCACTTGTCCAGGAGAGGCTTGACCCCACCAACTCAACTTTTGGATCTCTGGAGAGTGTCAGCCCCATATATGGCTCTGTGCCAACACTGTGGGGAGTCCAGACTGTAGTGGGCTAAGCACAGACCCTGAATGCTCCACTGTTAGTGACAGTCACGACTGCTGATGACTCAAGGCAGGACAGGCTGCACTCAGACAGGCTTGAGTCTGAATCTCCGCCTCCCCATCCACTAGCTATGCATCCTTAGAAAAGTCTCTTAACCTCCCTAAGCTTGAATTTCTTTATCTGTAAAGCAGTAGATAATAATACCTGCCACCCAGGGCTGTTATAAAGATGAATGAGTGCTGTTCAGTTCAGTTCAGTCGCTCAGTCATGTCTGACTCTGAGGCCCCATGGACCACAGCATGCCAGGCCTCCCTGTCCAACACCAACTCTTGCAGCTTGCTCAAATTCATGTCCATCGAGTCGGTGATGCCATCCAACCATCTCATCCTCTGTCATCCCCTTCTCCTCCTGCCTTCAATCTTTCCCAGCATCAGGGTCTTTTCCAATGAGTCAGTTCTTCACATCAGGTGGCCAGAGTATTGGAACTTCTCTATCAGTCCTTCCAATGAATATTTAGGACATTTCCTTTAGGATGGACTGGTTGGATCTCCTTGCTGTCCATGGGACTCTCAAGAGTCTTCTCCAACACCACAGTTCAAAAGCATAAATTCTTCCCTGCTCAGCTTTCCTTATAGTCCAACTCTCATATCCATACATGACTACTGCAAAAACCATATCATTTTTCTAAAACATGAAATGTTAGAATAGATTCCAACTGGGTGAATCCAGAAATCTCCCCTAGAAGAGTTAACATTTGCCCTGGAAAGTCATCAGGGCTTCTTTGGGTAGAAAGTGTGGACACACAGCCATGCTCAGCGTGTGCACACTCAGCCATGTCTGGCTGGCTCTTTGTGACTCCATGGCCTGTAGCCCTCCAGGCTCCTCTGTCCATGGGATTTGCCAGACAAGAACACTGGGGTGGGTTGCCATTTCCTACTCCAGGGGATCTTCCCAAAGGGATCGAACCCGCGTCTCTTGTGTCTCCTCAGAAGGGGGCATTTCCTACAGAGGAAAGAGCAGGTGCAAAAGCCTGGAAGTGGGACAAGCCAGGACTGGGCACAGGGAGGCGGAGGCTGGGGCCCTGGACTGCCTTCAAGCCTCCATCCGCCCGTCAATTCTGGGTTGTTCGCTTGGGCTTCTGACCATCCCCCTTACAGACCCTGATGGGAGTGACAGGAAAACTCCTACCCATGGCCTCTCAAAGCCACCTAACTCCCAGCCGCCTCTCAGAAACACCCGGCACAGTACCATCCAACAATTCCACGCCTTGCCCTGCTGGTCCTTTTTCCGGGAGCACCTCCTTTCCCCGGGAGCTCTGACCTCCTCTTCGCTTCTCATCTCCTCCAGGGAAACTCTCCCAGCCACTTCCCTCTCCATTTCCCACCTTCCTTCCCTGGCTCCCCAGAGGAGCATGGGTTTTGGAGTCAGACCTGGCTTCTCTGTTCCACCGCCTGAGTGAGTCTGCATCCTCTGTGAACTCTGTGTAACCATCCTGACCAGTGGGGGAGCTGGAAAACACCAGGCAACGTGAAAGCTCTGAGCACCGTGTGGCTGGCCCCTCAGTACATGGCAGCCATTCTTCTCTGCAAGAAACACACTGGCTTTCCTGCACTTTTGACTTTCCTAGCTCTCTATCAGAGGGGACGGGGCCTTATGAGATCCCCTGGAGGAGGGCACGCCAACCCACTCCAGCATCCTTGCCTGGAGAATCCCATGGACAGAGGAGCCTGGCGGGTTACAGTCCACAGGGTCACAAAGAGTTGGACACGACTGAAGCGACTTAGCACGCACGCCTGGTGTCTTATCCATCTCTGAGGCCCTGGTCCCTATTCCTGAGAACATTTGCCTGACTGCAGAGAAAAGCAGGGGGGTTGAAGCAAGCAGGGGAGCCCAGGCATCTGAACCCCACCTGACAGTTTTACCGTCATCCGGGCTGGTCCTTCTGTGTCACTGTGGGGCTGGGCAAATCGCTGGGGGCAGACTGGCTCGATCCCAGGGCAGCCACAGTGCACTGTGACCAGGGCTTTTATGAGCCTCATCACCAACTGATAAAAGCCAATCTGGTTCTGCCCGGTGGAAAGAAAACATCTATCAAAGGCTCTGAGTTGGCCACAACTGGATTAAGTTGTGTTTGCAGCTTCCAGTGTGAGCTATTTGCAAATCACCCTGAGAATAATGAATGTCTCCCAGAACGACTCAGCAGGTCACTGGGGGAGGGCATCGGAGACCCTCGGGACACTCCCAGGCACAGAGTCACTCTGCCTCAGGGATTCCCAGGGTCGGGAGGAATAAAGGGGCAATTTTTTCTCTTCATTAAAGGGCAGCCGATTGCCTCTAGGGTGGAATGTGGTATCTGTTTAACAGGGTAGCGGGTGACAGATTACAGCCGCTTGGGAAGAAGCATCCCATATCTAATTGAAAATCCCAGGGGAACTTTAGGTGGGTCCAGCGTAATTACCCAAATTGGAGCAGGGCCAATGGGGCTTGATTCTTCGGCTCTGGCTGTGACAGGACAGCGTGTCTGAGCAAAACCAGTGGCTTAAAAACTCCAGGAAACAGATCAAGGGTTAGAAAGATGTCAGTGGGTGTTTCACCTGCTTGCTGGCGTGAGTTGAAGGCAGCACCTAGGAGGAACTATTTTGATCTCCAAAAAGCCCTCACCCTGACTCACCCTGAGCCCTTGAGTCATCACTGTGACAGATGCTGAAGACCTGAAGAAATGAAGCCCTAGCTGACGCCCCTCCTCCAAAGACCCCCTGGGAGCTGCGACATCCTCTTAGCTTTTGAGTCAGCAACGTGGCCATGGCAAAGAGATGCTTGGTGATGTGTTCTGCAGCTGAGGAGCCCAGAAATGACCACACCAACACCCCTCTAGCCCTGGCATAGCATCTGCCCTGCAGGGCCACTCGAGAAACATCAGGTGAGTGTAGAGGACTCGCTCGCTCACACATTTCAATAAAAATACAAGCCACTCATAGAAAGCTTATAGTGTGCCAGAACTAGTGAATTGCGTGGATGGACAAAGGAGCCTTGTGGGCTCCAGTCTATAGGATCGCCAAGAGTCAGACATGACTGAAGTGACATAGCATGCCTGCACAAGCCCATTACAAAGTGTCAGCTCAGTTCAGTCGCTCAGTTGTGTCCAACTCTTTGCGATCCCATGGACTGTAGCACGCCAGGCCTCCCTGTCCATCACCAACTCCCGGAGTTTACTCAAACTCGTGTCCATTGAGTCGGTGATGCCATCCAACCATCTTATCCTCTGTCGTCCCCTTCTCCTCCTGCCCTCAATCTTTCCCAGGATCAGGACCTTTTCAAATAATAAAGTGTTCTTGCCCCAATTCCCAGAGGGTGAATTTGAATTCCCAGGGAGTTAAGTGAACCCCAACCCTGCCCCCAGCCTCCCAGGGGCTGGTGATCGGGAAGACAGGAGTCTCAGGGGCCGAGCCCCTGCCTATGCTTATGCCCACGATGCCACAGCCTCTTCAGCCCATTCCCAGCTCAGGAGGCCAGCAGGGGTCGGTGACATGGGCTCAGCCACTCCCGCGAGAATGACCATCTCCCCTGTCCTTTCTGCATCCTGAAGAAAGCAGAGCCCAAAATACCATTTTTGCAAACTGGAACCCCACCCGAGAACAGGGAACCATGCACGTGGCAGCAAGAGAAATAAGGACAGGCCCCCCACGTCCTGTTGCATGCACGTGACGCCCGGGCTTCCGAAACAGAGACATGGTGACGATGCTCAGATTCTCCACCGCTGCCCCACGCAGCCCCGGGGATCTGCGTATGAGGAGGCTAGGTGGAGCAAAGTCTCAGAATGTTGATGGGGAGGAAACAGCGCAGACCTTCTCTGGGGCCTGGCAACCCCAGGACAGGACAGGTGCTCCTTCCTCTCCCTTCTCCTCAGGGTCGCAGGAAAGGAAACAGAATTTGAACGTGAGAGACTGGAGTTTCTATGCTCCTAAAATGTGAGAGACTGGCATTTGGATGCTCCTGAAATACTACCATATCCAGCTGTATCTTTTCTTTTATATTACATCCCTTTCTCCATCATCCGCCATCAACAGATGGATGCTATTTTGAAATAACCAACAACATGCTTTAGTTTTATCTCTTTGCTTTAAAAAATAAAATGATTTCTCGATTTCACCCTTTCCATGTCAACTCAAAAGGATATCCCGGACCTTCCTCTGTGGGTCCAGGCTGGCTCCATGTTCACTGTCCCCAAATGCTCTCCTGAGGGACAGACACAGTGAGCAAAGCTGGGGTCATGGAGTGTCAGAAATGGAAAGATTTCCCCTCTTTTCACACATGGAAAAACAAAGGCCCAGGGAGGCACCGAGGGCAGCCCCCGACCCCAGAGCCTGCCGTAGAAACTGGGGTGCCATCCAGTCACCAGGGTGAACCCAAGTTTAAGAGACACTGGGTCTGACGTGTCCCTTTACTGCAGGACTTGTCAGAGCCTTGAACAACTTAGCAGACCTTCTCAGAGCCCTTAACAAGTTCGTGTGCACTGTGATGCCGCCAGGGGCAGGAGGATGGTGTGCAGCGACTCCTAGGTTTAGTGAGCAAGCATCATCCATTCAGGAGGCATCACGGAGAGCCAGTGGGCTCCAGAGCCACCCCGGACATGCCAGCAACACTGCACTGACCCTGCTGGAAAGACAGACCTTGAGGATGTGTGTGGCCACACAAACTCGGGGCCCACACCACCCCGCATTTGGGCGTACATTCCTCTGCCCTGCTCTGGAGTTGTTCCTGGAGAGCCTGGCTGAGGAATGGAGGGTGTTCTGTTCCCCTGAGCTCCCCCACAGCCTCCAGCTCAGCACCAGAAACAGCTAGGGCCTGCGGACCGACAGAGGCAAATGCCATAAAATGAGACTGTTTCAAACCACTCGTCCAAAGTCGAACGAAGGTCAAATGACACAGCTCTGAGGAAGACGTTAATCGTCCAAAGTCGAACGAAGGTCAAATGACACAGCTCTGAGGAAGACAGTTAAGCGTGCAGCACTCTCCCCTCTCCTCTCGTCGGTTCCCTGAAGAAGCTTCCAGAGTTGGGATGGGGGCTTGAGCTGCCACGCCACAAAACAACCACCGCCTCTACCCTCACAAATCCCCTCTGGGATATAGCAGAATAGCTGCTGTAATAAGAAGAGTGAACTATTTTCAAGCCCTTTCTTATCTAATCCACACAGCTTCTTGTGCTTAGTCACTCAGTTGTGTCCAACTCTTTGCAACCCCATGGACTGCAGCTCGCCAAGCTCCTCTGTCCATGGGGATTCTCCAAGCGAGAATATTGGAGTGAGTTGCCATGCCCTCCTGCAGGGGATCTTCCGAACTCAGGGACCGAACCCACGTCTCCCGAATTGCAGGCAGATTCCTTACCGACTGAGCTACCAGGGAAACCCAAGAATACTGGAGTGGGTAGCCTATCCCACTCTTTGCGACCCCATGGACTGCAGCCTGCCAGGCTCCTCTGTCCATGGGGATTCTCCAGGCGAAATATTGGAGAGGGTTGCCATGCCCATCCCACTGGGGATCTTCCCAACCCAAGGATCAAACTGGGGTCTCATGCATTGCAGGCAGATTCTTTACCAGCTGAGCTACCAGGGAAGCCCTGGTTCTTATCTGCACTTAATTACATGGAGACATGGAGGCTCAGGGAGGAGGAGTTTCTGCTAGAGACGGAGCTGTGATTCCCACTCAGGTCTGCTAACCCTGAAACCTGCCCTCTTGCCCACTCCATTGAGGGGCAGCATTGCACAAGCCAACCCGGAGGCAGGGAGCCCCTGACATTTGGAAACAGCCTGTTCCTGGAGACTTTCCTTTCCCGGTCCCAAGTCTTGCAGCCTGTGAAGAGTGTCAACATACAGAACCCCATATCCTTAGGGCATCAGGGACTTAGCTGGTGGGCTCCATCTGAGGTCTGAGTCCCAGATCCAGGCCCTGGGTTGGACACAGCAGGCTCACATCTTGCTCCTCTCCCTGACCCCTGACCCCTTGTCCTGGGCTGATGGTCTGATCAGACCCAGTGTTGCCAGTGTTCCTGGGCTGCCCACCCTCTCTGACCCCCTGTGGCATGGGCCCCACCAGCTGCCTGACCTCTCTGGAGGTTCCCAGGTGGCTACCCTTAGTCCCAGCCCCGCTGGTCAGCCCTCCCTACAATCACTGCTGCCTGGAGAGAATTATGCAGGGGTTCGGACTCAGAAATGACAGGATGACTGACCTTGATGGTCTTAGTTCTAGAAGTTCTAGACCCGTTTTGAGGAATATTAAGCCCTGTGAATTTCTGAGTCTCTGAGGGGAAAGTAACATTAAATGTATGGGAGATTAAAAACAGTAACAGAAATCCCTGTCAGCACTTTCAAAATTTGTTTTGAGTCACCATTTTTACCTACTATGTCAATACTTGTTTTTCAATCTGAAAGCAACATTCAGATAAATTATCCCCACTTTACAGTGGAGGGCATGGAGGCTCAGAGGGGTTAGCGCAGGGCTGATGGGCACACAGCACAGAAACTGCAGAGCCAAGGTTCAAATGCAGCAGGTCTAACCAACTCTAGAGTCTAGGCTTTTAACCTATCAGTACAAAACTATGAGAGCATCATTGCTCCCATATATCCTGCCACCCTAGTGGAGATTTTCTAAAAAATAGGATAATATCAGCACCAGGGGAGTACAGCACTGTGGGGAATGTTGGACGATCCAAACAGTCCTGAGCCTGAGCCCCAGAGGCACCTCCTTTTAGCTGTGTGGACTTAGGCAAGCCTCTCAGCCTCTCTGAAGCCTGACTTCCTTCTCTTTGAAGCTGAAACAATCATTCCTACAATAGAGTTGTCATGATCTTTGAAGATGTTAAGTTCCTGGCACACAATAGTTGCTCAATAAATACGATGCACTCAGCAAGTAGTTCCTGAGCGCCTGCTGTGTCAACAAGGGCTCCATGAGAGCTGCCCAGCCCGTGTCTGCCAAACTGTGACGCCCTCCCTTTCCCCCCATGTTAGGGTCCTTCCCCAGAAACACCTTTCAAAAGAAAGATCAGAATGATCAGGACTCACGGGATCAGAGTCTTTTTTTGAACTTTAGGATGACCATTTGGGTTGTAATAACCGGGTCCTGGGCCTGTTGACGTCAGCTTTAATCCACGGTCGGTTTTTGATTTAAAACAAGACATCAATATCTTTGGCGACTGCTTCACAAGGGATTCGTTGACATCATAATGCCCTGAGAGGAAAGAAATTTTAAGACAGAATAAAGAACCCTTCTCAAATAAATAAAAAGCGGTGCCTTACGCCTAAGAATGCATTTAATGACTCTAAGGCAGTATCGCTCCAGGATGGCCAAGTAATAGGGTCCGCCTGGAATAACTGAAAATAACATTCACCATTTAGAGAACATGTGTCCATGCAGCACAGACTTAACTCATTTAATCCTCACGGCAGCCCTGCAAGGTGGGTGTTAGCACATTGATTCTGAGCATGAGGAAACAGACTCACAGACATTCAGTACCTTGTGAAAAGACATTCATCTAACAAGAGGCTAAGCCTAGCGTCTTCCTGTATAAACTAAGGACAATAATTCTTCCAACAACCGGGAGGCTATGGTAGTAAAAGAACCTTTTAGGTTCCTGGAATGTGGTAGTTGTTCAGTAACTATTATGCAGTTTGTTGTTGTTATTTAGTTGCTAAGTCACACCTGACTCTTTTGGGACCCCATGAAGTATAGCCTGCCAGGCTCTTGTGTCCACGGAATTTTCCAGGCAAGAATACTCAAGTGGGTTGGCACTTCCTTCTCCAGGGGTTCTTCCCAACCGAGGGATTTAACTTGTGTCTCCAGCACTGCAGGCAGATTCTTTACTATTGAGCCACCTAGGAAGTCCAGTAATTCTTAATTATGTAATTCACAAATATTTGTTGAGCACCTTCTGTGTGGACCCAGAACCATCTGCCTTCAGTGTCCACTCATTCCTATAATACCCTGTCTCAAGAAACTGTGTCAGAAGAAAAGTACATTGTGCACATGCTATAAGGAAGAAGAGAATGATCTGGGCCGAGGTGAAGAGGGGGCAGTCTCACCCCTAAGGAGCTGGTGGATGAGTTACTTAGTTGTGTCCGACTCTGCGGCCCCACGGATTACAGCCTACCAGGTCCCCTGTCCGGTGGATTCTCCAGGCCAATACTGGAGTGGGTTGCCATGCCCTTTTCCAGGGGATCTTCCCCTCCCAGGGATCGAACCTGTGTCTCCTGCGTCCCCTGCAGTGGCAGATTCTTTACCACTGATCCACCAGGAAGCCCAAAGAGCTGGCAGCCCTGTAAGTGGGTGCAGGCATTTCGGGCTGCCAAGCAGCACTACTAGGCAAAGGCCCTCAAGATGCTGCACACTTTAAATATACATGTATTTTGATACACAAAAATATATGAAAGAAAGTGAAGTCGCTCAGTCCTGTCTGACTCTTTGCGACCCCATGGACTGTAGCCAACCAGGCTCCTCCGTCCATGGGATTTTCCAGGCAAGAGTACTGGAGTGGGTTGCCATTTCCTTCTCCAGGAGATCTCCTGACCCAGGGACTGAACCTGGGTCTCCTGCATTGTAGGCAGACGCTTTACTGTCTGAGCCACCAGGGGAGTCATAAAATATATATATATATATATATACTTATTTGTGTCAGGTCTCAGTGGCATCACATGGGATCTCAAGCTGTGCCACACGGACTTTCCAGTTGTGGTTCAGTAGCTGCGGGCTCAGGCGTACTTGCCTCGCGGCACATGGGATCTTAGTTCCCCCATCAGGGATCGAACTTGTGTCCCCTGCATTACAAGCCAGATTCTTAACCTCTGGACCACCAGGGAAGCCCTCCAAGATGCTGCACACTTTGACCCTGGTTTCCCATTACTTGGAAATTGAGAAAATTATTCAACATGATGGAAAAGCTCTAAGCCTAAAGGTAGACAGCACAGCAGTAGCTACAGTGTGAGAAATGGTGACGAGCCTAAAGGTTCAAGTACAAGGCCACAGTTATGGGGAAAAAGCCCACTCTGGTGGAAATACCAGCCCTGCGAGGGGTAAATGCAATGACCGTGAGACCCATGGCAGTGTTCTTGAAAATCAAAGTGAGAGAAAACAAGTAAAATAAAGCCTAACAGTCTATACTGTACTATATCAATGTACAACTGGATACACATAAATTAAAAATAGGTGGGAACCCAGAAAAGTGGGGGAAACTACACTAATGGTGGCATTGTGCATGCAAAAAATATTTGAAACCCTTCTAAACATCCTAAGGCTAATTTTGTTTTAAATGAAATCAACTTTTCCACTGCAAGATCACTGAAAACAGCAATATGGGATCTATTAGCAAGATTTTACTTAAATGGGAATAGTGGTAGCAAAAGTGAAGGGAAGAAGAGTCTTCATGGAAGCAGGTGGATAGATTATCTCTGTGCTGAAGGGCAATTTGGTCACAAATATCAAAAACCTTAAATATTTTACATACCTTTCGACTTAGCAGTTTCACGTTAGGCAATTTATCTAAGGAAATAATCTCAATTGTACACAGGTGTGAGCTACAAGGATGTTTGCTCCCACTCTATTTATATGAGTAATCAGTTTAAAACAACCTAAATCTCCAACAAGGGAGCATTTTTTCCCTTAAGTTATGGTACCACTGGATACTGGAATACTACATGACCATTTGGGCTTACCGGCTGGCACTAGTGGGAAAGAACTCGCCTGCCAACGCAGTAGACCAAGAGACATGAGTTCCATCCCTGGGTTGGGAAGATCCCTTGCAGGACGGCATGGAAATCCACTCCAGTGTTCCAGCCTAGATAATCCCATGGACGGAGGATCCTGGTGGGCTATGGTCCATAGGGTCAAAAAGAGTCAGACACAACTCAAGTGACTTAGCACGCTAAAAAAAGATGTTCTAGGAGAATTTTTATTTTTTTAAATCAGAGGATAATTGCTTTACAAGATTTGTGTTGGTTTCTGCCATACATCAACATGAATCAGCCACAGGAGGGTTTTTAATAACATGAAAAAATAGTCCCAGTATACCCTTAAATAAAAAAAACAAAACAGCTGTCCAGTTAGCAGCATTTATAATACTGGTATCTGAGATGGTGAGATAGCATCACAGACACAGTGGACATAAATTTGAGCAAACTCTGGGAGATAGTAGAGGACAGAGGAGCCTGGCACGCTCCAGTCCATGGGGTCTCAGAGAGTCAGACACAATGTAGCGACTGAACACTAAAACAATGTATCTCTCAAATTAGCTTCCTGTTTCATTTAGGCACATATTTATTTTTAAATTTTTATTCCCCTTACCAAAAAAAAAAAGTTTAAAGCAATGCTTGATTATAAAATGTTAAAAAGCAGAAGCAAGCAGGAAAGGCATTTATGCTCTCCCAGCCCAGAAAAAATCAGGTGAGTACTCTGCTGTAGTTACTCCTGGTCCTTCTCCTGTGCTCTAGATGCTGTCTCGTGGAGCTGGGCCCACGGTTCGGATTAAATTGTGTCGCCCACCCTTATTTTTTGGAAAGCTATTCTTTATTTTTTTTTAATTCTTTATTTTTTGTTACATGAACAATATTTTATTGCTGCTTTAATTTGTATTCCTTTGGCTTTTATTCATTTTTTATAGTTTATTTATTAATTATTTTTGGTTGCACTAGCTCTTCATTGCTGCTCTCAGGCTTTCTCTGGTTGCAGCGAGCAAACCTACTCTTTGCTGCAATGCGTGGGCATCTCATTTCGGCGGCTTCCTTGTTGCAGAGCACAGGCTCTAGATTTGTGGGCTTCAGTAGTTTCGCCACGTGGGCTCTAGTTGCTCCATCACATGCGGAATCTCCCCAGGCCAGGGATTGAACCTGCATATCTAATTCCCCGCATTGGCAGGCAGATTCTTATCCACTGCGCCACCAGGGAAGTTCACCCCTGTTTTTCAAGTGACACTTTAAGATAGAAGTATTTCCCCATGTTCTTATAACTTTTTTTAAAAAAGAGGAATAGAGAGGAGATCTGGAAAAGGTCAGTTTTCATTTCGGTCCCAAAGAAGGGGGTTACCAGAGAATGTTCAAACTACTATACAGCTGTGTTCTTTCACATGCTAGTAAGGTCATGCTCAAAATCCTTCAAGCTAGGCTTCAGCAGTTGGTGAACCGAGAACTTCCAGATGTAGGTTTAGAAAAGACAGAGAAACCAGAGATCAAATTGCAACATTTGTTGGGTCATAAAGAAAGCAAGGGAATTCCAGAAAAACATCTACTTTTTCATTGACTACACTAAAGTCTTTGACTGTGTGGATCACAACAAACTGTGGAAAATTCTTAGAGAGATGGGAATACCAGACCACTTTACCTGTCTCCTGAGAAACCTATATGTGAGTCAAGAAACAACAGTTAGAAGCAACCGGACATGGAACAACTGACTGGTTCCAAACTGAGAAAGGAGCATGACAAGGCTGTATATTGTCCCCCTGTTTATTTAACTTCTGTGGAGAGCACCTCATGTGAAATGCTGGGCTGGATGAATCAGAAGCTGGAATCAAGATTGCTGGGAGAAATATCAATAACCTCAGATATGCAGATGACACCACTTTATGGCAGAAAGTGAAGAGGAAGTAAAGAGCCTCTCGGTGAGGGTGAAAGAGGAGAGTGAAAATGCTGGCTTGAAACTCAGCATTCGTAAAAGTAAGATCATGGCATCTGGTCCCATCACTTCATGGCAAACAGAAGGAGAAAAAGTGGAAGCAGTGACAGATTTTATTTCCTTGGGCTCCAAAATCACTGTGGATGGTGACTGCAGCCATTAACTTAAAAGACACTTGCTCATTGGAAGGAAAGCTATGACAAACCTTGACAGCATATTAAAAAGCAGAGACATCGCTTTGCCAACAAAGAGTCATCTAGTTAAACCTATTGTTTTCCCAGTAGTCATGTATGGATGTGAGAGTTGAACCATAAAGAAGACAGAGTGATGAATAACTGATGCTTTCCAATTCTGGTTTTGGAGAAGACTCTTGAGAGTCCCTTGGACAGCAGGGAGATAAAACCAGTCAATTCTAAAGGAAATCAACTCTGAATATTCATTGGAAGGACTGATGCTGCAGCTGAAGCTCCAGTACTTTGGTCATCTGATGCAAAGAGCTGAATCATTGGAAAAGACCCTGAAGCTGGGAAAGATTGAAGGCAAAGGGAGAAGGCGGCTACAGAACATGAGATAGTTAGATAGCATCACTGACTCAATGGACATGAATTTGAGCAAACTCCGGAAGATAGTGTAGGACAGGGGAGGCTGTTGTGCTGTAGTCCATGGGGTTGCAGAGAGTCAGACATGACTTAGCGACTAAACAACAATGTCCACAAGAGAGGAGGACGGTGGGGAAGTGCCTGGCCTTGTGCTTGGAGCCTCCAGACTTTAGAAAATCCTGTCAGTCAATGTGTAAAGGTGGGCATTCTACTCAGAACTGAAGGCAGACCAAACAGGGCCCTCAGCCACTGGGGGGCCAGGTGCTCAGAGCAGCTGCAACACAGCGGGAATTCCAGTCACAGTTCCACACCTGGTTTCTTTCCACACCCGGAGAAGCTGAAACCACAGCGTTTTCCCAAGAGGTCTAACTAAGCAGATTGCTTCTCTCAGAGGAGCCGATTCCCCAGGCTCTGGCCCCTGGCAAGCTGGGGGACACCGGGGGAGTCTTTAAGGAACCAGGCCTCAGAGCTGGATAACGGGCCTGGATTCAAACCCAGGTGTGGAACCCTGTGCTAGTCACCTGCTCTCTGTATGTCATTTTTGCATGTTAAGTAGGGATGCTATAATAATAATGCGTGCTAAGTCACTTCAGTCATGTCCGACTCTTTGTGACCCTATAGAAAAGATTTGTAGCCTGCCAGGCTCCTCTGTCCATGGGATTCTCCCGGCAAGAATACTGGAGTGGGTTGCCATTCCCTTCTCCAGGGGATCTTCCCAACCCAGGGATCGAACCCGCATCTCTTACGTATCCTGCATTGGCAGGCAGGTTCTTTTACCACTAGCGCCACCTGGAAAGACCAATATGGTAATAATAATAACCCACATTCTTTGAGCACACAGGTGCAATGATCCCTGGGGCTTTGGAAGCTTGTGGCACACAGTAGGAGCTTAACAGATGCTAGTGCCCACCTGTGCCCTACCTGCGTGTTTCAAGGGGCCCCTGAGGACCCTCCCAGAGGGAGGGGCTGCCCACATTCCTAGGCTCACTGGTGGGACCTCTGGCCCAAACCCAGAGGTTTGTTCTCCTGTCTGAACAAACAAGGTGGGGTTGTGCCCGTGGTGATGCAAGGCAGGGAGCTTTAGCTGGGGCTCAACCTCCTAATTAGGGCTGGTTTTGTTATTCAGCCTCAGACTGATCTTCTCAACTTTAATCTGGATTTGCTGAAATCTGACATGTGCTGCAATTTTATCCACACCCTGCTCCAAGAAGCGTCACTGCAGAGGCACTCCTTCCCGGCTCCTCCTCTGGGCTCTGGGGCTCGGAGCTCCCTCGGGGGTCTCTGGGACCCATTTGGGAAGGTCTAGTCTAACCAGTGTTCCTGGAGTGAGGACTGTTATGTCACCAGCTCTCCCTGGAAACTTTTCACTGAGGCTAGTGTGGGGCACAGGACAGGGGCAATGCCTGTCCCCACCCAGCAGGGAAAACATTTGCCAGCAAGCCCTGTGCGTTCCTGAATCCCAGAGTCAGAAATTGCCTTGGGAGGACGGGGGTAAGAGGCTCCTCTGGGCTGAGACCTGCCATTTCTTAGCTGTGTGGCACTGAGCCAGTTGCTTCGCCTCTCTGGGCCTCCTTTGCCTCATCTGAAACACAGGACTAAGAGTTCGGCTCTTGGAGGACAAATGTGTGAGGACCACGTGCAAAAAGCACGGCGTAGGCACTCTGTGAACAGAGCAATTTCCCAGTGATTTGATGTTAAATGATGAAGCTGCTGGCTGCCTTGGAAGGAAAGGAATATTGCAGCCCAGTGCTCAGGGGTCACCCTGCCTTCCCCCAGGGTCTGCAATGGCAGCTGGGGTGTGCGCACGGGCACTCTTCAGGCTCAAGAAGACACCTCCCCAGCGGCTGCCCGAAGCAGGTGTGCTGGGTCTGAAAGGGAGGCAGACCCCAGGGGCTGGCCGTTCTTCCGCTGAGTAGGGAGCCGATCCCCTCCTCCTCCTATAACACCTACCTGCACCCCCACACCCCCAAAGTGTTAGTCCCTCCATCGTGTCCGACTCTCTGTGACCCCACGGATGGTAGCCCACCAGGCTCCTCTGTCCAGGAAATTTCTCCAGGTCAGAATACTGGAGCAAGTAGCCATTCCCTTCTCCAGGGGGTCTTCCCAACCCAGGGATCGAACCCAAGTCTCCTCCACTGCAGGCAGTTTCTTTACCATCTGAGCCACCAGGGAAAGAGACTCCCTGTGAAGGAACGGGTGCCCTGATGATCAGACCTGAAACAGGAAGCCTCAGGTCAAGGCCAGTGCAAAGCAGCTGCTTACCTGGGGCAGGTCCTGTTTTAGAAACAGTGAAAAGTCCTCTCTGGGTTTTGGACACGAACCCAGCTCGGGCACAGACGTTGTTCGCCTGCTTGCAGCAGGAGTCGGAGGCCTGGGGGAGAAAACAAGCACAGTGTACTCAACGCCTTCCTTTTGTGCCTCTCATCATGTCAGGACGACTGCACTTTGGGGTTAAAAAAAAATTTTTTTTTTTAAACCCATTCTCAGAAAATGAGCGGATGTGAGTGGAAAGGGTCATACTGGCTGTGCCCTCACCTTCGCCCCAGCTGCAGGGGGCGACGACTTTCATCAGCAGCCAGGGTCTAGGGACCCAACACAACACCGAGGCCGGCGCCCTGGGCCAGCCTGCAGACCCGGCTTCCCTGATCACCTCCCTCACTCGGGGAGGGGCATCCTGCTCTAGCTGTTTAATTTCTCTGGATTTGAGTTTTTTTCTCATCTGTAAGATGGATCAGATCATTCTTGCTCGACTTGAGGCAGAGAGCTGTTGGGGTGGGGATGGGGGGACGCCTAGTCAATATAAATCACCTGCTGGAAAGTGGGCTTTTTAAAAATGTGTAATGTTACATATAACTAGAATATGAAGAAAATCACTAAAATTTTTACTGAAAGACATAAAAGAAAACATAATAAATTAAAAGATAGATTGAGTTTCTAGATTACCCAAAGCTATAAAGATTTCCACCCAATTTATCTGTAAACTCAATGCAATTGAATTTAAAACCCACTAGGACATTTGTAAGTTGACAAAAGAATCATAAACCTACGTGTAAACATGTAGGAAAACTTAGAATACGTTTAGCGATATGGAATTGGTTAAGATAGCCACAGTAAATTCACCCAAAGCAACACTTTGCACTTTGAAACATTTGCATAGCGAAAAAGTTATTGACGTGGGAAGATGGTCACAAAATAGTATATTGGAAAAAAACTGCAATATGTTTAGTTTGAGCCCAGTGGGTAAACTAAATACGCAAATAGAAAAATAAAGTTTAAAAAATAAATAAATAAAAATAAAAAGTGTGTAAAGCTACCTAGGCAAATTATTTTCATTACTTTTTCTCTATGATTCTCATTCTTTTTGAACACTGAGTCCTACATATCCCCACCCTTATTCCTCACTGTTCAAACAGTCCTTCTATACGTGCAGGATATAGGACTTACAAAGAAATAGTGTAACTTAAGATTGTGATAAGATTTACAAAGCACTGTGTCGTCTTGACTTTTCTGGACTGACCAGAAGATAAAGATTTTGGTCGACTCAGGCAGTATACAGTTGAAAGTGTTCAGTGTGTTCAGAACTCTAAAAATAATTTTGGAAAAAAAAAAAAGAACCCTGAGATCATTCTTATGATGAGTCATAAATATGTTAAATGCCAGTTGGCAGTCAGTCTCCTGTATTCGTTAGATAAAAGATGCAATAAAAGTTGTACCTGCCATGGCTGGGACTATTTACTGAATGAGTGAAACTGTTTGCTGGGGCCAAGATGGCTTGATTTTCTGTGATACTCCTTTGTCAAAAAAAAAAATTTCTGAAGAAATGCAGATGGCATTTTGATTTTGTGTTGACAAAGGTAGAGGAATTCAGTTTTTCCCAGGGTACCAAATGGCCAGACTGCCTGCAGAGAGGGCAAACAGAAAGATCAGACAGGCCAGGCTAATTACTGGACACGGGGAGAGGAGCCCGGATGCCGGAGAGGAAGTAACAACAGGTACCGGGGAAAGGCTTCGAGTAGAGAAGCAAAGCCAGAGAGAGGCCTTGACAGCCTTAAAGCACAGCGTGGCTAACAGGATTACTGCATTTCTGCTGCTCGCCCCTTGACTCAACCATTGTTCTCCAGGTCTGAAAAAAGCCTCCTGTAGACAAAACACTGCTTCAGCTTTATTCTTCGCCCAGACAGAAAAGCGACAGAAAAGGGGGACATTTTTGTATACCGACACTGACTGTATGTCACGTGTGTTGCACCATTAGACTAAGAAAAGAGTCAGCTCCACTGGCAGGTTAAAAAAGAACGAAACAGATTTATTGCATTGCCATAAGAGAAAAAAACTCAGATATTATTAAGCAGAAATGCATGCATATGAGGGACAGTATAATCCCAAAACTGAGGGAGGGAAGAGGAAGAGAGTATGAACAAAACTGCCCCTGGTTTTGTTTTGTTTTGTAATGTATTTACTTCTTTAAATTGGAGGATAATTACTTTACAATATTGTGATGGTTTTTGCCATATATCAGTATGAATCAGCCACAGGCATACATGTGTTGCCCTGGTATTTGATGGCTATTTGAGGAGCAGAATGATAAGGGACTTCTACTCTCCGGTTTGTGGGTTTCTGTGATGCTTGGACGTATCTTATGATGAGTGTGTCTTACTTTCAGAGCCACATTAAAGCAATAATGAACAAAAAACCTGCAAACTAAAATCCATCTGTTGGCAGGAGGACAGAGTTCTGACTTGGGGAATGGTCATTCCTTGATTAACAAAGGAAGTCATGCCTTTAAGCCATAAGCATTTATTGCATGCTTCCTGCATACCAGGACTGGAGGGGAGCCTTCAGGGACAGTGGACTGGGGACATGAAGCATGAAGCAGTAACTAGAGCACCTTCAGCTTCCCCAGTAGGTCGCAGAGAGGGGGCGCTCACCTTCGCTGACCACTCAGTCTAAAATATATGCCTTCCTCCACACCGCGTACAAATTCTCTTTCTTAGGCGCCAACTCTTTGTCTTCCTCAAAGCTGGCCACAGTTTCAATCATTTTCCTTCCAGGTCTACTAGCTCTCGCCTCGAGTTCCCCAGTGGATTCTACATTATATCACGGGCACAGAGAAGTCACACGACTTATGACAGGAAGCTCAGCAGGGCTGGAACATGAAGACTCTGATGACCCCCCAGTTTTAAACCTCAGCGCCTAGCTGTTCTCACTGGTGTGCAAGTGGTCTCTTCAAGCTGGGTGACTTTGGGCAAGTCCCTTCCCCTCTCTGAACCTCAACTTCCTCTTCTGCAAACTGAAAATAAGAGAATCCACTTCCAGGTCCTTGTGAGTATGAAATCAACGAATACACAACTCTGAGAACAGAACACGGGCCACGAAAAGTGCTTCGTCATCTCATCATCATTATTTTCAGGCTCTGATTACCCTAGGAGAAGAGTATCTGGAGCTATACTATCCCAAACAGAAGCTACCGGCCATATATAGCTACTGTCCAGCCATGCTGGGCACACGGCTGATCCACGTGCAGACGGGCTGCAAGTATAAAATACACGTGGAATTTTAAAGATTTAATATGAGGGGAAGAATGTAAAACATTTAATTAGTACTTTTTATATTGATTAGATATTGAAATATCTTGAACATACTGGGTTAAATAGAATATATTATTAAAACTAATTTCACCTGTTCCTTTTTACTTTTAAATGTAGCTACTAGGAAAACAGCAGAGATATCACTCTGCCAACAAAGGTCCATATAGCCAAAGTTATGGTTTTTCCAGTAGTCATGTACGGATGTGAGAATTGGGCCATAAACAAGGCTGAGTGCTAAAGAATTGACGCTTTCTGATTGTGGTGCTGGAGAAGATTCTTGGGCGTCCCTTGGACTGCAAGGAGATCAGACCAACCAATCTTAAAAGAAATCAACCCTGAATATTCATTGGAAGGACTGACGCTGAAGCTGAAGCTCCAAACTTTGGTCACTTGATGCGAAGAGCCGACTCATTGGAAAAAACCCAGATGCTGGGAAAGATTGAAGGCAAAGAGAGAATGAGGGCGGCAGAGGACAAGATGTTTAGATAGCATCACTGACTCAATGGACATGAATTTAAGCAAACTCTGGGAAATAATGGAGGACAGAGGAGCCCGGCGTGCTGCAGCCCACAGGGTTGCAACTCAGTGACTGAGCAACCCAAACAACTAGGAAAACAAATTACTTCTGGGGCTCCTGTTGTATTTCTTTTGGACAGTGCTGGCCTACCAGGCACTTATATTGCTTTGAGCACATTATAATTGATTGGATCCACTGAAGAAGGTGGGCAGGATCTTTGTAGTTGGAAAAATAACTATTATTTATAAGTATCATAAAAGAAAAAGGAAATTTAAACTGAAGCATTCTAAGACCAAAATATTTGGAAATTCTAGCGTAATAATATTACTGCCTTATGTGCACTTCATGTCTTAGGTATTTCAGAGTGCTTTCATATTGAGCTCTCATCTGCTTCTTATAATAACCCTATTGGGCAAATATAATTAATTCCATTTTACAACTGAAACCTGAGAGGTATCTTGACTTCCCCAAAGACAGTTCTACTGATTTCCATGTATTGCGGAATCCTCATGCACCAGGGGCTGTGCTAAGTAAGTACTAGGCCTAGATTACCTTGTTTAATGTTTGCATTAGCATCAGGGAGTGGACATAAAACCCCACTTTGCGTGTGTTTGAACTAAGTTACTTCAATTGTATCTGACTCTTTTCAACCCTATGGGCTGTAGCCCACCAGGCTCCACTGTCCAAGGAATTCTCCAGGTAAGAATACTGGAGAGGGTTGCCATGCCCTCCTCCAGGGGATCTTCCTGATCCAGGGATCGAACCCATGTCTCTTACATCTCCTGCATTGGCAAGTGGGTTCTTTACCATTAATGCCACATGGGAGGGCATAGCCCCATTATCCCACTTTACAGATCAATAAACTGAGTCCTGAAAGGCTAATGGACTTTCCCAAAGCCACACACACATAGAAAATGGCAGAGTCAAGATTTGACCCCAAGCCCATCTCTCATCCATTAACCACACTGTTCTGCCTAAGCGACTACAAAGTGATGGGAACTGGAAAAGCACTGAAAGTGAAAGTCGCTCATTCATGCCCGACTCTTTGTGACCCCATGGGCTACACAGTCCATGGAATTCTCCAGGCCAGAATACTGGAGTGGGTAGCCTATCCCTTCTCCAGAGGATCTTCCCAACCCAGGGATCTAACCCGGGTCTCCTGCATTGCAGGCGGATTCTTTACCAGCTGAGCCAAAGGGCAGCCCAAGAATACTGGAGTGGGTAGCCTACCCCTTCTCCAGCAGATCTTCCCAACCTAGGGATGGAACTGGGGTCTCCTTCATTGCAGGTGGATTCTTTACCAACTGAGCTATCAGGGAAGCCCTGGAGAAGCACTACTGTTAAAGAAACCAGTTTTCTGATATGGAAAGATAGAAGTTTATTTTCCCTGTAACAATCTAAAAAGTAAGTGAATAATACAATCACTGTTATAGATGAGAAAACCATCCCAGAAAGTTATGTGATAGGTTGTTGTTTAGTTGCTAAGTTGTGTCTGACCCCATGGACTGCAGCATGCCAGGCTTCCCTGTCCTTCACTGTCTCTTGGAGTTTGCTCAGATTCATGTCCACTGAGTCAGTGATGCTATCTGCTAAGTCACTTCAGTCGTGTCAGACTCTGCGACCCCATAGACGGCAGCCCACCAGGCTCCCCCGTCCCTGGGATTCTCCAGGCAAGAACACTGGAGTGGGTTGCCATTTCCTTCTCCAGTGATGCTATCTAACCATCTCATATTCTGTAGTCCCCTTCTCCTTTTGTCTTCAATCTTTCCCAGCATCAGTCTTTCCTAATGAGTCGGCTCTTTGTATCAGGTGGCCAAAGTATTAGAGCTTCAGCTTCAGCAAAAGTCCTTCCAATGAATATTTAGGGTTGATTTCCTTTAGAATTGACTGGTTCGACCTCCTTGCTATCCAAGGGACTCTCAAGAGTCTTTTCCAACACCACAATTGGAAAGCATCAATTCTTTGGCACTCAGCCTTCCTTATGGTCCAACTCTCACATCCGTACACAACTACTGGAAAAATCACAGCTTTGACTCTATGGACCTTTGTCGACAAAGTGAAGTCTCTGCTTTTAATACACTGTCTAGGTTTATCATATTAGCTTACCTTCCAAGGAGCAAGCATCTTTTAATTTCATGTCTGTGATAGAAGCGACTACAGTAAGAGTTTTCCGGGCCAGAGGTTTTTCCACAGCTCCATACTGACCTCCGTGTTGCCCACAGCTTTCTCTGGGTTCAGAAAATTCCCTATGAGAGCCTTGCACAGCCTCATGTAGCCACTGCATAGTCAACAAATGCTAAATAATTTACCAATTGGGTTAAAGGCTATTTTGCAAAGCTCCCCACATCCCTTCTTTTATTTTTAGTAAACCATTCACTCAATATATATCTAAGAAGCATAAGAAGTGTTCTTACATTGTACTGGTTTGGTGCAGGGGTTTCAAATTTGAGCACTTTCTCATAGCTTGGCAACTGGAACATGCTGGAACAGGAATTGCTGAAGTCTTTCTTTGAAACAAGACGAGATGGGATAGTGTATGCATTAGCTGCCGGGAATTTAGAAACGATGGTGTCCAGTCGGGCACACTGCAAGGAGAAAGTCAAAGGAATCCACATTATCATGTATCTTATGACTTCCAAGGCCAGGTATCAGGAAGATGGTGCTCAGCACCAGGTCTAAAAATATTTCATATAAGGTGAAACCCTGGCAGGTAACGCAGATAAAATGACCTCAGGCTTTGAGGATTTGTCTTGGGAAATGCAAGTTCAGACATGTGTTAACTTCTGTAAACTAACTCAAATTATTCATCTTATGTTTGGGACTTGGCAAAAGTAATTTTGCCATAAAAGCATTTCCACCCAATCCCGTTTCAGGCCACTTACACTTGACTCATCAGCTGATGGGTGATTTATATGATGGGAAGCTTTCTGCTTTCTTCTTCCAACCTTGGTTTTTCCTTTGAGTGAAACTCTCACTTCTTGTTTCTAAGGTTAAATAATCTGAATTTCCTAAATAAGAAGCTTGCTTCTCGCACCTTAAAGGTCCCAGGGCTTGCCTCCTCCCTATGCCTCCCATCCCCCACCAACCCACTGATTTCATAAAACCTTACAATTTTTTTTTTTCCTGCTCTTTCAACAGAAACCAATCCTACTCCTTCCAGGAAGCCATGATTAACTATTTTCAGTTAAAAAAACAAACAGAATCAATGTTTGCCAAATGAAAAGGGACAAAAGCCATAAAAACTAGAAGATAACATCACCTTACCCTGGGATAGTATGGTAAGTATTGAAGTCTGATTTAAAAAAACACAACTTTTTTTTTTCATTATTTTATGGTTAAAAGCTTGAGAAAATTGCCCTTGGTTTCCTTCACTTGACGGGTCAATAACCACACAAGCACAGAAAGCGGAGGAGGCCGTGGGAAGGCCTGAGCAGCCCACCAGACTCCTCTCTGTACATCCGGCCATGCTTCTCACCATCTGGGTCATTGGCCACCACCTGCCACCAGAAGCAGGGGCGCTCTGTCCAGAGTCTAGCCTGGGCTCGAGTCCCAGCTCTGCCTCCTCCTAATTGCAAGGATCCATCTATGTTCCCAGAAGTAAGGTCACCCCAGCCTTGGACTCACTTTACCTGTGCATTTGGGGCAACAGTTAACTGAGTACCTTGCAGGGGATGTTCCATCGAATCCATATGACAAGCCTGGATCAAGGAAATTATGATTATCCCTGCTTTACAGATGAGGACCCCAATCTTCCTCAGCTAGCGAAGTGGTGGAACCAACATTCTCACCTCCATGAGACGATACGGATCAGACACCCATTCCGAGGAAGAATGGGCTGAGAGGAGTCACAGCTGCGTGTTCTCAGCTACAAGATGCTGCTGCTGCTGCTGCTAAGTCGCTTCAGTCGTGTCCGACTCTGTGCGACCCCATAGATGGCAGCCCACCAGGCTCCCCCATCCCTGGGATTCTCCAGGCAAGAACACTGGAGTGGGTTGCCGTTTCCTTCTCCAGTGCATGAAAGTGAAAAGTGAAAGTGAAGTTGCTCAGTCGTGTCTGACTCTTCATGACCCCATGGATTGCAGCCTACCAGGCTCCTCCATCCATGGGAGTTTCCAGGCAAGAGTAATGGAGCGGGGTGCCATTGCCTTCCCCGCAGCTACAAAATGAGTAGCTGCTAAATGCCTGTGGGAAGTTTTAGTTCAAGAAGGATCACTATCTGAAACCGCCTGTGCTCATCGGTACAGACACACCTGTGCTCTCCTTCTAACTTCCAGGGAAGATGGGTGGCAAGGTCAGACCATCCTCAGGGCTGCTGCGTGTAGTGTGTCTCTCCTGAGTCACCCAGAAGGCTGGGCAGAGCGTTTTGCTAAAGCGCTGTTTCCCTGAAGTTAAAGCAAAACGTTATAGACAAAGTTTGAATGGAAGAGCCTGCCACTGTTGCCCCCATCTGGTTGTTGCTGTTTACACCCCTTTATTGAGCCTACATCTTCATGAGCTTTTTGGCAGCTTATATACTGAACACTTCGGTTTCATGGTCAAGAGAGGATCAGAGGCCATGGACATGGACAACAGATTTGTCTGTTTTCTTTTGTCTTTTTCCATGACTGTATCTATTGCCTCATCTTGATTTACAAGCAAAACCTAGCAGACCTACAAAAATAAGTGTTTTTGTTTTGTGGTTTATCTAGGAATAATACAGAAAATATTGATGCTGTTTTTGGTGAAGAAAATCAATTTTGTATAGTTTTATTTCAACTTAAATAAAATGTGAGTTTTGTTTAAAGTTCAGGTACATTTTTTTGGTGGGGACAAAACAGATTCTTGGGGTAAATTATCTTTTCAAAAATATTTATCACCTTCACAGTTGAAGATAAATTTGCTTGGTTATTTTTTTTTGGTAGGTGGTTTACTACTAGGGAAATTTAAAAATCCATTTTAATTGTGAAATTATTAAATGCAAGATTTATCTAACTTTTAAAATATTATATGTTGTAGGACCCCTGAAAAAAAAAATAAACAAAGCACTATTTTCCAAAGTGTGTTCCTTGGCCTTCTAGTTCTATGAGATAAGGTTGTGTTGGTGGCCTCTAACTGTGTTGAAACAGACATTCCCAAACTTCTTCCATCATAGGATCTTTTTGGCTTAGAATACCTACTAACATTCTCTTTAGGAAAAACTGCTCCAAAAAATTCCCATCTGAGGCAAAGTTTCATCAAGCATCACAACAGAATTAGCCTGAGTCTAGCTGAAATGACACTCACTCATCAGCCTACGCCTTGGCTTTGTTTTAATTGCCAGGCCTCCGGTCTCCAACCTGGCCACATGCTGGCATTCGTGAACCTCTCTCCAGCACATAATAGCTCTTCCAGAGACACTGAAGCCACCGCACATATACAGAAAAGCCATGGAAATACACCCCACCACACACACACACACACACACACACACACCTGCCTCATTTGACTTCCTACCCAGTCCTGTGAATAATTCTGGAACAAAGCTATAGAGTATAGTCATGAAGCTCTTCAGATTATCTGAATTTAGAGAGATGAAAGGTCCTCTCAAAAGGCTGGGTGCAGTTGCTCCAGTAGTCATCCAGAAGTTTCTAAAATGTATTGACCCACAGCATTTTTGGGTCAGCGCCACCGGGAGTCACGCTTCTGATGGCCACACCAGCATCAGTAAGGCAGATCTTTCTCTGATGTGGTGGTTTTTAGTCACTAAGTCGTGTCTGACCTTTTGTGACCTCATGGACTGGAGCCTGCCGGACTCCTCCGTCCGTGGGATTTCCCAGGCAAGAATACTGGAGTGGGTCGCCATTTTCTCCTTCAGGGGATCTTCCTGATCCAGCGATCAAACCTGTATCACTTGCACTGCAGGTGGATTCTTTACCGTTGAGCCACCAGGGAAGCCCTCTCTGATGGGGACTGCTTTTAATCCCTGTAGGGTCTAGGATCTGGGAACAAGAGCCTCTAAATGTGAAAGGCAGCAAAAGGAGGGGTGGAGGAATGAAATTGGCGGCCAGTTCTGGAAGGAACTAGGCGAAATGTGGGAAGCTCCTGATAGATCTCCACTTAAGGCCCCTGCCCGAGGACACAGGAACTCATGTGTTTAGAAACATAAATATAAACCCGTATATCCATCACAGCAGGAAGAAGAAGCCTGAACAACTCAGCGTCTTTGGGGTTTGGTCTGAATTTTGTAAAGACCTGATTAGATCCTGTCACACACAGATCTGCCCTTGGGCTCCTTCTCCTCCAGATGGCCCAGCCTGGTCATTTGGAAAGTTACTGCACGTACAGCCTAGCAGGGAATTGATGGTGTGCTCTGATTCAGCACCTGCTCTGGCACCAGGGAGGAGCGGGCAGTGCCACTACTCGGCAAAGCTCTCAGAGAAAAAACCTAGGTGTTGCAGGAAGTATTGTTTGTGACTCAGGTGGCAACAATCATAACACTGAACATGTTTATAAGGCTCCGCAGTTTCAAAGACTATTTCACTCATTGCAACGTCAATTTGCCCGGGGCCTCTGGGGAGTCTTCACTCTGTGAGGCAACTGGGACACAGAGGGTGACGTGCTTGAGGTCACATCGAGGTTGAACCCACAGCTGAGTCAGGATCAGGTCTTAAGTCTTGTCTCTAGTGCCAGGCCGTTGTGAGATGGCACTACTTTGGCCCATTGCTTTGTAGTGTCTTTACTCACAGGGCTGGAGGTAGATGGGGGCTGTCGTGAACTGGCTCGGGGCTTGCGCAGCCTGAACATCTTAGCTAGTGAGGAGTTAACTCCCAAGTCAGTTTGCTCCTTGAGTATTCAGCTCAGTCAGGCTCGAATTCCAATGAGTGGCTGCATTCAGTGTGACTTAAATGGCCTCTTTGTGTGTGTGTGTGTGTGTGTGTGTGTTTTAAATCAATTCCAGTGTCAGGTATCATAATACATTTTTGCAAGAAATTATTCTAACTTTTAAAGGGACAGATGGCATAGGCATCTTATTGATGCTGGAGTTTGGATTTGCTTTCTTTTTCACTTTCCTACCTCAGCGAGTCTTACCCTACTTTGACTGCCCTTGTTGTATCTATTTTATCTTGCCAACAGATAGATGTTCAAATAAAGACTATCCTTGCCCAGGTCTGGTCAGAGACACTGGCACTTCATTTAGCTACTTGAGGTTTGGAACCATCCTCAAAGATAAAGACCCACATCTTACAAAGAAGAGAAATGGAGAGGAGAGGAATATTGCCAAATTCCCGGCCTGCTGTCTGCTTTCTTTCAGGTCCCGTCAGATTTCTCAGTAACGTGAATAACCCAGTTAGACTAAGAGGTGTAAAAAGTCCTGCTGGGGCAAGATGCATCATAAGAATTTTGTCTTGGTTTGGGAGTCCACTCCATGCTGACAAAATTGGTGATCAGGTTCTGAATATGCTTCTAGCTTCTCTTCCCACTCAGGGAGTGGGTAGCAGTGGGGGAAAAAAATTACTTAAAGATCTAGGCTCCAGTTTACCTGCATGAAACCTGGGCAGACCATTACTCTCCTAATTAGAACCACAGGTCTTTGGAGAGAAGGGCCCGGATGTCCAATATATGATTAAGCCATGAAGGAAGCAAAGTACTGAGCGATTAGTGCCCTTATTCAGAGAAGGTTCTCACCATAGAAGGGAAAGTGCATGTCCCTTTCTTGGACAACGACACGCTGTCGAACACAGGGGACTGATGAATGACGTTGTAGAACCCCGGGCCTGGGATATCATCCTGAAAGGGAAGAGAGCATGGTGTCATCGCAAGACTTTCCATCCACGGTGCTTTTCTGCGAGTTTTACATCCATTTAACCCTAAGCTTCATTGGAATCCTCTGGGACAGGCGGAGATGTTGCCTCCCGGATGACAGCCCAGCTCCACCAATTCTTGACCTGCCCAGTCACCATCTAAGTTCACAAGTGCCGGGGCTGGGACTCCAGCTCAGGTCTGGGGCCACCCCCCACCCCCACCAACCACAGCCCTTGTTCTTTCCACTACTCTGTACTGCATTCTAGGACGATGCTATGGTTTCTGCGTGCCAACAGACGCACGAGCAGAAAAACGGATCCCGAGTGCATCAGCGGCTGTGCAGGTGAGCGTGGGTTGATGGGTCCGCCAAATCCAGGGCGAGGGAAGGGTGACCGATTTCACGTTCACCACACCCCACCTGACTCAGCTTCCTCCCCAGCCTATCAAAGGAGAAACCAGGGAGTGTTTCTGTTTATAAAGCAAAGTGAAACAAAAACCACCTTCATCCCAAACAAGACCATCTCTAACTCTCAGACAAAAAGAGGTGGGCTCATGGGGCTCAAGTGCTCAGTGATGTGGGTGTGTTACACCGAAACAAAAGCTTGATTTCTAAGCTCATTTCTGCTGCTGCAGTTAATTGGGTTTGCATCTCATTTTCCGTGCTGGTTACCAGGGGGAGGTAAATGTTGACAGAAGTTGGCCAAACAAGTGACGTGAAATGACAAGGATGCTCCTCTGTCTCGAGGGTTTACTGGGTGCCTCCTTGGTGCCAAGAGCTTTTCAAAGGTTGTCCCATTTAATCTCCAATGAGAAAGGGATGCCCCCATTTTATAGATGGAGACACTGAGGCCCACGGAGATGAACTTGCCCCAGGGTCCCACTGCTGTCAGTGGCGGCGCCTGAGTTCAGTGTTACGTGACGGTGTACAGCCTTTTGCAGTAGAAATATTATCGGGTCCATTATAACGAAAGTGAGGCCCAGAGATGTTGGGGCCACAGCTAATAGATGGGGAAGCATAAATTTAAACCTGAGCAGTCTGATTCTCCTCGCTACTTCCAAGGTCTGCCACCCGGGCTCCTCTTGTCCCCAGCCATCCCTACTGCCTTTCACAGAGCAGAAAGAGAGCTCAAGTCCCCATGGGGCCCTCCCCGGACTCTCCAGTCTGGATCCAGCCGTGTGTGATGATGGGTTAATATAAGGATGTGGTCATCGGGGCTGTCAACAGATTCTTCTGGGACTTCGCTGGTAGTCCAGTGGTTAAGAATCCACATTCCAGTGCAGAGCATGTGGGTTCAATCCCTGGTTGGGGAACTAAGATTCCACGTGCCTTGGAGCAACTAGGTCCTCCCACCACAACTACTGAGCCAGCGCTGCGCTGCAGAAGCCTGTGCACCACAGTGAGAGAAGGCCGCATGCTGCAACAAGCATGCAGAGTGTTCAAAAAAGAAGAACAACAAAAACCAAAACCACACACACAGAGCAGGTTCTCCTGTGCTGTTTTAAATGCAGTGAAGCCTTTGAGTCTTGCTCTGTTGAGGTGGGGGCATGGAGGCTGACTCCTACCTTGCAGGTGAAGGTGATCCCTAGTGGACAGAGTGGGGGCTGACTGCCGGGGTGGGGGGTGAGGCAGGCTGCAGGGAGATGTAGCCCAACCAGAACCCTGGCCTGTGGGTACGATGTGAGGGGCTACAGGAAGAGGAACAAGAAAGAGGCTTTTTTCTAGGGGGCTGTTTGCAGGACGGACGTGTTTATTGATGGTCACTGAGTGCCGGGCACTGTTCTAAACTCACACATTTAATCCCCATGTTAAAGATGAGAAGACAGAACCCAAAGGGATGAGGTTCAAGGTCATGAAGCTAGTAATGGTCAGAGCCCGAATCTGAATCCAGGAGAGTCTGCTCTTGACCATTAAGACAAACTAACTCTCAGACGAGTGTGGGATAACATGTGCATGACAGAAGGAAAAACAGTCCCACTGAGTTTGGAGTCAGGAATTCTAGCATCGGTGCGGCTACTAGCTAAGTGATCTTGAACTCTCTAGACTTCAGTTTCCTCACATGTAAATTGAAGATGCTGCACTAAATGCCTTTGGGTACCTTGTAGCTTCCGGAGTCCCTCCAGGGAGGGAAAGCTGAAGCAGGAAATGTGATTTTTCTAGGTTTAAAGAAGAAAGAGTCTTGTACCTCTCCAGACCCCAGTCTCCTGCCACACTCCCAACACCAGCATCAGCCCACAAGAATTTTCTGCCCACCTCTGTGAGTCTGAGGGGTTAGGATTGCCAGCCAAAGAGCAAGCCTGCAAGGCTGCTCCATCCCACCCTGCCTGGTCAAATGTCTATTTCAGATAAACAATAAAACACTGTTTTAGTATAACTAGGGCCCAATCAATATTTGGGATACACTTATACAAAACAGTTTGTTATTTATCTGAAATTCTAAATTTGTTAGGAATCCTGTATTTTTACTTGCTAAATCTGACAACCCTACTGGGCCTTAATCATATTTTAATTGCACCACATTGCAAAACTGGTTTGCGTCTAGGACAAACAGGACGAGAACTGTTGTCTCTTACCCTGCAGGGAGAGCGTGCTGTCTGTCTGCACTTAGTGAATATCCTAGAAGGGGCCTCCAGGCAGCAAGTTCGCTGGTGGCGGCTCATACGGGTGACTTAAATATTCAGAAACGTTGCTAGTGGTAGCTTGAAACTGACCAGGGTGGGGGTGTTTACACCACAGACTTTGGCAAATGCTATACATCAGGACTTTTCTTTGTGGAGGGGAGAGGTGGTTTACCAACACACCACCACCGGCGCTCTACACCGAGTAGGTTTCCAAGCTGCCCAGAGGGAAAGGTCCAGCTGCAAAGAATTTAAGTGTTCTCCAACAAATGTTAGAGGTGGCAGACCGCTCCCCGGGAGGGAAATGCCAGTCCAGTCTTTCACTTCTGGGATAACAGTTTATACGACTAACATCACAGGATGTGGATGAGTTCTGACCTCTCAGCATCTCCCAAGGAGCAAGAACCCAAGTCAAAGCTGGTGTAAACTCAGCCAGCCCTTGGCTTCTTGGCCAAGATGAAAACCAAGAAGGTGAAAATCCAATAAACCAATCCAATAAAATGGGTATATGGAGGGAGAAGGGAAGAGAACTATTCATTTGAGCTTTACTGACTGCTTTTTGAGTGTTTGTTACAAGAGAAGATCTGGGCAAGGACTACACCTGTTTTCCCCTGGGTCTGCATCACAGTGTGAGGATTGAATGAGTTGATGGACATCCCATCAGCTTCATCATTACTAGTCCACAACAGCCTCAGTGAAACTAAGGCCTTCCCTCTGGGGTTCAAAGACCTTCAGAGTAAGGATGGAGTGAGAAATGGCTGGCCAATGTCCTCCCATCCCCCACCCAAGACACACGGGCCACATTGGGTGGAAATGTACTTTAAGCACCCTTTTGAAGGAGGGGCTTCCCAGGTGACAAAGTGGTAAAGAATCCGCCTGCCAATGCAGGAGACAGAAGAGGGTTCAATCCCTGGGTCAGGAAGAGCCCCTGGAGCAGGAAATGGCAAAGCACTCCAATATTCTTGCCTGGAAAATTCCAGGGACAGAGGAGCCTGGTGGTCTACAGTCCATGGGGTTGCAAAGAGTCAGACACGACTGAGGGGCTGAGCATGCACACACACACAAAGTCCCGTGGGCAGCCTTAGCACTTGCCAAGGGCCGGACACAGATCAACGTTCATTTGACTTTGGGACAGATTTAAGGAGGTGACGAGGAGAAGGGGAAGAGAGGGAGCTGGGCATTGACCTCCTCACCGTGGAGGGTATGGGGGGTATGGGAGAGGCTAGTGACCACAAGCTGGAGCCAGTTACATTTGCACACAACCTGGGTTCTTTAGTCTTGATTTCATAGGCTTTGTCCAACCAAGACTTTCAGGTTTGCCAAGCCATTTCCAGATTGGAAAGTGTGGTCTCTGCTGGATCATTGGCCGAAGCTCCCACCAGAGCTGCCTTTTGAGCCTTCAGGGATGTCTACCCTGTTTTGGTCAGCTTAGGGGTGGCTAGCTTGTGTTCTCAGGAGCACACTAGACGAGCAGAAACTAGGCTTCTGCTGAAGGGCTGGAGGTATACAACAGGAGGACGACACACTGCAGGGGGAGACAGAGCCCCGGCCGGTGGTAACCCACCAGCAAAACTGCACAGAAATGTGGGGCTCCAGAGGGAGCAAGCTCCTTTTACAAATGCCTCTGGTCTCAGGGTCTCGGGACAAAGCATCCGTCTACCTATTGACTTCATCGAAGGCTAGAATACAGGCTCATGTGACCACAGGGGCAAGGCGAGCACAGGCCAGCAGACAGGAGAGCCAGCATCTGCCCCCAGGGCACGTCCCCTCACTGGGCCTCAGTCTCCTCATCTGTGAACCTGCGAAGAGGCAAGTGTGGGTGTCAAGACCTAGGGTTTGCATCTAGGGTTAGGCCTCCATGAGGAGTCCAGGGAAAGGAGGCCTGAGTTGGCAGCGGCTTCAAGCAGCAATTCCCCACCCAGAGAAAGCCATAATTTGAGAAGATACATGCAGCCCAATGTTCACTGCAGCACTCCTTACAATAGCCAGGACACGGAAGCCACCCAAGTGTCACTGACAGAGGAAGGGATAAAGAAGGTGTGGGGTACCTATATACAATGGAATACTACTCAGTCATATAAAGGAACAAATTGGGTCATTTGCGGAGACATGCATGGACCTAGAGACTGTCATACAAACTCAAGTAAGGCAGCAACAGAAAAACAAGTATTATGGATTAACATATATATGTGGAATCTGAAAAAATTAGTATAGAGCATCTTATTTACAAAGCAGAAATAGAGACACAGACACAGAAAACAAAAGTATGGATTCCAAGGGGAAAGCACAGGGGATGAACGAATTGGGAGACTGGGATTGACGTATATACACTACTGATACTGTGTCCAGAATAGATAACTGATGAAAACCCGCTGCACAGCACAGGGAACTCTGCTCAGTGCGCCGCGGTGACCTCAATGCGAAGGAAATCCAAGAAAGGGAGGATATATGTATACACACAGCTGATTCACTTTGCTGTACAGCAGAAACACAACGCTGTAAAGCAACTATACTCCAATAAAAATTAATGTAAAAAAATCATTAAAAAAAGAAAAGCAGCAGCGACTCTTTTTTACCTGCTCCACCAAAGGGCATCAGCACGGGATGCTGTCACAGATGGGCCCCCTCTGCTGTGCCCAGAGATTCAGGGGTCACTGAAGCCCTTCTGGTTCAAATTGTCTACAGTTCTGAGATGTGCCCCTTATAAGACACCCTTCTTCTTTTCTGCTTTCTTCCCCTTCCTTCCCACCACCTCCCAACTCCATACACGAATGTCTGCCATCAAAGTTCTTTGCCCATCACTGGCCTGGCTGGGTTGGAAACACAGACAAGAGAAGCCAAACCTGCGTTTTCAAAGCATCAGATTACATGGGCCTCAGCTCTGAGCACCCCTGGCCCTCTCTTGCAGAGCCCTCCTCTCTGTTAGGGCTTCTCGGGTAGTACAGTGCTAAAAAAGCCTGCCTGCCAACGCAGGAGACCCAAGACACATGGTTTTGATCCCTGGGTCAGGAAAATCCCCTGGAGAAGGAAATGGCAACCCACATCAGTGTTCTTGCCTGGAGAGTTCCATGGACAGAGGGGCCTGGTGGGCTACAGTCCGTGGGGTGGCGAAGAGTCGGACGTGACTGAGCAACTGAGCATGTGTGCCTCCTTACTGAATCTAGTGTCAGCTCATTAGCAGTCCCTGGAAATCCCAAGTGGAATGTGGGCAAAAACTCAATTCAGCAAGCACACACTCAAGCCTGCTGAGGGCCAGGGCTGGGCTAAGGAGCCAGGATACAGGCACGACTGATTGGCAGCCTGTATGTACGTTCTAGGAACAGAACAGAGGTGACGTGGCGAAACAATGTAAGGTGGATGGCATGAGTTACCCTGACTCGATGAGAAGGCCTGGACTTGAGATGGGGCCACTCATTCAACTGACTTTTGAGGGGCTCTGGGGCCTGGAAAGGACACTGATAACATGTGCACATCCATTACCGCCCCACCAAACTGAAGGTGGTGGGGGGCGTTCAGGGGAGGGGGTGCGTTCTCCATTCCTCCCGCTCCCCCTCCCATGACCCACCTCCCCTTCCCCCAAAGATGCCGGGAAACAGTCTGGGAGCTAGGACCTGCCTCCTGGGTGGTCCTCAGTCCACCTGACCCTGGCTATGCAAGTTACTTAACCCTCTTTATGTCTCGGGGTTCATTATCTGAAAAGTGGGGATAATGGTAGGACTTAGCTCATGGTGATTACGGGGATTAAATGAGGTCAGAAATGCCACATCTTCAAGGGGAGCCTGGTGTGCTATCTGTGTCGGCCAAGGGTTTGCTATTCCCACCCATGTGCCCTGCAGACCCCTGAGGAAGGGGTGCTGGTGACTGATGTAGAGGAGAGGCTTCCAGAGCAGGAAGGTCAGGCAGAGCCCACTGCGGCTTCAAGCATGCAACGGAGGGCACGTGTAGGGGGGCTTATCCCCCTGAACAAGGTGGTCTCTGCAAACTGAACTTCCTTTCATTGAAAAATCTCTGACATGTGAAATATCCCTGGTCTGGTGCCTGATCCAGGTAATAAGCGAACAGTGCTCACTTTTCACAATTTCATCACAATTAAACACAGTTCTGCTTACCACGAGGAGGGTGGATTTGCTGTCAGGCTCTGTCTGAAATTAACATATATTTTAAAATCGTGGCTACTGGTAGGACACGCACACCCTACCCGAAGAGGGGTGTCTGTATAATACCAGTACCCATTCATCTGTGCCAATCAAGTTTAGGATTATGGAATAGGAATCCCTGGCAAGGGCCTACCTAGATGAATATAACATCCTTATTTTTGAGATGAGGAAATGGAGATGCAAAGACTTTCAGTGGGTGTCCTTAGTGTTAGCCAGCTTGGGAAATAGTGACCACAGTCCACGGTGACAGGGGGACAGAATTGGGGAGGCAGGGGAGGAAAGTGTCCTTCGGGTTGCTAGGCTAGGCTTGGTCCTAGATTAGGCATGTCTCTTCATGCGTGCAGAGTCTGTAAATAATTGTAAAATGTTTGGGGAAGCAGACTTCACTCCTAGCAGCCGAAACTGCCAGTCCAGACACCGAGCTCAGGAAGGATTCCTTGTACCCAGCAGTCAGATTCTTACGGGGAATTCGAGTTGGGCTGTGGCACTCTGAGGTCTCTCTGCAGAAGTCTGATTAAGGTAAGTGCACGTTTCAGAGGCCACTCATTGTCTGCGTTAAAGTTGTACTAAATGGGTCACAGGCCTGATGTGAGGACACAACCAAGTTATGAGATCAAGCCCAGGGTGTGTACAATTAATGCTATAAGAAGGGTGGTGAGACACTGGAGTTTTAAAATCTGCTTTTAATTTGTATTGCCTCACTAAATTATTGGGCGATGTTAAACAGGATTCTTAGCTTCTCAATGCTCAAGTTTCTTCAGGAAGAATGAGAATTGTGAGTGTGGATTAAGGTATTTTTTTTTCCTGTTTTTACAGCTTAAAGAACCTAAAAAATTATAATAACCTGAATTGTATATTTCAGATGAGGAAACTGAAGCCCACAAAAAGTCAAGGGAGTAGTCTAAAGCCACGTAGCTAATAACAGAATTCCGGGGACCTGGTTTATGGATCCCATGCCCTTTTCATAAAGTTCCATACTTATTTACAAAATGCTTTCAAATGCTTAGATGAACGTTTTCACGTTGTCGAACCAGCACGACCTCGTTTAAAAAGTATGAATCAAATTTCTGAGCTATTTCTCTCTATATCAGATGCTGCCTATAGCTTTGGCTGGCTGGCACCTTGATTCCTTCAGGAGAACAATTTCTACAAAGTAGAAAGTAGAAATTTCTACTTTCTCAATAGTAGTTGAAAATGCAGACTTTAAAAACCAGATCATCCACATCCCTGGATTTGAGTCTTCGGACCGTGATCAGGCGGGGCCTACACACGTGACACTCTCCCGTTTTGAGCTTGGTCTGTCTGGGGGAGGCCTTTTCAGTGAGCGCTGGCTCCCTGTCACAGATGGACTTGATGACTCTGCAGGCCACGGAGGGACGTGTGGTGTCATGTGTGGACAGAGCGTGAGGTTTTAGAGTGAGTTGAGCCTGGGTTTGAGGTCTAATTCTTTCAACATTGATTCAGCAAATATTCATGTGAGGGCTCTTATGTGCCAAATCCTGCACTGTGAGACCTTGGGTGGATCATTTAACTTCCCTAAGCCCCGGTTTTTTCTTCTGTTAAAAGTATAAACCCTTCCTTTTAGCACTGTTCTCAGGATTAGAAATACGGTCTAAAACTGATTTCATACAAAGGAGGGATCGGTAAATGGTGGCTGCTATTTTTTTTTTAATAAAAAAATTTTTTTTAATTGAAGGATAATTGCTTTACAGAATTGTGTTGTTTTCTGCCAAACGTCAACATGAATCACCCAAGGGTATACCTATGTCCCCTACCTCTTGGAGGTCGGGCTGCAGATACTGGAGAGATGGACAGTATATGCTCAGTAAATGGACAAACGGAAAACCAGACCAAAAGGGAGAGGCAAAGGGACAGTTAAAACATAAGAGAGAAGGGAGAAAACTCTTGAGTAAATAAATAGCTTATTTATCACCTTTGGAGAAAACCTACAAGTAATTAAAAATATGTGTGTGTGTATGTATGTACACACGCTATATTATTTGCTCTCTTGGAATCCTAAAATAGCAGAAGTAGAAGGAACTTAAACATTCTCTAGCTGAGCGCTCTTGCTTAAGAAGGAGGAAACAGGCCAAAGGGCATGCGGCTTGCGAAGGACTCATCCGAGTTCAGGACCCAGACCTCCCTGTTCCCTCTCGCCACCGTGGCCGCGGGGGTAGGATGAAAAACATTTTTAGAATGCAGCGAAAGGTAACTGACATGACGACTCCTCCAAAAGAATGCTATTCTGAAGGTCCTAGTTAGAATAAAGGAATGATTTTTAAAGGCTCTGGCGTCTGTGGGTTGCTTCCGCCCCCTGCTGGTGAGAGGAGAGTACGTCAGACCTGGGCCTTCAGCGAGTGAAATTTCAAGTTACCAGGGGACCACCTCCCCCAGGAGCCAAGCAGAATCTTCCAGATCAGAGAGGAAAAGAGACACAGATATTTGGGAAAGAAGGTGAGACTGGGGGAAATGCATAAACATTATATACACGCTGTTGAAGCGTAAGAAAAAGAGTGGATGTGTCACCACAAAGGTAATTGTACATTTATTGTGTGTGTGTGTGTGTTAGTTGCGCAGTTGTGTCCACCTCTTTGCGATCCCATGGTCTGTCCATGGGGTTCTTTGGGCAAGAATACTGGAGTGGGTAGCTATTCCCTCCTCCAGGGGATCTTCCCCGCCCTGGGATCGAACCTAGGGTTCCTGAATTGCAGGCAGACTTTTTGCCGCCTGAGATACACAGCTCGTTTATTATTTGAAGAAAGTCTTGTTAGTTCCTGTCAAGTTTTGAATAAGGCTGGGGAGAGAGAGAGGAAAGGGTTTTTTACTTTTTACTTCATATACCAGAGATTTTTGTATTTTTCATTTTCATAATAATTAAAAAAATACATTTTTTGTTAAAATTTTTTTGGTTTCAGTATGGCCCAAGAAACCAAAAAAATTTAAGAAGAAATGTATATTTTAAATTATTATGAAAATGAAAAATACAAAATCTCTGGCATATGAAGTAAACTCATGTTGTTTCCCGGGGACTTCATACCCTTTCAGCTCATTCTTACAATCCGGTCGGAGCGCACCGGCGTAGAGGGCGCTGGGCTCCTTGGGTGACACTGCCCTCTACTGGTCATGGCGACGGACTCACTAAAATCCGGACTAAAAGTAAGACAAGTTCATTACCTGTTTGTGGTAAAATCTTTTGGCTTGACTATTAAATCCCTTTTTTTCTGATTCTGGAATTATCAAAGGCTGATATTTATAAGGGATGGAGGATTGTGTTGGATACGCAGCAGTAAAACCTAAACAATAAAAACAGAATAAAAATGAGATCAAAACAAAAAATGACTGACATGTGCACAAAACACAGAGCTATATGCTAACATTTTATTTTAAGTGGAATAAAAGCGAAACCTGCCTTTGGACAAGAGATAAACGTGAAACTGGATTTTTTTAAAGACCCTCTTGGTAAGTTTTTGGTGTTCTCCCCTCCCCCTCCCTGCCCCCCTCTTCTCTGCCCCCCCGCCCCGACAGCTCTTACACTAGTGAGACTCCGTCACATAGCTGAAGCATTTTGTCCCAGAGAAGAGGAAGGATCTGACAGGAAAGGCATTCTTGCCACAAAACCATCTGGGGCAATCTTGAAGAGAAGCACGCAGGGCAACAGAGAGCTTTCACTCTTCCTCAGCCCAGTCACAGGCGAGCAACGCACCATAAAGATGCAGAGAGGCTGATAAATCTCAGAATGGGGCTCCTGGCCACTCTTCAGGACACAATGCAAGACAAATGTAAGTTTAAGTTTCTGCTTTGAGCAGACTTGGGGAGAAAAAGCAGAAGAGGACCATTTGTAGAAAACAAGTTAAGTTTTTATCCATCTGGATTGTGAGGTGTCAGTGATAGATGAACTCCCCCTTTTCTCCCTCCCACTCCCCACGGATGGTGCAGAGGAGACAGCTGCACAGAGGAAGGGCTCTGAGGCCTGCACCGGGCCCCCTCGAGCAGTTTCTTCAGAGTCGATTAGCACAGGCACGCGAGAAAGCTCCACACGGCTGGGAAAAGACTCCGCTGAGAAACATCAGAGTGGGACAACGAGGCCTGAACACCGGGAACAGCAGCCGTTCCCGTCCCCCAAGTCAGAGTGGAAAATTTCACAATTCGTGCAACAAAAGGAACATATGCAGAAGGGTTTTGCTTCAGAGATAGGGCAGAATTGTGTGCTGTGCGCTCAGTCACGCCAGACTCTGTGCGACCCCGTGGACTGTGTGGCCTGCCAGGCTCCTCTGTTCATGGAATTTTCCAGGCAAGAATACTGGAGTGGCTTGCCATTTCCTTCTCCAGGGGAATCTTCCTGACCCAGGGATCGAACCCTTGTCTCTTGCGTTTCTCCTGCATTGGCAGATGGCTTCTTTACCACTGCACCAGCTGGGAAGCCCAGGGCAAAAGTACCCTTGGACTAAGTGTTGCTCTGGTTCCAGCTAACAAAACTTAAAAGCAAGACTTGCAAAGGTCAAACTGTTTCCAAGTAATTTAACTGCATCCCAGAACAAAGCATAACAATTTATAGGACTACTAAAACATACAGTACTCAACAGGTAAAACTATCTGGCATTTGATTAAAAAAAAAAAATGATGGGCATGCAAAGAAGGAAAAAAATGCAATTCACAATGAGGAAAAAAATAAACAAGTGATTAAATCTAACTCTGAAATGACATAGATGATAGAACACAAGAACATTATTACATTATTAATAAAACATTATGACAATAATAATTGTATTCGATATGTTCAAGAAGCTAGAAAAAAGATTGAACACATTAAGAAGGTACATGGAGGATATAAAGAAGATCCAAATCAAACTCCTGAGGGTGAAAACGAAAAAGTCTGAGATTAAAAATACACTAGATAAGGGGCTTCCCTGGCAGTTCAGTCAGTAAAGAGTCCACCTGCCAATGCAAGAGAGCTGGGTTCAATCCCTGGGTCGGGAAGATCCCCTGGAGAAGGAAATGGCAACCCACCCTAGTATTCTTGCCTGGGAAATCCCATGGACAGAGGACCCTGGTGGGCTACAATCCATGGAGTCGAAAGAGTCAGGCATGACTTAGCAACTAAGCCAAAACCAAGATAAGATTAACAGTAGACTAGATACTGCAGAAAAAAGAGTGAACTCGAAGATGTTGAAATAGAAACTATCCAAAACAAAACACAGAGAGAAAAAGGACAAAAAAAAAAAAAAAACCCAGAGTATCAGTGAGCGATGTGCAAATGTCAAGGAACTAATATACATGTACCTGGGCTCTCCAAAGAAGCAAGGTGGGAGAGAGGAACTAGAAAAAAATATTTCAAGAAAAAAGTGGCTGAAATTTTCCAAATTTGATATAAAAAAACCCACAGACCCAGGAAAGTCAGTGACCCTCAAGCACGTGAAATAAGAATTAAACTATATCAAGGTACATAATAATCAAATTTCTTTTTAAAAGAAGTAGAAAATCTTAAAATCAGGCAGAAGAAAAAAAAGACACATTATACACAAAGGAACAAATATATTTACTGTCAGAAACAACTTTTGTAAAATACCAGAAGGGGAAAACTGTCACTCTAGAATCCTGTACCCAGTAAAAATATCTCTTAAACATGAATGCAAAATATTTTTGAAGACACAGAAGAACTGAAAGAATTAATCACCAGCAAACTGGAGCTATAAGAAATGAAAGGAGTCCTTCAGGCAAATGAAAAATGATAGCAGCCAGAAATCTGGAACTACGTAGAGGAATGAAGAGTGCTGGAAACAGTAAATATGTAGGTAAATGCAAAGTATAGAACCTTGAGTATAAATGGATACATTTAGATGTAAATATAATATTTGAATCATTTCTAACTGACTATTTAAAGCAACAATAACAACACTAATATGGCATTTATAATGTATGTAGAAGTTTGACAACAACAACTCAAAGGCAAGGAAGGAAAAGCTAAAAATATACTGTTGTAAGGTTCTTCTGCTGTACATGAAGTGTAATAATATTATTTGATGGTAGAATTTGATAAAATTAAAGATGTACATTATAAACTCTATAGTACAGATCAGTAAACGTTTTCTCTAAGGGCCAGATAGTAAATATTTAAGGCTTTGCAGGCTGGATAGTCTCCGTTGCAGCCATTCAGCTCTGCCATTCTAGAGCGAAAGAGCCACAGAGCACGTAAACAAACAGGCTTAACTATGTTCCAATGAAATGTTACTGATAGAAACAGGCAGCGTGTCCAATCGGGCCCAAGTGGCCAAAGTTTGCAATCCTTGCTCCAAAGCAGCACTATGAAAGCACTGCAGAGTTATTCCTAAAACACCAACAAAGGAAAGAAATAGAAACAAACAAACAAAAAAATATTCAGTACAGAAACATCCAGAAAATGTAAATAAAGAACAGATGGGGCTGAGACTTCCCTAGTGGTCCGGTGGTTAAGGATCAGCCTTCCAGTGCAGGAGATATGGGGATCGCTGGTTGGAGAACTAATATTCCCACATGTCTGGGGCAACTAAGCCTGTCTACTCCAACTTCTGAGCCTGAAGAAGAGCCTGTGTTCTGCAGCCAGAGAAGCCCCCTCACGACAACCAGAGAAAGCCCACATGCCACAACAAAGACCCAGCGCAACCAAAGTCTTTTTAAAAAGTTATAAGAAAGAGCAGGTGAGACAAATAGAAAGCTAACAGATGGTAGGATTAAGCTCACACACCAATAATCACATTAAATTTAGAGTCTAAACATCCCAGTTTAAAGACAGAGATGGTTGAGATGGATAAAAAAGGGAGACCTAACTACAAGGTGTCTGCAAGAAACAGACTCTAAATATTGATACAAACCCAGGATTAGGTTAAAAGTAAAGGTATGAGTAAAAGATATACTATCCTATCAAAGCAAAACTAGATATTAATGTCAGACAAAACAGATTTCAGAGCAAAAAATATTACCTGCAATAAAGAGGGTATAGTAATTTCATAATGATAAAGCATTCAATTCTGAAAAAGAATATAGCAATTCTAAACTCTGATATACTCAATAATAAGAAATTCAAAATATAGGAAATAAAAAATGATAGAACTGCATGAAGAAATAGAAAGTCCACAATACTTGTCAGAGATTTCAAAATCCCTCTCTCAATAATTTAAACAAGTAGGTAGAAGATCAATAAAGATATAGAGACTTGACAATAATTACCTAACTTGACCACACTGACATTCATAGAACCCTTCACCTATCAATTCTATACAATCTATTCTAGAAAACTGAACAGAAAAAGTCTCCCAAATTATTCTATGAGGCCACTTATTACCCCGATACCAAAACCAGACAGAGTTACTGCAGGAGGTGAGGGGGAATCATTATAGATCGTTAACTCATAAATATACATGCAGAAATTCTTATAAAAATGTTAGCAAATTAAACTCAACAGTATACAAAAAACGATGATATGCCATGATCAAATGAGGTTCATCCGTCATTTGATAGATTAACATTTGAAAATCAATGTAATTCACCATATCGACAGACTAGAAAAGAAAAACTATATGATCATCTCCACAGATGCAGAATGGAATCACATAATATATACTTTTTTGGGTCTGGATGATTATACATTTTTGGGGGGAAGGGCTTCCTTGTGGCTCAGACGGTAAAGAGTCTGCCTGCAGTGCAGGAAGACCCTGGTTTGATCCCTGGGTCAGGAAGATTCCTGGAGAAGGGAATGGCAACCCACTCCAGTATTCTTGCCTGGGGAATCCCATGGACAGAGAAGCCTGGCAGGCTACAGTCCATGGGGTCGCAAAGAGTCTGGCACGACTGAGCAACCAACACACTTTCATAACTTTAACTTTTTAAAAAACTGCCAAACTCTTTTCTAAACTTGTTGCACTTTTGTGCACCTCCACTATTAGCGTGTAAGAACTACTGTTACTTCATATCCTCAGTGACAAGGGGCAGTCTTTCAAATTCCAGCCATTCCACGAGGTGTGTAAAGGCATCTTACTGTGGCCTTAATTTGTTTATTGGCTAATGATGCTGAGCATCTCTTCATATGCTAATTGATGTTTATCCTTTTTTTGTGTGGTAAAGTGTCTGTTTAGTAGATGGAGAAAGCCTTTTATAAAACTCAGTGTTCTATGATTAAAAGAAAACCCTAGCAAACTAGGAAAAGAAGCAAATTTCCTTAATCTGATAAAGGGTATCGATGACAAAAGCCTATAGCAAACATAATTCTGAAAGATTTCTCTTGAGATAGAGCATGAAACCAGGCTAACTGCTTCTGTTCAACATTTTCCTGAAGGACTCTAACCAGTGCACAGGTTGAGAAAAACAAATAAAAATATATAAGATGAGAAAAGAAGGAAATAAAGGTGTCTTTATTCATAGATGATAAGACTGTATATGGAGAAATTTCAAAAGAATCTGTAGGTAATGTATTAAACATAATAACTGAATTTGGCAAGGTCAGTATAAAAAAAATCAATTTATTTTGATACCAGCAGCAAGCAATAGAAAATGAAATAAAAATAGTACTATTTACAATGGTATAAAAATCAAATGCTTAGAACAGATATATAGAAGATATGCAAGTCCTCTACATAGATAACTATAAAACGTTATTGGGAAAAATTTAAGAAGACTTAGATAAAAGAAAGGATATACGTGGACTGGAGAACTCAATGCTGTAAAGATGTAAATTATCCCTAACATGACTTCCAGAATCAATGCAATCTAAATCAAAAAGACAATAGAGATTTTTTTAGGACATGAATGTGCTGATTCCAAAATTTATATGGAGGGACCCGCCACTGCAGCGGACATGGGTTCAGTCCTGGTCTGGGAGCTGAGATCCCGCAAGCCGAGGAGCGACTAGGCCCGCTTGCTGCAAACACTGAGCCCAAACCAGTGCTCCACAAGAAGCCGCCACAGTGAGAAGCCTGCACCCACGACCAGAGAACAGCCGCCCCTCACACAACTAGAGAAAACCATGCAGAGCGACCAAGACCCAGTGTAGCCATAAAGAAAGAAATCAATAATGAAATTTGTATGGAAATTCAGTGCAGCCAAGAGTAGCCAAGATAAATATAGTACACGGTTGAAGGACTTACGCTACTAGACTTAAAAAAAAAAAAAGCTTGTTACATAGTTACAGTAATTAAGGGTGGTATTTGAACAGCCTAAAGAATACAGAAGCAGACCTGCATATACATAGACAAGGTTAACAACAATGATGGCAATGCAGAGTGGCCGAAAAAGAATGTTCTTTCAATCAATGGGGCTGGGTAATTAGATATACATATTGGAAACAATAGATTTGGACATTTTCATATCCTACACACAACTCCAAGTGAATCATAGGTCTAGATATGAAAGGTAAAATAATACAGTTATTAGAAAAAAACTATTTTGAGATAGGCAAAGATTTCTTAAATAGGACAGACATAAACACTACCTAGGGGCTTCCCTAGTGGCTCAGATGGTAAAGAATCTGCCTGCGTTGAGGGAAACCTGGGTTCAGTTCCTGGGTTGGGAAGATTTCCTAAAGAAGGGAATGGCTACCCACTCCAGTATTCTTGCCTGGAGAATTCCATGGACAGAGGAGCCTGGCAGGCTACAGTCCATGGGATTGCAAAGAGTTGGACACGACTGAGCAACAATTTCACTTTCATATACTAACTAAAAGGGGAAATACTGATATTAATAAAATGCGCTATAGTAAAATCAAGAGCCTCTGTTTATTAGCACACCACCAGTCCATCCTAGAGGAAATCAGTCGTGAATATTCATTGGAAGGACTGATGCTGAAGCTGAAACTCCAATATTTTAGCCACCTAAAGTGAAGAACTGACTCATTTGAAAAGACCCTGATGCTGGGAAAGATTGAAGGTGGGAGGAGAAGGGGTCAACAGAGGATAAGGTGGTTGGATGGCATCATGGACTCAATGGACATGAGTTTGAATAAACTCCGGGAGTTGGCAATGGACAGGGAGTGCTGGCGTGCTGCAGTCCATGGGGTCGCAAAGAGTTGGACACGACTGAGCAACTGAACTGAAGAGAATGTAAAGGGAAGTTACAGACTCAGGGAAGGTATTTGCTGCTGCTGCTGCTGCTGCTAAGTGGCTTCAGTCGTGTCTGACTCCATGTGACCCCATAGACAGGAGCCCATCAGGCTCCCCCGTCCCTGGGATTCTCCAGGCAAGAACACTGGAGTGGGTTGCCATTTCCTTCTCCAATGCATGAAAGTGAAAAGTGAAAGTGAAGTCGCTCAGTCGTGTCCAACTCTTAGCGACCCCATGGACTGCAGCCTACCAGACTCTTCCATCCATGGGATTTTCCAGGCAAGAGTACTGGAGTGGGGTGCTATTGCCTTCTCCAGGGAAGGTATTTACATATAGCCAAAAAGGATGTATCTCTAGTATGTTTTTAAGAATGCCTAAAAGAAGAAAAACCCAGTAGAAAAAACTTGAACAGTCACTTCTCCAAAGAGAATATCCTAAAGATAAGCCAACATATGAAAAAGTGCTCAACCTTACTAACCAAAGGACAATACAGTTTAAAAACATGAGCTAAAAATGATGGTGACGATGTGGAGCAACTGGAATTCTCATACACCGCTTGCAAGGAAGTACAACTGGCACATCCACTGTGGAAAACTGGTAGTATCGACTAAGCTGATCATAAACACACTGTGACCCAGCAATTCTCCTAGGTATAGATCCAGAAAGTATATACACGTATGTCCCAAACGACAAGAACAAGAATAGTCATGAAAGCTTTCAGTCATAGCTCAAAACTGGAAACAATCCAAATGTCCTTCAATAGTATAACGGATAAACAAATTATGGTACATTCAGTCAAAGAAAAACTTCACAGCAGTGAAAATGAGCTAATTACTGATAACAGGAAACATGAAGTTACGTCTCTCAAACGTACCATGAGGGAAGAAAAGAGCCTGAAAGAGTTCATACTGTATGATTCCAATTTATAGGAAGTTCAAAACAGACTAAAGTAATTAATGATATTAAAATGATAAAGTAATGAAAGTAACCTGACATTAAAAGTCAGGTGAGCTATGGTGTTGACACTTGCAGAGAAGAGGGACAGTGCCCATGAAGGGGCAAGATAAGGGCTTCTGGGATGCTGTGGAGTGTCCGTTTCTGGGTCTGAGAAGTGACTCCGTAAGTGGTGCTTTCTTTGTGACCATTAGGCTGAACAATTATGATTTATTTTCTGAATATACATGAAGCTTCAATTTGCAAGTATTCAAGAAAAAGAGACAGCAATAAATCAAAAGGTGGGAGGAAGGAAGAAAGGTCCAGCTCTGGGTCTGAGAGCAGCAGAGACTGTAGAAGCCCACCAGGGAGGTGGTAATAACCTGCGCCCACCCCCCAAAAAAGAAACAGTGGTGGAGTGAGTGAGGATGTCAAAATGTGCAGCCTCAGCCGTGATTCCCCAAGTCCAGGTGTAGTCCAGGATTAGTGCATACTAACAAAACCAGAGGAGTACATGGGCTGAGAGAGAGCATCTCCCACCTGTCTGCAGGGGTGACCCATGACCACATCACCTCTCTCCACTGAGCAAGATCGAAACCTTGAAACAAGTCATTTGCGTCAAATTTTCCAACAACCCAGCATGGTGGGGACTTGGGTTAAGTTTTAGGAAATAAAGTAAGATCTCTTCCTCCTTCTCTCCCCTCCATCCTTTCTTCTCACAGTTTCTTTCCAATCATCACCCTCGAAGCAGTGGAGGGATGACTAAAGCAATCTATTTGATATCCTCAAGAACAGCCTTGCGGGCATAAACCAGCACTTAAAATTCCCCTAAAATTTGCTCTTACATACTGAAATAAACATACGTCACGAGCTTGCTCCTCCCCTCCCAAAGACCTCTGTTACAAAGTTCACTAGACCTTTCTGGACTTTGTTAGCCTTTCTGGAATATTTTTTGCCAGAGTGTTGGTCTTTTTGTGTGGAGTTGTCCATCTTAGCAAAGTTCTGTGATATGTTCCATTTGTTTGATGAAAAACTTGACTACATGTTCCTCTAAGCACCTGAAACAGCAAAATACAGCATTTGTAGGAATCATTTCACGATTTTGTTAATTGTGTTAATTGGGTTCTGATGTATTTGTTGGGTAAACTGAAGTCTGTGGGTAGAGGCTGAGATTTACCAATTTCTACAACCCTAAATCCCACATTGCACTGTCTGTACTGGAACTCTGTAAGTGTTCTTTGTTGATATTGTTTACAGAGCTCCTGAAGCTTGAATTTTACACATTTATCGTATTGATATAACTCACATACATGGTAATTCATTAATTCAAAGTGCACAATTCTAAGTTTCGGTGAATGTTTACAATTGTGTAAAATACCACCAAAATTAAAATATAAATATATTCGTCTCCCCAAAAAACTCCCTATGTCTCTTTGCAGTCAATACCCACCCCCCCAACTCTGGCATCTGGCAACCACTGCTCTGCTTTCTGTCACAATAGTTGCCTTTTCTAGATGTCATAATGGGTAATTATATAGAATGTACCATTTTGTGTCTCTTTTTTCACTTAGCACAATGCTTCTGAGATTCTTCCATGTGGTTGCATGTATCAGTAATTTCTTACAATTGCTAGACATCCTCACCAACACATTTGGCAAATCATCAGTTCAGTTCAATTCAGTTTAGTCGCTCAGTTGTGTCCGACTCTTTGCGACCCCATGAATCGCAGCACGCCCGGCCTCCCTGTCCATCACCAACTCCCGGAGTTCACTGAGACTCACATCCATCAAGTCAGTGATGCCATCCAGCCATCTCATACTCTGTTGTCCCCTTCTCCTCCTGCCCCCAATCCCTCCCAACATCAGAGTCTTTTCCAGTGAGTCAACTCTTCGCATGAGGTGGCCAAAGTACTGGAGTTTCAGCTTTAGCATCATTCCTTCCAAAGAAATCTCAGGGCTGATCTCCTTCAGAATGGACTGGTTGGATCTCCTTGCAGTCCAAGGGACTCTCAAGAGTCTTCTCCAACACCACAGTTCAAAAGCATCAATTCTTCAGTGCTCAGCCTTCTTCACAGTCCAACTCTCACATCCATACATGACCACGGGGAAAACCATAGCCTTGACTAGCCGGACCTTTGTTGGCAAAGTAGTGTCTCTGCTTTTGAATATGCTATCTAGGTTGGTCATAACGTTCCTTCCAAGGAGTAAGCGTCTTTTAATTTCATGGCTGCAGTCACCATCTGCAGTGATTTCGGAGCCCCAAAAAATAAAGTCTGACACTGTTTCCACTGTTTCCCCATCTATTTCCCATGAAGTCATGGGACCAGATGCTGTGATCTTCGTTTTCTGAGTGTTGAGCTTTAAGCCAGCTTTTTCACTCTCCTCTTTCACTTTCATCAAGAGGCTTTTTAGTTCTTCTTCACTATCTGCCATAAGGGTGGTGTCATCTGCATATCTGAGGTTATTGATATTTCTCCCAGCAATCTTGATTCCACCTTGTGCTTCTTCCAGTCCAGCGTTTCTCATGATGTACTCTGCATAGAAGTTAAATAAGCAGGGTGACAATATACAGCCTTGATACACTCCTTTTCCTATTTGGAACCAGTCTGTTGTTCCATGTTCAGTTCTAACTGTTGCTTCCTGACCTGCATACAGGTTTCTCAAGAGGCAGGTCAGGTGGTCTGGTATTCCCATCTCTTTCAGAATTTTCCACAGTTTCTTGTGATCCACACAGTCAAAGGCTTTGGCATAGTCAATAAAGCAGAAGTAGATGTTTTTCTGGAACTCTCTTGCTTTTTCCATGATCCAGCGAATGTTGTCAATTTGATCTCTGGTTCCTCTGCCTTTTCTAAAACCAGCTTGAACATCAGGAAGTTCACGGTTCACGTATTGCTGAAGCCTGGCTTGGAGAATTTTGAGCATTACTTTACTAGCACGTGAGATGAGTGCAACTGTGTGGTAGTTTGAGCATTCTTTGGCATTGCCTTTCTTTGGGATTGGAATGAAAACTGACCTTTTCCAGTCCTGTGGCCACTGCTGAGTTTTCCAAATTTGCTGGCATATTGAGTGCAGCACTTTCACAGCATCATCTTTCAGGATTTGAAATAGCTCAACTGGAATTCCTTCACCTCCACTAGCTTTGTTCATAGTGATGCTTTCTAAGGTTCACTTGACTTCACATTCCAGGATGTCTGGCTCTAGGTCAGTGATCACACCATCGTGATTTTAAATTAAAAGATGCTTGCTCTTTGGAAGACAAGGTATGACAAATGTAGACAATATATTAAAAAGCAGAGACATTACTTTGCCAACAAAGGTCTGTATAGTCAAAACTATGGTTTTTCCAGGAGTCATGTATAGATGTGAGAGTTGGACCATAAAGAAGGCTGAACAACAAAGAATTGATGCTTTTGAACTATGGTGTTGGAGAAGACTCTTGAGAGTCCCTTGGACTGCAAGGAGATCCAACCAATCTATCTTAAAGGAAATCAGACCTGAATATTCATTGGAAGGACTGATGCTGAAGCTGAAGCTCCGTTACTTTGGCCACCTGATGCGAAGAGCTGACTCACTGGAAAAGACCCTGATGCTGGGAAAAGATCGAAGGCAGGAAGGCAGGAGGAGAAGGGGACGACAGAGTACGAGATGGTTGGATGGCATCACTGACTCAACGGACATGAGTTTGAACAAGCTCCAGGAGATGGTGAAGGACAGGGAGGCCTGGTGTGTTGCCGTCCATGGGCCTGCAAAGAGTCGGACATGACTGCATGACTTTCACTTTCACACGTGGTGAATCCAGAGCAGTTTTTATTCTGAGAATAATTTAGCTCCACTTCTAAGACATGATGTTTCTATGGACTCTACCCAATCAATTCTCATCTAATATAGTGTCTCTCTATTCTGATTTGTGGGAACATCAAGTAGTCCCAGTTCTGTATAAGCAAGACCCAGAAATTGTTCAGGTGATGGGATGAATTGGGCAATTGGAGTTGACACATAATCGCTACTATATAAAACACATAGCTAAGGAGAACCTACGTTACAGCACAGGGAGCCCTACTCAGTGCTCTGTGGTGACCTAAGTGGAAGGAGATATGAAAGAGTAGAGATACGCATATGTACAATTGCTGGGCCTTACGCTGCTTTCGGTGGCTCTTTCCCCAGTCTTAGGTTCTTTGCATGCATGTGTCCATTATTTCTCTTCCTATTTCTGAACTTTTTCTGTGCAGGTCCGTCCATTACCCGTAAATTCCAGCCTCTTTGTTCTCCCTGAATCCTGACTTCTATCTCCCCAACTCAAATAGCTGGACTTTGTGTGGGTTTCCCTCTCCCTGAACCGTGGCCTAGAAACTCTCTTCAGCATTAGCTGGAGCAGTTATGGGGCTCACCTTGTTTTTTTTCTCTCAGGGATTACAGAACTGGGGTCCCTGTTGTTCAGTGTCTAAAAACCATGCTTCATGTATTTGTCTGTTTTTAGTCGTTAATGGCAGGAGCATAATTAAATTTGCATACAGTTAATCTTTCATAAACAGACTTGAGTTTTATTTTGTTCATCTTTTTTTACCCCTAAGTAATTTATATCATTTATAAATACTAATGAAGGATAGAATAAATGATGTTATACTCTACCAATTCTTTGGTCCTTCAATATTTATTCTTCACTTTATTCCATCGCCCTCACAGCAGCAATTCTCAATCCTTTTCGGTTGACAATCTATACTAACTATTTAATATAATTATTGGCAAAACAGTCAAAGAAATTTAAAACAACAGAAATAAGTCAGTATTGATCACAGCACAGTCACTGCTTCAGTATCAGAATCTCTTTTAGGGACTATAAAAGCAGCCACTATTCACTTATTCAGAGAAGGCAACGGCACCCCACTCCAGTACTCTTGCCTGGAAAATCCCATGGATGGAGGAGGATGGAAGGCTGCAGTCCATGGGGTCGCTGAGGGTCGGACACAACTGAGTGACTTCACTTTCACTTTTCACTTTCATGCATTGGAGAAGGAAATGGCAACCCACTCCAGTGTTCTTGCCTGGAGAATCCCACAGACTGGGGAGCCTGGTGGGCTGCCGTCTATGGGGTCGCACAGAGTTGGACACGACTGAAGTGATTTAGCAGCATTCACTTATTACCTTTCAATACACTATTGTTGTCTTGGTAAGAACCATCTACTTCCCTGGCTGCAATAAAGCTGTAATTTTTTTTAAGGCATTAGTGTGCTAGAATTGTGGGTGATTAGAAAAAATTAAACCTTCCTATGACAATGGTGATATGTGCCTATTGTCCAGTTTTTGGAAAGATAAGAAGTTTAAAAGATTTAAAAAACAATCCATTCCTACCACCCAAAGACAGCACTATTACTAATGCTTTCCAGCCTCCTTACTGCATACCTGTGAAGCCAGGATGAGAGAAGGCGCAGCCCAGGTGTGGATGGAGCACTGCCCAGGTGTGCCTCACTGGTGCACTTGCTTGTGTAACTGTTCATGACAGGATGTCATGGGCCTGGAATCTAAGAAAGAGCAATGAAGACATATCACCTTCCTAATCAACAGCATATGCTCAAGCAGTTCTCAGGTGAGGGCCAGTGCAATGATCAAGAGTATCCATTCCTGTGTTCAAGGTTAACAGTCCTGGGTTCTGCCACTTAATAGTTCTAATTTTGGATGAGTCACTTGACCTTTTGAATTCATTTTCTCCTCGATAAACTGAGATTGGTAACAGTACCTTCTTCTTAAGATGCTTGTGAGAATTAAATATGATAACCACAAGAAGTAGTTAATGCTGCCTGGCCTACAGTAGGCTTTTATTAACATTAGGTTTTAATATAGGCACATTGATAATATATTAACAGTTTAAAATAATAGCTATCATTTCTTGAGCCCTAACACTCCTAGATGCCTTTATAGAATATTTTATACAATCCTTCAAATAATCCAGTGAGGTATTATCCCCATTTACAGATAAGAAAACTGATGGTCAGAGGGAGGGGTTATGTGACTTACTCAGGGTCATACCACAAGAGGTAGAATCAGACTTTGAACCCGGAAGTCTGACTTCTGCTTACTCTGAACCACTCTAATAATCTCTAAAGCAGCACACATTAAATGTTAGCATGCTGAATGTTGACATTGATCACCCCTGAGTGTGTATGATTGGTCTCATAAAAACTAGGACATTGCATAGCGTTTTCAAAATGTAATTTTCCCAGGATGCTGGGGTTCCCCAGAACTCAGTTTGAAAATTCCTGAGGCAGTTCACTGTTAAAAGAGTTCTAATTGCTAGGAAGTTCCTGCCTGAATGAGCTCAGAATAAGCTTCACTCCTCTTCCACACTGGTAAGTTCTGAAATGTAGGTCACAGCTTAACGGTCTCTTGTGAAGTTTCTGTTACGTGAATATGCATGTATGCTGGGTCACAATATAAAATACATTTCTTACCATGGATCACAGTCAGAAAGGTTAAAAGACACTGTTCTGCGTGACTATTCTTCAGATATTTGAAGGCAGCAGTCATAACCTATCTCCTAAAAACTAATCGTCTTCTCCACAAGGGACCTCTTCAGCTTCTGTGAAATACTTGTGACATGGGGATTCCTCCCTTCGCTATACTGGGCACCATCTTACCCTGTCACCAGATTCATCTGGGCCTGTCCTCAAACTGCCTTTGGGATGACTTCCTTGGCCTCTCTCTCTTGGGAAGCACCACCCATGTCTCTCTAGCCCCATCTGACTCTGTTTTACTTTTCTCAAAGCACTTTTCACTACCCACATTATATTTTATATACAATATATAAAATATTTTTTGTTTATGATCTTCATCAATAAGACATTCATCACTGAATCCCCAGACTGTTTCCTGGCACACAGCAATTGATCAATAAATATTTGTGGCTTGAATGAATAGATGAATACTAGGAATAGACACATTTTATCTGGAATGAATGGGCTTCCCTTGTGGCTCAGCTGGCAAAGAATCTGCCTCCAATGCGGGAGACCTGGGTTCGATGCCTGGGTTGGGAAGATCTCCTGAAGAAGGGAAAGGCTACCCACTCCAGTATTCTGGCCTGGAGAATTCCATGGACCGTATAGCCCATGGGGTCATAAAGAGTCGGACAAGACTGAGCGACTTTCACTTCACTTCTTCATCTAGAATGAATACAGATGTACTCATAATACAACTCTTTCCATCAGGGGCTACATTCTTTAAAGATTTAACTCACATGACTACAACTATAGGCATGTTTTAATTCTATCATCTCTGTTTAAAAAAAAACCTTTCTGTCTGAGCCACTAGGGAAGCCCCATTTATCTTATAGTATTACATATTTCAGGTTTCCCTGGTGGTTCAGATGGTAAAGCGTCTGCCTACAGTACGGGAAACCTGGGTTTGATCCCTGGGTCGGGAAGATCCTCTGGAGAAGGAAATGGCAACCCACTCCTGTACTCTTGCCTGGAAAATCCCATGGACGGAGGAACGTGGTAGGTTACAGTCCATGGGGTCACAAAGAGTCGAACATGACTGAGCTACTTCACTTCACTTCACACTACATATTTCATACATTTAAATGTGTATATTACTGTATAAGTATACCAATATAAACTACAAGTATATACAATATATATTATTAGTATATATTGGTACAAGTATACCAATATATACTAATATATCATGTATTGTTACCTTTTATGTAATTGTATGGGGTTTACATGAGCAGTTTTGACTATATGAGGTTTTTATTGATTCAGTTATAATGCTATAGTGCATCTTGGAAATATTTTACATTTTTCTAAGCACTCTCAGGTAAATAATCCATTTGATATTTTTCTTTAGCTGAGAAAAGTGTTTGTAAGAGCTGGAAGAAACATTTGGAGCTGGCTAGTGTCCAGGTTCAATTCCTGGGTCCGGAAGATCCCTTGGAGAAGGAAATGGCAACCCACTCCTGTATTCTTGCCTGGAGGATTCAATAGACAGAGGAGCCTGGCAGGCTACAGTCCATGGGGTCACAAGAGTCGGACTTGACCTAGCCACTAAACCACCACCACCACCAGTCATCTCTAGATTCTAATCACACCCTTTCGTTTTACAGATGAGTAAACCAAGGCGCCCAGCAAGGAGGAGGGACACCCGAGGAGATAGATGGAAGTGGGCCTGGGATTAGAACTTAGCTATTTGCCGTCCACCTGCCGCCAGATGCCCCCAAATGTTTGTACACTCGCCTGGACCGAGGTGGGTGAATCAGTAGCCTACGCCCCTCACCGGAGATCCACGGGGAAGGCACGCCCTGGTTATTATCGCCACTTTTCAGGTGGGGACTCCGAGGGCACACTCCAGGGAGGGGAACTTCCAACAGTGGGTTTTCAGGCTCTCACGGTACCACCTAGCTTGGTATCGGAATTACGCACGAGGCAGGCGCGGGTCTCAGTCGGCGTCTAATGCTGTGCGCCGGGTCCTCCTCCCCACGACCCCAGTATTCGTCCCTCGAAAGGGACGGCTTCCTACCTCGTCTGTCCGCCTGGGCTGAATCTGGTCGGCCGGCCTCCTTGTCGCTATGGCAACCACAAGCCTAGCGTTCTAGCTTCCATCTTCTGCCCGCTTCCTGATGAACTCGAGCCAATGGTATCCTCCGTTTCTTTAGCGTGAAAAGTTGTTGGCCAATGATCAGAGGAATTTCAAAAACCGCTGAGAAGCGGCCAGAATTTGGGGGTTCAGGTTAACTACGTCAGGATGGGCGTGGAAACTTAATACGGGTTTATCTAGACAACCTCCTAAATCTCGTGATAGGCGCAAAGCTTTAGAATTTTGCTCACCCAGAAACCCTGCTTCAAGGAATAAACCTAAAAGAACTAACATTAATTGAAGCCCTCTTTATGATAGTCAAAGAAAAAAGACATAATGGGCAACAACATACAAGGACAGCCATGGAGTTGCCCAGGTCCGTGGGCAATCAGTGATCTTGTCACTCCCTCACTTAGAACCCTCCAAGGGCTCCCCTTTAAACTTAGGGTGAAATCCAAACATCTTCATGTCCCTGGCCCGGCCCTGTGATCTCAGCTCCTCCTTCCCACGCTGCCAGAAAAATCTCGCACCTGCCACGCTGTCCTTCGGGCAGCTGCTACAATTCTGTCAACCTCCTTCCGCTGACTGGAGTTCTCTCTGAGCTCACTCGGTGTCGGGGTCTGCACCACAACTGCCTCTTTCTCACGGTTGAGGTCTCTGTCCAAATATCATGTCTTCATCTGTAAAACAGGCATGAGCCCAATGTCTCACTCAGTGGGTTGTTGGGAGGATCTGGAATGAAATGTGAAAAAGCGAAGCTCCCTGCACCTGTTAATTATTTTTTAAAATACATTTTATTTTTCAAAAAATTAATTTTTAGTTGAAGGATAGTTGCTGTATGTTACAGGTGTGCAGTATAGTGATTCACGATTTTTAAAGGTTATACTCCATTATAGTTCTTATAAAATATTGGCTAGACTGTCATTCAATATAGTGAACAATATATCAGTTCAATAACAAGGATATTTTGTTCAATATATCCTTGAAGCAGTTAGGACTATTACAGTGGTACATTACGGAAGCATTCATCAAGTGCTAGGCTTATGGGAGGACTTTTAAGTATTGCCATTGGAAGGACTGATGCTGAAGCTGAAGCTCCAATCCTTTGGCCACCTGATGAGAACTGACTCATTTGAAAAGACCGTGATGCTGGGAAAGATCGAAGGCGGGAGGAGAAAGGGACGACAGAAGATGAGATGGTCGGATGGCATCACCGACTCAATGGACATGAGTTTGAACAGGCTCCGGGAGCTGGTGATGTACAGGGAGGCCTTGCGTGCTGCAGTCCATGGGGTCGCAAAGAGTTGGACACAACTGAACGACTGAACTGAACTGAGACGCAGATGTTACCGGGAGGGTATATTGTGCTGCCAACAGGTGTTCCAGGAGGACAGGCAAGGAGAGATTTTTTTATGGCCTCGGGGCTTTGGTGGCAGGGGGAACCGGGCCTTGAAGGATGTGTAGGATTTGAATGCCTGGTGAGATTGTGGGGTCGGGGAACAGCAGGAGCAAAGCCCGGGAGAGGGCTCCGAGGGTAAAAGCGGGGGGAGGACACCCGGGCAGGCTGCCCATCTATAAGGGCAGATGCAGTGAGCAAGTCACCCGGAGCCTTCCAGACCCAGCCCGACGTGGCCGCTAGAGGGGCCCCTCGCCAGGTGAGCTCGGCGCTCCAGTGGAGCACCACTTCCCCAGGGCTCGCCCCCTACGCGTCCAACGAGCTCCGCGGTCCAGCCAATCAATGCCCGAGGGCTGTCCCGCCCGCCTCCTCCTCGAAGCCGCTCGCGGGCGCCTGATGCCCGTCAGCTTTCGACTGACAGGCGGCCTGGCAAATCGAATCGCGCCTTTGGAAAGCACAACACGGCAGCCGCTCTGCATCTCTTGAGTCGGGGAAGGAATTTAGGAGGGCTGTGCCTCCGGCTTGCTCGAGGAGTCCAAGTCGTGTCTCGGAAACCTCTGATCGGTGGGCCTTAACGGAAACGCCGCCGGTGAGTAGTGATTTAGACTTAAGGCCGGGGTGGGGATGGGGTTGAATTCAGCCTTCGGTTTCAGGAAAAGCCAAGGCGTTTGTGACCCTTGACGTCCCCAGTATACACATCTTCCTTCTTGCTGTCACCAGCCTTGTCAGTTTGGGTCTCGTTGGCTCAGAATGCTGCTTTTCTTTTTCTTTTTTTCATTTTCGCATCAAGGAGAGGGCCATGGGTTTGCCTTAATAAAGGCGATGCCAGGTTTGACCAAATCAGGAAGTGAAATGGGGTGACTTCGTCACAATTGTGCCTGTACACACCGGCTCGGGCTTCCAAGGGATAGCAGATAGTGGAGTTAGCAGGTGGATGACGAGGGCTGGGGTGGGGGTGGGGGACGCATTCCTGGTCCGTGCTGGTCACTGGAAGTCGTTTCCAGCGCATTGGGTGGGGACTGAAGAGTGTAACCCTTTCGTGAGCCAAAGCCCAAGAAAGGAAAAGCGCTTACCCTGTAACTGGCACTCAGCAACCAGAAGCTGAACCGGCAGGTGATGGGAAAGGGCGTGTTTGAATTATTTCTTTAGAGAGAGCCAAATTCTAATACAGACCTTACTCTTAGCAGCCAAGACCGCTGGTTCTCTAATCTAGGAAACCTACTTTGTGGGCTGATGAAATAATTCTCAGATGAGGACTAGGGGGTGGAGTGAAAGTCATCCCTTAGTGGATTTATCTTTCCCTTTTTGAGTCAGTAACCCCTGTGCTCACGGATAGCTGTGTGGGCCTCAAACTTAAGGGGTGGTGAGCAACACAGAGTTGGTTTTCTTGCCTCTGGGGCATATGTTAGACCTGGAAAAGTGTTTTGCAGTCTGGAAAAGAAAGTCATTAGGCCAAGAATGTGTGCCTTAAAAGGGAAGACAGCTTGCACAGAATTCCTCCAAGGCTTTCTGTCCAAAATGCTACCTAGCTGAAGGGGGAGTTTTCTATGTTTGTGGGCCCTGGTGCCTCAGAGGCCTGGGGGTTCCTGAGGCAGAGAGGGAAGCTGCTTTTTAAAAGATAATTAAATGAGAGCAACCACAGCCACCACAAAGGAAAGCAAATACAGAACCCACCTGGAGAAACCAGCTGATCTGAAGAAGGTTAGGTGGCCTGGATTCCCATCGCCGTCTTGGCACATCCTGTGGCTTCTCTGACGTGCTGTGGGTGGGGCTGGCTCTATGGGTTTTATCTCTGGAGTTGCGGTGGGTGGGGCCTTGAGTAAGCCATTCCCTTCTCCACTGTGAAGCAGCCAAGGTGTACCGGGTGCTTCACTGGCCTGTCTAGAGCCAGTCAGTAGGTGTGTATGGAGGGCCCCATGCCAGGCTCTAGGCTAGGTCTTGGGAGGCAGCAATCAAACAGGGGATTCAGCAAACAGCTTCCAGGAATTTTTGCTTCAGTGCCCCTTCACCTCCAGGCTGAAAGCCTCTAGGAGTGTCTCAGAGGCTGAAGGAACCACTCTTCCTTTCTAAGGCATAAAAGTATAGTGAAGAATAATTATGCTTTTCACAAGATTACAAACATTCATAGGGCTTTACAGTCAGGGACTTCTGGTTATGGGAATGAGTTACAAGCTTGTCTGATAAGTATATTTCAGGTATATATATATATACTGATTATATAACCTCATCTAGAGGCAGCAGCAGTCATTTAACTTTGAGGCTCTTTGACAAAGTGAGCCTGGGTTAAATGGTCTTTGTGCTGCCCTTGGCTTGAGCCCTGCATCTGATGTCTCCTAGACACTGAATGCAGTGTTAGTCCTATATCATAGGACTGTGCTGTTCACACCAGGAGCCAGAATTCCTGGGCCTGGGGCTAGATAACAGAAGGAACTGGAGGCTACTGGTAGGATGGTGGCGGTTTAGTCACTAAGTCATGCCCAACTCTTTGCAACCCCATGGACTGTAGCCCAACAGGCTCCTCTGCCCATGGGATTTTCCAGGCAAGGATACTGGAGTGGGTAGCCGTAGGAGGCATCTTTCTGATGCCTTGAAGCATGTCAGAAACTTTGTCTGTTTGGAATGTAATAAACCCTCAAACATTTGTTGCTTGAGACAAAGAAAGGTATATTTGTAGGTAAATTAAATCAATTGGTAAGAATAAAATTAATATATTCATTGACCATTTGCTGTACATGCATTTTGTATGCATTATTTCACCAAATTCTCACAACAACACATGGATATGGAATATCCATATTTCATAGCAGGGGAAACTTGCTGAAAAGTTAAATGACTTGGCCAAGGTAAAACAGGTAAGCACACAACAGGTAAAAGTAATGTAAAATATTTTTATATTAATATAACAGGCTTTGCAAGTATAATACTCATTTGTATGCTTATTTTTTTTAACATGAACCTCAAAGAAACCCTTAGCGCTTGTGGTAGGTGTTTTGACCACGCTCCCCAAAACACTAGGGGTGTACTTTCTCTTTCTTTTCTGTTTGGTAGAAAAGCTTGAGATGCCCTGAAAATGTCAGTCCAATGAAGTTAATGAGCATTCCCATCATTGCTGGTTTTACTTAAGGCCATATTATTACCCCTGTTCTACAGGTTTTACAGCTGAGACTCCCAGAGGCAAAATGATCTGGTCCCTTAGGTCTTCCGCCTCCTGGTCCAATGTTATATCACCCTAGGCAGACCCTCAGGAGCAGGTCAGTTTGTCCATCTTCCATGGAGATAACTTTTCTTCTCATTCCTTCTTTCCTAAGTAAGAATGCAGATGGTTTGTTGTTTTTTATGGCAGAGGAATTTTTTTCTTCTTTCTTTCTTTGTGGAGTCCTAGAGAAGTCGGTACAGGCAATGTTCTTCTTATGTAGGGGAACCTATGGAAAGGTAGCATTTAAATTAGGATATGATGGAAGGAGGGCTTCCCTTGTGGCTTAGATGGTGAAGAATCTGCCTGCAATGCAGGAGACTCCGGTTTGATCCCTAGGTCAGGAAGATACCCTGAAGAAGGAAATAGCAACCCACTCCAGTATTCTTGCCTGGAGAATTCCATGGACAGAGGCACCTGGTGGGCTACAGTCCATAGGGTTGGAAAGAGTCGGACATGACTGAGCAACTAACACACACACACACACACACACACACACACGTATGATAGAAAGAAGGAAGTGAAGAAGAGGAAAGGGGATTTTAAAGGACTGGGGAAATGGTTTTGAGGTAGGTGAGCCATATCTTTACTAACTGGCCAGAGGCACAATGTAATTTTTTAAATGGCCTCACTTCTCATGGCAGTTTGTGTTTCGTCCTAATAGCAATCTTTTCTCAGGTAACAAATCCGGCTCAATGTTTCATTGTACATGCATTTTTAATGTTCTTCCCCTCCTGCTAGGGCACCACGAGAATCAGGAAACGCGTCCCCGTCTGCCTGCCTGAGAAGAAACCTAGAGACTGGCACGTCTCTGAGTGAAGATGAGGAAAAGGCTGTAAATTGGCCAAAAGAGCCTTGCAGTACTCTTTCCACGTGAGAAGGCGATGGCTGGTGGAAGGAGGTGAACCCCGCCGGGAAAGATGGCTTAGCAGCACCTCCAGCTACGGATCCAGGCCAGCTGGTCTGTGCCCTTAGCCCGCCATGGACGGAGCTCACGGTGCAGCCCTGCAGCTCCAGCAGCTCCTGCCCACAAGCAGTGCCAACCCCGTGAGAGAGGCTTCCTTCTCCTACAAGGCAAGAGCTTTTATTATTTTTTAGGTTGGGGATTTTATATTTTTCTTATGAGACAGTCACACGGGGAAGTATTGGCTAACAGATACATCCAGGGTCTGCGTGCTTATCACTGACAGAAACAGGCAGCCCCTCCATGCGTACAAGAGAATGTGTAATCTAAAGAAATGTTCATTGAAATACATAAAAAGGAATTCATTCCCCCTAAGAAGGTTTGACTTAAAAAAATCACCAGCTCCATTACTTGGAGACAACCTTTGTTCCTGTTTCTGTAAATTTCCTTCCTGTCTTTTTCCAGTATTCCAAATTTGGGGTTGGAGAGTTTTATATCTTGGTTGTTTTCCTTAACTTTGTTGATGGACTATTTCCCTATGTCACTGAGTGGTGGTTGGAAGTGTGCTTTCTGAATGATTGCCCAATCTGTTGAGCTGCTGTATCAAAGTCCGTGGGACAGAGCCTCCTATTGTTGGCTGATTAGATTGTTTCTAATCTGGGGTGACTGCAGATGCTACCGTGAACATCTCTGAGTGCATGCCCCTTTGCTATCTCTAAGAATGGGTAACTCTGAGAGAGGCAGTTTCTCCCCACGTAGCAAGGTCACAAATGCCAGAGCATCGAAAATACAGAAAACAAGAAAGTAGAGTTCATATAATTAGCCTTGTGGTGAATGGATGCCAAATAGACAAACACAGAATCTAAGAAGACATAGAACACGCTCCCTGATGAGGTGTCTAATAACTTTTCATTTTTATCCTCAATTCAGTTATTTATTACAGAAATATCTTCCTGCCAGAACAAAGATAAATAAGTCATAGTGACTCTCCCAAAAAGCTTAAGAATTGAGGTGTCAGACAGGCATGTGAACAAAGGGTGATGAACTGACCTAAAAGGGTGGGGGGAGCGGGGATAAAGGAAAGAAGATCAGTCTTCAAATCCCTACCTGCTCCCACCTCAGTAACCTTAGGCTTAACTAACCCTCAGAGCTTCTCTTATGGGTAGGATGATGGTAGTAATACCTCCCTCCACCCTTCATTCCTTTAGGGCTGCATAAATCAACGAAAAAGCACCTAGCCCAGCGCTAGGCATGCGGGACGGGTTTGACTCACTGCTTGACTCAGAAATGTCTCATGGTTACAAACAGCAACAGGTGAAGATGCACAGAGCAGAGGAAGGAGTAGTTAATTCCACCTGGGGGTAGGGAAAGAGGTTTCTAAGGGGAAGCTTGCTCTTTCTTCCTTGATTTTGTTCAGGCTCTTTTGGTCGCAAGAAATAAAAGTCCATTTCAGAGAAGTTTAAGCAAAAGGAAAAATTAATATAAGGCTACATGGTAGCTCACAGAACCCAAGGGCAGGAACGGCAGTGAGGCTTGAAAGGTACTGCTGCTGCTGCTAAGTCGCTTCAGTCATGTCCAACTCTGTGCGACCCCCATAGACGGCAGCCCACCAGGCCCCACCATCCCTGGGATTCTCCAGGCAAGAACACTGGAGTGGGCTGCCATTTCTTTCTCCAGTGCATGGAAGTGAAAAGTGAAAGTGAAGTCGCTGTCGTGTCTGACTCTTAGCGACCCCATGGACTGCAGCCTACCAGGCTCCTCCGTCCATGGGATTTTCCAGGCAAGAGTGCTGGAGTGGGTTGCCATTGCCTTCTCCTTGAAAGGTACTAGAACTCTTCAACCCACCTTCAAAGGAGGGAGGATCTGATTGGCCCAGCTTGGGTCAGGTGTCTACATTGATCCAATCAGTAGTGGCCGGGGGTGGAGTCCTCCAGCAAACAGGATTTTTGCTTGCTGTGGGCTTGAGGCTGGGTGGGCTGCTCCAGTGTCCTCTCTTACCTTTGGGGAAACCCTTAAGAGGACACAAGTGCACCTTGATCAGCAGGATGACCTCAGAAACAAGCATGTGCCCTGAGTTTCAGCCCCGTCCTCGTCCACCCCAGCAGAGAATGGATTCTGATTGTTGAGGGAGGGTGGTCTGTGAAAGAGACCAGCAGGCTGAACTGCTGATGACTAGCATCCCTGAGGGTCTCTGACTCTGGAAGCTTTACCTCAAACTGCAAGAGTTGGACCTCAGTTTCTTCTGTTTAGCAAGTAGGAATTTCAGCTGAACTATATGCATAGTTATATGCATGCCTGTGCTGAGTAGGACAGGAGCTATATAGGTCATTGAGATGGCTCTTCCCTAAAGGAGTCTAGGAGGGAGGCAGGTAAACATTTCCATAAGTAACTACCCTTCCAGACAGAATTTGGCACAAAAAGAGAGATCCAGTAGGGTGTTAAGAGCACGGCCTTTGAAATCTGGGAGACCTGGCTTCTAGCCCCAGTTCTGTCAGTTTGTGGTATTATATGTGTGTGATTAGTTGCTCAGTCATGTCTGACTCTTTGCAACCCCATGGACTGCAGCCTGCTAGGCTCCTCTGTCCATCGGATTCTCCAGGCAAGAATACTGGAGTGGGTTGCCATGCCCTCCTCCAGGGGATCTTCCCAACCCAGGGATCAAACCCAGGTCTCCTGCATTGAAGGCAGATTCTTTACCGTCTGAGCCACCAGGGAAGCTCTTGTGGTATGATAGCTTGGGGAAAGTCATGTAATTCCTTTGCACGTCCGTATTAAGTTCATCCTATAGGGTGGTTCAGAGAAGGCATTGGCACCCCACTCCAGTACTCTTGTCTAGAAAATCCCATGGATGGAGGAGCCTGGTGGGCTGCAGCCCATGGGGTCGCTAAGAGTTGAACACGACTAGGCGACTTCACTTTCACTTTCCACTTTCATGCATTGGAGAAGGAAATGGCAACCCACTCCAGTGTTCTTGCCTGGAGAATCCCAGGGACGGGGGAGCCTGGTGGGCTGCCGTCTATGGGGTCGCACAGAGTCGGACATGACTGAAGTGACTTAGCATAGCATAGCATAGCATAGGGTGGTTATGAGAATGACCTGAATTTACAGATTAGGAAACTGGAAACTGCCTGCACCATTCCCTGTTTTCTGCCTGTGGAAATCCTACCCACCCTTCCACCTCCAATTCAAATATCGCCTTATCCATGAAGCCTTTGTCAGTCTTCCTGGCGGGAAATAATAGGTCCTTTATACTTTTATAACCAATTCACAGTTACTATGGTCATCATAATAACAGCAGCTAACATTACTTGTGTTTGCTATAACGGACTGTTCATTCTCTAAGACTAGGTACAAGGTAGGTACTTGTATTTCTGCATTTTACAAATGAGGAAACTGGCACACAGAGATTAGTTAACTGGCCCAAGACCACACAGTTACTCGGTTGTAAAACTGGGATTTGAATCAAGTCTGTGTGCTGCCAGAGCCCTTAGTTTTATCCACCACTTCCTGCTGCCTGGGCTTCCCTGGTGGCTCAGCTGGTAAAGAATCTGCCTGCAATGCAGGAGACCCCGGTTTGGTTTCTAGGTTGGGAAGATCTGCTGGAGAAGGGATAGGCTACCCACTCCAGTATTCTTGGGTTTCCCTTGTAGCTCAGCTGGTAAAGAATCTGCCTATAATGCAGGAGACCCCGGTTTGATTCCTGGGTCAGGAAGATCCCCTGGAGAAGGGATAGGCTACCCACTCCAGTATTCTTGCCTGGAGAATTCCATGGACAGAGAGGAGCCTGGCGGACTACAGTCCATGTGGTCGCAAAGAGTCGGACACGACTGAATGACTTTCACACACACACTTCCTCCTGCTGATGTTGTGCCAGGCACTGCATGAGGCCCCTTCTCTCCCTGATACTGTTTAGTAAGTGTCGAAATGGCAGTGGAGAAGGTAATGCCTCACTTGCTGGGGAAGGTAAACGTCAGGGAGGTGGCTTGAGGCCAGGTCACAGGTGCTGCAGAGACTGTTAGCCGGTCTGCTGCGTCCATTGCATTTGAATGTGAATGACTCAGACAGTAAAGAATCCACCTGCAATGAGGGAGACCTGGGTTCGACTCCTGGATAAGGAAGATCCTCTGGAGAAGGGAATGGCAGCCCACTCCAGTATAATGGCCTGGAGAATTCCACAGACAAAAGAGCCTGGTGTGCTGTAGTCCATGGGGTCCAAAGAGTTGGACACGACTGAGAGATTAACACGTTCACACTTCCAACCCTCAGAGCAAGCCAGAATGCAGTTTATACTTAACTGTTAGCCTTTTAAGTTCAAGGGACTATGGGAAGTCAGCTTAAATAGCAGGCAATGACAGTCTTGTCAGCATAGTACGGTAAGTCCCCTCTGTACGAACCTTCAGTTGTGAACTTTCAAAGCTGCAAGCATGCCCCTGGGTGCCAGCTGTTGTATTGTCCTACTGGACTCCTCAAGGTACTGTGCTGTAAGGTTAAAGATGTTTTCTTTATTTTTTATGTTTGTTGGTTTTTTACGTACTATCTGTATGAAAAGTTTCATAAACCTGTTACAATACAGTACTATATAGCCGATTGTGTTAACTGGGTACCCAGGCTCACTTTGTTGGACTTACAAATGAATTAGACTTTTGAATGCACTTGTAGGTAGGGGACTTACAGAATTTAAATAGAGACTCTTGTTGGCAGATGTGAAGAAGACATTAAAACAGGAGATCTGAATTGAGGTTTCACTCTGATACCAATATCCAGGGAATCGTGCCCCTGTGACCTTTGGCTGCTTTTCTGAGAATAGTTTCTTTTCTTTCAGAGTTATAGCTGGTGAAAGATCAATTCTTGGATCAGAGCATATCAGGGCCAGAAGGGTCCTTAGAGGTGTTGCTAATCATAATAATGATAAAAAATGAAAATTATAAAAATAATAATAGCAGCAGCTAGAATTGTTTTAATATTTATTACCTGTCGAGTGGTGTTTAAGCATGTGCCTTATAACATGACATTCCTAAGAGTGTATAGTCAGCTCCATTTTTCAGAGGGGATGCTGAGGCTCAGAGAGTTAAGGCGATTCTTTTGAAGTCACACAGCCGTCAGTGACAGAGGCAGTAACCCCAGTCCAGGTCTGCTGGTCTGCAAAGTCTGTGCTGGTAAGCTGAAGCAGAGAGGAAGAAGACTGTGGGTTTGCTGGTCCTTCCTCTTCGCCTTTGGGTCTATCGGAGCCTTGGCTGGAACCTGCGCCTTGGTGGGAGCACCGGGGTTCCAGTCCTCACCTTTTGTTTTCATAACACACAGAATCACTGATCCCAGGGTCAAATCCCTGTTCTGGGTTAGCCATTCAGATGTACTTAAGAGCACTTAACACTTTGAATAACTTCAGTGAAAACCCCTGGGGTGGTTCTTCAGCCAAAAGCAGAGCCCGATGGGTGGAGAAAGCTCTTATTGGTGTTCAGAGATGAAGGCCCTGGCCCTGTCCTCTTCCCTCCCTGCCAGCAGACCTGGATACTATTTCAGATTCCAGTGCTGAGGTTTGGAGGAGGAACTTAATGTCAACTTCTCTGAGCCTTCCTTTGGTCATCGCTAAACTCCTTCAAGCTTGTGTGCTAAAACAGGACTCAGAGTAATACCCACTTCATAGGGTCATTTGTGGCTCAAAGGTGATGTGTAGAAAGGCCTTAGTGCCATGCCTGACATATATACATATATAATACGTATAACTGCTCCATAAATAATGTCAGGTGCCCTGCTGGTTGTCATCTCCACTCCGGATTGCCCTCCACCGGGCACTTGAGGGCGGCTAGTAGATGTGTGTTCAAATTGTGTAACCCCTGGGCTGCTGGCAACTTCCTTGCTTGACTTTAATTCTCTTGAAGTTGAGCCAGTCACAACTTCACAAGGCTTTGGGGCGTAATTAGGGTTGACGAAGCCCTTTGAAACACTCGGATGAAAGGGTATTAAGTTATATTGCTGTTACTAACCATGTCTGTCTGTAGCCACTTGTTAGGTGTGGAGATTCATATGCTTGTAGAAATGGCTTTTAAAAGTAACCTCAGCTGCTTGTGTCATCAGTGGGAATGTAGCACTTACAAGGTGGGGACCTTTTTTTATTTTTGCCACCTTTGAAGCCCTTCAACCTCAGAGAACACAGTGGGAGACAGCATAGAGGAGTGATTCTCATCAAGAGACTGGAAGTCAGACCTCTAGTCTCGCATCCTCTGGTCCTCACCTTGGGCACCTTATTTCACTTCTCTGAGCCTTGAATTAAAAGACACCTACTCCTTGGAAGAAAAGTTATGACCAACCTAGATAGCATATTGAAAAGCAGAGACATTACTTTGCCAACAAAGGTCCGGCTAGTCAAGGCTATGGTTTTTCCTGTGGTCATGTATGGATGTGAGAGTTGGACTGTGAAGAAGGCTGACCGCTGAAGAACTGATGCTTTTGAACTGTGGTGTTGGAGAAGACTCTTGAGAGTCCCTTGGACTGCAAGGAGATCCAACCAGTCCATTCTGAAGGAGATTAGCCCTGGGTGTTCTTTGGAAGGACTGATGCTAAAGCTGAAACTCCAGTACTTTGGCCATCTCATGCAAAGAGTTGACTCATTGGAAAAGACTCCGATGCTGAGAGGGATTGGGGGCAGGAGGAGAAGGGGACGACAGAGGATGAGATGGCTGGATGGCATCACTGACTCGATGGACGTGAGTCTGGGTGAACTCCAGGAGTTGGTGATGGACAGGAAGGCCTGGCGTGCTGCGATTCATGGGGTCGCAACGAGTCGGACATGACTGACTGAACTGAACTGAACTGAGCCTTCCTTTGGTCATCGCTAAACTCCTTCAAGCTTGTGTGCTAAAACAGGACTCAGAGTAATACCCACTTCATAGGGTCATTTGTGGCTCAAAGGTGATGTGTAGAAAGGCCTTAGTGCCATGCCTGACATATATACAATATGTATAACTGCTCCATAAACAGCAGCCTTTATTATTTTTAATTTATTTTATTGAAGTATAGTTGAATTACAATGTTGTGTTAATTTCTACTGTACAGCAAAGTGGTTCAGTTATACATATATATATTTATATGTATAAATATATGTATATACATATATAATTATATTCCGTATATACATACATATCCTTTTTCATATTCTTTTCTACTGTGGTATCACAAGATATTGAATATAGTTTTCTGGGCTATACGGTACGACCTTGTTTATCCATTCCATATAAAATAGCTTGCCTCTGCTAATTCCAAACTCCGAGTCCAAACTCCCAGTCCATCCCTCTGCCACACCACCCCTATTCCTTGTTAGTTTCACAATTTTCATTCTGGGTTTCACACCTCCATAGCCTCTTCTCTGATTGACTTGTCTGTTTGGCCACAGCTGCTTATGTCCTGTCTTTATCTCTTTACTGCCCCTAGGCAAGTTGTTAACAACACTGTCAACCTAAATAAACCTAGGGAGAAATAATCAAAGAAAAAGAGTTCATTTGGAATTCGAGAACTGCAGTCCAGGGCACACAGATTCAAGTATCAATTCAAACAGTAAAAGTCAAGGGCTTTTAAAGGTGAAGGGAGGCTTGCGTTACAAGGGATTTTCATTGGAGTTAGAGACAGAAGCTCATTGTGGCTAAGTGTGATTGAGCTCTAAGGCCATCACTAGAGCTGGGGGAAGTCGTTACTGTGACAAGTTGCACGTGGGTTTACAGAGTCCTTGGAGGTCATGGTTCCGTCCCGTGAGGATGTATGTAAGGTCCATCTCCTTAATGGCCTCACAGCCCCATTTTAAAACCCCTTGACTTAAATGACTCCATTTTGTGTCACATTTCACAGCACATTCTCTAACAGCCACGTAGACTTAGTCTTTTCAGAGGACAGCTTGGTCTCCCTGGTAAAAATAAGATAGCAACTACCAGTTACAGGTTGAACCATATGAATCTTCCACCTTTGTAGGTCAAAACTGGTTGGATATCAGTCATTTCATATGGTTCACCCTAATTCTAAGTTGCTGTGTTAAGTGTTTCTTCCAAACAATCTCAAGAAGTTTCTGCACCAGCTCTGGCAGAGGAGTACTGTCCTCCCGCCCAGCAGAGCAGAGAGGAACCGAGGCTCAGTGAAGCAGATCCCACCGTCCTGCCTACCCTGAACCTGCATATGTGTGTGGCCCACACCTGCCCTCTGAACAGCATCACCCACAATTCCTGGAGCCTGTTTCAGCTCTCCTCTGTCTCCCACTAAAGTTTAGAAAAAGCAGCTCTGAGGTGTTGTTGGAGCAGGAACCAGTCTTCTACCTGCCCAAGACAGTTCCTGCAAAATTACTGCCAGTTTATAACAATTTGCTCATTAGCATAGGTAAACTGAGGTATTAGGGTACCTGTCTGGCCCCAGGATCTTTGCCTGTTATGAAGCTGATGTTCTTGCTTTCAATCCTAAGAGCCAAACACAGAGGGAAGGACTTCCTTTGAAGTCCTCAAACTTGACCCTCCAAGGAAACAGTGTCTTTTCTCACACTTTCTTTTAGTAGACATCTAAAACTTCAAACTTTTCAGTACAGATTTAAATATCTGCAAAGCATATAGTTCCTGGTGCGTTTAAATTCTATTTTTTTAACTCTTATATATGCTTAACTAAAGCCCCCAAAGTATAAAGACCACTTGATAACCTACCATCAGTCTTCTAAAAAAACTCTTCTTTAACAGTTGGAAATTTTACATCTTTCCTTTTCCTCCCTAAGTTCCATTTCCCCCACAGAATATTATCCCAAAAATGTGTGTTGACTTAAAATTTCACATTGCAAGAGTTGTGAGTTTAAGTTTTGTTCAGAGACCTTACTGAGGACTGTAGCCCAGTAGACAGCTTCTCAGTAGCTCTGAGAAAGCTGTTCTGAAGAGGTAAGGGAGATAAGCAGTTTATATGTGATTTTTTACTAGGAAACACATGCAGTAAAATATACATCTGGGTAAAAGATTATTGCTAGTCCCCAAAAAATCTCAAGTTAATGATTTTAGTGCTTTTTTTTTTTTATGTGTGGGAAGATACAAGAATCTGGATTCATTAAATTTTTTTCCTGAGATATGCATTTAACTCTCAAAGGGGCCTGTTTGTCCAAACACAGAACATCCTGTTGTTTTCTTAATGTTGATCGGCAACTGCAACAGATTGCAGCCTAATCCTTGTAGAATTGGGTGGTGAGCAAAAACACTCTTTGTTCTTCTTTGTTTACATGTGTCTGCTTTTTAACACTTAAAATTTTTATGGAAATACCTATCATACTTCTACAAGAAAAAGTGTAGAGTATGTAACCAAATTTTGTTTAAAAAATTTTCCTTTGACATAAGGTTCATAGGTGTTGATTCAATACAGAATTCTTTATATAATTGAATAAAAGCAATTGATTAATGCAGTATAAATTTTATCATTTTTGAGCAAAAAATAATATTGTTTAGAAAAATATATCTGAATGAGAAAAATAGGACTTTATTTTCAATATTTAAGATGCATATTACTAACTGGTAGAATGAGATAGAATTTAGCATCTGTTCTATTGCAAGCTTTGGTTATTATGGCTAGAAGAGCTTCTGTACATAACCAGAATGGAAGAAGTGTAGTGAATCACTGAATTCTTTCAACTCCTTCTGAGTTTTGTGTTAAAAATCAGGTAGTGATAAACTATTTTTATTGACCTATCAGCTAACAGTATGTTTAAGGCCTCATTCATTTGTGTTCACAACGACATACTAGACACACTTAATTTAAAAAGGGGTTTGTTTTTGCTTTTACAGTTTCCATGACGTTTACCAAAAAAGCACTATCAATATGCTAGTAACTTTTTTCACTTAGGGCACCTTGCATTAACCCAATCTATTCAGAAAAGATTGGGGAAATTGAAATATTATAAATTTAACTATACTTTGCCCTTCAGTTCAGTTCAGTTCAGTCGCTCAGTCGTGTCCGACTCTTTGCGACCCCATGAATCGCAGCGCGCCAGGCCTCCCTGTCCATCACCAACTCCCGGAGTTCACCCAGACTCACGTCCATCGAGTCAGTGATGCCATCCAGCCATCTCATCCTCTGTCGTCCCCTTCTCCTCCTGCCCCCAATCCCTCCCAGCATCAGAGTCTTTTCCAATGAGTCAACTCTTCGCATGAGGTGGCCAAAGTACTGGAGTTTCAGCTTTAGCATCATTCCCTCCAAAGAAATCCCAGGGCTGATCTCCTTCAGAATGGACCGGTTGGATCTCCTTGCAGTCCAAGGGACTCTCAAGAGTCTTCTCCAACACCACAGTTCAAAAGCATAAGTTCTTCAGTGCTCAGCCTTCTTCACAGTCCAACTCTCACATCCATACATGACCACAGGAAAAACCATAGCCTTGACTAGACGGACCTTTGTCGGCAAAGTAATATCTTTGCTTTTGAATATGCTATCTAGGTTGGTCATAACTTTCCTTCCAAGGAGTAAGCGTCTTTTAATTTCATGGCTGCAGTCACCATCTGCAGTGATTTTGCCCTTACTATGTTGTAAAACATATATTCACAAATGTATTTTAACTATATGGGCTTCTCTAGTGACTCAGTGGTAAAGAATTCACCTGGTAATGCAGGAGATGCAGGTTCGATTCCTGGTCTGGCAAGATTCCCTGGAGAAGGAAATGGCAACCCACTTCAATATTCTTGCCTGGAGAAACCCATGGACAGAGGAGCCTGGCAGGCAACAGTCCATGGGATCACAAAGAGTTGGACACAACTTAGCGACTGAACAACAACAATATATATTTTAACTATAGAATATAATTCAAATATTTACTATAAATATTTGTACATGTATTTTAATTATAAATACTTTATACTTTGCCTGAATATATTTTTTTATCAAAAGTTAGAACTGTGGGTGTAACCTAATTAACAAAGCTAGTCTTTATTGTCCAAACATCAGTTAAATCAGACTCTCTGATTTCAAATATCCTAACAAGGGCCAGAGTATCCTATTCTAATGTCTGTCATACCTTCACAGAAATATGTATGCGAGAGGAAGAGAAAACAATTCCAGGAATTGGCATTTATCACTAAAGAAATCTCCCAGGAAACAAAATTTCAGAATTCCCCTGGGTTCCTTAGTGGTTTTACAACTTGGGGCAGTGTACCAGCGTAAGATTCTACGTGAGTGAGAAACAGGCCCTTCTTTGATGAACTGGGAAGAAGCTATTGAGAAAAGTGAGAAAGGGACGCAATAGGAAGCCAGCAAAAAGCCTGGATGCAAATGAGGGTCTGGTGGCTGAATCCCTTACAATGCTCATCAGCAAAACTTTTGTAAAAGAAGGCCTCCAGGGCCCCCAGTCTGAAGATTACGGCCTTCTAAACCTTGCCATCCTGATTTCTCTCTTAGAAGCAGTCGTAATGACACAGAGTCTCCCTATTATCTCCAAGCCCCAAACCAAACCGTATGAGATAGAAAAGCCCCCTCCCAATCCGGCCAGCCCACCCCTTAAGCCTTAACCCTCTACACTCAGTTTTCTTCTCTCTTTGCTAGAAGATAGCCCCAGCTAGAGAAACCCTCATTGGTCCTCAGACTCACACACACACACGTCCCTCTTTACGTCTCAGTGCCTCTGAGCCCATTTCCCCCTGGATTGTATCTCTCCACAGCACCTTTCCATCCCTCACAAGGTGCCATGCTCATTCCCACCATACGGGTTTCCCACAGGATGTAGAATGGCTTTCTCCACCTCACCACCACCAGTGTACATCTTCAGATGTCCTTGTGAAACTGTTCCTCAGAGGGGCTTCCCTGACTTCCCTTAATCCTGCGTCTCTCACACACTGAATCAGGCCTCTGTGCTTCTCTAGGTAGCTCTAACTGAAGTGTGATTGCTAATAATCAGGTGTTTAATATGTATGACCTGAGGGCAGGGACAGTGCCTGGCACATTGACAGTCAGTGCATGGCATACACTAGGCACTGATTAAGTGAGTAAGTGTCTGGAATGCTATTCTTCCCTTCTCTGTAAAATGTCTGTATTCTGCACTAGCCTAGGAGCCTTTGAGTCAAGAACCGATTCCCCAGTCCTTGATAATAGCTACTAATTACTGAGTACCTATCCTGTGTCAGACATTGTTCCAGAGCTTTATATATTACATAGTTTGACATAACAGTTAAGAGTATGGGCTCTAATGTCAGACTACCCAGGTTCCAATTCTGCTTCATCAGCTTACCAGCTACCTCATACCCTCGGTGCCTCAGTTTCCTTCAGTTCAGTTCAGTTGCTCAGTCGTGTCCGACTCTTTGTGACCCCATGGACTGCAGCACACCAGGCCTCCCTGTCCACCACCAACTCCCGGAGCTTCCTCAAACTCATATCCATTGAGTTGGTGATGCTGTCCAACCGTCTCATCCTCTATTGTCCCCTTCACCTCCTGCCTTCAATCTTTCCCAGCATCAGGGTATTTTCTAATGAGTCAGTTCTTCACATCAGGTGGCCAAAGTATTGGAGTTTCAGCTTCAGCATCAGTCATTCCAATGAATATTCAGGACTGATCTCCTTTAGGATGGACTGATTGGATCTCCTCGAAGTCCAAGGGATTCTCAAGAGTCTTCTCCAACACTACAGTTCAAAAGCATCGATTCTTTGGCACTCAGCTTTCTTTATAGTCCAACTCTCACATCCATACATGACTACTGGAAAAACCATAATTTTGATTAGGTGGACCTTTGTTGGCAAAGTAATGCCTCTACTTTTTAATATACTGTCTAGGTTGGTCATAACTTTTCTTTCAAGGAGTAAGCGTCTTTTAATTTCATGGCTGCAATCACCATCTGCAGTGATTTTGGAGCCCCCCCAAAATAAAGTCTGTCACTGTTACTATTGTCTCCCCATCTATTTGCCATGAAGTGATGGGACCAGATGCCGTGATCTTAGTTTTCTGAATATTGAGCTTTAAGCCAACTTTTTCACTCTCCTCTTTCACTTTCAAGAGGCTCTTTAGTTCTGTAAGGGTGGTGTCATCTGCATATCTGAAGTTATTGATATTTCTCCTGGCAATCTTGATTCCAGCTCATGCTTCATCCAGCCCAGCATTTCTCATGATGTACTCTGCATATAAGTTAAATAAGCAGAGTGACATTATACAGCTTTGATGTACGCCTTTCCCAATTTGGAACCAGTCTGTTGTTCCATGTCCAGTTCTAACTGTTGCTTCTTGACTTGCACACAAATTTCTCAGGAGGCAGGTCAGGTGGTCTGGTATTCCCATCTCTTTAAATTTTCCACAGTTTGTTGTTTACTGTAAAATTAAATAACAGTACCTACCTTATGTAGTTATTATGAGGATTAAATGAGTTAATATATATAAAGTACTTGAAACAGTATTTGACATGTAGTAAATGCTCAATAAATGTTGTTGTTTGTCATTATCATTTCTAATCTAAACAAGCCTGGTCTGTCAGTTTACAAAGACCAAGCTATCTCTAGTAGAAGAGCTGGCCAGCCCTTGGAAAAGAACTCAGCCATGTAAAAATCCAAGACCCTGGATTTTGATTATGGCCTTCCACTGCATCTGCCACATGACATTGAGCCAAATACTTTCTTGTGACCAGAATAAGTTCCTCCTTTAAAATTCTACCCCTTCTTTTGTGGCATGTATCACATTCTTCCATTATTTCCATTTATTTGTGCTCAGATTAGGCCATTTATTCAGGAAACATAAATTATCAGCAAAGATAAGTGAGATATGGAGAATCCAATACAATATCTTTTTAAATGAAAGAAATGCAAAAGATAATGAAGAAGTTTGCAACATAAGTGGAGAAGGGAGAGATGCTATATAGGAGCAAAGTTTTGTATACTACTGAAATTAAGATGGTAATTATAATCACTAGTATAATCACTAGGAAGACAACTCAAAAATATATAGTAAAAGGGAATTAAAATGGTACTCTAGAAAATATATCTATTTGACATGAAAGAAGGCAGTAACGGAGAAACTGAGGACTAAAAATAGACATACGGGGGAATAATAAAGAAATGGCAGAAGTCTTTATCAATAATTATATTAAATGTAAATGGATTAAACTCTGCCCAATTAAAAAGCAGAGATTGGCAGAAATGACTTTTTTTAAATATGACCCAAATATATCCTATCTATAAGATGTCCTTTAGATTTAAAGACACAAATAGGTTGATGGTAAAAAGATGGGGAAAGATATTCCATTCATTGTAACCAAAGGAGAGCTTGAGTGAGTATATTAGCACTGGGAAAAATAGACTTTAAGACAAAAATTGTTATGAGCGACGAAGAAGGACATTATATAATGATAAAAAAGTCAGTCCATAAGAAGATATAGCAGTTGTAAAATATATGCACCTAACAGAGCCTTAAAATATATGAAGGAAAAATTGACAGAATTAAAGGAAGAAATAGTTCCACAGTAATAGTTGGACACTTTAATACCACGTTTTTAATAATGGATAGAACAACTGGACAGAATATCAGCAAGGAAATAGAAAACTTGAACAATACCATAAACCAATTAGAGCAAACAGGCATCTATAGAACACTCCACTCAACAGTAGTAAAATACACCTTCTTCTCAAATGCACATGGAACAGTCTCTGGGATAGAGCATATGTTAAGCTACAAAACAAATGTCAAATAAAAGATTGAAGTCATATAAAGCAGGGGTCCCCAACCTCTTGTCGGTGAACCGGTACCTGTCCATGTCCTGTTAGGAACCAGGCCCCACAGCAGGAGGTGAGCAAGGGCAAGCAAGCAAAGCTTCATCTGCTGTTCCTCATCATTCCCATTACTTGTATTACCATCTGAACTGCTTCTCTCCTCTGCCCCCATCCTTGGAAAAATTCTCTTCTACAGAAGTGGTCCCTAGCTCCAAAAAGGTTAGGGACCACTGATACAAAGCATGTCCTCTGATCACAGTGGGATGAAATAAGAAATCAATAACAGAAGGAAATTCAGAGCAGCAAACAGGGAAACTCACAAATATGTGAAAAGGAAGAAAGAGAAATTAGAGACCAGCTGATCCTACAATCCCATGGAAATACCAGGGACTCTAACTAGCCAAAACAGTCTTGGGAAAAGAAGAACAAAGTTGGAAGACTCACACTTCTTGATTTCAAAACTTTTACAAAGCTACAGCAATCAGTGTGGTATTGGCATAAGGATAGATATGCAGATCAGTGGACTATATATAATACAGAGATCAGAAATAAACCAATACCTCTGTGGTCAATTGATAGTCGACGAAGGTGCTAAGACCACTCAACAGGAAAATAATATAGTTTTTTCAAACAAATGATGTAGGGTCAACTAGGATACCCACATGTAGGAAGATGAAGCTGGACTCCTTCCTCATATCATGTAAAAAAAATTAATTCAAAATGGACCAAAGACCTAAATATTCTTGGAAAGAGTTTTTGGAAAGAAAGAGTCTTGGAAAGAAACATAGGTATAAATTTTTGTGACCTTGTATTGGACGATGTTTTTTAAAATTATGATGCCAAAAACCACATAGCAACAGAAGAAAAAAATAATCAATCAATCTTAAAAACTTGTGTTTGTCAAAGCACACTGTCAAGAAAATAAAGCTTTGACCCATAGAATAGGAGAAAATATTTGCAAATCATACATCTGACAAAGGTTTAGTATCTTATAAAGAAAGCTGAGTGCCGAAGAATTGACGCTTTTGAACAGTGGTGTTGGAAAAGGCTCTTGAGAGTCCCTTGGACTGCAAGGAGATCCGATCAGTCCATCCTAAAGGAAATCAGTCCTGAATATTCATTGGAAGGACTGATGCTGAAGCTGAAACTGCAATACTTTGGGCACCTGCTGAGAAGAACTGACTCGTTGTAAAAGACCCTGATGCTGGGAATGATTGAAGGCAGGAGAAGGGGAAGACAGAAGATGAGGTGGTTAGATGGCACCACCCACTCAATGGACATGAGTTTGACTAAGCTCTGGGAGTTTGTGATGGACAGGGAAGCCTGGCATGCTGCAGTCCATGGGGTCGCAAAGAGTCAGACACTACTGAGCGATTGAACTGAACTGATATAAAAAAATCTTACAACTCAATAATAAAAAGATAATAAAAATAATAAAAATCTTTTAACAAATGCACAAAGAAATCTTACAACTCAATAATAAAAATTTAAAAATAGGCAAAGGGTTGCACAACATTAAAAATGTACTAAATGCTACTGAATTATATGTTTTAAGATGACTAATAGTCCATTTTATTACATGTGAATTTTAAAAAATAGGTCAAGATTTGAATAAACAATTCTCTGAAGAAGATATAATAATGGCCAATATATAGCTGAAAAGATACTCAACATCATAAGTCATTGCTGCTGCTGCTGCTGCTAAGTCACTTCAGTCGTGTCCAACTCTGTGCAACCCCATGGACTGCAGCCCACCAGGCTTCTCCGTCCATGGGATTCTCCAGGCAAGAACACTGGAGTGGGCTGCCATTTCCTTCTCCAATGCATGAAAGTGGAAAGTGAAAGTGAAGTCGCTCAGTCATGTCCGACTCTTAGCGACCCCATGGACTGCAGCCCACCAGGCTCCTCCATTCATGGGATTTTCCAGGCAACAGTATTGGAGTGGGGTGCCATAAGTCATTAGGGAAATGCAAATCAAAACCACAATTAGATACCATATTCATACTCTTTGGTATGGCTATCATAATTTTTTTTTTAAAGAGGAAAATAGCAAGTGTTGGCAATGATGTAGGGAAATTAGAACCCTTGTTTGGTGGGAATGTAGATTGTTGTAACCACTATAGGAAACAACTTGGCAGTTCCTCAAAAGTAAAACATAGAGTTACTATGTGACTGAGCAACCCCATTCCTACTAGAAAAATCCCAAGAAAATTGAAAACACACACACACTTATATATACATATATATATACACACACACATATAATGTACACAAACGTTCATAACAACAATCATGATAGACAAAAAGTAGAAATAATTCAAATGTAATTGACAAACAGATAAACAAAATGTGGTATATCCATATAGTGGAATATTACTTGGCCATAAGCAGGAATGAAGTGCCGATTTTGTTAGATGAACCCTAAAAACATTATTCTAGGTGAAAGAAGCCAGTCATAAAAGACCACATATGGTAAGGTCCCATTTATGTCCAAAATAGACAAATCCATGGAGACAGCTAGCAGCCTAGTGGTTTCCAGAAAATGAGGGGAGGCGAAATGGGGAATAAATGCTAATGGGTTTGGGATTTCTTTGGGGGGTGATGGAAATGTTCTGGATTTAGTTATCAGTATGGCACAATTCGAGGTTATGTGGCAACTTTGCCTAGAGGTCCAGTGGTTAGGGATGTAGTGCTTTCGCTACTGAGGGCCCAGGTTCAATCCCTGGTCAGGGAACTAATATCCCACAGGCTGTGCAGGGTGGCCAAACAGAAACAGGTTATGTGGCAACTCTGGAAATCAGATGCACCCCACCCCTGCACCCCCCGTTTGTGGTTGCTGTTTGTTGTGGTTTGTTATTGTTTGCTTGGTTAGTGATTTTTCTCAACTTTTTTTGGTAAAGTCTATTTTCTGTTGTGTGTGGCTCACCCAAGTCTGTGTTTGTTAGCTTGGTGGTCAGTTTGTGTTTCAGTAGAGTTCCTTGAATGCCTAGAGCAAAAGCAAAACAAGACAAAACTCTCCCAGGCTTTGCAGACTGGCTCTGCTGGGGCACTGCTCCAAGCTTTACCAGTCTGTTTACAACTCTGTCTGAATTCTTGCTGCTTCTCCTCTGCCTGAAGGCTACCAGAGGTGAAGGCTTAGCATCTTCTCAAGTGTTTTATGGAGCACATATCCAGCCCTGGGTATGTGAATTGTCTTCTTGATTCCGCAGGATCCTTGGGAGCTTTTAAAAGCCCTTCCCAACTCACCTTGTCCCCCTGTATCTTCCTTCCTGGCCTCTTCCTGCCCAGCCTTTCCCTTCTGTCTATTGTTCATCCCTGTGCTATCCCTTGCTCCAGGCTGCTGTGTCCAATACTTGTACGTTTAAGTGCTTTTGGCAATAGCATCCTGGAAGCTTCCCAAATCAGGCAAAACAAAGGCAAGCCTTTGTGCCAGACAGGTCAGAATCCACAGCCACAATTTCTAACAAATAAAGTCCTTAGTGCTCCCTCTGTCCTCATGACGACCATGGGTCTGTAGTTGAAGGAATAGTTGGCAGGTGATTTAAAATGCCGCAGTGCTCTCTGCCCATAAAGCAAATGCTTCTTTCTTTACCAGGCCTTCCCCTGCTTGTTATAAGTTTTTAACTAGACTCCAGAGTTGTATAAAAATTGATTTAGACAGTGTTTACGAGTTCATTCACGGTTTTTCTGGAAGGATGGTTCCCTGGAGTTCTTTTATTCCACCGTTTTCAGTGCCATTACTTGTAACAACATTGTGAATACACTAGAAACAAAACATTTGAAAAGGTCAAAATGCTGGCTTTTATGGTTTTTTAATTTTGTCTCAATAAAAAAGATAGTGACAAGTTAATTTAAGATATTCCGGGTTCATGGAATGGCCTTAAAAGGCTTTTAGAGCCAGACATTAAGATGGGAAGACATTAAAATACCTTCACAGAGCAAAAAAGTGGGAAACCACCCAACAGTAGAGTGATCCATACTCAGATCAGTAGAAGATGAAAACCACCCACTTGTAAACATCTGGAATAGAGTCACATCTTGAGTCCCAGCCCAGAACTGCTGGATTGTTAGGCGGCCTTGGTCCACCAGGGAAGCGCATCAGTTAGCTGTCACTGTATAACCAACAACCTAAGTAGCTAAAAACAACAACCATTTTACTGCTCACAATTCTATGGGTCAAAAATCTGGGCAGGATCCAGAAGAACTGAAATCAAGACTTCAAAGAGATATCGGTGCTCTGTTGTTGATTGCTGCACTATTGGCAGCAGTCAAGATGTGGGAACAACCCAAATGTCCATTGATAAATGAAGAAAGAAAATGTGGTATATACTGCAATGGAATGTGGGATGTTGTTGTTTAGCTGCTAAGTCGTGTCTGACTCTCTGCAACTCCATGCGTGGACTGTAGCCCACCAGACTCCTCTGTCCATGGGATTTCTCAGGCAAGAATACTGGAATAGGTTGCCATTTCGTCCTCCAGGGGATCTTCCTGACCCAGGGATCAAACCAACATCTCCTGCATTGGCAGGCAGATTCTTTACTACTGAGTCGCCAGGGAAGCCCACAATGGAATATTACCCAGCCTTAAAAAAAGAAAGAAATCCTGTAGTATGCCACCACATGGGTTAACCTTGAGGACATTATACAAACTGAAGTAAGTGCTAGACTAAATGTGCCTGTTGTCCTTCTACCCTAATTCATTTGTGGAAGTCATAATTCCCAATGTGATGGTGTTTGGAGATGGGGACTTTGGGAGGCAATTACAAGAATGGGGCATCCATAAATGGGATTAGTGCCATTGTAAGAGAGACAAGACCGAGTTAGTTCTCTTTCTCTACCATGTGAGGACATAGCAAGAAGGTGTCCATCTGCAAGCCAGGAAAAGGGCTTTCACCAGGAACAGAATCACCCAGCACCTTAATCCTGCACCTCTTAGCCTCCAGACCTGTGAGAAATAGTGGCCACTCAGTCTGTCACATTTGTTACAGCAGCCCAAATTGACTGAGGCAATCAGCCAGTTACAGAAAAACAGATACTGCATGATTCTACTTATATGGGGTATCTTAAATAGTCAAACTCATAGAATCAGGGGCTTTACAGGTGCTAGTGGTAAAGAACCCACCTGCTAACACAGGAGACATAAGAGAAGGGTTCGATCCCTGGGAAGATCCCCTGGAGGAGGAAATGGCAACCCACTCCAGTATTCTTGCTTGGAGAATCCCACGGACAAAGCAGCCTGACAGGTCACAATCCATGCATGTGGTCGCAAAGAGTCGGACACAACTAAAGTGTCTTAGTACACACATGCATGGGGAGTGCGTTTATAATACCTTAGGTAAAGGACCAGGTTATCATCTTATTTCTATAAAATATATTAACATTTCTATTGACATCTAAATTTATGGACGGAAAATTTTTTTTACAAAAAACAAAACATTTGCAGTAACTGTCTATGATTTTTTTAATCTTGTATTATTCTTTTCATTTATATTTCCTAATTATTCTATAGTGAATATATATTTGGTTATCACTGTATAAAGTTTTCTTTTAAAAAAATGTCATGCTAACGAATCTGAACCTCATTCTTAAGGTGACATAAATTAGATTTTTATAAATTAAAGAAGTAAAAGTGTCATCAGCAACTTTGCCAGTTAAAAGAGTCTCACTGAGACCCCTCTGGGAAGAGGAAGACTCCATTGATTAGATGGCGAACATATCCCTGCCTGTGTTTTTCCTGTAAATTCTGACTTCTGTGCCAGCCTGTGCCAAGTCAATATAGTAAGGGGACTGGGAGAGCAGACTTGGGCCTTATCAGATCCTTGGGGTCAGTGGGCAGAAGTTGGTGCTTTCTGGTAGTGTCCAGTTCTTAGGCTATGTTCTCTAAACTAGCAAGGCAGCCAGATGAAACTCGGGCAGAAAAATTCCAGTAGAGGGTCTGAGGAGGCGTGGTTTTGTAATGAAGGTTGTTTTTCTGATTTTGTTTTGGAACAGCAAACAGTTGGGTTCAAACTGTTTGAACAGTTTGTGTTCTGGGTCCCCTTGGCTTAGGCCCAGCTCATTCATGTCTGCTTCTGTGAACTTTCCTTACAGGAAAACTTGATCGGTGCTCTCCTGGCCATTTTCGGGCACCTTGTGGTCAGCATTGCACTGAATCTCCAGGTATGTTTCCATCGCCAGCACTGCCTAGCGCAGAGATGTAGCCAGAGTCGGGTTATCTGGGGCAGGCATGTCTGCCTCCTCCCAGTGGGATGTTGCCCCCCATCCCGGGGTTGGGACAATACATGGTGGATGGTTCCAGGATTCTCTCTTGTTTCTATGCCCCACTTCATCCCCCATCATCCCTCAACTATGAAGACAGCGCTCTCTGTTATTTAGAAGTCTCTAGGTGGGGTGGGGAGTGCCCTGGAGCAGCTGCTGTGGACGCCCTGCCCCACATGCCCTTGGCCTAGTTGAGATCCCAGGCAGCTGTGGTTTGGAGTGAGCTCAGAACACCGTGGGAATGACCCCCACTGGCTGCAGGTGCAGCTAGACAACCAGCTGCGTGTGTTGGGTGCTGGTGTGGTTGTTAATGCCCCAGGGCAGCCTTCAACCCATGGGGGTTGGGGTTCAATGGATAAACACCCCCAGCCCCCCGTCCTTGGGTTGGATGGTTCTGAGGAGCGTTCACAGGGTCGCTTAAAGGGTCCTCAGTGGAATTGAGCCCCAGTTGCCTTAAGCACTAACTCACCCTCTAGTGTACCCGTCAATGACCTTCTTCCCTAGCCTGTCTCGCTTTGCACCTCCCTGATTTTGCTTCCTGGAATCACCTCCCAAATCTATGCCCTGCTTCCTAGCCCTTGTTTCAAGGACTGCTTCTGGGAGGCCCAGCATAAGACTTGACACCTGAGACCTCCCTGGGGGTCCAGTGGCTAAGCTCCATGCTCCCAATGCAGGGGGCCCGGGTTCAGTCCCGGGTCAGGGAACTAGACCCCACATGTTACAACTAAAGATTCCACATGCCACAACTTAAAAAGAAAGAAAAAAACAGACTGGACGCCGGCAAGCCGGACAAACACAGCACATGACTAATCCTTTCCCTCCATGCTGCCCCAGCTTCAGCGAGCAAGCTGCTCCGCCTCTCTAGAGCGGGCACATGGAAACTCTGCTTCCGCGTGTGCACACGTGTGTGTTTCTGAGGCTGCGTGGTCTCCTGGCTCCTCGTCTGACTCCCTCTCCTCCCTCTGCACACCAGCTCCTCTGCTTCCGTTTCTGCTTCTACACAACCCCGCACCATGATCCAACCCACGTGGCAGGCTTGACCCTCTGAGTCAGCATGCCTTTGGGGCTTTCCTTAGTCACTGCCTCAGGGTCTGTGTCCCAAGTTCACATTTCCAGAACTAGGAACACTGTCCCTGCTTGGGCCAAGTGTCCTCCCAAGGGAGGGGAAGACCCACTAACACTCACAGTCTGCCCAGCAGCGCTGTGGGCATTTCTCCAAAAAAGAGTGTATCCAGGTGGGCACCCTGAACACGGGGACTTCTGAGCCTTGCAGTTAGAGGGTCAACCCGAGGGCCAGGCTAAAGTGGGGGTCCATAGGTCATGGCTCTCACCCCAGACTGCCCGTTGCCTGTGATGTACATCAGAAATGCACATTTCCAGGCCTTGCCCACACCTCCCCTCTGAGAATGAGGCCCAGACACATGTATTTTTTTAAAGCTTCCTGGAGAATGTAAAGCCTTGCAGCCAGTTTGAGAGCTCTTGTCTCAGTGTTTACTCTTCTCTGAGGGAGGACTCAGAAAAATCTGACAATCTCCCCCAAGTTATTTTTAAGAGTTGGGGGAAGGGTGTGGATTTAGGATTCGTGTGCTGTAGCATCTTTTCCCCAGAGATCTGGATGAATCGTGTTCTTTCTTGGACTTCTAGAAGTACTGCCACATCCGCCTCGCAGGCTCCAAGGACCCTCGGGCCTATTTCAAGACCAAGACATGGTGGCTGGGCCTGTTCCTGATGCTTCTGGGCGAGTTGGGCGTGTTTGCCTCCTACGCCTTTGCTCCTCTCTCTCTGATCGTGCCCCTCAGCGCTGTCTCTGTGATAGGTAAGACACAGCTCCCACCCCACCCCTCCCCTGGGACTCGCCCACCTCTGTGATCAGTGTCACCACCAGGATCAAAGAGACCTGTTCAACAAGCCAGCTTTTGCTTTGCTAATAAAACCTAACACTTACAAAGGGCTTCGTACACAGCAGCCCCTACTCTAAGCACTTACAGATACTGATTCTCCTGGCAGCCTTTTGAGGGAGACACTGTTATTATTCTCATTTTACAGATAAGGAAACTGAGGCACAGAGTGGTGAAGCTGCTTTTCCCAAATCACACAGCTAGTAAGGAGCAGGGCTGGGATGCACACCAGGCTATTTGCCTCCCAAATCTGTTTAAGATTCAGAACGTTCATCAGAGTTGCTTTTTATTTCTACTGCAGAAGGAAGATTAACCTTGACCCGTTCATCCTAACACCATGAAAATAAACTAAGCTTTCATAGAATTCAGATATCTCACACCATGTGAGCCAGCAGAGAAGCCCCTGTAAGGAATGCATATTCACCTAATTCACTGATCTTTTTACATCCACTGATATAATTTTAAAAACATCATCAACTTTCTCATCTGCCATTTTTTCTGTAATTTTTGTAATCACTGAACCAGTGTTTCAGAATGTTTAAACCATCTAGAAGATGAAGGAGTTTTGATGTTCATGAGGTCACAAATAAAATAGAATTAGAAAAAATTCTTTTTTCGTTAAATAAAAGATTTTAGTAGATTAGTGGACAATAGTTTTTTTGTACATAGGAGCAAGAACAGTGAACTTGCTTTGAAATATTTCCTTTCATCTTACTGGCAAGGACTGTAGTGCTGAGAAGCTCTTCCCTGCTCTTAAAGGAGAAAATCATATTTTGAGTCTTAATCCTCCTGGAATTAAGAGGCCCTTTTAAGAGGGCCAGCAGGGATGGTGTATGCCTGGCAATTATGGCCCTTCCTGTACCCAAGGCAGACATCACTAATCAATCATAGCCTTCCTTCCTCGTGAGCCTGGATGGGCCCTCAGAATCCTCAGGGCTTCAGGCAGTCATTACCAATTACCAGGAGTTGGCAAAGGAGTGGAAACTTATTTCCTTTCCCTCATCCTATTTATTGAAAGCCCCTCTTTCTTGACCAGGGTGGGTAAACAGGCAGCCTACAAGATGACCAAGATCTTCAGGTATGCCATGTTCTTACCCACACAATATTGTTTCAAAATATCATTTGAGTGCCTTTCACTGAGGCAAGTTGTCTACCATAGTCATGACTTCTCCCTACTGTCTTACATCTGGCCCACGTTTCACACCTGTGTTGTTGCTCATCCCAACAGGGTTTTAATAGATTTGTCCTCTGTGCATTGCTGATCTGTCCAAAGGGCTCTCAGAACCTTTATTCACAAAGAGGAATATGTGACTGAATGACAGGTGCTTTAAATACTAGCCTTTAAAGTTTAATAAGGATCAAATAACCAAATTCTTTAAAATAGAGCAAATTATAATGATGAAATTCAGGGATCAGCCCTTGGAAATTACAGAGATCTTAGAGCTTCTTAGTCACCCAGAAAAAAATAACATTAAAAATAAATAAATATTAAAATAATAACCACCATTTGTTGGTTACCTATTACATATTAGTCACTGTTCCAGATGCTTTAATAATAATAATAGCTCAGTTATTGATCACAAACTGTGTGATAAATAATTTGCATGTGTTATCTCATTTAATTGACCCTATAACTCTGTGTGCTCAGTTGCTTAGTTGTGTCCAACTCTTTTGCAACCCCATGGGCTATAGCTTGCCAGGCTCCTCTGTCCATGGAATTTTTCCAGGCAAGAATATTGGAGTGGGTTGCCATTTCCTTCTCCAGGGAGAAGTAGGTATTTTCAGTGATGTGCTGATAAACGAACTTGAGAGAGAGAAAATGAAAGAAGAGAGAAGGTGAAAGGAGGTAGGGAAAGGACAGAACAGTAAGAAAGAAAAGGAAGACCTGATTTGTAGTATTTCTGGTATAAATACTCACACTGTGGCTGATTCCGAGCTATTCGTGGTTTCCTGACTACTAACGCTCAGCCCGCTGGTGCAGGCTGAATCAGGAAAGGAATTCTCAGGTGAAGTGACCAACCCAGAAAACGCAGCCAGAAGAGGCAGACCTGAGACAGTAATCCAGGGCTATTCACAATCAATGCCAGCCTCCTCTTTTAGGACAGTCATGAGGACGTTTGAACATGTCTGCAAGCTTGGAAGAGTCAGGGAGAGAAAAGAACCAGGGGGAAACATCAGAAGTGGACATTGCCGTGAAGGAGCAGGACCCCTGGCCTCCAGCGGTCCTAGATTTGAGCCTTTTCTTGGCAGCTGCATGGTCTTGAGGGGTTCCTTTCCCTCTCTCAGCCTCCGTGTCCCCATGTTTCACATGGAATCATAATAGTGCCCACCCCAAAGAGTGGATGTGCCAGAAAGAACTTCTGTGAGTTGCTGGTCATACAGCAAATAGTCAACCGCTGGTGCTCCTGGCCTTGTAGGAAATCCTCAGGGAGGCTCAGAGAGGAGCCTCTGTTTTGAAGATGGACATTGCAAGGGACTGAGCTCTTGGGGGCATGAGTAAGAGCTTAGAAAGTACCAAGCTCCAGTGCAAATGAGCCGACCCAGAGGGCGTGGGTGAAGGGACTCGCATTTGACTGACAGGAGCTTCAGTTCTCTTCTTCTGCTGTTCTTTCCTTACAGCCAGCGCCATCATAGGAATCATATTCATCAAAGAAAAATGGAAACCTAAAGACTTCCTGAGTAAGTTCATTGGTTTGAGCCTGTGTTCATAGTTTTATTCTTGTGTCTTTTTTCACTATAAATCCAGCTCCTCCCAATCTAGAGATCATCTGTCTCCTTCTCCTCCGTGTGGTTCTATATCCCACCCTCAGCAGGCTACTGAGGGCTGGGTTTTCTAATCAGTGATTCCCAAACCTGGCTATCCATCAGAACCATCTGTGAGACTTTTTAAAATGGGCTTTCATTCATTGCATATAATCAGTATTTATTGAACATCTATTGTTGGGATTTTAGTAGGCCCGGTAAAAGGCTCCCTCTTTCCCTGAGTTTTAAAGCAATGGGAACTAAACAAGGAAGCCAAACAGGAGATCAGAAGTTATGCCTTATTACTAACGAAAGTTAGGTTAGAACATGCAGCCGCATGAACTTGTTTACATTCTCCTCCGGTATGCCCCAGCCCCCACCTAGACCTTAGGCCAGCCTCCCAAGGAAATATTTAGGTTTACAGAATGGAACACTTATCCAGAATTACTGCCATACATTCATATCCTGTGGCAGAGAAGGGAGAAAAAAGAACAAAACCCGAGTGTTTAAATTCTTTTCATAGATTATCTGCATTCAGTTGAGAAATGTGGACCAATGGGGCAAGAAGCAGAAGTGTGTGTCCATTGGAGGCCCCTCCACACAGAAACCCAAGGGGTGGGGAAGAAGTTACCTACTAAGTTCCACTCTCTGCCGTGGGTGCTGAGGATATAGCAGTAGGAGAGATGGAGGTTACAATCTAATGTATATATTATATATATATGTGTGTGTGCGTGCAGACATGCTGAGTCGCTTCAGTCGTGTCCAACTCTTGGACGCTATGGACTGTAGCCTGCCAGGCTCCTCAGTCCATGGGGTTCTCCAAGCAAGAATACTGGAGTGGGTTGCCATACCCTTCTTCTTCCCAGCCCTGGGATCAAACCTGAGGCTCCTGCATTGCAAACAATTCTTTACCACTGAGTCAACTGGAAAAGCCCTATATATATATATCTGTATACATCTGTATACATGTTTATATATAATAAACAAGTGAACTATATGACTAAATCAACAAGATAATTCTGGATCTTAGTGAGTGCTTCAGAGAAAACAATGCTTTTTGGTGGGGCACTGGGAACATGGGGATACTTTTCCTAGACTGGTCAGGGATAGACTCTCTGAAGAGGTGGGGCCCAGACCCAAGTAATACTGAAGAGACTACCACTGCCAAGGTCTGTGGGCAAAGTGTTCCATGCAGAGGAAGCAGCAGGTGCAAAGGCCCTGAGGCTGGGATAAGTTTGGCATATCTGGTATCAGTAAGGCCAGCACAGCTGTAAGGTGATGAGTACAGGAAGAAGGAAGACATGAGAGCAAGGACACATGAGGACTGGATGATGTAGGACCTTACAAGCCATGCTAGGAAGTGACATAATGGTGGGTCCAGGCTGTATTCCCAGAGACTTTGAATCTGGGCTGAGGGCCCTAGGCATTTGCATTCTTACAAAGCTCCCCAGGATGAAGTATATTTGTCTGCAACTTGCTTTGGAATATATCCAAAAATAACCTGGCTTGAAGAATGAGTGGAGGGATGAAGAAAATGGATCAATAGCCGATAGAGCAAGTATAAGAAAATGTCAATTTAGAATCTTGCTGTGGGACTATGAGTGCTTTCTATACAACTCTTTCAACTTTTCCGTGTGTCTGAAAGTTTCTAAATACAAAACGTCAGGGAGAAGAAACTCCCAAGATGCTGCAGACATACAGCCAGGTTTGAGAACCACTGTTCTGAATCATTGGTGACGAGTAAGAGCAAGACTGGAAGAGGAGGTGGAAAAAGAAAAGAATCTAACTCTGGAAAAAGCAGAACTACTGTTCAGCAAGTCTAATCAAGGCTATGGTTTTTCCCGTAGTCATGTATGGATGTGAGAGTTGGACTATAAAGAAAGCTGAGTCCTGAAGAACTGATGCTTTTGAACTGTGGTGTTGGAAAAGACTCTTGAGAGTCCCTTGGACCACGAGGAGATCCAATCAGTCCATCCTAAAGGAAATCAGTCCTGAATATTCAATGGAAGGACTGATGTTGAAGCTGAAACTCCAATACTTTGGCCACCTGATGTGAAGAACTGACTCACTGGAAAAGACCTTGATGCTGGGAAAGATTGAAGGCTGGAGGAGAAGGGGATGACAGAGGATGAGATGGTTGGATGGCATCACCAACTCAATGGACATGAGTCTGAGTAAACTCCGTCAGTTGGTGATGGACAGGGAAGCCTGGTGTGCTGAAGTCCATGGGGTCGCAAAGAGTCAGACACAATTGAGCGACTGAACTGAGCTGAACTGAACTGTTCAGCAAATAAACCACGCTGCAAAGACTCAGAATGATTTGTAGTAATTCTGAGAAGGAGAGGGGTGGGGCTGGGCTGATTCAGAGACCAGTGTAAAGGTTTGTGTCCCTTCCAGGGTCAGTCTAGGTGGTCCTGGAATGAGCAGCACACCCTATGTGAATTGGAAAAAGTTGCCCCTCTGGCCATCTGTAGTTCTGTGGGCACCTGCCTTGGTGAGCAGAGCTTGGGCTAGATTTTAGCCCTCCTCGCTGCCATTGTGCAGTGAGCAACCTGCACAGTTGTGTGTGGCCACCCTGCTTAAAGTTCCATGAAATTCAGCAAACATTCACCCAGTGCTAGTCCTTTGCTGGACAATGCAGGCATATTGATGAGTGAGACCTGTCCCTGCCTGCTGAGAACTTAAAGAAATAGGCTTGCACAGAACTTACCCTGTTGAGTTTAACCATGGCTGCTTCATTTGCTGAGCAATTTAATAACTAGTTTTTTTTTAACACCTTTTGAGGCCTAGAATGTAAATCAGTTCAGTTCAGTCGCTCAGTCATGTCCGACTCTTTGCGACCCCATGAATCACAGCACACCTGGCCTCCCTGTCCATCACCAACTCCCGGAGTGCTGGGGACCAGCCCCAGCTGATCCAGGGTATTCGAAGGAGAGACGGCCTAGGCGACTATTTATATGCTAATTAGAGATATAGAGAACAATAGAATGAGGATAGCTCAGTAGGAAAATTCAGTGGAGAAAAGAAGCTGAGTAGCTTGGTTTACGCGGGAGACCAATAAAACTTCAAGACAAGAAGTTTGCACCACTTACGTAGGCCGCAGGCGCCCTCTCGAATAGCGGAAGGTGCCTCACCCTAGACACCTTCTCGAGTGGGTCTTAGAAGCCCAGGCATAATTAGTAAGCGTGGTGGGTTCCGCGCTCCAGATGGAGACTCAGCTGGAAGTTAAAGGGAAGAATGACATGGGGAGACCAAGCGTTGGTGAACAAGGCCCGTAGCTTTATTTTTAACAGGGGCTTTTATACCCTAAGTTACACATAGAGGATAATAGGGGATGCAAAGTCAGCAGTCTTTGATTCTTATCAAAAACCAAGGTTTCTTTCCTGCAAATTTATCTTATACAAACGGTTTAGGTGATTTACATCATCTTCTGGCCAGAAGGCCTACTAACATTTTATGACTCTTGACAAGGACTTATCAACAAAGACTTATTTTCTCTAAGAGTAATTATTTTAAGGTTTGGCACCATCTTCCAAAGATAAAATTGCATTCCTATAGGGCGGATGTGTAATGGGCTTACAACAAAGAAAAGAATTTATTACCTTAAGGGTCTAAAGTTACTAACACCAAGGCCACTACTTATTTTTTCTATATACCAACTATTAATTAATACACATTCAAGGATACAATTCAGGGGATGTGAAAACTTGGCAACAAGTATTGACTCATCAATGAAATCCTTTACTAGTTTATTCTGACAGTTTTTAACTCTCTGAGAGGCTCTAAGCTATTTGAATATCTTAAGCTTCCCGTGCCTCTGGAGGCTAGGAGACTGTAAACAATCGTATGCATAGCTGCAGGAGTCTGGGTAAACTTGTCAGGCGAGTTAGAGAGCCATCTGAGGGGTTTGGATTTAAACACTCCTAATTGCCCAGGAACTTTATTAATTGGAGCTGTAAGTTAACTCTTTGACAGAGAGAGAGAGATGGCAGTAGGGGACAGCCCCCAGTAAAGTCAGAGGTGAGAGCACAAAGCAATAAAGTAGGCAGACTCTGGTTTTTTGGGGGGAAATGCTCGAGAATATCCGGGCGGACTCCTGAGGCTCGATCCCGCCTTTGCGTATGCCGAGCCTCCTTCCTCATGACCTTTGTCACAAGTGGAATGCCTCACCGGCTCCCGGCACTGGAGTTCACTCAAACTCATGTCCATCAAGTCAGTGATGCCATCCATCCGTCTCATCCTCTGTCATCCCCTTCTCCTGCCCCCAATCCCTCTCAGCATCAGAGTTTTTTCCAATGAGTCAACTCTTCACATGAGGTGGCCAAAGTATTGGAGTTTCAGCTTTAGCATCAGTCCTTCCAATGAACACCCAGGACTGATCTCCTTTAGGATGGACTGGTTGGATCTCCTTGCAGTCCAAGGGATTCTCAAGAGTCTTCTCCAACACCACAGTTCAAAAGCATCAATTATTTGGTGCTCAGCTTTCTTCAAAGTCCAAATCTCACATCCATACATGACCACTGGAAAAACCATAGCCTTGAGTAGACAGACCTTTGTTGGCAAAGTAATATCTCTGCTTTTTAATATGCTATCTAGGTTGGTCATAACTTTCCTTCCAAGGAGTAAGCATTGAAAATAAAGGACATTTAATGTGGTATCACATTTCCTAGATACGGTAGAATGGAACTGCTGCTGCTGCTGCTAAGTCGCTTCAGTCATGTCCAACTCTGTGCGACCCCATAGACAGCAGCCCACCAGGCTCCCCCGTCCCTGGGGTTCTCCAGGCAAGAACACTGGAGTGGGTTTCCATTTCCTTCCAATGCATGAAAATGAAAAGTGAAAGTGAAGTCACTCAGTTGTGCCCGACTCTTCACGACCCCATGGACTGCAGCCTACCAGGCTCCTCCGTCCATGGGATTTTCCAGGCAAGAGTACTGGAGTGGGGTGCCATCACCTTCTCCGGGTAGAATGGAACAGGTATAGTTATTTCTATCACAGGAAAATCCAGAGTCCTGTGGTCACCATATGTGCAGCTCAAAAGTCATAGCCCTTTTCAGCTTGCCTGGAGCTGGGCTCCCTCAACCTCGGAAGCTTTTCAGCAACCCCACAGGGTTCAGCCAGAGTGTGACAGGACCCTGGGGAAGAGTCAGGAGACTCTGGACCTTCACCCAGGAGCATGTTCCCTGGGCCACCAACAGTCTCTGACAAGTCTGCGGAGCAGTGCTGATGGTACTTAGATAGTTCCCTGGGAGTAGTTCAAACAGCCAACTGGGAGAGGATTAGACAGTTTTTTAAAAATTGTCTGTGTTCATGCAAGATTGTGTTTGTGAGATTCTTCTGTATCTCGGCCTGTGGTGGTAGTTCCTTCAGTCTCACTGCTGTATGTTGGTCTGCGTGTGAATAGGACACAATTTATCATTTCTACTGTTGATGGCATTTAAGCAGTCTCCAGTCTTGGATTATAATAAATCATGTTGCCATGAAAATTTCTGTGCCTGTCATTTGGAAAACATAGGCTCTGAAGGCTTGCTTTTGAGGGTTATATATATATATTTTTTTAAATCTTGCCCATCTAGCTTTAGAATGTTCCTTATAAAATACACGTTAAACCAGAGCACAATACCAAAACAACTAGAATGAAAAAGAAAAAATATGCAGTTTTACTCATACTGTACTGGTGGGAGTGGAAGTTGGGGTACAGCTACTTTGGAAAACCATGACAATACCTACTAAACTGAACATCTGTATGTCCTGGGACCCAGGAATTCCGCTCCTAGTTTTATGCCCAACAGAAGTACATGCATTTGTTTTCCAAATGACATGCACAGGAACCTTCATAGCAACATGATTTGTTATAACCCAAGACTGGAGACTACTTAAATGCCCATCAACAGTGAAAATGATAAATTGTGTCCTGTTCACACGTGGGCCACCATGCAGCAGTGAGAATGAAGAAACTATCACCACAGGCCAGGATACGGATGAACCTCACAAACATAATCTTGCAAGAACACAGGCACGAGAAAACACAGTGTATGATTCCATCGATATAAAGTGCAAACCCAGGCAAACGATCAGTGCCGGCAGAAGTCAAAGTGTCACCCTGGGGTGAAGTCTACTGACGGGAAGGGGACACAAAGTGAGGATTTGGGGGTCCTGCTAACATTCCTTTTCTCCACCTGGGTGCTGGTGACATGGTGAGTTCACTTTGTAAAAATTCATCCAGCACTTTTTGTTATGCATGCTCTACCTCGTTAAAATTTTTTTTCATGTTAAATGTTATTTTTTTAAATGACATTCATGGAGATATCAGAGAAGGCAATGGCACCCCACTCCAGTACTCTTGCCTGGAAAATCCCATGGACAGAGAAGCCTGGTGGGCTGCAGTCCATGGGGTCACTAAGAGTTGAACACGACTGAGAGACTTCACTTTCACTTTTCACTTTCATGCATTGGAGAAGGAAATGGCACCCCACTCCAGAATCCCAGGGACGGGGGAGCCTGGTGGGCTGCCGTCTATGGGGTCACACAGAGTTGGACATGACTGAAGCAACTTAGCAGCAGCAGCAGCAGCAGCATGGGGATATTCTCTCTTTTTTTTTTTTTTTAAGTAAAGAAAAACCGAAAATTCAGAGAACAGCAGGTCCTCATGTGTTGCCCCAGAGGCACGTGCTGGCCTGGCCAATGGCTGCAGTGAGCCATGCGACACCTCCTTCTCCCTGCAGGGCGCTACATCTTATCCTTCGTTGGCTGCGGTCTGGCCATCGTGGGTACCTACTTGCTGGTGACATTCGGACCCAACAGTCATGAGAAGATGACAGGCGATAACATCATCAGGCACCTCGTGAGCTGGCCTTTTCTCCTGTACATGGTACGAGAAATTCCGGTCCTTCCACCTGAGGTGGTGGGTATGGGGATGGAGTCCTAGAAACCGAAAACCTGAATTCCCAGCAAGACGGGGTTCACAGGCACCATGCAGTATTTCACAGCGCTGAACACCATGCTCGCGGGAGTATGTCGTTCCCGGTCAAGTGTTTTCTTTTTTCCCCACTGTGTCCTGAGTAATGTCTAAAACTGCATGTATAATATGACAACTTGATTTTTTAGAGGTATTTGTAGGTCTGTACCATATCTGTAAAATAATGGACAGAAAAACAGAAACTCCATGAGTAGTTGTCTCTGGGAGATGGAATTATGCTTGTGTTTTTTATTTTGTCTTTGTCTTTACATATCGCTACATTGAGCGTTTAAAACAGTTAAGGTAAGAAAAAAAAGTTAAAATTGTAAGCAGTTATTTCTCTTTGGCCAGTATCACACAGCTGATAGAAGCTGATAGAAAAATGAGAGACAATGGGAACTTTATTTCCTAAACCCCCAACTGGAGCTCAGTCCTCTGCTCCAGTTACATCCTGGTTGGGTCTACGAGTAGACTAAACAAGGACATTCAAGGTATTTGATAAAGCTACTGGTATATTCCTGCTCCATGCATGGCACCATGTTAAATGTTTTTTAGTATATTATCTGTCACCAAAAATAATCAATAAACCAAGAGTTTTATGTGAGCTAGACTATGGACCATAGCCCTGGAGACAGCCTCTCAGGTCACACTGAGGATCTGCTCTGGGGAAGCCTGGTTTTCAGCACAATTTTGTATCTTGTCAGGTCAAAGAACATTAAACAAGTCAAAGATGTGCTCTTTCAAGTTAAAAAAACAGATCAGCAAACAGCAAGTCCGTCTGTCCATGGTACCTGGGGAGGGAATCTTATCATCGAAGGGGTAGCAGAAAAGAAGGCATTTAATTTTTTTTAACATGAACATTCTTTACTTCTGGTCAGTGTTCCCTTTTCTTTCATAATTAAAGCAGATGTACGATGCATGTAACAAGCTGTTTTAGTTAGCGTAAAATTTTGAATTAAACCATGTATAAACCAGAACGACTTCCCCAGACCTCAGGATGTGAAAATGTGTTTCATCACCTCTCAGATTCCCTCAACAGTCCTATAACACAGGCGTTCTTCTCTCCATTTTATGGACTAGAAAACCGGATCTCAGGGTTAGGAGGTTTCCCAGAGTCCCCTGAGGGCAGAGCTGGGCCCGAAGCCTGCCTGCCTGGCCTTGCGTGTCACCACAGCCTGCTGACCACGGCATTCACTGGTGTTGCCTCAGCCGCCTGGGCCTGCTTCAGAGGCCCCAAGCGTCCTTTCCCCTCAGATTTCCCACAAATCAGAGGACTTAATGTTTCTGCAAGGTTGGGGCTGTGTTATCTCCAGACCGCCACCGGCCCCAGCTTTGACCCGGTGGGCCTAGAAAAGTGTCTGCCGGGCAGAGCCAGACACCCACCTTTTCAGGAAATGCTTGACCTCAGAACACAGACTTCTCTTTACAGAGTCCTGGGCTCGAGTCCATTCCTTACTGTGTAGCCATTACCAAGGCCCTTGGCCACGTGTTCTGCCTCCTTCTCTGTAAATCAGCGGATCCCTGGACCTGCAGTGGTTGTCGGGAGAGACACAGATGGTGTGGGAACCACCTGGCCCGTGACTAATGCTCAGTGACCCATTCAGTTTATCTTCCTCCATCATGACTGTGAGGCAGCTGGAGGAATTTGGCCAAATCAAATTCAATAAATGAGTGTCTTCTCTGTGGCAGACACTGTGGATACAAAAACTAAATGAGACATACTCACAGAACTCGTGGTCCATCAGGAGGCAGCAGCGCATACACAGTCAGCTCGCACTAGGATGCCAAGCGCTCTCCCGGAATGCATTCAAGCATCATGAAAATGGTGGGGAAACTGGCCCCACCCCTACCCCCAGCCAGAATCCACACCCATCAGTTGGAAATACTGAGGAATAACTGTGCATCTGCTTGATGGCGTATTCTGCAGCAATGAAAGATAATTATGACAACTTCATAAAACATGAAAATTGTTTATGTAACTAAAAATGGCCCAGCACAAAATTGGGCTTGGACGGTGATGGCAAGTAGATAAAACAGGTATTCACTGTGACAAAGACCGGAGGACACAGGAAAATGAAAGCTGCTGTGTTTTGTGGTCTCATAATTATGAGGAATTTTAAAAAATGGTTTTCTTCTTACAATGCCGATTAATATTTCCGTATTGGTTTTTATGGTAAACAAACTCCGGTGGGAGGTCAAGGCAGGCAAACGGAGCTGAGCTGTTGTTTTAGTTTTGCTAAACTAAAGCCCAGTGATGCTGGGCTTGCTTCACTCCCTGGAAGAGTATTGCCAGTGTCTGGACCTTTTTAAGGAGTAGAAAGGATAAGTTGTTGCCGTAAGGGCGGGGAACTTCTGAAACTTTAGAGTTCTCTAATTTTACATTTTCTGGTAGGATTGTTTGCTTGTAGCCCACGAGGCTTCTCTGTCCATGGAGTTCTCCAGGCAAGAATACAGGAGTGGGTAGCCATTCCCTTCTCCAGGGAATCTTCCAGACCCAGGGACTGAACGTGGGGAGCATCTTCTGAACACAAGACACAGGGCTGCAGGCAGCATAGCCTAGTGGGAAAGCTCATGTGTCCTGGAGCCAAACTGTCCGGGTTCGAACCCCATTTGCTAGCTTGGGATTGCAGTAGTATCTGCTTCCTAGAATTATGGCACTGATTTAACGAGTTGAGTGAGTAAAGATAACATGCTTAGAAGACAGCCAGGCAGGTTCATGAGCTCGTTAAGCATAGGCTGTGATCACGGCCCTGTGAGTTAGGAATTATTGTCATTATCCCCATTTCACAGAGGCGGTAACTGAGGTTCAGAGAACTTAAGTGGCCTGCCCAAGGTCACCTGGCTAGTTTAGAAGGAGGTCCAAGCTCAGAACCGGGCGTCCCTGACTCCAGATGTCCTCTCCTTCCAACTCTGCCAAGCGGCACACAGTAGTGCCCTGGTTAGCGAGCGACTGGTATATATAGACCTACATACTTTACCGAAGAGCTCGTCTCAGCAGACAAGCGTCTCCCTCTGTGACCGGCTCCCCAGTTTCAGTGGGCATTACCATGGAGCAGTGAAGGGGGTCACCAGCCCAGCCTGGTGAACCTTGACCATCCAGGACAAGGTGGACGTGAGGCTGGCACAGCACCCTCAGAGCCCCCCAACGAGGTGGACTCCCCCGCAGGGTGGGGGTTAGAGGGACTCAGCGTTCCCTGCTTCCCTGCAGGATGTGTAGCAGGGCTCTGGGAAATGTTTCAATTCTCTTTCCACACGGAGGGCCTGCAGCTGGTGCGGTCCGCAGCATAAGCTCCAGCCCAGCCCACCAGGGTCTCCTGGTCTTGCCCGTCGCCCCCCGCTGACCTCCCCTCTTGCTGTTCTCCGCAGCTCGTGGAGATCATTCTCTTCTGCCTGCTGCTGTACTTCTACAAGGAGAGGAACGCCAATAACATCGTGGTGATTCTCCTCTTGGTGGCCTTACTCGGTAAGTGAGGGTCCGGGTGGTTGAGTTTTGCCACTTCCCTGGTGGCTCAGCCGGTAAAGCATCTGCCTACAATGAGGGAGACCTGGGTTTGATCCCTGGGTCAGGAAGAGCCTTTGAAGAAGGAAATGGCAACCCACTCCAGTACTCTTGCCTGGAAAATCCCATGGACGGCGGAGCCTGGTAGGCTACAGTCCATGGGGTAGAAAAGATTCGGACATGACTAAACCACTTCACTTTCTTTTCTTTTTCTTTAAGTAGCACCAAAAGGAAATAATGGGTTTTGTTTACCGAGCTTCGGGCCACTGGACCCAGGAGCTGCTGGAGGCCGGCTCAGGCTGGTCCCTCTGCATCAGAGGCTACCAGGGCTGGGTTCCTGCTAACCGGACACAGACCTTGTTAGTTTCTTTTTTTTTTTTTTTTGATTGGAGGATAATTGCTTTACAATATTGTGTTGGTGTCTGCCATGCATCAGCATGTATCAGCCATAGGTATACATCTGTCCCCTCCCTCTAGAACCTCCATCCCACCCCTCTAGGTGGTCACAGAGTCCTAGTTTGAGTTCCCTGAGTCCTATAGCAAATTCCCACTGGCTATCTATGGGCCTCGTCAGTTTCTTCGTTAGGGTTAGGGTTAGGGTTCAGCGTTTGGTGTTCTTGCTCAAATACCAAGTCTCCTAAGTGCCAAGAGAGGTGCTGCAAACTAGCTAGAGCAGTGAGCCAGACAGACCCCCCTCCACTCAGGCTGCTGTTATTCTAAAGGGAGGAGAATGACAGTAAGTGAGCTGACAAATGTATAAACAGTGTTAAGTTTGAGCAGTGACAATTAACAGTGACAAAGAAGAAAGCAGAGTAAGGGTGGAGGGGGCGACTGGAAATTAATTCAGAGAAGTCAGGGGTGAAGCGGGCTCCAACGGCGGAGTCCCTAAGGATGCTTGTAAGACCTGTCAAAGGTGAAGACTTAACTCTGGATTTAAAGGCAAGAATTGATTTCGATTTCTCTCTCTCTCTCTCTCTTTTTCCTTTTAGAGGCACAGTGGGTACAGTGGGGGAAATGGCTCCTAAATCAGACTGGGGCAAGGCTCTCAGCCCGCATAGGGTTAGAGCTGCTAAGAGGAGCCGTGAGAAGCACCCCTTCCTCCTGGGGAGGGAAAAGTGGATGCCGCCCCACCACTGCCTCCTAGGGACTGTGTGTCAGCCACATGGTCCCCTAAACATGGGCCTCAGAGAACACCCAGATCTCAGGGCTGGGAAGGGGGTCAAACAAGGTGAGCACTGATCCCCAGTGTCCTGTCGAGAGCGAGTCCACTCCAGTAGCAGGCCGTAGACCACGCAGATCCGAGTCATTGTTTGATAGGGTTCCACTGTTTCTTCTTTAACAGCTTTGTGCATGCTGAATCGCTTCAGTCGTGTCCGACTGTTTGCCCATGGACTGTAGCCCACCAGGCTCCTCTGTCCATGGAATTCTCCAGGCAAGAATACTGGAGTAGGTTGCAATACCCTCCTCCAAGGGATCTTTCCAACCCAGGGATCGAACCCACATCTCTTCTGTATCCTGCATTGGCAGGCAGCTTCTCTACCACTGGTGACCACCTGGGAGGCCCTTAAACAGCTTTACAGAGATCTTATTTGCAGACCATAAAGTTCACCTGTTCAAAGTGTATAGTTCAGTGATTTTTAATATATTCACAAAGGATATGACCATCATCATAATCGAATTTTAGAATGTTTTTGTAGTCCCTCAAAAGAAACACCATGCCCGCTGGCAGTCACTCCTCATTTTCCCATCCTCCCAGCCCATGGAAGTGGAAGTAGAAAGTGAAGTCGCTCAGTCGTGTCCGACTCTTTGCAACCCCATGGACTGTAGCATGCTAAGCTCCTCTCTATCCATGAAATTCTCCAGGCAAGATTACTGGAGTGGGTTGCCATTTCCTTTTCCAGGGGATCTTCCCGACCCAGGGATCAAACCTGGTTCTCCTGCACTGCAGGCAGACTCTTTACCGTCTGAGCTACCAGGGAAGCCCATGGCCAGTCACTAATGTACTTACTGTCTCTATGGATTTGCCTTTCTGGACATACTATATAAGTGGAATCATACACCCTGTGGCCATTTGTTACTGGCCTCTTTCACTGAGCATCGTGTTCGAGAGGATTCATTCCTGTTGTAGCATGACTCAGGGGCCCATTCCTTGATGATGTTGTTTGCAAAGTGGGTTGGAACATCATGGTCCCAAACCTTATCTCTTGGTGAATCAGAAGACCAGAGAGTTCCGAGGCATGTTGGCCAGTTCCCTTCTGTCCCCTCCTCACTAACAAGGGCAGTCTGGAGGAAGCGCTTGTCTAAACTGGCTGCTGACATTTGAAAACTGCAGCCTAAGTAGCTGCTTGCTGCTAAATCACTTCAGTCGTGTCCGACTCTGTGTGACCCCATAGACGGCAGCCCATCAGGCTCCCCCGTCCCTGGGATTCTCCAGGCAAGAACACTGGAGTGGGTTGCCATTTCCTTCTCCAGTGCATGAAAGTGAAAAGTGAAAGTGAGGTCGCTCAGTCGTGTCCGACTCTTAGCGACCCCATGGACTGCAGCCCACCAGGTTCCTCTGTCCATGGGATATTCCAGGCAAGAGTACTGGAGAGGGGTGCCATTGCCTTCTCCGCTAAGTAGCTGAGGGGCCACCAAAAGTCACCATGTGTGATGGGCTGTTGGCAGGAGAAGGCAAAATGTGCAGAAGCTGAGAAAACAGTAAAGCAGAGCATTACAGCCAGGACAAGGACCTTTAGTTGTACCATACTTGGGAGCTTCTTTTGACTCCTGCTATGGCAGGGGAATCTGATAGTTTAGAGTGAGAGGTCATTTCTGCAGTGCTGGGTAAAGCAGTGGGCTCTACAGTGAGGTGAGCAAGACAGTCCACTGGGCGTATGGGAAGAAAAAAGTATTCAAACCGGTATTCATTTTTATCTTCACCTTTTAAGTGAAGGACATATGTTTCCTGCATATGTTTTATAATATACATACTATAAAAGCCCAGAATTAACTTGACTCTAATTTTAAAATAAATAAGCATACATATTTGAAAAGTATATACATATGCGTAGGGGTGTGCATTCTAAAACCTCTAGTCTAGGAAAATGTTTTTAAAAATACAACTGGTTAAGCATTTTAAAAGACCGAAAAGGGACTTCCCTGGCATTCCAGTGGCTAAGACTCCACGCTCCCAGTGCTAGGGACCTGGGTTCGATCTCTGGTCAGGGAACTAGATCATACATGCAGGCAGCTAAGACCTGGGAGGCCAAATAAACACATAAAAATAAAATTTAAAAAAGACCAAAAAAGCTCTTTACGCATTTTCCCTGTGATTGCCTTGAGGTCGTGTTCCAGACCCGGCGCCGCCGCTCTAGGGTTCCATGTGGACTCACTGCCCTTTTTTGGTTGAGTCCAGAAGGGACATTTGGAAATACCTGTTGGTGCTGTGCTTGCCTAGCTGCTTCCACGGGAGAGCACAGAAGACCTTCTCACTGTGTGAATCTCGGGCGGGGCTCTGCCCTCGGTTCCCACATGTCCTTGTTAACCTTCCGCAGGCTCCATGACTGTGGTGACGGTGAAGGCTGTGGCCGGGATGCTGGTCTTGTCCATACAGGGGAACCTGCAGCTCGACTACCCCATCTTCTACGTGATGTTCGTGTGCATGGTGGCGACCGCCATCTATCAAGCCGCGTGAGTTGCAGAGTCTTTTTTCCCTGGGCCTCCCCACAAAGGTCTCTTCCAGCTTCTGGGTCCTATCACGGTTGTTTTTGAAGCTGTAGGGAAGGGAGAACATTCACAGGCAGCCTGTCACCAGGGTTTGGCATCCACTGTGGAGCGAGAAGTTTCACTCATTTGCTGAGTTATATGGAGGGCCTTTTGTGCCACTTGAAAAGCCTCGAGTGGGTGTGTTTTCCTCTGTGCCTCAAAAATGTGAGACCTGCACGATCCGAGTCAGCCTCCCTTCCCACCTGGACCGAGACGGATGCCCGTTTCAAGGCTCTCCAGAAGGAGCTGTGCCATCCCCAAGAGGCATTTGTTTGTGATCCAAGAAAGAGCAAGCAGTTGTTATTTCTTGTCCTCAAGAAATCTGTCCAAGTAGAAGAACAAGATGACAGTTTCTCCCTCAAAAGCAGGAGTTCTGAGGGTGGGAGGCCTGGGCCTCATTCACGTTTGAGACCAGTGACCAGCAGAGAGCCTGGGTGGGTACGTGGCGGATCTGCGTGGGGACAGAGGGTGGACAGTGCAGGACTCAGTATGGTGTGTGTGGCAGGTCAGGCGCCAGACTCCAGCTGCTGGGGCTCACCATCTCCCCACAGCGCCTTAGGGGGGCAATCGGGGTGACCACCGCTGCCCAGGTGCTCTGCTCTCACTGCCTTCCCACAAGCTTGAGTTCATTTGGCCCCCACAACAATGAGGTCATCCTCATTTTGCACATAAGGAACTGCAAGCGTCCAGAAAGTGGTGGAGCTGAGAGTGAACCCAGCCATCTGGCTCCCTCCCCTTCCCTTGCCCCTCACCCCTCTGCCCTAAGCCCCCTCCTCTAAGCTTCTCTAAGACAAAGAGTCCTCGTCTACAGATGAGAATACCCATGTGCATGCGTGCTCAGTCATTCAGTCTTGACCAGCTCTTTGTGACCTCGTAGACTGCAGCACGCCAGGCTCCTCTGTCCATGGAATCTTCCAGGAAAGAATATTGGAGTGGGGTGCCATGTTCTACTCCAGGAAATCGTCCTGACCCAGGGATCAAACCCACGTCTCCTGCATCCCTGCTTTGCAGGTGGATTCTTTACCACTGTGCCACCTGGGAAGCCAAACCATAGCTTCTTTTATGATTTTTGTTACTATTATCATGCCAGTTATTATTTTGTTACTATTATTATGCCAATTATTAAGATGTTACAGAAAAGCCCGAATGAACTTTTTGATCACATCATGACTATGCTTAGTCCTCCTACAGTGATTCTGGTCATCATCCCTGAGCCCCTGCCCAGTGTAAGGCTCTGTGCTGTGTCCTCCAAGGGTTACAGAGATGACCGGGAGGCTTCTCACTCGTGCAGTCAGCACACGTTCCCCGACACCTGCTGTGTACTAGACCTGTGCTGGGCCTTCTGCACACAGAGGTGTGAGCGGCAGTCACTGAACTCAAGGCGCTCACAGCTCTGGTGGGGGGACAGCTTGGTAAACAGATGATTACAGTGGGTAGGAGGTGTATTTTGGTGTAAGCAACTTTGCAATAATAACCACAATGCTAGGCAGTACAATTACAATTCAGTCGCTTAGTCGTGTCCGACTCTTTGCAATCCCATACCGCAGCATGCCAGGCCTCCCTGTCCATCACCAACTCCCAGAGCTTGCTCAAACTCACGTCCTTTGAGTCGGTGATGCCATCGAATCATCTCATCCTCTGTCGTCCCCTGCAGAGAATGGACAAAAAATATACTCCTAAATAACAGAGAGTTTTTTGTAGATGGAGAGATGGGGAATGACTCTAATTTCCTCTCTCCTTTTTCTTATATTTATCTCAGTGACTGTTGAATTAAGAAAACTTGTTTAAAAAAATTAATGACAGCACAAGGAAGTTAATGATAAGTGCTCCAAGAGTTTCTTGGCATGTTTAAGGGATCAGGAATGGCTTTTTAGTGGGTTGGGAATGCAGGTCACACAGAGGCGAGGAGAAGGGCATTGCAGTGATGAGAACCATGTGGGCAGAGGTGCTGGAAGGAGAAGGGGGTGAGCTTCAGGCTGTGTGTCCAGGGGAGGAATGGGAGCTAAGTGTGGACCCCAGCTCGGGAGGCACACGAGGCTGGCATCTTCGTAAACCCGCAGAATGCCCCTTCGTGCCTTGTCTTCGTTCTTCACACCTAGCCCGCAGTCACTGGCTTTGTCCTCTGCCCTCTGACATCCCCCCACAGCCCGCTGACTAGAGCTCTTTTGTGTTGAAGGTTTTTAGGTCAAGCCTCACAGATGTATGACTCCTCTCTGATCGCCAGTGTGGGCTACATTCTGTCCACCACCGTGGCCATCACAGCAGGTGAGCATGCGGTGGCCAGATTTCTGTCTTCCGCCTCGACAGCAGGTTTGTTACCCTGGGGTCCGGGGAGGGAGCACCACCTCCGTCAGAAGGCCAGTTCTGCTGAGCTGTTCTGCCCGTCACAGTTGTAGATGGTCTCATGGGAAAAGAGAGACCTGGGTTTTCACCACAGCACAGACACAGAGCTGTGTGGCTCTGGGAAAATCACTTCACCTCTCTGAGCCTCAGTTCCACATTCATAAAATGGAATACTTTCCTCCTAGAATTGAAATATGAACGTGTTAGTTGCTCACTCACATCCGACTCTTTGCGACCCCATGGACTATAGCCTGATAGGCTCCTCTGTGTCCATGGAATTCTCTAGGCAAGAATACTGGACTGGGTAGCCATTCTCTTCTCCAGGAGATCTTCCCCACCCAGGGATTGAACCAGGGCTCCTGCACTGCAGGCAGATTCTTTACTGTCTGAGCCACCAGGGAAGCCTAGAATTGAAATATGTATAGTCCAAGTGTCCCTTACTTTGTACTGCTTGTGCCAGGTTTTATTAACAATTTTTACCCTCATCTGCTAATTCCACAGCCCCCACTGGCCAAGTGACCACATATTTCCTCTATATAATTTTTAGAGATCATTTATATATACACACACACACACACACACACAATTTTATATATACATATAAAACAAGTGCTCAATAAGTGATTTTCATTATTACACTCCGCTTTTCTTCTATTTCACCTCCATATTTTTGTTTCTTTTTCTTTCTGAGGTGGCTTCAGAGGCTAAAGACGTATCAGAGTTTGTTGTTTGTAAGAAGCAGTGGTGACTAAACTTTTCAGAGTAAAAAGACCAGTAAGAGCCAGTGTGCCTCCCCTTGCGGAAGGCCCAGCGGTATAGCCGTCTGCTTTGCCCTGCAGTATGTTCAACTGGTGCCCAGACCTTGCTTACAGAGATCAGGATAGGAGGGCATACAGCCTGCCAAGCCTGTGCCATGAGCGGGACCAGGGATTGAGTAGGGCTTGACCCAGAGCAGCTGGAAAGCTAACCTCATGTGGATCCCGTGGGAGTTTCAGTCATGGTCAATGACTTCAGTCCAGGCAAGGTTGAAAGGAATATGAACACCGTGGTTGAGCTGGGAGTCTAGCGGGAGCTCTGGGTGCAGCAAGAGGCGAGCAGGGTGGGGGGGTGAGGGGGTGCAGAGTGGTGAGATGAGTCCAGACTGACGCCAGCTGCAGGGTGAGGGCAGCAGGCCCTTGGCACTTCCACGCCACAGGGCGTGACATCTGCCAACCGCATGAGGCTGGAAAGCTCCAACGGCTTAACCACAAAGCCTTGGTTTTCCATCTTAAGAAAGATGAGGGAGAAGAGTTGCATAAAAACTGCTAAGTAAGGTTCTTGGCTCATAGTGTCATGTCACTGGGGGGTGCCGGGTGAAGGGTACTCGGGAACTCTGTGCTGTTCCTTTACATCTATTACTAATACTATTTCAAAAGAAAAAGAAAACAAAGTGGAGGTAAGAGGGACGGAAGGAGAGGAAAGGACAATCTGTTCTCCCAAAGGGCTTTTGGTCCACTCTTCAATACCTTAGCGGGCGCAGGCCTGGTATGTTGGGTCCCTTTGGTTTCCTGCAGGGAGGGCAGGCCACCAAATGCTAGGCAGACTGGCCAGCAGGTGATCTGAAAAGAGCTCACTTGTATTTTCCACTCTTCGCTGCTCAGGCGCCGTCTTCTACCTGGACTTCCTCGGGCAGGACGTGCTGCACGTCTGCATGTTTGCACTGGGGTGAGTCCTGTCCTGCCCCACCCCTGCCCCCGTATTGCAGGCAGGTTGCCCCTCTCCCCACACCCCTGCTCCAGCCTCTAAGCCAGTCCCTTCGAGCCAGAGGAACAGCTGGCAGTGGGAGCTTTGTCCCCAGAGGTGAGCGTTTCGCCCCCTAAAGCGTTTTATTTTTCCTCACTTCTCTTTTGGGCTTTCATCTCCTTGTCATTTCGTACACATCACATTTTGACCCGTGAAAAGACTCTCAGCCTCACCTCCGATCAAAGAAATGCATATTGAAAAAGAATTTTAATAAAAAGAAATACAGATCGAAGCCACACAGAAAAGTGAAGTCGCTCAGTCGTGTCCGACTCTCTGCGACCCTGTGGACTGTAGCCTCCAGGCTCCTCCATCCATGGGATTTTCTAGTCAAGAGTACTGGAGCGGGCTGCCATTTCCTCTCCAGGGAATCTTCCCGACCCAGGGATCGAACCCAGGTCTCCCACATTGCAGGCAGATGCTTTACCATCTGAGCCACCAGGGAAGCCCCAAGATGCCCATAACACGCCACGGTTTTGCAAGATCTAACAGGATGGGTAATTTCACATGTTGGTGAGAGGAGGAGACCAGCTCTCTGCCACAGTGAGAAGTTCTTTGATGTGGGAGGACAGTTTGGCAATGTCAGCAATGCTTTTTTCTTTTTAATTTTCAGTTGGAGGATAATTGCTTTACAATGTGTGTTAGTTGCTATTGTACAACAGTGTAAATCCCTTCCCTCTTGAGCCTCCCTTCCACCACCACGCCCCTCCCACCCCTCTAGGCCATCACAGAGCACTGAGCTGAGCTCTCTGTGCTGCACAACGGCTTCCCACCAGCTATTTATTTTACACACGGTGGTAGCCTATATATGTCAATGCTACTCTCTCAGTTAGTGAGATGTTTAAGTGAGCATGCCTCTTGTTGCAGCTTTCCATTTCTAATCATTTATCTCAGAAAAGTAATTGAAATGGGGCATAAAGGCACATGTATAAGGGTGTTTATTCATTTTGAAATCAATGGAATACACACATAATTGAAAGCAACCTAAATGCCCATCAGTAAGATACAAGTTAAATAAATCACACTGGGGTGGGGAGGATAGAAATGACTCCTCTGTTGACCTGGGTGGTGATCCCACAAGTGTGTGCACAGGCAAGATTCACTGAGCTCCACATTTCAAGACTGTGCATTTTGTTGCATGTAAATTATACCTCAACTTTTAGAAAGTGTGCTTGTTTATCTAAATTCTGGAGAAAAGAACAAAACAAAACGAAAAGACTGGAGACTCTGGAAGAATATACACCTATGTTGTGGACTGGGGTTTGTACAGGGACTTTGCAGTTTTTACTTTCTCTATTCCTGTACTGGTTGAATTTAGGCTATAAAGAAATTTTTAATTAAACAACAACAACAACAACAACACACTTTTAAAGGCAGAGGACTGAGATGCAGGGTAAGTGGAGGTGAAGAATTGTGAGGGTTTGGCCCAAGAGAACCTGGTTTGTTCTGATTGAGGCTTGTGTGGGCCACACGGCCTGTGGGTATTCACCTCCCATTTGCTCTCTGCTGATCCCAGGCCTGGCCACTTCTCAGGGCCATTCAGCAATGAATCCCGCTCTGCAGCTTGAACCCACCTTGTCCCTTTCTCCCATTACTTGTGTTTGAGTGCATCCCTCCAGCCTCACTCTGGCCTTGCTTCTCTTCCTCCCTCGTGTGTTCGCCAGGTGCCTCATCGCGTTCTTGGGCGTCTTCTTAATCACACGGAATAGGAAGAAGGCCATTCCCTTCGAGCCCTATATTTCCATGGATGCCATGCCAGGTAACGTCAAATCCCACGTGTCTAGCTGGCCAGCCCATCCGCATAGAATGACTGCTACTTTCTATTTAAAAAGAGACAGCCGGCCTCTGGGTTTGGTTACAGGGAAGATGTGCTGTGCTATTATGGTGTGACCGTCTCTCTCTCTTTTTTGTTTTTAGTTTTTTGTTTAATCTCGGTTTGCAAAAGAGGAGGCAATGGCTAAGGCACCTCGATTGGTTTTGAGCACATCTTGTCAGTTGTCATGTCTGCTGGGGGATCTTTTAAAGACCATCCTGATTCACCCTGGGTATAATTATGACCCCCAGTACGAGACTTCCTGCCTACAAAAGGAAAAATCCATTCATCTCAGTGGAATGGAATGATCAGAGAGGGGAAGGAAAACAGGATGATTGAAATTCAAATACCGTAACTTCATTCCTCAGGTTCACATGGAAGTAGATTGTTCTGGAAAGCCTAATACCACAGGGAGCTCAGGGTTCACACCAAGAAGCACACGTTCACACAGGAGGAACGTAAATGTACGAATCAGCCGAATACTGCACAGAAGGGAGTGGTAGGGCTTTGGAAAACTGGACAGTCCTTTCCAGCCTCAGGGGATTCAGGTGAGACGTTTAGGATGTTGGCCCAGCCCCGTCCAGATTTGCTGGTCTCAATTCGGGATGCAAGTGACCACTAGCTTTCACACTTTAACTCAAATTTAATTTTTATTTTAGATATAGGAGATGGAACTCTCTCCAAAACATAATCTCCTACCTTCCATTAAGACAGTCTCATGAAAATACAATTGCAGTGATGGTATAGAATTCTCCTTAATAAAGCACTTGTGAGGCAGGCATGTGCTCAGGGCTGACCGAGGTGCCCCTGATCTAATTGGCCCAGGATTTATGTGTCTACTTTTTATATTATTTCCTCATCTCTTGCTATTAAGCTGTTGTCTGTTGTTCTTGCTGTTACCAGCCTGCCTGTTAATAGCAACTCTGTGTCAATCTTCTCATTTGACCCAAGTTGTGCAAATTGCATATAAAATTAAAATAAATAAGCTCTGAGTTGGGGCCTTAAGGTTTCTCCTAGGAGTTAAATGCATGAGCTTTGGTGCATGGACCTTTGAAACATCTAATCTGGCTGCTCAGATGCCTTTTTTGCTTACTTCCTTGTTTCTCGGCTGTGTTCCGGATAGATGAGGGCGCTGGATAGCTGAATTCCAGATAGGTGAGGTGTCAACTCTGTGTGTGTGTGTGTGTGTGTGTGTGTGTGTGTGTGTACATGTGTGTTTGTGTGTTTTAAACCGTGTATGTGTATACATCTATATAAGTATTTGCATATGCGTATATACCAGATGTGTTTTCTGGTAGAAGATAGAAGGTAACCTAAGGTAACCGTAGATATCCACATTCTGTGATCTGTTTGTGGGTGTGGCTCTCGCTTTCTCTTTGTGCCTCATGACCTGTGGGAAGTTGGATGTTGGAGAAAGGAGACCCTGCCCTCCTGCCATGGCATGTCAGGACTGAGTAGGCCTGGGTTCTGTACTATGAGGTGGAGCATGGGCTTGGAGTTCAGATGACCTGGATCCAAATCCCATCTCCCGTATCTCAGTGGGATAGTACGTTAAAGGTCCCTTGCACAATGTTTGGGATATGGTAGATGCCTGGTTCAATTTCACTTTACTTTTGCTTTAAAAAAAACTTTGAAATTTCCAAACCTTTGTTTGACCTGATGCCAGGTAGAACAAGAAGAAAACCCTTAAACAGAGTTTCCTTTCCAGCTGCTTGGTTTCCCTGGTCAGCATCAGGACCTTCCTGGCTTTTGGTCTCACCAGATTGACATCTTCACAACCAACCAGTAGCCACCATTCAAGAGGAACTCAAGTTCCAGAGATTCAGTCTATGTCACAGTTGTGAGAGGCTTTAAATAATTCCAGAACCTGCAAGACTTCTAGAAACTGAGAAGGAGAAAAACAGTCCCTGACAGCAAGGAGCTGGCCTGGCTCTCACAGTTAGGCCTTGGGGCTCCTGGTTGAACATAGACCATTTCACAGAACTTCAGCATCAGACGAGGATGTTCTGTGACCATGTTGGATCAAAACACAAACAGGACCACACCACTGTCACGTCCAAACCCAGACAAAACATGAACCATTGTCTGGACGATAAAGACCAACCATCCACCTAACATGAATGACTCCTGGTTCTTTACCAATCACAGTTTTAGACTCCATCTCGTCTTCTTTCCTTCTAGATAAAAATCATTAAGATCCCCATTTATAGAATTAGCCCCACTTCCTGACAACATCTAATCCAAAGCAAAGCCCTGCTTCCTAAAACCCTCCTAACATCACCCTTCCCAACCCTGATCCTATAATAGTTTCTTTTTGATACCCACTTACTGAAACAGTTCCCCATGTTATACATCTCCTTCACTGCCATGAGTCAAGAAACCCAAATGTGTTAGACTGTACTTGTATTCCTGGTAGGTTTGGGCTGGAGAGCATTGACAAAGCTAAACTCTGCCTGTGAAGCCAACTCCCTTCTCTGAGAAATAGGCATCCCCTCATCTCCTCCAATTTCCTCCCCAAAATCCAAACTACACACTTTCAACTGTACCCTTCAAATTCTCATCAGCCAGGGCTTATGTGGGTGAAGGCAAAGGGCCTCCCACAGACCAGGACTTCCCAGGCTGTTAGTAGAACAGGTGAAGAGCAAGGGCTTTGGTGTCAGATCCCAGCTCTGTCTCTCATAGCTGTGTGTCCTTGGGCAAGTTACTTCACCTCTCTGAATCTGTGTTCTTACCCATAAAAGGAGGATAGTAGCATATTTCTGTCCTAGGATTTGGGGGGACTGAGGTCTGTAGGGAGCCCAGACAGCAGTCTGGTTAAGGGCGTAGGCTTCAGAATTTAAACCACTGAATCTGAACCCTAGAACTTCCACTTACTAGCTTGTGACCTCAGGCAATCTCCTTAACCTCCAACTGCCTCATTTTCCTAAATAAATAGTTGTGAGAATCAAATGAGAGAAAACTTTATAACGTTATAACATTATGATGTATGCCACCAACTAAATGCTCAGCCCCTTTATATAGGGCCAGTAACATTATTGCTCTTATTGTTACTGTTTAAAGCACTTAGCCTAGTGCATCAGGCATAAGAAGCAGTCAGATGTCAGCTGTTATTATCATCATAGTTTCATGGGAAGCAATTTGCATTCAGAATTTTTATTACTTAACCAAGGGGCAAGATAATTTAAAGTGTCTTAATTCTCTCCCAGGAAAAAGAATTGGCCTCAGAGGAGGCCAGGTCCCACCTGACTAGGGGAATTATAGAGTACATTTAAAGGAATTAACAACTAAGATATTTGCCCTCAAATAAAAGTAGAAATTCAATATCAATGTGCCCAGAAGTAATAAGAAAAACCACACCTAACCCTGTATGTGGATCAGGGATGATAATGTCAAAACTCTCCCTCTGAGCATCATGATATCTGTGTGTCACGTATCTGTGACACAAAAGTTATCCTCTTAACAGTATAATGAAATTTTTCTGGATCCTGATCTAAATCAGCAGTAAAGTGTGGCATCTACCATGTTCAAAGCACAGTGCTGGTTCCCCTCTGTCCCAGACATTCCCACCTCCTTCGAAGCCAACCAGTGGTTCCTCTTGACAGTGGCTGGCCTGTGTGCATATTTCCTGAAGATTCATCCCTTGTTGCTTAGCAACTGTAGTATTTCTAGTGTGTATTTATGGGTGTTCTTTTTTTCAATCTAAAGCATTCAGGAAATTGACAATGCACACGCTTAGCTCCTGAGCACCATAGTTAGTCCATGATGGGATAGACCCAGCCTCCTTTGGCTCCCTTATCACATAATGATTTGGGGGGATGGATTTTGTTTCAGGTATGCAAAACATGCATGACAAGGGGATGACCGTCCAGCCTGACCTCAAAGCTTCTTTTTCTTACGGGGCCCTGGAAAACAACGACAACATTTCTGAGATCTACGCTCCTGCCACACTGCCCGTCATGCAGGAAGAACATGGCTCCAGAAATGCCTCTGGGGTTCCCTACCGCGTCCTGGAACACACCAAGAAGGAGTGAGCCCGCCTTGAAGGAGACCCCTTTCCTCTATTCACAGCTGCTCAAGCGGTACTGACAGTGGTTCAATCCTTAATTCTAAAACTTGCCTTTCAAGTCTTTTTTTTTTTTTTTTTTAATCCACGAACTCTGTAGACGAGCATCTCGAAAAGCCTTTGCCTCAGACAAAGAATAGATTACCTTGGTCCTGGAAATTTCAAATGATGAGGCTGGGAGTGGGGGGATGAAAGCAGTGTTCTAGGGAGGCAGGACAGTTCAGCCTCTGCCTGCTTTAGCCCAAGCAGACTTGGAAAGCCTTCCTCATCTGCGGATGGTACCTGGGCTTTCCCAGGCATGACCAAGGGTGGCCATGTTCTTCAGAGCTAAAGCCAGGCAGAGGTTCTGCCCCTACTTTCCAAATCCACTGAAAGGCTGGAAAGCTCTAGATCTAGTCTTCCCTCACCTCATGTGCAGCACCGATCTCTACCCACCTCCCTCTTGAGTCTGTACTTGTGATAACCTTCGTGTCACCTTCTCGTGGCATGGTGAGCCAGCCCCGGCTGTCACATTCTGTCACTCACCGGTAAGGAGTTCACATCTGCTTTCTGAGTGTCTGTGCCTCTCCAGGGAAGATGTGCTTGATGTGTTTGTACTGGGTTCTTTCTGGAAACTAATTTGATTCTGGTTCTGCTGCTAATTTTTTGCCCTCAAGGGAACTGAGAAATTAAGAGAAGGGAAAGAATAAGAAAGAGTAGGAGTGATGAGACTTCAGCCCTTAAAGGAAGAAAAATCCCTTTCATTTGACAAGAGGTGACTGCATCACTTATCAAAGGACAGACAGACAATCTGGGTGTTTTGTGTTGCATTTTCCTGTACACCAGTGCCCTCTGGGAAAACTAGGGGGGTGGAGGGGGGAGGTGCTTATTTTAGAGACAGCCTTGCTCACTTCTCCTCCATCCTCTCCTGTATTGATCGACTAACCAAGCTTGAGTCATTGGCTAACTTCCTTGGGGTCAATAGACTCTTTGGGTCCCCATACACATACATCCTCGAGAAGCAGGAATTCTCAGAAATGGGGCTGCTGCCGGCTGGCTGCATACACAGCTGTCTTCCCTTAGGCTGACTGTATACTTCTGAGAATAGCAGCTAAAGTTCTGTAAACTTTAATGAGAGTAAGGATCCCTTAGGGAATTTATTTAAAACGCAGACTCCCACACCCCAACCTCAGATTAAGTGGGACTGGGACCAGGCCCAAGCATTGCATTCTTGGGACTTTCCTGGTGGTCCAGCGGTGAAGACTCCACACTTTCAATACAGGGGCACAGGTTGGATCCCTGGTCCAGGAACTAAGATCCCACAAGCCGAGTCGCGCAGCCAAAAAAAAAGAGTCTGCGTTCTGAACTGGCAGCGTAGGTGATTTTGAGGCTGGTAATCCAAGTATCACACACCTTAAAAGTCTAATAACTGAGAGAGCCAGTCTGCTAAAATCCTGACACCCCCACACCCAACCCACCCCCCGGTGGAAAGCTGGAACTATCATTCCTTGTTTCCTCTTGGGGGTGCATTTGGCAGGCTCAATAATCCCCATAGGATCCGTGGCATTTCTCCATCCAGTGATTACCTCTTAGAACTGCACTTCCTGCTTCTCTAGGCAGCCTTGAGCTAACAGGCAAGATAACAGTGTTAACAGACCAGTGTTGATAGATCATTAACCTTTATGGATTGTGCTTAATACCGATTTAGTACCTTGTCTTTGAAGCTGGTGTTTGTTGCCTGGGATAACCAGTTCTGTATTGTGTCTTACATGCCCAGGAAGGCAACAGACAATGGCTTTTTTTTCCCCTTTAGGATAGGTATCAACTCAGTTCAACAATGTTTGTGAGACACTGACTATATGTTAAACATTTGGACGGTGAGGGCTACAAATAATAAGACCTGATTTCTGCCCTCCAAGCCAGCAGCAAGAGACACAAATATGTGGTCGACTATGACAGGGCAGGCCGAGTGTGATAGCAGACCACAGAAAATGACAGTTACGGAGGCCCGCTAAAGGCAGGCCCTGAGCCCAGAACTGGGTATTCAGGATTGGAGATGATTTTGGCTAGACTCCCTGGTGGGTGGCAAATCTAGCTAAGATTTGAGCAAAACGTAGCCAGTAAAGTGATCACCCCCAGGCAGGGGGGCCAACATTTGCAAAGGCACAGAGATGGATTGGGGTGGGGGCAAAGGAAGAGCCAGGGTAGGTGATGGGAGATTAGCCTGCAAAGATCAGCAGTAAGAGGTGGAATCATGGAGAAACTTGAAGGCCTGGCTGAGGAGTTTAAAGCGTATCCTAGAGAACACAGGAGCCATTGATGGTTCATGAGGGTGAGAATGGCAGATTGGAAAGGAGGCTTTATGCAGAGCAGAGGAAGAATTTGAAGGGGTGATAAAAGTCAGTGTTCAAGGTCAGGCTGCACGCCTGCAAAACAAAACACAAAAGGGGAATTAAAATCCCTTTTCACTGCCACTCATATTTTCCCGATGATGTTTCCAATGTGGGTCGTAGACCAGGAAGGGATGTGAGGGTGGAGTGGATGGAAGAAAGGTAAGCAAGGAGGCCATTTAAATGTGTCGGACCCAGGTGATCAGCCGGCACCTTGTAGCCCCCAGCCTCACACTGTCATCTGCCCTTTGTTTGGTGACGTCTTTTGGAGTCAGGCAGGAGTGACGAATGGATACAAGCGCGCTGTAATCCTCGGTCAGCCGACGATCGTGGGTTCAGCGCCACCCGGGAGCTGCTGCTGGAGCCTGGGCAGCATCTGCCTCCAGGTTTAGGATAACAGCATCATCTTACGAGGCGGAGTACAGGAGGGCTGGGCAGAGCTGCTGCCGGAGTGGAAGCCAGGGGAGGTCACGTGGTCCCAGGAAGAACAGCTGATGTGGAGCCATGGCACCCAGAATTCCGACTGTGGTCTTGGGCCGGCATCTCCCAGTCTGTGTGCCCGAGTGTAAATGGACTGTTTGCCGGTGACCAATAAGCAGCACTTGCTGTTAGGATGGGGGACAAGGACATCCATTTTCCATCCGCAGCCCTGATTCTTTGTTTCTCTCGTGGTCCTCACATCCCCAAACCCTCTCAAAGGCTCCAAGCAATGTGACATGTCCCAGCAGCATCCCGTTCCCTGCCACCAGGACGTAAGGCAAGGTCACCAAACTTGGGTTTCAACTTTCCAGTTGTTCTCCAGCTTCCTCTGCCCGCCCCACTCCATCCCCCTCTCCTAAAGACTGGGATTCTGGAGTCCCTACTCAGACATCAACATCAGTTCACAGACGGGCACCTGCAGCTTTTAAAGAGAGCTTAGCCCCACTCCACCGGCCCCCCACCCCTCCCATGGAGCTGCAGGTCTGAAGATGCCATCACATGAAGCCTCAGGTGGTGGAGGGTTTTGCAGGGTGGAACTGGATGCTGGGTAGACGAGGGTGAATCGACCTCTCTCCGTCGCTTTGCTGGTGGGAACCAAGCAGCTGGATGGCACAGCATGGCAACGAGATGCCCAGCAGGGTAGTGTTGGGGAACCTCCAACCTGCAGCCTTGCGAATCCCAAATCCGGTCCCACACTGGCTGGTAGGCGTACTGATTCTACTGTGTGTTTCTCTGAGAAGTTGTGTAAGTGAAGTCACCTTAGACTATATTCTATGGGGATGCTCACATTTTGTTAATTTAATGACTAATGTATGGCATGTTCTTATTTTTCAAAAAGGTGTGTGCTAGGTACAAATAACATTATGAAGTGGTATTTAATTAAAAACAAAATCCACATGACACCTGTTGGGTTTGGGTCTTTCATTTGATTAATACTTTCTAGAGTTGCCTGCCTCAGTGCTGTCCAGCAAAACTTCCTGCCGCGACAGAGATGTTCTGTGTCTGCTGCCCAAACGGCAGCCACTATCCACATGTGGCTATGAAGCATTTAGATGTGGGGATGAAACCTAGGAATTGGGTTTTTCATTTGATTTAAATTCAGTTCCCTGAAATATCCCCATATATAGCTAGTAGCCACTGTAGGAACAGCGCAGATCTAGAGGTGCCCAGGATCGCAGTTAAGGATGAATTAAGCCCTTTTTTTTTTTTTTGTAGCAGTGAAGAGTATAGACTCTATGGCCACTCTGCTTGGGTTTGGTTCTTGGCTCCACTACTTATTAGCTGTGTGGTACTGAACAAGTTGGTTAAATTCTTTGTGCCCCATATGTAATACCAGGATAGTAACAGTAGCTTTCTAAGGATTATTATGAGGATTAGGTGAAGTAATAGATGTAAAGTCTTAAAACTATGTCCAGCACTCTGGACATAGTACACTCTCCATCAGGACACTATATTACACTGACCAGTGGTTTTCCTGTTTACTTATGCACTTCGGGGTGGTGGTTTAGCCGCTAAATTGTATTTGACTTTTTGTGATACCATGGACTGTAGCCCGCCAGGTTTTCTGTCCATGGATTTCCCAGACAAGAATACTGCAGTGGGTAGTCATTCCCTTCTCCAGGGGATCTTCCTGACCCAGGAATTGAACTCCAGTCTCCTGCTTGGCAGGTGGACTCTTTACCACTGAGCCACCTGGGAAGCCTTATTCCCTTTGAAATTGTATAGTGAACACTTGCGACTTTTCTTAGGTAATTCCAAGCACGTGTGTCTTTCTTCATTCTGAGTTTCCAATCTGTAAGGCAGGTGTGGAATAGTGCCTAAACGTTTATATCTGCACACACACAGAATAATGTGTACCCATATATTAACAAGCACTTATATGGCACAACGGAGAAGGCAATGGCACCCCACTCCAGTACTCTTGCCTGGAAAATCCCATGGACGGAGGAGCCTGGTGGGCTGCAGTCCATGGGGTCGCAAAGAGTCAGACACGACTGAGCGACTTCACTTTCACTTTTCACTTTCATGCATTGGAGAAGGAAATGGCAACCCACTCCAGTGTTCTTGCCTGGAGAATCCCAGGGATGGAGGAGCCTGGTAGGTTGCCGTCTATGGGGTCACACAGAGTCAGACACGACTGAAGCGACTTAGCAGCAGCAGTAGCAGTATATGGCACAAACTATACTAAGACCTCGTGTACATCTCGATTATTTTTTATAACAATTCCGTGAGGTAACTTTTAATATTATCCCCATTTTACAGATGAAGAAACTGAGACTCAGGTCATATAACCGGTAAGTAGTAGAACCAGGATTTGAGGCCAGAACTGCCTCCAAAACTTGAGCTCTCTACCCCTCTGCTGCACTGCCTTTCCTGCCGTGTGGTTGGCTTCCACGGGGTAAAGCCCACCACATGTTAGGATTTCACATCTGAAACAAAGCATGTACAGTTTCGCTGAAGGATACAGACTTACGGAACAGAAGCTCATCAACTGAGTCTCTCAGGATCACAATGGCAATGTCACCCATGGCAGGGACACGGCAGTAAAATTCAGAACAGGGCAGTGGGAGGATTTTAGAATTCGCCATGAGTCTCAAACTTTCTGATCTCATAAAACAGTTCAATTTAAAAATAGAGATTGGGGAATTCCCTGGAGGTCCAGTGGTTAGGACTGCAGTTTCACTGCTGAAGGCCCGGGTTTGATCCCTAGTTGAGGAACTAGGATCCTACAAGTCATGTGGCGAAGTCAAAAAAAATAAGAGATTAACAAAGCATTGCCAACTCTTTGTAGTTACTCTTGTTCTCATTAAATTTTCTGTTATTTGTTTTAACTTTCCTTTTGCTAAAGATTTGTTCATTTATTTTTGGCTGTGCTGGGTCTTCTTTGCTGCATGCTGGCTTTCTCTCATTGCAGTGAGCAGGGGCTACTCTCTAGTTGCAGGGCTCAGGCTTCTCATTGCAGTGGCTTCTCTTGTTGCGGAGCACTGGCCCTAGAGTACACTGGCTTCAGTGGTTGCAGCACACAGGTTCTAGAGTGCTGACTCAGTAGTTACGGAGCACGGGCTTAGTTGCCCGGCAGCATGTGGGATCTTCCTGGGGCAGCGATTGAACCAGTGTCTCCTGAATTAGCAGGAAAATTCTTAACCACCGAACCATCATTACCAAAATCTTGGCTCCCTGTCCACCAATGCCAAATAGTAGGCTAGGGCCTCAAGGATTGTGCCCCCCTCTCTTGGGAATAAGGAGAGGTTTTTATATCCTCATGAAGGTTTGGATTTTTTTTTCTTTTGCAAAGCTTCAAAACGGTCACAGCTGGCATCAGACAACTCAGCAACCAGGTCTGGTGTCCCTGAAATGATTAACCCCTGACAATCTTTCTGAGATGCAGAATGTTACCAGAGAATATAGGGGGAGAAGAATGCCACGTGAAGAGTATAATCTATTTGGAGTCAGAGAGTAGTTAATGAAGCTCTGTGAAGAAAAATCTAGCTGCAAGTGTTCGTCAGCAGTAACAGCTAAAAACTAACCAAGACTGTTTAACTCTTGCGGGTCTGTGTGGCTTTATTGTTGTTCAGTCGCTCAGTTGTGTCCAACTCTTTGCGACCCCATGGACTGCATCATGCCAGACTTCCCTGTCCTTCATTATCTCCCAGAGTTTGCTCAAACTCATGTCCATTGAGTCGATGATGCCATCCAACCATCTCATCCTCTGTCACCCCCTTCTCCTCCTGCCCTCAATCTTTCCCAGCATCAGGGTCTGTTTGGCTGGTATGTGCCAAAGGCTGTTCGCCAATTTCTGTTATGGTTCCATAGAATCATAAAATCTAAATAGAGGTTGGCAAAGAATCACTAACTCTTTTTGTGGTTAATCTTGTTCTCTTTAATATTTTTAATTTTTTATTAGTTTACTACAAAATAAATTCAGCTTTCTTTCAAACAAATAAACAACAACAGGAAAGAAAAGAAACTATGGCCCAAGTCCTGTTCAAGAGAAAGACTGTGTTTGGTATAGACGTGCCAGTGTTCTTTCATAGTCTTGTTAAATATAATAATGCAACTAGCATTAAGGTTGTCAATATAAACAAATGCAAACCAAAAAAAGAATCTTTTTTTTTCATTGTGAGGCTATAACTCCTGGAGACAGTGAATGACAAGGAAGCCTGGACTGTTGCAGTTCATGGGGTCACAAAGAGCTGGACATGACTGAGCAACTGAGCAACAACAAAGATATCCCTGCAGGAGCACAGTTAGTTCTGTGAAGATCGCGCAGGTGCTATAGGCTAAATGTTAGTGCCCCCACCCCGCTCCCCCAGTTCATGTGTTGAAACCTAATCCCCAGTGTGATGCTTTTGGAGGTGGAATTTGGAGGAAGTGATTAGGACATGAGGTTGGAACCCTCATGAATGGGACCGTTGTTCAGTCTCTCAGTTGTGTGTCTGACTCATTGTGACCCCATGGACTTCAGCACTCCAGGCTTCCCTGTCCTTAACCATCTCCCAGATCTTGCTCAAACTCATGTCCATGGAGACGGTAATGCCATCTAGCCATCTCATCCTCTGTCGTCCCCTTCTCCTCCTGCCTTCAATCTTTCCCAGCATCAGGGTCTTTTCTAATGAGTCACTTCTTCACATCAAGTGGCTAAAGTACTAGAGCTTCAGCTTCAGCATCAGTCTTTCCAATGAATATTCAGGCTTGATTTCCTTTAGGATGGACTGGTTGGATCTCCTTGCAGTCCAAGGGACTCTCAAGAATCTTCCCCAGCACCGAAGTTAAACAGCATCAATTCTTCAGCACTCAGCCTTCTTTATGGTCCAACTCTCACATCCATACAGGAATACTGAAAAAAACCATAGATTTGACTAGATGGACCTTTGTCGACAAAGCAATGTCTCTGCTCCCATTCACATGAATGGCATTAGTGCTCTTATAAAAGACACCCCAGAGAGTTCCCACCCCCTTCCATCCAGTGAGGACACCAAAAAGACTATGACTATTATACTATTATTTCATTAAAACAGGACATTAACACCAAAATAGTAAGGGCAAAATCTCACAACAAAGGATACTCCTTGAAACTGAATAATTTGGTACATATAAACAATGGAATATTCAGTTCAGTTCAGTTGCTCAGTCGTGTCCAGCTCTTTGCAACCCCATGAATCTCAGCACGCCAGGCCTCCCTGTCCATCACCAACTCCCGGAGTTCTCTCAAACTCATGTCCATCGAGTCGGTGATGCCATCCAGCCATCTCATCCTCTGTTGTCCCCTTCTCCTCCTGCCCCCAATCCCTCCCAGCATCAGGGTCTTTTCCAATGAGTCAACTCTTCGCATGAGGTGGCCAAAGTATTGGAGTTTCAGCTTCAGCATCAATCTTTCCAATGAACACCCAGGACTGATCTCCTTTAGGATGGACTGGTTGGATCTCCTTGCAGTCCAGGGGACTCTCAAGAGTCTTCTCCAGTACCACAGTTCAAAAGCATCAATTCTTTGGCGCTCAGCTTTCTTCACAGTCCAACTCTCACATCCATACATGACCACTGGAAAAACCATAGCCTTGACTAGACGGACCTTTGTTGGCAAAGTAATGTCTCTGCTTTTGAATATGCTGTCTAGGTCATAACTTGGTCGTCACATTCCATCCAAGGAGTAAGCGTCTTTTAATTCATGGCTGCAATCACCATCTGCAGTGATTATTTCATGGTTGCAATCACCATCTGCAGTGATTTTGGAGCCCAGAAAAATAAAGTCAGCCACTGTTTCCACTGTTTCCCCATCTATTTGCCATGAAGTGATGAGATGAGATGCCATGATCTTCGTTTTCTGAATGTTGAGATTTAAGCCAACTTTTTCACTCTCCACTTTCACTTTTATCAAGAGGCTTTTGAGTTCCTCTTCACTTTTTGCCATAAGGGTGGTGTCATCTGCATATCTGAGGTTATTGATATTTCTCTGAAAATCTTGATTCCAGCTTATGCTTCATCAGCCCAGCGTTTCTCATGATGTACTCTGCACATAAGTTAAATAAGCAGGGTGATAATATACAGTTGGAACCAGTCTGTTGTTCCATGTTCAGTTCTAACTGTTGCTTCCTGACCTGCATACAGGTTTCTCAAGAGGCAGGTCAGGTGGTCTGGTATTCCCATCTCTTTCAGAATTTTCCACAGTCTGTTGTGATTCACACAGTCAAAGGCTTTGGCATAGTCAATAAAGCAGAAATAGATGTTTTTCTGGAACTCTCTTGCTTTTTCCATGATCCAGCGGATGTTGGTAATTTGATCTCTGGTTCCTCTGCCTTTTCTAAAACCAGCTTGAACATCTAGAAATTCATGGTTCACATATTGCTGAAGCCTGGCTTGGAGAATTTTAAGCATCACTTTACTAGCTTGTGAGATGAGTGCAATTGTGCAGTAGTTTGAGCATTCTTTGGCATTGCCTTTCTTTGGGATTGGAATGAAAACTGACCTTTTCCAGTCCTGTGGCCACTGCTGAGTTTTCCAAATTTGCTGGCATATTGAGTGCAGCACTTTCACAGCATCATCTTTCAGGATTTGAAATAGCTCAACTGGAATTCCATCACCTCCACTAGCTTTGTTCGTAGTGATGTTTCCTAATGCCTGCTTGACTTCACATTCCAGGATGTCTGGCTCTAGGTGAGTGATCGTCAAGATCTTTTTTGTACAGTTCTTCTGTGTATTCTTGCCACCTCTTCTTAATATCTTCTGCTTCTGTTATGTCCCTACCATTTCTCTCCTTTATTGAGCCCATCTTTGCATGAAATGTTCCCTTGGTATCTCTAGTTTTCTTGAAGAGATCTCTAGTGTTTCCCATTCTATTGTTTTCCTCTATTTCTTTGCATTGATCGCTGAGGAAGGCTTTCTTAGCTCTCCTTGCTATTCTTGGGAACTCTGCAATCAAAGGGGTATATCTTTCCTTTTCTCCTTTGATTTTCATTTCCCTTCTTTTCACAGCTATTTGTAAGGCCTCCTCAGACAGCCATTTTGCATTTCTTTTCCATGGGAATGGTCTTGATTCCTGTCTCCTGTACAGTGTCATGAACCTCTGTCCATAGTTCATCAGGCACTCTATCAGATCTAGTCCCTTAAATCTATTTCTCACTTCCACTGTATAGTCATAAGGGATTTGATTTAGGTCATACCTGAATGGTCTAGTGGTTTTCTCCACTTTCTTCAATTTCAGTCTGAATTTGGCAATAAGAAGTTCATGATCTGAGCCACAGTCAGCTCCCAGTCTTGTTTTTGCTGACTGTATAGAGCTTCTCCATCTTTGGCTGCAAAGAATATAATATATAGTATAAAGAATATAATATAGTCTGATTTCGGTGTTGACCATCTCGTGATGTCCATGTGTAGTGTCTTCTCTTGTGTTGTTGGAAGAGGGTGTTTGCTATGACTAGTATGTTCTCTTAGCAGAACTCTATTAGCCTTTGCCCTGCTTCATTCTGTACTCCAAGGACAAATTTACCTGTTACTCCAGGTGTTTCTTGACTTCCTACTTTTTCATTCCAGTCCCCTATAATGAAAAGGATATCCCCTATAATGAAAAGGACCAGGGAGATAGGGAGGGATAAATTAGGAGATTGAAAATAGCAGATATAAACAACTGTATATAAAATAAACAAGGTCCTACTATATAGCACAGGAAACTAGTCAATATCTTATAATAACCTATAATGGAAATGAAGTGAAAGTTGCTCAGTCCTGTACAATTGTTTGTGACCCCATGGACTGTATAGTCCCTGGAATTCTCCGGGCCAGATTATTGGAGTGGGTAGCCTTTCCCTTCTCCAGGGTATCTTCCCAACCCAGGATCGAACCCAGGTCTCCCTCATTGCAGGCAGATTCTTTACCAGCTGAGCCACAAGGGAAGCCTAAGAATACTGGAGTGGGTAGCCTATCCCTTCTCCAGCAGATCTTCCCAACCCAGGAATCAAACCAGAGTCTCCTGCATTGCAGGCAGATTCTTTACCAACTGAGCTACGAGGGAAGCCCCATGATGGAAAAGACTATGAAAAAGAATATGTATATGCATATATATATAACTAAATCACTTTGCTCTACACCAGAAACTAACAGAAGAGGAAGAGGTCAGAGAGCTGACTTGTGCTCTCCCCACCACGTGAGGATATACAAGGAGACGCCTGTAAACCAGGCAGAAGGCACTCAGCAGAGCCTGATCATGACCTTGGACTGCTAACCTCCAGAACTGAGAAACAGTTGATAAGCTCCCCAGTTTATGTTGTTGATAAGCTACCCAGTTTATGATGTTTCGATACTGCAGCCCAAGCTGATTAAGACAGCACATCCTTATCAAGCTTTTCTCTCCACTCTAAACCCCCCCTTCCAGGAGATGGCTTTGAGGGTGCCGGGGCTGAAACAACCTTTCTGCTTTGCCAGTTGCTGCTCCCCGTAAAGGAGACTGTGAGGCTGCAGGAGGAAGAAGGGGCTTGCTCCTTCCTGTCTGTCTCCTGTTCTAACATAGCCCAGTGACACCACTTCATTCTAGCACAGCAGCAGCCTCCCCTGGTTTTGCAGTTATTTCCAACTCCTGCACAACCAGCTTCATGGTAACCTCTTAAAGACATCAGCACCCTCTCCTTAGAGACCTGGGGCCCAGGTCTACTGTATAATCCCATTATATATAGATATTGTAACAGCTTTATTGACATATTCACATACTATACATTTCACTCATTTAAGTGTACAATTCAACAATTCTTAGAATACCCATGGATGTGTGTGACTATCACCACCATTGCAGGGGTTAATAGGCAGCCATCTGTTGCCCTGGCTAAGCCATGAGAAAATCACCATGGGAAATGATTAAAAGCAAAATACAGCAATGTAACATAACCCAAATAAAAGTAAACTGTGTTGATTGTTGGGGTCGTCATACCCTAAGGAAAAACAGTGTGTGGATCTTGGAACGCCGGGTCAGCACAAGTTCAGAACACTGTTTGTGCATACACTAAGATGTTTTCCCAAGGCATATGTGAGTCTATGACCTCCAGCTAGGTGATAGCCCTTGTACAAGAAAATAACAAAGATAGTTTAAAGTAATCGATAAAATAGGAGACGTGACTGGGGACATAGGAGGCTGACTTCATCCGGGAAACAGGGGGCTGACTTCATCGTAGCATAGCAGATATTTCTGCTTGCCAAGACACTAAATAAAAGTGATGTGGCTCCAAGGAACAGAGCTCTTGATCGAAGAGGTCTTGAGTCCCCTAGTCCCATCTTTCAAACTTTAATTCTGTCTCTAGTTTCTTTTCCCCAAACTGTGCATCGACCACTTCCAATCCCTACCTGCTGCTCTGGGTGCAGCTCACCGTTAACTTTAGAACATTTTCATCACCTCAGAGAGAAGCTCTGGGAAAGAAAACCACAGGTGTTGGTAAGGACGTGGAGACGCTGGAACCCTGCGCACTGCTAGTGGGAAGGTAAAATGATGCAGTCACTCTGGAAAACAGTCTGGCGCTTTCTCAAAAATTTTAAAGTAGAGTAACCGTATGATCCAGAAATGCCACTTCTGGGTATATACAAAAAAGAACTGAGGCTTCCCTGACGGCTCAGTGGTAAAGAATCCACCTGGCAATGCAGGAGACACGGGCTCAATCCCTGATCCGAGAAGATCTTACACGTCACAGAGTATCTAAACCTGTGTACCATGACTACTGAGCCTGTGTCCTAGAGCCTGGGAGCCACAAGTACTGAACCCACATGCGGCCAACTGCTGAAGCCCTCACAGCCTAGAGCCCGTGCTCCGCAACAAGAGAAGCCACCACAGTGAGAAGCCTGTGCATACAACTAGAGAGTAGCCCCTGCTCACCACGACTACAGGGAAGCCTGTGCAGCCAAAAGTAAATAAATAAATGAATACTTTTTAAAAAGGAATTGAAAGCAGGAACTCAGATATTTGAATATACATGCAGTAGCATTATTCATAATAGCCAAAAGAAGGAATCGACTCAGTGTCCATTGACAGGTGGGTAAACACAATATGGTGTACAGATAAAACAGAATACTATTCAGCCTTATGAGGAAAGAAATTCTGACGTGCTGCAATATGGATGAAACTTGAAAACATTATACTAAGTGAAATAAGCCAGACACAAGAGGACAAATACTGTATGAGTCCACTTACCTAAAGCACTTGCTGCTAAGTCGCTTCAGTCGTGTCCGACTCTGTGCCACCCCACAGACGGCAGCCCACCAGGCTCCCCCGTCCCTCGGATTCTCCAGGCAAGAACACTGGAGTGGGTTGCCATTTCCTTCTCCAATGCATGAAAGTGAAAACTGAAAGTGAAGTCGCTCAGTCGTGTCCGACCCTCAGCGACCCCATGGACTGCAGCCTACCAGGCTCCTCCGTCCATGGGATTTTCCAGGCAAGAGTACTGGAGTGGGGTGCCATTGCCTTCTCCGACCTAAAGCACTTAAAGTAGTCCAATTCATAGACACAGAAAGTAGGGGGCGGGAGTTGCCAGGAGCTGGGGTAAGGGGCAGTTAACTGAGTAGAGAGTTTCAGTTCAGAGTTTCAGTTTCACCCATTACTGGAGTGGGGTGCCATTGCCTTCTCCACTAGTAACCACTAATCTATCTTATTTGTAGATTTCTCGGTTTGGGACTTTGCATGGATGGAATCATATAATATGTGGACTAATGTCACTGGCTTCTTTCACTCAGCATAATGTTTTCTCAGTTCATCGAAATCGTAGCATGTATCCATGCTTCATTCCTTTTTATGGCTGAATATCCTCTTATCTTCTCAGTTCAGTTGCTCAGTCGTGTCTGACTCTCTGCGACCCCATGAACTGCAGCACGCCAGGCCTCCCTCTCCATCACCATCTCCCAGAGTTCACTCAAACTCACGTCCATCGAGTCAGTGATGCCATCCAGCCATCTCATCCTCTGTCGTCCCCTTCTCCTCCTGCCCCCAATCCCTCCCAGCATCAGAGTCTTTTCCGGTGAGTCAACTCTTCGCATGAGGTGGCCAAAGTACTGGAGTTTCAGCTTTAGCATCATTCCTTCCAAAGAACACCCAGGGCTGATCTCTTTCAAAGTGTTAATAATTAAGTCTCTTCTTTTCTTGGTTTCCTTCATCTTAGGAATGGGAAGCTGCTTCCTATAGTTGCTACCTCTGTGATCCCTTAGAGGTTGTTTTTTTTTTTTTTTTTTTAACCCATTTCCCTGGCGACTCAGTGGTAAAGAATCTGCCTGCAATACAGGAAATGTGGGTTCAATTTCTGGGTCGGGAAGATCCCCTGGAGAAGGAAATGGAAACCCACTCCAGTATTCTTGCCTGGGAAATCCTATGGAGAGAGGAGTCTGGCAGGCTACAGTCAATGGGGTCCCAAGAGTTGGACATGAATTAGTGACTAAAGAAGTTACTAGTTAATATCTTAATATGTAGGGTAACAATTTATCTTAAATTCTTTTTGTTCAAATCACTGGTGTGATTTCTGTCTCCTGATCAAACCCTGATAGTCAAGCAAAATCAAAATAATTTGAACTCCTGGGCTATTCATGCAGCTGCTGGCATGAATAATAATGTTCCGTTTTCTTCCTTTGCTCTGTGTCCCACCCCCTTTTCTGATTAGGGTCATCTAGTTCTTATTATCTTCCACCCATCTGCAGCTCAAATTAATCAGGAAATAATATCTCCTCCTAACAAATTCCAGGAATGAAATGTTTAAAGAATGGCTCCTTCCAGCATGGAGTGGTTCTGCTTCTCCTGAACCAATCTGCAGTTAATTTTGCAGCCTTTGAGTCTGCAGGTAAATAGGACTGATTCTTTCTAATTTGAAGAACATAACTGGATGAAATCTTTCAAAGCATTCAGGCTTCAGAAGCCACTAATATACCTCATCTTACAAAAAGATTGCAAAGAAATATAGCAAACTATTGAATAATCTCTAGACCATGGGGTTGTAAGTGATTTTCATTTTCTTATTTATCCTTTTGCTTTCAAACTAGCCATAAAAGCCAAGTCTAGCTTTGATAATGAGAAATTTCTAAATATTAAAAATTGACATCACTCATCCTCCAACCGGTGTTGAATACGGTGCTGGTTGCGTTGTAACTCCTTCTTGGGGGAATGACTGATTTTTCCAGGGGGAGACAAATTAAGGTGTTACCAGGGAAGCAGGCTAATTTAAGGCTCTTCAGGAAAAGGTGAGATCTAGTGTGTGTGGCAGGTCATGAATTTAAATACCTACTATACCCCGCTACTATGAGCCTTTGAGACAGAGACTGAGACCAACTGGCAGGCACATTTCTATTTTCAGGCCTCCTGCTTTATCAGTACATACGCTCAGAAGCAGCTGTTTCCTCCCTCCCTTTCTCTCTTCCACATTTATTAGCACCTACCATACACAGAGCCCCGGTGGCTCAGACAGTAAAGAATCCGCCTGCAAAGCAGGAGACGTAAGAGACGAGGGTTCAATCCCTAAGTGAGGAAGATCTCCTGGGGAGGGAAATGGCAACCCATCCCATTTTTCTTGCCTGGAGTATTCCATGGGCAGAAGAGCCTGGCAGGGGTCCATGGGGTCGCAAGAGTTGGACATGACTTAGCAACTAATACTTTCTCTTACTACTTACTTACCATATACTAGAACCAGATATTGTTATAGAAGCTGAGTATGTATCAGTGAACAGATTACTCCCTGCCCCCATAGAACTGATATTCCAGTAATGTGTGCTTAGTCGCTCAGTTGTGTCTGACTTCTCGCGACCCTATGGACTATAGACGTCCAGGCTCCTCTGTCCATGGGATTCTCCAGGGAAAAATACTGGAATGGATTGCCATTTCCTCCTCCAGGGAATCTTCCTAACCCAGGGATCGAAGCTGCATCTCCTGTGTCTCCTGCATTGCAGGCACATTCTTCACCAACTGAACCACAGGGGAAGCCCCTTTAGTAATGAATTTAGGTCATTAAACCAGTAATGGCATAATTATTTTCTTAAATACCATTGTGACAGATGCCATGAAAAGTAGTATAGGGAACTGTGGGGTCATGCACAAGGTATATCAGCTGGGATTAGGTTCGGCTGCAACAGACAAACGGAGAAAGAATATTTCTCTCCCGGGTAAAGGCAGTCTGGAATAGGTAACCCAGGGCTGGTATGACAGCTCCAGGTCACAAGGGATCCAGGATCCTCATCTTTTGGATCCACCACCCCAGAATGTGGCTTCTATCTTCAAGGTTACTTCCCAGTCCAAAATGACTGCTGGAACCCCAGCTATCATATTCATATTTCAGGCTACAAAAAAAGTGCATAGGGTACTTCTCTGACCTAAGTCAGCTTCCTTTTGCCAGTATCTCACTGGGAAAAATTCATGCTTAGCTGCAAGGGAGGCAACACCAGTCCATCCTAAAGATCAGTCCTGGGTGTTCTTTGCAAGGACTGATGCTGAAGCTGAAACTCCAATACTTTGGCCACCTGATGCGAAGAGTTGACTCATTGGAAAAGACCCTGATGCTGGGAAAGATTGAGGGCAGGAGGAGAAGGGGATGACAGAAGATGAGATGGTTGGATGGCATTACCGACTCAATGGACATGGGTTTGGGTGGATCCTGGAGTTGGTGATGGACAGGGAGGCCTACCGTGCTGGGGTTCATGGGGTCACAAAGAGTCGGACACGACTGAGCGACTAAACTGAACTGAATGTTTACTGAGCGATTGTAATGTGTCTGGCACTTTATAAAACAAGCCTGCAAACTTTCGTGGTGGTGCACTGATTGGAAGTCCGCCTGCCAGTTCAGGGGACATGGGTTTGATCGCTGGTCCAGGAAGATCTCACACGCCGTGAGGCAACTAAGCTGGGACCCCGCCACTATTGAGCCTGTGTGTCCCAGGGCCTGCGTGCTGGGAGAAGAGAAGCCACTGCAATGAGAAGCTGGGCACTACCGCCAGGGAGCGCCCTCCCACCCCATGCCACAGCTAGAGAAAGTCCACGTGCAGCAGCATAGGCCCAGCACAGCCCCAAATAAATTAATTTTAAAAAACAAGCCTGCAGTGCAGATACCATCACTGTCATTCAACAGATTGGAAAAGTGAGGTTCAGTGGGTTTTAAAAAACTGCTCGAAGATCATGCCACCAGTGATGGAGGAGCTGACTTCCCGAAGCCCGCCAGCTTCGGAAGTACAGCGCTTTGAACTGTATTTTGCTGCCTTTCCACCAGCAACTGGAAAATGGAGAAGAAAGTTCCTCATACCTGTCATTGGCTATATTTAAAGAAAGGCTACCTTTGTTTTTTCTATTTAAAATGCGTAGGTGCTTCGCAGTCACTGTAAAGAGCTGAGGCAGATCTGAATAAAAGCAGGAACTTCATTTGTTTTGTTCACCGCTATCTTCTCAGTGCCTAGAATGGTGCCTGGCAAATAGTGGAAATCCAGTAACTATGAATGTTCCCAGAGTGGTCTTTTGTATCCCTTCCCAATCAATCTCTAGCCTTCAGCCCATCCACCATCCTGATGCTGATCACCATAGTCTGGCCTTCTGTTTAAGTTCATATGCATACATATTGTACATCTATAACTCTGTGATGTCTGCCTTCTTTTGGCCCAACAATTGTTTTGAGATTTATTTATGTTGCTAAGTGTCTCAGTAGTTTATACTTTTTATGGCTGCATAGTATTCCGTTGTTTGAATACACCATAGTTTGTTTATCCATTTTTCTTTTCATGGACATTTAGACTATTCCAAGTTTGGAGGTATTATGAATAAAGATGGTAAGAAAAGAACATATATCTAAAAGTGGAATTTCTGTATCACAGGGTAGGTGTACATTTAGCTTAAAAAACTGGCAACGTTTCCAAAAATTGGTTGTCTCCTTTTACATTCCACCAGCAACACTAGAGTGTGGGATGGAGATCTTTTACCATTTCCATTAATTCCAGAGCACAAACCAATAAGAACTTTTTAAAGTTATGAGTTTTAAGTCTACTTAAATAAGAATAACCAAGTCTGAAATAAAATGATCTGTCTGGAAATTCCCCTCCAAGGCAAGAAAGAGATACTCAGGATCTGACGGGTTCTGTTTGAATTTTTCAGGACAGAAAAATGCTTATCAACCTTGGCCCAGGTTTCAGTGGACTGAGTCACAAGGGATCAATTTCTCTCATGTTTTTCTCTGCCTGTAACTCAAACCTCACAGTGATGCAGAGGAGAGGGAGTGACTGTTAGAAATGTAAAATCATGTGAAGTTCATTCATAACAAGCACTTATCACACATTGGGGGCACAGTGGTAAGAGGAAAAATGTGGAAGATTCCATCCTTGCTCTCAAGTTACCGACAACCTAGTTGATGTCTACAAGATGGCACTTCTTCCCCTGCTCACCATGTAAAGACTGAGGTTGTTTTGGATTCTGCTCTTTGCCCTTTCTGTGTTTTTTCCCACCTGCTCCTCCTGGGTCATCTCACGTGAGTCAATAATTTCAACTACCCAGCACACCTCCTTCCAAAATCACTGCCCTTCATCTGAGCCCACTCCTAGGCTCCAGATCTGTGCCTTCTAGCTGCTTCCATCTCTATTGCTGATAACTTGCATTAATTCATCAGGAAATTTTGTTAACTTTGCCTTTAAATATCACCAGGAACATACTATTTTTTACCACTTCCTTGTCCAAGCCACCATCATTTCTGGTCTGCCTTATTGTAATAACACCACCAAACCAGTATTGCCATCTTATCATTGTTGCCTGATCTTTACTCATTTCCCTTTCTTTGGGTAATAAAAACTTGAATTATCTTTGGTGAGTGTAACCGTCAAAGTTCCAGCAGAAGGTTAATCTGAGCTGAGTTTGGTAAAGGGTGTGTACAAATGTGTGGGCAGGGTTAAGGGAAACAGGAAGAAATGATGGGATGAAACCCCAAGACTGCCAGCAGAAGGGAGCTATTAATACCACCACTTCTAGGAGAATAGAAGGGAGAATCTACCAGAACCAGGAGCGAGAGCTGTGTGAAGGGCGGCACACGACAGAAGACTCAGTAGAGGTATGTAGCCAACCTGCAATGACTCAGAAGGGCAAGTCCTGTACAATAATACTCTTACTTCATCCTCCTCAACTCTCTGAGTTCTTCCAATGTCTTTTATGGATAAATCCAACAATAAGCCAGAGTATAAGGGACCCATTGAAGCAGTGTATGTAGGTCACCTCCAGAGACACAAATTAGGAAGAAAAAACGTAGAGTAGATAAAGGAACCCCAAAAATTTTTTTGGTCACAGAGAAAGTCCCCTTTCCCCAGTTCTCAGAGATTTAAGAGCTGCTGATCACACCTTAAGGGCTTCCCAGTGGCTCAGTGGTAAAGAATCCACCTGCCAATGCAGGAGACATGAGTTCCATCGTGGGTCAGGAAGATTCCCTGGAGGAGGAAATGGCAATCCACTCCATATTCTTGCTTGGAGAATCCCATGGACAGAGGAGCCTGGTGGGTTACAGTTCATAGGGTTGCAAAGAGTCAGACATTACTGAGTGACTGAGCACACACACGTGCACACACGACCACATCTTAGCTCTAGAGGTTAGCACATGACCCAGATCTGGGCTGTCAGAGTATTCAATCCCCCTTCTGAAGAGAGTGGCTTAATGATGTACAAGAAACCCAAGTTAGATCAACAAAATGCAGTTCTGGGACTTTCACTGATAGCATGGAGGGAAAAAAACCTCTCTGCTGTTAAGGATATGGTTTGAAGTTGTTAGCAGTCATTCTGCCATCTTCTGAGGAAAGACAGCCTGAGAATGAAGTCAACACAAAGGAAAATGGAGTCAAGAAATGGAGATCAAATTCTGATGTCATACTTTTAAACCCCCAGATCCAGCCATGCCTGAAGCCCACATTTCTGAGTTACATGAGTTAATGAATTCCATTTATTGTTTAATCCAATTTGAGTGGCTTATTACATGCAAAAAAACTTTTGACTAATATTTAATACTTATCCCAGAGACCAATGCAAAGACATACCTTTATATCTCTAAATATGCCACTATTTCTAGGGAATGTCCTTTTCCATATTCTCCACCTAGGAAACTCCTCCTCAAATAACTTCTTAATGCAAAGTCTTTCCTCAGTTTTCCGGTAGAACTGCTTTCGTCTTCCTCTGCATTGTCAACACTTCGCAAATGTCTCTATTTGTATATATAAAACTGTATTGCGGTTAGTTGTTTGCTTATTGGTCTCCCCTCCCTGTGAACTCCTGAAGATTTGTATAAGCCTAGTACCCAGCACAAGGCCTAATATCTCAGGGAAACCCTGAGTCGAACAAGGCTCAATCAGTCTCTTTTAGCTTTGACTAGACGGACCAAGAGGTCCATCTCAAGGCTATGGTTTTTCCAGTAGTCATGTATGGACTTGAGAGTTGGATCATAAAGAAGGCTGAGTGCTGAAGAACTGATGTCTTCAAACTGTGGTGCTGGGGAAGACTCTTGAGAGTCCCTTGGACATCAAGGAGATCAAACCAGTCAATCCTAAAGGAAATTAACCCTGAATATTCATTGGAAGGACTGATGCTGAAGCTGAAGTTCCAATACTCTGGCCACCTGATGTGAAGAACCGACTCATTGGAAAAGACCCTGATGCTGGGAAAGATCGAAGGCAGGCAGAGAAGGGGACAACAGAGGATGAGATGGTTGGATGGCATCACTGACTCAATGGACGTGAACTTGAGCAAGCTCTGGGAGCTGGTAAAGGACATGGAAACTTGGATGGCTACAGTCTGGGGGTCTCAAAGAGCTGGACACGACTGAATGACTGAACAACAATAAACCAGTCTTTTTACTTTAGGATCTCTCAGAGCCATTTCTGTGGTAAGATGCATTAATGGATCCCCATGCAGGGGTACAGAGTGCAGCAGTTTCCAAATTCATTTTAAACTAAAAACTCAATTTTTGTTGAAGTTGCTGTGTTCGAGAAATTTAGAGAAGAAAAACTGCAGTTCTTAGGGGGACTGTAACAGATGAAGTGGCTCTTGGTAGATGTTTTTTAAGCGTATAAAGGCGAGAACTTGGTAGGGGGTAGAAGGCAGCAGGGTTGGAAGCAGTAGAAACATCAGAAGCAATGAACAGGAAGCCAGAGGGGTGATCCCCTGGACATATCTCTGTGATAGTGCCAGGTCAATTGTTAAGAGTGACTGGGACCATAATGCAACCTGTTTCCTTAGTTTAAATCTAACAGATTACACATATTCTACACATACTATTTTTTAATTTTTATTTTGTTTTCATTGGAATATAGTTGTCTCACACTGCTGTGTCAGCCTCTGCTGTACAGTAAAGTGAATCAGCCATAACTATTCATATATCCCCTCTTTTTTGGATATCCTTCCCAGTTTAGGTCACCACAGAGCACCTAATAGAGTTCCCTTTGCTACGTAGTAGGTTTTCATTCAGTTCAGTTCAGTCGCTCAGTGGTGTCCGACTCTTTGCGACCCCATGGACTGCAGCACGCCAAGCTTCCCTGTCCATCACCAACTCCCGGAGCTTGCTCAAACTCATGTCCATTGAGTCCGTGATGCCATCCAACCATCTCATCCTCTGTTCCCTTCTCCTCCTGCCTTCTATCTTTCCCAGCACCAGGCTCTTTTCCAATGAGTTGGCTCTTTTCATCAGATGATCAACGTATTAGAGCTTCAGCTTCACAGTCCTTCCAGTGAATATTCAGGGTTGATTTCCTTTAGGATTAACTGGTTTGATCTCCTTGCAGTTCAAGGGGAAGAGTATATATATAAATACACAATAGATCTTTTTCTCTTTCTGACTTATTTCATTCTGTATGCGTCTCTGGGTCCATGTATTCTACACACCTTAAACCTTCCGTCCCCTGAACCCAGAGGCTAAGTGCCTAACAGCGGGGCTTCCTTGATTTTGACCCTCAATTTGCTTCACTTTGCCTCAAAGGCGGCTATGTGTGAGAGATCAGAAACTGGTTTTCTTCTAATTTCACATCCTTCAGATAAATTCCCTTCTTGTTCTGTGCCACTGTTTACCTCTCTGTGAACTAAGAGAAGGAGACACAGGCTGCCTGCAAGGCTTGGCTCAGATGCCTGGGGGGAGGAGGGGGAGATTTTTTTTTAATAACCTGCCAAAGGAAACCTCAGTCCTAAGACTGTAACTTTGGACAGCTTATTGAACAGCTTAGGCCTTTGGTCTTTCTATTTGTAAAATAAACATAATTATGCCCCACTGTTTCCAGAGAATTCAGGGAGAATCAAGAAAGACTGTGCCATGAAAAGTGTTTTGCAAACAAGAAATAAAATATTAGAAATGTAAATATTATTAGTATTGTACATACGATGGAGAGAAGGAAGGGGAGAGTGGAGAGGAAAGGCAGGTGAGAAGGCGCCAGAATTCCACCTTGGCTCAGAGCCCAGAATAAGGCACAGCACTCCCATGCAACCTATATCTCAGCCACGCACATAACTAGCTGTCTCTCCATGGGCAATTAAGCCCCTGGAAGCCCATCTCGTCTATAAAAGGAGGATAACAATGTTCGGTTCGTTGCTTGCGACGTTACGTGAGGTAAATCCTGCAAAGCACGCGGTGCAGTGTACATAGTAATTGGCTCGCAGTAAATGTTCGTAATATTCCTACTAATTATTCTTGCCATCGACATAATGGGGCCAAACAGGGAAAAAAAAAAAAAAAGAGAGATAGAGAGATAAGCTATTTTTGGTCACGATGCAAGACGCAAATATCGCCTAAGGTCCAGCCGTCGGGGGAACCTGAACACCACGCACCCAGCATGACAGCCCGACCCCCAAGCTCTCCGCGGAAGAGAAAACCCGGGGATGCAAGCCAAGTGCGCACGGCTGCGCCCCGCCCACACGGCCGCGCCCCGCCCACACGGCCGCACGCGAGGGGCGTGGCCGCTTCCTGTCGGCGTCGGGGCCCGGCGCGCCCCTGCCGGGCGGCAGACCTCGAGCGCCTGCGCCGAGCGCGCTCGCCAGAGGCGGAGCTGAGCCGCGCGGGGCCGGGTGCGCGCGCCCAACGCCAACCGCCCAGCTCGCCCAGTCGCGGTTCGCGCCCTGCGCCCAGGGAGTAGCTCGCGCCGGGGCCGAGGGCGTGGCGGCCCGGCAAGCGGCGCCGCACAGATTCAGCCGCGGCCACCTCCCGCCGTCTCCCCAGAGGCCCAGCCCCTTTGCGACCCCGAGCTCCCGCGTAGCCCGTCTGGCAGCCCCGGCCTCTCCTTCCCTTACCTGCCTGCCTGCTGCGGCGACCACGCGCGCAGGTGAGTCTCCGCTTCGCCAAGTGGGGCCCGCGCCCGCGTCTCCGAGCAGGCTCTGCACCCGGCTCTGGGGAGGATTGGGGTGCACTGGGTGTGGAAAGTTACAAAAAAAAAAAAAAAGAAAGAAACAGTCCGCCTGTGCCCTGGAGAGGTGGGCGCTCCTGTGCGCCAGACCCCAGAGATGCTGCGCCTTTGCCTCCGGGGTCCAGCCCTTCTCGCGCCCAGGGTGTTCTCTGACAGCTCTGGGGTGGTGTATTTGCAGAACACAACCAATAGAAAGGGTCTGTCTCCCAACAGCTGTTTGACCTTTTGAAAAGCTGACAGGTCCAACCTGCTCCTGAACGCAGAAGGGGGGCAGGTGGTAAAACGGGGCGACCAGAAGGTGGAAGCCCATCTTTGTTGTTGCTCTCCTTTCTCAGTGATGCGTGGGTAACCATCGCATTACCTGTTGGATAACTTCTTGAAACTTGTCTGTCTGCTTCCTTCTGCTGCCTGGGCCAGTAGAGCAGTAGTGGTCTGTTTTCAGCTTGCTTGTCTCAGCTTCCGTGCAAAATCTGATCATCTCCTTCAGGAGATTAGGAGTCTAGTTCAGGTCCTTGTTGCAGATACTAACAGTTATTTAACGTGACGCTTTACTGCAGTGCTCAAAAGTATTAACTCCCTCTTATTGAAAGTTACCTGTTGTTGTTTAGTCTCTAAATCGTGTCCGACTCTTTGCGACCCGATGGACTGTAGCCCACCAGGCTCCTCTGCCCATGGGATTCTCCAGGCAAGAATACTGGAGTGGGTTGCCATTTTCTTCTCCAGGGGATCTTCCCGACCCTGGGATGGAACCCACGTCTCCAGCATTGGCAGGCGGATTCTTTACCGCTGAGCCACCGCGGAAGCCTGGAAGTCTCTGCATTTCATAGAGTTTCACATGTACTATTTGATAATCGATTGAGGGATTCCCTGGTAAAGAATCCGCCTGCCGGTGCAGGAGACTCGGGAGACGCAGGTTCGATCCCTGAGTCGGGAAGATCCCCTGGAGGAGGAAATGGCAACCCACTCCAGTAATCTTGCCTGGAAAGTCCCATGGTCAGAGGAGCCTGGCGGGTTACAGTCCATGGGCTCACAAAGAGTCAGAACCGTTGGAAAACACACGCATGACTCATTGTAGCTGTGATTACATAGGATTTAAAATGATTAATTTTAAGACTGTTTCATTAGTTGTGGTTCAAAATACTAAATTATAAAACACAAAATATTGAGACTCAGAATATAGATGTTTGTGTATCACCCGACGGTCGTGCTTTTTGGTGGCGATTTTGTACTGGTTTTCTAGAAATGGACATTTGATGCAGGAAGACAGTGAAAGGCTTGAAAACTCAGGTCCCCTTCTTTAGCCACTCTGTCAGCTTTATGTTTTACTGGGTTAGCAAAACTTCTTTCTTAGAGTGGGAAGAGATCTCAGTGCTTTTGGAGAAGGCAAGATTTTTTTTCCACTATTGAATTACAACATTTGTAAAACTTTTAAACATGTGCATGTTACAAGTGAGTACAGATTTTGTATGGGGCCGGAGGATATAGTGGTTGAAAGACTTCAGCAAAGCATCATGAAAAATAGGGTGATTTGGAAATCCATTAGACTGAAGTCTGTGAAATAATGGGAGCTCTAAAGTTCAATGCCATTTATTATTTAGACCCAGAGAACTACAGGAGGTGAAGGTCAGACAGACAGTGGATCTCCACTTTTCCCCTCGAATGTAAAGGTTATAGTGAGGGGAAATGAATTATATGCTGTGAAAGAAATAGCATCAGTCCTTATATCTGTACTTCAGTTATTCTTTAAAACCAGTTATCTTCGTTTGTTCTGCCAGTTGGTTATTCTTACTTCTCTCTCCCGCTGGAAAGTACTTCACTGCATTGCAGTAATTATAACAGGACCCTTTCTGAATTACATATGAAAAGCGGGCACAGGTCATTGAAACATACAAAATTCAAAAATCTAATTTTCACCTTTACTATGGCACCGGTTTTTTTCCTCACCACAACTACTAGAAAGGAGTAAGATTTTCTGCCTGTAAGCAGTGAATGGGGAGGAAGTGAAAGATAACAGCTTTGCAGGATAGCTATTGAAACCCTCACACTGACAATCCAGAGGGTTCTTTTTTTGGAGAAAAAAAAAAAGGAATTAAACTTATAATATGGAAATTTTAAAAAGGTATCTAGTAGTTCAACATCATCTCTGATTATTTTCCTCATTTTATATTGAGAGGAAAAATGTAACTCAAAAAGCCAGATGACTTTTCCCAGGTTATTCAGCAGGGCACTTGTGGAGCTGGAAATGAGGTATTTGTTTGCTTCCAGTATTGATTGATCACATCAGAAAATAATAAATTGCATCTAGCTAAGGTATGTTAAACATTCACCAAGCTGAGAAGCATACTGTTTTGAAAAATTATTATTATTATTTAATCCTGAAAGAGCAATTTACCTTTTCCTGATCAGAATTTAAAATGCAAAGTCAGATTCACGTGCTTGACATTTTCCCTTGATGATTACTTTTGTCACAAGGCTTGTATCCGAGCAGATGGTCATGCTACTTGGAGTTTTCCACTCATTTGATATTTCCATGAGGAAACAATTTGCCAGAAGCCAGCCACAGCTACAGTTGTGCTGCAGATGATGCTAAACCCTGATTACCACAGACTTTTGCTTATAAAAGCTGATGGATATTGGTCTAGCCCTTTCCGATCCATATTTCCCTGAGTTAGGAAATTGAGGGACACCTTAGTCTTGTAGGAGTTGCAGTGGAGCAGAGTTAACAGACTCCAGTAATATCAACATTGAAGCAGTGTACTTCTGTAAATTTTTTTCTTAATAAAATCAAGCTATTTCTTAAGTACCAGCTGAAATAACTTATGATTTCTTTACAGATGTGCTAAGATTGTTTTTCCCACTGGTTGATTCTGATCATATCTCTGTTCACATCTAGCTGCATTTGTGATATCAGAAAATTATGAAATGGTTGACAATGTTGATTTAAGCTATATCCAAAAAAAAAAAAATCTCACAGCAGGCCTTCAGCAAGAGAACCATCAGGTGAAAGATGATGTCTCTAATACTGCATGCACTGAATTACAACATAAAGTTCTTTGAGGTCCTTGAAAAGTGCACCATGGACTTTTTCAGCTAGCTCTCTGTTTTTAAATGTTTACATGATTTCATATTGGAACTATATCACCACACCAGTGGTTGCTCTGGAGCTGGTTTTATTGATAGCTGCCACTGAACAGTTTTCTTGAAATGATTCAAAGTGTTAGTTTTGTTTTTGTAGCTTTATTTTTGTGTCCTTTTTGCTCCCTGGCATTAGATCATTTGGGTGTGTATTTTTCTCATTTTGTAATTTTAATATCAGTTCCATCAAAATTTCTGATATTATTGGGATCCTTTCCACCCAAAAATACGTTGGCATAGATTATGCCTATGTAAAAATAATTGATTATTGAGCACCAACTGTATGCAAAGCATCATTCTGAGCACCCAGCATATATTCTCTGATTTAGTGCTTCTAATATCCTTATTGGATAAGGATTTATTACCCCCATTTTATAGTTGAGGAAACAGAAAAGGAGGCGCACTAACGTGCCTGACATTGAGTCCTGGGGGCAGGCTTCCCGGGTGGTGCAGTGGTAAAGATTCCACCTGCCAGGGGAGGACGCAGGAGGCGTGCGTTCCATCCCTGGGTCAGGAGTACTCGGGGCAGGAGACAGAGTTTAAATCTAGAAAATTCTGATTATTGAGCCCGAATTTTCCTGAGATATGTATTTAAAGATTGTTCAGATTTATTTGTAGTTACTATGGGATTTCATTAATCCATCCTTTTAAACGGTATCAAATATACACTAATGTATAAGTGAAGAAAATGTAGCAATACTATAAAGATTATTGAAATAATGTTTGATGAAAGGCAAATAATTTAACAATTATCTAAAAAAACTGAAGGGGAAATACCTATAAAATAACCTATGTAAGTTATAGCGAATAACTGGCAAAACTTGAAAATAGACTCTGATTTCAATAACAGTGTTATATCATTGTTAAAGTACTTGGTTTGATAATTGAACTGTGGATTATACAAGAAAATGATCTTGTTCTTATACAGTGAAGTATTTGAGAGTGAAAGGAGCAATACTGTCTTAATCTCAATGGTTCCAGGGAAAAACGTGTATATAAAAAAATGAGGGAATGATTTTTTAAATGGGCCAAAATGTTAAGTAGTTGGTAACTCTTAGAAAAGGGTATACAGGAATTTCTCGTACTGTTCTTATAGTTTTTCTGTTTGAAATTATATCAAAAGAAAAAGTTGCCCTGAAATGAAGGTAGAAAACAGGAAATGAAGGTGTAACATTCTAAGAATTTTTTTTTAAGTCAGCTGAAGGATTGTTTCTTGTGCTCTGATTTTTTTTTTTTCTTCTTCTTTTTGGAGGTTGGAAGAAGGTACTTGAGACCAATAGAAAATCTTACCAAACATAGCTTGACTTTCTCAAATTTTAAAATCTAGCCATTTGGAGCTCCCTGACTCTCCAACCAGGCCCAGTGTTTTCCTTGCCTCCTCTTAATGGGGTGGGGAATAAAGCATTAGTGTCTCTTAAAAGATAAGATAAAAAGACCACCCACTTGTAGTCACACTGAAAGTTAAATTGCCTAAAACCTTCACTACCATGCTAATATTGACTAATTTTTTAATTTTTATCTATTTTTGTCTGCACTGGGCTCTCGTTGCTGCGCACGGGCTTTCTCTGGCTGTGGGGTGTGGGTTTCTCATTGTGGTGGCTTCTGTAGCTGGGGAGCTCCGCTCTAGAGTGCAGCTCAGCAGTTGTGGCGCCCGTGGTCAGCTGCCCTGCGGCGTGTGGAGTCTTCATGGACCAGGGATCTAAACGGTGTCTCCTGCAATGGATTCTTAACCACCGGACCACCAGGGAAGCCCTAAACTTGACTAATTTCTATGTCAGAACTCTGCAACCCTGCTTTCAAGGCAGCCCGGCCCGAACCCACCTTTCTGACTTTGTCTCCCGCCATCCCCACCAAACGTGGTCCGTTCCGGCCATGGCAGACCTCCTGTCTTGGTGCCTGCTGACCTTTTTGTCTCCCCACCTTTGTCCATGGACTGTTGGCTTCGCCTGGAATGCACCCCATTCTTTTCTTGCTGAAATTCTCTTCTGAGAAGCTGTCTTTCATCCTCACGCAGAATTAAATTTTCCTTTGTCTGTGCTGCCGTATCACAACGCTGTCTGCTTTCATTCAGCAATCCTTATTAAGCATATACTGTGAGCTAGAAACTGGGCCAGGGACTAGGGATTCAAAGGCACTTATGCTCTGGTAGCTAAGAGTGATTTGTAAACAAACAATCGTAAGTACTGTAACAGCGAAATGAACTTAGTGCTGTGAAAGCTACAGACTACCCTACACAACTTGGTCTTGAAGAAAAGGTTACAATGAAAGTCACAATGAGGTACCATGTGCCCCCTATCAGGCCCCTTTCCAGACTGGAGATGTCCAGCACAATAATCTACTGGAAGAAGTTTTAAACAGTTGTAGTTGCCTGTGGGCTACCCAGTTAGGCATATTCAGTGGAAAGATAAAAAGGCTAGTCTGCAAGTCTAGATCTCAGGAGAGAGAGGCGGAGTCCAGGTATGTAACTCACACAGACCTGTGATTTTCCGTGTGCAAAGGCAGGAAGGACTTGGGGGCAGATTAGAATCTCTCAGGGTCACGTTGTTTTTCAAACCACCATCCCCTCTAGTGCCCAAGATCCTGCTTCCCCCTTCACTTCGGTGACATCTTTCCTGGCTTAAGAATAATTGTCGGAAGCGAGAGACGGTCTTGATAGACACATGTCATGCGGGTGAACCACAGGGAAGCAGGAAGCAGAGTTGAGAAACACTGGTGGTGGTGTAGTTAAATGCTGGGGCGTGGATGAAAGCACTCAGGAAGAGTAAGATGACGAAGATGATGGGGTTGAAACCTCAAGGAGAGAGAGTTGTAAAGGGTGAGTGGAGAGAGAGGAGCCACTTTGAGGACAGATGAGGAGGAAGGAGAGCTGGGAGGCGGGGGCACAGAGACATCCCACTGTGGATGGGTGGGACCAGAGGCTGCCCAGAGGCAGGTGCCAACCCCAAGAGGCTGCTGTTGTCCATTCGGGGCCAATTCAGCCGGAAGGTGGTGGCAGGAGTCCAGCTGCCCAAAATTCAGGAGTGATGGGAGTCAAGGAGATTCCTCTTTCCAGGACGCCTCTAAAAAAGGGGAAGCAGAGACAGAGGGAGGTGGATTGAGGGGCAGGCAGACTCCAAATGGAAGATTTTTCTTTTTTCAAAACTGGGGCGGGGTGGGGGCAGGGACTCGGGTAGAAGTATGTTTGCTAAGGAAGAAGAAAGACTGGGTGGAGACCAATACATTAAAACTATAGGAGGCAGGACTTCCCTGGTGGTCCAGTGGTTAAGACTGTGTGCTTCTAATGCACGAGGCACAGGTTCGATTCCTGGTCAGGGAACTAAGATCCTACATGCTGTGCAGGGCAGCCAAAGAGGGGGAAAAAATTCTGAGCTCTAAAACAGTGAGAGAATAAATTTATGTTTAAAGAAAAAAAAAAAAGTATAGGAGCCAATGGTTAAGAGCCTGTACTCCCAATGTAAGGGACCCAAGTTTGATCCCTGGTCAGGGAACTAGATATCGCATGCCGCAACCAAGAGTTCACATGCTGTGAAAAGGAACGAATTTGAATCAGTTCTAGTGGAATGGATGAACCTAGAGGAGTAAGTCAGAAAGAGAAAAATACCATATAACAACACATATACATGGAATTGAGAAAAATGGTACTGACGAACCCATTTGCAGGGCAGGAAAAGAGACGCAGACACAGAGAACAGATTTGTGGACACGGGGTGGGGGCGGGGGCCGGGAGGAAGGAGAGAGAGGGGGCAATGAGAGATTAGCAGAAACATATACATATGCAAAATAGCTAGCTTGTGGGAAGTTGCTGTGTAACTCAGGGAGCTCAACTAGGTGCTCTGTGACAACCTAGAGGGGTGGGATCGGATAGGGGTGGGACGGAGGTTCAAGAGGGAGGGGACCTATGTGTAGCTACGGCTGATTCATGTTGTTGTATGGCAGAAACCAACACAATGTTGTAAAGGAATTATCCTCCAATTAAAAAAAAAAAAAAAAGAGTTCTCATGCTGCAGCCAAGACCCAGTGCAGCCAAATTAAAAAAAAAAAATGTGTAGGTGCCAAGATCCTTTTGAGGTGGTTGGTGTCGTTGAGGAGAAACTCTTGCTGGGTGGAGCTCCTTGAGGATGGGAATCATGCTTTATTCATCTCATAGCTCCCTGTATCTAGCACTCAGTATACATTTGGAAAATGTTTATAAAAACAAGTGAAGATTTACTTTTTAGAATTAGCCTTTCCTGATTGATACAGTGGAATAACGGGGGGAAATCACTATTTTTTCCCCATAATTAACATTCTATATTGTACTCTTTGTAAGCAATCTATTTGCAACTTCATGTTCTTTGAAATAAAAGAGAAAAATCACGGAGAAGGCAATGGCACCCCACTCCAGTACTCTTGCCTGGAAAGTCCCATGGATGGAGGAGCCTGGAAGGCTGCAGTCCATGGGGTCGCTGAGGGTCGGACATGACTGAACGACTTCACTTTTCACTTTTCACTTTCATGCATTGGAGAAGGAAATGGCACCCCACTCCAGTGTTCTTGCCTGGAGAATCCCAGGGATGGGGGAGCCTGATGGGCTGCCGTCTATGGGGTCGCACAGAGTCGGACACGACTGAAGTGACTTAGCAGTAGCAGCAGAGGGATAGGGTGCTAATTAAAGTCTGAGAACCACTAAGGCAAATATGGAAGGCTCTGCAGAGCCCTTCTGTTTGTTTGGGGTCCAGCAATGTCTGATGACAAGGTGATTCTGATTCATTTCCTTCGGCTGGGGCAGCTATAATCTGGAAGTAGCTTTTCCATCCAAGATGAGATTCAAAGCATTTTCATGGTCTGGGCTTTTACTCATCACTGCCTACCCCACATTGGTTTATAATTGATCTTTGGTCCCTGAGCTTTTTTATCTTTGATTCATATCAACTGCTGTTTAAAACAGATGACCTCATTAAGAAACTTCTCTGCTCCCCTCAAGGTCCTGCCTTTGTTTTTATTCAAGTGTGTATATCTTAATTGGAAAATGTGTCAGACCCAGATTAGAATGTGAAAAATCTGGATCCTGGGAAGTGTAGATTTACCATGTGAATTTAATGAAGGAACTTTCTCCCCCAAGACAGAGGGAGACCAACACCACAGGGAAGAAGTTAGTAATTCAAAGGAAGTGAAAAAAAAAAAACAGTGAAAAAGAAAAATATTAGATACGTGGAATTAGGTCTTTTTCACAAAAAAGGGAAACTATATCAACCTGAGATGGGAAGCCACTTGGTTATGCTCCTTTTGGTTCTTTTTTTTTTTTCTCTTTCAGGTAAATGCTGGCTTGAGACTCCACTTTATGTGACTTTCAGTTCATTTAAAGAGACATCATGACCTTAGATGGGGTTTGTGGGCAAGAGAGTAATCAAATAAATTTGAAACATGCTGTATATTTAAAAAAAAAGGAAAAGAGAAAAATCACAAATTAGGTAATATTGTGGTAGTAATCGGAGAAGGCAATGGCACCCCACTCCAGTACTCTTGCCTAGAAAATCCCATGGATAGAGGAGCCTAGTAGGCTACAGTCCATGGGGTCGCTAAGAGTTGGACGCAACTGAGCAACTTCACTTTCACTTTTCACTTTCATGCATTAGAGAAGGAAATGGCAATCCACTCCAGTGTTCTTGCCTGGAGAATCCCAGGGATGGGGGAGCCTGGTAGGCTGCGGTCTATGGGGTCACACAGAGTCGGACATGACTGAAGCGACTTGGCAGAGGTAGTAGTAATCATGCTTATTTAATTTTCTTGTGCCTGATAGGTAATGACTTAAATTCCAGCATCTTGAAGTGTGTAATGTCAAGGCACCTGCCTGGTGGGTGTCTCGTGCAGTTCATTAGAAGAGATAAAAATGGATAAAAACAGTCTTATAAGGCAGTCGCTGTTCATTATTAACAGGGGGACACTATCCACTCCATGCTGGTAAAGTGATTTATTTTTAAGCATTCAGAGAAAGGACATTTTTAAAATTGTCTTCTATGTCAGATTTTGCCTGTAGTTAATATTGCTGATATTAACGAAGACTGACTTTATATAGAGCTTTCGGTTCTGTGTAACTTAGTTCTTCGAGAGTATATTCAAAAGAACAGATTGGTTAAAAAAGGTGAAGTCAGCTCTTTGCAGGCCATATTCAGGGTGCAGATGGTGAGTGAATCTGTGAGGGTTTTCTTCTGCTCTGCCAAGTGTTGTGGACCTAAATCCCAAACAAATCTGCGAAGGAGGTTCTGGTTCACATTTTCCTTCCCCCTGCTTGTAAACTGATGTATATGTTGATAGTATCTCCTTTTATATTATTCCCACCCACCCCCGCCACCTCATTTCACTATAAAATGTCCAGCCTTTTTTTTTTTCATAATAAGTCATTGCTTGTGAAATATCTTATGTAAAATATGCTAAGCAAATCAAATTAGTATATATAGAATTCATTGCTGAGGACTGTGATGAGTTGATTTCAACGTTGATTGATCTTTCCTGAATAAAATTGCCTCCTTTGATGAATTGCTGTCTTGAGGATTAATTGGAACCTTACTGAACCTTCAATATCTTATCTCTGTTGTTTTCTCTTTTTTTAAACAGTTGATGCCTGGTAGACATCTTTGAACTTTAAAAACAGAGAAGACCTGCTTTTAGAGGAAAATGCTGAGGGACACTATGAATTCGTGGAATGATAGCCAGTCAGATCTTTGCAGCACTGACCACGAAGAGGAAGAAGAGATGGTTTTTGGTGAAAATGAAGATGACTTGGAAGAGATGATGGATTTAAGTGACCTGCCTACCTCACTTTTTGCTTGCAGAGTCCATGAAGCAGTGTTTGAGGTGCCGGAGCAGAAGGTAGGCATACACCCTAGCTTTCTCTGCCTTTGGTAGTGTGTTGAATGTGTGTGGATTCGGGGAAACAGTTGATGGCGGCCTATTTGCAAAGTTTTTTATTGGTCCATGGCAGGTAGAGAAGCGTGCACCAAACTTTAGACATTGCTTTGGCATTTTGGGGCTCACTGGTGGCTCAGACGGTAAAGAATCTGCCTGCAATGAGGGAGACACAAGTTCGATCCCTGGGTCGGGAAGGTCCCCTGGAGGAGGGCATGGCAATCCACTCCAGTACTCTTGCCCGGAGAATCCGATGGACAGAGGAGCCTGGCGGGCTACAGTCCATCAGGTCTCAAAGATTCAGCCTTCTGGCATTTTTATTATGTTTTATGAGAATATCAGCCTGCAACAGATAGGAAATGCTTAAAATCCAGTCCTAGCCCACGAACATTTTGAGAAGCACTGGTTTATGGTGAATGCTGAATGAAGTCTTAACAAGTTCATCCATTGATACACTCAGTCATTCATTTTTGTAGCTTGTGGTTAAAGAAAAGCTATGTGACTTTTAGCCTCACTTCTTATTACTTGGTAGTAAATTCACAAAAGAAAAACTTACTTTAAGCCTTTTTCTGAGGCTAATAACATAATTAGGACTGTTTATGATTTCATTTGGGGCTTCCCAGGTGGCTCAGTGGTAAAGGATCCTCCTGCCACTGCTGGAGATACAGGAGACATGGGTTCAGTCCCTGGGTAGGAAAGATCCCCTGGAGGAGGAAATGGGAACCCACTCCAGTTTTCTGGCCTGGACAATCTCATGGACAGAGAAGCCTGATGGGCTACAGTCCACGGGATTGGAAAAGAATCAGACACGACCTAATGACTGAGTATGAGTACAGTAATTTCATTTTAACAGAGTTCTCGGTATTTCTTTTCTTACTTCCTGCAGCCTGCCCAGGGCAAAACGATTGAGTTTATTTATTTATTGTTTTGAAGATGTCTACTCTGTGGTTCATTCATTATTTACCTATAAAAAAAGAGAATGTGTGTGTGCGTTTCATTCCACGGTGGCCTCACAAAAGCCTGTAGATCTTAAGTTACACAAAAATAAAATATTTCTACCATTGGTATGAATTTTGCATGTTCTAAGACTTTGTTTCAAAATCCCACCACGCTTCCTTTTAATTTGTTATCTATGTCTTCCAAGTATTTTTCTTTCTGGTGACTCTCGTGGAGCAGAACTTGAGATGATGAATAGTTTGACTCAGTACATACTTGAGTGCCTCGAGTGTGTAAGGCACTGTACCAGTGGCTTCAGGGGCTAGAGTAGGGACTTAAACAGTTCTGCCTTGAGAGCCCTGCAGTGGAGAGGATAAGTAATTTGATGTAAAATGGAATGCTCATGCCGTTAGAGACGCTTGAAAGTACTGAGTGTAGGGAAAATTAAATGTTCCCTTTGTAGTTTTCGTCTGTCAGTGTCTTCTTTTGCTTTAATTTCTCCTGGGCTAACCTGTTTGTGCAGGTTGTCCACACGTGTGCAAAAGACAAAGCAAAATAAAAAATACCTCTCTTGGATTACGGGGAGAATAATTCTGATTCCAATTAAATGCCTTATTTTCAAAAGAATTTTCGTTTTTTCCTGATTTGAAAAGGTGTTTGTTTCTTTTTAACTTTGTAATTGTTGGAATGAGCTTTTACCCTCTTCTGAGTGGTCGACCGAGTGACACAGGGACCATTGTCAGCTAAAACTGAATCTTCATTTTAGACTGCTGGATTTTGGCTCTACATTTTCACCAGTGCTTCTTGAAAATGGTGTGAAGTGGCAGAGGAAAAGTAAAGAATATAGTAAACTGTAAGAAAAAGAAGCCACAGGAAAAGTTTATCTCATAATTTCTGTTTCTGCAGCAGCCTGGTCGTTAGCTTTTTTCCACGTGCTCAGCTAATCAGCGGCTCAGTCCAGAGCACAACAGGTTTAGTACCTAATTTTTCTATAACAGATTGGAATTCATTCCAGTGTTATTGACTTGTCGTTTTTAACCCCAGTTTTCCCTTTCTTAAAATAAGGAAAAATTAAGCAGCCTTCTGATACGAACATGAGAGATTTTCAAGATTTAATTTAGGTTTTTATGGTGGGGGAAATTGGAGTGCTTCTTCTTTCTGCTTTACATCTGTGTGTCTGAGGGATCTTGGTAAATGTTGATGCAAAGCAGCACTCCAGCTGGAACCTGACTTTATAAAGAAATGCGTGTCGCTTTTACATTAGTCTGTTCACAAAGCACTACCCTTTGTACATAAAACTGTTTCTCCTGACCTACTTACCGTACGATTTTGGATTTGTTTTTCTAATGACAAAGGTTGGGATATATTAGGACATCTCTACTTGCTCTCCTGGTCCTGCTTTTTGATCAGTGATACCTAGCATCTAATACAGTTGCCTAGTACAGAGCAACACCTCTTAGGTTGAATGAATGGATTCTGCAAGATATTTGTTGAGGATTAGTGATACAGAGTTGTGATGGAAAGACAGACGTACCGAGCTGAGTGAGGTTCAGTAGTACGTAGGAGATTTAGCCTGAAATTATGATTTTAGATACACTGGCCCAAATTTCTCTGGTCTGTGTAATCATATACATGATACAAATCTTCCTGTCGAGCATCTGGTTTCTATATCCTCAATTTAAAGATGAATAGAACATATTACTTAAGAAAAATAAATGATATTTAGAAGTTAACTGAAATCCTCTGATTCTCCTAATCAGTTGCTAAATGTTCTAATTACAACGTTCAATCCAGAAGAAGTAAGTCTTTTGAGAAAACTGATTTGTTTTAAATCTGGAAATTGAAAGGGGAGATTCAAAGGAAGAATGTTTCTATTTAGTGAACTGTATTTTTAACAGTGCTTGGAAGGTAACACAGTTTGAGTAAATACTTAATTGAATCTGTAGTACCATTCTGGCCAAGAATTAGTAAAAATTTAGTTAACTTCAAGGCTAGATTAAATACTAGAGAATCATAGAAGTTTAGAGCTGAAAGAAATCCTATTCAAGTCGTTTCAGAGTAACAGAGTAATTGAGCTTGCTTTTAGAACCCGTTTTTCACTTATTCACTGAAAACTACAAAATATTGCTGAAAGAAATTAAAGACAATACAAATAAATGAAAAGATATTCACATCCGTGGGTTGAAATACTTAACATTGTTAAGGTGTCAGTACTACCTAAAGCAATCTACAGATTTGGCACAGTCACTGTCAAGATCCCAAAGATATTTCCTGCAGAAGTAGGAAAACTCTTCCTGAAATTTATAGACTCTCAGGAGACTCCCAAATAACCGAAACAATTTTGAAAAAGAACAAAGTTGGAGGACTCAAACACTTTCTGATTTCAAAACTTAATACAAAGCTATAGTAATCAAAGCAGTGTGGTACTTAATGTCAATTGTATCTCAGTTAAAAAAAGAACAGTGTGGTATTGGCATAAAGATGAACAAACAGGGGCTCTGTGTCAACCTAGAGGGGTGGGATGGGGAGGGTGATGGGAGGGAGGTTCGAGAGGGAGGGGACATGTGTACACCTATGGCTGATTCGTGTTGATGTTTGACAGAAAACCACAAAATTCTGTAAAGCAATTATCAATTAAAAAATTAATTAATTTAAAAAAAGAAAGCCTCCCCCAAAGGTAGACATATTGACCAGTTAAATAGAACAGAGAGTCCAGAAATGAATCCTTGCATATATGGTCAAATGATTTTCAACAAGAATGCCAAGACCATTCAATGGAAAAAGGACAGTCTTTTCAACAAATAATGCTGGGAAAACTGGAAATTCACATGCAACAGGATGAAGATGGCCCCTTACCTTACACGGTATACAAAAGTTAATTAAAAATGGATTCAAGACCTAAATGTAAGAGCTAAAGTTATAAACTTAGAAGAAAACATAGAGAGAAAGCTTCCTGACATTGGATTTGGCATTAATTTCTCCAGCAGGACACCAAAAGCACAGACAGCAGTAGAAAAAACAGACACATTAGGACTTCATGAAAACTAAAAATGTGTGCATCAACTGACACTATTCATAGAGTGAAAAGGCAGCCGACAGAGTGGGAGAAAATGTTTTCAAATCATATCTCTGGTAAGGGATTAATACCCAGAATATATAAAGAACTCCTAAAATTCAACAACAAAAACCAAATTGGGTATATACACCCAATTATTGGGCAAAGGATTTGAATAGACATTTCTCCAAAGAAGATGTATGAATGGCCAATAACCACAGGAAAGATGCTCAGCATCACAAATAGGGAAATGCAAATCAACTTCACAATGAGATACTTGACACCCAATAAAATGGCTTATCATAAAAACAGAAAACAAGCATTGACGAGCATATAAACTGGAACCTTTGTGCACTGTTGGTGGGAACATAACATCCTGTGACTGCTGTGGAAAATGGTATGGCAGTTCTTTAAAGAATTAAGCATAGAATTATCGTAGATCCCATGATTTTGCTTCTGGGTTTATACACAAAAGAAAGCAGAGACTTGACTATATATGTGTACAGCAGTGTCCACAGCAGCATTATTCATAATAGGCAAAATATGGAAACAACTCAAATGCCCATCAGTGAATAAATTAATAAACAAATGCAGTGTATACAGACAACGGAATATTGTCCAGTCTTTAAAAACTAATGAAATTCTGATCCTGTGGGTAAATCTTGAAAGATATGCTCAGTGAAATAAGCCAGGCACAAGAGGATAAATAATGTGTGATTCCACTTACATGAGACAGAAAGTAAATGGTAACGGCCAGGGACTATGAGAAGTAGGGAGTCAGTAGTTACAGTTTATGAGTACAGGGTTTCAATTTGGGATGATGAAACGTTCTAGTGGATAGTGCTTATGTACAACAGTGCGAAGATACTTAATGCCTCTGAATTGTACACTTAAAAATGGTTAAAATTTTATGTTTATCACAATCAAAAACTGCCACCTCCCATTTTTCTTGAGTTGATTATTCTTTGTAGCATGCTTTTGTACATATGTATAGAATATGTACACATGCGTGTACTGTGTATGTATATATGTATGTAAGGTGTTGGAGAAGACTCTTGAGAGTCACTTGGACTGAGAGGAGATCCGACCTGTCCATCCTAAAGGAAATCAGTCCTGAATATTCATTGGAAGGACTGATGCTGAAGCTGAAGCTCCAATACTCTGGCTGCCTGATGGGAAGAGCTGACTCATTGGAAAAGACCCTGATGCTGGGAAAGATTGAGGGCAGGAGGAGAAGGGGATGACAGAGGATGAGATGGTTGGATGGCATCACCGACTCGATGGACATGAGTGTGAGTAAGCTCCAGGAGTTGGTGATGGACAGGGAGGCCTGGCGTGTTGCAGTCCATGGGGTCACAAAGAGTCGGACACGACTGAGTGACTGACCTGAACTGATATGTATATGGGCGCCTCTCATGCCCTACGTTACGTCCTGTTGGCCCACGCTTGCACCCCACTTGTTGCCAGAGCACTCAGCTGTGTGTGGATGTAAGCTGGCAGCAGCTGTCCTGCATGGCACGGGGACATCTTGCCTTTGTCTCAGTGTTTCTCTGCTGCCTGTGCAGTTGCTTGGCCGTGTAGACAGGGCAGTCCTTGACCAGTGTGGGGCTGAAGCCAGTGAGTAAGTCCCTCCTTCTCTGACTCTCCAGCCCCCAATTCCTTGGCTCCTTCCAGGGCTCCTCACAGGATCAAGCCCCCGTTGCTCACAGAGGTGACCAGCTTGGTAACACAACCTGGACGGGAGGACAACCTGTCTTCCGTCTTCCAACTTTATCCCATGGGGTTACTTCCCAAAACAAGCTTCCTGTGTGTGCCCTTGCCTTGGATTCCACTTTCTCTAGGAGCCCAGGGAAGACACAGGCTAATGACTTCCAAGTTTGGTGATTCTTCCTGTGCGGAGGCACTATCTCAACCTCTCAAAAAGGGGGCATTTTCTAGGTTGTGTGAAAAGGTAAAGACTAATGTAAAGAAAAACCACAGGCCCACCCAATATAGCAAATAAAATTTTACTAATACAGTTGAGCCTCTTGTCTCTTCTCCCAGAGATAACCATTATCCTGAACTCTTGAGTTTATCATTTCCCATGCAATTTTAACCTTTTATTATATTTCATTTCAGTTCAGTCGCTCAGTTGTGTCCAACTCTTTGCGATCCAATGGACTGCAGCACGCCAGGCCTCCCTGTCCATCACCAACTCCCGGAGCTTGCTCAAACTCATGTCTATCACGTCGGTGATGCCATCCAACCATCTCATCCTCTTTCGTCCCCTTCTCCCACCTTCCATCTTTCCCAGCATCAGGGCCTTTTCCAGGGAGTCAGCTCTTAGCATCAGGTGACCAAAGTATTGGAGTTTCAGCTTCAGCATCAGTCCTTCCAATGAATATGAAAGTGGTGTGTTTGTAGGCCAAAATGGTCTACTTTCCCCCTCTCTCTGAAAGTAGTTTTCCTATGAAATCTTTTATAAGCTGAAATGGTATAAAGCAGAAAAGCAGTTCCTTGGGGCAATCTTGCTAACAGATGCACAAAATAAATTAAGGTAAAGCACAGATGCTCACGGACCCAGTTCCAGGCGAGTGCGCTTGACGCTGAGAAGCTGAGGGTCGTTTCCCAGGAAGGAGCTTGGTGGAGCTGCTCTCACCACTCGGGGGGCATGCTGCCTCCATGACAGCTGCTGCAAAACAGATGTTGAATGTGATTTTCACCTTTTTTCATAAAAGGAAGAATCCTCCTTGGACTTCTTTCTGTTACGGAAAATAGGTACTGGTGCAGGTCTTTCGTAAAAGCAAAGTGGCATAAAGCAAACTTCTGAAAACTGGCAGATGCCTGTATTGGCATTTCTTCTAGTTCAAGCTTAATACTCTGTATATGTGTATATACAGTTTTTAAATTTTGCTCTATTTTCAGTTGACATGATTGTCTCTTTAGAAAGAAATCTACATAAAAACTCTACTAATAAGTGAGTTTGACCTTTTATACAGGCGTCCTGCAGTCCATGGGGTCACAAAGAGTCGGACATGATGGGGTGGCTGAACAACAACAATAAGTGAGTTTAAGAAGCTTGTAGGATACAGGGTCACTATAGAAAATCAGCCACGTGTCTGTTTACCAGCAGTCAACATTTGGAAGTTGAAATTTAAAAACATTACAATACCACTATGAGGTACCATTTCACACCAGTCAGAATGGCTGCGATCCAAAAGTCTACAAATAATAAATGCTGGAGAGGGTGTGGAGAAAAGGGAACCCTCTTACACTGTTGGTGGGAATGCAAACTAGTACAGCCACTATGGAGATCAGTGTGGAGATTCCTTAAAAAACTGGAAATAGAACTGCCTTATGATCCAGCAATCCCACTGCTGGGCATACACACTGAGGAAACCAGAAGGGAAAGAGACACGTGTACCCCAATGTTCATCGCAGCACTGTTTATAATAGCCAGGACATGGAAGCAACCTAGATGTCCATCAGCAGATGAATGGATAAGAAAGCTGTGGCACATATACACAATGGAGTATTACTCAGCCATTCAAAAGAATACATTTGAATCAGTTCTAATGAGGTGGATGAAACTGGAGCCTATTATACAGAGTGAAGTAAGCCAGAAGGAAAAACATAAATACAGTATACTAACGCATATATATGGAATTTAGAAAGATGGTAACGATAACCCGGTGTACGAGACAGCAAAAGAGACACTGATGTATAGAACAGTCTTATGGACTCTGTGGGAGAGGGAGAGGGTGGGAAGATTTGGGAGAATGACATTGAAACATGTAAAATATCGTGTAAGAAACGAGTTGCCAGTCCAGGTTCGATGCACGATACTGGATGCTTGGGGCTAGTGACCCAGAGGGATGGTATGGGGAGGGAGGAGGGAGGAGGGTTCAGGATGGGGAACACATGTATACCTGTGGCAGATTCATTTTGATATTTGGCAAAACTAATACAATTATGTAAAGTTTAAAAATAAAATAAAATTTAAAAAATAAAATAAAATAAAAACATTACAATAGCACCATGAAATACTTAGGTCCAACAGAGGATATGCAGCATCCATATGCTGAAAACTGTAACACCAGTGAAATACATAAGATTTTACATTTTTAAAATTTATATAAAAGGGATAATTAGATCAATTTTTCTCAATGTTGTATCTATAAGATTTATCCATATTGAAATATATATTCCATTTCCCTTGCTATATATACTGTCCTAGTCTAAAAATACAGCATTATTTATTTACTCATTCTTATGTTGGACATTTAGGTTATTTTTGAGATGTTGTTATTGCAACACTGATGCTGTGAATGTTCTGTATGTGTCCTGTGTACATCCTGCTGGAAGTAGGGGAGTCTTCTCAGGGTATGTAAACAGGCATGATGTTGCTGGCTCATCAGGTTGTACTTTTTCACAGTCTTAGCAGAGACTGTCGAGTAGTCTGTGAGGCTACAGCTGTGCACGTCCTACCAGCCATGCAAAAGGGCTCCATTGCTCTGTAGCGTCACTGGGACTTTATTTTTTCAGAAATAAGCATTTTTGCCAGTCTGGTAGTTAACATTTTTATTCCTTTTAACATGCTTTTGCATAAACTGTAGATAAAAGCTTCTCAAATGTAGTGCTTTGTGAAGGACCAGGTTTTCCCCCAGACTATCACAGATTTATAAAATGCAGTAAGAATATTATAGCAGTGCAAACTTGTATAATGTTCCTAGACGCCCCATCTTAGATAGAACATTTAGGAATTTTCAGATGTAAGATTTTGAAATGAAGCTATCTTCATTTATCTTCTATTATATTTGTAGCTTCCCTTGTGAATACTTTGTCTCAAAACAAGAGTTGAAAAGTGTCTTAGATCACTTAGTTAGGAATTTAGTTATCCTAATTGTCAGGCATATTAAAAGATCACTGAACAGTCAGATCAGCTGTCATGTTCTTGGAGACCATCAGTTTACAGACTCTACAACTGACCTCGATTTGTGTATTCAGTAAGTGTTTATTGGGTGTTGTACCAGTCACGGTTAAAGGTTCTAGGGAGACAGTGGTGGACGCAATGAAGCTCTAGCTCCAACAGAACATTACAAGAGGAAACTATTTAACATGCAAACAAGTGAATCAGAAGTTCAGATAATACAAGTACAGTGAAGAAAATAGGCTTCCTCAGTGGCTCGGTGTTAAAGAATCTGCTTGCCAATGCAGAAGACATGGATTTGATTCCCTGAGTTGGAAAGATTCCCTGCAAGAGGAAATGGCAACCCACTCCAGTATTCTTGGCTTGGGAAATCCCATGGACAGAGGAGCCTGGCAGGCTACAGTTCACCGGGTGGCAAAGTATCAGGCACGACTGAGTGACTGAACACACACATGAAGAAGAAAAAACAGTGGAGCAGGGCCTCCCTGGTGGCTCAGTGGTAAAGAATCTACCTGCCAATGCAGGGGACGTGGATTCAATCCCTGACCCGGGAAGATTCCACAAGCGGCGGAGCAGCTAAGCCCGTGCACCACAATTCCTGAGCCTGTTGTGCTCTCGAGCCCAGGAGCCGCAACCGCTGAGGCCGCGTGCGCTGTAGAGCCTGTGGCCCACAAGGAGAGAAGCGTCAAAACGAGGAGTCCGTGCGTCACAGCTATCGAGTAGCCCCCACTGGCTGCAACCAGAGAAAAGCCTGCCTAGCAGTGAAGGCCCAGCACTGCCAAAAATAAACAAAATCACTTAAAAAAAACAAAGACAGAGGAGGGCTAGAGAACGGCTTGATGGGTGACAGTGTTTAACTAGAGTGCTCAGGGAAGCCTGTCTGGAGGAGTGACACTTGGGGTCACTGAATAATAGAACTGCTTTTCCTAGTTTGGGTGTACAAAGGACTTTTTCTCTAAACCATTTTAATAGTGAGTTGCCAGCCACGGTGGCCATTACCACCAATATTTTAATATGTATCTGCTACAAACAAGGGCGTTCTAAGAAAACAAAACAAAAACAAAATTCAGGAAATTGACGTTGACACATTACATCATTCTAATCCTCGGACCCCATTCAAGTTTGGCCATGGTTCCTGTAATGTCCTTTATAACAACAAAAATCCAGTCCCTTATTACTCAGTGTGAACTTCCAGATGTTCAAGCTGGTTTTAGAAAAGGCAGAGGAACCAGAGATCAAATTGCCAACATCCGCTGGATCATGGAAAAAGCAAGAGAGTTCCAGAAAAACATCTATTTCTGGTTTATTGACTAGGCCAAAGCCTTTGACTGTGTGGATCACAACAAACTGTGGAAAATTCTGGAAAATACCAAAAAAATTCTGGTATTCTGGGAATACCAGACCACCTGACCTGCCTCTTGAGAAACCTATATGCAGGTCAGGAAACAACAGTTAGAACTGGACATGGAACAACAGACTGGTTCCAAATAGAAAAAGGAGTACATCAAGGCTGTTTATTGTCACCCTGCTTATTTAACTTATATGCAGAGTACATCATGAGAAACGCTGGGCTGGAAGAAGCACAAGCTGGAATCAAGATTGCCGGGAGAAATATCAATAACCTCAGATATGCAGATGACATCAACCTTATGGCAGAAGGTGAAGAGGAACTAAAAAGCCTCTTGATAAAAGTGAAAGAGGAGAGTGAAAAAGTTGGCTTAAAGCTCAACATTCAGAAAACGAAGATCATGGCATCCAGTCCCACCACTTCATGGGAAATAGATGGGGAAACAGTGGAAACAGTGTCAGACTTTATTTGGAGGGGCTCCAAAATCACTGCAGATGGTGACTGCAGCCATGAAATTAAAAGACGCTTACTCCTTGGAAGGAAAGTTATGACCAACCTAGACAGCATATTCAAAAGCAGAGACATTACTTTGCCAACAAAGGTCCGTCTAGTCAAGGCTATGGTTTTTCCTGTGGTCATGTATGGATGTGAGAGTTGGACTGTGAAGAAAGCTGAGTGCCGAAGAATTGATGTTTTTGAATTGTGGTGTTGGACACACACACCTTGGACTGCAAGGAGATCCAACCAGTCCATCCTAAAGGAGACCAGTCCTGGGTGTTCTTTGGAGGGACTGATGCTGAAGCTGAAACTCCAGTACTTTGGCCACCTGATGCGAAGAGTTGACTCATTGGAAAAGACCCTGATGCTGGGAGGGATTGGGGGCAGGAGGAGAAGGGGTCGACAGAGGATGAGATGGCTGGATGGCATCACCGAGTCGATGGATGTGAGTTTGAGTGAACTCCGGGAGTTGGTGATGGACAGGGAGGCCTGGCGTGCTGCATTCATGGTGTCGCAAAGAGTCGGACACGACTGAGTGACTGAACTGAACTGAACTATCACTCAATGTATTAGGTTGTCAGGTGTCTTTTATTTCGTCTCTTTCAGCCTGAAACAGTTCCTAGTCCTCCCCTTTCAGGATGAGCCTTTCAGGATGCTCACACTCTTGGAGACTGCAGGCTGAACCTGAACTTCCTGATGTCTCTTGCTTCGTGGGCAGGGAGAGCAAGAAGGAGGAAGTGAGGATCCGGGTGGCCACCCTAGAGAGGGCCTTTGCAGGTCTCCTTGTGCAGTCGCACTGGTGGACAACACCGCCCTTGACAGCTGCAGCCTGAGCACTGGGAACAGAGCAACTGAAACTGTTTTCCTTGTTCCTGGGGGGATTCTCATGGTTTTTAGGGAAAGAACTCATGTTTGTGGTTTTCCTCAACCTCTGATGTTTTAGATCAAACTTGTTGGGAACTTCCCTGGTGATCCAGTGGCTAAGACACTGTGCTCCAATGTAGGGGGTGTGGGTCAGGAAACTAGACCCCATATGTCCCAACTAAGAACCCAGTATAGCATAAATAAGCACATAAATGTTTTTAGGGGAAAAAAAATGTTTGAGCCCAAGTACCTGGATGCGTTTGCAAACCTGAAGTGTTTTTGCAGGCCATTTTGAGTCTTAGATTGGATAACTGCCCTGTAATCGGACTGCTTCTTCAAAGTGCCCGTGAAAACAGTAGCTCAGTGGGGTGGCCAGAGGACTGTTAACAGGAGACAGAATTCTCTGCTTCTCCATTTGTCCTGTCTCCCTACTTCTGTTCCACCTATTCTTTCCTCCAGGAGGCCTTAAAATCTGCTACTCTGTCTTCCCTGCTCTTTTTAGTAAACAACTAAACAAACTTTAGGCTGAAAAAAAGAAACAAGACAAAAGCCATGGTGCTGCTGGGGGGCTGTCAACAGCTGGGACCTCATTAGACGCTCTCATAGTCACGGTTTTGGAGACTGACTGTCTCTAACAGATATTCCCCAGAAAAACCAAATGAAGTGTGTCTGTTTATTGATGGGCTGCAGGGCTTGAGTATCGTTAATTGAGTGCAGTCAGTACCTTTGTAACTTGCAGATGTGTGAGTGAGTGTGTGAGTGAGTGTGTGTGTGCGCACATGTGTGTGTGTGTCTGAGCTTAACTGTTAATGTGACCAGGTGGTGGCTGTGGTTGTGGGTCTCACTGCCCTCCTGAAGTGGCGGTCTGCATTTTCTCGGTGTTTAGGGTGAGCAGTTACCCCCTCAGCTGCTGGAAAATGACTTCTGCATTGTGTACACATCTTCTGTAAAGCGTCATCACGGAATTCTTTCCACCTTAGCCATGGGGAAAAAAGGCAAAACCAATAACCTTGCCTCTGGCATCGGTGAACCTGGAGCCACTGGACTCTGAATGGGTGGAATTTTCTATCTCAGATTTACAGAAAGAGAATGTGAAATTCTCTTGCCTTAGGACTCCAAAGATAATTTCACTGCTGAATGGATTGAAACGTCACTTCTGTGCTTCCCTGATAGCTCAGTTGGTGAAGAATCCTCCTGCAATGAGGATTCAATTCCTGGGTCGGAAAGATCCACTGGAGAAAGGGATGGGCTACCCACTCCAGTATTCTTGGGGCTTCCCTTGTGGCTCAGCTGGTAAACAATCCGCCTGCAATGCAGGAGACCTGAGTTTGATCCCTGAGTTGGAAAGATCCCCTGGAGAAGGGAAAGGCTACCCACTCCAGTATTCTGGCCTGGAGAATTCCATGGACTGTATAGTTGCAAAGAGTCGGACACAACTGAGCAACTTTCACTTTCCAACTTGATGTACAGAAATGATGGATGCCTCATGATTTTTTGGTTCAAAGCAGACGGGTGCAGCACAATCATTTTCATAGTTTGTTCCTCGGTGAAAGATAAACATCACCTTCTCTGCCTTGGGCAGGGGACCAAAGAGTAGAGCAGCCGTAATTCTGGAAAGATTGAGAAATGCGCATCTAGCAGCCGTCCTTATCTGTCACTCCCTGAAGCCTATTTTCCTATCTGACCTTCCCATTTTCCCCTTCCGTGATTTTAGTGCACCCAAGGCCCAGCTGCAGAGTAACCCTGAGTTCCCAAGAAACTGTGTTGTTATGTGTTATCCTTAACATATTTTAGGTGCAAGCTATTTGTAGTCATTTTTACTGCTCACTTACTGCACGGGTGATTTCTGCATATGAAGGCAGCTCAGATCTCTATTTTATGGAAAACTTACATAACAGGAAAAGCCTGGGTTTTTAAGCCAAATTGTTTTCGTTATAACTGTTGTACTGCCAGAGATGAATACTACGTGACCTCTGAAGAAGTAGAGTGGTCAGTGATGCTCTGGGTTTTATGGGATCCCCGCGATCTTCTAGGGAATAAATGTGCAACTGTCACCTGTTTAACAGGATGGTGTTACTTTTATATCATTAGGGAATTCAGAAACCCATAAAAGGGAATTATTTCTACAACTTCCCTGGTGGTCCAGTGGTTAAGCATCTGCCTGCCAAAAAATACGATCCCACAGGCTGCGGGGTAATCAAGCCCGCTCAGCACAAGGACTGACCATGTGTGCTCTGGAACCCATATGCCACAACTGCTGAGCCTGAGGACCCTAGAGCTCCTGCTGCACGACAAGAGAAGCCCACGCGCCACAGCTGGAGAGTAACCCGCCCTCTGCAACCAGAGAAAGCTCGAACCCAGCAGTGAAGAGCCCACGCGCCTCATTGAGGGCCCAGTGCAGCTCCAGGAAATTATTTCTAAAACAATTTAAGGAGGGGAAAAAAAAAGAATTTGGTTTCTGAATGGATTCTGTTTGTCCTGAGTGCTTTCAGTCCGTGTCCATATATGAAGCCCTCACCTCCTGTCTCCATTCTTCTAAAGCCCTTTTGTGCTGTTCCCGGGATGTTAGGGACAGCTCAGGAATCCACGTGCTGATGTCTTGGACACAGTGAGGGGCAGAGCTACCAGCTAAGGGCGCTGACCTTTTTCCTCTAATAGGAAACAACAAAAGTTTTGCCTCTACATTAATTGTTCATATTTTCTGCTCACCTCGGACCTTAAAGTCACACAGTTCATAAGCTGTGTTTATGCCACATTAAGGGGGAAATGCATGTGAAAGAGAGGGGAAAAAACCCAGCAAAACTTAGAAGAAGTCTCATCAACTCCTGCATGGCTTCATTTTTGAATAATTCTTCATCAGTTCACACATATTGGGATTTAGAAGAGAAAGATACGTATAACTCATTGCTGTCGTCTGCATGTTAATTCAGTTATGGTGTCTTTCTGGAATGATTTTAATAATTGTTTTGAAAGGAAATAGGAAGAAGGATGTGATTATCAAGTAGCTAATTATCTACACACATTTTTAGGAGGTATATTTAAAACAAAAGAATACATAAAGTTCAGAAGTAAAGGATAGGAGTTGAGTTCTGTGCAATATACAGTTGACTCTTGAACAACACAGATTTGAACTGCACAGGCCCTCTTCTATGCAGATTTTTTCCCAGTAAACTACAGTGCTATGCAGTCTGCACGGTTGGTTTACTTCACAGGTGTGGAGTCATGGATACGAAGGGCCCCTGCAAAGGTATATGCAGACTTTGAACTGGGCATGTTGGTGACCCTAACCCTTTGTTGTTCGGCAGTCGACTGGATGACCAACAGAAAGCTACACCAGCTGTATTAATATCAGACAAAACAGACTTTAAGACAAAAGACGTTCCTAGAGAAAGACAGAGGCTACTAATAATAAAACATTTAGTTCACGAGGAAGACAAAACAATTCTAAACTTGCTTTTTGTTTTTCTTGTTTAGTCGCTAAATTGCATCTGATGACCCCATGGACTCTAGGCCGCCAGGCTCCTCTGTCCATGGGATTTTCCAGGCAAGAATACTGGAGCAGTTTGCCATGTCCTTCTCCAAGGGATCTTCCTGACTCAGGGATCAAATCTTAGTCTCCTGCATTGGCAGACAGATTCGTTAACATATCTGTAAAAATGTATGAAGCCAAAGTGAGCAAATTACAAGGCAAAATAAATCCACCTGAGTGGGAGATCTGAACAAACCTATTGGTAATCATTAGTTCAAACAGACACCCCCTCTAAAAGAAATCAGTATATAGAACTTCTAAAGAACACAAGCTTAACATACTGAACATATTTATGGTACCGCAGGCACCCAACAGCTACAGAAAGATGTTTCAAGCACGCATAGCAGATTTATGAAAATGGATGAAATATTGTAACAAAAGCAAGTCTCAGAAATATTGAAGGATTGATATCTCTATGGATAAAAACCTCTGATCATAGTGAAAATAAATGAGATGTTAAAAAGATAACAAGCAAAATCTCCCACCTATTTGGAATTTTAAGAAATATCTAAACAATTCATGAGACAAGAAATCATAATGGAAATTAAACTAAATACTTAGAATCAAATAATAATGAAAGTAATATATATTCAAACTTGTGGGAATAGCTAAAAAATAATATTTAGAAATATATATTCCTTAAATGTTTCTATTAAAAAGGAGAAAATTGAAAAATTACAGACTCAGCATCCAACTTAAGGCAATAGAAAAAGGAAAAACTCAAAGAACAAAGAGTAGAAATTAATGAAATAGAGAGTAAATATACATAGAATCAATAATGTCAAACAGGTGATTCCCTGAAGAGAAAGTGGTGTGTGTCTCTACTTATTTGGGTCTTTAATTTCTTTCAACTATGTTGAATAGTTTTCAATGTACCGAGTGAAGGATAATCATTTCAACCATGGGAGCTGGAACCAAGGGATAGCCATATGGGGAAAGAAAAAAGTGAACTCTGACTCTTGTCTCACATACAAAAATTAACTTGAAGTGGATCCTAGACCTAAATGTAAAAACTAAGCTAGAAAACATAGGAGAAAATCCTAGTGACCTTGGGTATGGCAGAGATTTCTAAATTTGACACAAAAAGCACAAAGTAGTTTTTTAAAGTCAACACATGGACGTGTGAATTCACATTCACACGAGTGAACTCGAGGAGTCGGTGATGGACAGGGAGGCCTGGCGTGCTGCGATTCATGGGGTGGCAGAAAGTCGGACACGACTGAGCGACTGAACTGAAAACTAGTAACGACCCAGTTGCCTGTCAGCAGGTACATGCATAAATATCCTTACAGTGGAATTCTACTTGATAATAAGAAGGATCATAAAAGAGAACCCAGTAATATGACTCTCAAAATGATTATGCTCAGGGAAAAAACCCAGGACCCCCCCTCCCCGGCCAAAAGTACATTTATATGAAATACTAAAAAAATATGATCTGATCTAGAGTGACAGAAAATAGACGGTGGTTACTGGTGGGAGTGGGATGGGCATCTCATACACTTTAGTTTTATGGAGAGTACAGAGTTAAATATGAAAGGTGAAATCATAAAATTTTAAGACCATCTGGGAGAACATCATTGTGATCTCAGAGTATACAAGGATTTCTCAAGACACAACACAAAAGGAAGAAAACTGATACATTTAGTAAGGTTCAAATTTAAAACTTGTATATCTCAAAAAAAAATTGGGAAAAAGTACTTATGGCACCTATAATTAACAAAGAATGAGTACCCCAATAGAACTCCCATTCCTCAATTAAAAGAGACAGCCCAATAGAAGAACGGACAAAAGATATGAGCACACATATGGATTCTGCAGGCAAGAATACTGGAGTGGGTTGCTGTGCTCTCCTCCAGGGGATCTTCCCAACCCAGGAACCTAACTGCTTCTCTTTTGTCTCCTGCATTGGCAGGCAGGTTCTTTACCACTAGCGCCACCTGGGAAGCTATATCATATTAAGAGGAACCCCAGAAGACCCATAAACATGAAAAGAGGTTCAACGTCTTTATTTTTCAAAGAAATGTGAATTATAACCAAAATTAGAGCTGATTTTCATATCCCTTACTTTGCATTGGTAAAAATTTAAAGGTCTATATCAAATGTTGGCATAGATATGAAGCAACCAGAACACACTTTCACTCTTAGACAGTAAATTGGTACAAACACTTTGGAAAACTACTTGGCATCGTCTACTAAAGTAAAAGATACGTCAGTGTTGAGGCCCAGGACGCTTGCTTAAAAGACGCTTGCTCCTTGGAAAGAAAGCTCTGACAAACCTAGACAGTGTATTAAAAAGCAAAGTTGCGACTTTGCCGACAAAGGTCCATATAGTCAAAGCTGTGGTTTTTCCAGGAGTCATGTACAAATGTGGGAGTGGGACCATAAAGAAGGCTGAGAACGAAAGAATTGATGCTTTCGAATTGTGGTGCTGGAGAAGACTCCTGCGAATCCCTTGGACAGCAAGGAGATCAAACCAGTCAATCCTAAAGGAAATCAGTCCTGAACATTCACTGGAAGGACTGATGCTGAAGCTGAAGCTCCAGTACTTTGGCCACCTGATATGAAGAGCTGACTCACTGGAAAAGACCCTGATGCTGGGAAAGACTGAGGGCAGGAGGAGAAGTGGGCAACAGAGGATGAGATGGTTGGATGGCGTCACTGACTCAATGGACATGAGTTTGAGCTAACTCTGGGAGATAGTGACGGACAGGGAAGCCTGGTGTGCTGCAGTCCATGAGGTCTCAGAGAGTGGTGTATAACTTAGAGACTGAAGAACAAAGGCCCAGTAATGCCACTTACAGTGTGCACACCAGAGAAACCATGCATATGGGCACCAAGAATGTTCCTAACAGCATTGTAGTAACAAAAACTGAAGGCAGTCCAGATTCCAGCAGCATTAGCGGGATTGTGGTATAGCTGTACAATGGAATATTATACAGTCCTGAAGAGGGTGGCTCACAGTTACAGCAACAAGGAAGAATCTTAGGAAAAAAGGCAAGTTATAGAAGAATACATGCAACACGATTCAGTCTTTAGGGGAGCTTATAAATGTTGTAAAACTATAAAGAAAAACAAAGATAAGCTTGAAATTCCAGAAAATAATTACTTTGAAGCTAAAAAGGAATAGGATGGTGGTAAAAACTCTGGCATGCTGAGGACTTCAAAATGATAGTGATGTTCTTGTTCTATCATTGGGCATGTTCTTATCATTTTATACCTTACATTCATTTTATAATACTTTACATTTGATTTTATAATATGAACTCTACATAATATAACCTTCAATAAACTTATTTTTAAAATAAGTGCAAACTGCAGAATTTAGCATATGACTAACAGGACACCTGTTCTTGTGCACCTACAAGAAAAGAATGCTTCTTTGGGGAAAAAAACAAATTATAATGAATTCTACTCCACTACTTATGTTTAATGATTTAGATTTCCTCTTGGTAAAGGTTTTCCTTCTCCCCCCAACCCTTATTCTCTCTGCTGTGCTGCCCCTCACTTTGTAGGAGAGATTTGAAGCGCTTTTCACCATCTATGATGACCAAGTTACATTTCAGTTGTTCAAAAGCTTTAGAAGAGTCCGAATAAATTTCAGCAAGCCTGAGGCAGCAGCAAGGGCTCGAATAGAACTCCACGAGACAGACTTCAACGGAAGGAAGCTGAAGCTGTATTTCGCACAGGTACTTACTTCATTGTGCAGAGGGCAGAGTGGGCTGAACTTGTTTTCCTCCATCCAATGATACTGTCAGTTCTCCGTCTTCTCTATCATCGTATCAGAGATCTTTGAAATGAACAATCCCAATCATCAAATCATGTAAACATATTTTTCCTTTGTTTTACAGATATATAAACATATACATTTATTAAGCATATTTGCCCTCCTGACTTTGTTTTGCTTAGCCTAACAGAGGGTTTCATATTTTTCTGGCAGCTTTTCTCAACTGGGGTTGAGAGGATTAAGCCCTAACACCGTAAGGTCACTTTTCTCCTGTCGTCTAGAATGGCACTTGGGATGGGACATCCTTGGAAGATGTGAGAAAAGCAGTCTCTGGACTCATTTCCATGGGCTGTGATTCCTAAGAGGTGCCCTGTTGAAACGCTCCCAGCCCAAGGGGTGAGCAGGGAGCAGACAGCACATGCAGAAAGGCTGTCCTAGACTTTGGAATTGCAGAGGATCCTGCAAGTTAATGAGAATTGGCCATCCTTATTATTTGAATCCTCCATTGATAGGACTCTGACAAACCAAGTACTTCTTGGAAGAATTAGTGAAATAAAAGCATTAGATCAGCTGTTAGGTATACTGTTTTATTTTTCACAAAGCATTTTTTTCCCTTGGTCTAGCTTTCAAAATTAAAAAAAAAAAATTAAGGTGGAGTTTGCTGTCTGACATTACAAATGAAACCTATGTTTGGACACGTCTTGGTGGAGTCGATGGTGACGGTATAACCTAATCTCTTCTAAAACTGGAATTCAGTGCTCAGTACGATTCATTGTCCATTCGTCTACTCATTGCTTTTTCTTTCTGTTTGACGAATATTTATTGGGCACCTAATGGTCTGTGTCATGCACTAAGTGTTCAGTGGTGAACCAGACAGACTCTGACCCAGCCCCTGGAAGATATGTAGCCTGTCAAAGAGAAATTTTACATTTTCTCCAAAGAGGTGTTATAGTTAATGGGAAGATGAAAGTGAAACACATAGCCTGGCCATAAACTGTGAGCATCTCCCCCGCTGCAGGTACAGATGTCCGGCGAAACGCGAGACAAGTCGTATTTACAGCCGCCCCAGCCTGCCAAGCAGTTCCTCATCTCCCCTCCCGCGTCGCCTCCGGTGGGGTGGAAGCAGGGCGGGGACGCAACGCCTGTTATAAATTATGACCTACTCTGTGCTGTTTCCAAACTGGGACCAGGTAACCAACTTCTCTCTCTCCTGTTTTTTTCTCCAAACTTTTGCTTTAAAGCCCTCATTCAGCTAGCTATCCATGTTCTAGCCAACTAGTAGCAACATGATCAGCATGGAAGTTAGTCACACAAACCTGGGTTCAGATTCTAGCCTCTGCTAACTTTGTGATCTTGAGCAGGTTATTTAGCTTCCATTTTCTGAGCCTCTGTTTTCTCATCTAAAATAGCGATCAGGTACGAAAAAGTCGGTTGGTTTGCACTGGCGGCTGAATGGCCCAATTAATTCAGGGGAGGGAGCTTTTGAGCTCTAGAAAAAAAAATAAAAATAAAATAAAATAGCGATCATAGGAGCTACCCTTCAACATGGTTATAAGGACTAAGGGCTTTCCCAGGTGGCACAGTGGTAAAGAATCTGCCTGTCAAAAAAAAAAAAAAGAATCTGCCTGTCGATGCAGGAGACACAGAGATGCAGGTTCAATCCCTGAATCGGGAAGATCGTCTGGAGAAGGAAATGGCAACCCACTACAGTATTCTTGCCTGGGAAATCCCATGGATAGAGGGGCTTAGTGGGCTACAGTCCACAAAGTCACAGAGCTGGACACGATTCAGCAAGACTGAGTGCATGCACGCGCCCACACACACACACACACACAAACACACACACACAAGAACTAAGTGATATATACGTAATAGTAAATCTAACTGCAGTTTTTACTGTTCCAAATTCTAGTACATGACAGATCATTAGAGAATATTAGTTGCCATCGAAATAGCAGACAGACAACTTCTACACTGAATAGTTTACCAAGGTATTGGTGGTGATACCATATCATCCCTTCAGATTCTTCTCTTGTATTTCTTTTCCACTCTTCTTTTCCTTCTGTTTAATTTCTCTCTCTCATCCCTCCAAAATACTATAATAAATCAGTGCCATTGTTGGTTCATAGTAGTCATCCACCTAAAATAATGTTGTGTCTTCATTAACATTAGGGGATACAAAAGGCATTTGAGGGGAAGTTGTTTTTAGACATGAGAGCTATATCTTGGATCCCTGAGGTCCTATAAGAGATTGCCGATGCTGCCTGAAACCTTACAGGTGTCTCCCAAGGGGAACCCAGAAACCATTACGAAGTTAAGCGGGAACACGTGCGTTGTTCATAGAACAGGAATTCGCACTTGCGTTTTAACTCCCAAGACCTCAGTACTCCTCACTACTAATTTCTCGAAATGCCAGAATTTTTTAAGAACCTTAAAAAGCATTAATTCTGTAATGTCTAAACAAGATAAAGTACTATGACATAGGATTTACAGATTGAAAAGCCAGTAATCAGCAATGAAAACATGAGTAGAACAAGAAGTTTCAAGGTTCAGAACCCTTTCTTTGCTATTTACCTCTGCAGGAGAGAAATATGAACTTCACGCAGGAACCGAGTCCACACCAAGCGTGGTGGTTCACGTCTGTGAAAGTGAAACTGAAGAGGAAGAAGAAACAAAAAACCCCAAACAGAAAATCACCCAGACACGGCGCCCAGAACCTCCGACCGCAGCGCTGAGCGAGCCCCGGGCCTTCGACTGTGCGCTTTGAGGCTTTGGTGGTGTGGCGTGGAGCCGCTGCCCACCTGGCCAGGGATGGCGGGGACATGCCCACCCATGACCGTGACCTCTGCTCAGCCAAGGGGAGGCCAGGGGGCACGGAGCACCCACACTGGGGACAGTAGAACATGGAGTAGCAGTTTTAACAGATCAGTTAAAAGCACAATTTTTAACTGATGTTCTGAACAGCATGTTATTTTAAAGGATTAGCCCCCACCACGTGGCAACTCTTGACCATTTTTAAACAGCAAATTAGGAGAATGGCTTCCTCCAGAAACATCGATTTCCCTGATTCTGGATAGCATGGGGTACCCCAAAGTGAAAACGGTAGTCACCCAGGGCAGTTCCATTTTTGAGAACTTAAAAATAGTCTTAAAATAATAATAATAATAAAAAGTATTACAGTTTTAATAATCTAGATGAGTATGTTTGTAATGGTCTGTTGGCTCCAAACAAATCTTTTGGTCAAAGATTAATTGCTATTCAATATACATGGAATTTTTTGCCCAGAAAGAGACCTGACGTAGAGAATAATTCACAGAAAATCATTTTTTTTCTCAAGTGGTTTTTTTTTCTTTAGCTTTGGGGAAGAAATGCCCGGTTCCCTTCAACTGTCAGAATCAAGGTGCCCAAATCTACAAGCACACTGTTCTCATCACAAAGTGATACATAATAGACCCCAGTTCCGGATAACGCCCCCCGGGCAAAGAGCTGCTGCTTTGGAAGCGAGACGCATCACCTGTGACCCTGATGACTGTGATCTCAGGCGGCTACCACGCTGTCCCATTTGTGACACGTCCTGGCCTGTAGCTCGGGCCGTCTTCAACCACCACTTGAGTGGCCATTATTCATATTTGTGTGTCATCATTCATAGACTTTAAATCAGAAAAAGTACTGATAAGATTTTCTGAAGACTGTTTTTAATTGTCCATTTAAACATTCTTCTGTTTGCTTTGACATAGAAGTCGCACACATTGTTTTTCTGTGAATTAGGGAAAGATGGAGCAGATAGGGATAATTCATTGGTCAGAGTTTCTTTTGGGTGAAATTTGTTTACCGTGGCCTCCAGTTGGCATTTTCCCTTAAAACAGAGTTGTTTCCTACTTGTATTTGAGGGTGTATCATTGAACAAACATCTTCTTAGTTACTCTTTTGTGGTCTGTGTGAATTTCGAAGTCCTTTTTGTAGAAAAGTGTTGTAACTAAGAATGCTTTGCTTCAGGTCAGGTGGCCGTACTGGCTTTCTGCTCCCCCAGGTTTTCTTTGTAAGGCAAGTGTCTGGGGCTCCTTGCTGTGTCTGTGCAAGGACTTGTGAGTTTGGACTAATAAACCAGTGTGGCTGCCACGACAACGAAAGAAAAATGCAGAAATTCAGATCATGCTATCGATACATTTTTGGTAACGTGTTTCTGTGGTCTAGATGTTCTTATTGTGGTAGAATTTATTTCTAAGGACTTAAACTTTATTGCAAAAAAAAAAAGTTTCCTATATTTTCCTTACCTTCAAATATGCTGAGATGATCAACTCTTCTGTTTGTATATATCCACCACTTACGGTAAGCCTCGATGTAAATTCAGTTGAAATTTGTGATTCTGTAAGCTGTTTATTAAACTTATTAAATTTATTATTTGGCAGTTTAACTGGCAGCCACGTAATAAATTTACTTTGCAGTTCTAAATTCAGCCAGTTTTTAATCTTATTTGGGTGCACTAATTTATCATTGCAGAACAAACTCTGTAAGTCAGGAAATGTATGTATTTTCAATGTTTGGAAATTTTTGAATTTTCTTTTAGATAATATTTATTCACTGTAATTTTCTAAGTGATCAAAAGTCATGATGTTTTATTATTTGGCTTGGCTTTCATGCTGTACCTTCCAATTAAAGAATCAGATCAGTCGCTCAGTCGTGTCCAACTCTTTGCGACCCCATGAATCGCAGCACGCCAGGCCTCCCTGTCCATCACCAACTCCCGGAGTTCACTCAGACTCACGTCCATCGAGTCAGTGATGCCATCCAGCAATCTCATCCTCTGTCATCCCCTTCTCCTCTTGCCCCCAATCCTTCCCAGCATCAGAGTCTTTTCCAGTGAGTCAACTCTTCACATGAGGTGGCCAAAGGACTGGAGTTACACCTTTAGCATCATTCCTTCCAAAGAAATCCCAGGGCTGATCTCCTTCAGAATGAACTGGTTGGATCTCCTGGCAGTCCAAGGGACTCTCAAGAGTCTTCTCCAACACCACAGTTCAAAAGCATCAATTCTTCGGCCCTCAGCCTTCTTCACAGTCCAACTCTCACATCCATACATGACCACAGGAAAAACCATAGCCTTGACTAGATGGACCTTTCTTGGCAAAGTAATGTCTCTGCTCTTGAATATGCTATCTAGGTTGGTCATAACTTTCCTTCCAAGGAGTAAGCGTCTTTTAATTTCATGGCTGCAGTCACCATCTGTAGTGATTTTGGAGCCCCAAAAAATAAAGTCTGACACTGTTTCCATTGTTTCCCCATCTATTTCCCATGAAGTGATGGGACCGGATGCCATGATCTTTGTTTTCTGAATGTTGAGCTTTAAGCCAACTTTTTCACTCTCCACTTTCACTTTCATCAAGAGGCTTTTGAGTTCGTCTTCACTTTCTGCCATAAGGGTGGTGTCATCTGCATATCTGAGGTTATTGATATTTCTCCCGGCAATCTTGATTCCAGCTTGTGTTTCTTCCAGTCCAGCGTTTCTCATGATGTACTCTGCATACAAGTTAAATAAACAGGGTGACAATATACAGCCTTGACGAACTCCTTTTCCTATTTGGAACCAGTCTATCCCTAACTTAAACTGTCTTTAATAGTCCAACAATGCAAATTTAAGTGTTAGTTGCTCAGTTGTATCTAACTCTTTGTGACCCCATGGACTATAGCACACCAGGCTCCTCTGACCATGGAATTCTCCAGGCATACTCCAAGAATACTAGAGTGGATTGCCATTTCCTTCTCCAGGGCCTCTTCCTAACCCAGGGATCGAACCCAGATCTCTTGCATTGCAGGCAGATTCTTTACTGTGTGAGCCACCAGGGAAGCCCCACCAACAATGCAAATTACCTGAATATTTCTTTTTCTCTTTATTTTTTTCAATGTTGAATAAATTAAAAACTTAAACCAAAATTAAGTATATATTAAATAATATGTTTTTAATTTAATATATTTAAAACTTTTCTGAGGACTTCCCTGGTGGTCCAGTGGTTAAGACTCCAAGCTTCCACTGCAACTTTTCTGAATGGAAAACATTAATATTTTTGTTCTTTCTAGTATAGTGTTTCCACAACATGAGCTCTAAAAGAAAAACTACTAAACCCATTAACTTTTTAAAATTTTTGACGGTACCCCACAGCTCGAGAGAATCTTATTTCCTTGACCAGGGATTGAACCCAAGCCCTTGGCAACGAATGCACCAAGTCCTAATCACTGGACCTCCAGGCACTTCCTACCCATTAACATTTTAATATTGTGAAATCAACCAGAATCTCCCCAGGTATTATGATCTTTTTTGACTATTCTGTATCCAATTCATGTATCCATCTTGTGAGAGATGAGTCTCATTAATCTTTTATTTAAGTACCTTTTAATAAGTTCATGTATATGAACTCAGTTTCTTCTTTGAAACTGAGTCATCACTTAGATTTAACTTAAGTATAATAGCCATGGTTTCTTTAGACACCATAATCTCGAATCAGGTTAGGCAGTTGTGAGGGAAGAAGATGATGCTTTTTGTTAGGAAAAACATTTGTAGAAGATAAGAAAATTATAATACAATAAAAATAGTTGACAGAACTTGCAGTGCGTGGGCTCTTGTGGTCTAGGTTCTTTCAATTTACCCACCTGATGAAACCAGAAGTGAATCTGTTATATTTAGAAGTGTATGCCTCTGAGCATCTACTGGTTTAGGTGCTAAGAGGCAGAAATGGTAAAAACAGTTCCCTTGCCTTGGAGAGCTGAAAATCAGGTGAAAGCAAACTAGTCCTTTCACATTCTGCTTCTCCAAAATGTTGTACACTAAAGCCTATCGGTAATTAAGAGCCAAAGAAAAGCTACTGGGAACTTTTAAGTTCAACGTAAAGGGTATTTCTTTTAATTGAAATATAGTTGATTTTACAGTGTTGTGTTAGTTTCTGCTGTAGAGCAAAGTGATTCAGTTACACATACAGATACATATCCTTGTTTATATTCTTTTCCATTACGGCTCATCACAGGGTATTGACTATAGCGCCCTGTGCTATACAACTGGACTTCGTTGTTTGTAGCATAAACGTTTAAATCAACATTTTGGTTTATGGGATATTCAAATCAAAGAGATGCCAGGAGACAGCGTCAGTCTAGCACTTTCATTCTTGTAGAATATGATTGTTTTTCCCATTCACATTAATCCCATCTTTTTAAAATGTTGTGATATAAAGTGGAAATATTTGATTTCTCAGAATCTCAGTTACAGAGCTGAGGGCAGCTTTGGAATCGTCGAATCCTCGTGTTGCTTAGATGAGAAAGCAGGCGATGTGACTTGCTGCGAAGCCCACAGAAGGCAGCCCAGGTTCTCGAATTGGCAGTCCCAACGTCCAGGCTGTGGCTTTTCTCTACTTTTTCTTGCACTGACTTCTTAAAGACACTCAGAGGCCACGATAACCAGTCATAAGAAACAAAAGGGGAAAAAATTCCTTTTCCCCAGTGAGATACAATGAATAAGAAAAATCTTATCTGACGAAGTCAGTGACTTCGTAATTTCAATGAGTGAATTTCATGTTCCATGTTTTGTATTTTCGTTGTCCTTGTACCATTGGATTTGGAATCTACTTAATGTTATTTTGGTAGCCAGGAATTGTGGTGACATTTTGTGTAGGCCTTCCTAGATTTTCATAATAATCGGATTAGAATATAAATAGGCATACTTGAGACATGACTGTAATGAAGCAGAATGAGACCTAATATGATTCGGAAAGGGCTTGCGGTGGAAGGGAATGCTCACTCAGTGTTTGTGAGATGCAGTTCTGTCAATGACTGAAGGCTGACCTGTGCTTCGTGTTTTTATACAGACTTGTTTACAGTCCATGGCTTTTTTTTAGAAGGGAAAATCTAAAACATAATTAAGCTTTGGAAACAACAAAATTCTTTGGTGCGTCAGGCTCACTGTCTGGTGGATGTCTCTCTTTTCTCCAGAGTTATGTACTTCATACCTCTCCTGCTGGTGAGATCAGTCAGTCTTCCCTTCTTGGCTCACCTGCATTTTTATCTTCCTGTAGGAAAGGAATTTCTTACAGTAAGTACTCTAATATAAAGAAACTAAAGACTTGGAGACGTAGTTGCCTTCTAGCTTAAGAAGTAAGTTCGTGTTGTAGAACTGTGTCTTTTAAAAGGTTCAACAAATTTAAAGAATAAGATTTATGAACCTTGTCCAACAATTTGATAAATACATGTTTTTTAAACTTCCATTGGTGTGGGGTCAGTCAGAGCACCTTCATTGGAATGCCATTGTTTTTTAACCATGAATCAGGGGGAAATTGTAATAATTTGTAGAGTGTCATTATTAATGAATATACAAGCAACTAAGCAACTGAAATTTCCAATTCCTAGATTCACTGATCAAAAAAATTCAAAAACGGTTGAATTAGAACTTTCCAGCGAGGGTTAAAAAGAGCTAATCTTGGGCTAAGTCAGAGTATCCCTGTCCATTTAAACAAAAGTTTGAAGACCTTTTGCTAAACCAGTCATGTGATCTCTCCTGTAAACCTACATTTCCTTTGGAAACAAAACTGTGTTCTGCAGGCTCTTGGAACTCCTGTGGCTTTGACTGACTGTCCATTCCTGTCATACGGGAGGACACATCTGTGCACCTAATCTGTGGTTTTCTGTGTTGTTTTCTATGCGGTCCCCAGTCTTCCTAACTCGGACTGGGGACTGAGGAGAGAGAAAGGTGGCTAGTCCTGCTGGTGTGCCATACTCCTCCCAACGCTTCTCAGCCCAAGTCGGGGCCCCGTGATTTCAATCCTCCTATACTGTGCTTCGGAGAAGGCAATGGCACCCCACTCCAGTACTCTTGCCTGGAAAATCCCGTGGGCGGAGGAGCCTGGTGGGCTGCAGTCCATGGGGTCGAGAAGAGTCGGACACGACTGAGCGACTTGACTTTCACTATTCACTTTCATGCATTGGAGAAGGAAATGGCACCCCACTCCAGTGTTCTTGCCTGGAGAATCCCAGGGACGGGGGAGCCTGGTGGGCTGCTGTCTATGGGATCGCACAGAGTCGGACGACTGAAGCGACTTAGCAGCAGCATACTGTGCGTAGCCTCCAAGTTCAAGAAATGTTTCTCCACCATTTCACTTCTGTGTTAACTGAACCCAGGAGTCAGATTTATTATTTTATCTGCAAATGTCCGACCTTCTGTTACATTTTGGGGGACATTACCTTTCTGCTACTATCATCTGTAGTGGATATTACTGTACTTCCAAAAACTGGCCGATAATTCACAGGTGTGTATTCCACATTTTAGTGTGCTTACAGTGGCGATTCATAGTGTGTAGTACTGTGTTATTTGTCAACTTCAGCTCTTCTGTATTTTGAGGACATTTAAACATTCCTTGTCAAGGTGACAAAAGCAGAATGCAATTTTGGGGGAAATCTTTGTGATTAATGGTAACAGTTTTGTTTTTAAAGCTAATAAAGTTAGTTGTTTTTTTTTAAATCCTGTGAATTGAGTTTTCTTTGTAGTATTTTCAATAAGTATCACTTACGTTTAGGTAATAACACAGAAAAGGCAGAAAAGTGAGATATTATGTTTGATTCTTTAACCTGATCCCACTGCAGGTTAGTGCTGTGTTTGTGCCGGAGTTAAAGGTGGTGGTGACTCGCCACTGACTCTGGAAATAACCACTCTGGTTTATGTTCTTCGCCAAGAAAAGTTTTTACCCTGGTTTGCTCCTCAGCTAGAAATGATTTGCCTTTGGGCTTCCCAGGTAGTCCACTGATTAAGAATCTTCCTTGCAGTGCAGGGGTCACCAACTCCATTGCTGGTCCAGGCAGACCCTGCATGCCATGGAGCAGCTAAGCCTGTGCACTGCCTCTGCTGAGCCCATGTGTTGCAGCTACCAAAGCCCAAGCACCCTAGAGCCCATGCTCCACAGCATGGAGAGAGGCCACTGCAATGAGAAGCCCACATACTGCAACGGACGGTAGCCCCTGCTCGCCTCAACTAGAGAAGCCCACACACAGCAGCGAAGACCCACCACAGCTAATAAATAAATACATCTTTTTAAAAAATTATTTATTTTTGGTAAAAACCTATTTTCTGTCTTAGTTAAAAAAAAAAAAACAAAAACTCCAAAATGTTAAAGCTAGAAGGAGTGACTGTAGAGATTATTTAGTACAGTGATTTTTTTTATATATACATACCACTTTTTTAAAAATATTATTTATCTGTTTATTTATTTGGCCTCATTGGGTCTTAGTTTCCAGGCTTCTCTCCAGTTGTGGTGCTCGGGCTGACGAGCACATGGGCTCGGTAGTGGTGGCGCCAGAGCTTAGCTGTCCTGCAGGATGTGGGATCTTAGTCCCCTGACCAAGGATCGAACCTGTGTCCCCTGCATTGGAAGGTGGACTCTTAAAAACTGGACGATGAGGGAAGTCCCCATACCAGTTTTTAAGCCATCTGCTCTTTATTCAAATAAAATCTTATATAAATCCCAGTGTAAACCGGTTACCAAAAAAAAAAAAAAGGTAAACAAAGCTGCTTCTTTTGAAAGGAGGCAGAGTGGGAGAGTGGAGACCCAGGCCCCGCTCCAGCACCTGTGAGAACCCACAGGACAGTTCAGAACGCACGTATTTCAGTGGCTTCCACTCCCCCGGCCCACACCTCCTACTCACACCTTTGCAAGCAAACGGCCCAAGAGACATCGCCAAGTTCATACATCTGGATGGTCGCCCACTTGGGAGATCTGAGTTTCTTGCCTCTGTCCCCAGGTCCTCTCTACCACACTCTTCTACTCTGTTGAACTGATATCTTTTGTTTTTCAGGAGGAAACATACTAGGATTCAAAGGTTCTTAAAATTAGTAGTGTTTTTCTGTTTTAATACCACTAACTCAGAGTTGCTGGGGACATTGCCATTGTCCCAGATGTTTTCAAGCTGTGTTCTGGGGGTGGCCTCCAGGTGGAGCTGGGCCTCCAGGTGACCGGGGCCTGGCAGTCTGTTGTATGTAATGACCTTAAAATAAGATTTCACTGGAGCTAAAAATTCTTTCCTGAAACAGCCAGTTGGAAAAACACTGCAAATAACCTAAAAATAAAACACTGTTGTAATGCAGAATAGAGAATACTAGAATTAAGCTTTAGGTAGTTTACCTCATAATAGTAGACTGACTTAAATAAAAGAAAGAAAATGGGGGGAAAAAAATAGACTGCTTTAAAAGTTAAATTCAACAATGTTTGTATTGGAATTGTATTATCACCAAGAAACATGTTAGAACAGATATGAGGAGTGAGCAGTAACCCACTCTGCCTTCACTGAACACATCAAAATATAATTCTAATCTAGATGAAAAAAAAGATTTAAATCTAAAGCTTACAGGAAAGATCTAAAATCTTGCCAAACTTCCCCTGGTCTTCTGAAACATAGAGAATATAAATATAAGTAATTTGTAGGTTAAGTATTTAAATAGAGTGTATCAAAATTTGTTATTTGGGAAAAGCTTGTTGTCTGAAATATTTGGAAAAGTTAAACAGCTTCTATATTGTTGTGCTTCTAGGAACTTACAAATTTGTACATTCTGAGTCTCCAAAACTCTGGTCAACTATGGAGCCCTTTTGCTTAGGAGTGTTTCATTGCACTGGTGCATGAAGAACACTGAAAGAAATTTTCTACTAAAATCCTGACTTTAATCAGTTAAAGGATAGGCTTACAAATTAAAATTTGTTTAATAATTTCTCTAAGTAAGAGTATTCTTAGACTGGGACATCAGAGGGAAACTTCATGGTTTGATAAATGTAAAAACCAAGTGAAACTATCAGAATCTCTAAGAAGGTGCAGTGATGTTGCTGAATAGAATAATTTCTTTTCAAAATCAGTAGCATTTTCTTCCACTATTAATAGCCAAACTGTAAGTAATAAGATACCATTCATAATTGCAACAAAACAGCAGTGGAAATAAACTTTCAAGCTCTAATCGGAACATGGATAATTAAGCATATGCTTTTAAATGTATATGTAATTAAGTATATGCTTTTAATTATCTAAGTATACGCTTTTATGCTTTTAAAACCACAATCACAGGAAACTAATCAAACTGATCACATGGACCACAGCCTTATCTTGTTCAATGAAACTATGAGCCATGCCATGTAGGGCCACCCAAGATGGACTGGTCATGGTGGAAAGTTCTGACAAAACGTGGTCCACTGGAGAAAGGAATGGCAAACCACTTCAGTATTTTTGCCTTGAGAACCCCATGAACAGTATGAAAAGGCAAAAAGATAGGACACTGAAAGATGAACTCCCAAAGTCGGCAGATGCCCGATAGGCTACTGGAGATAAGTGGAGAAATGCCTCCAGAAAGAATGAAGAGACAGAGCCAAAGCAGAAACAACACCGAGTTGTGGATGTGACTGGTGATGGAAGTCAAGTCTGATGCTTTAAAGAGCAATATGGCATAGGAACCGGGAATGTTAGGTCCATGAACCAAGGCAAATTGGAAGTGGTCAAACAGGAGATGGCAAGAGTGAACATCAACATTTTAGGAATCAGCAAACCAAAATGGACAGGAATGGGTGAATTTAACTCAGACGATCATTATATCTACTACTGTGAGCAAGAATCCCTTAGAAGAAATGGAGTAGCCATCATATTCAACAAAAGACTCCCAAATGCAGTACTTGGATGCAATCTCAAAAACGACAGAATGATCTCTGGTCGTTTCCAAGGCAAACCATTCAATATCACAGTAATCCAAGTCTATGCCCCAACCAGTAACACTGAAGAAGCTGAAGTTGAACAGTTCTATGAAGATCTATAAGACTGGCTAGAACCAACACCCAAAAAAGGTGTCCTTTTCATCATAGAGGAAGAGATACCTGGAGGAACAGGCAAATTTGGCCTTGGAGTACAAAATGAAGCAGGTCAAAGGCTAACGGAGTTTTGCCAAGAGAATAGCTGAGAAAAGAAGAGAAGCTAAAGGCAAAGGAGAAAAGGAAAGATATACCCATTTGAATGCAGAGCTCCAGAGAATAGCAAGGAGAGATAAGAAAGGCTTCCTCAGTGATCAACACAAAGAAATAGAGGAAAGCAATAAAATGGGAAAGACTAGAGATCGCTTCAAGAAAATTAGAGATCCCAAGGGAACATTTCATGCAAAGATGAGCACAATAAAAGAGAGAAACGGTGTGGACCTAACAGAAGCAGAAGATATTAAGAAGAGGTGGAAAGAATACACAGAAGACCTATACAAATAGATCTTCATGACCCAGATAACCACGATGATATGATCACTTATCTAGAGCCCGACATCCTGGAATGTGAAGTCAAGTGGGCTTTATGAAGCATCATTATGAGCAAAGATAGTAGAGGTGATAAAATTCCAGTTGAGCTATTTCAAGTCCTAAAAGATGATGCTGTGAAAGTGCTGCACTCAATACACCAGCAAATTTGGAATACTCAGCAGTGGCTGCAGGACTGGAAAAGGTCAGTTTTCATTCCAATCCCAAAGGCAATGCTAAAGAATGCTCAAACTACTGCACAGTTGCACTCATCTCACACGCTAGTAAAGTGATGCTCAAAATTCTCCAAGCCAGGCTTCAGCAATACGTGAACCATGAACTTCCTGATATTCAAGCTGGTTTTAGAAAAAGCAGAGGAATCAAATATCACACTGCCAACATCCATTAGATCATCAAAAAAGCAAGAGAGTTCCAGAAAAACATCTATTTCTGCTTTATTGACTATGCCAAAGCCTTTGACTCTGTGGATCACAATAAACTGTGGAAAATTCTGAAAGAGATGGGAATACCAGACCACCTGACCTGCCTCCTGAGAAATCTGTATGCAGGTCAAGAAACAACAGTTAGAACTGAACATGGACCAACAGACTGGTTCCAAATCGGGAAAGGAGTACATCAAGCCTGTATATTATCACCCTGTTTACTTAACTTATATACAGAGTACATCATGCACAATGCTGGGCTGGATGAAGCACAAGCTGGAATCAAGATTTGCTGGGAGAAATATCAATTACCTCAGATATACAAATGACACCACTCTTATGGCAGAAAGTGAAGAAGAACTAAAGAGCCTCTTGATGAAAGTGAAAGAGGAGAGTGAAAAAGTTGTCTTAAAGCTCAAAATTCAGAAAACTAAGATATTGGCATCCTGTCCCATCACTTCATAGCAAATAGATGGGGAAACAATGGAAACAGAGACTTTATTTTCTTGGGCTCCAAAATCACTGCAGATGGTGACTGCAGCCATGAAATTAAAAGACACTTGCTCCTTGAAAGAAAGGCTATGACCAACACAGACAGCATATTAAAAAGCAGAGACATTACTTTGCCAACAAAGGTCCGTCTAGTCAAGGCTATGGTTTTTCCAGTGGTCATGTGTGGATGTGAGAGTTGGACCATAAGGAAAGCTGAGTGCCAAAGAATTGATGTTTTTGAACTGTGGTGTTGGAGAAGACTCTTGAGAGTCCCTTGGACTGCAAGGGAATCAGTCCTAAATATTCATTTGAAGGACTGATGCTGAAGCTGAAACTCCAAAACTTTGGCCACTTGATGTAAAGAACTGACTCATTTGAAAAGACCCTGATGCTGGGAAAGACTGAAGGTGGAAGGAGAAGGGGATGACAGAGGATGAGTTGGTTGGATGCCATCATCGACTCTTGGACATGAGTTTGAGTAAGCTCCAAGAGTTGGTGATGGACAGGGAAGCCTGGCGTGCTGTGGTCCATCAGGGCGCAAAGAGTCGGACGTGGCTGAGCAACTAACATTTTCACTTTCATATGACTTCATTTTATTAATATTTTAATTACCTGTTTAAATGCCATACCTCCAAATACAATCAGATTCTGAAGAAATTATATTAGAAGTTAGGACTTCCAACATAGGAATTTTCAGGGAGTGGAAAGGGTAGGAATGGGGGGAGTGGAACACAGTTCAGCCCATAACTGAAATTTAATTTGGAGTGATCAGCAGCCTGGCCATTGCTGAAAACTCACGCAATTTCTTAGCCTTCAGGTAAGAGAGCCACTGGGCTTCCTGGGTGGCACAGTGGCAAGGAATCCGCCTGCCAACGCAGGAGACACAAGAGATGCAGGTTCAATTCCTGGGTTGGGAGGATCCCCTAGAGTAGGAAATAGCAACCCTCTCTAGTTTTCTTGTCTGAAGAATCCATGGATAGAGGAGCCTGGTAGGCTACCATCCATAGGGTTACAAAGAGTTGGACACGACTGAGTGAGCACACACTCAAGAGAGCCACTCCGGCCTTCAGGAAGGTGGGAGGAGGGGCTGAGACACCACGACAGCCCTGTGGGGGCTCCCGGCAGGGAGGGGAACGAGGTGCCAAGTGACACGCAGTGACCCCGGGCCTGGGGGAGGAAACATTTCAGGTTTTAGGTAAGTCATCCCCTCTCTGTGGTCAGATGCTGCTCTCCACCCTGGTCACACATTAGCATCACCTGGATGGTTGTAAGAAACCACGTGCATGTCTGGCCGTGCCCTCAGAGACTTAGGTTCCATGGACTCTGCAGAGCGACTTTGATCTCTTTTCAAAGCACGTGGGTGACTCTGAGGGACTGCCAAATCCCTGGGCTAAAGGATGTCCAAGCTCCCTTCCCGGTTCCAGCCATGATTCAAGCTGACTTGGGTTCTCCATTCCTGGGTCACCACATTCTCCATGACTTTCAGATCTTTTGAATATGCTTTCATTGAACAAAACATTATGATATAATTACCCTTTATATTTGCATAGCCCATTACTGTTTGAGGAAGTAATTTTATGAACATCAGCTCATTCAGTCCTCATGGCAACTCTTTGGGTAGGCAGCAGACATCACCAGTCCACCTTCCTTTTATTTTTCCCCAAATCACTTACCACCTTCCAACATGCCCTATCCCTGGCTTATTTATTTTTAGTGTTCTCCCCTCATATCAGAATGTCAGCTTCATCAAGACAGGGCTTGTTGTCTCTTTTATTCATTGCTGGCACATAGCAGGCACTCAGTAAATATTTGCATGGATGAATGAACCATAGAAGAGCAAACTAAACCCCAGAAAAGTTAGGAGATCTGCCTGAGGCCCCCCAGAAGGACGCGGAGTCGCTTCTTTGTGTGTGTATATTCCTTCTACTCCTGCTCTGGATTTCCTAGGGTGACTGTGATATTAGAGGGGACCAGGAGGTACCAGGGGAGAGCGAATCCAGCAGCAGAGAGAGATGCCGACGGGCTCGATGCTGCCAGGAAGTGCTCCTAGAATCCTAGATAACAAGACAGTTTCCTTGCCAAGGTGAGGAAAGGCAGCTTGCCCTGGCGGCCAAAGGGCTTCATTTACAGCCTCTCGTTTTCACTCTGGGAACAGAAAATTCTTCCCTGGCAACCAGTGAGATTGAATCATAGGGTTCCTAAAAATTATCATAAAAATGAGGAAGTTCTCAGGTGTGACATGGGCTGGCTGGTTAAAGGGACAGTCATGAGAGTCAAACTCACTGGAAGAAGCCTCAGATACAAAACAGCCCAATCTGCCATTTTAAGGATATATTTTTTAAATTTAATTTTATTTTTTAACTTTACAATATTGTATTGGTTTTGCCATATATCAAAATGAATCCGCCACAGGTATACATGTGTTCCCCATCCTGAACCCTCCTCCCTCCTCCCTCCCCATACCATCCCTCTGGGTCATCCCAGTGCACCAGCCCCAAGCATCCAGTATCGTGCATCGAACCTGGACTGGCGACTCGTTTCATATATATTATACATGTTTCAATGCCATTCTCCCAAATCATCCCACCCTCTCCCTCTCCCACAGAGTCCAAAAGACAGCTCAATTCTAGATGTCCAATCTGCCATTTTACAGACGTGAAAACAGAAGCCTCGAAAGACCAGGTGGCTTGCTGGGGGTTCCAGAAGCCTGGCTCAGTCTTGGTCACTCTCTCCTTTCTTCACCTTCCATCACCCAGATGCTCCCAGAACTCAAATGGGAATTAATCCAAATGCAGGACCACAGCTTGGGGGAATGGGTCCTGCCTCCTCTGGATCACATCTCTGGGTACCACAGAATACACTTTTTAAAAAATTTATCTATTTATTTGGCTGTGTCGTGTCTTAGCAGGGGCACGTGGGATTTTTGTTGCGTCATGGGATATTCACTGTGGCACGTGGACTCTTTAGTTGGGGCTCAGGCTCCAGAAGTTGCGGGATGAGGCCTCAGTGGTTGCAACTCCCAGGCTCTAGAGCACAGGGTCAGTAGGTGTGGCCCAGGGCATAGTTGCTCTGTGACCTCAGTTATGCAGATGATACCACCCTAGTGGCAAAAAGTGAAGAGGAAGTAAAAAAAATCTCTTGATGAAGGTGAATGAGGAGAGTGAAAAAGCTGGCTTAAAGCTCAATATTAAAAAACTAAGATCATGGCATCTTGTCCCATCATGACATGGCAAATGGGGAAAAATAAATGGGCAGGTTTTGTTTTCTTGGGCTCCAAAATCACTGCTGATGGTGACTGCAGCCATGAAATTAAAAGATGCTTGCTCATTGGAAGAAAAGCTATGACAAACCTAGACAGTGTATTAAAAAGCAGAAACGTTATTTTGCCGACAAAGGTCCATCTAGTCAAAGCTGTGGTTCTTCCAGTAGTCATGTATGGACATGAGAGCTGGTCCATAAAGGCTGAGCGCCAAAGAATTGGGTTCGAAATGTGGTGCTGGAGAAGACTCTTGAGAGTTCCTTGGACAGGAAGGAGATCAAACCAGTCAATCCTAAAGGAAATCAAACCTGAATATTCATTGGAAGGACTGATGCAGAAGCTGAAGTTCCATCTGATGCAAAGAGCAAACACATTCGAAAAGACCTTGATGCTTGAAAATTTGAGGGCAGGAGAAGGGGACAGCAGAGGATGGGATGGTTGGATGGCATCACTGACTCAATGGACATGAGTTTGAGCAAAGTTTGGGAAATAATGAGGACAAGGAAGCCTGGCATGCTGTAGTTCATAGGGTCACAAAGAGTCAGACACAACTTAGCAACTGAACAGCAACAAACGTGGGATCTTAGTTCCCAGACCAAGGACTGAACCCATGCCTCCTGCATTGCAAGGCAGATTCTTTACCACTGGGCCACCAGGGAAGTCCCCAAAGAGTACTATTTATATGGGCGACAGTCATATGGACAGTCACGCAGTGTGCACTGTAGATAGTTAAGAATCGTGGCTTCTGAGTCTTTCGGCCTTTGTTGCTGTCTTCATCCCCTTGGCTGAGAGGCAAGGCGTTGATTTCAGAATCAACGGGCCTGGGTATGTTTGCCTCCTCTTTTTTGTGTGCTGGCTGAGTCAGTGTGGACTTGGATGTCTCTGGATTCATGAATCTCTGTGCTTTGTCTCCCCTCGAAATTGCATTCTAATCCTCTGTGACATTTGTCTTGTTTCCCCAGCAACCATCTCAAAAGCCATAAATAGCAGATTAAGGCTTTGAGGGCAGAAGTGAGAGACTGCACAGTTCCAGCCAGGGGATAAAAACCCAGGTGCTCAAAGGCTGGTTTGCAGCAACACCCTCTGCTAACAAGAAAAGGAAGGTTAGCTCCATGCATTTGAGTACCTTCTATGTGGAAAGAGCAGTTTTTTTGTTCTTTTTAAATCTCCCAGAGCCTAAGGATCCATATGGTACATCTGAAACAGGGGTGGTTTGTTGGGTAATTTCATGAGCCATTTTCATTCACTTAGAAAACTGTTTAACATAAACACCATCTTCTCTACAGGGAAAAAAAGAACACGGAAAATCCCCATATTTTATTTACACTCTGCCAAACTCTTCAAATCTTCATCAGCACACGGACATTCATTTTATATACTTGTCGGGGTCTGCACGTGCTGTTTTTATTTTCTGTTTCTGCACTCATGCAAAAACGTACCCATATCTCCTGGGCTCTCAATATGCAGCTTTACTTCTGACACTTCTGGCCAGCAAATGTGTTTGGGGAAACGGGGCGGGGGAGGGGCAGGTAGTTTTCTTACACCAAGCAATTGTGTGACACCAGCAAATGCCCTACAATTTAACTCAGTTCTGACACTATCTCCCTGGAGATAGCATCTGACCCCACAGGTTAAGGGCTCAGTCCTACAAGACTGACTCTCACTGCAGATGCTAATTAATGGTCCAGATTATTACCTGTGCTTCTGATGACCTGGTGTAAATCAGAGGTTCCCAGGACCCTCTCCATGGGCTTGATTGATCTGGTACAATGGCTCACAGAACTCGGGCAAACTGTTTACTAACTAGGTTACCAGATTATTAGAAAGGATATTAAAAGATACGAATGAAAAGCCATATGTATAGATACACAAGGCGAGGTCCAGAAGGGTCCTGACCACAGAAGCTTCTGTCTCCATGGAGCCTGGGGGGCGCCACCCTCCCAGCATGTGAACGTAGTCTTCTTTGCCCACTGGGAAAGCTCTCCGAGCTTCTTTTGGGTTTTTTATGGAGGGTTCATTATCTAAACACAATTGATTAAATCTTGGCCACTGAAGATTGATTCGATCTCCAGCCCCTCTCCCCTCCCTGGATGTGTGTGTGGGGAGGGTGACACTAAAATTTTCAACACTTGGGGACTTCCCTGGTGGTCCAGTGTTTTAGGTCCAGACCCTAAAACTCCATGCAGGGTCCCCCGGTCTGATCCCTGGTCAGGGAACTAGATTCCACGTGTTGCAACTAAGAGTTTTGCATGCTGTAACTAAAGATCTCACATGGTGCAACGAAGATCAAACATCCTGCATGCCACATTAAGACTCGGTGCAGCCAAATAAACAAATACACAAGACAAATATTTTTTAAAAAATTCTAACCCTCTAATCACTCAGCTTGTCCAGCAACTAGCTCTCATCCTTAGGCTACTTGGAGGCCTTCCTAAAACCACCTGATCAACATAAACTCAGATGTGGTTGAAAGGGGTTTGTCGTGAATCACAGACGACACTCATTTCACTCTGAAGCTATTTTAGGAATTGAGGAGGAAAACCAAGTATTACAATGAAAGATGCCACTATTACCCTAATCACTCAAGAATCACAAGGTTTGGGGAGCTGTGAGCCAAAAACCATGGACGAATACTAAAATATATATTTCTTATTCTAAATCACAATTTCACACACACATGTCTCCACAGCTGGAAAGACCTGAGTCTTTTATACATCTGGCGCATCCATTACGAAGCACAATTGGCTTCGCATTCTCTTACCGTTTGGGATTGTGATCATTCTAGTTTTTACATGCAGAGTATCACTTGGTAGTCCATTTGCCTGCTGTGGCACCTGGGATGACCTGTTTGTGGTTTGCCCAAGGAATAAATCCAGGCCAGTGGGTCAGGCAGGTTCTGGACTGGGAGCTAGGGGACCTCTGCCTCTACCTGGGCACGTAGCCCCACCTCTCCAGGCTCTGTGGAGTAAGATCCAGGGACGACCTGAGGTTGCATCCAGCTTGGCAGAAGGAGGGGCAGCGATCCTGGTCATGGCAGCTCCATGCCATGCCTCCAGCTTCAGGGCATGAACTGACTTGGCAGCAGACAGACCACTACGTGGCCTTCTTTGAACCTTCCTCTCTGTCAGCAATTCTTGTCTGCCTGTCCTGCAGATTATATCTCAAATATGACCACTTCTTTCCTCTTCCACTGACACCCCCTGCTCCACACCACCCTCCTGCCTGTGCTCCCTTGATCTACTCTACTTGGGCAGCCAGGGTGATCTATTAAAAACGTAGGTTAGGGACTTCCCTGATGCTCCAGTGGTTAAGAATCTGCCTTCCAATTCAGGGGACACGGCTTTGATCCCTGGCCAGAGAACTTATATCCCATGGGGCAGTTAAGCCCACACACCACAATTAGAGAAGCCTGTGCACCACAGTGAAGACCCAGCACAGGCAAAAAAGAAAAAATAAACAAACAGGTTAGATCAGGCCACTGCCTTTCTTAACTCCCCATCCCATGGGTTTCATGGTTTGTGGAATGAAATCTGCAATGCAGGAGACCTGGGTTCGATCCTTGGATTGGAAAGATCTCCTGGAGAAGGGAAAGGCTACCCACTTCAGTATTCTGGCCTGGAGAATTCCATGGACTGATAGTCCATGGGGTCGCAAAGAGTCAGACATGACTGAGCGACTTTCACTTTCAAGACCTTAGAAGATCTGACCTCTGTCTGCCTCTGATCTCCTCCTGTCCACTCTGCCCTCCGCCCCTACTCCAGTCAACCATCTGACCTTGTGGGCTTTCCCTGCCTCCAGAACACTGCCCAGCCGCAGCTCCTCCTCCATCTACCTGCTTGTCCTTTCCATCTCAGCTCAGCTGTCTTCTCCCGGCAGATGGTGCTCACCCTTCCCTCTGTTTCTGAAGGAGTTCCTGCTGTCCCACCGATAATAATCAAAAACAGCATGGTACGTCTTTCAGGGGACTTTCCCAGACTGTCCTTCTCTTGTGTGACCATCTTTTGTGCTTCATGTCAGCTGTCCCCACAGCCCCTCTGGAAGGTGACGTCTACAGGATGAGGCAAGGCCCCCACTGATTCTGCCCCACCTTGCAGAGTGCCTGGCCTGTAGTGAACAGGAGGACTTAATAAATAAACTGAGAGAAGAAGTTTAGCTAGAGCCTTTTCATGCCTCTGCCTCGCTGAGCTTGGCTTGTGTGTCTGATCCTGGTCAACTCCTTATGAGGGAGGCTGGTGAGAGGAAGAGTTGTTACCAGACCGAACTTGAGTCTGCTCACGTGACACCAGCAGAGCCAATCTACGGACAACGGATTGTGCTGAGGGAAAGTACAGCACTATTATTGTGCTGGGCATCAATTATCGCAGGGCATCAAGCAAGGAGAACGGGCAGCTAGTATTCAAAAGACCTGAACTCCTCTGGCCTTTAGACAAGAGTTTTAAAAGTATTATAGCAATAGGGATAGGTCGCAGGGCACATGATCAGCTTATGGACATTCTTCTGATTGGCTGGTGGTGAGGTAACAGGGAGATGGTTTTTGAATCTCAAGCATCCACCTTCCACTTCCAACCAGTCTGGAGTCTGCATCCTTATGGTCAACATGTAATCACCAGTCACTCCAGTGAGTGGGGGTGGCTTAGTTTCTGCAGGACAATGCAAGGGTATGTGTCAGATTATCTACATGCCTTCAGGAGGAACTAGGAGTCCTTTGACTCTATTTTCTAATCGCTGACTACTTGAGTCTGCTGTTTGGAACTGGAGAAAGCCAAACAAGAAGTCAAGGACACAGAGGATCTTGTACCAGGCAAGGCTTTGCAGGGTCCTGCTGGGTTTCAGAGTTTCATCCCCAGATCCCTCATGGCAGGTGTGTGCAAAGCCATTCTGACATGGCAGGTGTCCTATGACTTGGCCGGCCTGGGTTAAAGGAGAAGCAGAGGGTGGGGTAGAGCCGTGGATGACAGAAGGCTGAAGATCATTGAATCCCTCAGAGGGGACTGTACCAGAGATGCTGAGGTCCCCTTGTGTCAGCATGTCCACCTCCCCAGCCCCTACCACTTAGCATAAAAATTCTTCCATTTATCTAGCATTTTATAAGCATTATCTCATTTTTAATTCTCACCACAACAATACTAGCGTAGGTATATTACCTTCATTCAACTGAAAGAAACTGAGTCTCAGGTTTAAAAAGGATTGGAACTTAAGACCATCTGACTTTAGAGCTCTTGACCCCCTGCACAACACAGCAAGAGCTTCTGGAAGCATCTTGAGGTGGCCTCATAGATCTCAGTTCTCAAGAACAGAGTGATTTTTCAGTGAACTCTCCCTGCCTTCTGCCTCTCCCATCACAGAGGAGCTCTCTGAAGCCAAAGACCCTGTTTCAAGTATTCACTGAAAAAGTAGAATCGCAGGTTGCTCTGACTTCCCATGTCCTGGGGCTACTCTTACCTTCTGAGATGGACAGCATCCTGTCTATGGAACGTGTCTCTTTCTCAATAAACCTGCTTTCACTTAAAAAAAAAAAAAGTAGAATGATAGAATTGCACTTTTTTTTAAATTGAAGTATAGTTAATGTATCAATATAAGTTACAGGTGTACAATATAGTGATTCACAGAATTTCACGTCTTAATCCTTTTTAATAAACATCACCAGAGTTTCCTATGAAAACACGTGGTTCTCTCTTAGTTCTCAGTCAACTTGGGAAGAAGTTATCAACGCTTTGACAGCATCTCATAGGCACCAGTGGCAAAGCAATAGGCCCCAAACCAAACACTTTCTAGAAATAATTTGAAAACACAGTGGGGAAACCTGACTGTACTCCTGGTTCTGTCATTCCCCTGCTATGTGACTGTGGGCAACTCAGTCTGCTGCCTGGGTTTCAGTTTTCTGTTTGTAAATGGGGACTCCCCTAAGATCTCTTCTCCTTTTCTATAAATATTGAGGGCCCATTGTGTGTCCATAATAGAGTGCTAGGCTTCATGGATCCAGCCACAAACCAGCCTGATGAAGGAGACTGCCAGATCCTACAGGGCAGAGCTTTTGAGACTCCCCAGCTGGCAAACCTCCCCCAAACCCTTCAGTCAGATTAGCATAATCCCAATTATTTCTTTATTTGGCCTCACCATGCAGCTTGGAGAGCTTAGTTCCCAGACCAGGGATGGAACACATGCTCCTTGCAGTGGAAGCGTGGAGTTCTGACCACCGGACTGCCAGGGAATTCCCCACACAATCCAACTTTAAAGACAGCTATACAGGTACATAGGCTGCGGTCCATGGGGTCGCTAAGAGTCAGACACGACTGAGCGACTTCACTTTCGCTTTTCACTTTCATGCATTGGAGAAGGAAATGGCAACCCACTCCAGTGTTCTTGCCTGGAGAATCCCAGGGACGGGGGAGCCTGGTGGGCTGCCATCTATGGGGTCGCACAGAGTCGGACATGACTGAAACGACTTAGCAGCAGCAGCAGCATACAGGTACAGCCACTACAGAGAATAGTATGGAGGTTCCTTAAAAAACTAAAAACGGAACTAGCATATGATCCAGCAATTGCACTTGTAGGCATAAACTCAGAGAAAATCATACTTGAGAAGGTACCTGCACCCTAGTGTTCATTGTAGCACCATTTACAATAGCCAGGACATGGAAGCAACCTAAATGTCCGTAACAGAGGACTGGATAAAGATAGAGCTCATATATTGCTCAGCCATTAAACAAGAAAAGAACAAAATTAATGCCATTTGCAGCAACATGGATGAACCTAGAGACTGTCACACTGAGTGAAGTCAGACTCAGAAAGACAAATATCATATGATTCAGCTTAATGCGTAATTTTAAAAAAAGGAGACTTTTTTGTAAATGAACTTATTTACAAACCACAAGTAAAGTCACAGATGTAGAGAACCAACCAAGGGGTAGGGGAATGGGGAGGGGTAAATTGGGAGATCGGAATTGACATATGCACACTACTATATATAAAATAGATGACACTATACAGATAAAGTAGATGACTAATGAGAATCTATTGTATAGAATAGGGAACTCTACTCAATACTCTGTAATGGCCTATATTCCAAAAGAATCTAAATAAAGGGCGGATATATCTATTTGTGTAATTGATCCACTTGGCTACATAAGTAAAATTAACACAACTTGGTAAATCAACTATACTCCAATAAAAAAAAATTTAAGGCCACAAATATTATTTTAAATAAAAAAGACACCTAACGAACTCCCTGCAGTTCACATCTAGCTAGCCTGGCATGTTTGTAAAGCTCCTTCTCCCGTTCGGCCCTGGCTGAAGTGGCCTTGGTGGACCGAGGGACTGGGCTGGGCGAACTGGAACCCCAAGAAGGGCCTGGACCGGGAGAAGCGTGAGGACACGGCCAGGAAGCGCCGCCCAGCCAGTGCCCCGAGCCTGGCGCCCCTGGGGCGGCCCCCAAGGCAGGGACCGAGGGGGCAACGGGGCCCCTCCCGGGATCACCTGCGCGCGATGAGGCGGGGCCGGGGGCGGGATCCCGGGGCAGCCGGAGCCCGGGCTGCTTCTGCGGCGCTGGCGGGAGGCGGAGCGGGGCGGCGGCCGGTGCGCGGGGCTCCCCCGAACAGGTAGGAGGAGCGGGAAGTGGGGGACCCCGAGTCTCCGGGGGCACGGGCGGTCCGGCTCGGGCGCGGCGGGTCACAGGCCACCTGCCGGCCTCGATCCTCGGAGGGGAGTCGGGAGAGGAAGGTGAGGGGTCCCCAAGTCCCACCCACCCCCCCTCCCCCTTCGTTGGAGGAAGTGCCTGGGGTCTGCTCCTGGAGGGCGGTGGGCTGTGGTCCGAGTGGAGAGGAAGGTCGGTTGTCTTTTTCGGGCTTTGGAAATGGGGACGGGGCACGCGTCGCAAGCTCGACCCTCACGGAGAAGCCTGCCTTTGGGGCGTGTTAACCCGAGCATCTGGCAGGCGAGTCGTTTCCTTGTCCCACCTCCCTCACTAAGCCTTTGGCGGAGGGGCCGAGACTCCCCGGAAGAAAAGAGACCCGGCCAGCCAGGAGGTTGAAATGATTTTAAAGCACTCAGGACCTCTGTTGGCTTCATCTGTGAAATGGGCATCTGGAAGGGTCGGCCCTGTGCGGAAGCCCCTCTTGGAGGAGTATCTACAATGAAAACTCACAGCTAGGAGGAAGAACCCAGGGTTCTAGTTCAGATCAGCCAACTCAGCAGCTCTGGAGAAAGGAGGCGGGGATACGTTCTGTGGTCTGGGTACCTGTCAGGAGGAGGACATGGGTGTGTCATATACTAGGCGGGCTTCCAAGAATCTAGGAATCCCTCTAGTCTGGGAGGAGAGTCGGGAAGTTTCCTTGGAGGAAGTGGGATTAAGTGGCGCTAGTGGTGAAGAATCGGCCTGCCAGTGCAGGAGCTGCGGGAGACATAGGTTCAGTCGCTGCATGGGGAAGATCCCCTGAAGAAGACTGCCTGGGAAATCCCATAGATGGAGGAGCCTGGCAGGCTACAGTCCATGGGGTCACAAAGAGTCAGACACGACTGAGTAACGAAACAACAGCCATGAAGAAAGAAAGCATAGTGCTAAGAGCTTCTGCTTTGGAATCAGTCAGCCTGGGCGTTGGAATCCCTGCTCTGCCCCTTAAGTAAGGGTTAGTCGCTCAGTCGTGCCCTACTCTCTGTGACCCTATGGACTGCAGCCCACCAGGCTCCTCTGTCCATGAGATTTTCCAGGCAAGGATACTGGAGTGGGTTGCCAGTTCCTTCTCCAGGGGATCTTCCCAACCCAGGGATGGAACCGCTGCAGGCAAAGTCTTTACCGACTGAGCTACAAGGGAGTCTTGGGCAGGACTTTGCATTTCTCTATTGTTTGCTTTACTCTGTAAACAAGGCAATTTCTTTGACAGATTGTCAGATCCTTATCTGACTATCTGACAAGTGCTTAGGACAAGGTCTGTATATTATAGGCACTCAGTAAAAATGAGCTATTAATTTCCACCAGACTGTAGCTTCCTGGAGTCAGGGGCCACGTCTCTTTGTTCACCATTATATGGTGCCCCATGGACAGAGGAGCCTGGCGGGCTCCAGTCCCTGGGGTCACAAAAGAGCCGGATACAACTTAGAGACTAAACAACAACAAAAACAGTAGGTCTCACCGCACATTTGTTGAATGAATGAACAGTAAGTGAGTATGTAGTACCACAGTTGGCGTGTGGCAAGTAGTCAATAAACAGTGAATTTAGAGATGGCCAGGCCCTAACAGATGGGTATGGATAGGAGACGGTGGTCTAGGTGGATGGAGCGGTGTAACAGATTAAGATAAGCCCAAAGCAACAGATTTGGGGCACCCCTTCTTGAGAGGGGCAAGGGAGTAACATGATAAGCTCAGCCAGAGCGCAGAGTAGGGGAAGGCACACAGAATGCTGGAATCCTGACCTGGTGGCTACATGGCAGTAGATGGAGCAGCTGGAACTCTAGGTAGGTCAGATGCCTTTCTCACATCCTCTAAGTGTCCATCCCCAAGTTGCAGGGGCCAGGGGTGCCAAGAGACAGCAAAGGACGGCGGGTGCCTGATGAGAACGGAAGAGGAAGCGGGAAAGGGGCTCCCGTGGCCCCTTCATGGCAGTGGGACCTTTCTCACCTGGTCCTGCCGTGTCCTGGCTGCTGGTGAGATAGCTGAAGGGGGCTGTGTGGGGCCAGGAGGGCCGACCCCCCCCCCCCCCCCCGCGTGTGCATGCTGAGCCAAGCTCATGGGGAGCTGGGCCAGGGGATCGTGCTGGGTCTCTGGGGAAATCTGCTCTGTGGGGAAAAGCTTATCCCCACAGCTTATCCCCACAGTCCTTTGTCTCCTCCTGTGGACCGTGGCCACTGCTGCCTCAGGCCGGGAGGGAGCTGTGTCCTCGAGGTGGAACCACTCTTAGCCAAGTGAGGAGCCTACAGCCTGTCTTACGTCCTGGCAGGCAGCCTGTTGAGGGTTCCATCTCCCTGCGGTGACTAGGAAAGCAGAGATCTGAACTGGAGGTGAGAGATTTGGGCAAACACATCAAGAGGACATGGGAAGCACTGTATCTCTCTCAAGAGCCAAGTTCAAAACATTTCCTCTTAGCACTTTCCATAATTGCTCATAATCATTGGATATCTGTGTTTCCCACTGACTTGTAAACTCAGGGAGTAAGCCTGCCGCCTTTCTCACCATATCCCTGCCTACAACAGTGCCCCTGCACATAGCAGGCATTCAGTGAATGTCTGTGGAATGCATGAACCCAGGCTGAGGACTGGGGCTCTTGGCTTTGAGAGGAGAGCTTTGATTTTCCAGAGAGAGCATCTCTTTACAGAAGTGATGTAGACACCCCAAATTCTCCCCTCCTAACCACCTCCTCACCGCCACCCTCATCTCCCATCCAATCCCTACCCCCTACCTTGAAAGGCATGTCCCCCATCACATCTTCTGAGCCTCTGCCTTCTCTCCTGCCACCATCAGGGTCTTTTCTCAGGGAAGAATCCCCTGCTGGTAGAATTTACACCTGAGGGACAGGCCTGGACACTGTGCTGCTTCTCCCAGCCGGATAGTCAGCCCTCTAAAGACCCCCTAGGCTCTGAGAGGAGGAAAGCAACATCCAGTCTGATCCCTATCCTGCAGGATCACAGGGTATAGGAGCTACAGTTCAATTCAGTTCAGTAGCTCTGTCATGTCTGTCTCTTTGTGACCCCATGGACTAAAGCATGCCAGGCCTCCCTGTCCATCACCAACTCCCGGAGTTTACTCAAACTCATGTCCATTGAGTTAGTGATGCCATCCAACCATCTCATCCTCTGTCATCCCCTACTCCTCCCACCTTCCATCTTTCCAAGCATCAGGGCCTTTTCAAATGAGTCAGTTCTTCACATTAGGTGGCCAAAGTATTGGAGTTTCAGCTTCAGCATCAGTCCTTCTGATGAATATTCAGGACTAATTTCCTTTAGGTTGGACTGGTTGGATCTCCTTGCAGTCCAAGGGACTCTCAAGAGTCTTCTCCAATCAGCTCAGTTCAGTTCAGTCGGTTAGTCATGTCCAACTCTTTTTGACCCCGTGAACTGCAGCACGCCAGGCCTCCCTGTCCATCACCAATTCCCAGAGTTCACTCAGACTTACATCCATCAAGTTGGTGATGCCATCCAGCCATCTCATCCTCTGTTGTCCCCTTCTCCTTCTGCCCCCAATCCCTCCCAGCATCAGAGTCTTTTCCAATGAGTCAACTCTTCGCATGAGGTGGCCAAAGTACTGGAGTTTCAGCTTTAGCATCATTCCTTCCAAAGAAATCCCAGGGCTGATCTCCTTCAGAATGGACTGGTTGGATCTCCTTGCAGTCCAAGGGACTCTCAAGAGTCTTCTCCAACACCACAGTTCAAAAGCATCAATTCTTCGGTGCTCAGCTTTCTTCACAGTCCAACTCTCACATCCATACATGACTACTGGAAAAACCATAGCCTTGACTAGACGGACCTTTGTTGGTTATTGATATTTCTCCCAGCAATCTTGATTCCAGCTTGTGCTTTTTCCAGCCCAGCGTTTCTCATGATGTACTCTGCATAGAAGTTAAATAAGCAGGGTGACAATATACAGCCTTGATACACTCCTTTTCCTATTTGGAACCAGTCTGTTGTTCCATGTCCAGTTCTAACTGTTGCTTCTTGACCTGCATACAGATTTCTCAGGAGGCAGGTCAGGTGGTCTGATATTCCCATCTCTTTCAGAATTTTCCACAGTTTATTGTGATCCACACAGTCAAAGGCTTTGGCATAGTCAATAAAGCAGAAATAGATGCTACAGGAACCCTTAAAGGTAATAGAGGGCTCCTTCAGGTGAGGAAACTGGAGTCCAGAAAGGATGAGATATACCCAGTGAAGAACTGTTAGGGGAGACTCAAGTCTCCTTATCCGAGTGCTTTGTCACTACAGTGATCTGGGAGATTCTCTGGGAATATGAATACTACAACACTTCCCTTTACTTTCCAGTCTTCCAATAAAATAGAATGGAAGGTTAAAAAAGGAAAGGTTAAGTGGATTTTAAGTTGCCCAGTAAACCCTTTTAATTAAAAAAAAGAAAAAAAAAAAACCTCATATATATTGAAAATAAAGACCCCAAGTTATATATGTTCAATTTACTTTTTAAAAGATATATGTTTGATATTGGAGAAAAATAATCCAAAGCAGGAATCTCTCTAACCTTGGCCAGGTATTGCTGGCCAAGCAGTGCCTGTGCTGGGGTGTACCCTGCAGGCTACCATGCCAGGGCCTCTGCAGGCAGCCCAGAATCAGTGGTGGGTTTGTTTCTCCTGGACTACCTCCAAGCACAGAGCGCACTGCCCTATCGGTTTCTGCATCTCCATCCATCCGGCCTCCTGATGCAGTCATTGGCATCTGGGTTTCTGATATCCCACTCTTTGCTTCGGGATCTGGCAGGGTGGATCCTGCTTTGTCTTTTTTCAAAGGAGTTCCTCATCAGGACGATAGGTCCTCCGTGGGCAGGAGGAGGCAGGAAGGGAGAAAGGGGACCAAGCCAAGGCCAGAGCCTGCCAGTCAGCAAGTCTCCGTGGATTCCTCAGCAGGGCTGGGTGTCAGTACAGTTGAGGGGTAGGACCAGAGCATGGCAGCTGGGCTGGAACCTCTCCTGTGGTTTGATGCTCCCGGGGCTGGTGGCTGTAGTTTGGCCTAAGGAAGGAAAAGGGGGTGTGCCGATCTCTAAAGACAGAAGAAGCCTGTTCTTCAGCCAGCTTCCAGGCCTGTGGTGAGGAGCCTCCTGCCTGGGCTGGACACTCCTGAGCAGTTGGGGCCCTCAGCAGGGCTGCCAGGTCCTATGGTACCCAGTGGGTGGCTCGAGGAGGTGGAGGGGGCAGGGTTGGAAGCTCCTGGCATGTCAGGGGTCCGTGCAGACCCTGGATGGCCAGGGCAGCCTCAGCCAGCAGGGAGAATGGGGCGCAGAGCAGGGAGGGAGGCCTCGGTTTTTGAGCTGTGGGATTTTGTTCAAGCCACATCACCTCCCTGAGCCTCGGTTTCCCAATTTATTAAAGGGGATGCTATCCAAGGCCCTTAACTTATAAAGATGAGTTTCCCTTCCCCTTCAGAGAAGCTTGTGTCTTGGTACCTACTGAGTCAGCTGTTCGGGCCAACGAGCATCAGGGTGTTTCACTTCTTCCACAGTTCACTCATCATTCATTCATTCACTCAGTCACTCACTCATTCGTCAAGACTAACACCTGCCTCTGGCCTGTGCTGAAAGTTCAGGGAGACCTCGTTTTCCTGCTGTGTGTCTAGTTTCTTGCAGAGCCCCCAGCACATGGGGCCTGGCCTTCTGCAGCTTCCATCTGTTCCTCCACCAGGGATCATCTCTTTCAGTCTGCTGTGCAATAAAAAGCAATAGTGTGGGGCTTCCCTGGCTGTCCAGTGGTTAAGTCACTGTGCTTCCAATGCAGGGGGCGTGGGTTTGATCCCTGGTTGGGGAACTAAGTTTCCACATGTCCCGTGGCACAGCCAAAAAAAATTAACCCTACGAGGACTTCCCTGGTGGTTCACAAGTGGTTAAGACTCCACTCTCCCAATGCAGGGGGCATGGGTTTGATCCTTGGTTGGGGAACTAAGATCCCACATGCTGCACTGCATGGCGGAAAAATAAATAAAATGAATAAAAAATTAAAAATGCAGTTGTGTAACTTGTTCCCTCAGCTGCTATCCCTGATCCCCTAACGCTCCTTCAGATATTCCTAAGGTTTTAGCCTTCAGGTCTCAGAGAGAGATAAATGGTCAGTGGTTAATTCCTGCTTGCTGAGGGTTTGCTGGGGCCCACACAGCACTAAATGCGCCACATGCCTCCGTCCCTTTCCCACCCACGGCAGCCCAGGAAGTGAGTGGTTTTCCCTCGCTCGCTGCCGAGGTTCACAGAGGGCTGGGTCACAGAGCTCACCCGGGATGCCATTTTGCCTTGGTGGGCCCCTTGCTCCATAAAAAACATTCAGTTATATTAATAACTGTATTGGTACATTAAAACATTTTCTTCATCCTAAAAGTTCCTGTTTTCTTCTGATTTTGAAAGAAATAAGAAACATTTTTATGTTTCCCAAAAGTCTTGTGAGCCCTGGGCACTTGGTCTCCTGGGTCCTGGAGAGATGCAGACCCTGAGGCTAGGCAGAAGCTAGGCTGAGATTCCAGGAAGTCCTAACCTCCTCCCTGTACTGCCCTTCAGCAATTAAGAAAAAAAAAAAAAGAACAGGCAAGAAACTGCAGAAAAGGGACTAGTTATCCAAACTCCTAATGCCTGTGGTGGTGTTAGTAGTTCTTTCTGGAAAATGTCACTTGGTTTATTTCCTCACCTCCCTCCCAACTCCTACCCCCTTTCTCACTATTTCTTGACCAAAACTTTTCCAAGAGCCAAGTCCACTCTGTCCTCTTTTGTGGAAACTGTAGATGCCCTACGTTGGTCTTCTCTCCAGTCTCAGACCTTAACGGTAACTGGTTTGCCCAGAGGACAAAAGAGGATTTATTTATTGTACAGAAGCAGCTCCATGTTCCTACCTAATCCCCAGAAACGATGTCATTGGTCATAGTAATAATAACAACAGCGATTCATATTTTTGAGAGCTCTCAGGGTGCTCGGCATTTGCTAATCATTTGTAATCACTTGGCATGAATTGTCTCCTGAAAACCTAACCCTATAGGAGAGTAGGGAGAAAATTGAGATATCTTGTCCGTCCTCCAGAAGAAAAGGTGGCAGAATGTGAATCTAGAATCAAGGTTGACAAATTTAGTTATCTTTAAGCATGAGGTATGTCAATTAAAGAAAAGCAAGATGATATTTTTTTCATCTCCATTTTGCAGATGAAGAAACTGAGGCTTAGAAAGACTAAGTGAGATGCTCGAAAGGCAGGACCAGGATGGGGACCTTAGTAGGGAACTAGGCTGAGTCTGTTAGTCTGCTATCAGAGCGTGAACCCCGCGAGGGCAGGGACCGTATCCCACGGTCTCCCCCATCATCTGGCACAGTGCCGTGGTACACACACTTACAGTGTGGAATGAGTGACTGACGTCTGCTCTGTTCTCTAAAGACACTTACCCGCTTTGGGTCCCTGCTCCTTGTCTTGGGACAGTCACTGCCTCCTGTCCCTGTAGTGCAGAAGTTGGCAGCTACAGCCCTGGGGGAGTCTGCTGTTGTTTTAGTCGCTAAGACATGTCCAACTGTTTTGTCACCCCATGGACTGCAACCCACCAGGCTCCTCTGTCCATTGGGTTTCCCAGGCAAGAATGCTGGAGTGGGTTGCTATTTCCTTCTCCAGGGGATCTTCTTGACCCAGGGATCGAATCTGAGTCTCCTGCATTGGCAGGAAAGTTCTTTACCACTGAGTCACCACGGAAGCCCCTGGAGCAGCTCAAAGCCCTGCTGAGATGAGGAATCAATCAAAACAGACCAAGGCTCAGGTATTCACTTGCCCATCAATGCCCTTCCAACCCCAGCCCCCACCCTAGTCTGTAGAATCCCTCCGAAGGAGTTGACCTCCTGCCAAGGCTGCTGCTCCCTGGAACTCAGAGATGAAGCCTGGCAGACACACAGGCAGCGTGCCAACCAGAAGAGAGTGGCTGAAGGAGTCTGTGTCTCTCTGCCCCCGGGCTCATTTTTTCTTTTCCAAGTGCCTCTGGCTCTTCCGCAGGGCATATTACCGGGCTGAGAGCAAGTATCCCCAGGGGAACCTGAATTCACTCACCAAAAAATTAGATGCCTAAGAAGTACAACTGTTATAAGAGACAGTAAATCAAGCAGCATATGTCATCTGAAGCAGAACGATTGAAGTAGATGGACCAAGATTTTGAAGTAAAGCATGATAATTTTATTATCTTTATTAAAAAGACAAGGGAAGACCTTTGTAGAATAATACAAGGACACGTCATAGGAGACAACCAAAGCACAAGATTAGCCATGAAACTTCCAGTTTTTGTTGGTTAACTGCTAAGGGGTGTCCCACTCTTTTGCTACCCCAGGGACTGCAGCCCCCCGGGGTCCTCTGTCAATGGGATTTTCTAGGCAAGAAGACTGGAATGGGTTGCCATTTCCTCCTCCAGGGGATCTTCCTGACCCAGGGATCAAACTGTGATGCCTGCTTGGCAGGCGGATTCTTTGCCCCTGTGCCACCAGGGAAGCCCATGGAAGATATACTACTTAAAATAAAGGACACACCTGGCAGAAGTCCTCGCCTCCCCTCTACTTAGCCTCAGGTCTAAGCACCACAGAGGAAAGCGCTCTGTTCTCACGTTCCGTAAACAGAACAGAGCTCTGCAATCCAGCCGGACCCTGTGCCCCAGCGACGAAAGAGACATTGCTGTCTCTCAGCCTGTTCCTTTCTCCACTTCTTCATTCAGAAATGCTTCACATTGCCTCATTATACGTTTTGGGCCAATATGGCTGTCAAATTAACTCTGAATCAGGCTCTGGCACAAAAGAAAAAAAAAACAAATTTATAGTGAAAAAAAAATAAAGGACACAATAGATGGTTAAAATATCAGGTTGGATACAACTGAATTAACATTTCCCAGCTGGTGCTAGTGGTAAAGAGCCTGCCTGCCAATGCAGGAGACATAAGAGACGCACGTGGGTTAGATCCCTGGGTCAGGAAGATCCCCTGGAGGAGGGCATGGCAATCCATGCCAGTATTCCCCTAGAGAATCCCATGGACAGAGAATCCTGGCCAGGCTATGGTCCATAGGGTCACAAAGAGTCAGACACAACTGAATTGACTTAGCATGCATGCATTCAGTAAAGAGGAAAATCAGATTGAGAACTGTCCCAGAAGGAAGCAGGAAAAAATAAAAAGATAACAAATGAAAAAGAAAATCAAAGAGAGACGGAGAGTAAAAGTAGGTGTCCTGAAAGGAGAGAAGACAAAAAATGCAGAATAAGGAAGAACTTAAGAAATAATAGAGATTAAATGTTTCAGGATTAAAGGAAAATGAATGAAATCAGACTGAAAGGACTCATGGAGTCGCCAACAGCAGAAAAATCCACACAAAATATCGTGATAAAATTGAAAATCTGAAAGACAAAGAGGAAAGGCAGAGAGAAATAGCCTCCCTTACAAAGTGCCAAGATTTAGACTGATGTTATACATCTCAATAACAACACTTGATCAAGGAAGTCAAAGAATAATGTTATTATAAGAATTGAAAGAAGACAGCCCTTTCAATCCAGAATTTTAAAGGCAGCCAAATCGTCATTCAAACATGAGGTCATACTAAAAATATTCTTAGACAAATAAAGCCTTAGAAGGTGGAACACACAAAGACCCACATTGAAAATACTCTGAAGGAACTACTTAAATAATAAAAGAAACAAACCCAGGAGCTGCTGCAGGAGCTGTCGGAAGTCAGGGGTCAATGCAAGAAACAGAAATAGAAATCAGCATTATTGGTAGGAAGGGATTTTATGCACCCGATTCTTTTAAAATATTGGAAAGGCCAGAGGCTTCCAAAACACTGCAGACTGGAGAGCTCTGGCACCTGCCATAGTCAGGAAGGCGAAGGAATCATGAAGCTTCGTGGAACTACTGAATTTAAGGATACATGACCACGGTCATGTGATCCAGGGATCCAGACGCTGGTCTGCTGTAACTACCTGGATTCTGAATCTCAGAGTCTGGCTACAACACTCACTCCATCTTTTTAAACAGAAGACCTGCCTTGGGACCAGACAATTTGGGAGGTAACACTGTCCAGCTAGAATGACATTGATCTGTTTCATCTAATTTATTTTGTTGCTTTCTATTGATGGCAAGTTTTCCATTTTCAGAAATAATAAAACATTTCTGTTTACAGGTTATTTTTTAATGTTTTAAAAGAAAAGTCGGTCCAGGGATCTCAAGCCATCATAATTGGTGCAAACAATTATTATAAGTAGTCAGAGGTGGAAGAGGTATCCTGGGGAGGAGAAGACAGTCGGGTGTCATGACCAAGGAAGGTTTAGATTGGGGTAGCATTGGGAAGACGGCACTGGAGGAAAGGCCAATGTGCTGATTGTCTGTCCCTGTGTAACCAGCTGCTCCAAGACTTAGTGGCCTGATAGCTCTAAGGTTGAGCGGACTCAGTGGAGAGGTCCTCACTTGGGGTCTGACACGTGGTTTCTGCCTGACATTCACGTCTCAAGGCTCAGCTGGTCTGGGTGTCTATGGTGGCTCACTCACGTGGTGGCTTAGTGACACGTGGCTGTCAGTTGAGAGCACAGCTGGGGCTGTCAACTAGCACATCTACCCATGGCCTCTGCACAAGCCTGGGGCTTCTCAGAGCATGTCAGCTGGGTTCCAAGAAGGAGCGAGCATTTTTAGAGGCAGGAAGCAGAAGCCTCCCTGAAGGGCTTTAACCCCAACAGCCAGTATCACTTCTGCCATATCCTAGGGGTCCCAGCAGTCATGGGGCCCACCTAGATTCAAGGGAGTAGAGAAACAGACTCCATCTCTTCAGTGGGGAGATAACTGTGCAGCTAGTAATAGCTTCCCAGTGTGGGAGGCACAGGTGAGGCATGGGTGAGTTTAGGGAGACAGGAAGTCACTCATTCCCTGCCTAGGGTTGGGAAGAAAGGGAGGAGACAGGTGCTGGTGGATAAAACTGGAAAAGGTTCATGGAAGACTTTGGTTGATAAGACAGAGAATGATGGTTTTATTCTGTGACCAGACAGAAGTAGATGGATAGTACTGGAATAAAAGAGAGACACCATGCAGAAGGCCAAGGTCTCAGCAATTTTTTCTCCAACAAAGGATCCCTAGGGGAGACAGTAGTAGCTTCTGTTTCTTTACAGTAGAATATCCCAGCAGCATGAAGGAGTGGAAAATACACACACACACACACACACACACACACACACACACACTGCCCTCAGTCCACTAAGCACTTGTTAGACAATTATTGTATGGCAAGTGCATGGCCAGACCAGGCACTGTGGAAAGAAGTCTATGATTCAGAAACCACTGGGCTGTCCTGCAAATTCTGCTATTTCTACATTCATTCTATAGCTTCTATTCTCCTCTTGGACTCTTCATTGCCCCTAAATCCTTTGCAAGGACAATGAAAAAGCAAAAAGATAGGACACTGAAAGATGAACTCTCCAGGTGGGTAGGTGCCCAATATACTAACACCCGGTTGAGGATATGACTGGTGATACAAGTAAAGTCTGATGCTGTAAAGAGCAATATTGCATAGAAATCTGGAATGCTAGGTGCATGAATCAAGGCAAATTGGAAGTGGTCAAACAGGAGATGGCAAGAGTGAACATCAACATTTTAGGAATCAGTGAACTAAAATGGACTGGAATGGGTGAATTTAATTCAGATGACCATTATATCTACTACTGTGGGCAGGAATTCCTTAGAAGAAATGGAGTAGCCTTCATAGTGAACGTAAGAGTCTGAAATGCAGTACTTGGATGCAATCTCAAAAATGACAGAATGATGTCTGTTCATTTCCAAGGCAAACCATTCAATATCACAGTCATCCAAGTCTATGCCCCAACCAGTAACGCTGAAGAAGCTGAAGTTGAATGGTTCTATGAAGACTACAAGACCTTCTAGAACTAACACCCAAAAAAGATGTCCTTTTCATTATAGGGAACTGGAATGCAAAAGTGGGAGAAGGCAATGGCATCCCACTCCAGTACTCTTGCCTGGAAAATCCCATGGACGGAGGAGCCTGGTAGGCTGCAGTCCATGGGGTCGCTAAGAGTCGGACACGACTGAGCGACTTCACTTTCACTTTTCACTTTCATTGGAGGAGGAAATGGCAACCCACTCCAGTGTTCTTGCCTGGAGACGGCAGGGCCTGGTGGGCTGCCATCTATGGGGTCGCACAGAGTCAGACACGACTGAAGTGACAGGCAAATTTGGCTTTGGAGTACAAAATGAAGCAGGTCAAAGGCTAACTGAGTTTTGCCAAGAGAACACAATAGTCATAGTAAACACCCTCTTCCAACAACACAAGAGAAGACTCCACACATGGACGTCATCAGATAGTCAATACTGATTTCGGACTGATTATATTCTTTGCAGCCAAAGATGGAGAAGCTCTATACAGTCAGCAAAAACAAGACCGGGAGCTGACTGTGGCTCAGATCATGAACTCCTTATTGCCAAATTCAAACTTAAATTGAAGAAAGTAGGGAAAACCACTAGACCATTCAGGTATGACCTAAATCAAATCTCTTATGATTATACAATGGAAGTGACAAATAGATTCAAGGGATTAGATCTGATAGATAGAGTGCCTAAAGAACTATGGACAGAGGTTCGTGACATTGTACAGAAGACAGGGATCAACACCATCCTCAAGAAAAAGAAATGTAAAAAGGCAAAATGGTTGTCTGAGGAGGCCTTAGAAATAGCTGAGAAGAGAAGCGAAAGGCAAAGGACAAAAGGAAAGATACACCTATTTGAGTGCAGAGTTCCAGAGAATAGCAAGGAGAGATAAGAAAGCCTTCATCAGTGATCAGTGCAAAGAAATAGAGGAAAGCAATAGAATGGGAAAGACTAGAGATCTCTTCAAGAAAATTAGAGATATCAAGGGAACATTTCATGCAAAGATGGGCTCAATAAAGGATAGAAATGGTATGGACCTAACATAAGCAGAAGATATTAAGAAGAGGTGGAAAGAATACACAGAAGAACTGTACAAAAAAGACCTTCATGACCCAGATAATCATGATGGTGTGATCACTCACCTAGAGCCAGACATCCTGGAATGCAAAGTCAAGTGGGCCTTAGGAAACATCACTATGAACAAAGCTAGTGGAGGTGATGGAATTCCAGTTGAGCTACTTCAAATCCTAAAAGATGATGCTGTGAAAGTGCTGCACTCAATATGCCAGCAAATTTGGAAAACTCAGCAGTGGCCACAGGACTGGAAAAGGTCAGTTTTCATTCCAATCCCAAAGAAAGGCAATGCCAAAGAATGCTCAAACTACCACACAATTGCACTCATCTCACACGCTAGCAAAGCAATGCTCAAAATTCTCCAAGCCAGGCTTCAACAGTACATGAACTATGAGCTTCCAGATGTTCAAGCTGGTTTTAGAAAAGGCAGAGGAACCAGAGATCAAATTGCCAACATCTGTTGGATCATCAAAAAAGCAAGACAATTCCAGAAAAACATCTACTTCTGCTTTATTGACTATGCCAAAGCCTTTGACTACGTGGATTACAATGAACTGTGAAAAATTCTGAAAGAGATGGGAATACCAGACCACCTGACCTGCCTCCTAAGAAATCTGTATGCAGGTCAAGAAGCAACAGTTAGAACTGGACATGGAACAACAGACTGGTTCCAAATAGGGAAAGGAGTACGTCAAGGCTGTATATTGTCACCCTGCTTATTTAACTTATATGCAGAGTACATCATGCGAAATGCCGGACTGAATGAAGCACAAGCTGGAATCAAGATTTGCTGGGAGAAATATCAATAACCTCAGATATGCAGATGACACCACCCTTAAGGCAGAGATTGAAGAACTAAAGAGCCTCTTGATGAAAGTGAAAGAGGAGAGTGAAAAAGTTGGCCTAAACTTCAACATTCAGAAAACGAAGATCATGGCATCTGGTCCCATCACCTCATGGCAAATAGATGGGGAAAGAGTGAGAGACTTTATTTTGGGGGGCTCCAAAATCACTGCAGATGGTGACGGCAGCCATGAAATGAAAAGATGCTTTCTCCTTGGAAGAAAAGCTGTGACCAACCTAGACAGCATATTAAAAAGCAAAGACATTATGCCAACAAAGGTCCTTCTGGTCAAAGCTGTGGTTTTTCCAGTAGTCATGTATGGATGTAAGAGTTGGACTATAAAGAAAGCTGAGCATCGAAGAATTGATGCTTTTGAACTATGGTGTTGGAGAAGACTTGAGAGTCCCTTGGACTGCAAGGTGATCCAAGAAGTCCATCCTAAGGGAAATCAGTCCTGAATATTCATTGGAAGGACTGATGCTGAAGCTGAAACTCCAAAACTTTGGACACCTGATGTGAAAACTGGCTCATTTGAAAAGACCCTGATGCTGGGAAAGATTGAAAGCCGGAGGAGAAGGGGACAACAGAGGATGAGATGGTTGGATGGCATCACCAACTCGACAGAAATGAGTTTGAGTGAACTCCGGGAGTTGGTGATGGACAGGGAGGCCTGGTGTGCTGCAGTCCAGGGGTCACAAAGAGTCAGACACAACTGAGCGACTGAACTGAACTGAGGACAAGTGTCCTGAGTTTTGACTAAAAAATTGTGGTACAAGTGCAAGTACAATTATTTAACCTTATTGTATAAATAAATCAGGCATTTATGAGGGTTTTGCATGCATAAGGCATTTAGCAGTGCTTTTCAAGCCTCTAGGAGAGTGACTGATGCTTGTTTTCCAGTCGCTAAGTCATGTCTGACTCTTTGTGACCCCATGGACTGCAGCATGCCAGTCTCTTCTGTCCTTCACTGTCTCCCGGAGTTTGCTCAAATTCATGTCCATTGAGTTGGTGATGTTATCTAACCATCTCATCCTCTGCCGCCCCCTTCTCCTGTTGCCTTCAGTTTTTCCCAGCGTCAGGGTCTTTTCCAATGCATTGGCCTTCGCATCAGGTGGCCAAAGTATTGGAGCTTCAGCCTGAGGCATAGTGGACTAATAATAATAAGTACTAGTTTCCTCCTCCAGGATCTGTCCAAAGTCTCCCCCGGATCTCAAGTAGGTCAGTCTTTTCTGAGAATTCCCAGCACCTCTCAGGTACTTTGCTTATAGCACTTATCACATGAAAGTCTTATAATTAGCAAACAGGTCTGTCTTCCCTTCTATTTTAGGACCTCCTTGGGAAATGAATTCATCCACGCATAGAGGCTGCATGGAAGACATGAGTCCGATTATTATTAGCAATGATTATCTCATTTGATTATTGCAACCAGGAAAAAGACAGGAATCACCAAGTCTAGTTTACAGAGGAGGAAACAGGCTCAGAGAGCTTAAGTCACAAGCCTAAAGACACTCAGGTCAGAATTCAAGCCCATTGTTGTTCAGTTATCAAGTCGTGTCTGACTCTTTACAACCCCATGGACTGCAGCGTGCCAGGCTTCCCTGTCCCTCACCCTGTTCCGGAGTTTGCCCAAGGTCATGTCCATTGCATCCGGATGCCATCCAACCATCTCACCCCTGTCTCCCTCTTCCCTTCAAGCCCATGTCTAACTCTAACCCCCCACCTCTGTCACCTTCACCACACCACCATGTCAAAGAGAGGAGAGGACTTTCCAGGAGAGAGACAAATCCTATGGGGTTGTGGGGGACTCAGTAGTCCAAGGTTAGGGGCATGTCGGTGCCAAGGGGGAATGGGGGACCAGACAGGAGAGAGACGGGAAGAGCTTCGAATGCCAGGCCTGGATGCAGGGAGCAGTCTGGAAAGACCTGCCCGAGGGTCCCAGCATTCCCCAGATCACACCGTGATCTCTCCTCCCAGCTCACTAGTCGCCTGATGTCCACGCCCTCCCAGTCAGGACTGGGCCTGGAACACAGGTCTCCTGACTCGCAGCCCTGAACTCACCTCCCCCTAGTCGCCTGATGTCCACGTCCTCCCGGTCAGGACTGGGCCTGGAACACAGGTCTCCTGACTCGCAGCCCTGAACTCACCTCCCCCAGCTTCCTCCTTGTCATGGCCTCCCTTTCAGGCTGTGGTGTTTGCTCAGAGCCCAAGCCCGGGGCAGAGAGCAGAGAAATATTTATTTATGTCACCACCAACCCTGCCTCCTGGAGGCCCCCAAGGGCTCCCTCACAGAGAAGTTCAGTTATGTAACCCCAAGTTGACACAGCAGGAAGGAGAAGGACATAAATTATAATTACTCATTTTTCCGCAGTCTTGGACGCTCTTTGGATAGCTTGACACTTTGGATACCTCCCTTCTTCCTCATCGAACTGACCTGGGGCCTCCAGGGGGAACTTGGTGGTTCTCAGCCGATTTTAGCCTCAATTGGGGTGAGCCTGGGGCTTTGAGGAGACCTTCCTAGAGGCTGGGGAAGGGAGAGAAATGAGATCTCAAAGGGCTGCTTTATTCCGAGCACTCTGCCAGGGGCTTTATATTCATAACCTCGTTTTTGCCTCATGAAGAAGGTCCTGTTTATTACCTCCATGGAGCGGGAAAGGGATGGAGGCTCAGACAGGTTCAGTAACTTCCCAAAGGGCGCCCAGCAGAGCCAGGTCAGGAGCTCTGAGGCTCCTAGTTTTCAAACAGCTCACGTGGAATCTGCAATGTAGGGATTCTGGAGAGATTAAAGTGTGCTAGCATCTGCCTGTGCAGGAAATTCTTCCCTAGCTTAATCCCCAAACATCCCTCACATTCACTCTCCACTGTGACCTTCCCTGAACACTCAGCTCCTTTGTGCTGGGACCCTCACAGCCCCACCCGGCTCACTGCCCCACCCACCTCCCCAGTCTCACACTTCCCTTTCTAAAGTGTTCATCCTCACCCCCATCTCCCAGTCTTCATGCCCACTGTTCTTCCCAGCCACAATGTCCCTCCTCCTTTCTCCACCTGACAAAATCCTAGCAAAATAATAATAATAATGCACCTTCATAGAGCAGAAGGTGTGGAGTGGAGTGGTTAAAAGAATGAACTCTGAAAAGAGTTAAAAGAATGAAACTCCAGCTAGTTAAATCACTTTTGCTGGCTGTGTGACCTCAGGCAAGTTAGTTAACCTTTGTGCACTACAGTTTCTTCACTTGTAAGATGGAGATAGTGATACCCAGCTGACCTGGAAGAAGGAGAAAAAATGGGATGAAATGAGTTCTAAAAATAAAAAAGATACAAATAAAAGCTTCTTTGTGAATTCCTTAGAAAAGTTCTTGGCACAGAGTAAGTGATCAAATGCTCTTTCTGATGGTCAGCCCTTTGAAATGTGGAGCAGACTCTGAAGTCGTGTTGCTTGAGTTCACATCCCACCTTGGTTGGTGACCTTAGACCAGTTAGTTAATCTCTCTGGGTCGTGGTTTCCTCTGTAAAAAAATTTCAACAGCAATGTGCTTTCCACTTAGGGTGGAGGAGACAGTCAAATAGACTTACAGTGCCAGAGGATTTGGCACTTAGTGACAGGTAAATACGGGGAGCCCTTGTTTAATTAAAACCTTGTTTAATGTTAATTAATGTTAGCTTCCCTGGTGGCTCAGATGGTAAAGAATCTGCCTGCCATGCAGGAGACCCGGGTTTGATCCCTAGGTTGGGAAGATGCCCTGGAGAATGGAATGGCAACCCACTCCAGTATTCCTGCCCGGAGAATTCCATGGACAAAGCAGTCCATGGGGTCGCAGAGTCAGACACGACTGAGTGACTAACACTTGTTTAATGACCACATGGCGCCACTCAGCTTTTCCCTCCCTGTGCAGCTTGCCCTGTTCTCTGGTCCCCTGCTCAGCACCCTCTCCCACACTGAGCTCCATAGCATTCACAGCCTGTCTGTGTCTTACTGTCTCATTACTGGTGCCCACTTGTGGTGGAAAGACTCAAGGCCTATGACCTGTGCTCGGTCCTTACTGGATGCTTTGGTTCAGCCAGAAGCTATTAAACCCCTAGTGCTGTGAGGGTGCACAGCATGGGAATTTGAAGTGATGCTTGGGTTAAAGTATCAGAAGTGCCAGGAGGTGAGGAGAGAGTGCTCTGGCATATGCAAAGTTCCCGTGGCCACAACAGGACAGAGTGACAGAGCAGAACTCAGACAGGGAGGCGACTGGAGGGGTCTGCAGAATCCAGATCCTGTACAGAGGACTTGCTGACCATCGTAAAATTCTAGTGTGAAGTAGACTTGGGGTTTTTAAAGATCACTGCAGCTGCTGTGGAGGACTGCAGGGACGCAGAGCAGAGGCAGTCCTGGCCCGCTGGGCAGCAGTGGCAGCATACAGGTGAGAGAAGACAGAAGCCTGGACCCCAGCAGGGATAGGGATGCTGGAGGAGGTTAGTTAGGAGATGTGTAGGAAATGAAGGTAGATCTGAAAGGGCTTGGTGATGAGGGTGGCAGACTGCTGACAGGCAATGACTTTAGTGGGTTTCTGGCCTCAGAGGCTACGTGGATGGCAGTGACATTTCCTGCCACGGGGAACTCTGGGAGAGACTAGATTCTGTGAATCGCTGGGGCATGACAGAGCCCAAGACACTGCCCAGGCCTTCAAGAGGGGGAAGGCAGACATATAATGGTGATGGTGGTGACCACAGTGGCTAATTGAGTGCGGATGTGAACCCAGTGGTCCGACCCCAGAACCTTTGTTATAACACCCTGCACCATTTGGCCAACAGGCCATCATCTTATTTTCCTTTTGTTTTTTTTCCTTTTGGCTGCCCTGGGTCTTTGTTGTGGCACAAGGGCTTAGTTGCCCTGAAGCATGTGGGATCTTTTCTTTTAATTAATTAATTTATTTATTTTAATTGGAGGATAATTACTTTACAATACTATGATGGTTTTTGCCATACATCGACATGAATCAGCCATGGATGCACATGTGTCCCCCCATCCTGAGCCTCCCCCCCACCTCCCTCCCCACCCCATCCCTCTGGGTTGTCCCAGAGCGCCGGTTTTGAGTGCCCAGATTCATGCATCGAACTTGCACTGGTCATCTATGTTACATGTGGTAATGTACATGTTTCAATGCTATTCTCTCAAACCATCCCACCCTTGCCTTCTCCTACAGGGTCCACAAGTCTGTTCCTTAACATCTGTGTTTCTTTTGTTGCCTTGCATATAGGATTGTCATTACTGTCTTTCTAAATTCCGTACGTATGCATTAATATACAGTGTTTGTGTTCCTCTTTCTGACTTCACTCTGTATAATAGGCTCCAGTTTCATCCACCTCATTAGAACTGACTCAAATGTGTTCCTTTATAGCTGAGTAATATTGCATTGTGTATATGTACCACAACTTCCTCATCCATTGATGGACATCTGGGTTGCTTCCATGTCCTGGCTATTGTAAACAGTGCCGCAGTGAACACTGGGGTACATGTGTCTCTTTCAATTCTGGTTTCCTCAGTGTGTGTGCCCAGCAGGGGGATTGCTGGGCCATATGGCAGTTCTGTTCCCAGTTTTTTAAGGAATCACCACTCTGTTTTCCATAGTGGCTGTACCAGTTTGCATTCCCGCATGTGGGATCTTAATTCCCAGATCAGGGATGGAACCCAAGTCCCCTGCATTGGAAGGTGGATTCTTGACCACCAGGAAAGTCCCATCTTCATTATCTAAGTGCCTACTAAGTGCCAAGGACTGTACTAGGCACTGGGATGTCATCTCTGAACAACAAAGACAAGTGCCTGCTCTCACAGATCTTAGGGTCTGGAGGGTTGGATGGGTCACAAATGAGATAGTTTCTGCTGGTGGTTGATCTAAGAAGATTGAAGAGGGTAAGTGAGACGGTTCCAGGGGTTGGGGGAAGGGGGCATCTTAGAGTGATCTTAGACGTTTAAACTGACACAATGGTAAAAGTGCAGAGTCACGGTTAATAGTTCAGAACCCCAGCAGGGACTGGGGGTAGGAGTGAACAAACTGCATGAGGTAATTCTTTTTTAACCGAAACATTTGACTTAAGTGCTTAAAGTGTTGGAAGGTTTGGGTTTTGAAGTATAAATAGGAATTCACCAGGTAGACAGGATTAAGAAGTCATTTTACAGAAAAGCATGAATATGAGCAGCAGCAAGTAACCCTATGGGATATATGTGTGTGTTGTTCAGTCATTCAGTTGTGTCAGTCTTTGCAATCCCATGGACTGCAACATGCCAGGCTTCCCTGTCCTTCACCATCTCCCAGAGCTTGCTCAAACTCACGTCCCTTGAGTCAGTGATGCCATCCAATCATCTCATCCTCTGTGGTCTCCTTGTCTTCCTGCCTTCAATCTTTCCCAGCATCAGGGTCTTTTCTAATGAGTCAACTCTTCGAATCAGGTATTGGAGTTCAGCTTGGAACTATTCTTGTATAGTTGAAAGTTGTATTGTTGAAAGTATTGGAGCTTCAGCTGCAGCATCAGTCCTTCCAATGGATATTCAGGGTTGATTTCCTTTAGGATTGACTTGTTTGAGCTCCTTGCAGTCCAAGGAACTCTCAGTAGTGTGTAGGATACAAGTATAGTTCATAAGCTCCATGTGAGCAAATGCCAGGCCTATATTCTTTCCTCATTGCCTCTAGTGTTTAGCATATGGTGAGTCGGACATGACTGAAACGACTTAGCAGCAGCAGCACTGAATGAATACATGCATGAAGAAATGAACAAATGGGGACTCCCCTGGTGGTCCACTGGTTAAGACTCACATTTTCACTGCCAAGGTCCCAGGTTCAATCCCTGGTTGGGGAACTAACAACCAATGTGGCATCGCCAAAGAAAGAAGGAAAAAAAAGGAGCCAATGAATAAGCTAATGTGGGTAGGAGAGGCAGCAAAGAAAGGACAGAATATAAATAAGTGTAGTTCAGTACATTATGAGCCACATACGTAATTTTAAATGTGGCCACATTAAAAAAGTAAAAAGAAACAGATTAAATTTTGATAATATATTTTATTTGACCCAATATATGCGAAGGGCCTATGACTCACTGGGGAAGACTGAAGGCAAAAGGAGAAAGGGGTGACAGAGGATGAGATGGTTAGATAGCATCACCGACTCAATGGACATGAATTTGCGCAAACTCCGGGAGATGGTGAAGGACAGGGGAGCCTGGTGTACTGCAGTCCATGGGGTCCGAAGCGTGGGACACGAGTTAGCGACTGAACAGCAACAACAATCCCAATATTAGCAAACGTCTAATCAATATTTTTTTTAACTTACTAAGATAAGCAAGATATAAATTACTTAGCTCTTTTATTATGTGCTAAAGTCTTTGATGTCCCACGGGTATGTTACACATATAACACATCTCAATTCAGACCGGCCACATTTCAAGGACTCCACAGCCGCCTGAAGCCAGCGGCTACCACATGTCTGAGCACGGGTCTACATGCTGAGGGGTTTGGACTTCATTCATCTTAGCTGGTGAGATGTCACTCAAGGTCTAAGCAGAGGTGACCAGAGTCAGATTTGTTTCTAGAAAGCTTGCTCTCTGGGGTGGCCGTGAAGCTGATGATTTTTTCTTTTATCCTGGTTGTACTATGTGGCATGTAGGATCTCAGTTCCTTGACCAGGGATCAAACCCATGCCCCCTGCATTGGGAGCAAAAGAGTCTTAACCCCTGGACAGCCAGGGAAGTCCCTAGCTGATGGTTTTTGAGTGGAGTGAGCCCTCTCCAGCCTGTCCGCTCTGGGTAGAAAGGTCACACTCAGGGTGTACCCCATTCCCCTGGCTGCCGTGTGACTGGGTGGAGACAGGCGCCCTGCTCCCAGCAGAAATCTCCCTCCTCTGGCGAACGTCAGAGCCGGAGCCCCCAGCCTGCAATCCTCCTCGGTGACTCTGAGCTCCTCTTTCAGGGGCGGTGCTCCCTGAACACACGGGATCTGCCGCGGTGTGTGCGGAAACAGGTGCGGCCCTCCACAGTTCAGAGAAAATAAAGTGCCTACAGGCGTGTCTGGCAGTAGCCCTGCCTGGCTGAGTTTCTTGCCGGCTCAAGAAATCAACACAGAGGCAAAAGCTGGCACGCTGGCCCTGCCTCCTTCCCCTGCTCTGCCCACCACCCCCAGGAGGTGTCCCTGGCACACTCAACCCCTGACACACCTCTCACACCCTTCCTGGCACTGCTCTCCTGCTCATTTTCGTATTTTCTTGGACCCCAGGCTCACACTGCCTTGCCACGTTCTGCACACCCTCCAAGCCTCTTCCCTGTTCCCGTTGAGTCTTCACAGATGGCGGGGTAGGTACCGGGAGGCCCCTGGTTTGGGAAGTTGAAGACTGGATGCTTACCCTGCTCTGTGACTTTGGGTGAATTGCTTGACGTCTCTGAGCCTCAGTTTCCTTGGGTATCAAGCAGAATGGGTGTGACGAGGGGTAAAGGAGATCATGAATGTGAAGCCCCAAGTACAGTGCTAGACACAGCTGCTGCTGCTGCTGCTGCTAAGTCGCTTCAGTCGTGTCTGACTCTGTGCGACCCCATAGATGGCAGCCCACCAGGCTCCCCCGTCCCTGGGATTCTCCAGGCAAGAACACTGGAGTGGGTTGCCGTTTCCTTCTCCAATGCATGAAAGTGAATAGTGAAAGTGAAGTCGTTCAGTCGCGTCCGACTCTTAGCGACCCCATAGACTGCAGCCTACCAGGCTCCTCCATCCATGGGATTTTCCAGGCAAGAGTACTGGATGGGTTGCCATTGCTTTCTCCGGCTAGACACAGTTCAGTTCAGTTCAGTCGCTCAGTCGTGTCCGACTCTTTGCGACCCCATGAATCGCAGCACACCAGGCCTCCCTGTCCATCACCAACTCCCGGAGTTCACTCAGACTCACGTCCATCGAGTCAGTGATGCCATCTAGCCATCCCACCCTCTGTTGTCCCCTTCTCCTCCTGCCCCCAATCCCTCCCAGCATCAGAGTCTTTTCCAATGAGTCAACACAGAGGTGGTCCCAAAAGGGACGAGTGGTGATTGTGAGTGTTAAGTGCCCATCACCCCAACCCCAGCTCCTTGAAAGCCAGGCTGACCTACACACCCAGGGCCTCTGGACTCTCCCTGCTGCCACACCTGCTGAGCTCCTGGGACCCGACAGCCATGGGCAACAAGGCTCATATTGCTTTGAAACAAAGATAATGGCAAAAACAAACGCCCACAGGCTCAGCTCTGGGGGGTGGGGGGTAGGCGTCAGTGACCCACTAGAGCTGCTTCAGAGATGGCACTGGGGGCCCTTCCTGGGACAGGGCAGCCCGGCCAGGACCCTGACCCAATACCAGGCCGACTTACCCACTGGGCAGAGCAGATACAAGGCCATCTAAATGTTTTAATTTCTTTTAAAATCGGGAGGGGGGTGGGAATCCATTTTAGGGTGGAAACAGCCTGCAGAAGCTACACCGCAGCCCTGACCACATCTTCATTCATTCAACCGCATATCCTGGGCAGGGTACTTCCTGTTGGTTCTTATTTGATCCTTATGATCTTGTCTGGCGGCACACATATCATTTTTCTCCCTGAGATGAGGAAGATGAGGCTCCTGGAGGGTAAATAAGTTGCCTCCAACTTAGATGTGACAGAGGTGGGATTTGAACCCAGGTCCCCCTGAGTCCAAATGCTTTTCTTCCCTAGACCACGCCCTTTGCAAGTTCATCATCTTATTTGATTTACAGCATAAGGTGGGATAATCAGTCCCAAGTTTTTTGGGGGTTTTTTGGACTGCACCATTCAGCTTATGGGATCTTAGTTCCCTGATCAGGGATCAAACCCACACCCTCAGCAGTGAAAGTGTAGACGCCTCACCACTGGACTGCCAGGGAATTTTCAACCCCATTTTATTTTCTAAGATTTTTTTTAATGTTGACCATTTTTAAAGTCTTTATTGAATGTGTTACAATATTGCTTCTGTTTTATGTTCTGTTTTTTGTCCACAAGTCATGAGGGATCTTAGTTCCTCTACCGGGCATCCAACCCACACCTCCACCAGAGAAGTCATCTGACCCCATATGAAAGCGGAGGAAACTGAGGCCTGAGGCGAAGGGGACCCCTTGCTCACCGGGTCCTTTCCTCGTAGTCAGTGAGGGTGGGGAACGAGCCCCCGATCCCACGCCCCTCCCTACGTACGGCCCCTGTCTGGTCCAAAGCCCTTTCCTGCACCCCCACGGTGCCCACCCGCTGCCCTCACTGTGGGCACCCTGTCCACGTGGCTCGCCTGCCTTTCTTCCCGCCTCCCTCTTCCTGTCCAGTTTCCCAGCCCTTAGAGGAGCTGCCTACATCCCACCTCCTACCAAAGCTGCCACCTGAGAGGGAGGGAGAGGAGAGCACGAAGGTTCAGATGCAAACCTGGGTCCCCCAGACAAATGCCCCTCTGTATCTTGGGGCCCGTGGTGACTGGCTGCGGGCCAGCGCTCCCTGCGGGCGGGCGGCTTGAATGGCCAGGATTGTTCCCGCACCTCCTGTCCCTGTCTGCTGCCCAGCGCCTGCCAGGCCCCCCCGCACAGACAGGAAAGGGGAGGGCCGTTCCTTCTGGAATGGAAGGTGTGGGAGGCAGGCGAGCCGTGGGGAGGGTGTGGGGGGTGCTGTGTCCTGAACCAAACTGGGGAGGCAGGAGAGTCGCAGGATGGAGGGAGCGTGAGAGGGAAGTCACCGTCCCAGCCTGAGCTCTCTGCAGGAGAGCAAACTGAGGTGCAGACAGGACAGGTGACTTGCCCAAGGTCGCACAGCACGGCAGTAACAGAGGTAAGACTCGAACCCTGGACGCCTAACTTCCAGCCCAGGGTCCCTGCCCTCCCACGTCAGGCCTCACGCTGGGGTTTGGGTGGTGAGCCTGCTGAGCCGGTGAGGTGGTGAGCGCCATAGGCTGGGACACTGAGCTGCAAAGGAAGAACGTCACGTAGCGGCTGCACAGCACCAGGTTTCCTCTCGTTCTGTAGTCACGTGCAGATGCTGCAGACAGCGTTCATCCTTAACTCCTTCATGACAAAGACTCGGAGGTTAGCCAAGCCCTTGCAAAAGGTGGAGGAGAGACCATGCATCAAAGGCAGACCTCTGAAAAGTCAACATCAGGGATAACCTCAGATGATTGGATTTTGTAGGACGGCACTGGCCTGGGTTCTTAAATAAGAAGCAGCTAGCTAGGGGCATTGGAGGTCAGGGCACCTGGTTCTGAAGAGACTTGGGTTTGGTTTCTTCTCTGCACTCCCAAGCCCAATTTATTTTCCTTCAGAGGTTCACAGTGGCCTGCCCACGGTCTACACACTGTTACATCTCTGTGTTCTTGCTTCAGTGGCAGCAATGAAAAGTAACTCAGAAGCCTCAGTTGGTGTGTTTTAGAAACGTGGCAGTTACCAGGCAGGGTGGCTGAGGGCAAAGCTGAGGGGGGAACACTGGTCCAGGTGGGACTTAAGTGCACTCACCGGCCAGGGTTCCTTTGGGTTGTCTTTGGTTCTTGCTATTGTTGTTACTGATCTTGTCTTGAACGAATCAGAAAGGAGTTCTGGAAAGAGTACCCAGTGAACGACCAACGCACCTTCCTGTCTGTGTGCCCTGGGCCCCTCGCTGGCCCCTAGCTTTCTCGTTTGTCAGGAGAGTTTTCAGAGTGGCTTCCACCAAATCCACTGATCATGGGCGCTGCCTCCTAGGATCACCACAGAAGGTGTGGGGAATCAGGGAAAGAAACCTTGTGGGAAGAGGAGTGGAAGGGAGGTGACTTTTGGAGGAGCTGGATTTTCCATCATAAGTTCATCCCCCAAACTCTCCCGCAGAAGAGTGGATCTCCTTTCACTCTGAACAAACACATAGAAAATCGACCAGTTTCACTTTTTTCTTGACTGGCAGAATTCTCCTGCACCTCCCTCCTCCTCCTAGTCAGACTGGCTACCCCTGGCATCATCTGGGCGCCCCCTGGTCCCTGGGTCCTTTGAGTGTCTCATGCAGTTCACGCCTCCGCCTTCACGGGGCAAATCCTCCAGGAAAAGGTGCATGAGGCGGGCTGGATTTTTTGTGTGAAGCTTCTTCTGCCCCTAAATGTTGTTCTTCTACCCTTCCACTCAATATTTAGTTTGGCTTCTGTCCACTTCTAGGCTGGAGATAATTTTCCCTTAGAATTTTGGAGAGTTAGCTCAGAGCTTCAGGACTGCTGCTGTCAAATCCATGGACATTCATCTGAGTGTTGGTTCATCTGGTTTCATCTGAGTGTTGATCCTTTTCTGGATATTTGACCTTGCTATTTTTTATAATTGATAGATGTGTGGGACATTCTCTTTACACCCTGCATTCTGGGAGGTAATGATGATGAGCCCCGTTGTGCGTCTTTTTTATTCACTTTTCTGGTGAGTCCACAGTCTTCTCATTCTGAAAATTCATGTCATTCATTTCTGGGAAATTTCCAGGTATTCTTTGGTAATTGCTTCCCCTTGATTTTTGTTCCACTTAATCACTTCTGACATTCTTATCATTAGAATGTTGGACCTCCTGGAGTAATTTGTTTTTGCCTCTTTTCTCTCTCAGTCTTTTTTGGTTCCACTTTATGAGACATTTCCTCAGCTGTCTTCGAATGCTTCTATTAAACTTTTACTTTTGTCATATTTTAAATTCCTAGCACTCTTTCTTGTTCTTAGAATATTCTTTTCTTATAGTATTCTGTTCTTGAGCCTCAGTCTCTTCCCCAGACCGGGGATCGAACCTGTGTCCCCAGCATTGGCAGGTGGATTCCTATCCACTGCTCTACCAGGAAAGTCCAAATTTGTGTTATAAGTTGTAATTTTGTTATGGCAGCCGTAGGAAACAAGCATCCTAGCTCCGCTATATACTAGCACTGAGACCCTGGATGGGTCACTTAACCTTTCTGAACCTCAGGGCTTTTTTATCTGGAAAATAGTGATAATGTAGGTGAGAAGATACATACAAGTGTTTAGCGTGGTAACTGACACATGGTAGTCACTTGCTAAATGACAGCTGCTGTGTTTGTGGCCACCACCATCATCACCCTCATCCTTGATGTTACCGGTGGTCTACCCACAGATGTCAGTACAGATGGGACCTTTCCTGTTTGTCTAGACCTTTTTGAATAGAAAGGCTAGGAAGCTGTTATGAGACAAGCCTATAGCTCTCCTCCAGTAGTTCTCAGCCAGGGGCGATTTTGCCTCCCAGAAGACACTGGAAAACGTCTGGAGACATTTTTTGTTGTCGTAGGTGGAGGATGCTACTGGCATCTGGTTGTAAAGGCCAGTCCCACAATGCACAAGATGCCTCCACAACAAAGAATGCTGTGGCCCAAGGGTACACAGTGCCAAGGCTGAGAAACCCTGCCATTCTCTGAGTTCTGTGGTACCTCCTGGGCTCAAAGTATCAACACGTAGTGTATCGCTGTTCGCACTGTTTGCGACGCCAGTTGTCTCGCTGTATCTCACTTACGCGAATGGTTCGTTGAACCCCGGTAGACAAGGTGCAAGCGGGGAAGCTGGAGGAAAACTCAAGGAGCTGTAGGAATTGCTGATGGGTTTATTCTCTCCTGGCTGGCACCGCGGCCGAGGCAGCACACACGCTACATTCTCTTTTCTCCTGGCTGACCCCACGGACACAGCTGAGTCGCCGCCGTTTTCTAGGCGGAGCTCACGCAGGCCTACTGCACAAAGTAGCACGTGACCAAGTATCTCGTGATGCGCATGCGCAGTGCTTTAATGCGCTCAGCTGTTACACAGTCATTATTTACAAAACGTGGGGTGAGAGAGCCTGAACATGCCATCTTGGCTAATTTCCTCTCTCCCCCCACGTAGTAAAAATACTAAGAGTCCTGCCCCAGCAGGGCCACTGACCCTCTGAGTAGCCCCAGAAAAATCGCTTACCTCCTGGAAGACTAGGCAGCCACTCCAGTTTGGAAGTAGATCTGAATTTAAGATTGAGCATCTCACTCATTTGCTGTAAGACTTTAGGCAAGTCCCTTAACCTCTCTGAGCCTCCATTCCTTTTCAGGAGAGTGGAGATAAAAGACCCACCTTGTCATGTTGATTAAGTGAGAAAACACGTGAATGCATAGCGCCTGACACTTCATTAGCATCCCCTTAAATGTTAGTTTCCTTTCCTTCCTGATCAGAATGTTGGGGTCGAATTATTTTCCTCTGACATATTCACATAGAGCCATCAACTCTTTACCCTTGTGCCTTTTTTCCCTTGGGGACAGTGGGACACCTGGAGATTTATATAGAAGCTCAGGTATATTTGAGGACCCTTGGAAGTTGGGTCCTTGGCTTGAGCCCAAAGACTGAGGGGTAAATGGAAGGCATAGGTCACATTCCGGCTCTCAGTCAGTCTCAACCAGGACGCCCACTGGTCTCCTCCTCCCACTGACTCCTGGCACACCCTATGCCTCCCATTTGGCACCAGGCATAAGTCCGCCTTGTGACCACTCTCGTCTGGATTTCCATCTGTAACTTTGTACATGGAACTTAGACTTGCAGGTCTTGGGTGGGAAGCTCCTTGCGGCATCTTTCTATATAATGTGGGCCACAAAAATCAGAAACACAGGATGTTCAAGCCTGAAATTGACAGGTGGGTAAAAAAAACTTAATAGATGTGGTAAACCTAGAACCCAGACTTCCAGATCCACAGGCCACTGCCTTTTCCAAAGGACTTCAATGTGATGTTAATCAGCTACCTCTCTATGATCAAGGCTGGACCAGGCAAGAGGGGGATAACCCCCCACTAACTACTGATAGAAGGAAATTTTCTTAAAAGAAATGTTCTCATCCTCTTTGCCTGAGCTGTAGAGACATGATCCCCATGGCCCCTCTTTGAATCATCTCAGAGCTGTGTACATGGTGGATGCTGGGTGAATGAATGACGGAAAGTGGACAGAACAGGTGGGAGAATGAGTGTGTGCACAGTGGGTGGGGGGGGTGGGTGGATGAGTGGATGGGAGGATGGAAGAGTAGATGGATAAATGGAACAAGAAATGGGCTTCCTAATTTCTGAGAACCAACAGCAAGGAACATATTCAGTATGTAATTGTGGGGGGGGGGACTAAATTCAAGGTAGCATTATGCCAACTCAGCCTCACCTTTGGGACCTCTGACACACAAGGGGACAGAGCCAAGTACAGGCAGAGCAATTAGAGTGGGGTGAGATGATATGGAACCCAACAGGAATGGAGGGTGTAGGAGGGAGCCAGTCTGGATTCAGGCAGACTGGGATCACCATGTACTCAACAAAGCATTTGGAGGTTCCTATAACACCAGGCTATGGTAATTTAGGTTTAAAGTCTCCTCTGTGTTGGAAACAATTAAATCATACTAAGGATAATCAGTCTAGTAACACTAGAAAACTGGGCTATGTGCCTTATAGACAGTGTTGCCAATATATAATTTCCCTGGAAGATAAGATTCTACAGAGTAGACTAAGTCAGATGACCTGAGATATACTGGGCTACATCTAATAGAAGCTCTTAACTTAAGTCTTACTTGTGATTTTACTAATACTGCTGGCTATGTTATTTGTTGCAGAAGGAAATGGTAACCCGCTCCAGTATCCTTGCCTGAAAAGTCTCATGGACAGAGGAGCCTGGTGGGCTGCAGTCCATGGGGTCGCAAAGAGCTGGGCACAACTGAGCGACTAACACTTACGAACTTACTAAAGGGTCCAATATGCAATCTGCTGCCATGTCAAACCCCTCTGTAGAGTTCTCCTCGTTTTATTACAGTCCCAACTACCTTCCAGGAAGGATTCCTGCCTTCCATCCTGACTTGTACACACTGTCTTCCCTCATCCAATATCCCCCGAGTCGATAGCTACAAAGAAAGATGAGCTTTAGGAAGACACAGGTTCTTGAGATCAGCTATGAATGGCTGGTCCATACCCTAGAACCACAGGTTGGAAAGGCCGTTAGACATCGTCTCCAAATTAGGCCATTTTGCAGGTGGGAAAATCAAGGTCTAGGGAAGACGATGACTTTCCAAAGTGTTATGGCAAGTGAGTAGCAAAAGGAAACCATGTCTCCTGATTCTCACCCCAGATTAAGAATTCTTTAATGCTTTTTCCCGGCACACCCAGCAGCCCCCAGGCCCTACCAGTCCTATTAGGACTTTTGCCTGCTTGGGGTTGGTTTCACTCTTTCCTCTGTCTCTGCCCTCGGTGGAGATGGAGGAGAAGGTCAGTGTTCTGGATGTTCTGCTGAGTCTCTCCTCAGATCCCCTCCTTGGGATATCAGCCTTTACAGTCTGGCTCCCTGACTTCTTTGTTCATACTTGAACTCGACCAAGCACAGCAAACACTACATCAGGTGGAGAACTGGGGGCTCCAAGAAGGGCAGGGTGAACACAGACTGGGAGACAGGAGGGGAAAGAGAAGAGGAGCTAGGATGAGCGTTCACCGATCACCCACCATCCAGCAGGCACTGTTCATTGTTCCGTTGCTCAGTATCTGACTCTTTGCAACCCCATGGACTGCAGCACACCAGGCTTCCCTGTCCTTCACTATCTCCTGGAGTTTGCTCAAAGTCATGTCCATGGAGTCAGTGATGCCATCCAACCAACTCATCCTCTGTCACCCCCTTCTCCTCCTGCAGGCACTGTGCTGGGCAGTTATAACATCTCATTTATTCTCAGAACCCCACAAGATAGGAAATGTTTTATAAATGAGACTGTTTTTCCTGTTTTATAAATGAGAATGCTGAGGCCTAGAGAAGTGGTTTGGCTTGTAGAGCTGGTCAGCCGGGATCCCAAGATTAAAACCCAGGACTCCCTGACCCCAAAGCCCCTGCCAGGTCCGGAGCTCCCAGACCACGTGCTTTGTCACAGTAACATCAAGAGTTCTCGAACCACCAGCAGGAGCTGGAGTTTCTCTCCTAAGGGCCCAATCAACAAGGTCAAGGCTAACAGGAATCAGTGCAAAGTCCTGCACATAAGTTCAAAAAGACAATTGCCTAAGAGTGTCCTGGAGGTCTGGTTACTAGACCGCAGCTCATCATAGGATCGTCACCAAGTGTAATACAGCTGTCATTGCCTTCTAGTTCCAAAGGTCTCTGAGTGTAGAAAGTCCTAGGCTTTGACAGAACATAAACAAGCACAAGATAAATGAAGAAAAGGTTTGGGGGTGGTGTCCCAGCAGGGTGTGTGGAGCAGTGGGCTGTGGCTGCCTGAAAAGCTAAGGAGCTATTTGTTTGCATTAATCCAGTGTAATATAAATAGTTTTGTGCCCAGTCCCTGTGCTAAATGTATCACATGTTTTATCTCATTTAATTCTCACATGACCCCGTGGAGCCTATAATTCTTATTTTGGATCAGAAAACTAAGAAGTGAAGAAAGTTGACCAAGATCACGCAGCTAGTAAATAACTGAATTCAAGCTCAGGTCTGATCACTGTCAAGAAAAATGTCATTCTGGACAGTTCAGGTCCCCTTTGGAGTCAAGCATCCGCTTTGGGGTATTTTATTTAAGGAAGGTACTGACACATAGAGAAATGAGGAACCTATTCATGAGGGGTACTAAAGACTGTTTGAAGAAGCTGAGAATATTTATCCTGGAGAATAAAATCCTCAGAGAACATATAGTTGCTGTTTTCAAGGGCAGAAAGCATCTCGACTTAGAAACAGGTTGGATTCACGGGACATTTGTACGTGCTCAGTCATGTCTAACACTTTGCAACCCCATGGACTATAAGCCACCAGGCTCCTCTGTCCATGGAATTTTCCAGGCAACAATACCGGGGCAGGCAACCATTTCCTATGCCAGGGGATCTATCAAACCCAGGGACTGAGGCCCCCGTCACCTGCATTGGCAGGCGAGTCTTTGCCACTGAGCCACCTGGGAAGCCCAACTGGACGTCTACCGATGATTTGTTGGTTAAGGTCAGAGGAGCATACTAAGCCGACTGCTGTTGCCGCCTACTGGTAGAAGGTGAAAATGACATGCTGATTTCAGCTACCATCACTGTTCCATTCATAGAACTTTAACTTTTTGTACGTGTAAGGGCTTTTAAACATGACCATTGTCATGTGTAAGAGGTAATATAGGTTACTTCTGTGGGAAGAGAATTAGGACCAATGGGTTAAAATCACAAGGGAAGAGATTTTGGTTCCAAAATGAAAGTTACTTTTCTGACAATTAAACCATACCACTAACCTAAGGGACAGCTTGGGAGTAGTTAGGTTTTTGTGGAAGAAACCAAGTCATGCTGAATCTCCCATCTCTCAGATGAATGAGAGAAATCAATCCCAGTGTCTTGGCGGGTCTCAGGCATTCATGGCTTCCCGATTCTGAGTTACAGTTGGCCATTTGGGTAGCGGTCTGCCAGGCTTGATAGCATCTGGGTTTTCTTATCCAGGGAGGAACATCTAGGCTAGGCCAGACAGAGGAGGATACCGTGGAGGCAGAGCGGAAGGGAGAGGGATATTCTGGACAGGTGGGGTCTGGCAACATTGATCCTCAAGTTATGACCTTATGGACTTGCCTGGTGGCTCAGACGGTAAAGCGTCTGCCTAAAGTATGGGAGACCCGGGTTCAATCCCTGGGTCGGGAAGAGATTCTGGAGAAGGAAATGGCAACCCACTCCAGTGTTCTTGCCTGGAAAATCCCACGGACGGAGGAGCCTGGTGGGCTACAGTCCATGGGGTTGCAGAGAGTTGGACATGACTGAGCCACTTCACTCACTATGACCTTATACCTGACCAAGGAACAGAAAAGGATGGTTCAGTGAGTAAATGGTCATGACTCTCCATCTCTTCCCAAACTGACCTCCCACATGCAACCATGTGTAAACAACCCTAGGAAACAACAGCTCCTTGTAGATTCTGTAAATATGATTAAGGCTCTGCTGGAGACAAAGGTTCAGAGTATAGGCAAGGTCAGGGACCAGTCTGGGTCAGGGTTAGATTAAGAGCTCTGCCCTCTCTTCCACAGCCTGTGAGGGCCTTCTCATCAAAGCCCTACATTGATTTGGCCCCCAGATGCTGGCCATTGCACCTTGTGCATTGTCTGGGGACCAGTCTAGTGAGAGTTTATGGAGACGGGGCGGTGAAATTAGACAAACCCTAGCTTGAATCCTAGCATAGCTACATATTAGCCTTGTGAAGTTAGATTGATGTCTTCTCTGATCTGAGTCTCAGTTTCCCCATCTGTAGAATGGGCACAGTGACTGTATTCTAATCAGACAGATATGAGGATTCAATGAGACCTCTCACATAGATCACTGAGTACAGTGCCTGGGGCACATGGTAAATTATTATTAAATTAACCTCTGTCCATAAAGTTCAGCCTCACCTCCCTGTACACTCCCCCATTTTCTGTGGCCATGGGCCCTGGTCATGGACATACTTGACACTGACATCTCCCTGCTGGACCTCACTTGGTTAACAAGAATCACAGGGGCCCCACACATAAAAACACCCACACCCTTGGCTATCAACACTCCACCACCCTCCCTCCCACCTTCTCTGATGTGGTAGGAACAGAGATGTAATTGAGAGCCCTTGGCCCTTAGATGAGGCAAGATATGCTCTGGGATTACTCATTCTTCTCTCAGAAAGAGGAGCAGCCGGGACCATCCAAAAGGGAGTCCCTCCTGGAACCCAGCACCCAGGAGGTCACCCTGAAAGGCCTGCGGAGGAGCCTGTGCCCTGGTGGCCCTAGACGGCTCCGTCACCGGTCAGTATGTGTCTGTGTGCACGTGTGCGGGTTCCTGCAGTGACTGGTCTTGAGCCCCTGCCCCCACCCCCGGTGTGTGCCAGGGTCGGGTGGTGCAGAGGGAAGGATACAGGCTTCGAAGTTTGCAGTGCTGGGTTCATTTGCCAAGCCTGCAGCACTCAGGCCATAAAGTCTCAGGGTCCTTGTTTGAAACAAGGGGAAGGAAGACCTAGTTTACATGGCATTTGCTAATGAAATCAGAGGATGGATAAAAATATCTGGCACAGGGTCTTCACACATGGCGGACGCTCAGATGATGGCTTCCGTCAATTCTGTGCTTGTTGGTTTAACGGGGAATGAGTCCACGACAGGGTTTAGTTTATCTAGTGATTATGCCATCTCTCTCTCCTTAGGTGACCCTTGGTCAACGGCCACGTATTTGCCTCTTTTTTCTATTTTTAAAAGGAACTGTGGGTAATTCCCTAGTGGTCTAGTGGTTAGGACTCGGTGCTTTCACTGTCATGGGCCTGGGTTCAATCCCCGACTGGGGAACTTAGATCCTGCAAGCCGCAAGGTGCAGCCAAAAAAAAGGGGGGAAATTGTGAGAAAGCATTACTGGTGAGTGTTCTCAGCTTGATATTGGTGGAGACAGAAGCAGAGAGTTTAGGCAATGCATATTAAAAGTCTTTATGTGCCAAGATAGCGGTGTGTGTTGCGGGAGGGAGCAGTTCCGCTACCTCTCCCTGGGAGTAGGAGTTGGGGGTGGAAGGTTGGGGAAGACTTTTATTCCATGTTCTCTTGTTGGTCCATACTTGTTTTTATAAAAAGAATTTTTTTTTTCCTGTTTTGAGCCCCTGTCTCTAATTAGTTTGGACTTCCCTGGTGGCTCAGATGGTAAAATCGTCTGCCTACAAAGTGGGAGACCTGGGTTCGATCCCTGGGTCAGGAAGATCCCCTGGAGAAGGAAATGGCAACCTACTCCTGTACTCTTGCCTGGAAAATCCCATGGATGGAGGAGCCTGGTAGGCTACAGTCCACGTGGTCGCCAAGAGTCGGACACAACTGAGCGACTTCACTTTCACTTTATCTAATTAGTTCAGCCAATATTCACTAATACCCGCTGAAATCCTAAGGGATACCCCTTATTGAGCACTTAAAAGCACTTTCCATACTTAACCTTGAACCCTCAGTTCCCTTGGGAAAAGCTGCCTCCTTTTACAAACAGCAAACCCAGCTAGGAGAAGTTCAACCACTCACCCAGGTCCTTCCACCCACAAAGGTGAGGAAAGCCAGACTCTTTTTATCTGAAGGAGGCAGAAAGATGTGGGAAAAAAGCCAAAAGCAGTCTCAAGGGCCTGACAATGAATGCAGAAAGTTGGCTGCCAGACCCAGAACGGAGGCACGGGCCGTGGCAGTGCATCTTTGCTGAGCGCTGCTGTGGGAGAGCAGAGGGCAGGAGGGTGGATTCCGTCTGGCAGGAAGTCTTCCTGGAGGTGACCGGGCTGAATCTGGAAGCTTCCTTTTGGAGGGGTAGTGGGCAGCAGAGCATGGCTGGCAACCCAGGCCTGTTTAAGGTGGACTGGAGACAGGAAGCTCAGCCAGGCCAGAAGGTTGGCCAGTGTGGGGATGTCAGATAGCGCCACAGAGGGGTCCTTCAGGGAGCCTGAGTCATCCAAGTCCTGAGTATCTGGTTCGGGGGAGGAAGGGACAGACAAAGCGGGGCTTGGGTCTGTGACTGAGGCAGGACTTCAAGACTTAAAGGAAGGCAGAGACGGGGAAGGCAGAGCCCATCCTGTGGATCAGCAGGCCCAGCCACACGGGGTCATTCTGTGGTTGAGAATGGGAGGGCTGGCTGGGAACGGGTCGTAGCCACCAGAGCCACCAGCCCGGCTGCAGGTGACCCCAATGGAGGGGGTGCTGGCCCCTGTTTCCATCACGAGCTGGCACAGGTAGGAGACCTGGGGCGAGCCAAAGCCTGTAGCCACAGCTCAGAGACAGCAAAGACCGGGAGTGATGTGGGAGGACGGAGTGGCCCATTGTCCCAACGATTTGACAGAGGTTGGTGTGGGGAGCCAGGAGGCTGAAAAGGAGGTTGGAAACAGCCAGTGAAGGGCTTTCACTTCCAGACATTCAGGTGTGGGTACTGGGGAGATGGCTTGTTTTTTGAGCCTGGGAATGCCATGATCAAACCCAGGGTCTCTCACGCTCACCAGAATGCGAGCTTCTGGAGGCAAGGAGTTGGCCTTTGGGCCAAGTTCCACGTCTCCCTAGCTGGGGGACCATGGTCGAGTCACTCAGCCACACCGAGCCTCAGTTAGTTTCCCAGCAGAAAAATGCAATGATTGAGAGCATTAAATGAGCTGACAGATGCCACATGTGAGGGCACCGACAGCAGCCTTGTGCAAAGAAGATGCCCTCTTTGCTTGGAGGGTTTTGCGAAACCAGCTGCCTCTCACCCCACCCCCAGCCCAAACCATGCCCATCCTTCAAGGCCCATTCAAATTAATCGTCTTGAAGTCACTCTTCACAACCCAATAGCTCATCTCACTGACTGCTTATATCATACATCATAGTTAGTTTTTTTAGCTGCTTCCCCCCACCCCCAGCTTACATTGTAAAGATTTTGAAACCGGGAGCAGCATCTCAGGCATTGTTGTAGGGTGGTCAGAGTCTCACTAGCATGGGCAACAGATGCCCTGGGTTCAGTTCTCCTGGGTAACTTGGGGCTCCATGTGGTATGGGGGGCTTCAGTTTCATCAGTAAAATGGCAACAATAACCTTCCTCACACATTCTCCAGAAGATCAATTTAGATACTCGGTGTGAAACATAGTTAGGAGGAGTTGAATAAATATTGTTGAATAAATTGAAACTGCTTTGAAAAATGGAATCTTTAAAAATGTCAAACCTTATTTTTAACTCTCCATTGTTCATTGTTCAGTTGCTAAGTTGTGTCCCACTCTTAGCAACCCCATGGACTGCAGAACACCAGCCTTCCCTGTCCTCCACTATTTCCCGGAGTTTGCTCATGTTCAGATCCATTGAATCGTGTTGCTATCCAACCATCTCATCCTGCCGGCTTCTCTTTTTATCTTCAATCTTTCCCAGCATCAGGGTCTTTTCCAATGAGTTGGAACTCCCATGCTGCTGCTGCTGTCGCTAAGCCGTTTCAGTTGTGTCCGACTCTGTGTGACCCCATAGACGGCAGCCCACCAGGCTCCCCCGTCCCTGGGATTCTCCAGGAAAGAACACTGGAGTGGGTTGCCATTTCCTTCTCCAATGCATAAAAATGAAAAGTGAAAGTGAAGTGCTCAGCTATGTCTGACTCTTCAAGACCCCATGGACTGCACCCTACCAGGCTCCTCCGTCCATGGGATTTTCTAGGCAAGAGTACTGGAGTGGGTTGCCGTTGCCTTCTCCGTGGACCCCCATAGTATATAGTAAAAGGCCTGATGTTTACTTGCTGCTAAGAGAAACTTGCCAACAAAGGTCTGTCTAGTCAAGGCTATGGTTTTTCCAGTAGTCATGTATGGATGTGAGAGCTGGACTATAAAGAAAGCTGAGCGCCGAAGAATTGATTCTTTTGAACTGTGGTGTTAGAGAAGACTCTTGAGAGTCCCTTAGACTGCAAGGAGATCCAACCAGTCCATCCTAAAGGAAATCAGTCCTGAATATTCATTGGAAGGACTGATGCTGAAGCTGAAACTCCAACACTTTGGCCACCTGATGCGAAGAGCTGACTCATTGGAAAAGAGCAGGATGCCGGGAAAGATTGAAGGTGGGAGGAGAAGGGGACGACAGAGGATGAGATGGCTGGATGGCATCACCAAATCGATAGACCTGAGTTTGAGTAAACTCTGGGAGTTGGTGATGGACAGGGAGGCCTGGCGTGCTGTGATTCATGGGGTTGCAAAGAGTCGAACACAACTGAGCAACTGAACTGAACTAACTGAAGAGAAACTACATGCTTAAATATTTTCTCCAGTCACCCAGATGAAGACCAAAAGAGGCATCATACAGGGATTATAAAATAACTGGTTTTAACCAAAATTTCATCTTCCTTCTCAGCACATCGAGATGACCACAGCCACCCCTTTGGCGGGTAACACCATCTTCTCATTGAACATGACCACCAGAGGAGAAGACTTTCTGTACAAGAGTAAGTCAACTTGGCTTGGCGGCCAGGGGATCGAGGGTGGGACAGAGTTTGTCTTTAGCTCCTGCTGTCAAGGTCAAGAGCGTGGCCTCTGCAGACAAAGTGCTTGGGTCTCAATAATGCCATTTGCCAACTGCGTGAACCTGAGCACGTGACTTCACTGCTCTGGGCTCGTTTCATCATCTGTGCTGCTGCTGTTGTTTAGTTGCTAACTCGTGTCTGACTCTTTTGTGACCCCATGGACCATAGCCCGCCAGGCTCCTCTGTCCATGGGATTTCCCAGGGGAGAATACTGGAGTGGGTTGCCATTTCCTTCCCCAGGGAATCTTTCTGACCCAAGGATCAAACCCAAGTCTCCTTCATTGGCTGCTGCTGCTGCTAAGTCACTTCAGTCGTGTCCGACTCTGTGCGACCCCATAGACGGCAGCCTACCAGGCACCCCCGTCCCTGGGATTCTCCAGGCAAGAACACTGGAGTGGGTTGCCATTTCCTTCTCCAATGCATGAAAGTGAAAAGTGAAAGTGAAGTTGCTCAGTCGTGTCCGACTCTTAGCGACCCCATGGACTGCAGCCTACCAGGCTCCTCCGTCCATGGGATTTTCCAGGCAAGAGTACTGGAGTGGGTTGCCATTGCCTTCTTCCCTGCATTGGCAGGCAGATTCTTTAACACTGAGCCACCAGGGAAGCCCTTCCTCATCTATACTATGGGAGGATTAATGATCTGCCACATAGGTAGGTGTGAGGACTACAAGTGCTAATCCGTTTGAAGAACTTAGAATAGCCTCCATGCCCATGAAACACGTTGTTTGGTCACTAGGTCGTGGCCTGATGGACTGTAGCTCACCAGGCTCCTCTGTCCATGGGATTTCCCAGTCAAGGATACTGTAGTGGATTGCCATTTCCTTCTCCAGGGGATCTTCCTGACCCAGGGATCGAACCCATATCTCCTGCATTGGCAGGTGGATTCTTTACCCCTGAGCCACCAGGGAAGCCCACCTAAGTACTTAATGAGTATTATTATTATTATTACTACTACTATTACTTTTATTTTCATTATGGAGTTTGGGGGCTTAGAGGGCAATGGAAACTTGAATCTCTTGTAAGATAGCCCTGGATGGGACTTCCCTGGTGGTCCAGTGCTTAAAAATCCACCTTCCAATGCAGGTGATGGGGTCCAGTCCCTGGCCAAAGAACTAAGATTCCACATGCCACAGGGCAACCTAAGCTCACATGCCACAATTGAGATGTAATGCAGCCAAATAAATAAATAAATATTTTAAAAAATGGCCCTGTGCAAGTCACCTTAACATGCAACTACTTTCATATTTTCTTTGGAAAGCGAAAACATCCTGTCAATTTACAAAGAAGTTAATGAATGTAGGTGGGAAGAGCTAGTCCTGGGGAGACCTTTGCCAGGAACAAGAGGCCCCCAGAAGGAGAAAAGTGAGGACCACTCCTCAGAAAGCCCATTGATTGTATTAGGTGAAGTTTGGGTCCGTTTTGTACATGCGTGTGTGCTAAGTCATTTCTCTCATGTCGGACTCTGCCACCCTGTGGACTGTATCCTGCCAGGCTCCTCTGTCCATGGGATTCTCCAGGCAAGAATGCTGGAGTGGGTCACCAGGGCCTCCTCCAGGGGATCTTCCTGGCCCAGGGATTGAACCTACATCTCTTTCATCTCCTGCATTGGCAGGCAGGTTCTTCACCACTATCACCACCTGGGAAGCCCCCCTATTTGGTTCATACCTCTGAGAATGGAACAGGCCTCCCAACACGCATGGAGCAGTGATGAGCGGTGACAATCGGCTCCAGACTGTGGTACTGGCAGGAAGCTGGATTCGTGGCAGGGTGTGTCTCTTACATGGAGACCCAGAGAGAGTCGCTCTTGGGATGGGGTCTCACGTGTTAGCCTGCTCTTTGCTGGGTGCAGAGACCTACAGAGGCCTGCTGAGGAATGTCTCAAAACAGTTCTGAAGGGAAATGCAAAGCAGATAGAATTACTGTCAGCAAGGTGGGAATAATACTGTTTCATGGTTCTCAACCAGGCAATTTTGCCCCCTAAGTAGGATTGCCAGATTGAGAAAATAAAAGTACAAGTTACCAATCAAATTTGAATATAAGATAAACAATTAATAGATTTTTAGAATAATGATATATCGTGTAATATTTCAGATGCATTTTGAAATTTGTCATTATTTATCAGATATTCTAATATACATGGGTATCCTATATTATATCTGGCAACTCTACCACCAGGGATATTTGGCAATGCCTGAAGACATTTTTGCTTATTCCAACTGGGGGTGTGTGGAGAGAAGTGCTCCCCGTATCTAGAGTATAAGCCAGGGATACTGCTGAACACCCTACGGTACAGAGGTGTTTCGTCCCCATGACAAAGAATTATCCAGACACTGGTTGAAAAACCCACTGGACTTCCCAGGAAGGAAAGGAAAACAAGTCACTCCATGATGGATTTCCCACCCCCTCCTTTTTTCCCTCCCAGTCTTTCTTCCTATGAATAATTGCACAGGTCTTTTTTTTTTTTAAGTAAACTTTTTTTGGCCATGCTGTGGAAGGCACGTCGGATCCTAATTCCTTGACCAGGGATCAAACCTGTGCCCCCTGCAGTGGAAGTGCAGTCTCAACCACTAGACTTTCAAGAGGAAAGTCCAAAAGTAAACTTTTTATCAAAGCATTACATACATGCAAAAAATTGCACACATGATAAGTACACAGCTGGATGAATTTTCACAGAGTGCACACAGCTGTGTAACCAGCACCCAGATGAAGGAGCAGACCACCATCAGTGTCCCAGAAGCTCCAGTGCTCCTTGCAATCATTAACCCCTGCCCACTCAAAGGAACCCACTTTTTTCTAATTTCTACCGCCATAGATTAATTCTACCCTGGTTTTGAACTTTGTATACATGGAATCATGTATCTGTATGTTTTGTATCTGACTTCTTTTGCTTAACGTTATGTTTATATGTACATATTTTAATGGTTGCAATATAATGTATATATATGTAAAAGTGGATATGTGTATAGTATCATATTCTATTTTCCGCTTTTACATCATCATAAGTGTTCCATGTACCAGAGTCTTCATAATCATTATTTTAATTATAGTATAATACTTCAAGGGATAGGTATACCATATCTTTTTAACCTTCTCCATATTTAGAATATTCAGAATGTAATAAGCATTTTCATTTATACAGCTTTTTCTTTATTGGGGATTACTGCCTATGATCAATTATCCAGAATCAAATAGATTGGTTTAAAGTGTGAACCTTTTTTATGATTCTTGATACTTTCAATATCAAATTCTGGCAAGGATATTGATCTTGAACCTAAAATTAGAAATTGACATTAGGATTGGGCGCTGATATTGAAAGTAGAATCTGAGATATCAAGCTACAAGGACATTCATTATAGCTTTGTTTTTAATAGTGTAAAATTGAATGCAACATAAATATCCTCAATAAAGAATTGGCAAATAAATCATGACTAGCCAACCAATGGAGTACTATACAGCCTTCAAAAGTCATGAAGACAAATATATAGCAATATGATCAAGATATTTTGTTATAACACAGTTTATGGAACATGGTTCCATTTTTATCAAATGCATATTTTTCCATATTATAAATATTTTCTTAAGATAGACTTTCAGACATAGGATTATTAAATTATTCAAAAGGTTATGGATATTTAATATGTATATATGCAAAAATATGATCACATTGGTAAATGTATACATATGTAGACTCTCAGTGGTTTTTGGGGCAATGAGGTCTTATCCTCCCCTCCTTTTTGGCTTGTATTTATATTACCGAATTACCTACAGGGGCTTCTCTTGCAGTCCAGTGGTTAAGACTTCACACTTTGAATGCAAAAGCATGGATTCAATCCCTGGCCAGGGAACTAAGATCCTACATGCCGTATGGTACAGTCAAAAAATTATATAAATCTACAAAAATGGCATATTACTTTTGTATTATCAAAAAGAAGCAAGAATGTTTTGTTTCATGCAAGAAGTTTGAAGTTATGTTGGGGATGATAAAAGCAGGACTGGACCTTCAGCAGAATTTTGGCAGGTAATGTGCTGAGGGCCCTCACACACACAGCAAGTAGAGGTGCTCTGCCACTCTGGAGCGATTCTCTCCTGGGGTCCGCAGTGAGTGTTCCAGCAGTGAGTGTGGCATTCTGTCCTCTCCTGGACCCAGGGAGGATGCAGGGTGCCACCATATGGGTCCTGCTCCCACCTTCCACATCCTTCTTTGGACTCCCTTTGCACACTAGCCTGGGCTTCCCTGGTGATTCAGACTGTAAAGAATCTGCCTGCCATGCTGGAGACCCAGGCTCGATCCTTGGGTCGGGAAGATCCTCTGGAGAAGGGAATAGCTACCCACTCCAGCATTCCTGCCTGGAAATTCCCTGGTGTGCTGCAGTCCATGGGGTCACCAAGAGCTGCACATGAGTGAGCAACTAACACTTCCACGGCACACTGGCCATCTCCACTCCTCTCTTCCTCGTAGGTTCTGGAGCCATCATTGCTGCCGTTGTGGTGATTGTCATCATCATATTCACCGTGGTTCTGATCTTGCTGAAGATGTACAACAGGTATGGGACGCCCTGGGCTTTAGAACCATCTGGTCCCCTCAGCGATGCTAGAATGGAAGCTAATGCTTGTGGTTGCCTGTTACATGCCCAGCAGTATCTTTGAGTCCATTTTCAAATGCTCTTACCTTTTGTGGGTCCTTTTTGGATGTTTATTCTACTGGAAGAATAAACTTGCCTGGTGGCTTGGACGGTAAAGTGTCTGCCTGCAGTGTGGGAGACCCAGGTTCGATCCCTGGGTCGGGATGATCCCCTGGAGAAGGAAATGGCAACCCACTCCAGTACTCTTGCCTGGAAAATTCCATGAATGGAGGAGCCTGGTAGACTACAATCCATGGGGTCACAAAGTCAGACAACTGAGTGACTGCACTTTCACTACTGGAAGAACTTCACAGTGACCATAGATTTTTATATTTGGAGAAGTATTTTCGATATACAATAATGATAATGGCTGTTTTTTTTTTTTGGCTACCCTGTATGACATACATGATCTTAGCCCAACCAGGGATCAAACCCGTGCCTCCTGCATTGGGAGCGTAGAGTCTTAACCACTGGACTGCCAGGGAAGTCCCATGATAATGATCTTGAGCTCTGTGATAAACTCATGTAATTTACAGATAGGAAAGTGGTGTTTCAATCCTCTTCTGTTGGAGAGCCCTCTGTGAGGTTATACTGAGTGGCCCATGTAAGTGCTTGGTGTGACAAACACTGAAATGTGCATACCTGCAACTTTACTTTCTGGGATCAAATAAGAGGAAATAAAATAATATAAATTGATTGCAAAAAGAATAAATGTTGTGTTATCACCTCTAGTCACAACTTTGCTAGAAGGTTGTTCTTTTGAGGGAAGAAATCAAAATAAAAAGACTGCATTCATTTACATCATAGAAGACCCAGAAGCCATTAAAAAAAAAAAAGTTTTTATAGAAATGTATTTATTGATGAGAAAAACTGTTTACAACATATTGTCAAAATTTGCAAGGCAGTAGGTATATCATGATCATATGCATGGGTTGCACACACACACCCAGGAAAAGTTCAAATAATACACAGCAAGGTATTAACAACTGGTATGTCTGCATAATGGAATTTAGACTAGGTTAGTTGGTAGGTTGGCTTTTGCACGGTCAGGGGGTGCGCTTCTTGATTTCTGCATTATTTTTATAATGACAATGTTATTTGTAAAGGTAGCTAACATATATTGATCTCTTACTATAAGTGAAAGTGAAAGTCGCTCAGTCATGTCCAACTGTTTGCAACCCCATGGACTATACAGTTCATAGAATTCTCCAGGTCAGAATACTGGAGTGGGTAGCCTTTTCCCAGGGGATCGTCCCAGCCCAGGGATTGAACCCAGGTCTCCTGTATTGCAGGCGGATTCTTTACCAGCTGAGCCACCAGGGAAGCTTACTATGTGCTGGGACAATTCTAAGCTCCTTACATGTATTAACTCAGTTAGTCTTCATAACAGTGTCAGAAAGTGGGTATTCTATATCCCCAGTTTTATACTTTTGAAACAGGCAGGGGAAGATTAAGTGACATGTCCAAGTTTCAGTTCACTTCAGTCGCACAATCATGTCTGACTCTTTGCAACCCCATGAATCGCAACACACCAGGCCTCCTTGTCCATCACCAACTCCCAGAGTTCACCCAGACTCACATCCATCGAGTCAGTGATGCCATCCAGCCATCTCATCCTCTGTTGTCCCCTTCTCCTCCTGCCCGCAATCCCTCTCAGCATCAGAGTCTTTTCCAATGAGTCAACTCTTCACATGAGGTGGCCAAAGTACTGGAGTTTCAGCTTTAGCATCATTCCTTCCAAAGAAATCCCAGGGCTGATCTCCTTCAGAATGGACTGGTTGGATCTCCTTGCAGTCCAAGGGACTCTCAAGAGTCTTCTCCAACACCACAGTTCAAAAGCATCAATTCTTCAGTGCTCAGCCTTCTTCACAGTCCAACTCTCATATCCATACATGACCACTGGAAAAACTATAGCCTTGAGTAGACGGACCTTTGTTGGCAAAGTAATGTCTCTGCTTTTGAATATGCTATCTAGGTTGGTCACAACTCTTCTTCCAAGGAGTAAGCGTCTTTTAATTTCATGGCTGCAGTCACCATTTTCAGTGACTTTGGAGCCCCTCCAAATAAAGTCTGACACTGTTTCTACTGTTTCCCCATCTATTTCCCATGAAGTGATGGGACCAGATGCCATGATCTTCGTTTTCTGAATGTGGAGCTTTAAGCCAACTTTTTCACTCTCCACTTTCACTTTCATCAAGAGACTTTTTAGTTCCTCTTCACTTTCTGCCATAAGGGTGGTGTCATCTGTATATCTGAGGTTATTGATATTTCTCCAGGCAATCTTGATTCCAGCCTGTGCTTTTTCCAGCCCAGCGTTTACTCAACCCTGATTGATAGAGTTGGGATTCAAACTCATCCATCTTGTTTCAGAGAAAATATTCCTACCATTACACATATAATAATAATATTATTATTTCATATGTTATTTTAAAAAAATATTTACAATTTGGGTCTATTTCAAACCAAGAAGTGGCATCCAACCCCAAGGTCTACCTATCATTCTTCTCCATCATTGCTGGAACTCTGAGCCCCTTTCTAGGTTGAAATCCAGATGGAGGCTCTGCTCAGCCCATCCTACTTACCATGATGCCTGAGCTGGGAACTGAGAAACCTGGATTTGGTCTTAAGTCTGTCAAAAGCAGTCAAGTTACTGAACCTCTCCATGCCTTGATTTTATCATCTTTAGAGTGGAGATGTCTCTAAATAGACATTGCTCCAAAGAAAACACACAGATGGCCACACTCAACATGACTGAATGTTAGAGAATTGCAAATCAAAGCTATAATGAGGTCGAGTTACAGATATATCAGATATACTTACGGTTGCCAGTTGGTAAGGAGAGAGGGACAAATTGGAAGATTGGGATTGACATATAAATAGTATTCTATATAAAATAGATACTTAATAAAAACCTACTGTATAGCAGAGGGAACTCTGCTCAGTACTCTGTAATACCCTCTATATGGGAAAAGAATCTAAAAGAGAGTGGATATATGTATATGTATAGCTGATTCACTTTGCTGTACAGCTAAGATTAACACAATATTATAAGTCAACTATATTCCAATAAAAATTTGAAAAAAAAAACCACCTATAATGAGGTATCACCTCATACTGATCATTATAGTTTAGTGGTCCCATTTGTGTTTTTGAATATTTTTAATTAAAAGTACTTTTAAGAAAAAATAGCAATTTCCCTTTAAAAATGTGGTGGCCCAGTATCACGTGGTGTTGCTTCCTCCAGGCACTGCAAGTTAAACCATACACAGATTAAATTGGACAAGAGAAACATGTTCAGTGTGTGGAATGAAAAAATACACATATATTTATTGGAAAAAAAAATTTTAAATCTGCAAATAATAAATGCTGGAGAGGGTGTGGGGAAAAGGGAACCCTCCTGCACTGTGGGTGGGAATGCAAATGGTACAGCCACTGTGGAGAACAATATGGAGATTTCTTAAAAATCTTAAAATGAGAGTAACCATGCATGAGTGCTAAGTTACTTCAGTTGTGTCCAGCTCTTTGCAACCCCATGAACTATAGCCCACCAGGCTCCTCTGTCCATAGGATTCTCCAGGCAAGAATACTGGAGTGGGTTGCCATTTCCATCTGTTCAGTTCAGTCGCTCAAGTCATGTCCAACTCTCTACGACCCCACAGACTGCAACACACCAGGCTTCCCTGTCCACCACCAAATCCTGGAGCTTGCTCAAACTCATGTCCATCGAGTCAGTGAATCCATCCAACCATCTCATCCTCTGTCATCCCTTTCTCCTCCTGCCTTCAATCTTTCCCAGCATCAGGGTCTTTTCCAATGAGTCAGTTCTTCACATCAAGTGGCCAAACTATTGGAGTTTCAGCTTCAGCATCAGTCCTTCTGATGAGTATTCAGGGCTGATGTTCATATGAACTAGCAGTTCCACTCCCGGGCATATATCCAGAGAAAAACCATACTTCAAAAAGGTACATGCACCCCAATGTTCATAGCAGCACTACCTAACAATAGCGAGACATGCAAACAGCCTAAATGTCCATCAACAGATGAATAGATAAAGAAGATATGGTATGCATACAGGATGGAATACTACTCATCCATGAAAAAGAATGAAATAATGCTATTTGCAGGACATGAATGCACCTAGAGGTTATCATACTAAGTGAAATAAGTCAGAAAAAGACAAATATCATATGATATAATTTATATAAGGACTTCCCTATAGCTCAAACGGTAAAGAATCTGCTTGCAATGGAGGAGACCAGAGTTCGATCCCTGGGTCAGGAAGATCCTCTGGAGAAGGGAATGCCAATCCAATCCAGTATTCTTGCCTGGCGAATCCCATGGACAGAGGACCCTGGCGGGCTACAGTCCATGGGGTCGCAAAGAGTCGGACACGACTGAATGACTAACACACACATCATTTGCATATGGGATCTAAAATCTGATACAAATGAACTTATTTATAAAACAGAAACAGAGGCGTTCCCTAAGTGTGGCTAAGATACCACACTTCCAATGCAGGGTGTGCACGTCTGATCCCTGGTCAGGGATTCTTTTTGGCAGTGTGGCCAAAAATGAAATAAGTAAATAAGATAAAACTGAAACAGACTCATAGACATAAAAAACAAACCTATGGTTACCAAAGGGAAAAGGTGGGGTCAGGGGAGAGGAATAAATTAAGAGTTTGGGGTTAGCAGATACTATATAGAAAACAGATAAACAGCAAGGTCCTGCTGTATAGCACAGGAAACTATATCAATATCGGTATCTACATTAATCTCCTCGATGGAGCTGTGGTTACAGAGCCTGTTCCACAGGGCACACACGAGGAAGACTCAGCCTTATGTGGGTGTCTCCTTACAGGAAAATGAGGACGCGACGGGAGCTGGAACCCAAGGGCCCCAAGCCAGCTTCCCCTTCTGCCCTGGGCGCAAACAGCAACAGCAGCCAGCAGCCTGCAACGGTGACCTTCAGCCCTGTGGATATCCACGTGGAGACTCGGTGACTCCCTCACTGGTGCTGTCTCGGCCACTGTCCAAAGAGCCTTCAGTCAAGACCAAGAAGCACATTTCTCCTCTGGCAGCTTCACGATGAGTCCCTTCTGGTCAGGTTGACGGGGGCATCTCTTACTCAATCCCTTATGCTTCTGGCGACCCCCAACCCCATCCTGCCAGGCCCCAGCCCAACTTCATCCGTATCCCTGCCACCACCCTTCCTAAAAGTTCTGCTAACGTTGGGAATCCTCTGATGTGGGTTTAGCTGTCTCCCCTAAATGCAACAGCTAGACAGACAGACAGGTAGGCAGGCAAGCAGATAGCCTGGGCCTCTTCTGGTTAGGAGTCAGGAGTCAGGACATGCTCCTGAGTGGGTCTGCCTGGGGTCATATCAGAGGAAGGGCCCTATCCATAGCTTTGCAGCCCAATACTCGATCCCATAATCAGGCACAGGGGAACTAACTGGGACTAACTAACCAAAACTCAACTTGTTCATATATAACTTGTTTTAGGACTAAATGAATGCTAGCTAGCTTCTGACAACTCATCTGCATATTTCTCCATCTTCAAGAAAGGTTATAGAAAAAACTGAATTCTCCAAAGGTGTCTACATCTTTAGTAAAGAGTCAAAGTCAAGGACACAGGATGACCTTAGGAAAACATGGGAAGAATGGCCAATGGGATGAAAGCTATTGCAGTGTCCACGGCCAAGAATGAGCCTGGAGACTGGCCAGGGCCCCTCCCTCCCCAGGGGGTGGTGTGGCTGGGTTAACCTGGACTCGGGCTCATTTCTTGGCTTCCCTGTATCTGGATTCTGAGCAGTCCTTACTCTCCAGTTACCACCTTCCCTCCAAGGTCAGGTATTTGGAGACTGATTAGATTTCAACTCTATTAATGTTACCTCTACCCTTCCTGGTCACTTTACAAAGATTCTGGATATATTCAAAGTACCATATTCACAAACCATTCCCCTGGACAGAACTCATCTCTTTGACTCCTTAGCCTGGAGAACAGTTGAAAAAGGAAAGAATTGGGATTAAAGTGACCTGTTTTCTAAGCCCCACTTCCTGGTCATGAGACCTTGGGAGAGAGACTCGACTCCTCCCTATTTTGTTTCCTAACATGAAGTGGAATAATGTCTGCCCCACTGGGTGACCATGACAAGTCAAGGACCTAGGAAAGTAGCTCAGGTGGTGCCTGGCACCCAACAGATGCTTTCCAAATGGGAACCACCATTATTATCATGAATTTCTTCATTGCAAGACATATGCTTGTTCCCATTTTAATGATTCTGAAGTCAGAATATGTTTTAAAATTGATGGGTCCATTAACAAAGTTGTATTTTTTTCCTCTCAAAAAGCTGTTTTTTAACCAATTGTACATTTTATAATTGACAACATCTTGGAAACAAGGTAATAAATCTGTATTCTGTTACAGAAAGTAACACACTCCAACATTTAATCTTAAATTCTAGGAGGTAGTCATATATCCCTTTTGAGGGAAAACTGAGGATCTTGGAAGTAGGAAGACTGACCCAGAGTTATACAGCTCCTGTCATCCCACTATAAAAATGCTCACTTCAGTATGTCTGGAGAGGGACTTCCCTGGCAGTCCAGTGGTTAATACTTCACACTCCCAATGCAGGGAGCATAGGTTTGATCCCTGGTCAGAGAACTACAATCCCTGAGGGCCATGTGGCCAAACAGACACACACAGACACACACACAAGAATACGTCTGGAAAAACACTGCCAAATTCTTTCTTTCCAGACATCTCTTCTCCATCCTGTGTTTAAATATCCACTAGACACTTTGCAAGGTGCGTTCATGTAAGTTTTCTCCTGGGATTTACCTTTCGCAGTTACCCTGGGAAATACTATTTTTTCCATTTGCCATTGAGAATTTCAAACTCAAAGAGAAAAAATACTTGCCAAAAGTCTCACAGCTAGTAAGTTGCAAAGACAAGATTCAGATCCAGGTCTCTTTGACTCCAAGGTCCATCTTTGTGTTGTATTACACTCTTCCCTAACATCCTGGCTCAAAGTATGTGGATTCTTCTGTGAGTTCAACAAGAGGAGGACAGGCTTATCCACATGTTTGAGTGGAGGTCAGGGTCTAGCTTCCACAACAAAAGTGGGGTAAATTCACTTTGGTAGCTTCTTTGGGCTTCTGTAGCCAAGGGGGCCTTTTCCAAGTCCATTCAAGATCTAAGGAGTCCTGCTTCATTCCCCCTACCACTCAGTCTCAAGGAGCAAGGCATGAGATGCCTCAAAGCAGGGCAAAGCCCTTTAAGGACTCAAACCCACACAGATATGTTTCCCAAAAGTATTTTGCTTAAAAAATAAATAAATAAATAAAAGTTGGACCATAAAGAAGGCTAAGCACCAAAGAACTGATTCTTTCGAACTGTGGTGTTGGAGAAGACTCTTGAGAGTCCCTTGGACTACAAGGAGATCCAACCAGTCCATCCTAAAGGAGATCAGTCCTGGGTGTTCATTGGAAGGACTGATGTTGCAGCTGAAACTCCAATACTTTGGCCACCTGCGAAGAGCTGACTCATTTGAAAAGACCCTGATGCTGGGGAAGATTGAAGGTAAGAGGAGGAGGGGGCCTCAGATGATGAGATGGCTGAATGGCATCACTGACTCAATGGACCTGAATTTGAGCAAACTCCAGGAGATAGTGAAGGACTGTGTGCTGCAGTCTATGGAGTTGCAAAGGGTCAGACACGACTTAGCAGCTGAACAACAAAAACAACTCTAAAACCAAACTCTTCTGCCCACAGTGGAATCTTCCAAGAAAGAAAAGCATATTCCTCTAGTATAAATGAAGGTTTGGAAATGGAAAAGGCAGGTAGAGAGGTGAGGGGGAGGCAAAGAAAAAAGGATTGTTGTGTTTGGGTTTTCACTGATGAGGGTGAACTCAATAAACATCCTTAGGGCTCCTGTGTGCCAGGTGAGCTGTCACTACACACAGTCAGCATGGTACCTGCTCTCAGGGAGTCTGCAGCTGGCCTCCTGAGACAGGTGTCTTGCAACACAGTTGTATTTTGTTTCTGACAGGTGCCTTTCCGCACTGAGCAGATGGTGCCTTATTTGGCCACTGAATCAATGAAAGATATTAAATGCTTAAATGTCTAAAAATAAAAAATGTTTAAATCAAATATTTGTTGAGTTGATTTCATTTTGGAGCTAACAAATACCTTTTCTGGAAACTTCCTTTCCTTGACAATGTAAACAGGATCCTGAGGGAAGGCCAGAGCTGTTTCAAACATTGCACTCTCAGTTCGAAAGGATGGTGGAAAAGATGAACTGCTGTGTGAGCCAGAAAACTTGTTAACTTCATTAAATATTACAAAGGGAATTCCATTTCATAGTAGGCTGAGAGGCCAAAGTTTGGAGACCGCTAGGAGTGGAGGAGACATTAGAATGGAACCGAAGTCACCAATAATGATGTTTACCGTTAATTAAGCTCTTCTGTGTGCCAGGCATAGGATGAGTCCCTTCTACCCACTAGCTCCTTTAGCCATTACAGCTCCCATGCAAAGGGTGAGCATTGTTTCTATTTTTTGGATGAGGAAACAGGTGCAAGTGAAACAGGAGGGAAGGGGGCAGGGCACAACTTTTAAAAGAACAGTATAGTCCGAGGACATGACATAAACTTATTAGAACTAAATAGGTTCAAGATGGTGGATTTATCAACTTCCGCTAAACCTGGAGCCTCGGTATGCATTCGTTGTAACACATCAGCAAGCTAAATGACACACTCAAAGGAGCCACGACAATTCCCAGGCAGACCTTAAAGGTCAAAAAGTGGTCGACGGCCCAGTTCCTGGAAATCTCCACCGCTTCCCCAAAAGAGCTGGAACACTTCTTCCACACGTTAGCCTACGAAGTTACCCAGCCCATAAAAGCTAACCACACCATATTTCAAGGCCACTCTTGCCTTCTGAGATGACTCACATCCTCTGTGCGGAATGTGTTCCTCTCTAAATAAATCCACTTCTTACCTATTACTTTGGCTCTCATTGAATTCTTTCTGCCATGAGACATCAAGAACCTGAGCTTCTTTAAGTCCGAAAACCAGGTGTGTGATCTCAGTTGGGAGATCATGGATTTTGGCTGGATTTGAGCCCCCACACATGAGTTCAAGTCCTAATCTGAGACGAACAGTCTCAATATCATTGACATTTGTCCTCTTGGTGATGTTGAGTTCATTTGGCTGGTCTAACGATTAAATCGACACAAGACAGATTAACAGGAGAAAAAGATTAATTCATACGCACAGAGGTCAGAAATGAGACCTCTGAATTGAACAAAGTAGGATGTTTATGCAATATCATTTTTGGTTCATTGTGATGGGATTCCCTGGTGGCTCAGATGGTAAAGAATCTGTCTGCAATGCAGGAGACCCTGGTTAGAACCCTGGGTCAGGAAGATCCCCTGGATAAGAAAATGGCAACCCACTCTAATATTCTTAACCTGGAAAATCCCATGGACAGAGGAGCATGGTGGGCTACAGTCCATGGGGTCACAAAAGAGTCAGACATGAGACATGACTGAGTGACTAAACAACAGCAACAACAATGAAAGAAAGAGGCTTGGGCTTGGAGTAACAGATGAATGAAGAAGTGACAATATTTGTTTATACAGGTTTATTAGCCTTGAATTCCCTAACTCTGCTGATAAGGATGCTCTCTCTCCTGGTACAGGAAGGATACCTTCACATGGGAGATTTATTTCCCACTATCAAGGAGAGAAAGGGATGTTGCTGCTGCTGCTGCTAAGTCGCTTCAGTCGTGTCCAACTCTGTGCAATGCCATAGACAGTAGCCCACCAGCCTCCCCCGTCCCTGGGATTCTCCAGGCAAGAACACTGGAGTGGGTTGCCATTTCCTTCTCCAATGCATGCAAGTAAGAAGTGAAAGTGAAGTCGTGTCCGACTCTAGCGACCCCATGGACTGCTGCCTACCAGGCTCCTCCATCCATGGGATTTTCCAGGCAAGAGTACTGGAGTGGGGTGCCATTGCCTTCTCTGGAAAGGGATGTTAGAGAGGTTTTTATAAATATCATTTTTTTTTCCACCAGCTGTTTCTCAAGCAACCTTAATTCAAAATAATCAAGATGCCATTGTGGCATATCTTGGGGCAGGCTACTCTGAGCACCAACAGTGACCATTCTTGTGTTTGGGAAATCTTCTACTTAAAAAGAGGCAGGACCACCTCCTGATATAAAAGCTGGAAAGGCCAGACGCTCATTTTCTCGGAGTCCCTTGCAGCTAGGGAGACGTCACATGACCTAGGCTCTGCTAATCAGACACTCCTGCCACAGACTTTGAATCCAGAGTTGGCAGCATCAAGGGATAGGAACTGTGCAGAATCTGCTCCAGAGGCAAGTGTTGGCACCCTACACAGGGGCAGCCACGTCCGGGATTCAAGCCGCCACACTGGGCATTCTTTTCTTTTTTAATTTTCTTTGTTTTATTAATTAATTAATTTTATTTTTGGCTGTGCTGGGTCTTCATTGCTGTGTGTGGGCTTTCTCTAGTTGCAGCGATCGGGAGCTCCTTTTCATTGTGATGCATGGGCTTCTCCTTGTGGTTTCTTTTGTTGCAGAACATAGACCCTAGGCACACAGGCTTCAGTATTTGTGGTGCACGGGTTTAGTTGGCCCAAGTGAAAAAAGTGAAGTCCCTCAGTCGTGTCCGACTCTTTGCAACCCCATAGACGGTAGCCCACCAGCCTCCCCCGTCCCTGGGATTCTCCAGGCAAGAACACTGGAGTGGGTTGCCATTTCCTTCTCCAAAGCGTACAAGTGAGAAGTGAAAGTGAAGTCGTGTCTGACTCTAACGACCCCATGGACTGCTGCCTACCAGGCTCCTCCCTCCATGGGATTCTCCAGGCAAGAGTACTGGAGTGGGTTACCATTTCCTTTTCCAGGGAATCTTCCCGACCCAGGGATCAAACCCAGGTCTCCTGCATTCCAGGCAGACGCTTTAACCTCTGAGCCACCAGGGAAGCCCAGTTGGCCCAAGGCATGTGGAATCTTAGTTCGTGGAACGGGGATCGAACCCATGTTCCCTGCATGGAATCCCCTGAACAGGCAGATTCTCAACCACCAGACCACCAGGAAAGTCCCGGGGGCATCCTGGAGTCCAGCCCCAGTGCCCATTGGAGCTGGCTGTGTGAGCTCAACCACAGCCATGGGATCTGTGCCAGACTGGTTCTGTAGTGTAATTTTAAGCATCATGCCGGGCATTATGCCTCTGAGCCTGCTTCTGGCCTTCTAGGAATTCTGGCAACTACCTGATTCCTTTTTCTGCTTAAATCAAGAGTCACTTCCTGCTGCTGTGGCTAAGTACCGTGTGGCTGTGGGGGACTTGTCTATGGCCACCCACATGGGAAGTGGCTGGCAGTAGAACCCAGGTCCCCAAAGCTCTCGCTCTTTCCATGCAGATGCTTCCAGGTGTGTGATCAAAGGATCCCAAAGTGCTATGAGATCATAGAGGAGGTAGATCAGATCAGTCACTCAGTTGTGTCCGACTCTTTGCGACCCCATGAATCGCAGCACGCCAGGCCTCCCTGTCCATCACCAACTCCCGGAGTTCACTCAGACTCACATCCATCGAGTCAGTGATGCCATACAGCCATCTCATCCTCTGTCGTCCCCTTCTCCTCCTGCCCCCAATCCCTCCCAGCATCAGAGTCTTTTCCAATGAGTCAACTCTTCGAATCAGGTGGCCAAAGTACTGGAGTTTCAGTTTTAGCATCATTCCTTCCAAAGAAATCCCAGAGCTGATCTCCTTCAGAATGGACTGGTTGGATCCCCTTGCAGTCCAAGGGACTTCTCCAACACCACAGTTCAAAAGCATCAATTCTTTGGCGCTCAGCCTTCTTCACACTCCAACTCTCACATCCATACATGACCACAGGAAAAACCATAGCCTTGACTAGACAGACCTTAGTTGGCAAAGTAATGTCTCTGCTTTTCAATATGCTATCTAGGTTGGTCATAACTTTCCTTCCAAGAAGTAAGCGTCTTTTAATTTCATAGCTGCAGTCACCATCTGCAGTGATTTTGGAGCCCCCCAAAATAAAGTCTGACACTGTTTCCACTGTTTCCCCATCTATTTCCCATGAAGTGGTGGGACCAGATGCCATGATCTTCGTTTTCTGAATGTTGAGCTTTAAGCCAACTTTTTCACTCTCCTCTTTCACTTTTATCAAGAGGCTTTTTAGTTCCTCTTCACTTTCTGCCGTAACGGTGATGTCATCTGCATATCTGAGGTTATTTGTATTTCTCCCGGCAATCTTGATTCCAGTTTGTGTTTCTTCCAGTCCAGTGTTTCTCATGATGTACTCTGCATACAAGTTAAATAAGCAGGGTGACAATATACAGCCTTGACGTACTCCTTTTCCTATTTGGAACCAGTCTGTTGTTCCATGTCCAGTTCTAACTGTTGCTTCCTGACCTGCATACAGATTTCTCAAGAGGCAGATCAAGTGGTCTGGTATTCCCATCTCTTTCAGAATTTTCCACAGTTTATTGTGATCCACACAGTCAAAGGCTTTGGCATAGTCAATAAAGCAAAAATAGATGTTTTTCTGGAACTCTCTTGCTTTTTCCATGATCCAGCGGATGTTGGCAATTTGATCTCTGGTTCCTCTGCCTTTTCTAAAACCAGCTTGAACATCTGAAAGTTCACGGTTCACATATTGCTGAAGCCTGGCTTGGAGAATTTTGAGCATTACTTTACTAGCGTGTGAGATGAGTGCAATTGTGCAATAGTTTGAGCATTCTTTGGCATTGCCTTTCTTTGGGATTGGAATGAAAACTGACCTTTTCCAGTCCTGTGGCCACTGCTGAGTTTTCCATATTTGTTGGCATTTTGAGTGCAGCACTTTCACAGCATCATCTTTCAGGATTTGGAATAGCTCAACTGGAATTCCATCACCTCCACTAGCTTTGTTCATAGTAATGCTTTCTAAGGCCCACTTGACTTCACATTCCAGGATGTCTGGCTCTAGGTCAGTGATCACACCATCGTGATTATCTGGGTCATGAAGATCTTTTTTGTACAGTTCTTCTGTGTATTCTTGCCATCTCTTCTTAATATCTTCTGCTTATGTTAGGTCCATACCATTTCTGTCCTTTATCGAGCCCATCTTTGCATGAAATGTTCCTTTGGTATCTCTGATTTTCTTGAAGAGATCCCTAGTCTTTCCCATTCTGTTGTTTTCCTCTATTTCTTTGCATTGATCGCTGAAGAAGGCTTTCTTATCTCTTCTTGCTATTCTTTGGAACTCTGCATTCAGATGTTTATATCTTTCCTTTTCTCCTTTGCTTTTTGCTTCTCTTCTTTTCACAGCTATTTGTAAGGCCTCCCCAGACAGCCATTTTGCTTTTTTGCATTTCTTTTCCATGGGGATGGTCTTGATCCCTGTCTCCTTACAATGTCACGAACCTCATTCCATAGTTCATCAGAGGAGGTAGAGTTACCATCAATTCCTCTTAACCCAGAGACTGTGTGACTTTTTGAATGCTATTGAGGGAGTATGTTAAAAGTACATGGAAGAATGGGTAGGATTTTTTTAATTTTTGAATTGAAATGTCACACACACACATACAATGTGTGTATGCAGCTCAAAAAATGTTCACAAATGGGCACACTTATGTAACTGTCATGCAAATGAAGAAGTAAAGTATCACAAGCACCCTGGCACCTCCCGCCTTTTCCTCCCACCCTACTCGCCTCCCACAAGGAGTCCCCACTATCCAACCTTGTCCCACCAGAGAACAACTGTGTCTGTGAGTAGAACTGTGGTGTGGACTCTTGTTTCTGGGTTGTTTTGCACAGCACGGCGTTTGTAATACGTGTTCATCTTGTCACCTGTAGGTGAAAAGCATCAGTCCTCATTGTGGTAGTACTTCATCATGTGACAAAAATTAATTTTTTTTTTTGGCCTCACCACGCAACATGTGGGATTTTAGCCCCATGCCCCTAATCCCACTCGTTGGAAGAACAGCCTTAGTCACTGGATCCCCAGGGACGTCCCTCGTTGTGCTTTTTAACCTGTTTATTTTTAACTGGAGGATAACTGCTTCACAGCACTGTGTTGGTTTCTGCCAGGTATCAACATGTCAGTAGGCTTTACCTCGCATTCCCTGATGATGGGTGGACCTGATCACTTTCATGTTTATTGGCCATTTCCATTTCATTAGATTTCCTCTTTTACAAAGTTGCCCTTCCATTTGTCTATCCATTGTTTGTATTTGGTTGTTTCCTTTTTTATCATTGACTTGCTGGAGTTGTGTATCTGTTCTGGATATAAATCATCTGTCATTTTATGGCTTGCATTTTAAAAAACAGTTTTTTTTTATATATCTAAATTGCATTCCATCAAGTTCACCCTTTTAAAGTATGCACTTCAGTGGTTTTTGGTATTTTCACAGAGTTGGGCAGCCATCACCACTATCAGATTCCAGAAGAGGGCTGAGTTCACTTATTCCTTCTCTGTGGCTCGCGTTCACAGGCACCGGAGAGACAAAGAGGGCAGGATAGACACGCCCCCTGACATCACCGAACTTCCTGTGTAGCAAGAAAGACAATGAAACAAACACCTGCAATGTGGAACAACTATTCTCATGATAGAAGGAAGTTCAGGGTGTTATGGAAGCCTCTTGCTCTGGCACCTAGCTCAGCCCAGAGGTTGGCACATAGGGAAGAAGGTTCCTCGGTTGAAACAACATCTATGTGAAGAGAGAAAGAGTGAGTGGGAGTCAGCAGGGGAGGGTGGGAGGAGAGGAAGAGACAAGAGGAAACCCCTGAAGGAGAAAGAAGCTGCAGCTGAGCAGGTGTTCAAGGAAGCAGTGGGAGATGGGTGAGGGAAAGAGACGAGAGGTTCCCGGATGAAGGATCTTCGGGGCTTCGCTGTTTTAAAGGCAATGTGGAGCCATGGAAGGTGCTGGAGCATGGAAGTGAGCAGATCACAGCTATGCTTTACAGAGATGGATCCCACTACAGTGTGCAGAATGGATTGGTGTGGGAGAGACCAGAGGCTGGGAGGACAATTTTGAGTCTATTGCAAGAAGTAACAGGAGCGTCTGTTAATTTTTAAATGCCTTTCCTAAATAACCCTCGAATTATGAAGTTTTGTTCTTTTCCTTGTTTTTAAGTAGCTATTTGTGGGTGTGCAGTAACCCAACAAAAATGTCTCCAGGAGTCGTCTCGAGCCCACTGGATGGCAGCACACAGCGGGCATTGTGTCAGCTCTGTAGCCCTTTGTCTTCAGACACCCATTCCCTGCACAAAAAATTTCCTGGCAAACAGGCGAATTACTGTAGTTAAGCAGATACTACTGTCCTGGGCTCTGATGGTCTGCCCACGTTCGGGAGGAGCAGGTAAAAACAAAAATGACCTTCAGGTCCCTAGTGACATAAAATCCTTGGTCTGATCACAGCCCAGGTATTAGCAGAAAGGGCCCCTTCCCGGCTCAAACTCAGTCTCTTGAATTGAACGGTACCTGGGACCCCAGATGCTCTTTAAAGATGCTGCAGTGCCTTCATTGATCTCAGAGAAACAGAGCAACCAATTCATTCATTCTTTCTAGCTTTTCAGCTCTTGTCTTAGGAGGCATATGGAGTAAAAGAGATAGAAAACATTAATGTCTGAGTATTCACAGCATTGAATGGAAGAACTGTGAATTAAGCAGTTGCGGTGTGTAATAAACAACAGGAGGGGAAAAGAGGGTGTTGTTTTGTTTTGTTCCGTGTGTTTGCTTCTCCACCCTGCCTGGCCTCCAGCAGAGACAGCTCCACCTTTCTCTCCAGATTATAGCTCTGTCATCCTTCACTTTCCATTTTCCACTTCACCCTGGCCTGCCGCAGTCCATGGGGTCCCAAAGAGTGGGACACAACTTAGCAACTGAACAATAGTAACAACTTCACCCTCAATCCCCACCCCTGCTTTTCTTCTCCACCATAGACACTCCCTTCAATTTTTAAAATTTATCTCATTGAAAACAAATGAGCAAAAACTTTCCATTGACCACGCAGGTCCCTCCTGGCACTGGGCCACATCTCTGCTTTCCCTGATAGCAAAACTCTTCCAAAGTGCTGTGGAACAGTCTTGGGAACAATGCAGGTGAGGACAGAAGGGAATGGAGGAGCGACCCATAGAAGAGGGCCTGAGTGGAATAAGACTGACCCCGCACAGGTATAGAGCTGAAGGTTAAGTGGGGTCACTGTTTCTGTCCCTCTGATCAGCTCGGTGGTTGGAGGCCCAGGGGTCGGCACTGGGTGCCCTTGGGGCTGCTGGTGGCCGGACATGAGGGTCAGGGAAAACTGCATGAGGACTTCCATGGTCACAGCTAGACACCCAGGTGTGGCTTTCCATCCAGGACACTCACAGGAGCGTCCAGCACAGGCACACTCACGTCACAAGCATGGAGGATTTGCCCCACGCCCCCACTGGCCACTCCCGTGACCGCCTCTCCCACAGAGCACGTGGACATGACCATGAGCACAGCCTATGCTCTGGGGCCACAGTGCTGGTCTCTGCTCTGCAGCTGCATTTTTCTTCCCCTTCCTTATCCCCAACGAGTCCAGTTTCCCCCAGCATTGCTCTCCACCCCCGATCTTACTCAGCTTTGCTTGGGGTGGGCTCCGGGGAGATGTCTTCCGGCACCTTGGCCTTCCCCCTGCCCTGAAACCTCATCCCCACCACCCTCTGGAGCACCACGGGAGGTCCTTGTTGTGTCTCGAGACGATGGGTCCTCAGGGGAACTGTCGCCTCTTTGTGAGACGTGTTAGAAGGATCGGCACACGCTCTGGATCACATGTGTAAGTCACAGACGTGGAAGACAGGGGGGAATCCTCTGAAGGAGAAGCAGAGCTCAGAGGAAGAAGAAAAGGAAGCGGGAGCTGGGTGGTCTCAGATGAGAAGAGGCAGGAGCACAAGACTCGAAGATGGGCCCGAAGACCCCGCAGCCCCAGAGGACAAATCAGGTTCTTACCTGCATGCATTAGGCTGAATCTGGCTGCCGAGGGGCACCAACTTCGCAGATGGTCTGGAAGTCTGGGGCAGACCACAGCGGACTGTCCTGCTGCAGGAAGTGCCCCATGGAGTCAAGGACTTTGCCTTGTTTGTCCAATCTGGAAATAGGGGCTCCAGTGGGTATAGCCTGTGCCCTCCTCACTCAAGGAGGGGCCTGGGCAGTAACGTGCCAGTGGTTCAGATCCTAGCTGGGCTCTGCCACTCACCGCATTGTCTACGGAGCAACTTTGCCCTGTGTGCGGGCGGCCTGAGCTATTGAAGGAGGCATCACCATTGCAGTCACTTCAGAATATGCCGGGACAGGTTGTCATGATGGTGCTGACAGTCCATTCAGGTGAGAGTTGGGATAAGCTGCCCCAAACTTCTAGCCTCTGATTCCTCTAGGTCAGGGGTCTGTGGAGGTTGGGGGACCCGGCCAGGCACCTCTGCTAAAGGAAGGAGCCATATCTGAGGGAACCAGTGGCTTTGGCACAAGGACCATCAGAGTCTGGCAGTCTTACAGGGCCTGTAGAGACGAAACTGAGAGGCCAGAGGGATGGTGCCCGTGGGCGCGGGCGGGCCGTGTTGTTGGATTTGGGGGCAGGGCACGCGAAGAAGGCTGGGAGAGAGGGGAGGGCAGCCGACTCCGTGTGCCCCCCGACCCGTTCTCAGACGACCAAGCTGCCACACACAGGCTTTTCCAAGGTCTGCATCTCTTTTCCCTCTTGATGGTGCAGCCTTCAGGGAAGACCAGAGCCCTGGAGACAGAGGGAAGCAGAAGGAGCTGAGGACAAACATCAGTTAAACTTGGGACTTTCCTGATGGTCCAGTGGCTAAGACTCTGTGCTCCCAATGCCAAGGGCCCAGGTTCCATCCCTGATCAGGGAACTAGATCCCACCTGCCGCAACGGAGACTGAAGATTCTGCAAGGCCGCACCTAAGACCAGCTGCAGCCAAATAAATTAATAAATATTTTTTAAAAACCTTTGACCTGATCCGGGAGTGACTGGGGAGGTAAGGGATTAGCTGCTAATCTCATGACCTGATTTGTATATGAGTGTGTGTGGGTGAGTGAGTGTGTGTGGGTGAGTGAGTGTGTGTGTCTCTATTCTTTTTATATCACAGTTTGAATGGAGAGCAGAGGTGGTAACTGGAAATAGAGTTCTCGAGTCTTCCAAGCCCCACCACACACACAAGGTGCTGTCTCTACTTGCTTTACTGACTTCTTTTCTTGGTCTCTCTAGAGACAAGTCAGTAAAGCAAGTAGAGACAGCACTTTGTCATGAGATTAGCAGCTAATCCCTTACCTCCCCAGTCACTCCTGGATCAGGTCAAAGGTTTTTAAATAATATTTGTTAATTTATTTGGCTGCAGCTGGTCTTAGGTGCAGCCTTGCAGGATCTTCAGTCTTTGTTGCAGCATTCAGGTTCTTTAGTTGACACATGTGAACTCTCTAGAGCTCTTTCTAGTGAGGCTTTTAATTCCATTATTGCATTAAGTTAACTTTACCAAAACTCTTTAGTGCTGCCTCATTTTATTAACTTATCAGTAGAATTCAGTTCGGTTCAGTTCAGCCGCTCAGTGGTGTCTGACTCTTCACAACCCCATGGACTACAGCACACTAGGTCTCCCTGTCCATCACCAATTCCTGGAGTTTACTTAAACTCATGTCCACTGAGTCAGTGATGCCATACAACCATCTCATCCTCTGTCGTCCCCTTCTCTTCCTGCCTTCAATCTTTCCCAGTATCACTGTCTTTTCCAATAAGTCAGTTCTTCACATCAGGTGGCCAAACTATTGTAGTTTCAGCTTCAGCATAAGTCTTTCCAATGAATATTCAGGACTGATTTCTTTAGTATGGACTGGTTAGATTCCTTGCTGTCCAAGGGACTCTCATGAGTCTTCTCCAACACCACAGTTCAAAAGCATCAATTCTTTGGTGCTTAGCTTTCTTAATAGTCCAACTCTCACATCCATACATGACTACTGGAAAAACCATAGCCTTGACTAGATGGCCATTTGTTAACAAAGTAATATCTCTGCTTTTTAATATGCTGTCAAGGCTGGTCATAACTTTCCTTCCAAGGAGTAGGCATCTTTTAATTTCATGGCTGCAATCACCATCTGCAGTGATTTTGGAGCCCAGAAATATAAAGTCAGCCACTGTTTCCCCATCTATTTCCCATGAAGTGATGGGATCAGATGCCATGATCTTCATTTTCTGAATGTTGAGCTTTAAGCCAACTTTTTCACTCTCCTCTTTCACTTTCATCAAGAAGCTCTTTAGTTCTTCTTCGCTTTCTGCCATAAGGGTGGTGTCATCTGCATATCTGAGGTTATTGATATTTCTCCCAGCAATCTTGATTCCAGCTTGTGTTTCTTCCAGTCCAGCGTTTCTCATGATGTACTCTGCATATAAGTTAAATAAACAGGGTGACAATACACAGCCTTGACGTACTCCTTTTCCTATTTGGAACCAGTCTGTTGTTCCCTGTCCAGTTCTAACTGTTGCTTCCTGACCTGCATACAGGTTTCTCAAGAGGCAGGTCAGGTGGTCTGGTATTCCCATCTCTTTCAGAATTTTCCACAGTTTATTGTGATCCACACAGTCAAAGGCTTTGGCATAGTCAATAAAGCAGAAATAGATGTTTTTCTGGAACTCTCTTGCTTTTTCCATGATCCAGCGGATGTTGGCAATTTGATCTCTGGTTCCTCTGCCTTTTCTAAAACCAGCTTGAACATCTGGAAGTTCACGGTTCACGTATTGCTGAAGCCTGGCTTGGAGAATTTTAAGCATCACTTTACTAACGTGTTGGAGAAGGCAATGGCACCCCACTCCAGTACTCTTGCCTGGAAAATCCCATGGATGGAGGAGCCTGGTAGGCTACAGTCCATGGGGTCGCTAAGAGTTGGGCACGACTGAGCGACTTCACTTTCACTTTTCACTTTCACGCATTGGAGAAAGAAATGGTAACCCACTCCAGTGTTCTTGCCTGGAGAATCCCAGGGACGGGGGAGCCTGGTGGCTGCCGTCTATGGAGTTGCACAGAGTCGGACACGACTGAAGCGACTTAGCAGCAGCAGTAGCAGTTACTAGCGTGTGAGATGAGTCAATTGTGCAGTAGTCTGAGCATTCTTTGGCACCTAAGACCAGGTGCAGCCAAATAAGTTAATAAATATTTTTTTAAAACCTTTGACCGCTCCAGGAGTGACTGGGGAGGTAAGGGATTAGTTGCTGATCTTATGACCTGATCTGTATATGAGTGTGTGTGAGTGCCGTGTGTTTCTAGTCTATTTATATTACTGTTTGAATGGAGAGCAGAGGTGGTAACTGGAAATAGAGTTCTCAAGTGTTCCAAGCCCCGCTACACACACAGAAGAAGTGCTGTCTCTAGTTGCTTTACCCATTTCTCCTTGTCTCTCTAGAGCCCTTTCTAGTGAGGCTTTTAATTTCATCATTGCATTAAGTTAACTTTACCAACACTATTCAGTCCTGGCTCATTTTATCAGCTTATCAGTAGAACTGCGCACAGCCTATCGCTCCTACCTCCTGGAAATACTTTCTTGCTTGCCCTCCAGAATCCTACCCTCTCTTGGTCCTTCTCCAACCTCAGCGACCATTTCTTTCCAGCCCCCTTTGCTGGCTCCTCACCACCTTCCCTCCTTCTAAATAAAGAATTGTCTCTGTGCTTGATCTCAGTTTCTCTTGCTCATCCCTTGGTGACTTCATTTAATTCCTTGACCTTTTGTATAGGGTATGATTAATATAAATTAATTAAACACAAACCTATTATATTGAAATTATTAATGACATCAGTCAAGATGGTCCTATTCTTATTTTTTCTGCACTTGATAAAATATTCTCAGAGAAATGTTAGTTTGTCTCACTATGATTATATGTTTTCTTTTCCCTTATATTTTTCTTCTAATTTTTGCGCTATGTATCTTTGTGTCTTTGTTGTTAAAGTGTCTAATGGTTTATGATGTCTATCTTCTTTGTGAATTGTACCTTTTATCATTAAAATATTCATCTTTGTTTCATTTAAAAATAGATAAATAACCTTAAAAAAGAAAATCCCCTGATTTAGAGACTTCCCTCGTGGTCCCGTGGCTGAGACTCCTCACTCCCCATGCAGAGGGCCCAGGTCCCATCCCTGATCAGGGAACTGGATCCCACATGCTGCAGTTGGGAGTTTGTGTGCGGCAGCTAGGGACCCTGTGTGCCCCAGCTAAAGACCCCACATGTCGCAAGGATGCTCGAGGGTCCCAGGTGCCTCAACTAAGACCTGGTGCAGTCAAATAAATAAATACTAAAAAAAGAAGAAGTGAGATACAAGAATACATACTGTATCCAAAAAAAAAAAATAATAATAATCCCATGAGTTAAATACCTTCTATCTACTGCAGCTTCCAAAAGTGTAACCTCAGACCTCTCCCCTGAATTCTATTCTAGACAAACGGGCAATAGACTCCTAATACCTCCACTTTGATGCCTAATGGGCATCCTGAACATCCAAACCGAATTCCTGGTTTTTTCACCTAAACTGACTCTCCTCCCCAGTCTTTCTGTCAATCTTCCGAGTGCTCAGGCCAAAACCCTCAACAACATCCGTGGTACCTCCAGTTCCCTCAACACCCATTCACTCATAAATTGTCTGCTCTTTTTAAAAATCCTCGCTCTTCTCCCAGTTTACAGCTGGTCCTTTTACTCTTGGTGGTATCTGTTGATGAACAAATGTTTTTCATTTAATGTAGTCAAATTTGTTTCTTTTATGCTTAGCACTTCTGAAAATATTTTGTTTGAGGTATCCTAGTCCTTAAAGATCGGAGAAGGCAATGGCACCCCACTGCAGTACTCTTGCCTGGAAAATCCCATGGACCGAGGAGCCTGGTAGGCTGCAATCCATGGGGTCGCTAAGAGTCGGACACGACTGAACGACTTCACTTTCACTCTTCACTTTCATGCATTGGAGAAGGAAATGGTAACCCACTCCAGTGTTCTCGCCTGGAGAATCCCAGGGACAGGGGAGCCTGGTGGGCTGCTGTCTATGTGGTCGCACAGAGTCAGACACGACTGAAGTGACTTAGCATAGCATAGTCCTTAAAGATATTCTCTGGTAGCTTTTCGTTTTTTCTCTAAAGATCGGCCTTTCACATCTCTCGTTCCACCCTCTTCTAAATCACCATCACCTTGTCCTGGATCACTGTAATCCCTCATTAATGCTTCCCCAGTCTTAGCTCTGCACAAAAAGCATGGTAATTCCTTAAAAATAAGCCAGATCATTTCCCTCCTCCCCTAAAAGCCTCTCATTTTGCTCCAAGCAAAACCCTAAGTGCATGCCACAACCTGTAAAGCCCTGTGTGACCTCGCCTGCCACACCTCTCACTCCCTATAACTCACTCTCTCACTACTCTGACCACTCGCTGGCCTCCTTAATGTTTCTAAAATATGCCAAACACACTCCCACCTCAGGACCTTTGCACATGCTGTTCTCTGCCCAGAGTTCTCCTCCCCCACATATCCAATCTTGTTCCTTCTCTTAAAGAGTTTCCCTTATCAGAGACGACTTCCATGGCCACCCTGTATTAAAAAATAGCACATATCTGACTTCTCTGGTGAAACAGTGGATAAGAATCTTCCTTCTAAGGCTGGCTGGATCCCTGGTCCGTGAAGATTTCACATGTCATGGGGCAACTAAGCCCGTGCGCCACGACCACTGAGCCCAAGTGCCGCAACCAGTGAAGCCCGAGTGCTCTAGAGCCCATGTTCTGCAACGAGAGAAGCCACTGCAATGAGAAGCCACAACGAAGAGTGGCCCCTGCTCGTGACAACTAGAGAAAGTCCAAGTGCAGCAACAAAGAACCGTGCAACCAAAAGTAAATAATAAAATACAGTGAGTCTCTTAAAAAAGATACCACATCTCCTGCATCCACAATCTCCATCTTGTGTTTCTCATTTATTTTTCTTTATCATCTCATTTCTTCTAGTAGAATATAAGTTCTAGAAAAAGCACAATTTTCTTAGTTTGCTACTATATCCTCAATGTCAGGAGTGGTGCCTGACACATAATAAGTATTAAAGAATACTATTGAATACGTGATGGAGTGAATGAAGGTGTCTTGAAAAATATAGTGTTCATTTAAGAATAAATGTTTTGAATGTACATAAGTTTACAAAAATGTGCTTTGGAATTCTGCTTCTTACCTTCTCACTGAACGTATTTATGATACAATCATACTGCTGAATGTAAATCCGGTTCATCATTTCTAACCACCGTACAATGTGCTATCAAAGGCCACGTTTTCTCATTTGTCTCCTTAATGGTAGATGCACAGTTTGCCTCCAGCTTCAGCTACATCAGATCAGATCAGATCAGTCGCTCAGTTGTGTCCGACTCTTTGCGACCCCATGAATCACAGCACGCCAGGCCTCCCTGTCCATCACTAACTCCCGGAGTTCACCCAGACTCACGTCCATCGAGTCAGTGATGCCATCCAGCCATCTCATCCTCTGTCGTCCCCTTCTCTTCCTGCCCCCAATCCCTCCCAGCATCAGAGTCTTTTCCAATGAGTCAACTCTTCGCAAGCGGTGGCCAAAGTACTGGAGTTTCAGCTTTAGCATCATTCCTTCCAAAGAAATCCCAAGGCTGATCTCCTTCAGAATGACCTGGTTGGATCTCCTTGCAGTCCAAGGGACTCTCAAGAGTCTTCTCCAACACCACAGTTCAAAAGCATCAATTCTTCAGCGCTCAGCCTTCTTCACACTCCAACTCTCACATCCATGCATGACCACTGGAAAAACCATAGCCTTGAGTAGACGAACCTTTGTTGGCAAAGTAATGTCTCTGCTTTTGAATATGTGAACTATCTAGGTTGGTCATAACTTTCCTTCCAAGGACTAAGCGTCTTTTAATTTCATGGCTGCAGTCACCATCTGCAGTGATTTTGGAACCCCCCAAAATAAAGTCTGACACTGTTTCCACTGTTTCCCCATCTATTTCCCATGAAGTGGTGGGACCGGATGCCATGATCTTCGTTTTCTGAATGTTGAGCTTTAAGCCAACTTTTTCACTCTCCACTTTCACTTTCATCAAGAGGCTTTTGAGTTCCTCTTCACTTTCTGCCATAAGGGTGGTGTCATCTGCATATCTGAGGTTATTTGTATTTCTCCTGGCAATCTTGATTCCAGCTTGTGTTTCTTCCAGTCCAGCATTTCTCATGATGTACTCTGCATATAAGTTAAATAAGCAGGGTGACAATATACAGCCTTGACGTACTCCTTTTCCTATTTGGAACCAGTCTGTTGTTCCCTGTCCAGTTCTAACTGTTGCTTCCTGACCTGCATACAGATTTCTCAAGAAGCAGATCAGGTGGTCTGGTATTCCCATCTCTTTCAGAATTTTCCACAGTTTATTGTGATCCACACAGTCAAAGGCTTTGGCATAGTCAATAAAGCAGAAATAGATGTTTTTCTGGAACTCTCTTGCTTTTTCCATGATCCAGCGGATGTTGGCAATTTGATCTCTGGTTCCTCTGCCTTTTCTAAAACCAGCTTGAACATCAGGAAGTTCACGGTTCACATATTGCTGAAGCCTGGCTTGGAGAATTTTGAGCATTACTTTACTAGCGTGTGAGATGAATGCAATTGTGCGGTAGTTTGAGCATTCTTTGGCATTGCCTTTCTTTGGGATTGGAATGAAAACTGACCTTTTCCAGTCCTGTGGCCACTGCTGAGTTTTCCATATTTGTTGGCATTTTGAGTGCAGCACTTTCACAGCATCATCTTTCAGGATTTGGAATAGCTCAACTGGAATTCCATCACCTCCACTCAGCTACATACACAACATGAAATAAACTTTCTGAAACTTTATTGTTGTTTTTATTCACTAAGTCGTGTCTGACTCTTCTTTTTTATTATTATGTTTTTGTGTGGGTCCAGCTCTTTTGTGACCCCAAGAACTGTAGCCTGTCAGGCTTCTCTGTTCATGGGATTTCCTAGGCAAGACTACTGGAGTGGGTGGCCATTTCCTTCTCCAGGGCATCTTCCCAATGTAGGGACTGAACATGCGTCTCCTGAATCGGTAGGCAGACTCTTTTCCACTGAGGCACCAGGTAAGCCTTCTTCTGAAACTTACACCCTATTAATATGTGTGAAAGGTCTTTTTGGCATTTGGGGGTGGGGAGTGGAGGGAGTGAGATGGTCTATGCATATATACTCAGGAGTAGAATTGGTGAGTCACAGGACAAACATCGATATACTTACCTATGTACAGCATTTGGGGACAAAGCACACATAATTTATGCCTCCCTCCATCAGCAATTTGTGGAACAGTCTGTGCTCTCCGTATCTTTACTGGCCCTTTGAATTGCCTTGAGTTTCTACTTTTTGGCATTATGATAGATCCAACATGTTATCTAATTGTTTTTTCATTTGGATTTCTCTGATTACCAGCTAAGAGCTCATAGAGTTTTAAGTTCTGACATTTGCAATATTGGGGGGTTTTTGTTTGTTCTTGTTTTACTTTGTTTTTTGAGGGGACAGAGGGGAGGAAGGGGAGAAATCACTATTTAGATACTGATAGAATTTATTAAGTCATATAGTCTCCTTTATTCCCCATATCTCATCGCTTTCTCCTGGATTCAGTTCTCTTCTTGCTCTGTTTACTTTAGGAGGGATATCAAACAAGGTCTTTCGTGGCAACATTCCTGAGGTCTTGAATAAATATTTATTTTCCTAGAGTATTTAAATGATAGAACCGGTTGGCTGGTTTCTTCCACAAACCTGCATGCCTCCTGATTTTTTCATAGCTTTCCTCCAGACTTTTTAGGAATCTGACACCTGCATTTGGGGTAGGGGTCAGGTTGCTTAGGAGGAAAAAAGTGAGATAAGAGAGGGTAATGTAGACTTTACTTAGGAAATGTATACAAATTAGGTTATTTTACACAATTATGGTTTATTGTGGGAGAAGGCAATGGCAACCCACTCCAGTACTCTTGCCTGGAAAATCCCATGGACGGAGGAGCCTGGTAGGCTGCAGTCCATGGGGTCCCTAGGAGTTGGACACGATTAAGCAACTTCACTTTCATGCATTGGAGAAGGAAATGGCGACCCATTCCAGTATTCTTGCCTGGAGAATCCCAGGAACGGAGAAGCCTGGTGGGCTGCCATCTATGGGGTCACACAGAGTCGGACACGACTGAAGCAACTTAGCAGCAGCAGCATAACTAGAGATAAAATTCTTGTTCCAAAGTTCTTTGCCTTCAGCACTTTGAAAATATTAGTCCATTGTCCTTTGCATCCCAGCTATTAGGGAGTTCAATGATATAATATGGCCAGGAATTTTTCTCTGCCACATTGTGCTGTATTTGTAAAATACCAAGTGAAATGTGTAAATGTGGGGGCTTCCCTGGTGGCTCAGATGGTAGAGTGTCTGCCCGCAAAGAGGGAGACCCAGGTTCAATGCCAGGGTCAGGAAGATCCCCTGGAGAAGGAAATGGCAACCCATTCCAGCACTCTTGACTGAAAAATTCCATGGACAGAGGAGCCTGGTAGGTTACAGTCCATGGGTTCATGAAGGATGGGTTCACGAGGAGTCGGACACGACTAAGCGACTTCTCTTTCTTTTCTAAGCAAAATGTGGAACATTTTTGGACTTTTCTGGTGATTCAGTGGTTGAGAATCCACCTTCCAATGCAGGGGACAGGAGTTCCATCCCTGGTCAGGGAACTAAGATCTCACATGCCATGGAGCAGCTAAACCTGCGGGCCACAACCAGAAGAAGCCCTTGTGCCTCAACAAAGACCCAGAGCAGCCAAAAAAAAAAAATAACATTTCTAAAAAATGGCTCTGAACATGCCCTAATTCAAGAGTTGGAGCATTACCAGCGCTGTTTAATAATCTACCTCCTCACTCCTTCCCAACTTATCTTCTATTCTCCACCATCACCCCATCAGCGAACCACTGTCCTGAATGTTCCTCACTTTAAAAATAATTTTGTCATAAACGTGTGCTTTCCTAAAATAATACATTGTTTAGTTTTGCTGGTTTTTTTTCAGCTTTTAATATATGAGCTCATATTGTGCATGTGAAGTGAAATTGAAGTGAAACCCTCTCAGTCGTGTCTGACTCTTTACGACCCCACAGACTGTAGCCTGCCAGGCTCCTCTCTCCAAAGAATTCTCCAGGCAAGAATGCTGGAGAGGGTAGCCATTCCCTTCTCCAGGGGATCTTCCCTACCTGGGGATTGAACCTGGGTTTCCCACATTGTAGGCAGATTCTTTACCATTTGAGGCCCCAGGAAAGCCATCAATATTGTGCATCATCTTCTGCAACTTGTTTTTTTAACTCAACTTTAGATTTCTGTTCCATCTATTTTGTTGAATGGAGCTGTACTTAATCCTGTTTCTTTTTGCATAATATCCCACTTTGGAAACGTATTACAATCTATCCCTTATCCTGATGACAGACATTTAGGTTTAGGTTCAAGTTTTTGACAGTAGAAAGAATACTGTTATGAATATTTTATACATATCTCTTGGTACATGCATACAACTGTTTGGAGTAGAAATGCTGAGTCATATGGTTTGCACATCTTTAATTTTTTCAATAAGGCCAAATTGTTTTCTGAAGTGTTTGTAAAATTTCCTTTTTTTTCTAAATTGTGTTATAGCTGCTCACAGTGTTGTGTTACTTTCCACTGTACAATGAAGTGAATATGTCCATTCACTTCAGCTAGATGTATACATTCATCCACTGCCTCATGGATCTTCCTCCCCAGCAACCATCCCAGCCACCTAGGTCACCACAGGGCACCAAGTTGAGCAACCTGCGCTATACCGCAGGTTTCCACTAGCTATCTCTTTTACCCACGACAATGCACATGTATCAGTCCCAATCTCCTAATGCACCCCACGCCCGATCCTCCCCGTGTTCACACGTCTGTTCTCTGTCAGCATCTCTATTCCTGCCTTTCAAATAGGTTCATCTGTACCATTTTTCTAGATTCCACATATATGCATTAATATACAATATTTGTTTTCCTCTTTTGGACTCACTTCACAAATGACCCAATTTCATTCCTTTTTATGGTTGAGTTATATTTCACTGTATATATGTACCACATTAACCTGTCAATGAACATTAGGTTACTTTCATGTCCTGGTTAGAATGAAACTATGTTCTTCAGAGGAAGATAACAGAATCTAGTTTCTATCACATATAATCCACAATGTCAAATACATAATAAAATTATTAGACTTTCAGACTTCCCTGGTGGTGCAGAGGATAAGTGGAGAAGGCAATGGCCCCCCACTCCAGTACTCTTGCCTGGAAAGTCCCACTGGTGGAGGAGCCTGGTAGGCTGCAGCCCATGGGGTCGTTAAGAGTCGGACACGACTGAGCAACTTCACTTTCACTTTTCACTTTCATGCATTGGAGAAGGAAATGGCAACCCACTCCAGTGTTCTTGCCTGGAGAATCCCAGGGACGGGGGAGCCTGGTGGGCTGCCGTCTATGCGGTCACACAGAGTCAGACACAACTGAACTGACTTCGCAGCAGCAGCAGCAGAGGATAAGAACTTGCCTGCCAATGCAGGGGACATGGGTTTGATCCCTGGTCTGGGAAGGGCTTCTTCTTCCACATGCTGTGGAGCAACTAAGCCCATGCACTACAACTACCGAGCCCATGTTCTAGAGCCCAAGAGCAGCAACTACTGAGCCTGGGTGCTGCAACTACTGAACACCGGGCACCTAGAGCCTGTGCTCCGCAGTGAGAAGCCCGTGTCCTGCGGCAAAGAGTAGTCCCCCACTTGCTGCAGCTAGAGAAAGCCCAAGGAAAGAGCAATGAAGACCCAGCACGGCCAGAAAGAAGTAATTGATTTTTAAAAATTATTAGACATTCAACAAAACAGGAAACTGTGATCTGTAATGAAGAGAAAGATCGGTCAATCTAAAGATACCCACAAATGACTCAAACGTTGAAATTAGCAAAAAGTTGAAATAACATGGATGAATTTATCAGAGTCTACAGAAGATCTGCATAATGACTGAAGAGATGAGAAATTTCCGGAGAGAGTTGGGAACTATAAAAGAAAAACCAAGTTTGAAATCAGTTTGAAATCCCCAAACTGAAAATGCCGTATCTGCAGTCAAAAATGCTTTGGGTGTGATTAACATTGGGTTGGATATAACCAAGGAAATGATCAGTGAACGTAAAAACAGATCAGTAGATGGGAGTTGCTTGGTGGCCTAGTGGTTAGGATTCAAGGCGTTCACTGCTGTGGCCTGCCCGGGTTTAATCTCTGGCAGGGGAACTGAAATCCTGAAAGCTGCATAGTGTTGGGAGGGGGAGGGGGAAACAGATCAGTGGATATGGTCTCAACAGAGAGAATGAATGCTCGATAATCAAAAAAAAAAAAAAAAGACAATCCAATTAATGCCCAAAGGGCAATAACACAATAATCTTTGGAGTTGTCTTTTTCTAATTTAATTTTATTTTATTTTTGGCTGCGCTGGGTGTTCACTGCTGCTAGGATTTTTCTCTAACTGCGGTGTGTGGGGGCTGCTCTATAGTTGCGGTGCGCAGGTTTGTCATTGCAGTGCCTCCTCCTGTTGAGTCGGCGAGCTTCAGGAGTTACAACACGTGGACTCAGTTATTGCGGCTCCCCGGCTCTAAAACAGGCTCAATAGCTGCGGCTCACGGGCTTCGCTTCCCAGGGGGCGCTAGTGGTGAAAAAGACGCCTGCCAAAGCAGGAAGACCTAAGAGACATTGGTTCCATCCCTGGGTCGGGAAGATCCCCTGGAGGAGGAAATGGCAACCCACTCCAATATTCTTGCCTGGGAAATCCCATGGACAGAGGAGCTGGCGGGCTATAGTCCCATGGGGTCACAAAGAGTCAGACACGACTGAAGCGACTTAGCACGCACGCACGGGTTTAGCTGCTCCTCGGCGTGTGGGATCTTCCCAGATTAGGGATCAAACCCATGTCTCCTGCATTGGCAGGAGGATTCTTTACCACTGAGCTGCAACGGGAGCCCTGGAATTATCTTTTTCTAGTAAAAAATTGTTTTGTATCGCTATTGGACAGAGTAGCATTGGCTTTCCGTGGTGGCTCGGATGATAAAGTGTCTGCTCGCAATGTGGGAGACCCAGGTTCGATCCCTGGGTTAAGATCACCTGGAGAAGGAAATGGCAACCCACTCCAGTATTTGTTGCCTGAAAAATTCCATGGATAGAGGGGCCTGGTGGGCCACAGTCCACGGGGTCGCAAAAAGTCGGACGCGACTGAGCGACTTCACTTTCTTTCACTTTCTTTCTGGACAGAAAACATTTGGGTTAATTTCGTTACCCGAAAGCTCGGCCTCTCTGTACACCCTTGCCGAATCAAATCCCAGAGACATAAGTTTTGGGTGAAGCAGGAAAGAATAGCTTTATTGCTTTGCCGGGCGAAGGGAGACACACACGGGGCTTTTGCCTCGAAAACCTGTGTCTCAAATCCAGAGAACTTAATGATGGTTTTCGTAACAGTGGGTCAAATGTAGGGTCTTTGAAGGAAATGGCAACCCACTCCGGTACTCTTGCCTAGAAAATCCCATGGACAGAGGACCCTGGCCGGCTACAGTCTATGGTGTCGCAAGAGTTGGACGCTACTTAGTGACTAAACCACCACTTGACAAGATTGGGTGTGAAACTGCTTGCACTCCCTTAACCTCCAATCGGGTGGTTACTCTCCTGAACTTGATGAACGTCTCTGGGCCCTTTCATCCTACTGCAGGTAGCTTCTTGGCCGCCCCTCCCTTGTCTTCTCCCACATGGTCTAGCGGTTAGGATTCCTGGTTTTCACCCAGGTGGCCCGGGTTCGACTCCCGGTGTGGGAAGAAGGAAACTTTTGTGTTTCCCAGGTGGCGCTAGTGTAAAGAATCCTGTCAATGCAAGAGACAGTAAAAGACTCAGAGGTATTCTTTACCTCTGAATCACCAAAGTGAAAGTGAAGTCGCTCGGTCGTGTCCGACTCTTTGTGACCCCATGGACTGTAGCCTACAGGCTCCTCCGTCCATGGGATTTTCCAGGCAAGAATACTGGAGTGGATTGCCATTTGTTTCTCCAGGACATCTTCCCGACCTAGGAATTTCTGAACCCGGGTCTCCCACATTGAAGGCAGACGCTTTACCATCTGAGCCACCATGGAAGTCCTGAATCACCAAGGAAGCCCTTAATTAGCAACTATTCAAATCAGCCCTTTCTAAATCAAGGAAGGTGATGGAGGCAGGAGTCTTGCTACGAGAAAAGGGGATCAGAAAGATCTCCATGCCTGGGATCCCCACATGGCCCTTCTCGGTTTCAGTCTCAGCCTTCTACAAATTAATTACATACTTTTTAAGTGTTTTGATCAATAGTAAATAATAAATGAAATAAAAGTACACCCCTTTAAAGAACTGGATAATCCGCATTGCGGGCAGATTCTTTACCAGCTGAGCTGCAAGTGAAGCCCAAGAACACTGGAGTGGGTAGCCTATCCCTCCGCCATCTGATCTTCCTGACTCAGGAATGGAACTGGAGCTTCCAGCATTGCAGGTGGATACTTTACCAACTGAGCTATCAGGGAAGCCCATAGTTTTTAAATGTTCTAGTCAATAGTAAATAATAAATGAAATAAAAGTACACTCCTCTAAAGAATTGGATAATCACTGATAAGACCTGCTAGGCAATGCCCCCAAATATTAAAAAGAAATGAAATAATTCCTTTTAGCCTATTTCCAAACTTTGAGTAGTTTTTCCTTAACAAGAGTGAAGAGCTAAGGCTTAAAAGAGAGAAACATGGCTTTCTCTTTCTTCTTTTCTTTTCTCTTTTTCTCTTCTTTTTCTCCCTCTTGAAGAATTCTAGAGTTTTCTATATACCAAGAACTATACTAAACATTTTAGGAATATAAACGTGTTTAATCAGAGTAAAAGACAAATTGTCCCAAATTGATCTAGGGCAAAATGCTTTTGTAGGATCTAATGCACAGCTTCCCTCTAGGAAAAACAAAAACAAAATTTTTGAGAACATGTTGTCGACTAAAAAGATGCACAGGGTGAGAGTTGTTTTATTTGGGGCAGAATGAGAACTGCAGCCTGGGAGACTGCAGCACCTCAGCCAGCTCTGAGGAAGTATTCCAAAGAGGCAGTGGGGGAAGGTCAACATATAAGATGTTGGTGAAGGGGGAGTTCAGTGCAATCAAGCACCTTACAAAAGGTTTTCTACTAGTCAAGAGGAGCTTGGATTACCATAAAGGGATTTAGTACTTTTCTAGATATGAGAAGATACAAGGATTGGGATCATGAAATCAGTTTCTGAAAACAATGGCAGACTTTATTTTCTTGAGCTCCAGAATCACTGCAGACAGTGACTGCAGCCACAAAATTAAAAGACCATTGCTCCTTGGAAGAAAAGCTATGACAAACTTAGACAGCATATTGGAAAGCAGAGACCTCACTTTGACAACAAAGGTCCATATAGTCAAAGCTATGGTTTTCCCAGTAGTCATGTATGGATGTATGGATGTGAGAGACCATCAAGAAAGCTGATGCTTTTCAAACTATGGTGCTGGAGAAGACTCTTGAGAGTCCCTTGGACATCAAGGAGATCAAACCAGTCAATCCTCAACCCTGAATATTCATTGGAAGGACTGATGCTGAAGCTGAAGCTCCAATATTTTGGCCACCTCATATGAAGGGCCAATTCATTGGAAAAGACCCTGATGCTGGGAAAGATTGAGGGCAGGAGGAGAAGCGGGTGACAGAGGATGAGATGGTTGGATGGCATCACAGACTTAACGGACATGAGTTTGAGTAAACTCCGGGAGATAGTGAAGGACAGAGAAGTCTGGCCTGCTGCAGTCCATGGGGTCACAAAGAGTTGGATACAAGTTAGCAACTGAACAACAAAGACCTGTTCCACCAGTTTCCCTAGAACACAGAATGCCTCACTCTCCACCCTAGACTGCCTTCAGGGCGTGTCAAAGGTCAACAACTGCAGCAGCACAGTATCCAGTCACCACAGAGTCAGATGGCAAATGGCCTTGTTGCTGTTCAGTCGTTGACAAACACTTTTGGCAGGTACCAATTTGTAGTTGACAATGTTTAAATCTGGAGAAGGACATGACAACCCACTCCAGTATTCTTGCCTGGGAAATCCTATCGACAGAGGAGCCTGGGAGGGCCCATGGGGTCACAAAGAATCAGACATGACTGAACAACTGAGCACGCAGTTTAAAGCAATTTTTTGATGAATTTTAATGGGATCAACACATTCTGGAAACTAGTTTTTTGTTGTTGTTCATTCAGTTGTGTCCAACTCTTTGCAACCCCATGGACTGCAGCACACCAAGCTTTACTGTTCTTCACAATCTCCCCAAGCCTGCTCAAACTCATATCCATTGAGTTGGTGATGCCATCCAACCATCTCGTCCTCTGTCATCCCCTTCTCCTCCTGCCTTCTATTTTTCCCAGCATCAGGGTCTTTTCCAATGAGTCAGCTCTTCGCATCAGGGAGCCAAAGTATTGGAGCTTCAGCTTCAGCATCAGTCCTTCCAATAAATATTCAGGGTTGATTTCCTCTAGAATTGACTGGTTGGATCTCCTTGCTGTCCAAGGGACTCTCAAGAGTCTTCTCCAATGGCATGTTTCAAAAGCATCAATCCTTTCGTGCTCACACCAGGGAAGCCTTGTGTGCTACAGTCCATGGGGTCGCAAAGAGTCAGACACAGCTGAGTGACCTCCTTTATGGTCAACTCTCACATCCATACATGACTACTGGAAAAACCTTAGCTTTGACTATGCAGACCTTTGTTGGCAAAGTAATGTCTCTGTTTTTTTAATATGCTGTCTAGGTTGGTCATAGCTTTTCTTCCAAGGAACAAGTGGCTTTTAAGTTTATGGCTGCAGTCACCACCTGCAGTGATTTTGGAGCCCAAGAAAATAAATCTGTCACTGTGTCCATTGTTTCCCCATCTATTTGCCACGAAGTGATGGGACTAGATGCCATGATCTTAGTTTTTTGAAAGTTGAGTTTTAAGCCAGCTGTTTCACTCTCCTTTTTCACTTTTATCAAGAGGCTCTTTAGTTCCCCTTTGCTTTCTGCCATAAGGGTAGTGTCATCTACACATCTGAGGTTATTGATATTTCTCCCGGCAAATTTGATTGCAGCTTGCGCTTCATTCAGCCCGACATTTTGCTTGATGTACTCTGCAGAGAGCGCTTACAGGGCTTCCCTCATAGCTCAGTCAGTAAAGAATCTGCCTGCAATGCAGAAGATCGGGTTCAATTTCTGGGGCGGGAAGTACCTCTGGAGAAAGAAATGGCAACTCACTCTAGTATTCTCACCAGGAGAATTCCATGGACAGAGGAGCCTGGCAGGCTACAGTCCATGGGATCACAAGAGTTGGACACAACTTAGTGACTAAACCACCACCACTCTGTATAGAAATTAAATAAGCAGGGTGACAATATACAGCCTTGACGTACTCCTTTCCCAATTTGGAACTAGTCCATTGTTCCATGTAGGAAACTAGCTACTCACCTACAAAGTAACTGGTGGCTCAGACAGTAAAGAGTCTTTCTGCAATGCAGGAGACCCAGGTCAATCATGGATCGGGAAGATCCCCTGGAGAAGGGAATGGCTACCCATTCCAATATTCTTACCCGGAGAATTATGTGGACAGAGGAGCCTGGCAGGCTACAGTCCATGGGGTCACAAAGAATCAGACATGACTGATTGACTAACACACACACACACACACTACCCAACTGATTTCTATCTGAGAGTCTTCTATCAAGGGTCTAGAAACTCTTTCTTCATCTGATCAAACAATGGTTGTCTATCCATTTTCTTTTTTCCATAATGGAGCAAATCTTTTTTAAAAATCTTTTCGTCATGCAGCATGGGCATGTGGGATCTTATTCCCCAACCAGGGATGGAACCTGTACCAGTACACTGGACCACTACGGAAGTCCCTGGAGCAAAATTTTTATTTGGCCTACTAAAAGCCTTTTCCTTTGGAACAAGATTGTAATATAACTTTGACATGTGCTATTAACTAAATTACCTATAAAATCCAATTTTCAATAGCAACCCTCAAAACAACCCAAGAGATCTAAATAGAACTCTACCCTCCTTTCCCACCCAATGTTTGTGGCTCAAAATTTCAAACACTTCCCTTTCCCTGGAAGAAAGTGAAAGTCGCTCAGTCGTGTCTGACTCTTTGCGACCCCATGGACTATACCATCCATGGTATTCTCCAGGCCAGAATACTGGAGTGGGTAGCCTTTCCCTTCTCCAGGGGATCTTCCGTTTGAACTTGGGGTGAAGCAAGAAAGACAGTTCAGGTGTGTCTCTTAAATGTTCAGGGGAAATGAAAAGTCAGCCTCCAGAACTCCAGGGTGTCAAAGCCACAGAGTGTCTGTGCAGTGAATTGTTTTCTGTTCACGCAATTGGCTTTAATGTATGAAATATATAAAATACAAACAGATCAGAGGTAGCCTTTTAAAAAAACTTACGGATTTTATTATAGGATTATTTAATACAACAAAAGATTTTCCAATATAAAATGTCCAATCTACCTATTCTAGACTAACATTTCCATTAATTCACTTTACATTTACACACACTTCTTTGGAAATGAGGTTATAGACCATAGCATCTTAGCCTCTGTTGGGTCCATGAGTTGCCTTGCAGTTATGGAAAGTGAAAAGTGAAGTCGCTCAGTCCTGTCCAACTCTTTGTGACTCCATGGACTGTAGCCCACCAGGCTTCTCCATCCATGGGGTTTTCCAGGCAAGAATACTGGAGTGGGTTTGCCATTATGGAAGCTCCTCTTCCTCCAGCTGCTGCCTGGGCCTCAGGAGAGTGGAGGAATGACAGGCATTCCTACTGTGGCGGTAGGTATCTAGATATGATCAGTGCATATGCTGGCTCTACCACCCCCACTCATCTGGTTGTAGGTTTGACAGGTAAGTTAAATAAACTCGATTAATTGATAAGACATGGTGACCCTCATTGGGATGTAAGCAAATGGGTCAATTAATAATTCATACATTCTACATCTGGTCTAAATGTCTTTATCAATTGCCCATGGGTCACTGGACCACAGCCCCTCAGGCATTCCGCAAGATCAAAAGTGAAAGCGTGTGATCCAAACTTATATTTGCTGACTTGCTTCCCTGTGTTTGGTCTCTAGCCAGCCCTACATTTACAAGACAGTGTAAAGGATCCTGCCCATCGAGGAATTTGGGTGTGGGAGATAAAGAGAAAAAAGAATGACCTCTTAGAATGACAGGATTTGTTGCTCATTTTAAATGAAATCAAGAACGATATTCAGTCACTGACCACTTATGGTCACCACTGCCAGAAGAGTTCTGGGCCAGAAGGTGAAGGAAGTTGATCCAGGCCTCTCTGGCTTCCCCTTCCTCTCACCTGGGTGAGACTGGGAGGCATTTCACTGACCAAACTTGTTTGCTTACTGACCAATAGGATAAGGTCTGTCTACATTCCCTTCTCCAGTCATTTGCTTAACACCGACATGAATGTCAAGCCATTTGTAATGTGGTTGCAACTCCCAGCAGATAAACCAAACGCTGAACCTGAGTTTGTTGTATGTCAGCTGTGTGATTTTAGACAAGTATCTTCTCCTTCCTAGGTCTCATTTTACTCATCTCTAGAATGAGGATAATACCTATGCATTAGCTTGTGAGGGCTGTTCCAACAAAGTGACACAGACTGGTTGATTCAAACAGAAATTCATTTATTAATTTTTAAAATTTTATTTATTTATTTGGCTGCATCAGGTCTTGGCTTCCCAGGTGGTGTGAGTGGTAAAGAACTTGCCTGCCAATGTGGGAGATGTAAGAGGCCAGCATTCAATTCCCCGGAGAAGGGCATGGCCACCCACTCCAGTATTCTTGCCTGGAGAATCCCATGGACAGAGAAGCCAGGTGGGCTACAGTCCACAAGGTCGCAAAGAGGTGGACATGACTGAATCAACTTGGCACGCATGCACAGTCTTACTTGTAGCAGGTGGGATCTTCTTTCTGGCATGGGGATACTTCGTTGTGTGCCTTCTCTAAATTGTGGCATGCATACTCGAGTACTAGGGCTCAGTAGCTGTGGCACATGGACCCAGTTGCCTGACCAGGAATCAAACTCATGTCCCCTGTGAAACCATTTATCACAGACTGGGACTTGAACCCACCTAAAACCCAGTTTGGGACTTGAACCCACGTGGCTGGGACTCCCAAGCAGGGTTTGGCTGGTTCGAGTTCCAGTCATGTGGGTTCGAGTCCCAAGCAAGGTTTTGGCTGGGTTAGAGGTGGCTCGGGGAGAAGGCAATGGCAACCCACTCCAGTACTCTTGCCTGAAAAATTCCATGGACAGAGGAGCCTGGTGGACTACAGTCCATGGACTCGCAGAGTCGGACATGACTGAGCGACTTCACTTTCACTTTGAGTTCCAGACACATGGGTTCAAGTACCAAATAGAATTTTGGCTGGGTTTGAGTCCTAAGAAAGGTTTTGGCTGGGTTTGAGTCTCAGCACAGGGGTTCAAGTCTCAATCTGTGGTAAATGGTTTCACCTGCATTAGAAGGTAGACTTTTTTTAAAGAAATTATTTTAGTTATATTTATTAATTTATTTTTGGCTGTACTGGGTGTTCGTTGCTGTGAGGGCTTTGTTTTTGTTTTTCTCTAGTCGGGAAGATGCCCTGGAGAAGGAAATCGCAACCCATTCCAGTATTCTTGCCTGGAGAATTCCATGGATAGAAAGGCTACAATCCATGGGGTTGCAAAGAGTTGGACACGACTGAGCGACTTCACTTCCCACTTCTTTATTTATGAAGAGCAGGGGCTACTCTCTTGCTGTGGTGCGTGGGCTTCTCATTGCAGCGGCTTTTCTTTTTGCAGAGCACAGGCTCTATGGCTCTCGGGCTTCAGTAGTTGCAACACACAGGCTCAGTAGTTGTGGCTCTCAGGCTCGAGAGCACAAACTCAGTAGTTGCGGTTCACTGGGCTAGCTCCTCCAAGGCATGTGGGATCTTCTTGGATCAGGGATTGAACCCATGTCTCCTGCACTGTTAGGTTCATTGGCAGATTCTTTACCACTGAGCCACCAGGGAAGCCCCTAAACAACAGAAATGCATTTTCTTTCATTCTGGAGGCTAGAAGTCCGAGATCAAGGTGTTGGCAGGGTGGGTTTCTAGTGAAACTTCTCTCCTGTGGTTGTAGATAGCCATTCTCTTGGCATCTTCACATGGTCCTCTTTCTATAATTATAGCGTCCATGTCCTTATAAGGGCACCAACCATATTGGTATAAGACCCACCTAATGACCTCATGCATGGGTGTTCAGTCTCTGCAGTCATGTCTGACTCTTTGTGACCCTCTGGACTGTGGCCTGCCAGGCTTCTCTGTCCATGGGATTCTCCAGGCAAGAACACTGGAATGGGTTGCTATTTCCTTCTCCAGGGGATCTTCCCAACCCAGGGATCAAACCCACATCTCCTGCATTACAGGCGGATTTTTTACCCACTGAGCCACCTGGGAAGCCCCTCTAATGACCTCATTTTAACTTAATTATCTCTTTAAAGACCCTAACTTCAAATACAATCACATTATGAGGTACCCGGGCTTAGGACTTTTAATACTGAATTTTGGGAGGACACAGTTCAGCCCATAAAAACCTACTAGGTATTATTGTGAGGACTGAATTGTCTAAAGTGTCTAAAGCATTAATATAAAGCTTGACATGGCTTCCCAGGTGGCGCAGTGATAAAGAATCTGCCTGCCAATGCAGGAGACTCAGGAGACGCCAGTTTGATCCCTGGGTTGGGTTGATCCCCTGGAGAAGGAAATGGCAACTTGCTCCAGTATTCTTGCCTGGAGAATTCCATGGATAGAGGAGCCTAGCGGGCTATAGTCCTTGGGGTCACAAAGAGTCGGACATGATGGAATATGAACACACACACTGACATAGTATGTCCCGAAAAATGGGAAATGCTATTATTTTGTGGCTCTATGTAAAAGATACTGTCATTGAAACACAAGATAACGCAGATGGAAAAAGAGAATTCTCCCAATTATGGCTTCTCATTTCCCATCTAATGGATATTTTGTGTTCTTCAAGTCCTTCTGTTAAACACGTGCCAACACAACATCTGAACATAACATCTCGGGGCGGGGTTGGCGGGGGGGACTTTCTTCTGGCTAGAAAGCAAGACAGACAATTAACAGTATTCTTCTTTGCCTGTTGCTGTTATCTTTCTGGCTATATTGTAAGCTCTTTGAGGATTGCCTTAAATTTCCTTTGTGTCTCTTATTATATCTAAGAACACCATGCTGAGCATAGAGTAAAGGCTCAGTAAAAAACAATAAATCAAACCATGCATCTTTGTGATAGACACTTATTTCTAGTGTCAAGTTCTGGCCAGAGGTATGTTATCCTGAGAGAGTAGATCGCCATCTAGTGACTCTTATTATTAATATTAGACTAGGAAAGTGTGAGGTTCAGAAAATCCTAGGTTGCTACTTCTATGTTTCATATATTGGATATTTATATATGCAAACACAACCACAAATCTTATAATTGGATAGCTTGATTAATTAATGATACACTCAACTAATCTTTTATTTTCCTTTATTCCCAAGAGATTTATCACTCTCAAAACAAAACAGAAATTTACCAAATAATCTATATAGACTAAAATAATCTCACAGCTGAATAAAAATGACTGATGGATAAAATCTGATACATTTTGTGCTGGAAAGTGTCTTTGAGCACAGCAGTGAATGTACTTTCAGTAGGAGTGATTCTAGAGGAGAGAGGCAATCGGCAACAAGTGAACAAGCAATCAACAATCAACGAGAATAAGTGATAGAGGAAATGGAGCCTAGAGGATCAGCACCAAGGCTGGATGCCTATTAGCTTTTTGAAGTTCAGAATTTGAGGACTTAAAGACCAGGCATAGCCAAGAACCAATAGTGGCTCCCTGGGGATGGTTTCTTGGTTTAAGGCCCATTTTCAACTGCAGAGCATCAGAGTTTACAGGAGATGGTGTCTGTAAATACCTTCACTGCCAAGTGGAGAAGTATCTCCACTGTACCTCTAGGGTGGAGGCTTCTCAGTCTCAGCAAAGTTTCAATGCAGACTTTCCCTTATAGAATCAATGGTTATATTTCAAAGACCAGATTCACTCATCGGTAGAAATGTTTTTGGTGACTAAGCCTTAGACTCTCACTCATACATTCATTTAATAAGTATTTATTGATGTCCAAGAATGTGCTAGATACTGTTCCAGACACTAAGGCTTTAATAGTGAACAAGATGGACAAGATTTTTGCCCTCATAGAGCTTCCTTTTTTTTTTAAAAAAAGGGGGGGGGGAAAGATAGTAAGCATGTAAACAGAATAGATAATAAAGTCATGTACTATAAAGAAAAAATAAAACAAGGTAGGATGGGGGTGGTGGTGGTGGTGAGGGTTCTGCTCTTTTCCACAAGGCTGGTCAGGAAAGGTATATCTGAGGAGGTGACACTTGAGTCACTTAGGTCAGTTTGGCTTACCAACATACAGACCCCAAACTGACTTTTGAAACCTAACCTGTTCATAGTTAGACTAGAGCCTGTCGCTCAGTGTGGTTGCAGTTTAGAAGTGAGAGATGGGGAAAGGGAGCCGATTAACCCAGGAGATGAGTCTGGAGAAGAGAGTAGTGAACAAACCGTAAAGGGCTTTGAGAGTCACTGTAACTAGTTTGGACTTTATCTGGAGGACAGCCAAGAAAACACTGATGAATTTTAAGCAAGGAAGCAAAAGAATCAAGATTATCATCCTAGAAAATCACTCTGTATATAAGATGGAGACATCGACCCTGAAGGCAGGGACAATGGTCAATAGGTTAGTGCAATGAGCCAGACAACAACCCAGACTGCCTAATGAGGCAATGGAGCCAGAAGGAAGTTGAGGTGAGAAGGCAAGTTTTGATGGTTGTAGAGTGTGAAGAGAAGAATGATGACAGGGACAAAGGTGTGCTCATTCATTAATAAGAAAACAGAGGGTGAGACAAGTACAAGGAAGATGAATTCAGTTTGAGCTACCTATAGACATCAAGCAAATGTCAGCAGGAAGTTGAAAATACAGGTCTGGGGCAGGCCTATATCCGATACGTAGGTTTGAGAGACAAAAAGGTAATCGAAACCAAGAGAGGACAGATAGGTCACCTTCTTTTTCTGAGAAAAAGAGTTAATGACAGAACCAGAAGGAAAACCAACTTTTACAAGATAGGCAGCAAAAGAACAAAAGCAGTGAAGGAAGGATAAAACAGAATGACTGATCGGAATCACAGAGAACAGTAAGACATGCATTGTGATTTCATAGGCCCATCTAGTTGACTGGCTTGTTCTGTAGAAACCAGCCACTTCCCCATCTTTGACCCTCTGACAAAGCTTTTGTTCATTGCACAAAATGGAGCCTATGCTATCAACATGTGCCAGACACTGTTCTGTGCCATCAGTGTACAAAAAAGACAGACACCTTGACTTTATGGAGCTTACATTCTGGTGTGGGGAACAAACAAAATAAACACAGTAAATATAGGTAAACAAATACTAGAGAGTGATATATGCTAGGGGAAAAACAAAGTAGATTAGGAGGTATCGTGGATGCAGAGGGAGTATGTGACTAATTCCCAACGGGGCAGTCATGATAGCCTCATTGAGAAGGTGATGCTTGAGTAAATATCTTTACATTTGCAAGTAGATATGTGGGGGGAAGAACATTCTAGGCAGAAGTTAAAACCAGTGCAAAGACGTTGAGGCAGAAGCTAGCTTACGAAGTTCAAGCATTGAGCTGTTAGGGTACTAGAAGATGAGATCAAAGAAACAAGGGGATGTCAGGTGGAAATACGAGGGGCTATTGGCTTTTGAGCTTAGGACACACTTCTACGTTTTTGTGTTTTAACGGGGCCACTCTGACTCCTATATTCAGAACAGATGCTGAGTGACAAGGGTAGAAGCAGGAAGGCCAGTTAGACCAAGGCAGAAGTTCAGGCCGAGGATGATGGTGTTTTGAACTAGGATGATAGCAGAGTGAGTTTCTTGATGGTTTCGAAGTGGGATATAGGAAGGAGAGGAGTCAAGAACAACACCGGTGTTTGTCTCTTATTAAACAAAACTGCCATCAACCAAGGCAGGGACGACTTCGGGAGGAGAGAGTCGGTTTTTGGCGGAATGGAGGGTGTTCGAGAGGGAGAGGAGCCAGCAGCCCAGTTCCGGGTCAGGTTAAGTAGGCGATGTCTTCCCAGTGGAAACGTCCAGGAGGACGTTGCCAACACACGTTTGAAGTTCGGGAGAGAAATCTGAGGTGGAAATCTATGAAGCTGCTGTTTAAAGCCGTGAGAGTGAATAGTCTCCAGATGAGTGCTGTGAACATAAAGCAGCAAAGGGAGGTGAGAGTGTGTGTTGGAGGAGTGACAATAGGTGGTCAGAGAAGGGTCAGATGCTTATCAGAGAAAAAGAGCGCGCTTAGAGTAAGTGTAGCAGAAGACATCGATGCTGGAGTCCTCACAGTCGGAGCAGATCGCTGGAGAGGCAGAGCTGGGCCAGCGAGGTCGACGCCCTGGCCTCCGGTCTGGAGACCGGCCGCTTCTCCGTCAGGCCCCCAGGGCCACAGCTTTCCTCAGCTTCCTGCCCGTAAGCGTGGGGACCGGGCAGCCGAAATCGAAACTCATCTAAAGGACAGTTCCAGCTTCTCCCTAAAGCTAAGGAGTTGTACGGAAACGGGAGCAAGCCGAGGGAGCGGGGCTAGAATGCAAACTTCACTCATACTACGTAGCTCGGTTACTTCAGGGCCGAAGTCAGTAACTGGCAAGCTCGTAAAACCAACACAATCACAACTTTCATAAACGACAGGGGAGGCCGTAGGCTTTTCCTCTGCGCAACGGCGGCCTCGCTAGCGTCACTATGAGGTAACAGTCTTTTTCTTGAAACGCTCCATGGAACCCCAAGGCGGGAGACCTCCCCCACTACGAGTAGAAGGATGGGTCAATTCACTCTCAGCAAACGGGGCTACTTAAGCACCACAAAAGGATTCGCAGGGCAGGGCGAGCCAGTGACTCTCGCACGCTCCCATTGGCTGAGATCGCGAGGCTCTCCTCATGGGCCGGCCAATAGAGAGGTCCAGAGCCTGGTAGCAACCCCTCCGCCATACAAAACGCGCGTGCGCAAGTGTGACGGGCGCTCACCATACTGAGCAGGCGCAGCCTCGTGTCGGCTGGAGGGGCGGGTGGAGCGCCGCGCGCTGCGTCCCGGCGCTCGGCTTTCCCTGCCGGTCCCGCCCTCCGTCGCGGCGGCGCGGTGCACCTTGGGATAGGGAGCGATCTCCGAGCGAGGCAGCAAGATGGACGCGGGATTCTTCCGCGTAAGTAGGAACGCGGGGACCTGGGGTGAGGTGGGGGGGTTATCCGCAAAGCCCGGCAGGACGCCTGAGCTCAGGACGGGGTAGCCGGCGAGCAGAGGCTTCGAAGATCCTGAGGATCCTCGGTGGCAACGGACGTTCCCCTCTGCCCTGCGGCGGGGACTGGTGCGCCCCTGCGCAGTCTCCTCCTCCGGAATCGTCCCCCCTACGCGGCGGCGACGACGGTCGCCGGAAAATGGCGGCGGGAATAGCAGGGAGCGATACCTCGCCTCCCGGCCTGCCTGACGGGGCCTGCAGACCGAGCCTCGCGTCCCGCCGGGCCCTGGGGCCTAGTGGGCCCGCGAGGAGGAAGTCCTTGGGGGGAGGCCGGAGGGAAACCCTGAGGTGACTGGCTGCAGAAGGGTGTTGGGGAGGACGGGTTTGGGGGTACCGCTTCAGGAGAGCGTGGACCGGAAGCGACGTTGAGCAGCTTTTCTTGAGAAAGCGGGCGCCGACCCCCCCTCCCCGCCCCCAACCCGGGTCTAAGCCTTCGGGAAGGCTCCGGGTCAGAGTTCGCGGGAGCTCCCGCCCAATTTGATATCTCTTCAGGGAGGGGAACGCGGATAATTTGTGTTTAGAACGTTTGAATCCGAGACTCTGCGGGCAGAGAGCTCAACAAAAAGTGCGCGTATATGAAGGCGGGGTTATGGAATGGATCTGCTCCACTCCTTCCCGCTCACCGTCCCCCCACCTCTCCAGTTTGTTTTACTCTTTTGAAAGTCTGCTCTAGGAAAGGCGCCTGTAGATTCTCAAGGGTCTGCGGACCCATCACTTGAAAGCAGGGACGTTACCGCCTCGAAATTACCCCTCAGGGCCCATAATTTATCGAGCGCGTGTTGGAGCCTGTTCATCCCCTTTTTCACTTTTGTAGGAAATGAGCACCCAGTCGAGATCTAGATCCTGGTTTGGCAAGTGACATTAAGAGATCTAGAGTTTGCAGGGTCTTTTTAATGCTGAACGGACCGTGTAGAGACCGGTTGGTCTAAGTCAGAAATAGGTTGGCTCTTTCCACTCCGTGGAGTATGAAATATGCATGGGTGTGTGTGTGTTTAAAGGAAAAGTTAAAAGAGGGAAAGACCGGGACTTCAGTAAAGAAAGCTTTTGACACTTCAGAACCAGGGTTGAAATTTCTTTTCAATTGACTTTAAATGTGTTAGTTTTTCATTAAATGTTGAAGTGTTATTCCAGGCGTTTGACTCAACACAGCCAGTTATATGACTGTTTTTAGGTTAGTTTCAGTTGAGTTTATCAAATTTTCACACTGCAAATTCTATCAAAGTATTTTGTAGTAAATCCTGAGTATTTCCTGTAGTGTTAATGTAATGTTTTAAAACACGAGCGTATTCTTTTGATATTTTCATTATTTCTCATGGAAAGGAATTCCTAAAGGAAAAGAGCAAGATGGGTGATAAATTTAAAAACGAGGTTTGCTTTTAGTGTTGGTAAAAATCTAGAAGAAAAGAGTACAATATATACTTCCCACAGTTCCTTAGAGGGATTGATTGGATTTGAGCTGAGTTAAAAGATTTTAGGAAGGTTATTCTTTGAGTACACGGCCATTCAGGTAGTAAGATAGAAATAGTAGCTTTCATTTGCTGGACTACTGCCATCTGCCAGTTACTTTAAGTATATAATTTCTGATATACACAGCCCTGCGAGATAGCAAGTAAGGAAACATTCTCGGAGAGGTTTAGTAAGTTTGAGGACATACGACTTTCGTAGTGGCAGAGTTGGGGTTTTGATCCACGTTCTTTACCTTCCTAAAAGAATTTTCTTGATCACCTTCCAAGGGACAGTGGCCAACTCTCTGAACCATTCGGTAGTTTTCATAGCACAGCCAGCTATTTCTGTATTTAATTGGGCCGTTAGGAATGACAAAACTCGTAGTGATTACTTGGTGGTCCAAGTAGTGTTTGAAGGCTCTCATTTTTGCAGTTTCTTTGCAGAAATTGAGTTTATTAAAGTAAACCTCCTATGTTTTTCATGCATCTCAAGTTCTGAAAGTTGTGAAACAACTACGTTGTGACTAACACAACTAGTCTCAGGGTGTTCTTTTTCCTCGCCCCCTGTTTTGTCACAGTCATTTTGCAAGCATGGTACTGGCTTTCAGAAGAGGATGAAGCTTAATGGTTTTGTTTAAAAAGGATGTTAATATTTACTATATTTCAGTGTGTTCTCATTTAAAAAAACAAACCAAGAAGAACCTTAAATGTCTTAGCATACAAAGAGGTGAAAAAGATATACATCAAATATAACTTGGTTATGGGGGAGGTGTTAGGTTTATGCTATATTCTGTGTATTGTTTGACTTGTTATAGTGAGCATATATTTTGTAACTTTTAAATACAGTCAAGTTTTCAAAATGTTAGCTATGTTGGGAAAAGAGTATATACATTTTGTACCTGTGAATATTAGCTATGATATTTCTGTTTACTTGATTACCCTATTCCAAAACTGTAAAGGTCATAGCCATCATTAGCAAATAAAAAATAGGAGTTTAACTTTGAGCTCTTAATTGAAATGTGCTTCTCTTCCTACAGGGAACAAGTGCAGAACAGGATAATCGGTTCAGCAACAAACAGAAGAAGCTACTGAAGCAGCTGAAATTCGCAGAATGCCTAGAAAAAAAGGTATTCTTCTGGTTAAACTGTTCTGCACTTTTATAGCACAGTTGGTTCAAACATTTTGGCTGTTTTGGAGCTGGACTGTAACATAACTACTTAGGAAAACATTTATAATTAAACATTTTCCATCTTTTAGCAACAATAGCAAACACTTGGAGACTGGCACAAGCAAATAAGAACAAGCTCTTAATAAATTGTATCATGCTAAACTAAAGAATCATAAGCAAAGGAACTTTGTTAAATAAAATTCTTATGTGAGCTTTCTTTCAGGATTGTGAAGCTGTACTCAGTAATAATTGCTTGCATCTTTTATCAGGTGGACATGAGCAAAGTAAATTTGGAGGTTATAAAGCCTTGGATAACAAAACGAGTAACGGAAATCCTTGGGTTTGAAGATGATGTTGTGATTGAGTTTATATTCAACCAGCTGGAAGTGAAGGTAATAATATACAGATGGCTCTTATTTCTGAATATGTGACATAATTTTGTGAATCTATGGAAACTGAATTTTTCTATGGAGTACAAATATAGGAGGGTTATTTTACAATGTTTGTTGTGAAAAGAATTCACTTTGTAAACAACTATTAAGGCTGGAAGTATAGTGAAGGTACATAGTTTTGAAAGATACACAGGTGAAAAATCAAACTTATTGTTTGTAATTTTGCTGTTACATGTTAAGTTACTTTGACAGCAATTTTCTAATGATAATGTGATTTATGATTTAAAAGGCCTGAACCAAAATGGAAGTTATTCCTTGCGTCTGAAGTATAGCACCATCACCTTATTAGGTCACAGCAGAGTGAGTGTCCCAATGTCGCTCTGACCCAACTCCCTTGATGATGCAGTGTGTGTTTGGAGGTGAGTTGTGTAAAGTGGCCGAACATCAACAACAACAACAACAAAAAATACAAACAGGAAAGAGCAATGGGTAAATCTATACACTGCTCTTTAAAAATACTATTATGAGATGGACTTTTATGTGAAGCATGAGGGGCAATTCTGATTTGATTGGATATTGTTTTTAAAATAATAAACTAAAATTTTTAGTTGTAGCTGCATGTCAGCTAGTCAGCGATTATATTTTAGGCACAGAATTTTTTGTTTACATTATAGTTAAACTTCAGACTAAACTAAATTGACAGTATTGTTAGACCCAGTTGATGTAATTGTTCCTTTCTTCATACATGAGCTATGAGATGACAATAGAATTGATGTTTAAAAACAATTTTATTATAAGATAGTCTGCTGTTATGCCACGACACCCAAAGGACAGTAAGATGCACCATATAACCTTTTGGCAAATATACCAATGTGAATTTACTTTTACATTAATCCTTTTCCCAAAGAGTTCGCCCTTGTGTTTTGACAGAACAGTTGGCATTTCAACTGATAAGGTATTTCTATTTTTAAGACATAATTTGGTAATTACATTTTGTTTTGAATATTTGCAAATAGTATTTAATTTTAAGAACATGTTTCTTTTTAAATGTATGCATTTTACTTAGAAAACCAGGAACATGGGAAAATGTTTTTTAAATGATGATTAAAGATAGATTTTATTGGAGAAATGCTTTACTGATTTGTATTTTAGTGCATTTAAAAACCTTAAGTATCTGGTAGTATTCCCCTTATAGTGAGCATGAGATTAAAGTTTAGAACTTTTTTAAACAATCTTTTCTTTTTTTGTGGTTGTGTACTCATTATTGCTTGTTCGTCTTTTGCAATTTAGATAAATGATATAACATTAAACTCAAGGTGGTTGAGTTGCAGTAGGGAGTCGGAAGCAAGCCAAGGGAACATCTTTCTCTACAGGGGACTTGGCGATTCCAAACCCCCAAGGTTCCAAGAAGAAACTGAAGACACCTGGAATCTGTACTTGCTTTGTGCTATTGAGCTGTGCTTGTTATATGGACCTTGTTGCTTGACCAACAGATTTAGCATTTAAAAACCCAGTTATTTCTGAGAAATAATAACCTCTTAGCCCTTTGTGGACAGTTGAGAATTTGAGGTGTTGTTATAATAGATTTTCCTTATGTAGAAGTGAAACATTCAGCTTAGTCTTCAAAAGTTACAGAGTGCATGCATAACTGGACAATAGATATTTTATAGAAAGCTATCTACAGTGTTAGAAGTGAACAGTTTATATACTTTCTATTTTTCGATGAGGGAGAATTTCCAGACAAGCAGGCACTTTCCTTGTTAGTAAATGCAAGAATTTGTGGATGTTCCATGTTGGTTTTTAAAGTTGATAAATGTAAGGCCCACTAACAGCCATAGTCTAAAAATACTTATGAAATCCACAAAGGATTAACAGGCTGCTCTGATGGCTTTTGGTAGAGTGAGAGAGAGAATTTGGTAATCTGTCCTAGAGATTACATTGCTGAGAAACTACTAGGGAAAGCTATTTTTAAAATAGTAAAGAATATATGTATCTAAGCCCCTATGATAGACTTAAAAATACTAATTTAAATGAGTTTTAGATTGGTTGATTGGTTTGTTTTGAAGTAACCTGTCTTTCTTCCTGTCATGTCTTTTTGCAGAATCCAGATTCGAAAATGATGCAAATCAACCTGACCGGGTTTTTGAATGGAAAAAATGCTAGAGAATTTATGGGAGAACTGTGGCCCCTACTCTTAAGTGCACAAGAAAACATCGCTGGGATCCCTTCTGCTTTCCTAGAACTGAAGAAGGAAGAAATAAAACAGAGACAGGTAAATGGCCTTTACTTTTTTGTAATGTTTGACTTGAGAGAGTAGTATCCAGACTGCTGAGACATTTTAAATTTTACATGTCCTGGCGAGGGTCAGTATGTTTTTCTCTACCGTAATATGTTTGAGTGTTCAACTTCAGTTCTCTGCTTCCCTCACTGTCATATTCCTCCCCCACCCTCAACAGTGAGTTTAAAATGTCATTGTCCCAGAGTCCAATAATTTGGTAGGTTTTATATATGTATATGTATGTGTGTATATATATATATATATATAAACATTAAAAATATATGTATGTGTGTATATATATATTTTATAAAACATACCATATACATATATATACATTAAAAATATATGTGCGTGTGTGTATATAGTACATTAAGCTACATATAGCTTAAAAGAAAATTGAACTTTAGTAAGTGTAAAAGGTAAGCACAAGCTCTTCATATGGGCAATACATTTTAAATCACGAATGGATAATACAAATGTGAAAATGATTTCTTTTTTCTTAGTAAGCTTGAAAACAGCCAACAGCCATTCTCTTTAGTTCAGCAAGTATTCAGTACCAATCATAAAGTTTGTCTGTAGTGCCATGTGCTCAGTCATGTCCAACTCTTTGTGACCCCATGGACTGTAACTCTCTGGGCTCCTCTTGTCCATGAATTTTGCAGATAAGAATACTGGAGTGGGTTGCCATTTCCTCCTCCAGGGGATCTTCTTGACCCAGGGATCAAACCTACATCTCCTGCATTACAGGCAGATTCTTTACCCACTGAGCCATCAGAGTTATTCAGTCTGTAGTATGGATGAAAAAAGACCAGTCTGATTGAAAAGCAGAGACTGATGAAATGACAGTTACCTAAAATTGGGGTGGTGAAAGACAGTTATATATAACATTGGTTTTTATCAGATATACAGTCTTCAGTTTGCTCGTTAATCTCAAATGGTCAACTGTTTACTTTGAAAACCTTATCTTTACAGATTGAACAAGAAAAGTTGGCATCTATGAAAAAGCAAGATGAAGACAAGGATAAGAGGGATAAAGAAGAAAAAGAAAGCAGCAGAGAAAAAAGGGAGCGGTCTCGAAGCCCAAGAAGGTACCGCACAATCTGCATACCTGATATTTTGGGGGGTTTATGTTAATTTATTTTTAATTGAAGGATAATTGCTTTACAATATTGTGTTGGTTTCTGCCATACATCAACATGAATGAGCCATAGGTACACATATGTCCTCCCCACCTTGAACCTCCTTCCCACCCCTCTAGGTTGTTACAGAACCCTGGTTTGAGTTCCCTGAATCATACAGCAAATTCCCATGGTCTATCTATTTTACATATGGTGCATACCTAATGTTTTATGAGTATCTTAGGTATTAAAATATTGTGTCCAGAAAGTTACACAGTTTAAAAAGGAAGCTAACAGTACAATTCAGGAAATTTTTCCATCATACAGTTTTTGTGGTGAGCTATGGCTTGCCTCCGGACTAAGATATTTCTTGTTTTAAGACAGATCATCATTTGACTATAATAATTATCTCTAAAATCTAGGTAAATTAGTCAGTCCCTTAATTCCTAAATCTTGGCTTGTCTTTCATATTGCTTTAAATTATTTTGAGTTACTTTAATGTACTCCAATTCTTTTTTCTTTAGTTTTTTTTTTTTTTTCCAATTAGAAGTCTATACCTACTAGCCTTTCATATTGTACTTTTCTTAGATGGTTGTACTGAATGCAAAACAGATACTTGCTTTCTTTTTCCTTCCATTGAGACTATGGTTAGGTTCCCATTTTTTAATCCATGATTCAACTTTTGTATTTTTGCTGGTGAGAATTCCATTAGGCTTTCCGTTTTTAGGATTCTAATATCTTCATAAATTAGCTGGCTGGAATTAGTAAAGAGAGCAGGTAATTTCTTTGTCCCTTTTATTGATATACTTGATATGAAAAGCTGTTAGCAGGGAAGCAGTAGTTCTAGAGTTATGCACAAATCATAGTGGTAACTATTTGAAGTGAACCAGATTTACTCTTTTATTTCAGGTTAGGGAAACTGCTGTTGAAATGGAAAAGGGGCTTCTCTTCCCAAAAAGCTCTCTTAGGCAAGTTTGATACATTCATCCTCTTCTGAAGAGCATATTGCTTTAATTGCCCTAGTCATTTTTTGTGCAATACCAAGAGTACCTGATGAATTTTGATGGGATCTGTCTGGATCTAAACTGCTTTTTTAGATCTGATTTATATGCAGAGTGTCCCTGATAGCTCAGTTGGTAAAGAATCCACCTGCAATGCAGGAGACCCTGGTTCGATTCTTGGGTTGGGAAGATCCCCTGGAGAAGGGATAGGCTACCGACTCCAGCATTCCGGCCTAGAGAATTCGATGAACTGCATAGTCCATGGAGTCTCAAAGAGTTGGACACAACTGAGTGACTTTCACTTTAAACGGACAGCTTTCTTATTTCTACATATTTCATTCCTTTTACACGTCCTCTTCCTGTAAAAAGTTGTCCTTTGGTCTTCTCAACTCTCAGAATGATTAAGAACCTAAATCCAGAGTCCTAGGTCAGTATGTTCCTCTCTTATAACTGTTATGGGACTGCCCTGGTGGCTCAGACAGTAAATAATCCACCTGCAATGCAGGAGACCCAGGTTTAATCCCTGGGTCAAGAAGATCCCCTGGAGAAGGAAATGGCAGCCCACTCCAGTATTCTTGCCTGGAGAATTCCATGGACAGAGGGGCCTGGTGAGCTACAGTTCATGGGGTCACAAAGAGTCAGACATGACTGATTAACACTTATAACTGTTAAACTAGAGAATGTTATTATCCTTCATTTGCTTGTTTTTCTGGTGTTATCTCAGCCCTTTTCCTGTTAAATAAATGTGAGACAATATCTTGTATCTATAGGAATTGCACAGGTGTAGACAATGGTGTAAAAGGTTAACCTCACTTATTTTGACCCTTTTCCCTGGTCCATGTTATTTAAAAAACCTGAAAAAAAAATTGCTTTCATCCTAGACGCAAATCCAGATCTCCTTCCCCTAGAAGACGATCTTCTCCTGTCAGGAGAGAGAGAAAGCGCAGTCATTCTCGATCTCCCCGTCACAGAACCAAAAGCCGGAGTCCTTCCCCTGCTCCAGAGAAGAAGGAAAAAACTCCAGAGCTCCCCGAGCCATCAGTGAAAGTAAAAGAACCTTCAGTACAAGAGGCCACTTCTACGAGGCAAGTACATAAAAATTCATTTTTAAATATCACAGTTTTAGTCTGTTATTAAGTGACAATAAATATACTTGTGAGTTAGAAATGTAAACTTGTTTTCCTTACAGGTTTTTAAAATGTAAAGTTAGATTGTTGAAAAGAAATTAAAACTTTATAGTAGAGTATAAGTAAGATGACCCAGAGGTGACCCCTGCTACCTGCTGGTGGTGCTGTTTCAGATATTGTATATACTGTAGCTTGCTCCCCATCCCCCGTATCATGGACACCTTTGCACTCTTAAAAAATACATGTGATTAAAATTGTTAGTTGTTCACTGGATTTCAGTGATGTATATACATCTTTCTAGATGTCTTCATAGATTTTGAAAACTTTTTAAAGAGAGAAATAACTTTTTCATATCATTGTATTAAGACTTAGGAGTCTGAGTAGAAAAGGCACAAAATAAGCTTTTTTTTCAACCTCCCACCCCCACCCCACAGTGACATCCTGAAAGTTCCCAAGACTGAACCAGTACTAGAGCCTAAAGAACCTTCTCCAGAGAAAAACTCCAAAAAGGAAAAGGAAAAGACCCGACCAAGATCTCGGTCACGTTCCAAGTCAAGATCCAGGACACGTTCTCGCTCTCCTTCTCATACTAGACCAAGAAGGCGCCATAGATCTCGATCAAGGTGAGTAGTGCCTTTAAGATCTGAATAGATGTTGGATTTTTATGTGTTCTCCTAGGTAGAGTTAGGTAAATTATTTCAAAGCAGTAGAAAATTTAATTTAGCACAGGTTTATGTTTTGGATTTCCAGAGATAATTTGAGAACACTCTCTACATTCTATTAAAAATCTCCACACAAATAAGAAATTGTGTCCCTTGAAATCCATTTTTTAAATGTAGCTGTTGAGAAAACTATGCTAAGGAATTCATTCCTTGCGTATGGTTTATTCAGATTCTAATTCTGTTGTGGCAGATCATACTCACCTAGAAGGCGGCCAAGCCCAAGAAGACGGCCATCTCCTCGAAGAAGAACCCCGCCGAGACGAATGCCTCCTCCACCAAGGCACAGGAGGAGTAGATCTCCAGTGAGACGGTGAGGGTTTGGGGGTTTGGGGGGGTGGCTTTTCTAAATGTGGAGCTGTCAGGTGTACAGAAGTGCATTTTGTCTGTTCCAGGCTAATCTTTGAGTTAGTGTTCCTTCAGGAAAGAAAAAAAAAGAACTCATGAGCAATAATAGGTAATGTCTCATGAAGGGATACCTCATTTGAGGTGTAATGCTGTTATTTTTGAGTGATAACACTTAATCCAGTGTTAGAAGATTGAAAAAACAAGACATTCACCATCTTTTTGGGTATTTGTGTTCATCTTTACCCTTTTGGACCCTACCAGGAAATCTTAAACCAAGTAAGGGAATTGTCCACCTTCTCCTTTTGGCTTTTGATTACCACTAGCTTCTGAATATAGATGACTATAGAGTCGATGAACAGCTTTTGTTACTGTTCAGTCACTAAGTCGTGTCCAACTCTCGCAACCCAGTAGATGGTAGCCCACCATGGGATTTCCCAGGCAAAAATGCTGGAGTGTTAAAATAATCCATTATACATAATGTTTCTTCCATATTAAAGAAATAAGAGTACTTAACAATAAACAGTTCAAGTAGAAATGAAATGATTTGAAAATTACAGCCTCATTCCATAGATAATAACCATTAATGGCAGTTTGGTCCTATTTTTGAAGAGACTTGGCATAAAAGTCACTTTGTCAATACTGGTGTTCTTAATTTTTAAATTAGCATAAGGTAAAATGTTAGGATCAAATACTTTGAACAAAAAGATTATTGCCACACCTGCCTTGAGTAGAGGTGTAGTGTACTGGTAGCAGAGTTTTGTGCCTTCTTGACGATGCATTTCACCTGTTTTTAGAAGGAACTGGTTATTGTGCTTCAGATTATATTTAGGACAGAATTTTTTGTGTTTTGAGTCTCTGAAGTTTTTTCAAGGAACCAAATCAACTTGGAGATAATAAGCTCTGTAATTTTGTTTTGTTTCTGCAGTCTGAAGTTTTCCAGAATCCCATATTTTTAAAGAAGATATTTTGGAGGAGTTCTCTGGTGGTCTAGTGGTTAGGATTAGGCACTTTAACTAATGTGGCCCGGATTCAATCTCTGATTGAGGAACTGAGATTCCACAACCCTTGCAATGTGGCCAAAATAAGACAGAAACAAACAAAAAAGACAGTATTTTTTTCCAGGGAGGAGTTGTCCAGATATTTTGGACCATTTTTTATAAGTACTAATAGAAATTATGGAATTGATGTTACTAGTGAGACTAAAGATGTAAATGGTCAATTTTAGGCATCCCACTTTTCTAAAATTTATTGTTCCTCCTTAGGAGAAAAGTAATGCTGGTGCTTTGTAGTATAAGGTTAGTGGAAACAGCTACTTCTCATACTGGAGTTTTGCAAACAGTGTGTTTTAATTGCTTACTGAGCCATTTAGCAGTCAAGATAATTTGCAGATTGTGTAAGATTCCCTTTCAGCCAGTTTTTGTCTCACACTTAAGGTAGGGTTTCTTTTTTTCAGGTTCTCAGGAATTCTTCCGCCAAAGGTGAATTCTGCAGGTACACATAATTGCAACAGAACTTACCACAGATTTTGCCGCAGAATTCGAGAGTCCCCTGCTTCTAAGTTTATGTAGCTAAATGAATTCCTAATATTGTGCTTTTTTTTAATGCAACATAAAAGGTTGCTTGACATTGTGTTATTAAATGAAAAAATACTTTGCCACCCCAATTTTGTATGCAGACTCCAAAGCACTCATTATTCCTAAGGCGAGAAGAGACCGGTTAGTTGTATAGCACTTGACATTTTATAACTATGGGAAAGACAACTCTCAAACAGAAGCATTTATCAGAATAAGTTATTTAGTTAGTCTCAGAACTAGCTGTTTCCTATCCTGGGTTTTGGTTTTGTTTCACACTTTTTTAAAAAAGCAAACTCATTTATGTGCTTAGCTACATAAACTCAAAAGTTGGATAAAAATAGCTGTATTTTTGTGTAAACTGTACATATACATACCTGTAAGGTCATTCTCTCTAAACATGCAGTTAATGAACATGAGTACTTTGTTCCACAGAAGAAGGCGTTCATCGGCATCCTTGTCTGGGAGTAGTTCATCATCATCTTCATCTCGTTCCCGGTCACCGCCAAAGAAGCCTCCGAAGAGGACATCCAGCCCTCCTCGAAAAACTCGTAGGTTATCTCCTTCAGCAAGTCCTCCGAGGCGAAGGCATAGGCCATCACCTCCAGCTACTCCGCCGCCAAAAACTCGTCATTCCCCAACACCCCAGCAGTCAAACCGTACAAGGAAAAGTCGTGTTTCTGTCTCTCCAGGGAGAACTTCAGGTAAAGGTAAAAATCACATAAAAACAGTATGTTCTTCTTCATGTTGTCCCTGCTCCTTTCAGAGTATGAGATAGCTGGGTAGTATTTGTGTCGTGCTTTTTGCAAATTTGCTTAGACTCTCACCTTTTTTTTCCTGCTTTAAGCTCCTGGGGGTTTGCTGAAATGGAGTTTACGTGTAAAATGGTTTTGTTTTTAGCATTGCCCTCTGGCGTTGAGTAGGTGGAAAAATGTACTATTACCAGCCGTGAGCTGTTAGAGTTGGGGTAACTTACCAGAAGTTTGTGTTGTCATGGTAAAGGGATCGTTTTATTACTATGAGACCAGTTAACTTTTTTTATACCCTGCAGATATTTTGTTTGATATCTTACTGGAGGACTTAATATTCTGTTTTAATTCTTTCTGTGGCATATTGTACTCTCTAGGGAGGAACATGGTGTCCTCCTAAAAGCTGGTTGGTTTTTTTTAATTTAGGCTCTAGGCAAGGTTCTTCTGAGTGTCGTCCTTGCTTTATTCTGCAGATTGATTTCTGAGGCACTTATGATCTGTGATCCTGCCAGGCAAGTAGAATGCTATGTTAGTCTTGAGTGAAGGTTGTGGTCTGCTGGCGTTTGTTTCTTAAGCGTTAAATACACAGTGGAGAAAAACTATGGTATCCATTTGAGTTGAGCCTCTGGTACTTAGGGCTGGAATAATAAACAACCTGATAGGTGAGTAGAGGGGGAAGGGTGAGATCATAAAAGAACTGTTACAGTAACTGGGTTTTAAGGAGCAATCTGTAGATTAATATATATTGGGATTGCTCTGATCACATTTAAGTTTTCAGGTTATAAAGGAAAAAAATGGGGATATCGCAGGCAAAATCTTAACTGTTGCGTTTTTTTGAGGTTGACGAGAGCAGCATTTCTAATCAGCACCCTGCTGCTTCGTTTGTGTCCACCCCTCCATCACCCCCTGGCCCCATAACTCTGCAATATGGTGATTTCTAGAAAGACATTCTGCTTTTTTGAAGTCTGTTACTGTGAAGTGTAGACATGCTGTCAGAGTGAGGGGTGAGGGTACTGTCAGATGCTGGTAATATGTAAAGAGTGATTAGATTATTTCTGAACTTCAACAGGTTAATGTGCTGATAACATGAATATTATGCAGTCATTTTTGTTGCATTGACTCATCAGACTGACAGCTGAATAAAAACAGAGATACCTTTAAGTATGGGTGTCTTAGGATAACTTGCTTTCATAATAATCATGTCCCATATTACTTTCTGTTGAAGAGTTCCCAGTCACTGATGCCTATTGCCCTGACCTATTTTTCTTTTCTGGTGAAGTTTTTGCACTTCTGAATACTTCTTTCCTTTCTCTGGAGCTATAAAGTTGTCTAGTTAAAAAAAAAAAATGTGTTATGAAGATACCTGTTACCTTGCAGACATATATCAGATTATGATTTTTCTATTTACATCACCAAAGGCTAATTAAAGTACCTGAGCGGAAGGACTGAATCCTTATTAAATAAGTTGATTAAGCATTGTTACCTTTCTTAGGGTCTGCACAGGTACCACCTCTTGTTTTGATATGTTGTCAGAAAGAGTGGACTGCTGCTTTTTGAAAACAAGTCACAGTGAAGGGAAGTGAAGGTGGAAGACAAGGGACCAGTTATATTCCTGGAGCTGATGGGACAGGTCTTCCATGTCCAGGCAAAACCCAACCAAAGAAGCAGACTGTGGGCAGTGTAGTGAGAGCTGCCTTTTGTCCACTGAAGCTGAATACTGGTTCTAACTACTTGGAGATAAATAGCTTTTTATAGTAAAGAGATCCCAACCCTTTGTGATGAAATTTCAGAGCTAGGAAAGACTTCAGAGATTGTCATCAGGAAACAGGTTCTCAGGTTAAGTGATTTGGTCAGGGTCAACCAGCCAGAACTAGAATTTGGGTTCTCAGTTGAAAAATGTCTCCCAGCTTTCCTAACCCCAAATGCCTGTTTTGATTGTTAGGGGAGAGAGATGGAAGGCAGGATCAAGTTTTTCAGCTTCTGTAGCTGGTAGTGTGATTTCAGAAGTTCCTTTCTTGTCTCCACTGCTAATACGAGTAGTGATACCATTGAAAAGTGATGTATTTTACTCTTGTATTTCATGTGGTAGTTATCAATCACGGCCTTAAGGTTCTACTGTTAATAGTGGGTGGATGGAGTGGGGGGAAAGAAGGAAAACTTTTGGAGAATTAAAGGTAAACTATTTGGAATATAATACACATTCTCATCTGAAAGGAAGCATTTTGTAATCAATGGCATGTCATAGGTAAATTGGCATTATCTTAGTACATAAAACAGTGCTTTGAAATCAGTGAAATATTTAATGAAATATGTTTCCAGAGGATCTGTACCTATAGTGGTGATGATAATTTTAAGTTGAGATCAGTGCAGCAATATAAATTATGCTCTGTAAATACTTAATGATTCTTTTACTAATAATTCTGGTCACAGAGTAGCTTATCTTTACCAGATTGATCTTTCAAGCAAGTCTGCAAGATTAATGATTAATAGGACTACTGAAATAAATTTAAAATACTGATTTTTCGGTGACTTTGGAGATTTCAAACTTCATGCTAGAATGATTTTCCCCCTTTAACACTAAAAACGAAACAACATCAACATAAAAATAAGCTTTTTTTTTTTTTTTTTTTTAAGATAAAAATGAACTGTTGAAAAATCTTACCTAGACAAGCAAGCACTGATGAAACAGTATTAATAATGCTATGATTCAGTTAGTCTTATTAAGCCAGAGTAGGGAGTATGTTTAGCACTGATTATATCAATAATGACTCAAGACTATTTTAGCCAACCCATTGTAGAGATTAAATCAGGATAAAACTCCAAAAACAAGCTTCTGTAGGGGAAAAATATAATGTTATAGCTCAATTGCATTATTTACTAAACAGGCATTTATTTGCCAAATATATAGCAAACATAACCACATTTTTGATGTTTCTTAGAGGAAAATGCATTTTGGCATCCAAGTACACATTTCAGAACCCAGTTCTCTAAAGTGGTACTTTGATATGCAGGTTTATAAACTAGATCCCCTAAAATATCATTTTAAGAGTTGAAGATTCACTGACACTTAAAAATGAAGAGGGACCTAGCCAGAAAAGAGCTTTGCACGTTTAAAATTTTAAAGGCCTTTCTATTTGTGCCTTTGAATTTGTTAAAATGCATGTTTTAATATAAATTTATTTATTTTAATTGGAGGCTAATACTTGTTAAGTGCAGTCTTGCTACTGATCACTAATTAGTCACTGGATTATCTAATCACTGGATTCATTAGCCATTCCAGTGATTTGTCCAAAAGGCTTATTATTAGGTAGAATTAATAAAAAGTATAGTTAAATTCTTTGATTGGATTGCCTCAGCAAAGATGATTAGATTGCCATTACTGCCTCTTAAAATAAATCTTTAGAGAAATTTGAATATGAATGTCTGTTAAACAAAATTATATAAATGTTAGGTTAAACATTCCATGTTAATTGCTTCAGTGAAACAAAAACAAATGTGAGGATCCTGAGGGGATCATATTGTCTTCAGGTTTAGTTCTTAGAGGACTGTTCTCTGATATTTCAGGTTAATCTTAGGTAAGATTAATGATTATGTATAAACATTTGATTTTAGTTGAAGCAATGGGATGGACAGTATAAACAGAAATAGTAATTGTTAGAAATTAAAGCTTATGCCTATGCCATAGAAATAGTGTCTTGGATTCAGATCCTAGTTCACTTGAATTATTTGGGTGACTTTGGTTGAGGTTACTTTTTTAAATTAAGCTTTAGAAAGAAGCCTTTAGTCTTAGCGTTTAGTATTTTTACCATGGTGAAAGTCTACATATATATATATATATATGTGTATGATTTTATATATTGGCTGTGCTGGGTCTTCATTGCTTCTTGGGCTTTTGCTCTAGTTGTGGCACGCTGGGGCTGTGCTCTAGTTGTGCACGGGTTTCACGTTGGAGTGGCTTCTCGTGTAGCTGAGCACTGGGCTCTAGGGCGTGTGGGCTTCAGACCCTGAGGTGTGAGGGCTCAGTAGTTGTGGTGCACGGGCTTAGTTGCTCCGTGGCATGTGGGATCTTTCCAGACCAGGGATTGAACTCGTGTCTCCTGCATTGGCAGGCAGATTCCTTATCACTGAGCCACCAGGGAAGACCAACTTTTTTTAAAGTTTTTTTCATCTCTTAGATGACCAATTTGTTCCTCAGATTTCCAGATCAAATGTTTTTCTCTGTGAAAGTTTCATCAGATCTTATGTATTAATTGTTTATCATCTTTATTACTTTTCTGGACCAACCTATAGTAGTGCTTAAAAGTGCTTACATGGTCAAGAGTGTGTGCTTAAGGTAGCACATAGAGGTTTACCAAACTGAAGTGAAGTGAAGTCGCTCAGTTGTGTCCAACTCTTTGCAACCCCATAGACTGTAGCCCACCAGGCTCCTCCCTCCCTGGGATTCTCCAGGCAAGAATACCGGAGTGGGTTGCCATTTCCTTCTGCATACTGAACTGAACTGAAATGCTATTCTCTGAACTGTTTCTCTTGGGAGAAAGTTTGAAAGTTTTAAAGTCATTGTAGAACTTTCTGAGGCTTTTCACCAAACATTTATGAATTACTTCTTTTGCTTCAGGTAATGACAACAGGATCTTTAAAAGAACTTTTTAATTGTCAGTAAATTATTTATGAGAAGAGTCACACTTTTTTTGTATCATTAAGATGTGTAGCCTTTTGTTTCTTTTTTTAATGTATGTAAGTGGGGCTTTTTTTTCCCCTCCCCGCTTGTTTTTAGTGACAAAACATAAAGGTACTGAGAAAAGAGAATCCCCTTCACCAGCACCGAAGCCTCGGAAAGTAGAGTTGTCTGAATCGGGTACGTGTTTTGTGTTTGTTTTGTTTTTTAAGCTGAATTTGATTCTGGTTAAAGATTAATTATAGTTTATGGCTTAATGATTAAGAGCTAGGACTTGGAAGTCAGACTGGCCTGTTTGAATCCCTAGTTCCACTACGTTTTGCTTTAATTACTTAATTTATCTGAGCCTCTTCTCCCCTCCCCTCCATCTCTGAAATGCATAATAGTACCATCCTTTAGTCTTTGGTGATTAACTGAAATAATGTTTATAAGTGCTTGGCACACAGCCTGAACTGTCACAAATGCCTGGATAAGTTTATTTTTTCATTATATTTGGTGAAGATAATCTAAATTAGCATTTAAATTGACATTTTAAGCTCCTCCTTTATTTGGGGGGAAAAAAAAAGAGTAGATAGTGCTTGACCCAGCTATCACAGGTAAAAGTTTAGGAGAACATTTCCCAACTCAAATATGTATATTTTCTGTATGCATAACTAAAGAAGCACTTTCTAAATGCGTCCTTCTTTCAGAAGAAGATAAAGGTGGCAAAATGGCTGCAGCAGATTCTGTGCAGCAGAGACGCCAGTATAGACGACAGAACCAGCAGTCTTCATCTGGTATGGACACTGACTACATGCTTTTTCTCTCTGCATATCCTAATAAAAATATTTAAGATAAAAATATCCGTAAGTGTAGTGAGTGTATTTAGGAGAAATATTTTTGTGCCTTCATAGAAATACGAGGGATTGTTAGTTTTGGAGCTTTGGTATTAAGTATTTCCTTAAAAACTTAATTTTCTTCTAGATTGCTGTAAAAGTAATAGATCTTCAGAGTACAAAATTTAAAACAGGAATAAAAATTGGAAAAGTATGTTTCTTTCCTCAACCCTCAGTCTTACTCCCCAAAGGTTTTATTTAGAAATTTTCTGTGCATGTATTAAGTATCTGTAGTTTAAAAACAAACCAAAAACACCTAACAGGCTCAAACTGTAGATTATATTGCTTGCCTTTTTAACTTACTATATCTAGACATCTTCCCCTGTTAGTTCTTAAGGATCTACCTCATTTATTTACTGGCTGCAACATTTTTAAAATATTGATAATATATTATGGAGCCACTTGCCTGTTTGGACAGTTAGGTTATTTCTAGTTTTTTTCCTGTGTATGTGTTTATATGAGTGTATCTATAAAATGAAATTTCTGAATTAAAATGTACATACACAGAAATCTGATTTTAAAGTCAGATATATTGGTTTTATTAACTCAGTTGGTATTTGTGATGGAGTCTAGACACTGCCTTTCCTTTTCATTTATAAAATGGAAACCAAAGCATTCCACAATGACATTAAGTCAGTTAAAGCTATATAGCTTTTGCAGCTCCTTTAAGATATAGTTAATTATGGAAATGTTTGAAAATGCGTTTATGTTTTGGATATTTTTTTGATGTTTATAGGAAATGTCAGATATATTTTGTTTGATAATAATAGGGATATGAAGTAAATTATTCAAACCCCAGTCAGGCTTTCAGTAGCCTTAAAAGTGCTTAGAGTAACTAGAATTAAGTAATTGCTCGAGTTTGACTGAGCAAAGTTTGACTGAGCTTTTTGGAAAATCACTAGATTCTTAAGGAGTGCTGTTTTCTTGGCTTGTGCTATGGAAATGATTTGTATGAAATAATTATATAATAATATATATTTATGTATGCTTGACTTTGAAGTCATTGAGCCCATATTGGTAATTGTCTTTTTTTTTTCAGAACTCATGGCTTGTATGTGTGCTCACTTACATTAGTGAACTTGATTTGCTAATTTGGATACTCCCTCTGCTTAGCTTCCAAAAACGGGTACAGGCTGTTAAGCATACATCTGATGTAAATTTTTCTTTATTGTGTAATTTTAGATTCTGGCTCCTCCTCTTCCTCAGAAGATGAACGACCCAAAAGGTCCCATGTGAAGAATGGTGAGGTAGGCAGGCGACGGAGACATTCCCCTTCCCGGAGTGCCTCTCCATCACCTCGAAAGCGCCAGAAAGAGGCTTCCCCTCGGTAATGTTTTCACTCTTGATCTGTAGTTGTGATAAAGCTTCATAACTTAAGGGATGGGCTGTGGGCTTGTTTAGAATTTGGTTAACTCCATTTCATTAGCGCTTATAGTAGGAAATGGTCAGATTTGGGGGTATTTGCATTTTGTTTTGTTCAGTGATTACTGTTTAATGAGAATTTAGTAAGTTTGTACCAGCATGTCATGCATGTGCATGACCTGAATAGACCAGTTAAATCATGGCATTTACTTCCTGACTATCTTTGAACATCTAAAATATATATATATATATATCTCTATTAATTTGGTGAATGGAATTCTTGACACTTGTTTTTTTCCACTGCTCTCAGGATGCAGATGGGAAAGCGATGGCAATCGCCAATGACTAAAAGGTTGGTTAGATGCTATTTTGTAAATTAGGATTACATGTCAAAGTTCTAGTGACTTAATTTACTGTTTAGGTAACATCCTGTTCTCAGGTTTACAGGTTATGATGGTGGAGAAGTTCCTCGGTTGTTTTGGTTCGATTTAATTATATTTTCTTACACATCAAATTAATGAGGTAGGACAGTAGTAATAGCTCTTTAGATTTGGGCAGGGGTGGGGGGACTTTGTGATGATGATAGGGAAGGCAAGAGAAACTTAGGAGAGACATTTAAAAGGTTAAAAAATGACTAAGGCTTAAAGCAATATTTTTCATGCTTCTAAACTTTTGTCTTTGGCTGTTGAATATTCCTTCCTTAATAGTTAAAGATATATTAATCATGTGCTCAGTCGTGTCTGACTCTTTGGGACCCCATGGACTGTAGCCCGTTCTCTGTCCGTGGAATTCTCCAGGCAAGAATACTGGAGTGGATTGCCATTTCCTTCTGCAGGGACTCTGCCCAACCCACGGATCAAACCCATGTCTCTTGCATCTTCTGCATTGGCAGGCAGATTCTTCACCACTGTGTCACCTGGGAAGCCCAAATATTAATCATACTTAGTGTAAAACAGTAGTTGTTGCATGTATAACTTGTCCTCATTACCATGTGACTAAGGAAATGATGTGGTTCTGAAGAGGCCACTGCATAGATAATAAGCTGTCTTCATTCTGAGACTTGTCTATTCCTAATTCCTGAGGGCTGCTTTGTGTTTCAAGGCTTAATGAAACTGGTTCTTACATAATGTGGGGTGGTGGGGGACTTCTATACTCAACAGTGTCTACACACAGTTGAAGGCTTGGGTTGGCATTAAGTGTTCAGAGTAACTAGAAGATATTTACCTTTTTCTCTTTTAAATCCCTGAAATGTGTGTCATATCAGCTTAAAGAAGCTGTAGATCTATTCAGTGTCAAGATTCCAGTTATAAGTGATTATCAAGTTTTTCTTGTAGTTCCTTAAGTATGCTAGTTATTTTATTTTTAACAGGTTATGGTTTTATTCTCTTTTCAATTTTCTCACATGGAAACATAGGGAAAGAGACCTTTTAGTTATGCCAAGCCTTTCATTTTACAACTGAAACTGAGGCACAGGGTGAATATCTCAGGTCATTAGTATATCATAGATTCTAATCTGAGTTCAGGTTTGTCTTTTTTTTTTTAATGAGAATATTTTAAAAGAGGAGCCATATAATCAACAGTAATAGCCTCTTGCGCTATTATATCTACTGATAACACACTAGGAGTTCTGCTTTGTATCATCTCATCGCTCAGGTTTGTGAGTGTAAACCTTTTTCTCTTTGAGTCAAAACCCAGATGTCTTTACCCATTTGAAATCTTCATTACCTGTATTAACCCTGCTAATGAACTGACTTCTCCTTTACTGTCTTTCTTGTAATTAAAATTTTGGTGTCTGCATGTCATCTGAAGCTGATCTGTCTTGACCTATTGGGCGCTTGTAGTTTATGTCTTAAATCTGTTTAAAGTGAAATCTTAGTCTTCACAAAGCATAATTAAGTTAAAAATCAAGTTTGTTAATGAATGTTAGAATTTTCATTGTTCTGTTCATGAACTCTCCTTAGTTTTATTGGGGAATCAAGACAAGTTAACTTGAGAAAGTGTGCCTTTTGTGGTTGTGCAACAGAGCTCAGAATAAAGGTCTATGATTCTTATCTATATTTTAACCACAGTGCTCCTCATGATGGCTTAAGTGCTCAGGCAGCTTTGTTTCTTTGTCTTTGGAGTAGTGTTTTTAATTAATTGTTTGCAACTCATATTCAACCACAGGAATGTTTTTGTTTTTTTTTTTTATCAAGAACTTGGAGCACTGACACCCAGATTTTGGGCCTTTAATTTTAAATATCTATATTAGAACATTGTATTTTTCTAGGCTTTACAGCAGTTCTTCCTAACAAGGAATCAAAAGTTACTTGAAGAACCTTTTTATTAATAACCTATATCAGCTGGACCACAGCCAAGACCTGGTGAACACAAAGTTCAGATAAGTTTCCCAGCTGTTTCCAATGTACAGTCCAGTTAAAAAGCAACTCCCTGAGGTAGTGTTATCAAAGTTTTTTCACCTTGTGTCATGTTAAGAATGTTTTATGTGACCCAGAGTGCTTATTTATATACTGCAACAAAAGTTTCACACAAGAAAATTTACCATAGTTAAAACACTTAGATTTTCTCTTTTCTTTCTTTTTTTAATTTAAATCTGTTCTGACGGAGTTTTGACTGACTGCAGTGTAGTTTGAAAAACACTGCTCTAGGGATGGAGTGATGGCTCCTGCCCTTTGGGTTGACAGTGACTGAAACTAAATCATCTCGATCACTTAGTTACAGATGTTACTGACTCTGAATCAACTATAATTCTTCTTTGGTTTAGTGGTAGACGGAGGAGAAGTCCCTCCCCACCTCCCGCCAGAAGGCGACGTTCTCCTTCTCCTGCTCCTCCACCTCGTCGACGCAGGTCTCCCACACCACCACCACGACGAAGGTATTTATGAAATAGGCTCGTGTGTGCTAGTGGGAGCAACTTTGGATTTCTGTGATTGAAACATTTATTCGAGTGGCCTCGTCCAGCTGTTTACAAAATACCACATATTATACATTTCCATTTACCTGACAAGTCCAGGACACACAAATGTAGAGGGAGAGAGAAAGTAGATTGGTGATGGTGGCCAGGGTGGGATGGGAACTGGGAGTCATGATGGGTGAAGACTGTGAATGCAGTTGACCTTCAGCGAGGTCAAAGGTACCAACGAGTAGCTGATAATCTGACTCTAACTTTACAGTTGGGCCTTCCATATCTGTGGATTCATCCAACGGCAGGTTGTGTAGTACTGCTGTGTGTATTTTTTAAAATCCACATATAAGTGGACCCATGTAGTTCAAACCTGTGTTCATGAGTCACCTATATACTAAAACAATTGAAATTGGGTGAATTTTATGATTTGTAAACCATATATCATTAAAAGAGGTTAAGTAAATTAAAAGATAGAATCACTCTAGTGATTTTAGGGGGAACATTTTTATGTTCAAATAGTTTCAGCCCATTGAATATGGGTTGGTTAAATCTCTGGATACTGGGTCTTTGAACACAGAGCACTGACCATCTCAGACAAACCCAGATTGAAAGCTATTCTACATAGTAACTGATTAGTACTCTTCAAAGAAAAATGGATTGTGAGAGAGACTGAGAAACTATTATAAATTGGCAGAAAGACTAAGGGCATGGGACAGTTGGATGCAATGTAGGATCCTAATTTTTGGAACCTGGAACAGAAAAAGAACATTACTGGGGAAAACTAAGGTGGCATTAGTATTTTTTAGTTAAGAGCAAATTAGCACTAAGGTTCATTCTAGTCTTGGCAGTTTTTCTACAGTTATATGAGATGTTAAGTGGCACGTCTTTACTATTGTTCAGCTCTTCTGTCAATAAAAAATGATTTCAAAGTAAAAGGAAAATTTTTTTTAAGAGAATCGCTCAAACACATTATCAAATGGTATAGTGACTACACCCTGAATGCCTTTTATGTGCCACCTAAACCATTAAACGCTTTATGTAGTTTATCTTTAGTCCGCAAGATGGTCTTGCTTAATAGTGGTATTCCCATTTTCCAGGTGAGGAAATCTGGGTTCAGAGTTATTGCTGCTGCTGCTGCTAAGCCGCTTCAGTCGTGTCCGACTCTATGTGACCCCATAGGCAGAAGCCCAGAGTTACTAATAAGAGTTAAATGGAAATGCATTCTATGATGTTGCACAATGTATGGCCTTTCCCAAAGATGATTTTTAGACAGTAAAACTTTGGAGCTCAAGGTCTGAATGTTTCAGGAGAAAATCAAGTGGTTGAAGCTGAATGTTATTTTGAGGTTTAGTTTCTAAGAGGCAAGTTAAGGTTATATAGGGATTAAGCATTAAGAGGAAGGCCAAGTGGGACTTCAGCAGGAATGCATTCTCCCTAGCAGTAGATTTCCATTGAATACTGTTCTTTTGACTCCCAAAATGCAAGTCTCTCAGTGAGGGCAGGGTGATGTCTTTTAAACCTTGTGCAAGTGAGCACTAATTATTAATACAGAGTCCAAACACCAGTGTAGAGAGTGTTCCCCACAGGACAGCTCTTTAAAGCAGACTTCTGAGTTCAAGTTGCATAGTCAGTAGAATCTTATGAATATAGTTATCTAGTTTCTACATAGTAGTAATGGATTTTCAGTTTCTTCAGAGCAATGCAAGATTCTTTTCTGAAGAAATATTAAATTGATTCTACATGGGTTTTGCTGAATGACTTGACAAATTTGAATTCAATCTGAACCCTAAATCTCCACTACCCAGAATGTCTTATTTGTTATCATTTAGGATTCACAGTAATTTACTAAGTGATTTCTCTTTTTTTTTAAACTTAAAGGCATGGCATTTCCCCTTAGAAATATTCTCTTTGGTGTTGTAAGTGCATAATTTTTTTTGCATTCTGTTTCTAGTCCTGTTGGACCTTTAAGCTGTCATGATGTATTTTTCCTAGGACTCCGTCTCCTCCTCCACGCCGTCGCTCACCTTCCCCAAGAAGATACTCTCCTCCGATACAGAGGAGATACTCTCCTTCTCCACCTCCAAAGAGAAGAACGGCTTCGCCCCCTCCCCCTCCTAAACGAAGGGCATCACCATCTCCACCACCAAAGCGTCGGGTCTCCCATTCACCACCTCCCAAACAAAGAAGCTCCCCAGTCACCAAGAGACGTTCGCCTTCATTGTCATCAAAGCATAGGAAAGGGTCTTCCCCGAGCCGATCTGCCCGGGAGGCCCGGTCACCACAGCCAAACAAACGGCATTCGCCCTCACCACGGCCTCGCGCTCCTCAGACCTCAAGTCCTCCACCTGCTCGAAGAGGAGCATCATTGTCACCCCAAAGAAGGCAGTCCCCATCTCCAAGTTCTAGGCCCATTAGGAGAGTCTCCAGGACTCCGGAACCCAAAAAGATAAAAAAGTAAAAACGTTTTATCCTTTTTGGTTAGGAACACTTAACTTGCATAGCTCTTTATGTTTGGAAGCTCCTCCCTCCCCCCAACCCCCAACACACACACAACACACACACATTTAGAACAGGAAAGAACAGCTGTGAATACAAACTTTAAGGCAAATTCTCGGTCCTATTCATATATCCTTTTCTGTTTTCAGGATAGTTCCTTGTGGTATGAGCTAAATGAGGATTTTATTGGTTCTTAAGGATATCAGGTTAATTGAGAAGTGTGCTTCCAAATCCAGCTCTGAAGCGATGCATAGGATGCTTCTTGCATGTCTGTAAGACTGATAAAAGCAGTGTTAAATATGGCATTACTAATTTCCTACAAGAAGAACCATTAATAGAATGGGTAGAGGATAGTGGGGCTTGGAACTACTCTCCAGGAGACTTAAATGATAAAAATTGTGTCGATACAATCAACCAGCAAACTAGTGCTGTAAAATATTAAAGTTGGTGATCTGGTTGTGTAATGGTAGTTGGTGGTTTTCTCTTAAAGAAGGATCTCTGTTTTGAATGCTGAATGTTTTATTTTTTCCTTCTGTTTCTAGAGCTGCCTCACCAAGCCCTCAGTCGGTAAGGAGGGTCTCATCTTCCCGATCTGTCTCGGGATCTCCTGAGCCAGCAGCTAAAAAGCCCCCAGCACCTCCGTCACCTGTCCAGTCTCAGTCACCCTCCACCAACTGGTCACCAGCGGTACCGGTTAAAAAGGCTAAAAGCCCAACACCAAGCCCATCACCGGCAAGGGTATGTCTGCCCTGTTGTGGACATCCTTTATAAGTGTAAATGGTTACTTGGAAGGAGAGAGGTTTTTGTCTTTTGTAGTTCAGAGGAGCATAATTTTCTGTGATTCAGATGGACTTCAAAAGGAGGCGCATAAGTGGTGGTGTTTGCATCACTGTGCATGCTTAATACTCTATAGACATCCACTAATTTCCAGTGTCTTTTATAGTATTAATTTCTATAATCTTGGTGGTGAAGGTTGAGCTATATAAATAACTTAGAAAAATGGGGGAAAAAAAACACCTTGATTCTAATATTATCTAGGAGCAAATTAGTGTTTCTGTTCTCTCTAGTATTGTTTAGGAATAGTTATGATTACACAACAATGAAAGTTTTGATCTTCAGTTCAGTTCAGTTGCTCAGTCATGTCCAACTCTTTGCGACCCCATGAATGGCAGCACGCCAGGCCTCCCTGTCCATTACCAACTCCAGGAGTTCACTCAGTCTCACTTGCATCGAGTCAGTGATGCTATCCAGCCATCTCATCCTCTGTCGTCCCCTTCTCCTCCTGCCCCCAATCCCTCCCAGCATCAGAGTCTTTTCCAATGAGTCAACTCTTCACATGAGGTGGCCAAAGTACTGGAGTTTCAGCTTTAGCATCATTCCTTCCAAAGAAATCCCAGGGCTGATCTTCAGAATGGACTGGTTGGATCTCCTTGCAGTCCAAGGGGCTCTCAAGAGTCTTCTCCAACACCACAGTTCAAAAGCATCAATTCTTTGCCATTCAGCTTTCTTCACAGTCCAACTGTCACATCCATACATGACCACTGGAAAAACCATAGCCTTGACTAGACGGACCTTTGTCAGCAAAGTAATGTCTCTGCTTTTGAATATGCTATCTAGGTTGGTCATAACTTTCCTTCCAAGGAGTAAGCGTCTTTTAATTTCATGGCTGCAGTCACCATCATGTCTATTAGTATGATTACATTTTATTTTTTAAGAAAAGTATCACAAGATGTCAAAATGTCACCAGTGGTTTTGGAGGAGAATAATTAGTGATCTTTAATTTTTCTCCTTTACATTTTAATGCTCTTAATTTGGAAATACATTATTTCTGTAATAACAAATGAATCTTGGAACATGTGAAATATTAGATGAAACAGAAAGTACGTTATTGACCCAGATAGTCTTATCTTGGAGAAGGCAATGGCACCCCACTCCAGTACTGTTGCCTGGAAAATCCCATGGATGGAGGAGCCTGGTAGGCTGCAGCCCATGGGGTCGCTAAGAGTCGGACACAGCTGCGCGACTGCACTTTCACTGTCCACTTTCATGCATTGGAGAAGGAAATGGCAACCCACTCCAGTGTTCTTGCCTGGAGAATCCCAGGGACGGGGTAGCCTGGTGGGCTGCAGTCCATGGGGTCACACAGAGTCGGACACGACTGAAGCGACTTAGCAGCGGCGGCAGCAGTCTTATATTTGGCAGGCTACATAAATAAGAGTAACATTCTTGTTTTTACATCATCAAGCTTACATATCATTGGGATAGTAAAATATCAGAGCTTAAACTGTTTTCCTTTGTGATTCATTAATCGTGGCAGATTCTTATATTGTATAAAAAACATCAGTAGTTAGTTGTCCATCTTAATTGGGTTGTGTTATTGTGCAGACTAGTTGAATGATGAGGAATTTTAAGTAATTGCTTGGAAATATGAAATTAAAAATTACATTACAGACTAGATGCATTTATAGCAGAAACTACTCTTGGCTTAAATTTGGAATATATGCAGTGGAGAATAAATAACCCTGCATTCTAGAGATCAGTGACTAGAGATGTGGCAATCACACACACTTATAATTAGGGTAATAGTTTTTTATTACTTAGGCTGGTATGATGGGTGATTTACAGATATTCCCATTTTTAATTATCGTAAACAGCTTTATTAGGGATTGTAATACTCAATTGGGGTTGATAAAAAGGCCTCAGAACAAGTCAGACAACTTGTGTGAGGTTGACCAGTAGGTTCAGGAACCAGAATTCAGTTTGGGTGAGTTCAGAGACTTTTCTTCGTATTCATCATGGAGCTTTTCCTTGCATCTGGAAGTAGACCCAGCCTCAGGCCAGTCTTGGAGACCTGGTTCATGGTTTGTGACTGGGAGACCTGGCGCACATGCTCAGTTGTTTCCATCGTGTCTGACACTTTGCGACCCTGTGGACTGTAGCCCACCAGGCTCCTCTGTCCATGCGATTTCCCAGGCAAGAATACTGGAGTGAGTTGCCATACCCTCCTCCAGGGGATCTTCCTGACCCAGGTATCAAACCCACGTCTCCTGCATTGCAGGCAGATTCTTCACTGCTAAGCCACCGGAAAAGCCCAAAGTTAGTTGGGGAAATTTAAATCATTTACCTTCAGGATCTATTTCAGCTCTTGGAAGTCTTTACTCCCATCTTTAGGAGTACTTTTCTTGGTGGTGACTGGTCTTGGACCTTCTTCCCCCTGAAGCCCTATGAAATTCTGAGATTAATTCAGCTGGTTATTCCCTTGAAATAAAATTTTTCATTGGACAGGTTGACTTTACTGCTTTTGTTTTTCTGGATTTCTAGAATTCAGACCCAGAAGGAGGTGGAAAGAAAAAGAAGAAAAAGAAGGACAAGAAACACAAAAAGGATAAGAAGCACAAGAAGCACAAAAAACACAAGAAGGAGAAGGCTGTAGCTGCCGCTGCTGCAGCCGCTGTGACCCCTGCAGCTGTAGCTGCTCCCACAACCACATCAGCACAGGAAGAACCGGAGGCAGAGCCAGAGCCTAAGAAGGTATTTATGGGCCCTGTCTTGCAGTTTGTACAAAGAGCTAAATTATTTGGTGTGCAGAAGTAGCTTGTAATTTTCTTCTAATAATTAGATGCCCAGTGTTAACTCTGTTCTGATTGGTTTCTCTAGGACCACCCAGCAAGAGCAGGAATTTGCTAAGGCTAAATAAGAATATGAATAACGTTCAAAAGGCTTAATGTATATTTTAAAGAGCACTTTGACGTGATTAAACATGTAATTCACCCATTTAAAGTGGAGTGATTTTATGGTTTAGTATATTCACACAGTCGTGCTGCCATCACCACAGATAAGACTCAACATTGGCAACCGTTGTCTCAAGATTTAACGATACGACCTTTCTGGTTTGTTTGTTTTTAGGAGACTGAAAGTGAGCCTGAAGATAACCTTGATGACTTAGAAAAGCACCTGCGTGAAAAGGCCCTGAGATCAATGCGGAAGGCTCAAGTGTCCCCACAGTCCTAGGTGGAAATGTTTGTTACGATGTAAATTTTATTTGGTTTGTACGCAATTCAATTTCAAAATTGCTAAAATGTGTTTGAGCTTTAGACTATAACATTTGTTGTAATAATTGCTAGGTTGAAGTTCACCATGTAAACAAGGGCATGGATTTACATTGCAAAGGTGTCCCCAGTGTGTTAGTGACATTCTTTCATTGACAGCTGACATAACTTCGTTTAGAGTGAAGTATTTTAAGCCAAAAAAGAAAAATCCCCTTTTTAAAAAAGGGGGTTTAAATATTGTTGGCATTCTTATGGTTCCTTTAAATACCCCTGGCTATTCCCAGAGGTTTTTCTTTCTTTTTCTTTCCTTTTTCTCATTTGAGTCTTAGCACCCATTTAAGTTATGATGCTTTCAACCTTGATGGTTTGCAAGCTTGCCCAGAAATAAGACCACTGTTGAACTACCACAAAAGTATAAATGAATATTTTAATGCCACAATCTTTCCTGTTGCCTGTGGAGTCTCTGCTGAAATGAATCAGGATTCGAGCTCTAAGATGAGACAGAAAATGAAAGCATGTTGTTTGCCAGGACACTGTGGGTTTATATAGATGTGTAACAAGTTGATTTGGAACACTGGAATTTCATTCTTTTCTCTTTTTTTGTAAAGGCAATTAATTAGCCCCAGGAAGGATCCTTCAGTTACGTAAAATTTTGTTTTATGAAATGTCATGGCTCCATTCATAATTTTGTCTTGTTCCAGTCAGTATATACAACTTTCAGAGCTCTTGTATTTGGAAAGCTGGAAGGGCCCAGACTTTGAAATAGTGTCTTGTTTTCACTGTTATTGTTTTGTTTTTGTTTCTGTTTTTTTTTTTTTTTTTTTTTTTAACTAAAGCTATATAAAGCTTGTGGATTAAACAGAATAAATTTCTAAATTTAAAAATGTTGGCCACTCACTTTTATTACCCATCTGAATACTGCAGGAGACCCACCTTAGAAATCTTACAGTGCCTATATTTTTACCCCCTTGGCAGCTTTGGCAGAGGAAGGATTGGGCAAGGGAAATACAAGGTGATAAAATTGTCCTGGCATCTTTATTTAGTAATATGATAAGTGCCATGAGAGGGAAGTACACAGTGAGATTGGAACATATATAATGGGCAGGTCAGCCAGGCGTAGGGGAAGAGAAGAATTTCAGGCAGAGCACACAGTATGTATACCCCAAGGCAGAAGGAGTGTGGCACATTCCAGGAAGTGAATGAAGGTTAACAAATGACTGGAGCAGCCTCCCTCTATCAGAGGTGCGTTCGTGCACCTGTGTGGGGGGCGGGGCGAGGGTGGTTGGTATGGGTGGTGTCTGGTGTCAGTGGGTATGGTGTTTGGCTCCCTACTGGCCATTTTTAATTTTAAGATTGAGGAGAGTAATATAATTTGAGAGAACTTGGAAGCTGATAACACTGTGTAAGGTAGAACAGTAGCATTCACATCTCTGTGTATGGGGCAACTTAAGAGAGCGTTCAAGGATCTTCCATGTGACTTCCTTTTGATTTTACAATTCGGTAATGTTGGAAATGCACAGAATATCCCGTATCTAAGGTGGTTGCTCCTGACTTACCCCTTCCAATATGAACAAACCCATGAACATTATTTGGGGGTACTTGTGTCTAGCCATTCACTCATTCAGTGCATTTGTTCACTTGTCTCATTTATTCAGCAGGCTTTCCTTCCTCCACTTGACTGAAGTGCTTGTTAAGGTAAGCAGCAGCCTTCATTTTGCCAAAGTGAGCGATCAGTTTCCCTCCTTCGCTCGCCCTGCTGGCAGACTTGGACTTACTCGCTCCTTTGCTGAAACCCTTACCTTCTAGAGGGAACACCAGGTTTCCTCTACCTCACTAGCTCTTTTCTCTCTCGTGGATGCTTTGAAATGTGATGTGATGGGAGTCTGGAGAGAAAGCTGCCGAACACAAAAGAATCCCTGGTCCTTTGATTTTAAATGTCTTTTTGTTGATGTGTCACGTTTTCCAGTTAAACTTCCCCTTGACCTAGACCCCTGTCCAGCTACCTGGTTGGTAAGTTCATTTGGGTGTCTGAAAGGCATACCAAATTGAACGTGTTCTCCGATCTTGTCTCAGTCTCATTTGGTAGCTGTTACATTCACTCAGAATTGAGTCGATAGTGTCAGTGGCGGCGTCCACCCTCCAGTACTCATGCACACAGGCTGTTCTGTTCCCAGTAGCCTGTCAGATCATGGTGGTAGTTTAGTTGCTAAGTCGTATCTGACTCTCTGCAACCCTGTGGACTGTAGCCTGCCCAGCTGCTCTGTCTATGGGATTTTTTCAGGCAAGAACTTGAAGTGGGTTGCCATTCCCTTCTGCAGGGGATCTTCCCAACCAGGGATCCAACCCAGGTCTCCTGCGTTTGCAGGTGGATTCTTTACCAACTGGGCTACCAGGGAGTCTTGTCAGATCATAGTACTGCTCAAAACCCTCAAGAGACTCTTCTTTCCTGCCTCAGTAAAATCCAAATTTCTTACTCTGGCCTGCAAGACCCAGTAGCACCTGCTTGGGCATCCTCATCTCCTCCCCTCAGTCTGCTCAAGCCATATCTACGTCCTTGCTCTTGCTTTGATCAAAGTTGTTCTCTCCAAAAGCCTTTGTTTTCACTGCCCAATCTAACCTGTTTCTTTACTAGGTTTTTTTCAGACAGGCTTTCCTGACTTCTCTTTTTTCATTTATGGCAATGATTACGACCTGAAATGACGTATTTTTGGTCCCTAGGGACTTGGTCTTGCTTGTGACTGTCCCCAGTGCCTAGTAGGCTGTAGAGGCACAAATACTGGATGAACAGATGGGAAAGAAGTTTAATTGACTGTCATTTGCCGGACATTGCTGGGGCTCGAGGTGAGGAACGCGAAGACATGGTGACTCCTGCCAGCTATCTAGGATTTGCCTCCTGGGGATAAAAACATACAATCTGGAGTGGGCAAGAACATAAGTCTGGCAGGCCAAAGTTTCTGCCATAGCTTTCCACTGTGTGACCTTGGTTAAAGTTACTTAACATCTAAGTGCTTCCCTTTCTTGGATCTGAGTCAAATAATGGAACAACCTCCGTTTTTAAAGAGTTTAATGTGTTAGTTAATACATATAAAGTAACGATAGTACAAAGCGAGGTCCCCATTTTCTTAGGTAACATAATATGTGCTCATTCTGTTAACTATGACAAGTTTTAGTTTGGCTGTCTGAAAGGGATTTTAATCGTCTCTTTACAATGTAATTTTTTCTTTAAATAAAATTCACCATTTTAAAGTGTGCAGTTCAGTGGTACTTAGTATATTCACAAGGTTATGCAACCGTCACCACTATTCTGGAACGTTTTCATTACCCTAAAAAGACACTGCCTATTAGCAGTCACTTCTCACTCTCCTGACAGTCCCAGCAGACCCAGCTGTCTATAGATGTGTTTATTCTGGACATTTCATTGGTATCATTTCGTATGTGCCCTTTTGTGTCTGACTTCTGTCATTTAAGTTACAAACTGCTCAGTTGTGTCTGACTCTGCAACCCCATGGACTGTGGCCTGTCAGGCTCCTCTGTCTATGGAATTCTTCAGGCAAGAATACTGGAATGGGCTGCCATTTCCTCCTCCAGGAGATCTTCCCAACCCAGGGGTAGAACCTGCGTCTCTTGCATCTCCTGCATTGGCAGGTGGATTCTCTGCCACTGCACTGCTTGGGAAGCCCGTGTGTTTAAGGTTCATCGATGGCACTTCATATTTTTTATTTCTTAAGTGGCTTTGCCTTATGTGGATATACTACATTTTGTTTATCCATTCATCAGTTGGACATTTGAGCTGTTTGTGCTTTCTAGCTATTGTGAATAAAGCTGCTGTGAACATTTGCATGTAAGTTTTTATTTATGTGGACATATATTCTCTTGGGTATGTATATACGTACATATGTATACCTTGGAGTGGCATTGCTGGGTCATACATAATCCAACTTTTTAAGAAACTGCTGGACTATTTTCAAAAGCAGCTGTACTGTCTTAACATTGTTATTAGCAGAGTATGAGGATTATCACTTCTCCACATCCTTAACAATACGGTTTGATAATAACTAGCCTAGTGGGTGTGAACTAGTATCTCACTGTGGATTGATTTGCTTGTCTTGTGATGGCTAATGATGTTGAGCATCTTTTCATGTGCTGACAGACTTCAATGCCGTATTAAGGCAGATTTGTATCTGTATGAGAATATTCCTAAAATTGTAGTTGTAGGCTCTCAGGGTTTCTGCAGAGGAGAATTCAGCAGTAAAGAATCCACCTGCCATCCAGTAGGCAGTGGAGATGCAGGTTGAATACCTGGGTTGGGATTTCCTGGAGGAGGAAATGGCAACCCCTTCCAGTAGGAAAATCCCATGGACAGAGGAGACTGGTGGGCTACAGTCCATGGGATTGCAGGAGAGTTGGATTCTTGACTGGAGAATCCCATGGACAGAGAAGCCTGGTAGGTTACAGTCCACGGGGTCACAAAGAGTCAGACACAACTGAGCAACTTCACTTTCACTTTCTTTCAGAATTATTTCCATCCCCTCAAGGAATTGAGGGCCCCCAGCTTTAATTCTGTTGTAGTCGAAGGGAACAGAGTACCCAGGTGCTTCTGAGGCAGGGGTAGTAGTAGCTTGCAATGAATAGTGGAAATGCGGAAGGAAAAACCCCCAAACAGGAAAGGATGTGCAAAAGTGGCCTTTGTGAACCTCAAGTCCCACGTCTGCTCCTTACCTAGAGCGTAACTGGGTAGGGACCTTTCTAGCAGTTTAAGCGTGGAGGCTTTGGCTTACGTAGCCCACAGGCTCAGAAGTTGGTAAGCCTGCCGGGTCTGGACCCAACCTGGAGGGGGAAGCTCACCTCAACCAGTTGGGACCCATCCAGACAGCCAAGGTGTGCTGAGCAGCCCTCAGGTACCCTTGATTTCCCACTTCCGTTCTTTTGCGTTTCTCTTGCTGTTCTCTGCCTGGGATACCCTTTCTTGTCTCCTAATGTCCAAGTCCTTTGGGGACTTAGAACTGTATTTAAGATGATGGTCTCTAACTATAAAATACACATCAACCAGTCCATCCTAAAGGAGAATCAGTCCTGGGTGTTCATTGGAAGGACTGATGTTGAAGCTGAAACTCCCAATATTTTGGCCACCTGATGCGAAGAGCTGACTCATTTGAAAAGACCCTGATGTCGGGAAGGATTGAAGGCAGGAGGAGAAGGGGATGACAGAGGATGAGATGGTTAGATGGCATCACTGACTCAATGGACATGAGTTTGGGTAAACTCCAGGAGTTGGTGATGGACAGGGAGGCCGGGTGTGCTGCGGTTCATGAGGTCACAAAGAGTCGGACACAACTGAGTGACTGAACTGATACTGATGTTCACTTTTAGAGAAACTGGAAAACAAAAAGAGAAGAACTTGGGAAATTCCCTGGCAGTTCAGTGGTTAGGACTCAGGCTTTCACTGTGGGGGCCTGGGTTCAGTTCCTGGTCTAGATACTTAAGATCCCGCAAGCCACACAGAACAGCAGTGTGCCCCCACACCACCACCACCAAAAAAAAAAAGGAATTGTTGATCCCATCATCCAAATAAAACCAAAGGCACCTACCTCAGGTCAAGTACTATACTTGAAAACAATCAACCATCACTGAGCTCCCCTCCTTTAATATATGGAACAAAGCAGGTTTTCCCCCAAATATATTTATAAGTACAGAGCATATCAGGATCAAACCATGTATATATATAACATTTTATTAGTTTGCCTGCGTTGGGTCTTAACTGGCACACAGGATCTTCGTTGCATCATGTAGGGTCCTTTGTTGGGGTGCGGGGCCTCTCTCGTTGTGACACAAGGGCTTAGTCCTCCAAAGCGTGTGACATCTTGGTTCCCTGATCAGGGCTAGAACCTGCGCCCCCTGCATTGCAAGGCGGATTCCAAACCACTGGACCACCAGAGAAGTCCGTTGTAAAATTTAGTGTTGTATTTTCCATTCAACATACCATGAACTAAAACTGCGGATACATTGTAAAGATTTTCTACAACCAGGAAGTTTGGAAAATAGAAAGTGAATTAACTCAGGCCAACATCAAAACCGCTACAGTTCTCCCTTTTGTATACTTAATATCTAGTTTTTTTTACGTATATATTAGATAGTGAGTGAAGTCTCTCAGTCGTGTCTGACTTTGCGACCCCGTGGACTGTGTAGCCCACCAGGCTCCTCCGTCCATGGGATTCTCCAGGCAAGAATACTGGAGTGGGTTGCCATTTCCTTCTCCAGGGGATCTTCCTGACCCAGGGATCGAACCTAGGTCTCCCGCATTGCCAGCAGACACTTTAACCTCTGAGCCACCAGGGAAGGTGGTGGATACCTTAGATACTTCTAGTTTATTTAAACTCTTGCCTCTATGAGTAAAATGGTAATCATGGTACCCACCTCACAGGGTTGTGAGGAGGATTAAATGAGATGAACAGAACGTAGTCCCTGCCCCAGTGAAGCTCTTGGCACATGGCTGGGAAGAGGGGTGATGAATCAGGGATGGACTTCATGCTCAGGGACATGAAAGAGAGGAGCGGTGCAGTGTTGCAATGGTCAGGAGTAATGTTCTGCAGCAGCGTCTCAGCCAGACGCACTGAGACGAGGCAAGCCACTTCACCTCCCTCAGCCTGTTCCCCGTTGGTTTCCTGTGAGAATTGTTCCACATGCACGTTTATCTTCGTTGCCATTACCTTCTCCAGTGAACCATGATTTGTCAGAAGGAGATCAAACCAGTCAATCCTAAAGGAAATCAACCCTGAATATTCACTGGAAGGACTGATGCTGAAGCTGAAGCTCCAATACTTCGGTCACTTGATGTGAAGAGCCAACCCTGCTGCTGGGAAAGATTGAAGGCAAAAGGAGCAGGGGGCGGCAGAGGATGAGATGGTTGGATGGCATCACCTACTCAGTGGACATGAATCTGAGAAAGCTCTGGGAGACAGTGGAGGACAGACGAGCCTGGCATGCGGCAGTCCACTAGGTCTCAGAGAGCTGGACATGACTTAGCAACTGGACTCTACTTCCAGCTCCTTCATTTTCTCTTTCCTGTTCCAGCAGCTTCTCACATTCTTCCACGAGGTGGCGCCCAGACCCTGGGCCCCGCAGCAGGAGCAGACGCCCTAGATGTTAGTCGATCTCTCCTGCTTTCTCTTTCCTTTTTCCTTCTCTTTCCTTCTCCCTCCATCCCTATCTTTCTTCAGGTCGGTGGGACACTAGATTCAGTGCTCAGAGGCTCTCTGGAGGGTTCCAGAGCTTGAAGAACAGCTCCAGGGCCCTGGCAGCTCACCTAGTCCATCCCAAGTTGTAATTCTTTTGCAGCCAGTCCCTAGCTCTCTCCAGTTCTCACTTGCATACCTTCAGTGACAGGAAACTTGCTACATTATGAGGCTTCTATTGTGCAAGGAATCCATGTAATAGTCAAGCACTCAAACTTTGAAAATAAACCCAGCTGGGTTCTAATGTCCCAGTTTTGCTCTTTGCTCAACGAGTGATTCAAACCTTTGCTGCTTTGTTTATGAGTGAATCACCAGGGCCTGGCACAGGAAAGGCACTCATGTGGTAAATAAGTAAATGAGCAACGTCAATTGTCTTCTGCATCCAGTTTCTTCACCTGTGAAATGGGTTCATAACAGTATTCACCTCATATGTTTGCGAAGAATTAACGCAATCGGACCTGAAACAGGCTTTTTCCTGGCACATAGTAAGTATCTATAATTATTTCTTTCATTTTCTCTTTTATTTCCAGTATCTGTGCTCCTCTTATCTGAAAGTTGTCCTTTAGAGCTCCTTTCAGGTTCCTTGGAGCCACGAAGAACATTTGCTCACTTCTCCAAATGCTTCAACTCTCGAGCCACATGTGCCTCCTGCGTGCCAAGCACTTGGGTTACTACAACAAAGACTTGATCACAGAGTTTTCTTTGGGCGCCTTTTTGTCTAGCCATGGAAAGAGACGATGAAGCGACAGTGGGTGCTCAGTGAAGCTTTTGAATGAACAGTAGGACTCATCCCAGAAAAGTCACATAAGCAGGTGAGTATAGATCCAGGATTTGGATCCTGTCTGATCACACAGCCTGCCCCTTAACCCCTCAGTCCTGTCTGTCATCCATTCGCTCTGGAGGATGCTGGAGCCCGTGGTTCATTTCCTGTTCCTGAGCATTCCACCGCCACCACTGTGACGTCATGGCTATTATGTGGCTTCTCATCACGTGTTCCCCGTCTCTCCCATGTCGGAACCATATTTGGCTCTACTGGAACCCCACGTGACTAGCTGGGGGTAAGCGTGGCACCTCCACCTCCAGGGGGGGCTCTGATGGCTTGGACCAGGCAATGCCTCATCCCCTTACACTCAGTCACAAAACAGACACTACCTGAGCCAGAGTCAGGGATCTGCCAAAAGAAGGCAGCAGCGGGGGCTTGCCTGGTGGCCCAGTGATTAAGACTGCTTTCCAAAGCCGGGGGTGTGTTTTGGTTCCCTAGTTGGGGAGCTAAGATACCACAAGCTTCACTGCCAAAAAAACCACAAAACATTAAAAAACAAAAGCACTATTGTAACATTCAATAAAGATTTTCTTTTAAAAAAAGAAAAGTACAGCTTTCAGAGGAGAGAAGCTACTTTTTGCTTCTGCAGAAGTATTGGGCAGGATATGGTTGCCTGCAGAGTGTACTGAGGGGATGTGAGAGTTGGAGGTGCAGCAGCTCTTCTGCCCAAGGAGGATCCCTTTTGAGGATAAAGTCAATATACAGAGGCAGGCAGAGCCTAGAGACTTCATTGAGAAATAGAACTCAGTCTGTGTTTTTTATTAGTTACTATTGTATAGCAAATTACCCTAAATTTAACAACTTAAAGACAGCAAACATTTATTATCCCACATGGTCAAGGGTTGGGAATTTGGAGAGCCTAAATGGGTGTGGTACTGTTTCAGGTTCTCAGGAGTTTATAGGAAGATGTTGGCTATGGCTGCATTCATCTGAAGGCTTGACTGAGGCTGAAGGATCCCTTTCCAAGATGACTCACTTACATGAATGTTGGGAGGAGGCCTCAGTTGCTCACCAAGTAGACCTTTCCGTGGCACATGGCTCCCCCACTCCCACCCACCCTAGAGAGCAAGGGAGGACCAACCATGCCTTCTAGAACCTAAGTCTCTCGAGTCGCATGGTTATTTCCATTTTTTACTGTCTTCTAGAAGCAAGTCACTTGGTACAGCCCAGACTGAAGGGGAGGATCATTAGGTTTCCTTTGAAGGGAGAGTTGAAGAATCTGTGGACCTGTTGGCTTTTTTTTAGTGGAGACGTTTTTTAAAAATTGAAGTATAGTTGATTTGCAGTGCTGTATTAATTTCTGTTGTATAGTAAAGTGATTCAGTTATACAGATATGTATATGCATACTTTTTCATATTCTTTTCCATTATGGTTTATTACAGGATACTGAATCTAGTTCCTTGTGCTATGTAGGAGGACTTTGTTGCTTATCTATTTCATAGGTAGTAGTTTGTATCTTGCAGAAGGAAATGGCAACCCAGTCCAGTGTTCTCGCCTGGAGAATTCCAGGGACGGCGGAGCCTGGTGGGCTGCCATCTATGGGGTCGCACAGAGTCGGACACGACTGAAGCAACAGCAGCAGCAACAGCAGCAGTTTGTATCTGCTGATCCCAAATTCCTCCTGTACTCCTCTCCCACCCCTTTGCCCCTTTAGTAACCTTAGGTTTGCTTTCTATGTCTGTGAGTCTCTTTCTGTTTCATAAATAAGTTCATGTCATATTTCAGATTCCACATGTAAGTGGGGCTTCCCAGATGGCTTAGTGGTAAAGAATCTGCCTGCCAATGCAGGAGACTCAGGAAACACAGTTCGATCCTTGGGTCAGGAAGATCCTCTGGAGGAGGAACCAGCAACCTACTCCAGTATTCTCGCCTGGATATTATACAGAGGAGCCTGGAAGGCTACAGTCCACGGGGTGGCAAAGAGTCAGACACAACTGAGCACACACACACGTCAGAGATGTCATATGGTGTTTGTCTCTTTCTGATTTACTTCACTTTGTATGATAATCTTCAGGTTCATCAACCCTGAATATTCATTAGAAGGACCAGTGCTGAAGCTCAAGCTCCAACACTTTGGCCACCTGATGCAAAGAGCTGACTCATTAGGAAAGACGCTGATGCTGGGAAAGATTGAGGGCAGGAGGAGAAGGGGACGACAGAGGATGCGATGGTTGGATGGCATCACCGACTCAATGGACATGAGTTTGAGCAAGCTCCGGGAGGGGTGAAGGACAGGGAGGCCTGGCGTGCTGCAGTCCATGGGGTCACAAAGAGTCGGACATGACCGAGCAACTGAACGGCAACAACAATGTTGCTGCAAATGGCTTTATTTCATCGTTTTTATGGCTGAGTGTATCCTATCATATACATGAACCACACCTTCTCTACCCGTTCATCTGTCAATGGACATTCACGTTGTCTCCATGTCTTGGCTGTTGTAAATAGTGCTGCTATGAACACTGGGGTGTGTGTATCTTTTTGAATTATAGTTTTGCTTACATATGTGCCAGGGAGTGTGGGAAATCTATTTTTAGTGTTTTAAGGAGCCTTCGTAGCATTGACCGTAGTGGCTGTGCCGATGTACATTCCCACCGACAGCGTAGGCGGGGTCCCTTTTCTTACGGACTGCTTTTAACCCACCACTGTAGTGATGCCACTTGAGCTGCTCAATCAAGCGCACACCTGAGGATCCACCCCTGATGCGTGAGTTAGGCCATTCTCCTTGTTGTTGTTTTTTAGGGAGGGGGTGCTGCTCTGGGCCTTCCTTGCTGTGTGCAGCTTCTCTCTAGTTGTGGTGAATAGGGGCTACTCTTCGTTGGGGTGCATTGCTCACTGTGGTGGCTTCTCTTGTTGTAGAGCAGACTCCGGGTGTGGGGTCTTCCGTAGTTGAGGCGCACAGACTTAGTTGCCCTGCAGCATGTAGAATATTCCCAGACCAGGGATCCAGTCTGTGTCCCCTGCATTGGCAGGTGGATTCTTAACCACTGGACCATCAGGGAAGTCCTCAAGTTCTCCTTGTTGTTGAAGCCAGTTTGGGCTGGGTTTTATGATCCCAGCAAATCAAAGAGCCCTGGTTAGTACCTCTGGTGCCTCATGGGAAGAGCTTTTGTCTGCCTCGTCTCCTTCTCCAGACCTGTCTTTTCTGACGGTGTCCTTCTTAAATGCAGCGATAAGAGCTGGTCCCAGGCTCCAGGAGAAGTCCTTTATTCTGAAACAAAGTACATGCCGCAGTTCCATGGCCACTGGTGAAGATGGATGTGGGAAAACGCATTGCTCTGTTGACTCATGATCCTTCGGATTCATTTCTCCACCAGTGGCTCCTGCTAAAACATGCCTTTTCCATCCACAACCTGCCCTTAGATATTTGGCAACAGTTTCCGAGTCTTTCTGAGTCAGGCCCCTTTGGGAGGAGAGAGACAGAGGAGTCTGTCCCATGGGGACTGTCGGTTTCCAAGGGGAACGAGCTCTGTGTCCACCTTCACCCTGCCTTGCCATGTGAACGTGAGCAGGTGCCTGCATCTCTCTGGTTCTCAGTGTCCTCCCTTAAAAAAGGAGGTGAAGGTTACACCAACATGTCACAACCTGCTCCAGGATGTTCTTGGCTCCCTTCTGTCCAGAGGAGACATGAAATTTAAGAAGCAGCCTCACTCAGACAATCTGAGTCTTGTGCAGTCAGTGGTATCCTAGCAGAGATAAAGGCATACACTCTATGCCCTTTGCCATCTGCCATCTCATTTGATCCTCCCAGAAGCCAGTGAGGAGACAGGACCAGACAGACCTGCAGGACAGATATGGTCTCACCTCCAGGGCCTGGGATAAAATAGCCGCTGTGGGTTATTGAGTACTTTCTGCTGACTGTGTGCCAAGTACTTCATGTATGATCATTTTGTTTCACTCTCACGTCAACCCTGCTGGGTGGTTACTATTATTAGTCCCTTTTCCAGATAAGGACCCTGAAACTCAGAGGGGTGACGTAACTGTCCAAGGAAAAGGAAGCAAAAGGAAGCGGTGGAGCTGGGATTCAGAGGCGGCTCCAGCGTCTCGGAGGCTGCCTGTGTTTTCCATCACACAGCACTCCCTCTTGGTGTTGACAGGAGCACAAGGGTGGGAGTGGGGTGGGGCAGAACTCGGAATGCAGACTTGGGATCGCAAGAAACTCTGAACACTCACTAGTTCTTCACAGTGGAAACTGACACAACATGGCAAAGCAACTAGACTCCAATAAAAATTAATAAAAAATAAATAAATTAGCTATCAGTTCAGTGTAGTTCATTTCAGTTGCTCAGTCGTGTCCACCTCCTTGTGACCCGATGGACTGCAGCACGCCAGGCCTCCTCACCCATCAGCAACTCCTGGAGTCCACCCAAACCCATGTCCATCGAGTCAGCAATGCCATCCAATCATCCCGTCCTCTGTCGTCCCCTTCTCCCCCTGCCCCCAATCCCCACCCCTAGCATCAGGGTCTTTTCCAGTGAGTCAGCTCTTCCCATCAGGAGGCCAAAGTATTGGAACTTCAGCTTCAGCATCATTCCTTCCTATGAATAATCAGGGTTGATTTCCTTTAGGATTTACGGGTTTGATTTCCTTGCAGCCCAAGGGACTCTTCAAGAGTCTTCTCCAACACCACAGTTCAAAAACATCAATTCCTCGGTGCTCAGCCTTCTCTATAGTCCAACTCTCACATCCATACATGACCACTGGAAAAACCACAACCCTGACTAGAGATATATTATACAGCATAGAGAATACAGCCAATAGTCTAAACTAACTTTACACAGCGTATAAGCTATACAAATTCGGAATCACTATGTTGTACACCTGGAACTAATATTAGACTGCAAATTTACTATACCTCACTAGAAAAAAGGGTTTCCCTTGTAGCTCAGTTGGTAAAGAATCTGCCTACAATGCAGGAGACCTGGGTTTGATTCCTGAGTTGGGAAGATCCCGTGGAGAAGGAAATGGCAACCCACTCCAGTATTCTTGCCTGGAGAATCCCATGGATGTAGCCTGCCAGGCTCCTCTGTCCATGGGGTCGCAAGAGTCAGACACGACTTAGCAACTAAACCACCAGCACCCCTAAAAAAGGGCTTCCCAGGTGGCGCTAGTGAAACAACCCGCCTGCCAACGCAGGAGACCTAAGGTATGTGGGTTCGATCCCTGGGTCGGGAAGATCCCCTGGAGAAGGAAATGGCAACCCACTTCAATATTCTTGTCTGAAGAATCCCATGGGATAGTGGAGCCTGGCAGGCTACAGTCCATGGGGTCGCAAGGAGTTGGATCTGACTGAAGCAACTTAGCACACACTGGGTATGTGCGCATACACACACAAAAAAGTTAGGGGAAAAAAAAAGAAAACAACTCTATACACTTACTAGTTCTGTGGCCAGGGCAAAAATCTCCCATCTCACTGAGCCTCAGTTTCCTTTTCTTTAAAATGGGGCTAATGGTTCTCATCTGAATCGTGAGGACTTGGGAGGGGTGGGAGGGGGAAATATTCATAGCAAGGGTGTGTAAGTGAGCATCTCTTTTGTACTTCAGAGCGGTCTAAATGAAGAGACTGTTGTTTTTCTTAATCCCGGAGCAGGGGCTGGGCCAGGAAGTAGGCAGGCCGATCAGGGCGGGCCAAGTGTCCCAGAGTGGCTGTTTCCACGCTTGGCGTCCACCAAGTCCTCTGGAAAGAAGGAGACAGGGCAAGAGGCAAGGCCCAAGCCCTGGATTCTTATCTAGAACTTCCCTCCACCCCGGGCCCTCCAGGGGAAGAGCAACTCCGAACTGTCACCACCGAGTTCCAGGCATTCCAAAGGGCTCATCGGGGAGGAAGGCTGTCATCGCCGAGCCAGCAGCAGCCAGAGAGAGGCCCGGAAGGGCTGGCGGAAATCCAGGCCTCGCAGCCTCCGTCCTCGCCCTGCCCTGGTCTCACTGTCCTACCCGAGGCCCAGCCAGAGCCCGATCCTCCCAAGAGGAGCCGCGGACCGCAGACCCCAGCGGTGATGGCCCGGCGCCCAACCCTCCCGAGCGGCAGCTTTAAGGGCGACTGGGATTTGGACTCAGGACGCCCAGCCTCTGTTGTGGCTCAGGCCTCTCCCCTCTCTGGACCTCGGTGTCCCCGCCGTGGACCAGGAATGTCAGGGAAGGGCACCGCAGTCCTGGGGTGAAGTCGGAGCCCCTGCTACCCTGTCACAAAGTGCCCCTCCCATCCTTCTTCCCAGGCTGCCCGCAGGGTCACCGTCACAGTCCTCCAGCCCAGGGATTCCACTTGCATGCCATCTTTATGATTCTGTATGTCTGATGCTTCCTGAATTCTAGGTCTTTCTTGCTCCCAGTTAGGCTGAGAGGTCCTTCAGGCTGAGTATGGGGGCCTGCTCGCTTCTCTGCGTCCCTCAGAGCCCAGCCCAGCACAGAGTGAACCTTGCGCCTCTTCACTGATTGTGCTGCTGGGCCATCCTGGGGACCCCTGACAGACATTCAGTCCACTCCCAGGGCCTGTGGGAAAGAGTTCTGGCCACACAGATGGGGCAATCCTGCCTTCTGACTGCAACTGCCCCCTGCTCAGACTGCGTGATTTTGTTCAGGGCCCTTCCCCTCTCCCAGAAGCATCCGTGGCTCTTTGAAGCGTGCTCAGTGGAGACCAATGGCACCCCACTCCAGTACTCTTGCCTGGAAAATCCCATGGATGGAGGAGCCTGTTAGGCTGCAATCCATGGGGTCGCTAAGAGTCGGACACAACTGAGCGACTTCACTTTCACTTTTCACTTTCATGCATTGGAGAAGGAAATGGCAACCCACTCCAGTGTTCTTGCCTGGAGAATCCCAGGGATGGCGGAGCCTGGTGGGCTGCCGTCTATGGGGTCGCACAGAGTCGGACACAACTGAAGCGACTTAGCAGCAGCAGCAGTGGAGACCCAGGGAACATTGTGGCTCCAAGGAGAGTGAGCAGTGGGTATTCCTGGGTGGTGGGGTGAGGCCCAGGGCAGGAGCTGGTACTTCAGACCTCAACACCACCCTGCCCCCAGAGCTGCTCTGCCCTTCACTTTTAACTTGTATGCATTGGGCAAACCTGGCATTTGTGTTGTGTGTGTGTGTTTAAGGCTTTCCTAGGGCTTAACTCATTCACAATAAACTGCCATATTTAATACGTATACACTTTTGGACTTCTCTGATGGTCCAGTGGATAAGGAAGTGAAAGTGAAAATCGCTCAGTTGTGTCTGACTCTTTGTGACCCCATGGACTATACAGTCCATGGAATTCTCCAGGCCAGAACACTAGAGTGGAAAGACTTTCCCTTCTCCAGGGGAATCTTCCCAACCCAGGGATCGAGCCCAGGTCTCCCACAGTGCAGGCAGATTATTTCCCAGCTGAGCCACAAGGGAAGTCCAAGAATACTGGAGTGGGTAGCCTATCCCTTCTCCAGCAGATCTTCCTGATCCAGGGATTGAATCAGGTCTTCTGCGTTGCAGGCAGAGTCTTTCCCGGCTGAGCTCTCAGGGAATCCGTCTGCCAGTGCAGGTTGGGTCCCTGGTCTGGGAAGACCCTGCGTGCTGTGGGGCAGCTAAGCCCATGTGCCACAAGTGTGGAGCCTGTGCTCTCGAGCCAGCGCTCTGCAACAAGAGAAGTCATCAAAATGGGAAGCTGGTGTACTGTAACAAAGACCCAGAGAAACCAAAAACAATTTTTTTTAAAAAGACTTAAAAAAAGAAAGTGTACGCTTTGATAAGTTTTGACATATATGTACACGCAGGAAACCATCTACAATCATGAGGGCGGAGGTATCCATCCCCCTCAAAACTTGCCCCGTGCCCCTTTCCAATTCCCCCCATTACCCAAGAACCACCAATCTGCTTTCTATCACCGCACACCAGTGGTCATTTTCGACATTTGTTTATGTAAATGGACTCACCCAGTACGGTCTCCTTTTTGTCTGGTTTCTTTCACTCAGCATGATTCCTCTCCATCTATGTAGGCACATGTAGCAGTGGCCCATTCCTTTTTAGTGCTGCCTGCTGTTCTGTTGTATTGGAGGCACCACAGTTGTTAACCCACTGACCTGTTGATGGGCATTTGGGTTTGTTTCCAGTTTTTAGGTATTACAAATGCATGTTCCTGCTATGAGTGTTCCAGTTCACATGATTTTATCTGAAAAAGTTGCACTATTAAAAGAAACAAAAAAGCTAGGGGATTTCCCTGGTGATCCAGTGGTTAAGAATCTGCCTTGCAATGCAGAGGATGCAAGTTAGACCCCTGGTCCAGAAACAAACATTTCACATGCTGTGGAGCAGCTAAGCCCACAGCACAACTACAGAGCCCCTGTGCCACAACCAGAGAGTCCCTGCCACAATGAAAGATCCACAGGATGCAGCAAAAATCCCTCATGCAGCAATTGAGACCTGATGCAGCCAAATACATAAATGAATGAATAAATAAATGTTTTAATAGGTATTGCTGTTGTTCAGTCGCTAAGTCATGTTTGATTCTTTGCAACCTCATGGACTGCAGCATGCCAAGCTTCCCTGTCCTTCCCCATCTCCCAGAGTTTGCTCATACTCATGTCCTCTGAGTCCATGATTCCATCCAACCATCTCATCCTCTGTCGTCCCCTTCTGCTCCTGCCCTCACTTTCCCAGCATCAGGGTCTTTTCCAATGAGTCAGCTCTTCCCATCAGGTGGCCAAAGTATTGGAACTTCAGCTTTGGCATCATTCCTTCCAATGAATATTCAAGGTTGATCTCCTTACTGCCCAAGGGACTCTCAAGAGTCTTCTCCAGCACCACAATTCAAAAGCATCAATTCTTCGGTGCTTAGCCTTCTTTGTGGTCCAACTCTCACATCTGTACATGACTACTGGAAAAACGACAATTTTGACTATACTGACCTTTGTGTGTAAAGTAATGTCTCTGTTTTTTAATATTCGATCTAGGGTTGTCATAGCTTTTCTTCCAAGGATTAATCGTCTTTTAAATTCATGGCTGCAGTCACTATCCATAGTGATTTTCCACAGTGATTTTGGCACCCAAGAAAATAAAATCTACCACTGTTTCCCCTTTCCCCCATCTATTTGCCATGAAGTGATGGGATGGGATGCCAAGATCTTAGTTTTTCAATGTTGAGTTTTAAGCTAGCTTTTGCACTCTCTTTTTCCACCCTCATCAAGAGGCTCTTTAGTTCGTCTTCACTTTCTGCCATTAGAGTGCTATCATCTGCATATCTGAGGTTACTAGTATTTCTCCTGGCAATCTTGATTCCAGCTTGTGATTCATCTAGCCCAGCACTTCACATGATGTAGTCTACATATAAGTTAAGTAAGCAGGGTGACAGTATAAAGTCTTGACAAACTCTTCTCTCAATTTTGAGCCAGTTCATTGCTCCATGTCTGGTTCTAACTTTTGCTTCCTGGTCTGCATACAGGTTTCTCAAGAGGCAGGTAAAAATGTACACATGTGTACATATTTTTTTAAAAAGCTAGATAATGTGATTCCCCTAAAACTGAAGGCTCTTAAGGACCAGAAAGCCGTCATGGAGAGTCAAGGACTAAGGGAGCTGGTGTTTTGAGTTCCTACTCGTGCCAAGAACCTGACCACATCTGCTCATTTAATGATAGCACATCTGGGAAGCAGGTGCCATTGTTATTTTACAGATGAAATAGCTGAGACATAGAGGCATGGATGCGGCTGGCTGACACACATATAGGCTGGGGCAGAGCCATGACTCAGTCCCAAGGTCTAGCTGCCTCTCGCCCATGAAGAGAACCAGCACTGGTTCCTTCTTGCTTTGACTCATTGTGAGACTGGGGATGACGTTTGTGTTGACTTTGTCATACTGGGCCCGCTGGAGATAACCACTCAAGCCTGGGAGGCACAGCGGGGAGCTGGGGCCAGAGCAGGGGCAGGAAGTGAGTCAGCCGCAGTTGTGAGGGCCACCGGGTCGGGGGCCTGGCAGAGGAAGACGGGAGGGAGCCCCTTGAGTGACCTCACACAGAGGTCACTAGGCTTTCCACACAGGTTCTCTCCTATAACGTTCACCGTAATTCTGAGACGCGAGAATGATCATCTCCAGCTTACAGATGGGAAAACTGAGGCTCAGGAGCGTCTATCAGTCAGGACTCTGTCAGCTTCCAGTAACAGAAAAGCCAGCTGAAAGTGGCTTAGGGGATTCCCTGGCAGTCCACTGGTTAGGACTCCGTGCTTTCACTGCTGGGGCCCGGGTTCAATATCTGGTTGAGGAACTAAGATCCCATGCAAAAAAAAAAAAACGTGGCTTAAACCATAAATACATTGAGTTGATAAAACCTCCAAAGCTGTAGGTTCAGCAAGGGCCAGGTTTTATCCAGAGGCCCACGGGCCCTTAGGACCTGGGCTCTTCCGCTCATGGGGGGCGCCCCCAGCACACTCCCCCTCATTCACCATCAGCTGTGCATCTGTGCTCTCGATTCAGTCAGGTCTGACTCTCTGTGACCTATGGACTGTAACCAGCCAGGCTCCTCTGTCCAAGGGGTTCTCCAGGCAAGAATACTGCAGTGGGTTGCCATGCCCTCCTCCAGGGGATCTTCCTGACCCAGGGATCGAACCCATGTCTCTTATGTCTCCGGCATTGCTGGTAGGTTCTTTACCACTAGCGCCACCTGGGAAACCCCTACCATCAGCCGGAATTGCCTAAAACCATCACTGGGTTAGGGACCAGACCTCACTTGTGGCCCAGACCCATCCGGCCCCACCTCCAGGGTGGGGTCCCTCTGGAGACTGGATGCTGAGAGGGGGGTCTTGTTTGAGAGGAAGAAGGGGTCTGCCATGGGAGCAGGAGAGGCCTGCACAAGGTCATCTAGCTGGCCAAGGAGAAAATTGTGGCTCCTGTTACGGAAACCAGGAGTTTCCTTAGGCAGCCCTACTGCTCCATGAACACTGTGCCAGCTGTGTATCATCCCATCACGGTGAGGTGAGATGCTAATATTATACCCACTTTATAGAGGCAGACATGGAAGCTCAGAGAACAAGAAGTTTGTCTGAGATCACACCACCAGAAAGTGATGGCCCTGGTACTTGAACTCTGTCTGGTATTCCAGCTTGTGCTTCCTCCAGCCCAGTGTTTCTCATGATGTACTCTGCATAGAAGTTAAATAAGCAGGGTGACAATATACAGCCTTGATGTACTCCTTTTCCTATTTGGAACCAGTCTGTTGTTCCCTGTCCAGTTCTAACTGTTGCTTCCTGGCCTGCATATAGGTTTCTCAAAAGGCAGGTCAGGTGGTCTGGTATTTCCATCTCTTTCAGAATTTTCCACAGTTTCTTGTGATCCACAGAGTCAAGGCTTTGGCATAGTCAATAAAGCAGAAATAGATGTTTTTCTGGAACTCTCTTGCTTTTTCCATGATCCAGCAAATGTTGGCAATTTGATCTCTGGTTCCTCTGCCTTTCCTAAAACCAGCTTGAACATCTGGAAGTTCACAGTTCATGTACTGTTGAAGCCTGGCTTGGAGAATTGTAAGCATTACTTTACTAGAGTGTGAGATGAGTGCAATTGTGTGGTAGTTTGAGCATTCTTTGGCATTGCCTTTCTTTGGGATTGGAATGAAAACTGATCTTTTCCAGTCCTGTGGCCACTGCTGAGTTTTCCAAATTTGCTGGCATATTGAGTGCAACACTTTCACAGCATCCTCTTTCAGGATTTGAAATAGGTCAACTGGAATTCCATCACCTCCACTAGCTTTGTTCGTAGTGATGCTTCCTAAGGCCCACTTGACCTCACATTCCAGGATGTCTGGCTCTAGATGAGTGATCACACCATCGTGATTATCTGGGCCATGGAGTTCTTTTTTGTACAGTTCTTCTGTGTATTCTTGCCACCTCTTCTTAATATCTTCTGCTTCTGTTAGGTCCATACCATTTCTGTCCTTTATTGAGCCCATCTTTGCATGAAATGTTCCCTTGGGATTTCTAATTTTCTTGAAGAGATCTCTAGTCTTTCCCATTCTATTGTTTTCCTCTATTTCTTTGCATTGATCACTGAGGAAGGCTTTCTTATCTCTCCTTGCTGTTCTTTGGAACACTGCATTCAGATGCTTATATTTTTCCTTTTCTCCTTTGCTTTTTGCTTCTCTTCTTTTCACAGCTATTTGTAAGGCCTCCTCAGACAGCCATTTTGCTTTTTTGCATTTCTTTTTCTTGGGGATGGTCTTGATTCCTGTCTCCTGTACAATGTCATGAACCTCCATCCATAGTTCATCAGGCACGGTGTTTATCAGATCTAGTTCCTTAAATCTATTTTTCACTTCCACTGTATAGTCAAGTCATAAGGGATTTGATTTAGGTCATACCTGAATGGTCTAGTGGTTTTCCCTACTTTCTTCAATTTAAGTCTGAATTTGGCAATAAGGAATTCATGATCTGAGCCACAGTCAGCTCCTGGTCTTGTTTTTGCTGACTGTATAGAGCTTCTCCATCTTTGGCTGCAAAGAATAAAATCAATCTGATTTCGGTGTTGACCATCTGGTGATGTCCATGTGTAGAGTCTTCTCTTGGATTGTTGGAAGAGGGTGTTTGCTATGACCAGCTTGTTCTCTTGGCAGAACTCGATTAGCCTTTGCCCTGCTTCATTCTGTACTCCAAGGCCAAATTTGCCTGTAACTCCAGGTGTTTCTTGACATCCTACTTTTGCATTCCAGTCCCCTATAATGAAAAGGACATCTTTTTTGGGTGTTAGTTCTAGAAGGTCTTGTAGGTCTTCATAGAACCGTTCAACTTCAGCTTCTTCAGCATTACTGAAGGCATAGACTTAGATTACCATGATATTGAATGGTTTGCCTTGGAAATGAACACAGATCATTCTGTCATTTTTGAGATTGCATCCAAGTACTGCATTTCAAACTCTTTTGTTGACTATGATGGCTACTCCATTTCTTCTAAGGGATTCCTGCCCACCTACTGGAAGCACAGGCTGGAATCAAGATTGCCGGGAGAAATGTCAATAACCTCAGATATGCAGATGACACCACCTTTAAGGCAGAAAGTGAAGACGAACTAAAGGGCTTCTTGATGAAAGTGAAAGAGGAGAGAGAAAAAGTTGGCTTAAAGCTCAACATTCAGAAAACTAAGATCATAGCATCCGGTCCCATCACTTCATGGCAAATAGATGGGGAAACAGTGGAAACAGTGGCTGACTTTATTTTTCTGGGCTCCAAAATCACTGCAGATGGTGATTGCGGCCATGAAATTAAAAGACACTTACTCCTTGGAAGGAAAGTTATGACCAACCTAGACAGCATATCAAAAAGCAGAGATATTACTTTGTCAACAAAGGTCTGTCTAGTCAAGGCTATGGTTTTTCCAATGGTCATGTATGGATGTGAGAGTTGAACTATAAAGAAAGTTGAGCACCAAAGAACTGACGCTTTTGAACTGTGGTGTTGGAGAAGACGCTTGAGAGTCCCTTGGACTGCAAGGAGATCAGTCCTGGGTGTTCATTGGAAGGACTGATGTTGAAGCTGAAACTCCAATACTTTGACTAACTGATGCAAAGAGCTGACTGATTTGAAAAGACCCTGATGCTGGGAAAGATTGAGGGAAGGAGGAGAAGGGGATGACAGAGGATGAGATGGTTGGATGGCATCACCGACTCAATGGACATGGGTTTGGGTGAACTCCTTGAGTTGGTGATGGACAGGGAGGCCTGGCATGCTGTGGTTCATTGGGTTGCAAAGAGTCGGACACGACTGAGCAACTGAACTGAACTGAACTGGTATTCCAGGATCCTACCACACACAAAGATTAAGGGAAGGGCTTAGAGAAGGCCCAGGTGGGTGAATCAGAGGACACGTGGGGCAGCCCCCAGGCCAAATAGAGATGGCTGAGCAGTGACAGGTAAGGGTCAGCTGCTTGGGAAGTCCAGTAGCCAGGAATAGGTCTGGGGCCAGGCTGGCCGGCAAGCCCAGCCCAGCCTGTAACACAAGCCAAGGAGGCGACCCCAGCCACCCATCTTGCCTGCTTCTCAAGTTCCAAGTCTCTTGCCTGAGGGCCCTGATCCACATTCCAGATGGAAAAACTGAGGCTGACCTTGCATAAAAGTCTGGTTTATCTGTTTCATTCACTGCCTCATCCATTTGCCTAGAACAGTGCCTAGCCCGTTGTAGATATTCAATAAACATTTTCAGAATGACTGACTTGTTGAATGAAGGTGGTTTTCTGGAGGCACTTAGAATTGCAACAGAAAGCTGACTATCAGAACCAAGTCTCGGGACGTCTCTCTGGTGGTTCAGTGGCTAGGATTCTGCTCCCAATGCGGGGGCCAGGGTTCAATCCCTGGTCTGGGAACTAGGTCCCACATGCCACCATTAAAAAATCCTGAAGGCCACAACCAAGATCTGGTGCAAGCAAATAAATAATTTTTTTTTTTTTTAAAAAGAACAGCCTCTTCTTCAGCCCCTGACGTCACACACGGGAAGACTGCAGGGGGTATCCCTCACAAGGCACACAGGCTCTCACAGACACAACATTTAATACATTTCCCCCAATGCACACACACACACACACCTTACTTTAGTTCCAAGGACAGACTCCCCTCAGCCTACTTACGCATAAACAGGGTGGTGGGAGGTAGAGAGGGTCACTGGCAGGACCCTTGTGTAAGGGCAAGGTCAGGAAAAGCAGCCTGAACATGACGTCACCCACCACCAACCCCGCCCATCTGGGCTGAACGCCTCCTCTTGTCTCCCCTTCTCTGAATACTCGCTTTCTCAGGACTCCTGGCTACCTCAGCCCCAGGGGTGCAGGTCCTCTCAGTTCCAACACCCAACTGAGACTGGTGTCTAGGTTTCAATTTCAAATTCTTTGAGAGTGAATCTGACTCGCTAGCTGGGGTTGGAAGCCACTTCCAGCTCAGCGGCCACCGCCCAGGACCCATGATGGTGGGAGCAGACCCTGAAAATGCCAGTGCGCATGCCTTCTCTAACAGGAATGTGGGGGGTAGAGGAAGTGATGCCTTCACAGCCCCCATCCTTCAAGATATTCAAGAAGTCGAGTATCTCCTGTGATGACGCTCTTATCACCCATACGGCACAGTGCCATCCCTTGTCCCTTGTTATTCAGTGCCTCGGTCACGTCTGACTCTGTGACCCATGGACTGCAGCACGCAAGGCTTCCTGTTTTTCACCGTCTCACAGAGCTTACTCAAACTCATGCCCATTGAGTTGGTGATGCCATCCAAACATCTCATCCACTGTCGTCCCTTTTTCCTCCAGCCTTCAATCTTTCCGAGCATCGGGTCTTTTCCAATAAGTCAGCTCTTCCCATCAGGTGGCCAATGTATTGGAGCTTCAGCTTCAGCATCAGTCCTTCCAATGAATATTCAGGGTTGATTTCCTTTAGGATTGACTCATTGGATCTCCTTGCTGTCCAAAGGACTCACAAGAGTCTTCTCCAGCACCACATTTTGAAAGCATCAATTCTTCCGCAATCAGCCTTCTTTGTGGTCTGACTCTCACATCCATACATGACTACTGGAAAAACCATAGCTTTGATTATACTGACCTTTGTCAGTAAAGTGATGTCTCTGTTTTTTAATATGCTGTCTAGGTTTGTCATGGTTTTTCTTCCAAGGAAAATTATCTCTTAATTTCATGGCTACAATCACCATCCACAGTGATTTTGGAGCCCAAGAAAATAAAATCTATCACTGTTTCTACCTGTTCCCATCTATTTGCCATGAAGTGATGGGACCGGATGCCATGATCTTAGTTTTTCAATGTTGAGTTTTAATCCAGCTTTTGCACTCTTCTCTTTCACCCTCATCAAGAGGCTCTTTAGTTCCTCTTCACTTTCTGCCATTGGAGTGGTGTCATCTGCATATCTGAGGTAGTTGATATTGCTCCTAGCAATCTTGATTCCAGCTTGTGATTCAACTAGCCCAGCATTTCACATGATGTACTCTGCATGTAAGTTAAATAAACAGGGTGACAATTTACAGCCTTGTTGTACTCCTTTCCCAATTTTGAATCAATCTGTTGTTTCATGTCTGGTTTGAACTGTTGCTTCTTGACCTGCATAAAGTTTCTCAGGAGGCAGATAAGGTGGTCTGGTATTCTCATCTCTTCAAAAATTTTCCAGTTTGTTGTGATCCACACTGTCAAACGCTTAGCATAATCAAGGAAGCAGAAGTAGATGTTTTCCTGGAATTCCTTTGCTTTTTCTATGATCCAATGGATGTTGGCAATTAGGTCTCTGTTTCCTCTGCCTTTTCTAAATCCAGCTTACACATCCTGAAGTTCTCAGTTCATATGCAGTTGAAGCCTAATTGAAGGATTTTGAGCATTACTTTGGTAGCATGTGAAATGAGCACAGTTGTACAGTAGTCTGAGCATTCTTTGGCATTGCCTTTCTTTGGGACTGGAATGAAAACTGACCTTTTCCAGTCCCGTGGCCACTGCTGAATTTTCCAAATTTGCTGGCATATTGGCTGTGTAGCATTTTCACAGCATCATCTTTTAGGATTTGAAATAGCTCAGCTGCAATTCCATCACCTCCACTAGCTTTGTTCATAGTAATGTTTCTTAAGGCCCACTTGACTTTACATTCCAGGGTCTCTGGCTATTGGTGAGTGACCACACCATTGTGGTTATCTGGGTCATTAAGACCTTTTTTGTACAGTTCTTCTGGGCATTCTTGCCACCTCTTCATAATCCCTTCTGCTTCCATTAGGTCCTTGTTGTTTCTGTCCTTTATCGAGCCCATCTCTGCATGAAATGTTCCTTTGGTATCTCCAATTTTCTTGAAGATCTCTAGTCTTTCCCACTCTATTGCTTTCCTCTGTTTCTTTGCATTGTTCACTTAAGAAGGCTTTCTTATCTCTCCTTGCTATTCTCTGGAACTCTGCATTCAGTTGGGTATATCTTTCCCTTTCTCCTTTGCCTTTCACTTCTCTTCTTTTCTCAGCTATTTGTAAGACCTCTTCAGACAACCACTTTGCTTCCTGGTATTTCTTTTTCTTTGAGATGGTTTTGGTCACTACCTCCTGTACAGTGTTATGATCTTCTATCCATAGTTCTTCAAGCACTCTGTCTACTAGATCTAATCCTTTAAATGCATTTGAGAGATGTATACCACCTCCACTGTATGATCATAAGGGATTTGATTTAGGTCATACCTAAATGGTCTAGTGGTTTTCCCTAGCTTCTTCAATTTAAGCCTGAATTTTTTGATAAGGAATTCATGATCTGAGCCCTAGTCGGCTCCCAGTCTAATTTTTGCTAACTGTGTAGAGTTTCTCCATCTTCGGCTGCAAAGAATTTAATCTGTCTTATTTCAGTATTGAAAATACTAATGTATTGAAAATAATCTGGTGATGTCCATGTGTAGTTATCTCCTGTGTTGTTGGAAGAGAATGTTTGGTGTGACCAGTGTGCTCTCTTGGCAAAATTCTCTTAGCTTTTTCCCTGCTTCATTTTGTATTCCAAGGCCAAACTCGCCTGTTTTTCCAGTTTATCTCTTGACTTTCTGCTTTTGCATTCCTATCCCCTATGATGAAAAGGACATCTTTTTTTTGGCGTTAATTCTGGAAGGTCTTATAGGTCTTCACAGAACCTTCAACTTCAGCTTCTTTGGCTTTAGTGTTTGGGGCATAGATTCAGATTACTGTGATGTCGAATGGTTTGCCTTGGAAACAAACCAAGATCATTCTGTCTTGAGATTACACCCAAGTACTGCATTTTGGATTCTTCTGTTGATTGTGGGGGAGTACTCCATTTCTTCTAAGCGATTCTTCCCCACAGTAGTAGATATAATGGCTGACCCAGGGATAAAACCCAGGTCTCCTGCATTGAGGCAGATTCTTTACCAACTGAGTCACTCGGGAAGCCCTAGATAAAATGGCCATCTGAATTAAATTCACCCACTCCTGTCCATTTTAGTTCACTAATTCCTAAAATGTCGATATTCACTCTCACCATCTCTTGCTTGATCGTGTCCAATTTACCTTGATTCATGGACCTAACATTCCAAGTTCCTATGCAATTGTTCTTTAGGGCATTGGACCATTGTCCCTTATTACTCATTACTGGTTGAGAGCTCTTAAGTAATCCCTTCTTCTGAACTCACCATTGCTCATATGCTCACATCTGTGGCTGCAGCACTTACGTAGTTTTAAGTTAAGGCAACAACCTGTTTCCTTGTTCTGCTTCTTTCTAAATAAGTTTTACACCTTGTAGAGCCAAATCTCATGTAAGAGAGGATGTGATTGGTTCTCTTATCGTTAGCTTGCCAGTACTTCCCTTGCTGGCCAAAGCATTCATGCCAGATTGCCTGTTGGTTGCTAGCCAACCTATAGATGGCTGTCCAAAGACCAGAGCCCCGCCCACTTCTGGACAGAGATGTTTGGGGTCATTTTTTAGCTTTGGCTTTTGCAAGTGTTTTCTCCTCTTATCCTGATTTTCCTGTGGGTCTGGGCCAGTTCCCCCACCAGAATTCTTAGCTCATTGTTTACAGAGGCTTATTCTTCTCCTTCCTAGTGTTTCTCCACCTTTTCCCTGCCGATTGTGTGTTTTGGACACAGCTCTGATCATTTCAACCAACAGTCACATGTATCGCTGTGAGCAAGTCTCTCACCTGCTTTGAACCTCAGTTTTTCTGTGTGTATGTTGGGGCTGTGTGTGTGTGTGTGTGCTCAGCTGCTCAGTCACGTCCTACCCCATGGGCTGTAGTCCACCAGGCTCCTCTGTCCGTGGAATTCTCCAAGCAAGAATATGGAGTGGGTTGCCATTTCCTCCTCCAGTGGATCTTCCCAACACAGGGATAGAACCCGCATCTCTTGCATCTCCTGCACTAGCAGCAGATTCTTTATCACTGAGCCAACTGGGAAGTCAGTGCTGGGGTCACTAATTCTCATCTCACAGGGTTACTGAGAAGATGAAAGGAGTCCATGTGGGCAAGCTCCACAGAACTGAATCCTAAACAAACTCAGTGTTGGTCTTTCCTTTTGGCATCAGCCCTTAGTTAAATTGATCAAAAGCTGGACCAGGAGTGAGAAGAGGCTTGAGTTCAAGCCTCAGCTGGGCATCTAATTTTCTGTGTTTGGGAAACTCCCTTCCCCTCTCTGGGATCAGTTTTCCTATCTGTATACTGCTTCACTGAAAGGCAACTCCCCTTACCTATTACCCATGGATCAGTGAAAGTCTACCACGTCCTCACACATGACCTTGGAGAAAGTTTTTACAAAGTGGGTGGGCTGTGTTCAACCTTTGGGTTACCAGTGGAGTGGAAAGGGCCTTTATGGGAGTGGAGAACTGAAGGCGATCAAGAATTCAGCAGGAGTAGGTTTTATGAAAGGAGGAAGTGAAGAGGCTGACTAGGAGAAATGGACCCCCTTCCCAAGAACCCCCATAGAGATTAGGAGGCGTGGTGGTCCTAAAACATTGTGCCCAAATGCTTTCTGCCCCTCCCATAAAAACGAGGGGTTTTGTACGCCTTCCCCTTGAACATGGATTTTGTGACTGACCAATAGAATATAGGAAATGACCCAAATCTTGAAACTGGAAGGTCACTTCCTATTTCCAGGAATACTTATTCTTGGAATCCAGCTGCCATACTGTGCACAGGGAACCTTAAGAGGCCACGTGTGAATGTTCTGCCAGACAGCCCCGGCTGACATACCAGCCAACAACCAGTATCAACTGCCAGACATGTGAGCGGAGGAAGCCTCTCAGTTCAGTTCAGTCCAGTTCAGTCGCTCAGTCATGTCCGACTCTTTGCGACCCCATGAATCGCAGCACGCCAGGCCTCCCTGTCCATCACCAACTCGCGGAGTTCACTCAGACTCACGTCCATCGAGTCAGTGATGCCATCCAGCCATCTCATCCTCTGTCGTCCCCTTCTCCTCCTGCCCCCAAAGTACTGGACTTAACCTCTAGAACACTCCAACTCCACTATCTACACGTGATCTCAGCCAAAGGCCGAGAAGCATTCCATCCACCCTCTGATCGCAACCACATGGAGAACCGTGAGACAGAACCCAGCCTAGCTAAGCACAGTTGACCCAGAGATCTGTGAGAAATAATAACAAATGATATTGTTTTAAGCGACGAAGTTTTTCGGTTGATTCATTTTACAGCAACAGTTTAACTGGAATAGGAGACTAGTTATGAATCCTTTCACAGTGGGATAGGATAGGAAAGCCCATTTTTCATGAGATCTTAAAGCACGGGGGTGGGGGATGCCCAGCAAGCTGTTAAACTTGAAGGTCGAAAGCAGTGACATCTGGAGGAACTTGGCATGAGATAAAAAGTTTCTGCTGTGACCTTTAGGAGTTGGCCAGAGACTCACCAGGTGAGTAAAAGTGTGACTTGGAAGTTTCTATCTTGAGCAACTGCCCTCAGTGATAGCAGGAGATGAGCAGGTTTGGGTGAGATGATGAGATCAGTTCTGGACACAATGTTGCATTTGCCAAGTGTCTTCTATAAATACAAGAGCCTGCCCATAGACTGACAAAAAGAGAGGAAATCTTTCTGGAAGCTTCAGCTTAGAACCCCAGTCCTCATTCATCAATGCCCATGCTAATTCACTCATTCATGCATTTATTCATCCACTCATTCACTCATTTTGTAACCCATTCAGACAGAAAGGTATATTTAAGAACCCAGACTCTAGAGACTGCCTGGGTTCAAAGCCCAATTCTCCCTCTTCCTTCCCACATCCCCCATGGCCTTGGGCAAGTAACATAGTCTCTTGGTACCTCAGCTTCCTTATCTCTAAACAGGAATGATAATAACAGTATTTATATTATTATAAAGATTAAAAGAGCACATACTTGGAAACCCTTAGAATAGTACTTGGAACATAAATACATATCACATGTTAGCTATTAATAGTTCAACAGAATCTTTATGCTGCACCCCTTACTGCACTGAGGCTGCAGCTGAGAACTGGGCAGACACAAGCCCTGTCACAAGGCTTACACTTTTGTCTTTACCCCGCACCTGGGCCCTAGGCTTCCTCAAGTTTTCTTTCATGTGTATTGTCCCATTTGATCCTCAGGAAGAGACTATTAAAAAGAAAAAACAGAAAGAGCCCATGAGGCTGGCATGATACTGACCTTCTCCCCATTTGACAGAGGTGGAAACTGAGGCCCAGAGAGGAGCATGGATGTCCTCTTTGCACAGTGCCTCTGTCTAGGCACAAATCGATGTGTCCCTTTAACAAAGGCACACTGGGGACTTCCCTGGCAGTCCAGTGGTTAGGACTCTGCCTTCCAATGTAGAGTGTGTGGGTTTGATCCCTGGTCAGGGAACTAGGATCCCACACGCAGTGGGGTGCAGCCAAATAGTTAAACAAACAAGCAAACATAAAAACAAAGACACTCCAACGTGAGTGGGCCTTTCTCCTGTCAGGTAACCATGCTTCCTCTGCCCATAAATCCTTCAGCAAACGAAATCTCAACCATGATTAACTTGTGACCTCTGAGCAGGGATCTCCACAACCCTTTGAAGGCAGAGTTTCCGGAGGGACGAGGTCAGGACCCTGTGCTCACACTGCCCCTCTTCTTACTTGGTCTTCTAAGTGAACTGGGTGTTTTTCCGCTTGGTGGGACCACACCAAACCCCACCCAATCCATATTATCTTCATGGATGCCTGAAATTCTAGCGCTCATGATTCATTCTTTCAAGTTGAGCAATGGCTCCCAGAAACATCCTGTAATATCCCCAAATCCCTCTGAAGCGGGTCACCAACACCTTATTGAGCTAAAAGCGGGCCTTGAAGACGATCGCCTTCCTCCTACAAATGAAGAAACTCTGGTCCAGACGGAACTTGCCCGCGGGTGCAGAAGCGGTCAGTGGCAGAGCAGGAGTGGGAGACGGCCCTGTTTCCTCTAGGTCCATGGGTCTCCTGCTCATTTCAGTTCAGTTCAGTTCAGCCGCTCAGTCGTGTCCGATTCTTTGCGACACCATGGACTGCAGCACACCAGGCCTCCCTGTCCGTCACCAACTCCCAGAGTCTACCCAAAATCATGTCCATTGAGTCGGTGATGCCATCCAACCATCTCATCTCCCTGCTCATCTCATCTCCCTGCTCGTGTACAGCCTGCAAAGAGCTTCCCCATCGGAGCTAACCTGATGGAGGCCATGCCTACGAGCAGACCGTCTTCCTGCAAGGTGCACGCAGGCTGCCTGAGGCTACACAACAATCACGCCGTCTTCTGATAACAGGGCCTGGTCGATCCTTTAGGGAATCAGCTCAAAGGTACTGTTCATTGGTCCTAGCCCAGGTCCCCCGAGTGGCCCTGGTTGCTGGCCTTTCCAAGGCCTCGTTCAGCTCCTCCTCCCATTCTTTCTGGGCAGACCCAGACCCTTCCAAGGCATTCCATTTGCTGTCGTTTAGGGAAAGCCAAGTTGCTTTCTGTCGTGGTTTCTTAAGAACTCTAATTGACATACACACTTTACAGGTAAGAGGGATGAGGTGTGGAGAGGAAATGTGAACGATAAGAGATAAGGCCAGGGGACTTCCCTGATGATCCAGTGGTAAAGAACCTGCCTGCTACTGCAGGAGACGTGGGTTCAATCCCTGGTTTGGGAAGATCCCCTGGGGAAGGAAATGGCAACCCATGCCTGTATTCTCGCCTGGGAAACCCCATGGACAGAGGAGCCTCGCAGGTTACGGTTCACAGGGTCACAAAAGTGTCAGACACAACTGAGTGACTAAAACAGCAGAAGCACCTCCCCTGTGCAGTCAACAACTACACACAACAGCCCTAGAGACAGATTGTTGTTGTTTCGTTGCCAAGTTGTGTCTGAGTCTTTTCTGCAACCCCATGGACTGTAGCCCTCCAGGCTCCTCTGTCCATGGAATTTTCCAGGCAAGAATACTGGAGTGGCTTGCCATTTCCTTTTCCAGGGGATTCTCCCCACCCAGGGATCAAAACCAAGTCTCCTACATTGGCAGGTGGATTCTTTATCACTGAGCCATTTGCCTTATATGGTATAAGGACTAAATGACATAAAGTCTTTGGCACTGTGCCCAACACTTAGTAAGTGCTCAATAAATAGTAGCTAAATATGACACCCTCATCACAGGCTCTGTCTGGAAGGTGTCTGGCAGTCTGTGGTGAAACTGCAAGTCTTAGGTGCCTCCCTTTCTCACTGCCCACTCCCAAACCTCCCAACCTTTCCTGGATGGCCTCCATGCCTGGTTTCTTCCTCCAGGGCCCTGCAGGCTTGGCTGGGCTGTTGAGGAACAGGGTTCTGGCCTTGTCAAGCACACCGTGACTTTCAGTTTGCCGAAGGCCCCAGATATACCAGGGCTCAGCTGTCATGTTGTTCCTGCTCCAAGGTTCAGAAGGTTCCAGCAGGGTGTTCTACCCTCCAGCCTCCTTCAGCCCCCAGGCAGATAGAAATCAGAACGCAGCATTTCTTCAGGGCCTACCTACAGCAGGCCCAGTAGCCTCCATAGCTGCCCAAGCCTCCTCACACCTCCTCCGCCCTCCCATGCAGCCAGAGACAGGCATGGCTGGACCCAGGGCCTTTGGGAGAGCCACGTGTGCCAGCCCAGCGCCTGCCAGCTCTCAGGCTGATCTCACAATGGCCCCTTTCACCAGGGAGAGGAGCTGGCTACCCTGGAGCCCCAGGGGTGATGTCCCAGCCCCAGGGGCAGGGAGGAGGAGGTCAGAAACTCAGGAAGGGGCGGCCGAGGCTGGGAGAGGGCAAGGTGCTCAGTCCCTGCCGCCGCCACCACCGCACATGACAGCGAGGTGACCACCACACAGCCAACACCACAGAGATCAGACTCCCTGGGGCCCGGGTGTGGGGGAACAAATAAGTGTGGGAGCAGATGGAGGGAAGGAGTTAGTCATGGTGTTCTGGGGGAAGGGAGGCTGGGCCCTCAGCCCACACTCTGGCTGGCATCTCCAGGCCCATAGCAAAAGGGTGACGTGGTCTTGGTCCTTGAAACAGCCCTTCCTGTAACAATCCGGGCATCGCAGCCAGGCACCTTTTGCCCCTCCCCTTTGTCCCCATGCCTTCTGCCCCAGGACTCCAGGAGCTCTTAAAGGAACTTGCATCTTCCTACAAGTTTCTCTGTCCCTGTTCAGTTCAGTTCAGTTCAGTCGCCTCTGACTCTTTGTGACCCCATGGACTACAGCGCACCAGGCCTCCCTGTCCATCACCAACTCCCGGAGTTTACTCAAACTCATGTCCATTGAGTCGGTGATGCCATCCAACCATCTCATCCTCTGTCGGCCCCTTCTCCTCCTACCTTCAATCTTTCCCAGCATCAGAGTCTTTTCAAATGAGTCAGCTCTTCGCATCGGGTGGCCAAAGTATTGGCGTCTCAGCTTCAACATCAGTCCTTCCAATGAATATTCAGGACTGATTTCCTTTAGGATGGACTGGTTGAATCTCCTTGCAGTCCAAGGGACTCTCAAGAGTCTTCTCCAACACCACAGTTCAAAAGCATCAGTTCTTCAGCACTCTGTCCCTGTTACCTGCCCCCTTCTCTACTCCTAGTGCCTAAATTTAATCTAAGGCACTCAATCCCCAAATTAAAGCCTTCACTGGCTCCCCACTGCCCAAAGGACCATGACCTCAAAGTCTGGACTTTCGCCACCTTTTCCTTAATATCTCTAAATTCCTTTATTCCAGGGAAGCCATCCCTCCCTCACTCTGTCCATGCAATTTGGATGAGGCTCAGGGCTAGGGAAAGGCTGCTGTTGCTGCTGCTAAGTTGCTTCAGTCGTGTCCAACTCGATGTGACCCCATAGACGGAAGCCCACCACGCTCCGCCGTCCCTGGGATTCTCCAGCCAAGAACTCTGGAGTGGGTTGCCACAGGTGACCCCAACCTGGCCAATCAGAGTAGCTCAGCCCCGCCCCCAAACAGTGATTGGTTCAGGCGTAGTCAGGCGTAGACCCAAACCAGTCCAGGGAGAGTCAACTGCACAACCTGTGTTTAACCACTGGGAGACATTGATTTTTTCCTTCCACTGGGCTGGAAATTGGGATGGGTTCAGTCTGGAGCTGCCTTCATTTGGAAAGGAACTGCTCCAGAAGGAAGGCAACACAGGGAGAAGCAGAAAGATGGGGACTAAGTCCTCGTGGCAGCATTTCAATCCCTAGATACAGCTCTTTCCTGAAGCAGGGAAAATGAAATTTTTATTTTTGGTGGGGGCAAATTTCCGTCTCATTTAAGCCTCTTGGGATTGTGTTTTCTGTGTCTTGCAACCCAGGAGTTCTGACCGATTCAGAGACCCTCCCTAGTCCAGTGGAGCACCGCAGCTGCCGTTTTGTCTGCCTTCGTCTGGGTATACCAAACTCGCTGCTCTCCCAAACACCCCATGTACCCGATGACTCTACTGGGCTCTCTGCCTGTGATGAACTCACTTTTCCCTTTTGCTTTTGCTCAGCTCTTAAAAGGTCCAGTTCAAATGCCCAGTTCCTCCATAGAGCCTCTGTCAGCTCCTCCGGGGGGAGAATTTGCTCTTTGCCCCTGGTCACTATAGAACCATTATTTGGCTGGATCACAGTGGTTTGTGTGTGAATCCATCTCCTCCACTAGATTATTGAGCTTCTTGAGGGCGACTGTGATTTTCTTTTCTTAGCATACAGTACCTGGTCTGGCATATCATAGGGGCTCAGAAATGCTTGTGAAATGATCTGAATTGCCATCAGACTGGATGGCTCCCAGCTTGGGGTTGGCATCATGGGGCTGAGCCCTGACTCTGGCACCACTACTAGGCAACTCTGCGGCCCGTTCCCACCTCTGTGTGGATGAGCTTTCCTCAGCTTAAAATGTCTGTCTCAGCCTGTCCTGGTGGTTCAGTGGTTAAGACGCTATGATCCCAATGCAGAGGATGTGGGTTTGATCCCTGGTCAGGGAACTAGATTCCGCATGCCATCAGTAAGAGCTCATCTGCTGTGACTAAGATCTAGCACAGTCAAATTAATAATAATAAAAAAATCTGTCTCCCCTCAATCTATAAATCCTGCTCATCCATCAAGGAGCTCACATCTCTTAATATGTGAGATGAAGGCTGCTTTGAAATTGAACAGATTTGAGTCCGAGTCCTGGCTCTTCCACATGACACACGAGTTTATGGGGCGAGTCATAGAACTTCCCTGAGCCTCAGTTTCCTAAAGTGGCAAGTGCATAGGGTTTATTACATGCTGGGCATTGTTCTAGGTGCTTTACTGGTGCCAGCGTGCCTCATTCTTCTGTCCACCCTCTGGGGTGGACATACTCATATTATCCTTATAATAGATGAAGCAACAGAGGCCCAGAGAGGTTAGGTGCTGCCTGAAGCCATGACTTGGAGGTGGTAGAACTGGGATTGGAACTCACACATCAGTCGCCAGAGCAGTCCTGCCCCTTGCAAAGTGAGGGCAAGACTAGCACGTTCTTTTCAAGGTTGTTGTGAAAGTTAACCTCCGAATAATGTGTGCCGAGGACTAGCAGAGCTGAACACTGCTGTTACCTCTGGTGTGTTCTGAGCCTGGTAAAGTCCAGTCTTCCCAGAGAATCCTGGACCAGGCTGGAGGGAGTGGGGCTGTGGCTGGACTGGGACAGTGTCCACATGGCTTTGGCTGCATTTTAGGGCTCTCTCTGCTTGGCAGAAGGTTCTGCTCATAATGCTCATTTGTCCAGACCGTAGGTCAATGGCTTCTGCATTCTCTGCATGCACTTCCCTGGGCACAGAAGGGGTGGAAGAGGACAGTATGGGCTCCAGCCAGGCTAGGGAAAGCTTCTGGGAATTGGGAGGTCTGGGGTGGCCAGAGGGCCTCGTTTCTAGAAACCCCAGCTCTGCCACTGCCTGGATATGAGAACTTGATCACTTAATCCCCTGGGGCCTCAGTTTCTTCATCTGTAAAGTGGGGACAGTCATGATACCTACTTGATCTGGTGGTGTGAAGATGAAAGATGGTGTGTTTTGCAGGATGTGTTGTGGGCACTCAGTGAAAGACAGTTGATTATCAGTGTCATTTTGCTTTTTGCTCAACCAGACTGTCTGGGTCTCTGTCCTGGCTCTACTGTTTCCTAGCAATGGGACCTTGAGCAAATTACTCAACTTCTCTGTGCTCAGCTCCTCATTTATGAATCGGGGACAGTGACAAGACACAATGAAACAACTCTGTGTCTGGCACATTAAGGATGCTCCATACCTTTCAGTGCTTGTTGTTATTATTCTCCAGCTGTAAGATCTTGGGCGACAACCAGTCCCTCCCCAAGTCTTGGCTTTCCCATCTATTCAGTGAAGTTTAGACTTGGCTCTTGGGGCCATTTCCTAAGAGATTCCCGATTCCAGCCCCCACCACTGAAATCACTCCCTCTGGGAGAGAGGCCAGATGTCCTTTCTCTGGGAGCCACTGTGTCCTCCTTCTTCTTGCTTCATTCCCTGCTGGGTCACCAAAACCTGACCTGGACCTGGCACATGATGGACCCTCAGTAAATGTTTACTGAATTTATGTGTGTGTGTGTGTTTTTAATGAAACAAACACCGATTTAGAGATTTTTATGTTCCAGGCACGCCTCTGAAGTCTTTACAGACAGATATAAATGCATTCACTCTTTGCGATCTTGGAGGGAGGGACTCTTTTTTTTTAAATTAATTTATGTATTTGGCTGCACCAGGTCTTAGCTGCAGCACAATGGTTCTTCAATCTTCGTTGTGGCATGTGGAATCTAGTTCCTTGACCAGGGAGCAAACCAGGGCCCCTTATCTCCGTTTTTTTCACAAATGAAGCAACTGAGGCAGGGAGTCAGGATAGTGTACCCAAGATTTACACTCAGGCCCTCTGGCTCCAGATTCATCTTCAGACCTTCTCTGACCCTGCCCTGTCTGTTCAAGAACTGACATACACAGCGTACACACCCATCCACGGGCATCCGTTACACATCTCCTGGGATGGGATTCTCCCATCCTCAGGGTGAGAGGCGGGGACTGGCCACGAGATGCGCAGAACTGAGCAATGGGTCCAGCCTCTTGGGGACAGTCTGCCAACACCTGCCGCTCTGCCAAGTCCAAAAACGGCCTGGGAAAAGCTCACATCCTGCTGTTCTTCCGGAGCCCGAGGAGCTAACAGGAAAGGCTGAGAGGTCTGGCTGCGATGCTGACTCGCTGGGAGGCGGGGCGAGCAGCCGGTAGGGAAGGGCGAGCAGCACATTAAATTCATCCTTCCTTTCTTGGGCACTCACTGGAATAAGGCTGGGCCAGGGAGCCAGAGGCCTGAATCCTCCAACCCAGAACCACAAGATGCTGGGTTATAACCTGGCCATGACACCCCTCCAGGAAGATGAGGGTCTCTGCATGGCCAAACCCAGTATTGGCAGCCCTGGGCACTGCCCACTTGCTGACCACAGCCTGGAGGCCTAGAAAGCCCCAGGAAGGAAATAAGGAGAAACTTGATGCCTGAAAGTGGGAGGAGGGGACGAGAGCAGAGAAATGCAATTGGAAGAAAGAAGCAATCTGTCTAGACTCTGAAAGCCCCTAGGATGGAAATGGTTGCTGGACTTTTAAGAAGAAGGATATTTAATACTCAAATTTTATCTTTTAGTGGTGCCTCCACCCACCATTACCACCAACCGTCCCACAAGATGGCCTTGTGGGATAAATTGTGAGGGTGTGAAGGGTAGGGCCTTGTTTCTGGCTGGGACTTGGGGGTATGCACAGCACAGGTGGGACACAAGAGATGTCTGGGGACTGAGAACTCAGTAAATGCAGCCCTGGGAGGCTGGTGAGTCAGGCTGGCTGTAACCTGCACATCTCCTGGGCTTCTTACAGGCAGTGCTGGAGGCTTGAGCCGTGTGGTAGAGTGCAAACTTCAGAGCTAGATTATGTGAGTCAAACACTCACTACATCTGTCATAGACTCCTTGAGCCTTGATTTCATCTGTAAAATGGGAATAATAAAGACTAATTTTTTTAGTACCTAGTATGTGCTCGACACTGATATCAGTATACCTTATACGGATTACGCCTCTTAAAATTCCTACTGCAACCCTATGAAGTACCTTCTATTTTCAGATGAGGAAACTGAGGCATAGGATGTTTAAGTTTATACAATAAGTAGCAGAGTTGCAAAAACCCAGGAGGTCTCAAATGACACGGGTCACATCTACCTACTAAGGGAGTTGTGAGTGTTCAATGAATTTACACATATAAATCTCACAGACCAGTGCCTGGCACACAGTTGCTGCTGCTCAGTCTCTCAGTCGTGTCCAACACTTGCGACCTCATGGACTGCAGCATGTCAGGCTTCACTGGCCTTCACTATCTCCTAGACTTTGCTCAAACTCAGGGCCATAGAGTCGGTGATGCCATCCAGCCATCTCATCCTCTGTCGTCCCCTTCTACTGCCTTCTATCTTTCCCAGCTTCAGGGTCTTTTCCAATGAGTCAGCTGTTCACAACACGTGGCCAAAGTATTGGAGTTTCAGCTTCAGCATCAGTCCTTGCAGTGAATATTCAGGGTGATTTCCTTTAGGATTGACTGGTTTGATCTCCTTGCAGTCTAAGGGACTCTCAGAGTCCTCTCCAACACCACAGTTTGAAGGTATCAGTTCTTTGGTGCTCAGCCTTTCTTATTGCCCAGCTCTCACATCCATACATGACTACTGGAAAAAACATAGCTTTGACTATACAGACCTTTGTAGGCAAAGTAATGTCTCTGCTTTTTAATATGCCATCTGGGTTTGTCATTGCTTTTCTTCCAAGGAGCAAGCATCTTTTAATTTCATGGCTGCAGTCACTGTCCACAGTGATTTTGGAGCCCAAGAAAATTAAGTCTGCCACTGTTTCCATTGTTTCCCCGTCTATTAGCCATGAAGTGTTGAAACCACATGCTATGATCTTTGTTCTTTGAATGTTGAGTTTCAAACAAGTTTTTTCACTCTCCTCTTTTACCTTCATCAAGAGGCTCTTTAATTCCTCTTTGCTTTCTGCCGTTAAAGTGGTATCATCTGTATATCTGAGGTTATTGATATTTCTCTCTGCAGTCTTGATTCCAACTTGTGATTCAACCAGCCTGGCATTTCCCATGATGTAGTCTGCATAGAAATTAAATAAGCAGGGTGACAATATGCAGCCTTGATGTACTTCTTTCCCATTTTGGAACCAGTCTGTTGTTCCATGTTTGGTTCTAACTGTTGCTTCTTCACCTGCATACAGATTTCTCAGGAGGCAGGTAAGGTGGCCTGGTATTTCCAGCTCTTTAAGAATTTTCCACAGTTTGTTGGGATCCAAACAGTCAAAAGCTTTTGAGAAGTCAATGAAGCAGAAGTAGATGTTTTTCTGGAATTTTCTATCTTTTTCTATGATCTAACAGATATTGGCAATTTGATCTCTCATTCCTCTGCCTTTTCTAAATCCAGCTTGTACATCTGGAAGTTCTCTGTTCAGATACTATTGAAGTCTAGCTTGAAGGATTTTGAGCATTACTTTCCTAGCATGTGAAATGCGTGCAATTGTGTGGTAGTTTGAACATTACTTGACATGGCCTTTCTCCCTCTTCCAACAACCTAAGAGATGACTCTACACATGGACATCACCAGATGGTCAATACTGAAATCAGATGGATTATGTCCTTTGAGCCAAAGATGGAGAAGCTCTATACAGTCAGCAAAGACAAGACGGGGAATGGACTGGCACATAGTAAGTGCTATGCACCATAAGTACTGGTACATAATAAATTAAATATGAGCTTTTAAATATGCTGGCAACCCACTCTAGTATTCTTGCCTGGAGAATCCCATGGACGCAGGAGCCCGGTGGGCTACAGTCCATGGGGTCACTAAGAGTCAAACACGACTGAGCGATTTCTCTTTCACTTTCACTTTCATGCATTGGGGAAGGAAATGGCAACCCATTCCAGTATTCTTGCCTGAAGAATCCCAGGGACAGAGGAGCCTGGTGGGCAACCCCTGCCGTCTATGGGGTTGCACAGAGTCGGACACGACTGAAGCGACTTAGCAGCAGCAGCAGCTTGGTCATAGCTTTTCTTCCAAGGAGCAAGTGTCTTTTAATTTCATGGCTGCAGTCACCATCTCCAGTGATTTTGGAGCCCCCCAAAATAAAATCTCTCACTGTTTCCTGACCTATTTGCCATGAAGTGATGGGGCTGCATGCCATGATCTTAGTTTTTTGAATGTTGAGTTTTAAGCCAGCTTTTTCACTCTCCTCTTTCACTTTCATCAAGAGGCTCTTAAGTTCTTCTTCACTTTCTGCCATAAGGGTGATGTCATCTGCATATCTGACATTATTGATATTTCTCCTGGTAATCTTGAGTCCAGCTTGTGCTTTATCCAGCCTGGCATTTTGCATGATGTACTCTGCATAGATGTTAAATAAGCAGAGTGACAATATGCAGCTTCGTTGTACTCCTTTCCCAATTTGGAACCAGTCTATTGTTCCATGTCCAGTTCTAACTGTTGCTTCTTGACCTGCATACAGATTTCTCAGGAGGCAGGTAAGGTGGTCTATTATTCCCAACTCTTTGAGAATTTTCCCCATTTTGTTGGATCCGCACAAAATGGATCACAAATGACTGGCTTTGGCATAGTTAATAAAGCAGAAGTAGATATTTTTCTGGAACTCTTGCTTTTTCGATGATCCAGCGGATGTTGGCAATTTGATCTCTGGTTCCTCTGCCTTTTATAAATCCAGCTTGAACATCTGGAAGTTCACGGTTCACACACTGTTGAAGCCTGGCTTGGAGAATTTTGAGCATTACTTTGCTAGTGTGTGAGACGAGTACAATTGTGTGGTAGTTTGAACATTCTTTGGCATTCCCTTTCTTTGGGATTGGAATGAAAACTGATCTTTTCCAGTCCTGTGGCCACTGCTGGGTTTTCCAAATTGCTGGCATATTTTCCAAATATGCTGGCATATTGAGTGCAACACTTTCACAGCATCATCTTTTAGGATTTTAAATAGGTCAACTGGAATTCCATCACCTCCACTAGCTTTGTTCGTAGTGATGCTTCTTAAGGCCCACTTAACTTCTCATTCCAGGATGTCTGGCTCTAGGTGAGTGATCACACCGTCATGATTGTGTCATGAAGATCTTTTTTGTGTAGTTCTTCTATGTATTCTTGCCACCTCTTCTTGATACCTTCTGCTTCTGTTAGGTCCATACCATTTCTGACCCTTTATTGTGCTCATCTTTGCATGAAATGTTACATTGGTATCTTTGATTTTCTTGAAGAGATCTCTAGTCTTTCCCATTCTATTGCTTTCCTCTATTTCTTTGCATTTATTACTTATTACTGAGGAAGGCTTTCTTATCTCTCTGTGCTAATCTTTGTGTTTTTTTTTTAATTTTATTTTTAAACTTTACACTATGGTACTGGTTCTGCCATATATCGAAATGAATCCGCCACAGGCATACATGTGTTCCCCATCCTGAACCCTCCTCCTTCCCCATACCATCCTTCCGGGTCGTCCCAGTGCACCAGCCCCAAGCATCCAGTATCGTGCATCGAATCTGGACTGGTGACTCGTTTCATATATGATATTATACATATTTCAATGCCATTCTCCCAAATCATCCCACCCTCTCCCTCTCCCACAGAGTCCAAAAGACTGTTCTATACATCAGTGTCTCTTTTGCTGTCTCATATACAGGGTTATCATTACCATCTTTCTAAATTCCATAAATATATACATGTATTGGTGTTTTTCTTTCTGGGTTACTTCACTCTGTATAATAGGCTCCAGTTTCATCCACCTCATTAGAATTGATTCATATGTATTCTTTTTAAGGGCTGAGTAATACTCCATTGTGTATATGTACCACAGTTTTCTTATCCATTCATCTGCTGATGGACATCTAGGTTGCTCCCATGTCCTGGCTATTATAAACAGTACTGCGATGAACATTGGGATACACGTGTCTCTTTCGATTCTGGTTTCTTCAGTGTGTATGCCCAGCAGTGGGATTGCTGGATCATAAGGCAGTTCTATTTCCAGTTTTTTAAGGAATCTCCACACTGTTCTCCATAGTGGCTGTACTAGTTTGCATTCCCACCAACAGTGTAAGAGGGTTCCCTTTTCTCCACACTCTCTCCAGCATTTATTACTTGTAGACTTTTGGATCGCAGCCATTCTGACTGGTGTGAAATGGTACCTCATAGTGGTTTTGATTTGCATTTCTCTGATAATGAGTGATGTTGAGCATCTTTTCATGTATTTGTTAGCCATCTGTATGTCTTCTTTGGAGAAATGTCTATTTAGTTCTTTGGTCCATTTTTTGATTGGGTCATTTATTTTTCTGGAATTGAGCTGTAGGAGTTGCTTGTATATTTTTGAGATTAGTTGTTTGTCAGTTGCTTCATTTGCTATTATTTTCTCCCATTCTGAAGGCTGTCTTTTCACCTTGCTTATAGTTTCCTTTGTTGTGCAAAAGCTTTTAAGTTTAATTAGGTCCCATTTGTTTATTTTTGCTTTTATTTCCAATATTCTGGGAGGTGGGTCATAGAGGATCCTGCTGTGATGTATGTCGGAGAGTGTTTTGCCTATGTTCTCCTCTAGGAGTTTTATAGTTTCTGGTCTTACGTTTAGATCTTTAATCCATTTTGAGTTTATTTTTGTGTATGGTGTTAGAAAGTGCTCTAGTTTCATTCTTTTACAAGTGGTTGACCAGTTTTCCCAGCACCACTTGTTAAAGAGATTGTCTTTAATCCATTGTATATCCTTGCCTCCTTTGTCAAAGATAAGGTGTCCATATGTGCGTGGATTAATCTCCGGGCTTTCTATTTTGTTCCATTGATCTATATTTCTGTCTTTGTGCCAGTACCATACTGTCTTGATGACTGTGGCTTTGTAGTAGAGCCTGAAGTCAGGCAGGTTGATTCCTCCAGGTCCATTCTTCTTTCTCAAGATAGCTTTGGCTATTCGACGTTTTTTGTATTTCCACACAAATTGTGAAATTATTTGTTCTAGCTCTGTGAAGAATACCGTTGGTAGCTTGATAGGGATTGCATTGAATCTATAAATTGCTTTGGGTAGTATACTCATTTTCACTATATTGAATCTTCCAATTCATGAACATGGTATATTTCTCCATCTATTAGTGTCCTCTTTGATTTCTTTCACCAGTGTTTTATAGTTTTCTATATATAGGTCTTTAGTTGTGCTAATCTTTGGAACTCTGCATTCAGTTGAGTATATCTTTCCTTTTCATTGCCTTTAGCTTCTCTTCTTTTCTCAGCTATTTGTAAGGCCTCCTCAGACAAGTATCTTGCCTCTTTGCATTTCTTTTTCTTGGGGATGGTCTTGATCACTGCCTCCTGTATAATGTCACGAACCATTTAGGTATGACCTAAATCAAATACCTTATGATTATACAGTGGAGGTGATAAATAGATTCAAGGGATTAGATCTGGTAGACAGTGCCTGAAGAACTATGGATGGAGGTGCATAACATTGTACGGGAGGCAGCGACCAAAACCATCCCCAAGAAAAAGAAACACAAGAAGGCAAAGTGGTTGTCTGAACAGGCCTTACAAATAGCTGAGAAACGAAGAGAAGTGAATGGCAAAGGAGAAAGGGAAAGACATACCCAACTGAATGCAGAGTTCCAGAGAACAACAAGGAGAGATAAGAAAGCCTTCTTAAGTGAACGTTGCAAAGAAATAGAGGAAAGCAATAGAGTGGGAAAGACTAGAGATCTTCAAGAAAATTGGAGATACCAAGGGAACGTTTCATGCAAAGATGGGCTCGATAAAGGACAGAAACAACAAGGACCTAACAGAAGCAGACGAAATTATGAAGAGGTGGCAAGAATGCCCGGAAGAACTATACAAAAAAGGTCTTAATGACCCAGATAACCACAATGGTGTGGTCATTCACCTAGAACCAGATATCCTGGAGTGTAAAGTCAAGTGGACCTTAGGAAACATTAGAACAAAGTTAGTGGAGCTATTTAAAATCCTCAAAGATGATGCTGTTGAAGTGCTGCACTCAACTTGCCAGCAAATTTGGAAAACAGCAGTGGCTACAGGACTGGAAAAGGTCAGTTTTCATTCCAACCCCAAAGAAAAGCAATGCTAAAGAAAGTTGCTAAGACACTACCGTACAATTGCTCCCGTCTCCTATACTAGCAAGGTGATGCTCCAAATCCTTCAAGTTAAGCTTCAATAGCATGTGAACTGAGAACTTCCAGATGTGCAAGCTGGATTTAGAAAAGGCAGAGGAACCAGAGATCAAAGTACCAGCATCTGTTGGATCATAGAAAAAGCAAGGGAATTCCAGAGAAACATCTACTTTTGCTTTGTTGACTACTCAAATGCCTTTGATTGTTGGATCACAACAAACTGTGGAAAATTCTTAGAGAAATGGGAATACCAGACCACCCTGCCTGCCTCCTGAGAAACCTGTATGCAGGTCAAGAAGCAACAGTTCAAACCAGACATGGAACAACAGACTGGTTCAAAACTGGGAAAGGAGTACGTCAAGGCTGCATATTGTCACCTTGCTTATTTAACTTCTATGCAGAGTACATCATGTGAAATCCTGAGCTGGATGAATTGCAAGCTGGAATCAAGACTGCAGAGGAAATATCAATAACTTCAGATATGCAGATGGTACCACTCTAATGGCAGAAAGTGAAGAAGAATTAAAAAGCCTCTTGATGAGGGTGAAAGAGGAGAGTGAAAAAGCTGGCTCAAAACTCAAAATTTAAAAAACGAACGTCATGGCATCTGGTCCAATCACTTTATGGCTAATAGACGGGAAAAAATGGAAACTGACAGATTTTTTTTCTTTGGCTCCCAAATCACTGTGGACGGTGACTGTCACCATGAAATTAAAGGGCGCTTGCTCCTTGGAAGGAAAGCTGTGAGCAACCTAGACAGCGTATTAAAAAGCAGAGACGTCACTTTGCTGACAAAGGTCCATCTAGCCAAAGCTATGGTTTTTCCAATAGTCATGTACGCATGTGAGAGTTAAACTGTAAAGAAGGCTGAGTGCTTAAGAATTGATACTTTCAAATTGTGGTCTGGAGAAGACTCTTGAGAATCTGATGAACAGCAAGGAGATCCAACAAGTCAATCCTAAAGGAAATCAACCCGGAATATTAATTGGAAGGACTGATGCTGAAGCTGAAGCTTCAGTACTTTGGCCACCTGATGTGAAAAGCCAACTCACTGGAAAAGACCCTGATACCAGCAGGTATTGAGGGCAAGAGGATAGGGGGTGACAGAGAATGAGGTGGTTGAATGGCATCGCTGACTTAATGGACATGAGTTTGGGCAAACTCTGGGAGATAGTGAAGGACAGAGAAACCTGGCATGCTGCAGTCCATGGTGTCACAAAGACTTGGCCGTGACTTAGCGACTGAACAGCAAGTCTGATTGGTCAAGCTATGTCTTGTGCTCATTCGTGGGCCAATAACAGCACCAGAACAGTGCCAAGAGCTGCTAGTATTAGCCTTCACTGGCTCCACCCCCAGAGCTGAAACTGGAGCAAACATTCCCAGAATAGGGGGGGGCTGGCCAGAGGAGGACTCTGTTGGGAAGGTATAAGGAGGGGTATGGAAGCAACTTTAAAGAACCGGTGACCCTTGTTAGCTGGAGGACAGGGGGAGCCCTGGGTTACACAATACTGTGTGCTCATCCAGTGTCCAGTGGTGTTGGATCCAGAGGAAGAAGAGGTTTATTTGGATTGAGGGTGGAGGTATGTTTTTGGAGGATCCCTGGAGGCTTTGCCTCTGAATTCTGAAATATGAGAAAGATTTCCTCAGCCGGGAATGTCTGGAAAGAGAGTCGGAGGGTATAGCATGAGCAAAGATCTGTCGATTTCGGGGAAGTTGGGACCCTGGGCAGAGTAGCCTGGGGGGAGGGAGGTGGAATGTGAGATGGGGCCTTCAGGGCACAGGGCTCCTCTCCACCCCCATCTCACCTCTGGGCTGAGAAGACCAGAATAACAGATAACATTACCAAGTGCTTGCTGTGCGTGTGTACTTTCTGGGCAATTAATCCTCACCACAGCTCTGCGGAGAAGTACTGCTGCTGTCCCATTTTACAGCTGGGGAAAGTGAGACACAGATTAAGTAATTTGCCTAAGATCACACAACTGGCCAGGGCAGACCCGAGCTACAAATCCAAGCAGTCTGACCTCAAAGCCTGTGCTTTCAACATGCCCTTTCCTTCCTTGCTTGTCCCCATCCCAGTAGGGGGTGAGCAGCACAGGGCAGGGAGAGAGAAGTTCCACCAGGCCTGGGCATCATTTTGTGAGTCACTGCAGCTGGTGGTTGCTGCAGCAGGGGCACCTGCATCTGGCAGACAAAGGCTCAGGAAGGTTTTGTCTCCAGTGGGCAGGGAGCCGGGCCCCCTCCTGCGGCGTGGGAGACAGGGAGAAGGTGGGAGAGCCGACGTGGAAGGAGCTCCAGGGCCAGGAGATCTTCCTTCCTAGTACTTGAGTTCTTTGAGTCTCCGTTCTCTCCTTTGAAATAATAATAATTCTCATTATTCCAAATATCATGCTATTAGGAGGAGGCAAATGGAACTCGGTAAAGAATACAAAGCTGCTTTTTACCATGTCATTCAAAGGTTATTTGTTTTTCTTGCTAAAGCAGAAATCCTGGGTTGGAAATGTTAGCAGAGATTGCCTTTGCAGCTTCATTCTTTGTTCTGCTATTCTTTTTTTTTTTTAATCCTCTGTACAATGAACATATTTTACTTTTTAATGGACTCTCCCCCACAAAGAAGAACATTAAAATTCATTATTAAAGTTCTTCCACAGGATATATCTACATAAACCTGTGCAGATGTGTGTAGAATGGCTTTGGAAGGCAACCCAGGAAAATGACTGTGTGCAGCCTGGGGGAGGGGAAATGACAGCCTGGGGTGGGGGTGGGGGACTGCCCTTGAGCTGTGGCTCTCTGGGACTCCTTGAATTATTATTTATTTATTTTAGCATTTGCTTGCATCACCTCTCAAAAACTTTTCTTTTTTTTTTTCCTGGTCAAGAGGAAGAATCACACCCAATTCCCAAATCCTCACTGGGTCCCCTGGTGACCATACTTGGGATCCATCTCTGAGCTCCCCCTCCCCTTCTCTGTTCTGGCTTTTTAAGAGATGCCTTAGGGAGGGACCCCGGTGGGACTGGAAGACTGACTTGCCTTGTCTCCCAGCCAAGCGGCTGATTGCAATGAAGTGGGTGCCAGACATCTTGGAGGTGGGGCAGGGGCTGGGGAGTTCTTCCCCCACTCAGCGTGGACCTACTCACTGCATCCTCCACACCAAGGCCACATTTCTTTTCTTTTTAATTAATAAAATTAATTAATCTTTAACTGCGACGAGTCTTTATTGCTGTGCATGCTCAGGCTTTCTCTAGCTGCAGAGAGTGCGGGCTACTATTCATGGTGGTACGAGGGCTTCTTATTGTGGAGGCTTCTCATTGTGGAGCACGGCTCTAGACCCTCGGGTTTCAGTAGTTGCAGCCCAATGGGCTTAGTTGCCCCACTGCATATGGGATCTTCCCAGATCAGGAGTTGAACCCGTGTGCCCTTCATTAGCAGGTGGATTCTTAACCACTGGACCACCAGGGGAATCCTGGCCACGTTTCTTAGGGCAGTATAAGGCCCTCCCTGCCCGGCCTTTCCTCTGTCCAGTTTCACCCTCTCCACCCTCTCATCTCAGATTGATGGCCAGGCGCCAAAAGAGCCTATCTTCTCTCACCCCAGGTCCACGCACAAGCTGTTCCCTCAACCTGAACAGTCCTTCTGCCCCGCTGCACAGCTAATACCAACTGATTATGCAAACCTCGTCTTACGTGGACCCTCCTCCAGGAAGCTCTCCTTGATCCATCCTGTTAAGGGACCTCCTCTGGACCACCCTGGGATTCCCTAGTGCAGAATTCTAGCTGCGCCACTTTTGGCCTGGCTGTGTAACTCTGGGCTAATGACCTAACCTGTCTGTGCCTCAGTTTCCTCATGTATAAAAGAGCACTTAGCTCAGACTTGTTGTAAAGATGATATGACTCAATGCAGATAAAATGTTCAAAATTGTGCCTGGTACATAGTAAACTCTGGATGACTCTCGTTCTTATCACATGATATTTGGAATGGCCTGTTTATCTGTCTCCCCCGCTAGACTGTTAAGAGCTTCCTGAACCCTGTGGCTGGGTCATGTCCTGATGGTCACTCAGGGTCTGGTACATATTAAGACAATCTTGAAAAATTCCTGTTAAATAAGTGAAATAATCTGTTCATATTAATAAACATTTCTTGGGCACTTGCAAAGCATGTACAATATGTAACACTCCTTATTAGACACTGGACTACTAGGTATCTTCTAAGCAATATTTCATTTAATCCTTATTACAAGGGTTTGAGTTAGGTACTTGCAGCATTCCCATTTCACAGATGGGTAAACTTTCATTTTTTCATCATAGCGCATCACCTCCTGACATATTATACATTTATTTGTCTGTGAGAGAGCCTGCCTCCCCTGGCAGTTCTGTAAGCGTAGGGACTATTTTGTGTTACACTTTGCAGTGTTCACAGGGCCTAGGACAATGTCTTGCACAGAGCAAGTGGTCCTTTTTTATCTGTGTTAAACACCATTGCCTCTTGAGAAAACTCTGATGACTGTCTTCCACCCCAGACTAAGTTAGATGCCCTCATCTGTGCTTTCATAGCACCTGGAAGTTATGTGCACTTCCCCTAACCCATCAGGCTTTGCTGATATTTCTTCTTAAATCTGTGGTTTTCTTGGCCAATTGGCAGAATCTGGGAGGGCAGGACCTGTGGTTAATAATAATAATAAACAATGAACATTTGTTGAGTATTTAGCGTGGGACAGCTCTTTCCAAGAGGTATCGATCCCTGTCAGTAGTATCTGTCCTCCTCAGTAGGAGCCTATGAGGTAGCATGTTGTCTCCATCTTACAGAGGAGGAAAACTGAGGCTCCTGGAGGTCGAGAGACTTGCTGCAGGTAAAGTGAGTAGCAAGTCACGTGCTAGCAGTGCCGGGCCCAGGCAACTGAATTTAGCATTGGGATCCTTAACCACTACACCTATTGCCTCTTTAGAAAAGACAACAGCTATTTATGCCACGAACTGAGTGGGGAGCACTTGAGAAACGTCTTCTGAATGCCTCTGACAAGCAGGAAACGAAAAGGTGTTCCCTGTTCCGGTTCTGCGGATTTCTGGTCCACCGGAGACAATAGGGGGCGGGGTGCCGAACCAGTCTGCGTAAGGGAGGGAGCACGTGGGGCTTTTTGGAAAGGGCGAAAGAGTGCCTCTTCCTTCTCACTCCCCAGCGCAGGTCCCAGAGGCTCAGAATCCCTGGAAAGACCAGTGCTTAAGCCGGTACCGCTGTTGTTTCCTGGCTGGCCCAGCCCCTATGGCCAGACTTGGGGGTGGCCCCAGAGATGATGATCTGGGAGGCTGGAATGTCTTCCTGGCTATTAGGAAAAAGGAAACCAACCAACACATTAAAAAGTCCTTCAAAAGAGAAATATCATAGAAAGAGTTCCATTGGTTCAGCCATTCCAAGAGAGAGGAAAAAAACCCCTGGATTGCAGTTAGGGATCTAGCGTTTCCTGCCTCTGGGCCCCTATGATGTTTATTTTAAAGTAATTTCAAACCAACAGAAAAGTTGCAAGAATAATATGAAAGCTCATATTATTGATAAGCTTATTTATATGAGATATACAAATATATGTTACTTATATATGAGAAATATGTAAATCTTTGTCACCTAGATTCCACAAACTTTTTACATTATGCCACTTTTATTTTCTCTCTTCATAGATAGATAGATGATAGATATTAGATATAGGTCGATAAATAGATGGATATTAGATATAGATAGATGATAGAAGTTAGATAGAGATATGGATATACATCTAATTCTAGGGTATATACTATGATTTCTGAACCATTTGAGAGTAGACTGCAGACATCACACTCCGTATCCCTTAATACTTTAGTACATATTTCCAAAAAATAAGGATATTCTCTTCCACAACCACAGTACGACCGTGAAATTCAGGAAACTTGGCATTGACGTGATTCTGTAATTACTGTGCATACCGCCATCCTGTCAGATGACGCAGTGACTCTTTATGGTATTCTCTTCTCTAGTACGAACTCCGGGGCGAGGTTATGTGCTGCGTTTGGCTGCTGCATCGTTTTACTCCCCTCTAACCTGGAAAAGCCCCCTGCCTTTCTTTGCATTTGTGACATTGAAATCTTGAAGAAGACAGAGCGTTTTACAGAATGTTGCTCGTTCGGGGTGTGTCCGATGTCTCCTCATGATTAGATTTGGGTCATACACTCTCGGCTGGAATCTTACAGAAGTGATGCTGTGCGCTTCTTCAGACATCACTTCAAGAACCCCCCAATGTCTGTCTGCTTGGAGAGGGTGCTCTTTTTATTTTTCCTAACTTGTTATTTTATACTGGAGTATAGCTGATTAACCGGAGAGGGCAATGGCACCCCACTCCAGTACTCTTGCCTGGAAAATCCCATGGGCGGAGGAGCCTGGTGGGCTGCCGTCTATGGGGTTGCACAGAGTCAGACACGACTGAAGCGACTTAGTAGTAGTAGTATAGCTGATTAACAGTGTTGTGGTAGTTTCGGGTGGAGGGAAGAGATTCAGCCATATATATACATGTATCCATTCTCCCCCAAACTCCTCTCCCACCCAGTCTGCCCCATAATATGGAGCAGAGTTCCCTGTGCTATGCAATAGGTCCTCATTGGTTATCCATTTTAAATAAAACAGTGTGTACGTGTCAATGAAGAGTGTGCTCATTTTGATCTCCGGGTTAAGGGGTGGTCTGGTTTCTCCACTGTATAAGTTGCAATCTCCCCTCCCTTTCTGGCGGGGTGGGGGATAGCAATCTGTTAGGGGGCACTTGAAGGTCAGGTAAATATCCTGTTCCTGCTGATTCTTGCAGTGTTTATTTCCGATCAGCAGGAAGAGGTGCCCAGTCCCCTTTTACCTTCTTTGTCCCAGTCAGCCCCCACACCGTGAAACTGGGATGAGGCCTCTCCTAGCATACTTCATCAGCGTTCTGTGGGGCTTGGACATGTTTACCCCACCTGACCCTGTTATTTGAATCCAGGGACTCTGGTCCCTGCCTTAACAGGGTGGACTCAGCAGCTGAAGGGTATGGGCAGGTTCTGGGCAAGAAAGGACTCCTTTTAGAGTTTCACTTGAAAACAAAGAGGCAAACCAAGTTGGGGGAAAAAACAAGAGTTGGGCTCAGCCTTCAGAACCATGGCCATGTCTGAGATCAGCTCAGGAGGAATGGCTGTTGTCCTTCTGTTAGGGATTGTCCCCTGTGTGTATACAAATACTGGCAGTTCTGGTCCAAATACAGACAGCCCAATAGGAAGCACAGTGCTATTTGAGGAGATGAGTGGCTGTTTGATATGGGAAACAAACAGATCAACCAGCCAAGCCTCCAAGTATCACTAAGCCACCGACCACGGAGGGAGGAGGACTGAGCGTGTGGGATGCAGCTGGGAAAACACGGCCCCGCGGCTTGCAGGTCTCCTCTGGATGCTGAGACTTGGCACGGCTCAGAGCTGGGGGCCGTGTTTATTCTTTTGAAGCGTGAAGGGTACTTCTCAGCTTTGAAAAAATACAGTTGCCGGCTTGCGTTTCAAATAGTTCAACGCCTCCTCTGCTACCCAGCTGTGATCTAAAAAACTGGGATTGTTCAGGCCTCAGAGTATCAAATAAATGAACTGTGACTGCCCAAGGATGAGAAAGAAGTGTCCTTATTCAAATCAACCTTTGTGGCTGGAAAAGATTGTCGATTTTTGGTCTGATGTTGCAGGGAAGCTGCTGGGGGCTGGAGACCACCCCCTGCGTTCTCCTGTGGCAGCAGGTGGCTGTCTCTGCACCTTTAGACCATAGGAAATGGACACCTCATCTGAGTCGAGGCCACCACCTCTAGCGGTGAGAGCTACTTCTCTGTGCTGAAGGTCATAGCCATGGTCTTAGGTCAAGAGGCAAAGGGCGGAATAGGCGTCTGGGGGAAGACGGTTGAACGCAGGGTACTGCCCACATGATGGCTGTGGGTGATGGGAGGGGGTGGTGCAGTCTGGAGTCAGAATCGATTTGGGTTCAAATCCCACCTCTGTCCCTTGCTTACCAGCTATTTGACTCGGGCAACTGATTGAAGGTCTCTAAGCCTCAATTTCTTCCTCTGCAAAATGGGGTTCAATAATAACAGTGGACTTGGGTTGTAGGTATTGTATGAGACTATGTATACAGTGTACCCAATAATAAGAAGAGTGCTGATGGCGGTGGTCATTATTATTATTTCTGAACCTCCAGGCTATGTGTGGCTTGGCTAGGAGGCTGGAGCTGGGGTGGAGGTAGGAGTGGGGATGTGGGCCGAGGGAGCAGGTGCGTGGCCCTGAATTGAGGCCACCAGGCACAGAATGCCATCATCCTGATGGCCAACTCCACTAGCTCCTACCCTCATTAGCAGCCTCATTCTCAGCAACCTTGAACACCATTTTAAGGGACTGTGTATTATTGCATTGTGTAGATGAACTATGGGGGGTTTTTGAACTATGTTTTATTTGAGGAATTTTTAACAGCTGCAGAATATTCCAGTGATTGGTTGGATCATGTTTTGACAGGGAAACAAAATGGTGTATTAGAATACAAACAGGGTCTGGAAATACAGATCTTCAACTGTTTAGTCAACATTTTTGAAGCATCAACTTTGGGCCAGGCCCTGTGCTGAACACTGGTCATATAAAGGTTAAGAAAACTGACAGGGACCTGCCCTCAAGATGCGTAGGGTCTAAAGGGGCTGACAAGCATACAAGCGGACCTGAGCTTAAACCCTGGCTGTGTGATCTTAGTCTCGTGTCTTCCTGAGCCACAGTTTCCTCGGATACAGAGGCTCAATGTAGAGTGTTATAGCCACAGTTTTTGGCCAACAAACATTAGTTCTCTTTTATATATATGCATATATATATGTGTGTGTGTGTGTGTGGTTTTATATATATACACACATATATATATGCATTAGTGGTTTTATATATATGCATATATATATAAACATGTATACATATATATCTGTATTATATATACATATATAGTATAAGTGAAGTCGCTCAGTCGTGTCCGACTCTTTGCGACCCCATGGATAGTAGCCAACCAGGCTCCTCCGTCCATGGGATTTTCCAGGCAAGAATACTGGAGTGGGTTGCCATTTCCTTTTCCAGGGGATCTTCCCGACCCAGGGTTCAAACCCTGGGTCTCCCACATTGTAGGCAGATGCTTTACTGTCTGAGCCACCATTAAGATGGGTACATATATAGTATATACATATCTAATTATAAAATATATTATACATAATTATTAATATATAATCTTTTTTTGCCCTTATGGGTAACCTGGCCATGGATAGCTTCTTAAAATAGCTTTTTCTTTTGGAGATGGACTATTTATCATAAGCTGATTTTTGCTATCTAGCTAAAGAAGGTGTTTTTTCTTTCTTTCTTTCTTTCTTTGTGTTTTTAGGCTGTGCTGGAGGCTTGTGGAATCTTACTTCCCGGACCAGGGATTGAACCAGGCCCTGGCAGTGAAAGCACCAAGTCCTAACCACTGAACCACCAGGGAATCCCCTAAAGAAGTTTTTCTAAATCCTCTGCTAGTCTCCAGTGTTCACCAGGCAGGAAATGGGCAGGAGCCACCGAACTGGCAGGAGGCCTCAGCAAGTAAGACCTTTTGTTCTCATCTGCCTATTTTGTGTTCCTCCAACACACCAAGGAAATTCTTGCCTCAGTGCCTTTGCGCCGGCTGTTCTCTCTGCCTAAAGCACTAGATACTGCCTAGATATCACCTTCACTTTCTTCAGGTCTTTACCTAAATGTCATCTTATCAGAGAGGCTGTTCTTAACCACTGCCCCTCAACTCCTCTCTTCATCTCCTTTCTCCTATTTCTTCTTCTTCATAACTCTTATTACCTCCTAGTATAGGTATATTGGCTTAGGTATTGGCTTATTATCTTTCTTCCTAAATGGAATGGAATGTTTGTGAAAACCAGGATGTTGTCTGACCTGGGCCTGGAACAATGCCTGGCATATAGGAGGCCCTCAGTAAAAATTTGTGGCATAAGTAAATAAAGAGATCACATGGGACTACTCATAATACATACAGTATATACTAGTGTCTGGAAACAGTAAAAAGCTGTTCAAATGAAAGGGAGAATGAAAATAATTGGAAACTGAATATCGTGCCTTATTTGGGTGATAGGCCATTGAAGATCTTGGCTGGGGTGTATGTGAGTGGGGTTTGGGGTTGGAGAGGCAGTATTTCTTCCTGGCCAAGCTGCAGTGAGAGGCTGATGGCCTCTATGGGGATCCAATCCAATTAAGGCCCTGGCTCCAAGTCAGCTCGGATTCCCTTGCTGGCTGCAGCAGCTTCCAAGCGACAAAATGAAACCTGTAACTTTCCCGAGATGAGACAGTCTCCAGGTGAGCAGGGCAGAGAGGGGCTGAGCATAGGGTTTCTGCTCCCAAGGGAGCAAATCTGCATTGCATGCACAGGGTTCTAATATTCTGTGTATGTGTGTGTGTGTCTCTGTGTGTGTGTCTGTATGTCTGTGTCTGTGTGTGTGTCTGTCTCTGTGTGTGTGTGTGTCTATATGTCTGTGTCTGTGTGTGTATCTGTCTAGGTGTGGCTCGTGTGTGTGTGTGTGTATCTCTGTGTGTGTGTGTCTATATGTCTGTGTCTGTGTGTGTGTCTATCTATGTGTGTGTGTGTGTGTGTGTCTGTCTCTGTGTGTCTCGTGTGTGTGTGTGTGTGTGTGTCTCTGAGTGTGTGTGTGTGTCTCTGTGTCTGTGTGTGTGTCTATATGTCTGTGTCTGTGTGTGTGTCTGTCTATGTGTGTGTGTGTCTGTATGTCTGTGCCTGTGTGTGTATCTGTCTATGTGTGTCTCGTGTGTCTATATGTCTGTCTGTGTGTGTGTCTGTCTCTGTGTCTGTGTGTGTGTCTATATATCTGTGTCTGTGAGTGTGTCTGTCTCTGTGTGTCTCGTGTGTGTGTGTGTCTATATGTCTGTGTGTGTGCGTGTCTGTCTATGTGTGTGTGTGTGTCTGTCTGTCTCTGTGTGTCTCGTGTGTGTGTGTGTGTTCCAGGCAAAGTGGCTATTTACCATCCTCCAAACCCAGTGCTCACAGAGAAGCAGCTGGATGCGGTGGAAAGACGTCAGATGCAAAGCGAGGGGACACAAGTTCTGAGACCCGCTCCCGCACAGCTGTGTGACAGGGCGAGAAACCAAGAAGGCAGGGAGGCTGAGACCTGCCCCGACTCACATAGCTCCCTACTACAGAGCTGGAAAGGTGGCTGTCCACAGGTTTAGGCTTCATTGCGCTCAGAATGCTCTTTCAACTTTGTTTTTCTTTTTTCAAAACATTTTTTTGGAGAGGTAATACATAGCTTAAGGACAAAATTTTAAATTTATGTAAAAAGAATCCATATTGTAGAAAACAAATGTACATCTCTCCCCCCCAGTGACCTGGTTCTTCTTTCTGGGGGTAAACACGTGTCCAGTTTCTTGTGTATCCTTCCAGAGAGAAATGCACTTGTGACATAGAGTTATGAAAAGATTATTATGGTGTGTGAATGTGATACGCAGGCATGCAGAAATGATGCACAGGCATTACATTAAAATTTAGACTAATATAGAGAAATCTAATATCACAGGTAGAGATTATGCTTCTTTATGTATCCAAGCATTTTCAAGGTTTTTTGGTGAACATATTATATGTGTGTGTGTGTGCTCAATTGCTCAGTTATGTCTGACTCTTTGGACCCCCTGGATTGTAGCCTGCCAGGCTTCTCTGTCCATGGGATTTTGCAGGCAAGAATATTGTGGAGTGGGTTCCCATTTCCTATTCCAGACTATCTTCCCAACCCAGGGATCAAACCACGTCTCTTGCATCTCCTGCCTGGGCAGGCAGATTCTTTACCGCTTTACCACCTGGGAAGCCTGGTGCATGGATATGTGTCTCAGTCAGTTCAGTCGCTCAGTCGTGTCCAGCTCTTTGCCATCCATGGACTGCAGCACACCAGGCCTCCCTGTCCATCACCAACTCCCAGAGCTTGCTCAAACTCATGTCCATCAAGTTGGGGATGCCAGGTGATGCCATCCAATCATCTCATCCTCTGTCATCCCCTTCTTATTCTGCCTTCAGTCTTTCCCAGCCTCATGGTCTGGGTCTTTTTCAATGAGTTGGTTCCTTGCATCGAGTGGCACTGGAGTTTCAGCTTCATCATCAATCCTTCCAAAGTATATATGAATATACATATTCTAAGAATATATTCTAAGCATATATATATGCTAAGTTGCTTCAGTCGTGTCTGACTCTGTGACCCTATGTACTGCAGCCCACCAGGTTCCTCAATCCTTGGGATTCTCCAGGCAAGAATACTGGAATGGATTGCCACGCCCTCCTCCAGGGAATCTTGCTGACCCAGGGATTGAACCTGGGTTTCTTTTTCCTGCGTTGCAGACAGATTCTTTACTGCTGAGACACCAGGGAAGCCCAATTTCCCTTATAATGTGCCTTATATATAAATAACATATATCTGCCATATATATGTATGTTTCTCAAAAATAATTTTGATAGCACTTCACATATTATTGAGGGATTTCCTGTTCCCAGATATTTTTATGTTTTTGGTTGCAGGAATAACTGAGATGTTTACTTCTATTATAATTTCAAACTGGCAGGGTTTTGAATATAGGAAGGCACTGGTTTCTAAAAAAAATATTAACTTTATATCTTATCATTTCCATGAGATTGCTCTTACTATTTTGTTGTTGTTTCGGTCATGCCATGTGGCATGCGGGATCTTAGTCCCCAGACCAGGGATTGAACCCATGCCCCCTGCAATGGAAGCATGGCGTCTTAGCCACTGGACTGCCAGGGAAATCCCCAGATTGCTTGGTGTTGCTTACGGATTTCCAGTTGTTTTTCTGTGGAACTAATGTGGCAGACAGTCAGCCCAGTAGATCCTGCTCCCATGGATGCTTTGTTAATAAACTCTTTTGGATGTGACTGATGACCCATCACGTCTGTGTAAACTTCCCCTTCTTTCCCTGACTCAACATAAGCCTCTGTTATAGACATTATACCCACACTTGACAGAAGAAATTGTGGCTTGGCAAGGTGAAATGATTTGCCTTAGCTGGTGAGTGGCAGACCTGGCATTTCAACTGAGGTCTGTTATGCAAAATCTTTTGATCTTAGCATGGCAAAATGAAGGAGAGAAGAGGTTAGAGAGGGGTTTGTGCAAAAGCAGCAGAAGACGACATTTTTTGAATGCCTAAGCCGTGCCAAAAACTTTATATACTATCGTTTTGAATGTTCATAAGATCTCTTGGAGGCCAGCATTATGAGCAGATGGTTGGCCAGGGCCTGGGCTCAAGGACAAAGAGATCTGGGTTTGATTATTAGCTTGGCTGCTTTCCAGCTGTGTGACCCTAGGCACATTGCTTAGCTTTTCTGAGCCTCAGTTTCTCTGCTGTATCCTTGTTACAAACAGTACCTGAATGGTCCTCCTCTCAAAGGTCTGTGTCCTGGAGCTTGTGGCCGAGAATACCTCAGTCCTTGGACCCACACACTGGAACTTTGTTTCTAGAGCCTAGAAAAGCGGAATTGACACGTGTCTCCAGCTCCTATGTTTGTTGAATGACTTTGCTTCCTCCAGGGGAGCCCATATCTACAGGGAGGTGGGAAGTTGGTGCTTCTGTGGACACAGCATTCAGGTTAAACTTTAGCCAAAATTATGGCTAAGTCACAATTAGCAGGATTTTATAGGACCTAATTCATATTGTGGGGACACATCTGAAGTTCAAAGATGCATTGGGATTTTCCATAACTGAGTTGACTGACATCACTAGAGATTAGTTTGTTGTTGTTTAATCGCTCAGTTGTGTCCGACTGCTTTCGACCCCAAAGACTGTAGCCCACCAGGCTCCTCTGTCCATGGGATTCCCCAGGCAAGAATACTGGAGTTGCCATTACCTACACAGGGGATCTTCCAGACTCAGGGACCAAACTCATGGTTCCTGACACGTCTCTGGCATTGCAGGTTGATTCTTTACTGCTGAGCCACTGGGGAAGCCCCCAGAGACTAATTAAGCACCTGTTACAGGTGGAATGAGAAAAACAACGATGTGAAACTCAGGGGATGGAGGTTAAAAGGCAATGGTTGAATTTTATTTATTCTTTCACTGAATCTCATCAAACTTGGGGCTTCTCAGGTGGTGCTAGTGGTAAAGAACCTGCCTGCCAATGCAGGAGACATAAGTCTCAGGTTCAATACCTGGGTTGGGAAGATCCCCTGGAGGAGGGCGTCAAGATTATTATTATTTTATTATGTCCCAAGCACTGAGCTAGGTATAAGAAAGCATAAAGAAGAATTATAGGTATACATGATTTTGTTGTACATCATTGTATTGTACTTTGTAGATATTGCATTTTCTTACAAATTAGAGGCTTTTGGCAACCTGGCATTGAGCAAGTCTATTGGCACTATTTCTCCAACACTGTTAATTTATTTAATATACTTATTTTTAAAATGTATTTAAAATCTTTAATGTATCAAGTACTCTGCTAAATCATTTGCATGCATTATCTCACTTAATCCTCACAATTACCCTGTGATATTAGTATTCTTATCACCCTTATCTTATACATAAAGAAACTGAGGCTTACAGACTAATTTGCTATTTTTCCCATTGTCAATTTAGTTAGCAAAGAATAAATATTTGAAACCCAGGTCTAGTGTACCAACAGCATTATTTTTATTTACTTAGTTACTTTATTTATTTATTTACTTTTGCTTGTTATTTCTGTCTATGCCATGGGATCTTAGTTCCCCAACCAGGGATCAAACCTGTGCCCTCAGCAGTGAAAGTGTGGCATCCTTCTGCCAGGGAGTTTCCTAACAGCATTATTTCTTTTTTGAATTTTTAATTTTTTAAAACCTTTAATTTTGTATTGGGTTATAGCCAATTAGCAATGCCATGATGGTTTCAGGTGAACAGCAAAGGGACTCAGCCATGCATACGCTTGTGACCATTCTCCCCCAACCTAGACAGCATATTCAAAAGCAGAGACATTACTTTGCCAACAAAGGTCCATCTAGTCAAGGCTATGGTTTTTCCAGTAGTCATGTATGGATGTGAGAGTTGGACTTTAAAGAAAGCTGAGTGCTGAAGAATTGATGCTTTTGAACTGTGGTTTTGGAGAAGACCCTTGAGAGTCCCTTGGACTGCAAGGAGATCCAACCAGTCCATCCTAAAGGAGATCAGTTCTGGGTGTTCATTGGAAGGACTGATGTTGAAGCTGAAACTCCAATACTTTGGTCACCTAATGCGAAGAGCTGACTCATTTGAAAAGACCCTGATGCTGGGAAAGATTGAAGGCGGGAGGAGAAGGGGACGATAGAGGATGAGATGGTTCGATGGCATCACAGACTCAATGGACATAGGTTTGGGTGGACTCCGGGAGTTGCTGATGGACAGGGAGGCGTGGCATGCTGTGGTTCATGGGGTTGCAAAGAGTCGGACACGACTGAGCGACTGAACTGAACTGAACTGATTCTCCCCCAAACTCTCCTCCCATCCAGTCTGCCACATAACATTGAGCAGGGTTCCACGTGCTATATAGTAGAACAGCATTATTTTAAAATTAAAGTATGTATATTATTTTTTTCAGGATTATGCTACTGCACACTTAATAGACTACGTACAGTGCAAACATAATTTTTATACGTACTGGGAAACCAAAAAGTTTGTGTGACTTGCTTTATTAAGATACTGGCTTTATGAGTTAGAGGTAGCTGCGGAGGAAATTGAAAGCTTAGGCTTTGCTGTGATTACTCCAGTATTACCACAGTGGGCAGGGAGACCAGGTCTACATGCTGAAGAAGCCTGACTCTATGGCACAACAGACCCTTTGGGCCTATCCTGCTCAATTCTCCCTGGACGACAAATACTCTCAAGATGAAATCACCATCAAGAAATGCTTCAAGGTACTCATGACCCAGCAACCTCGGCCTGTCCTCTGAGGATCTCTTAAAATCTCATATCCCTTATGCTGCCTGCTAGCCCCAGAAGACTTTCTGAAACCATGGTCTTCAATCTGTGAGCCTTGAAGTCTTGCTACAACTCTTGCTTCTTGAATCTGGTCTCATCCTTGCCTTTGATCATGCTTGTTGTGAGGCAATTATGGTAGCATCCTCTTTAAAGGGAAGATGTTTGAATCATCTTTTCATACTTTGAATCACTGCCAGGTTATTAAAATGATTTGAAAGAGAAAGAAAAAAACCGATACTGGCTTTATTACGGTGGCCTGGAACTGAACTCACATCTCTAAGGCCTGCCTCTCATGTTTATTAGCACTTAGTATATGCCAGGCCGTGTGTTAATAAGCTTTACATTTATTTACCTGTTTAATCTCCATAACAACTCTATAAGATAGGTATTGTAATTATCATCATTTTATAAGAGGAAATTGGTATAGAGGGGACTACTTGCTCAAAATTGCAGAGCTAGGAAATAAGATATTTTGCTCAACTAAAGATGGATATAAGGTTCCTTTTATTCCTAGAATCTCACAGTATACCAAAGAAGAAGACATTGATATGAATAGTAATAATAGCTAACATTTATCAAATGTTTATAATTAAATGCTTTACATGGATTATCTCATTTAATCCTCAAAGTGACTTTATTAGTTAGGTTCTATTCTAGTCTCTTGTGATGAGGAGGCTTGCTTGAGTTAAGTAACTTGTCCAGATGGAGTTCAAAATCAGGCAGTTTGCTAGAGAAGCTCACTTTAGTACATGCAATACCACCTAACCTCCTTGATGGGTGATGTAGAATCCAGACCAACACATTGGTTCAAGGCAGCTCCTTGGAGCAGGGGAATATTTGAGCTGGGCCTTAAGGATAGGTAGGCACTTACCCATACCCACTAAGTATACAATGTGGTGAAAAGACAATTGTGGGTTGAAGTCTCAGCTCTGCCACCTTTCCAACTGAATGACTTGTGTTTCATCTCCTCTATTCCCTAGTTTCCTTAATTGTAAGTGTGGACAATGAAAATTATTCATCTGAAACACCATGAGGAATAAAGTTTTTTTATTTTTTTGAGTGCAGGCTCAGTAGTCGTGGCATGCACAGGCTTATTTGCCCCAGGTTATGTGGGATCTTCCAGATGTACAAGCTGGGAATAGAAAAGGAAGAGGAACCAGAGATCAAATTGCCAGACTCTTTTGGATCATAGAAAAAGCAAAGGGAGTTCCAGAAAATTATCTACTTCTGCTTCATCGACTACTCAAAGGCCTTTGACTATGTGGATCACAAAAACTCTGGAAAATTTTTAAAGAGATGGGAATACCAGGCCACCCTACCTGTCTCCTGAGAAACCTGTATGTGGGTCAAGAAGCAATAGTTAGAACCTTACATGGAACAACTGACTGGTTCCAAACTGAGAAAGGAGTACATCAAGGCTATACATTTTCACCCTCTTTATTTAACTTATATGCCGAGTACACCATGCAAAATGCTGGGCTGGATGATCACAAGCTGGAATCAAGAGATTGCTGGGAAAAATATCAACAACCTCAGATACGTAGATGATACCGCTGTAATGGTGGAAAGTTGAAGAGGAACTAAAGAGCCTCTTGATGAAGGTGAAAGGAGAGTGAAAGACCTGGTTTAAAACTCAACATTCAAAAAACTAAGATCATGGGATCTGGGCCCATCATTTCAAGGCAAATAGAAGGGGAAAAAGTGGACGTGGTGACAGATTTTCTTTTCTTGGTCTCCAAAATCACTGCAGACAGTGACTGCAGCCATGAAATTAAAAGATGCTTAATCCTCGGAAGAAAAGCTATGACCAACCTTCTAGCATATTAGAAAGCAGAGGCATCACTTTGCCAACAAAGGTCTGTGTAGTCAAAGCTATGGTTTTTCCACTAGTCATGTACGGATGTGAGGGCTGGACCATCAAGAAGGCCGAGCACTGAAGAAATTATGCTTTCTAATTGTGGTACTGGAGAAGACTCTGGAGAGTCCCTTGGACTGCAAGGAGATCAATGAGTCAATTCTCAAGGAAATCAACCCTGAGTATTCATTGGCAGACTCTTGAGAGTCCCTTGGACTGCAAGGAGATCCAACCAGTCCATTCTAAATGAGATCAGTCCTGGGTGTTCTTTGGAAGGACTGATGCTAAAGCTGAAACTCCAATACTTTGGCCACCTCATGCGAAGAGTTGACTCATTGGAAAAGACTCTGATGCTGGGAGGGATTGGGGGCAGGAGGAGAAGGGGACGACAGAGGATGAGATGGCTGGATGGCATCAACGACTCGATGGACATGAGTTTGGGTGAACTCCGGGAGTTGGTGATGGACAGGGAGGCCTGGCATGCTGCAATTCATGGAGTCACAAAGAGTTGGACACGACTGAGCAACTGAACTGAACTGAACTGAACTGATTCATTGGTAGGACTGATGCTGAAGCCGAAGCTCCAAAACTTTGGCTACCTGATGCGAAGAGATGACTCATTGGAAGACCCTTATGCTGGAAAAGATTGAAGGCAAAAGAAGAGAACATCAGACGATAAGATGGTTAGATAGCAACATCAACCCAGTGGATATGAATTTGAAAAAACTGTGGGAGACAGTGAAACATAGGGAAGCCTGTAGGCCATGGAGTCACAAAGAGTTGGACATGGCTTAGGGATTAAACAACAATGTGTTCCCCAACCAGGGAGCCAACCCACATTCCCTTCATTGGAAGGCAGATTCTTAACCACTGGACTCCCAGGGAAGTCCCCATGAGGAATAAATGTGATTGGATATAAAAACACTCAGATATCTGGCATGCATCATGAGAATTCAGTAGTTGAGATTAAGGACAGATGGGTTTAAGACCAACAGCTATTTCCTAAGCAGCACTTACCATGCACCAGGCACCCCGGCGTGCACTTAACATGGATTTACTTATCCACAATCCTATTAAAAGTCATAACTATTATTGGTTACTATTTTCAGACCCATTTTACAGAGGAGCAAAGTGAACACAGCCAAGTTAAATAAGGTATTCTGAGCTAGTAAACGACAGTGGCAGAACTGCAACCTGGGCAGTCTGCCCCAGAGTCCACGTGCTTAGTACTTCACTGCCTCAGTTGCAGACAGTGGGTTTGAGACAGTCAGCCAGAGCAGCACTACAGAGTCAGGACTGGGAAGAGGCAAGTGTGCCAGCAGTGGGGGCTTTCTGGAGGTGCCATCTTGCCCCTTGGAAAACCTGACTTCTCATTTAGCAGCAATCATAGACAAACACAAACCACCTGACCTCTCAGAAAGGCACGAACAAGACCTTCCAAAGGGTACATCACAGGTACAGGAAACAGTAGCTTAAACAAGGCACGTACACCCGTTCCGTAAGTTCTTACTGTGTATTATGAATTGTTCTATGAGCTGGGAATATTAGCCATAACCAAAAATCAAACAAAAAGTTCTGCCCTCATGGAATTAATGTTTAGTGGCAGGAGAGAGACAATAAGCAAACAAACAAGTAAAATGCATTTCAGAGGGTGATACATGTTATGGAGAGAAATAAAGTGGAGAGTAGAATGAGGTTGGACCACTTAGAATGTTGAGTAGGATGGTATTGGGGGAGATTTCCCTGAGAAAGAGGTATGTGAGCAAAGACCTGAAGGAGGCAAGGGAATGGGAATTGCAGGAATCCTGGGGGAAGAATGTTCCTCTGGGGGAAGAATGTTCCATAGGAGGAGAGCAAGTGCAAAGGCCCTGAGGCAAGAGGGCATTTGGCACATTCAAAGAATAGCAAGGAGGCAGATGTGCCTGGGATAGAGAGCAAAGCGGAGAGGAATAAGAGATGAGGTCAGAAGCGGGTGGGGGTGGAGGAGGGAGAACACATCTCTACCTGTCTTCAAGATCTGTGTGCGTGTTATAAAAACAAACGAATACAGAATGCAAAACATGCATGCATTTCAAAACTGGAATATGAGACTTAAATGCAATATGCTTGTGGACCCTGCCCCACATACACTTCCTGGTTCTCTCCCTTTCTACCTCTCCCTGGACTGGCTCTGCCCATCCATGCAAGCCACGTGGTGGTGGAAATTGGGAAATGTAGGTAGAAGTGACTATGATCAGATTTCTAAGCACAGGCTCCGGGTCTCATCACTGCCTCAAGGTTCTGTGGGGGAGAATGTCAGCGGCTTCCTGTCAGTTAGGATCTGCCTCAATAAGGCCTAAAATCTCCTGGTCAGCTCATCCCTCCACGCCTTGGTCAGCTGCATGCCCTCGGCCGAGAGGCCAGTACGGGGCTGTCAGCAGACACTCACCACAGGTAATAGTGACTGATTCAAGCTGAATTTGATGACTATCAGGCAACCTTTTCACAAGAGGACCGCCTGGAAACATTCTTTGCCTCAGGGCCAGTCTGGGGTCATCTTGGAGGTCCCATTTGATTGTTTTGGACCTGGATCCGCTTTGAACTGGTTCACTATTTTGGTTCCTTTTCAGGCAGGTAGACACTGGAAGCAAACTTTGGTTCACTTTCCTGACTCCATGAAGAACTAACACTTAGGTTCAGTTGGCACTTCAGTTTCTGTTTTATTGTTTTTTTGGTTTGGGTTCCCATCTCGGGGACAGCCTTCTGGCATTTTACTTCTTTTCAACAAATGGGCTGGTCTCGGGGAGTTGAGTGTGACGCCATCCTCGCCTGTAGGGGTGGACAGGGACAGGAGGCCTAGAGTGGCGATAGTAGCTATCACTGACTAAGCAGGACATGATGTAAGGAAGGCCCAGTAACAGCCCCACCCCCATCTAGAGAATGAAACTGAGGCTTAGGGAGTTGGGGCTTCCCAGGTGGCTCAGTGGTAAAATAATCTGCCTGCCAATGCAGATTCCATCCCTGTGTCCGGAAGATTTCCCTGGAGGAGGAAATGGCAACCCACTCCAGTATTCTTGCCTGGAGAATCCCACGGACAGAGGCTCCTGTACAGTTCATGGGGTCGCAAACTGAGTGACTGAGCAGGCAGGGATTTCAGGATCTTGCAGTTTAAGGGCTTAGTCTGACTCTAGATCATGTGCTTCTAACCCCTGGGGTAGGATGTTTCTTTAAAGAGTTCCTGCAAGAGAATTTGAGCAACAGGCTATGGACTGGGAGAGGGAGGAGCTGCCGGTTTCACTATATTTTCACACATACGTTCACTTTGTTAAAACATTCTGACATGTGCTATGCTCTGAGGATGTGGAGAGATAAACCTCGGTCTGATCCTCTCAGGACTCAGCCTTCAACTTAAGCTAGGAGGTGGGGAGGAGTAGCTGAGTCATGTTACGGAAAGTCGGAAAGTCAGAAGAGGGGACAAGTAACTGTTTCCAGAGGGGATGACACTTGCCCCAGGCATTCATCAGTCGTAAAACCAGACCGGTGCTTACCTCCTGCCTGACTCAAAGTATACAGCCACTGTCCTCAGGGACTTCAAATCCCAGTAGAGTTTTTCCAGTTTGAAGACCACCCGCATTCAAAAGGTCCCGGTGCTTGTTAAAATGGGAATTTCTCCCTTCCCCTCGGGAGGAGAAGCAGAGAATTGGGTAAAGTAGGTCTGGGTGTAGCACCCAGGTGATTCTGATACTTCAGGTTTGCCAGGTGGATGGGGAAAGGAAATCACTTCGGGGAAGAGGAACCCTATGAATGAATGGCTTGAGAGTCCTTCGTAGCCTCGGGCAAAGGCGTTCAGTTCAAGCAAGACCTTAGGCTCTCGGAGGAGAGGGATCACGGTCCGTGCTGTTTATTGCGGGGGGGTGGGGGGCAGGCACACTGTAGGGTCTCATAAATATGTGTTAATACGCTGGCTCCCAAGACAGAAGTGACGGGAGAGTCAAAAGGGAAAACGGAGAAGTCAGAGAGGAAGGATAAAACGGTGCTTCTAAGGGGATGAAAACTTTCTTCGAAGAGGCAGAAGGGAGCTCTGCCTAACTGAGGGTGTTGCGGGGAGGCGACTGCTGAGGGAAAGGGCGACGAGTCCTGGGGGGGGTGCAGCAGAGGGGAGAGGGCGGGAGATGCCTTCTTGCTTCTCCATGCCGGCCGAAGGCTGAGGTCACTTGGCACAGCGCCAGTAGCAGCTGCGAGGACGCGCGCGCACTTCGGCGGGAGGCGGTGTCAGGCGCTGGTTCCCGGGGGACTTTCCCCTCCGCCCCACCTAGGGAGGCGAGGCTCAGAGTCCCGCCCTCCGCTCGCCCAAGCCCTGGCTTCTCTTGGTCCCCACCGGCGCCACGCCCCTGAGCCGAGGTCAAGCCGCCTCAGCAGCCTCCAGGGGCCGGAGCCATCCTTCTGCCCCCAACCCCCAACCCCAACTCAACACCCACTTGGCCGAGGCCACGCCCCCGAGCTCCGGCCGCCCACTTTTCCTCTGGAGAGTCGGGAGACTCCGGCCTTTGGCCCCGCCCCCAGCCGAGACCCCGCCTCGGTGCCCCGCCCCCGCGACTTGAAGGGGCCGGGGCTGCGGCCGCCTCAGTCGCGCGCGCGGGGCGTGGGGCGGTGCTGAGGAGACGAACCTGAGGCGTGGAGGCTGAGGCAAGCTAGACGCCAGGACAGTCCAGGGAGCTGCAGCGCGGCGGGAGCCCGTAGCCAGAGCAGTCCCGGAGCAGAAACAAGCCCAGCCGAACCGGCCATGGCGTTGTCGATGCCGCTGAACGGGTTGAAGGAGGAGGACAAAGAGCCCATCATCGAGCTCTTCGTCAAGGTGAGCCCTCGCCGCCGTCCCGTCCTCCCAGAGCCGCCAACTGCCCCCGCCCTGCGCCCGCCTGGCCGCGGGGGGCGGCGTCCCCTGGGCGCTCCTCAGCCGCGGCGCCCCCACGCGGCGCAGGGCAAGCGGGCTGGAGCCGAGCTTTGCTCCCGCGCCCCCGGCCCATTGTCTTGGGCCCACCCGCGCCTTCCCGGCGCCGAGGCCGGTCGAGGGAGCCGGGGTGGGACCGGGACCCCAGAAAGCCAGCACTGAGGGGCGGGGAGGCGGGGGCGGGCACCGTATCCAGCCGCGGGGACCCCGGCGGATGCCTCACATCGTCCCGCGTCCGGGTGGGGCGAGCTTCTCCCTCCAGCCCCGCCGCCACCCCGGGGCCCCGGAGGCCCCAGTTCCTGGGACCGCGGCGGGGGTGGGTCCTGTCACCCCCCTCTCCCCAAGCCGCCGCCGGGGCGCCCGACCCCACCCCACCGCAGCCCTCGGCTCTCGACCCAAGTCCACTCCCAGCCCGGGAGGCGAAGCCTCAGCCGTCGTGAGCTGATGGACTGAACTTCTTTGAACGCTTTCTGAAAGAGCGTGTCACTCCGGCTGTAGGAAACTGTAACTTTAATTTTCGATTCCGTCTGAAAAAATGTTTTAAAAAGAGTAGACATTCCTGGGCCTCCGGAAAAGACCGAGATTCCCAACTTGGGTTTTCCTGTCCGAGGTATTTTACCACCATCTGGTTTCTTGTTTCTCAAGCGCGAGTGTTTTGTATGATGCAACATTTTGGCTGCTCCCCTCGGTGTTGCTGCCTCGGGAAAGATTATGTGCCCTTTTGTTTTGAAAGAAAAACTGACGAGGAAAGAATTCGTAACTTGCTTGGGCTTTAAAGGGTTGATTTTTTCCCCCCTTCTGGTCTTTTCAGTTTTTATATCCTGGAACTACCATGTTTGTTGACAAGTACTACCTCTAGCCCTTTACTTTTTTTCTTCAGTGTTTTTCGTTTTCGCAAAGGAGAAAGAGAAGTTATGAACATCTGGATCCAACTGCCTCTCTCAAAACTTCTTTAAAATCCTCCACATTTTCTATCTTAGTCACTTACTTAAGCCAGCTCTCAGATTTAAGCTCTTAGTTGGAGAATTTAACAGATATCCGGAACAATTTTGTTCTTTATTTCCTGAGTTTTTATTTTAAAGTACAGAAGACATTTAGGTGTGTGTTTGAGACATGGAAGGAAGAAATGCTCTGCAAGTGATGGGAACAGTGTTTTGAGATTTTCAGTTATCAGTTTTAGAAGCAGTTGGATTCAGGGAACTGAAACAGCAGACAGGTATAGAACTCGCAGAGTATCTTCAAAGAGTCTGAGTTATGTGTAGTGGCAGATATAGTACTTTGAGATACAGAGAATGTAGGAAGAAATCTGAAATAAGAAAAAGGAAAAAAAAGAAAAAGGAAGAGGCCTGGAAGGCAGTATGGAGAAGGGAGAGGGGTGGGTCAGAGAGAAGTATTCAAAAAATTTCACTGAGCCAGAAATAGGAAGGAATTTCCATAAATTCAAGAACAGTGTGTCTACTGAAAACCTAAAAAACATGTTACTTAAGCATATTACTTCAGAAGTATCATTAAATTTACAGTCAGATAAAGGTGCTATCAGTACTGGCCTTTCAGCATTGTACTGGAGGTCTAGCCAATACAATAAGACAAGAAAAAGAAATAAAGGATGTGAATTACAGGCAAGGAGATCAGTGCTTAATGCCCTATTACTATTAATTTAACTCTTCAGTTAGGAGAGAGATGTGGTGCCTTGTTTCCCAGACTTGAGTCACTTGTATATATCCCTTCTTAATTTTCTGTATATTTCTTGAATTGGTATTATTTACTAAATCCAGCTCACTTTTTAAAAAGCATAAACACATTGCCCTAAGCAATAATGCTTGTGAAACTGGATTAGGTGTGGTGGTTATATTTCTTACGTGCATAACTATCTAAATAAATGTTTGTGAGCCATTTAAAAGCATCCTGCTTCTCAACAGTTGTAAGTCTCCGTCACTGGGCTTGGTGGCAAAGAACCAGGTTCAAGTCATAGTTCTGTACTCACCAGCTAGTTTAACCTGGGCAGGTTATTTTCCCTCTCTGAGACTTGTTTTCCTCTTTATGAAGTAAGAGGTGAAATGTTTTCTGCTGCCCCATGATTCTGCATAGGCAAAACTTTGTACTGATATAAATCAGGATAGCTGTTTCAAAGGGGGAAAAGGGGACAGGTAAGTTGTGGTAAAGAGTATTCTTGATTACCAAAATCTATGTGTGGGAAATGCCAGTGGGGAAAATACCCTTGTAAATAAAATTATTTTGAAAGCGGCAAAGGGGTGGAGACTGTGGTTGTCCAGTGTGGTGTGTTAAACACCTGAGTCTGTAGCAGGAAACTGTTACCTACACCTAAAGGAAATGAGTATAAACATGCTGCCTGTTCAGGTAGCATTAAATTTTATGGAAATAGGCTAGGACCTTACGAGCTAGTGTGACTAGACTCACTGCTACATTTTTTCCCCCTTGTTTTTGGAGTTGTCTGTTCATGAGCCCAGTGAATTCTCATTGCCTGTATAACAGCAGTGCTCCATTTTTGTTTACCCCAGCATGTACAGGATGGGGGGGTGCCCTTCCAACAGTAAAAGAGGCCTACAAAGGCAGTTATTCTCAAGAGTTAGGATGCCCTCTTTTTCCTACTCTAAGGGGCTGGTATGGATTTTGATACACTAGCCCTACTTGGGGACCACTGATTAATAGGGTGAAGTTCAAGCCCTTTAGCAAGGTCATAAAGTCTCTTATCTGCTGCCAGGTTTCTAATCCAATTTGTCCACTTACTAATTGTGAGTCCCAGAGCACATTGCTTAAACCTCTCTATGGCTCATCTGCATAGGTGAGATATTAATAGACCAACCTCATAGGATTCAATTAGTTAATAGATATGGTGATAATAAGCTTAGAACAATGCCTAGTTCTAAGATACTAGAAGTAAGTAAATAAGTAAATAAATGCTAGTAGTGTGTCATTTTGTATATACTTATTTGTGTATACATCTTCCCTACTTGAAAGGCAGTAAGTTTCTTGATGGTAAGGTCTGTGTATTGTTCTGAGTGGGTACCTAAGATGGTACCAAATAGTTGGAATGAGATTGTTTCCTTCTTTCTGAGCATTTTGGTGTTGATATATGTGTCTGACATGCTTTGGAATTGATGGCTACTTACTTTTTAGATCCTGATGGTCTGTGTCTCAAACCTCAGTCCTTCATTTGTTCAACTTTGCTTACCCTCCAGCCTCCAAAACTGTGTGGTTTTCTATTTTCCCTTCCATTTTTGGTACTTCTAGTCTTTTCATGTATCTGCCATATATTTTCCACCAGTATTTCTTCTTTGTTACATTCAGAATTTGAAAACTCAGATTTCTGTATGGGGTAAAAGTAAATACTGTGTTGATCAACAAAATGAGAGAAGATGAGAAGAGTCTGAATCTTTGGATTTTTCCTTTGCTTCTATATGCCTAACTCCTGTTGATTCCCCTGCTGCCCTCTCACCCCTCCCCCTGCTAGAATCTTTGGTATGATGTGATGATGTTTCTGATCTTGGGGAGGAGGATTCCCTTTGCAGAGTTTACTTTTATTGGCTGGAATGTGAAGTTTTTGGTGTTGCCATTTTGAACTGGGACACTCACTATTGGCAGTCATTCCTAAATTGCTAGAATTGGAGTGGTGTAAAAAGTTAATCTGGTGCAGAGTGGCTTAACACACAAGAATAATTGTTTCTTTTGAGGTATTTGGCAGAATTTGTAATGTGCGTGAACCCTGACTGCTTGGAGCCAGACTGCATGGCTTGAATCTGGCTTCTAGAGGTGTGTCAGGGAAGTTTCTTAAGTTCTTAGTAGTACCTCAGTTTCTTGACCTCTAATATTGAGATGATGAGAACAGCACAGTTTTATGGGGTTGCTGAGGGGATTAATTGGTGATCTATGTGTATTAATTAGGGTAATCTAAGCTTCTGTAATAAGTACTGTTATCTACCCCAAACAGTGGTTCAAACAAAATGGAAGTTAATTTCCTTTCTCACCTGGTAACCCAGGCAGGGTGTTCTCAGTGTTGACGGCTTTCCTCCTTAGAGTCATTTAGGGACCAATGCGCTTTTCAGCTTCTTTTCCCACCAGCCCCCATGGCATTGTCCTCTTCAGTTGGCAGAGCTAGTGACTGAGAAATCTGGTTGCAGCAGTTGGTGAAGAGTATGGAGGAGGCTCATCATAAGGGCACCAGGCTAGAACTTCTACCTGTCACTTCCTTTCCTTCTCCACTGGGGAGAACTATAATCACATGATTTCATCTAACTGCAAGGAATGCTGGGAAATATGATCCGGCTATATATCATCATATGTAAAGTATTAGGAATAGTGCTTGGCACACAGTAGAACAGTGGACACCTATTTTCATTCTTGATAATATATTCTTCTTCTTTTTTTGGCTGTGTTGTGTGGCTTCGTAGGATCTTATTTCCCACCAGGAATTAAACCCAGGCTGTCGGCAGTGAAAGTAGAGTCCTAACCACTGGATTTCCAGGGAATTCCCAATAGTGTATTATTCATAAGTACGAGCTTCCTTAATTGGATTCAGGATTTCGTAAATCCTTAAAATTACATCTAAAATTCTATATGAATCTCTTTTTCTGGGAATTAGGAACCATTGTTCTAAAAAGTAGATGGTGGCATTCTGATTGTTGAATATTAATTCGTATAAGAAAGATATAAAAGATAAGTTTGACCTAGATGATCCTTAAAGTCACTTACATCTGATTATCTGTGATTTAAAGCATTTATTGGAATGAAGTAAGTGCCTAAAACTGAGTTAGGTATTATGAGAAATATAAGAAATTATTAAGAATTTTCTATTTTTAGGTTTATAAATTTTATTGGAGAGAAAACAACAATACAGGGTAGTACGTGCTTAACGAGTCAACTGTGGTTCACATTAAGTTGGGCCAGGACAGATGGGTAAAGGCAGAGGAGTAAGCTTTGACTTGACTTTGAAAAAATAGCTATCATAACGGAATTGGGAATAGCCAAGAATGGGAATGTTAGGGGAGTGTGTGTGTGTTTTATAATTTTATTTATTTATTTCGGCTGTGCTAGATCTTCCTTGCTGTGAGGGCTTTTCTCTAGTTGCTGTGGGCGAACTTATTTCGGTGAAGGCTTCTCTTGTTGCAGAGCGCAGGTTCTAGGATATGCAGGCTTCAGTGGTTGCAACTCCCAGCCTCAAGAGCACAGGCTCAATACTCCTGGGATAGGGACTTAATTGCTCTGCATCATGTGGGAACAACCTTGGACCAACCCAAGTCTCCTGCATTGACAGGTGGATTCTTAACCACGGAGCCACCAGGGAAGCCCTGGGAATATTAGTTTTGACATCACTTGTAAACTCATTATGCAGGAAACAGTAGATAGATGATACTTTCAGAAGAAGGAACCAGCAGTGATTCAAACTCTTAGTGCCAGGGAGACCAGTTAGTTAAAAGTTGAGAATGAGACTTTCAAAACCTAAGTCTGAGTCTCATTGTTTTCCCAACACTTCTCTACTTTTTGGATTGTTGTCTATTCATCAGCTTCTCAGCAGCATTTGGAAAGGTGCAAATGGATTACGGGCAGGCTCGCAGGGCAGGCTTTTTTTTAAACACAGACAAGTGAAATTAATTTTCTATAGGCAGTGATGCTGAGAACTTTGTTTTAACAATTGAACAAAAACTAACCCAACATCAAGACAGTGTTACCTTGGATGAATTGCTTTGACATTTACTTGAGATTTTCAGAGGGGAAAATTCAGGAGATAGAAATGAATGTAAAAATGTGAAGTTAATGGCAACACTATTTTGTTATGTTTTGTCTGAGCTGTTCCTGAAGACTTAACAGTGCTCCTCTTGGCAAAAGCCAAGGTGATAACTTTAAATGTAAAATTTCTGGGAGAAAGGGGCCCCAAATGGGTAACAGATGGGAGGATTCTGAGACAAGGTGACTGAATACATGAAAAGTCTAACATGAAGGAAGGAGATTGGTGGGAAGGATAAATTATGAGGTAGAGGTTAACACATATACACTACTATATATAAAGTAGATAACCAACAAGGATCTACTCTGTAGCACAGGGACCTATACTCAATATTATGTAATACCATAAAGAAAAAGAATCTGAGAGACTGTGTATAACTGAAGCACTGTGCTGTACACCTGAAACACAACATTCTAAATCAACTATACATCAATTAAAAAAAGTCTAATGGTATGAATAATAATAGGAAAGAGCAATGTGGAAGACCTGGCTGTCACTAAAAGTTAGAGCTGGTTTGGAAGGGTGCTTACAGAGATGCCTGGAAGCCAGTTAAATGATGGTGAGCAAGACTTTCCCATTTCCTGTTTGATCAGCAGTGTGGAACCTCAGTGTTCTTATGTCTCCTGACTAGGAAATTAGTGAGTCCATAAAAGGGAAGTTTGTTAGCCAGGGTGAAGAGTGTGATTAAGGCAGATTTCAGTCAAGTAGGGGAGTGAGTTAAGATGGGTTTGTCCATTTATAGGTTCTTGTAGAAAATGGAAAGGGAGTTTCTGAAGCAAAGTAACATTAAGGTCATGAATGCAAACTGTCCAAGTTTGATTTAATAGAAATCTAAATTTAATTCAGAGATCAGTTTGTGAATTCTTTTGGAAGTTTTAATCCTTTTGTCTTTTTGGTAACTTGACTTTATCCCTCAGTACTCAGTACCAAGAAGTGGTATACAGAATATCAATTAGCCTTATTTGGTTTGTTATTTTCCTTTATTTAAAACAGAAACCCAGGAAACTATATTAGTGTAAATTGATGAAAATAGCAACTTAATGTAGATAAATGAGACTATATTTTAAAGGTGTGCCAAAGATGGTCTAGGAGTATTTTATATTTTAATATCAATGTTTTAAAGAAGTAGTAATATTAGAGTCAGAGTCAGGTATTGACCCTCAGAGCATATATTTTGTTTTATAGATTTTTTGTTGTTGCTGCTTTGCTTAGAGCTGAAATACATTATGATTCTGGGCAAGAGGTATAACAGTTTTCTTACTTTTTTTGTAATAAAATTATTACTTCCAACTTTACAGGTGAGATAATTTATTTTTATGGAAAGAATTTTTATGGAAAGTTTTCATTATAAGAGAATTATAAAAATGTCAATCATCTGTAATAATTTATTAAATTTTACCATCATGTAGCATAGCTGTTTATTTGTATGTGTGAGAGAAGGAAAAACAATCTGAATAAATATTAGAGACTACAAAAGCAATTAGCTGAAAGTTGAAGTACTTAAGAACTTTTAAGAATATGTGAGTTCTGTGTATGTTTTCCTTAGTTAACAACCTGTTGCTTTATTATGGAGGTAGAGACCAGGTGGTAGATTGCTAGTGTGAAAGTTCATTAAAAGCTAAGGACAACCCAATTAGTCTGTTGTGCTGTGTAGGAAAATGGAAGAGTGGTAGCTGTGAGACCAGACTACATACATAGACTGACTGAGAGAAAAGAAGACAGTTAGACTTAAATGAACTTTTGGCCTTGAATATATGTATGCCCAAGACTTAACTGAAAAATTTGCAGAGGTATAAACTTATGAAGAGTGTGAAGTTTTGTATTATTTGATTTTCTAGGTTACAGAATATATTAGTTAACATGTGAAATGGAAGTCACACTCAGTCGTGTCCGACTCATTGTGACCCCATGGTCTATACAGTCCATGGAATTCTCCTGGCCAGAATACTGGGGTGGGTAGCCTTTCCCTTCGCCAAGGGATCTTCTCAACCCAGGGATCGAACCCAGGTCTCCCGCAGCGCAGGTGGATTCTTTACCAGCTGAGCCACAAGCAAAGCCCAAGAATACTGGAGTGGGTCACCTATCCTGTCTCCAGCGGATCTTTCCGATCCAGGAGTTGAACTGGGATCTCATGCATTGCAGGTGGAATCTTTACCAACTGAGCTATGAGGGAAGTCGATATTAGTTAACATAGAGATCTAAAATTTTGATTTAGTGTTGAAGGCTTGTTGATCTTCATTAAATCAAGTAAAAACTAATGCTAGCCATCAATAACATAGACTTTACTGACATTTTTAATTATCAGCAGGACCCTTGATTGCAAAGGTATATAAAAAAAAATGACTCAGCATAAGTGGTATCTGTTTTAGTTTAAATATTGGCCCTAAATTTGAAAAATAATGTCATTTTTCTTCTGCTTCCTAGTGTATTCATCTGTGTGTATTATGCTTTTAAAAAAATGTTTCTTTCAGTTATAAAACCAACAGTTATTTACTGTAGACAATCTGGAAAACACAGAAAAGCATCATAAAATAAAATTACTTTTGTCCCCCTTTTCTTAAAATGACTGCTGTTGCTATTTTGTTATATGTTCTAATCTTATTCATAAACTTTCATTAATTATTGTGACAGTTTATGTATAATGTTTTAATGTTCTTCATGCAGAATGCTTGGAAGAATGAAAAGTGAAACCCAATCTAAATTGAGTTAAGTGAGTTGGTTTAAAGAAAATTAACTTTATTTAAGTTTTACCAGAGAAACTCATATTGAATTTGGATTTATTTTCCTAATGGCACTAAAAGAACGTTTACCCTGTTTGATCTTTGCAGGAAGAAAGGAAGCTTTTAAGTTGTGAAATCTGCCAACACCTATAATTGCTCTCAGTATAGATATTGTTTAAGTGGTTTGAAGGTAGGCCCTCCTCTGTGCTCTTTGGGATATCCGTTCTGAAAAGTCTTTTTTTCTTTTTTTTTTTTTAAGTATTTTCCTCCTCAAGTTCTATCTATTAATAGTAGGCTGAGGTTTGCCCATTTTATAGTTGGAGACGTAAGATGCAGTCTTTGTCTAGGAACAGTCAAGCACAGTAAAGGGATCATAATAGAAGCAAACGTTGAATACTTTCCATGCACCAAGTGCTAGAAAGATAAAGGAATAAGAACAGTTTCCTTTGTTTTCAAGGAGCTTGCAAAACAGTTTAATGGACAGGGGGTGAGTAAATGAGCCATGTTTGATGATGACATTTTCCATATAATACAGTGACTTTTTGTCTCATGTGCTTTTAAAAATCCAGTTGAATTAAGGTCTTAAGACACAATTTATGTGGCAACCTAAATGACAAAATTGACTTAAGAGATGAGTGAAATGTTTATGTTGTATTCTAACAGATGAAGGGTAGTTGGTATTACTGAATCTACCAGGTATTATATATTGCTAGTTTGAAGAAACTTTTATCCTTTTCTTCAATAATTGTGTTATATTCTGTAATTTTGCCTGAAATAAAACTGATACTTTAGTCATAAATTTTAAATGGATCCTACTTTCTCTAGCTGTTTATTGAATTAGATACAAACTCCATGATCTAGCATTTGTAGTCTTTCAGATCATGATCCCAACCTGTTTTCAGTCTTGTCCCCCCACTGCAGCTGCAGATATGTTATGTTCTAGCTGGATTGGTCCTCAGCATGCCCTGTACTTCTCTGCCTTCATGGAAGACTTTTGCTCTTGTTTCTTTCATCTGAAATATGCTAGCCTCTCCCCCTACCTCCAGTTTCTGCCTGCCAGAATAATATTTGTTATTTTTTCAATCAGTCATTTAACAAATACTGCAATACTGTTCTGCTGCTGCTAAGTCACTTCAGTCGTGTCCGACTCTGTGGGACCCCATAGACGGCAGCCCACCAGGCTCCCCCGTCCCTGGGATTCTCCAGGCAAGAACACTGGAGTGGGTTGCCATTTCCTTCTCCAATGCATGAAAGTGAAAAGTGAAAGTGAAGTCGCTCAGTCGTGTCCAACTCTTCACGACGCCATGGACTGCAGCCTACCAGGCTCCTCCGTCCATGGGATTCTCCAGGCAAGAGTACTGGAGTGGGGTGCCATTGCCTTGGACTTGGATACACCAAAGAACATTATGGCATTCATATTCAGTTGAGGGAGGCATGTAGTAAATGTATGTCTACTGGTGATAAGTGCTGTGAAGAAAAATGAAGTGTAGGGAAAGGAGTGTGGAGAATGATAGGGGTGCTCTTTTTGATTTAACAGGACATTCTATTAAATCTTTAGCTCTGCAGAAAATAGCAAATACGGAGGCGAGGGCAAAAGCAGAGACTAAGTAGTGGCTGTCTGTAATTCAGGCAAGAAATGATGGTGGCTTGGGCTAAGGTGAGAAGTAGTCTAATCTGGATATATTTCTAAGATGGAGATCACAGGATTTCCTGATGGATTGGATGTAGAATTTGAGAGAAGGAGAAGATGATATCATGATAATTCACTGATTGGGATGCCTTTTTACTACAAGGAAGATCTGATTTGTAGATTTTAAAGAACAGATGCTTAATCTCACTGACTTAATTTTTCTGTTACATTTTCCAAATGCGTGAGATAGAAATGTAGAAGAGTATTTCATACTTAACTGAACTAATATAAATATTTATGAGGTGCTTTCTATGTGCCAGGCACCGTTGTTCACTGCATTATGTCTATTAACTCGTTTGATTCTTCTTCAATAAAATATTTGCTGAAAGAATATACAGAAGCTTTTTTTTTTTTTTCCCTCTGTTCCCTTGAATAGAGTTGATTCCAGAGGAGACTGGGGGGAAAAGAAGAAATAAAAAATCACATTACTGGGGAAAAGCAGATGCCTATTAAATTCACAGAAATCTTCATATAGAGAAGCCAGAGAAATAGGCTGAGAGTATAGTGCACATCATGGGGCTCAATTCATATTTGCAGTTTTGATTTAGTACCTCAAAATTGTTGTTACTTTAGATTGAAACGAACAGTTACCTTTTTTTCCTGGCAAAATAAAAAATTGCAGGGAGAGGCCTTGGCTGTGTTCTGGCCCTGAGTTTGTGGTTTAACAGCCGCTGGGATGAAGAGCTGCTGTCATTGTCCTGATGACTCAGCAGGGACCCCATGCTAGACTGTAGTGTTGCCTCTGTGTTACTTGCAAAAGTTCTTTCTATCCTGGGTAGTAGTTGAGATTCCAGACCCCAAAGTCAGAGTCAGAAAGTGATTGTTGACTTGAAGTATCATTTGTATTCCCTCTGTGGGCACTGAAATAGTCTACTTCAGAGTTGAAGATCATTAGGATTAATATTTCAAGTAAGGTAATTGAAGTGTCATTTGGAAGAATTTGCTGCTACAGGGTAGTGGTTAAGAGCCTAAGGCTCTGAAGCCATGTAGACTGTTTTAATCTTAGTTCCGCCTTTCTTCTGCCTGAGTGTCTCCACTGCGTAACAGTGTTTACTTCTTGGGTTTTGTGAAAAGTAAAAGAGTTAATATAAGAAAAGCATTTAGTGTCTGACACAGTTAACAATGTTTGCTTATTATCCCATGGACCTTTGGGAATGCTGAGTTAAGCCTGTCTGTGGTTACTTTATATGTTTAACATATCTGGTTTCAACCACCAGGATGTTACTATGAGAAGCATCTGCCAAGCTGTCATAGGTGGGGAGTTTTCTATTCTTTATCAGAAGACCAGGTTTAGTACAAAAAAAGATTAGTTCTGAACTTATTCCTGAATTTAACTTCAGTGAACCATGATCCTGTTGACACTTATTAGGTAACCAAAGGACAGTCAGGTGGACTCTGCCATCTTAGAACATCTGCCTCAGCAGCTCTTTCTGGACTTGGAGCTAAAGCTGAGAATCCATTATTATCAAGAGTGTTTTTCTTATTTTTTTATTTCTTCTTTATCTTTCTTTTCTTTTTGTGACAGCATAAAAAAAATAGAGATAATCTAAAACATATAGGATCTAGTGGTTCTGTAGAAGTACGTTATAATTATGGCTCTTGGTGTATACGTGTGTGTATACATATATGTGTGTGTGTGTGTTGCTCAGTCATGTCCAACTCTTTGCGACCCCATGGACAGTAGCCCGCCAGGCTCCTCTGTCCATGGAATTCTCCAGGCAAGAATACTGGAGTGGGTTGCCATTTTCTTCTCCAGAGGATCTTCCAAACCGAGGGATCAAACCTCATGCATTGCAGGCAGATTCTTTACCATCTGAGCCCCCAGGGAATCCTATATATTTTATATATATATATATATATATTTTTTTTTTTTTTTTTTTTTTTTTCCCATTTAGCTCCCTGTGGTACTAAATTTTGGAGAAGGAAATGGCAGCCCACTCCAGTGTTCTTGCCTGGAGAATCCCAGGGACGGGGGAGCCTGGTGGGCTGCCGTCTATGGGATTGCACAGAGTCAGACATGACTGAAGCGACTTTGCAGCAACTTAGCAGCAGCTACTGAATTTCACTGTTCCTTGATTTTTATGGTAAACTTTGGCATGAATATAATTGATACATGATGTAAGGATCATAAAGTGACTTTGAAATACTTATTTTATAATGTTATAAGCTTCTTGAAACTACTTGATTTATTCCTATGCAAGACAGAGTACACTGGTACATGAAAATGAACAGTAGGTTTTTGTTTTCCTAACAATAGTCATAAGATGATAGATCGCTTTGAGTGCTTGCTGCGGTTCATGCACAGTGTGCCAGGCCCTGTAACTGTGTTAGGGAATTTAATCTTCATATAAACTCAGAAATAAGAACTATCAATACTGTTTAACACAATGAGGTTTAGTTCATTTCTTGTGTATAGTAAGAAATGAACCATTACAGGGCTGGTAAGTAGCAGTACTGGAATTTGTACCAGGCTCTTTGTAATTCAGAGAGGCTGCCTCTTAACCACTAAGAGCTTTTTTATTTGTTTGTATTCTTTTTCTGTATTTGCAACTTGAATTTTTAACTAAGTTTTGTTTTCACTATTCACTATTTTCAGTCACCCTGAAATATAAAAAAGAAAGAATTCAGAGAATGTTTAAGAATATTTCTAAAACACTAACCCATGGACTTGGATGGTTTTTAAATGAGTTTGGTGCTTCCAATTCTCTTGGTTAAATTTGAAGGAAGCTATAAATTTTCCATTATTTCATCTCTTTGCATTTTGGGGGTCTGGTTAATTAGTATTTTTAAAAGTACTTGAAGGGTTTATTGATAATCTTGTTGAGGAACTTGAACATCACATATTTGATTTAAGGATTGTTTTCCAAGTTAAAAGTTTCAGACAGTCCCAAGTTTAACAGAAATCACATACTAAATTGTTAGTTTTCCTGTTTTTTTTTTTTTTTTGACCTCTCCCTTCAGAGGAGCCTGCACTAATCTTTTCATTGTTGATAGAAAAAAAGCAAGGAAGTTTCTTTTTGTGGCGAAAGGAAATGGCTGTTAGTTCAGGACTTTATCCATATTAGGTATAAACTAAATATAGATGTGTAATCCAGGAGTGAAGTCACATCTATAAAGTTTCTTAAGCAGAGCCAATGACATCAGTTAGTGCTTTTGGATCTGGGTTTTTTTTCTTTCAATTTTTGTTGTTGTTGGACTTTTGGTTCACTAAAAGGTTACCAAACTTATTAGTTCTATGATCTGCCTTCCATGTCCCTTGAATTTTTTAATAAGGAATCTTTCTTTAAGCAAACATAAATAAAAAAAAATTCTGCTTTGTCTGTAAGGAATAGTTGCTTATGCTTTTTTTTTTTTTTTTTAATGGCTGCACTGCACAGCTTGCTGGACCTCTGTTCCCTGACCAAGGATTGAACCCTGGTAGTGAAAGCCCAAAATCCTAACCACTAGGTCACCAGGAAACTCCTGCTTATGCTTCTTTTTGAGGGGAGGTAATAAATATGTTAGTTTCTTTAGTTTCTTGACCCTATTGTTATTCTCCTATCTCTGTGTTTTTTTTTTTTAAACTTAGTTGCACCCTTAAGTCTTCTTTACACATATTTGTACTACACGGCTAGACTCGTGTCTTGTGTAAGAAATGTGTTTTACTTAGCATCTTCTTGGTTTAAGTCAGATCTCATTGTGGCCAAGTGGTAACAGGATTCTTCTGATTAGTTAGTAAGTACAAATACTGTAGCAGAACAGAATGAAGGAATAAATTTCCTGTTTCTGGCCAAAAGCACAAATGAGGACTTTTAAAAGACCCCCCAAAGAATTCTTATAAATGTAGCTTTTATGCTTCTTCTCAGAGCCCTTTGCAAGCATGCCGGCACATTCAGGCACTTAGCACTGTTCAGTGCAGCTGAAGAGAATGATCTACCTTATGGCATATCATCATTATAAATATTTTAAAATACAAACTAACTGTAAAAAATTTTATCTTAATGTGCCTCAGGGTTTTAGTTCATGAAACCAGTGCCCTCCAAGATTTAAGTTGAAATATCTTGTGAATCTGTTTCTGACTTGGTTACTCCCTCAGCGAAGCTAATCCTTTCCACTATCCGTCTGGAGCACTATGTGTATTTGCATATTCTGCCACTCATTGAGTCATTTTTCTTCATATCTTTGTTCCAGTTAGAATGTGAATTCCATGAGATCAGCGATCAAGGATTATTTTCTTCATCTTTTGTATCTCCTAACACAAATCTTGTTACATAGGAGATAACTCATTGATTCAGTAAATATCTATTAATGTTTTGGGACAAATTGGTATGTGTAGTCTGGGGATGGAAGCATATAAGAGAGTATTAAGCCTATTTCTGGTATTGTATTCTATATTACCTCATAGTAAAATACCAGAAATAAAAATAGTGTTCAGTTATTGAACTTGAGACTTGTAATTTGGGTTTTATGACTAAGCTGTTCACTAGATAGATAGCTGTTATTCTAAACTTAATAGATTGGTTTAGAGGGTGAGAATCTTCAAATTATATAACTGGAAGATCAGGTTTAAGTTGTTTTCATCTGTAAATCAGGTGTGGTTTCTTAGAAATGACGACCACTCTAGCTCAGATTTATGTTATGTACCCAAAGTAGACTTAGTCTTGAGTATTTGGGTCTAGACAGAGAGTTGAGACCTGAGATTTCAAAATCAGGTCCAGATAATTAAATTTTCATAATTGGAAGCAGTTTATTAGAAAACAGATATAAATGGAGCCAATAAAATTTCTTAGTGATAATGGGGGCAGTTTGCCAGAGAAGTGAAAAGTATTTCAGGAGTAACTTATTTGACCAGAAAGAATATATTGTATTTTTCAAATAAACTACCTGAAAGATAATGGGAAGATTTTGTTGTGTCTAAAAAAAAAATATATATATATAGAACCAATTTAAGTTCTATAGAACTGAGTTCTATAGTTCTTGTACTATAGTACAAGAAAGAACTATAGTACAAAAATATATTGTCTTTATAGTATTTAAGGAACCCGTGCATTAAAATGGTAAGTAACTTTTCATACCTGCAATTTGTTGTTGAATATACAGTTTTAAAAGAAAAACTTATTTTGTAATATATTTTAATGAAAAATTTAAACATAGATAATCAGAATAAAATACCAGAGAAAGATTAATTCGTTCATGTGTTCATTGTGTGCCAATATTGTATAGTAAAATATTCTTTAGCATTTTTGTGACTGCAGTTTTGCATTGCTCATTATCACTATTAATCCTCTGTTCCTAGTCATTTAGAGGTCCAAAATTTAGCTCTTAAACAATCCTGTAGTGTAGTGAGCACTTGAAAAGGTGCTCAGCATCTCGAGTGATGAGAGAAATGCACATCAGAACTACAGTCAGGTATCACTTCACACTGGTCAGGATGGCTATCATCAGAAAGTCTCCAAATAATAAATGCTGGACAGGGTGTAGGGAAAAAGGAGCCCTTGTACACTATTGGTGGGACTGTAAATTGGTATAGCCACTATGGAAAGCAGTATGGAGTTTCCTTAAAAAACTAAGAATTGATCTACCATATGATCCACCAATCCTACTCCTGGGCATATATCTGAAAAAGATGAAAACTCTAATTTGAAAAGTTACATGTACCCCTAATAGCACTATTTACACTAGCCAAGACATGGAGGCAACCTAAATGTCCATTGACAGATAAATGGATAAAGAAGATGTGGTACATACATACAATGGAATATTCCTCAGCCATATAAAACAATGAAATAATGGCATTTTTAGCAACATGGATGGACCTAGAGATTATCATACTAAGTAAGTTAGAGAAAGACAAATATTCTATGTTATCACTTTATGTAAAATCTAAAAAAATAGAATCAATGAATCTATATATGAAGCAGAAACAGATTCATAGACATAGAAAACAAATTTATAGTTACCAAAGGGGAAAGGGAAGGGTGGAGTATGGAATAAACATATGTACACTACTGTATATAAAATAGTTAAGCAACAAAGATTTACTGTATAGCAAAGGGAACTATGGTCTTCCCTGGTGGTTCAGATCATAGAGAATCTACCTGCAATGCAGGAGACCTGGGTTTGATCCCTGGGTCAGGAAGATCCTCTGGAGAATGAAATGGCAACCTACTCCAGTATTCTTGCCTGGGGAATCTCATGGACAGAAGAGCCTGGTGGGCTACAGTCTGTGGGGTTGTAAGAGTTGACATGACTTCGTGACTAAAACTACCACCATCACAGGAAACGGTATTCAATATCTTGTAATAACTTGTAATAGAAAATAATCTGAAATATATATATACACACACACATAACTGAATTACTTTGCTGTGTACCTTGAAAAGTGAAAGTGAAAGTCAGTCACTTAGTTGTGTCCGACTCTTTGTGACCCCATGGACTGTAGCCTACCAGGCTCCTCTGTCCATGGAATTCTCCAGGCAAGAGTGCTGGAGTGGGTTGCTATTTCCTTCTCCAGGGGTGTGTATACCTTAAACTAATACAAAATTGTAAATCAACTGTATTTCAATTTTAAAAAAGGCAAAAATAAATAAGTAGGTCAAGAAAAAAAATACCCCGTGCTGTAATGTGTATTTTTATAGCCAATTTTCTGTGCATAACCATATCATGTAACTGTTTTTAAAGACCCTCACCTATCTCATTTATCCTCTGAATTCTTCATTTTCCTTTATTTATGTAAAGGAAATTTACATAAATTTACATTTATGTCTCTTAGATTCTTTGTGCTCACTTGTGTCCAACTCTTTGCAACCCCATAGACTGTAGCCCACCAGGCTCCTCTGTCCATGGAATTTTCCAGGTAAGAATACTGGAGTGGGTTGCCATTTCCTACTCCAGGGTAGGTTCTTTACAAAGGAAGAAATTTTTGACTCTACTGCTGAATGCTTGATGGAATTTCTAGTTAAAATTGCTTGGTCTTGGAACATGTTGATAAAGAGAAATAGCTCTTACCTACTATAGTTAGATAGTTGCTGTAAGCACAGACTGGGGAGGGAGGAGTGTTTTTTTTTTAACACTCATTGTTTTCTTCCTCTCCTAGGATTCTTTCTGTATATTTTTAAACTACATTTAGGGATTTTGACTTGCATTAGAATTTCACTCATACCTCTAACATATTTGTCTTCAGCTGATAAGCAAAGGAGCACTCTGACAGTTAGTGAATTTATCTTTGGTTAGAAGATGTTCAAAGAACAAGGCTTAGGCAGTGACAAAGTTTGAGTTACATTTTTTCTATGTGGCCAGAATGAGAATATCTAACTGTAAAGGGGATGTTTCTTTTTAAAAATAATATAATCATGCCTTAATATAATAAACATTAGTTAATTTAAATGAAATTAACTCATTTAAATGTCAGACATTCAAATTCTGTATAGTTTTATCTGAAAATGCTTCGATTCACCTCCATTCCAAGATATTTTTTCCTGGATGTAAGGTTTGGGGGTGATTTTTGTTTTTTTTTGTTGTTATTGTTGTTATTTCAGTATTTTAAAAATGTAATTCTGTGTTTTCTGGCCTCCATTATTTCTGATGAGAATTCAGATGTCATTCAAATCATTATTCCTTTGTTTGCAGTGTGTATGTGTGTGTTTGTTCTGGTTCCTTTTAGGATTTTCTTTTTTTTTCTTCACTTTCTAGCATTTTAATTATGATCTACCTAGGTATGGCTTTCTTTATGTTACTTCTACTTGATGTTAAACTTCTTGAATCTGTAAATTTGTCTTAATTTGGGCAAACTTTGGCTGTTATTTCTTGACATTTTTTTGCCTCATTCTTTCCTCTACTTCTGAGATTCTAATTAAACATACAGACCTTTTGATATGTTCATGGGTCTTTGAGGTTCTCTTAGTTTTTTTTCACTTATTTTCTTCTGTTCTTCAGATTGAGTAGTTTCTTGCATCTGTCTTCACATTCATAGATTCTTTTCTCTCTATTCTACTGTTAAACCCATCTTGTGGTTTTTAAATTTTTTCAGATACTGTATTTTTTAGTTCTAGAATTTACTTTTTCTTCTTTTTTTGTGGTCTCCTTTCTTTACTGAGAATTTTCTACCTTTCTTTATCATGAGCTTATTTTCCTTTGTCTTTGAACATAGTTATAATAACTGCTTCAAAAATTCTTGTCTAGGGACTTTGCTGGTAGTCCAGTGTCTAAGACTTCATGCTCCCAAAGCAGAGGGCCTGGGTGCGCTCTCTGATCAGAGAACTAGATCCTGCACGCTCCAGCTAAAGATTCCACATGCTGCAATGAAGATCAAAGATACCACATGCTACACCTAAGACTCGGTGCAGCCAAATAAATAATATTAAAGAAAAAAATCCTTGTCTGTAAAATACAGCATCTGGGTCAGTTTACCATGTGTCTCCTTGATTATTTTTTCTCTTGAGAACAGTTCATGTTTTCTCATGTTTTTATAGGGAATCATTTGGATTGTATTCTGTATATTGTGAATAATAAATTATAGAAAATTTGGATTTTGTTATATTCTTCAGAAGAGTATTTTTTTCTTCCTTTTTTTTTTTTTTCCAGGCTGGTAGTTTACTCAGCTGAACTCAGATGTCTCTTGAAGTGAAGGCAGCTCATATTTCAATTCAGTTCTTTTAGCTGGCCTACTTGGAATCTGCCCTATGCATGTGTATGCCAGGGATCAGCCAGAGATCTACACAGAGTTTTGTGCAGATTTTAGGACTCCCTCCCACTAGTTCTCTTTTTTGTGATGTTCGACGTTATTTTCCATTGGTTATGGTTTCCCTGAATCGCTGAACTCTGTTCTTCAGTTCTTCAAGCCAGCAGGACTGTGAATTGTTCATTGGAATTTTAGCTGCCCTGCATAGCACAAGGTTAAAAGATAAAAATTGGAGAAACTTGTCCAGTGCATTTTCCTCCTGGGTATCAGCTCCCCTCCAGCATATGTTGCTTTTCTTCATTCTGCAGTGTAGTTCACTGCAAGTGGTCGTTTCTGTCTCAGTGTTATCATTGTTATGGGTGCAGAGAGTTGATCTTAGGGGAACTACAGTTCAGTTCAGTTCAGTCGCTCAGTTGTGTCCGACTCTTTGCAACCCCATGAACTGCAGCACGCCAGGCCTCCCTTTGCATCACCAACTCACGGAGTCCACCCAAACCCATGTCCATTGAGTCGGTGATGCCATCCAACCATCTCATCCTCTGTCGTCCCCTTCTCCTCCTGCCCTCCCTCAGTCTTTCCCAGCATCAGGGTCTTTTCAAAAGAGTCAGCTCTTTGCATCAGGTGGCCAGAGTATTGGGAGTTTCAGCTTCAGCATCAGTCCTTCCAATGAACATTATTGATCCCCTTTAGAATGGACTGGTTGGGTCTCCTTGCAGTCTAAGGGACTCTCAAAAATCTTCTCCAACACCACAGTTCAGAAGCATCAATTCTTTGGCGCTCAGCTTCCTTTAAAGTCCAACTCTCACATCCATAACATGACTACTGGAAAAACCATAGCCTCGACTAGATGGACCTTTGGTGACAAAGTAATGTCTCTGCTTTTTAATATGCCGTCTAGGTTGGTCATAACTTTCCTTCCAAGGAGTAAGCATCTTTTAATTTTATGGCTGCAGTCACCATCTGCAGTGATTTTGGAGCCCAGAAAAATGAAGTCAGCCACTGTGTCCACTGTTTCCCATCTGTTTGCCATGAAGTGATGGGACCAGATGCCATGATCCTAGTGTTCTGAATGTTGAGCTTTAAGCTAACTTTTGCACTCTCCTCTTTCACTTTCGTCGAGGCTTTTTAGTTCCTCTTCACTTTCTGTCATAAGGGTGGTGTCATCTGCATATCTGAGGTTATTGATATTTCTCCTGGCAATCTTGAGTCCAGCTTGTGCTTCATCCAGCCCAGCGAACTACTGGGTCATACTAAATGCCTCAAATTGTTTTTTTAAAGCTAACTTTATAATTTAGGAATAGTTTTAGATTATAGAAAATTTGCAAAAATAGTGTAGAGTTCTAACTGGTTTTATTTGTTTTTAAAACTTATTTATTCTGTCACTGTGCTGGGTCTTCCTGGCTGTGCACGGCCTTTCTGTAGTTGTGGTGGGGCGGGGGCACTGCTGCCTTGTTGTGGAGCATGGGCTTCTCCTTGCAGGGACTTCTCTTGTTGTGGAGCATGGGCTCTAGGCAGCGAGGCTTCAGTAGCTGTGGCACAGGGGCTTAGCTGCTCCAGGGTCTGTGGAATCTTCTTGGACCATGGATCAAACCCATGTCCCCTGCAGTGGCCGGTGGATTCCTATCCACTGCACCACCAGGGAAGTCTAAAATTGATTTTAAATGAAAATATTTCTAAAATATGTTAATACTTCCTGGACTTCTTAAAATGCTGAATTTAACTGTCAATTAATGTCAATATTCTGAATACAAATTCAAAAATGCAATGATGGCCTCAGAAACTGTTGAGCTATGTGGACTATTTTTTGCCTTTCTGCTAAAGGGCCTCAGCTATCGTGCTTTTTGAATCTCCTGTGTGTGTGCATACCATGGCTGCGTGTGTGTTTGTGTGTGTGTTTTCTGTTTCTTCCTTTACCAGCTGAACTCTATTGATGCAGCCCATTTCCTTTAATTTTCTATTGTAGTCTTTTGTGGCTTGGGTAAGCCAGATAAACAAACTCATTAAAGTTTGTTTGAAATAAGAGTAAATAATCTGAGTGTCAGTGTTGAGTTGATGCATCGGGTACATGACTTTTAGTACATGGTCTCGGTGACAGACATTAGTGTTTGCTGTTCACAGACTGATGATCTGGCCATGTGCTGTCTGGTATGATAGCCACTAGCCATATGTGGTTGTTAAGTGCTTGTTTGAATTGCGATGTACTCTAAGTATAAAATATACACCAGATTTCAAAGATTTAGTACAAAGAAAATAAGCTAACAACTACATGTTCAAATGATACTAATAATATTCTAGATATATTGGATAAAATAAAATATTATTTAAATTAACTTCACTTTTGTTTCTTTTTAAGTATGGCTGCTAGAAAATTTTAAATAACGTTTCTGGATCCCACTGTCATGGTTGTGGTTCAGGTAGTTTAACTTACTTGATAGTAATGTCATGTGTAAGATGGTGGTTGTACCATACAGATCATGGGACTAAGCAGGTGCCATTCCAGGTTTTCTTTCTTATCTTGGTGTTAGAAACTGTAAAAGTGGTTAATAGCATGAACTTAAAGTTCAAACTTCAGTTCTGCCCCTCCTCAGTTATATGACCTATGGCAAGTTACTCAGTTTCTCTAAATCTCAGTTTCCTTATTTGAAATATGAAGAAAACAATACCTAACTTCATATGGTTATTATGAGGGTTAATGTATCAATAAAAAGCACTTTCCTATAGTGCATGTTGAATGATAAATTAACCACTAAATTAAACAGTAGCTGTTAACTTGTTTGTAGGCAGTTTTGGCAACATTTCCATTTATTATTGTTGATTCATATAAGGAATACTTTCAAGATTGATCCAGACAAGGAAAAGGGTTATACCTTTGGCTGTCTTTTTTTTCTTTCTTTCTTATCATTCAGTAGTTTTAGTTATATGAATTATAATTTGTTCTGAAGAGATAATAGACTTTGTTCCTCCTAATTTAGGCTTTGGGTGACTGACCGTGAACAGGGCTTGTTTTTTTCCATTATGGTTCTGTTGTTCTTAGATGGAAAGCCTGGTCATTGTATATCTGGCATTTAGTTTTAACAAATGATTCTGGCCAGACAGTTCAGATTTGATTTTAATCTTGATTAGAACTTTTGTTTTCATTTTCAGCATACATTTCAAATATGTAACGGAGAACAAAAGTAGTACTCAGTAGAATCTCAACTGTCATTAATTCCCTACATTAGTTCAGGTAGGTTTTGAGTTTGCATTCAGAATTTCTTTTGAGTTCTTCATAGTGCTTGAAAAAATGCTGTCATATTTAAACAGCTTAATCTTTTGACAGTGATGAGGAGCATGAATAAAATTATCATGTATAAACATGTGGAACATTTTCTTTAAAATTTTTTTTAAATCTTAAGAAGAAACAGTACAGAGATATATAAAGTTAATACCCTTGTTTCTACCTTTTCCCAAGTCTGTCCTGAGGTATAAACAATGCTAATTTTGGTTTGTAGTCTCCTACACCTGAGAAATACCTTCAAATCAAGATTATAGCTCTTGTGGTTAAGAGCTGTAAGTGGTTATCTCTTGAAGGGATTTCTCTTTCTGTCCTCCAGCAAAGAATAGGCAGGCACAGCCTCACCTCCATCCATCTTGAGGCTTTTCTCTACCCAGTTGCTGAAACCCAGAAATCTAGAAGATACTTGATTTCTTCATTTCCCTCACTTCTCACATCCAAACCATCCACAGTTTAGGATTGTACCCTCCTCAGTTAAATTTGATGCATGCATTTCTTTCCACCTTCATTGCCTCCCTGTAATCCAAGCCACATTCCACTGGGACTATTGCAGTAGATCTCTCAGCTTCCATTATTCATCAGCTTCATGCTCCCAACCTGTTTTCCACTTGATAGCAAGTGTTATTTATTGTCTTAAAATTGAAATTGGATTTTACCCTCATGTACCCCCACCTACCAAAACCCTTCAGTGGCATCCCATTACTCTTTTCCACACAGACACACTCCCAGCACACACACACTCCCTTCCCATCAACACATACTCCCCTCCCAACACACACGTGCTCATTCTATACACACACACCCCTCCCAACACACACACACTCCCCTCCCAACACACACGTGCTCATTCCATACACACACACCCCTCCCAACACACACACACTCCCCTCCCAACACACACCCGTCCCAACACACGCATGCTCATTCCATACACACACACACCCTCCCAACACACACCAGTCCCAACACACGTGTGCTCATTCCATACACACACCCTCCAAACACGTGTGCTCATTTCATACACACACCCTCCAAACACACACCCCTCCCAACACACGTGTGCTCATTCCATACACACACACACCTTCCCAACACACACCTCTCCCAACACATGCATGCTCATTCCATACACACACACACACCCTCCCAACACACACCCCTCCCAACACAGCATGCTCATTCCATAAAGTTGTACCCCATTAACACACATCCCTCCCAACGCACACACACACATGCTCATTCCATAAAGTTGGAATATATTCTCTTCTTGGCACATACTTTGTTACCAAGCACCTACCACATGCTGGCAATATTTTAAGAGATTTTCATATATTAACTCATTTAATCTCATAACTATGAAATGGATATTATTCCCATTTCATATATAAGAAACTGAGTTCCAGAGGTTTAAGTATGTGCCCAGTATTATACAGGTGTTAAGTAGGAGAACCCTTATGTCAAACCAGGTTCTCTGCTTTCAGAATCCTTGCTCTGATGTTAAATGATTTTTTTTTTTAACATAGAGGGTGCATGATAAACATTTGTTCAATGAATATAAAATTGTTCCCTCTGCGAGTGTAAGTTTAAACTGTGTAGTTTGGTCTAGAAAGTCTTTCATGATCTGGCCCCCTCCAACACCACCTTCTCTAGTATTCATAGCAGTGTAGTCACGCTGGCTCTTTGTGGGGCTGGTTTCTTCTTATTCTTAAGGTCTAATCTTTCATGACCATCTTATCTAAAGTAGGTGCTCCTTGTCTTTTCTCTTAGTACTTTGTTTCCCTTTAGGTACTTACTGCAGTTTACAGTTTTTAACTTGATGGGTATATTCTGTTCTCTTCCACAGTCATAAAGTCAGCTGTTACCTTTCTCATTCACAGCTGTTTCTCCAGTGCCAATCACCAGCACTTGGGAGATAGTGAGTCCTCAGTAAATATGTCGGAGAAGGCAATGGCACCCCACTCCAGTACTCTTGCCTGGAAAATCCCATGGACAGAGGAGCCTGGTACACTGCAGTCCATGGGGTCGCTAAGAGTCGGACATGACTGAGCGACTTCACTTTCACTTTTCACTTTCATGCATTGGAGAAGGAAACGGCAACCCACTCTAGTGTTCTTGCCTGGAGAATCCCAGGGACGGGGGAGCCTGGTGGGCTGCCATCTCTGGGATCTCACAGAGTCGGACACGACTGACGTGACTTAGCAGCAGCAGCAGTAAATATGTATTGAATGTTGAATAAATAAATATATCTGGTCCTAGGCAAGAAGGTGTATATAAGACGTTTGTGAATGAGGAGAAAGCCCATAGCTTGAACTTCAGTGGCAGGTATTACACAGACTGCTGAAATCCTAGAACGAAGTCTAAATGGCAGCCTATGAAAATAGAATTAATTGTAAACAAACCAGAGCCCTGGTTATTATATCTCCTTTAACTTACCTTGTGAGTTTTCTTCTTTCATTCCGTACCACATTTACGTGTTTTTATTTTTCCTCCTTTTTTTTTTTTTTTGCTGTGCTGTGAGGCTTGCAGGATCTTCCCTGACCAGAAATTGAACCCATGCCCTGGGCAGTGAGTGTGGAGTCCTAACCACTGCACCACTAGGGAATTCCCTCATACTTCTAGTCTTACTTGGAGATAAATGGAAATGTTAGTTTGGATACTTATAATTGTAAATAACAGAAAACTTTGCCCCAGATTGTCTTAAACCACTAAGACAACATACCTAGTGAACGAAGTCTAGCAGGGAGATTGGCTACTGTGTGATTTTCTTGTGTTGGTTGTAGCCTCAGCTTACTCTCAAGTTGGACACATCAGCCACAGGTTTCTCACTGAAGGATTTCCTCTCCTGGTATCTTTGTCTTAAGAGTGAGAAACTCTTCTGTGGGGACTGTTGACTAGAACTGGGTCACATGACTATACTGTCAGTCACTGGCAAGAGGATTGGAACTATCATGACTGGCTTAGAATCAGTCAGGATTTACCCCTAGAATTGGAGATTGGGTTATCATCCCCTGTGTCTCTTAGGGGAGGGAGGAATGGATTGCTGATCAAAATTTCAAGATCAATCAGCAAAAAAAAAAAAAAAAAATGGGAGAATGTATCTTGGGCAAGCAACTGTCAGACTTTGCTTGTACTGGTTTCTGGTTCGTTAACTTTATCCCAAGGTGATTTGGAGACCTAATCAAATTTTTTGAAAAAACTTATTAAATCAGAAAGATTTGACTTGTTTTTCTATACTGATAATACTTTTTTGTGACTCAAAAGCTTTCATTGTTAGCAACCAATAGAAAGCTATTAAATAGTAAGACATTTGCAGCAGATGAAGTCTGATAGATTAAAAAAAAGTATGGTGTGTTACTGAGTTTATAGTCTAGTTCAGAAGATACAGTGCAGAGATACGAATATTAAAGTAATGATACATAGTAGTGTTTTAAGAATCACAAGGCAAGTTACAATTAACTTTTAAAAAATGGTGTAGAGTTGCTAAGAGTTTGTAAGATGCAGAATCCTGGGCTTTACCCAGGATTTACTGAACAAGAATCTGCATTTTAATAAGATCTTCTTCCCGCATGCCAAAACTAAAAAGATCTCCATGTCCTAACAAAAAAAAAAAAAAGCTGCTGATTTGTGTTGAGATCAAGGTTTGAAAAGCTGGAATAGAAAGTTCTCTTGAGGGTGAGACTAGAGCTTGACCTGAAGGACAGATGCAGCCAGGGGAATTTCAGGTGAAGGATAATGTGATTTTCGTCATGAAAGGGTCCAAATTTATATTGCCTATTGTACAGGATGAATGGAAGGGGATAATGGAATAGTAGTGTGAATCCTCATGAATATTGGTAGGGATTCACTCTAGGAAAGAAAGAAAACTTTTGCAAGACCTCATTTTTTAAAAAAATTATTTATTTATGGTTGCCCTGGGTCTTCATTGGAGAAGGAAATGGCAACCCACTCCAGTATCTTGCCTGGAGAATCCCCATGGACTTCAGCCACCAGTCCATGGAGTTGCAAAGAGCTGAACAGACTGAGCATGCATACACACACATACAGTTTTCTAGTGGAAAACCAGGTATTGGTTCTCATCCCTAAATCACAGCAGAATCTGTTTTTTTTTCCTTCTCTTGACAAGTCAAATCATTTAGTAGTGTAACATACTAATTAAAATGTGTAATTGTTCTTTTAAACTAGATATAGCCATCCTGCAGCATAAAGGACTTGATCTGTAAAGGATTCTAGTTCACCATCATTGTCTTTGACATTATATTTGGTCTTAAGATATAGACAGTGGTGGTAGTGAGCTTCTCTGGTGGCTCAGAAGGTATAGAGAATCCACCTGCAAAGCAGGAGACCTGGCTTCGATCCCTGGAGGAAGATCCCCTGGAGGAGGGCATGGCAATCCACTCCAGGATTCTTGCCTGGAGAATCCCCGTGGACAGAGAACCTGGTGGGCGACAGTCCATGGGGTTGCAAAGAGTCAGACATGACTGAATGACTAAGCACAGCACACTAGTGGTTTAGTTGCTCCGTTTTGTCTGACTCTTTGGTCTTAAGATAAGCTTCTAGAAGCTTTAATGTACTATTTTGCACCAAAAGATACTTGCCTCTGCTTCTTAGATTGTGTGGAATAAGAATGAGTGTTTAGGCTTTAAGAGGCTTTAGGCTACTAGTTTGGTTTAAGTAACTTGGCTTTTGCCAGGTTTGAGGCAAGATAGCTTGGCATTCCTTTAAAGTATGAGAGGAGGCTGTTATTTATCAAATCCTACCCTAGCAAATCGTGACTAGATTGCTGGCTTACAAAGAGCAGAGTCCAAAAGCCATCATGAGGAATTCGAAGTTTAACTGTGGAGTAAACTTCTTTCTTGTCTTTTATTTTTTGGCATGTTTTCCCTCCATGTCAGTGTTTGCCAAAATATGTTCTGCCCACCAAATGCATGAGAATTAGAATTGTTTGAAGTGCTTGTTAAAAACTGAAGATTGCTGTACCCCACCACAGACATTCTGAATCAGTGTCTGGAGGTGAGACCTGGTATCTGTGTTTTAAACCCACTTCCTTACAGATTTATGTATCCTAAGGTTTTGAGAATCAGTTTCTATGTGGATTCCTTTTATTTTCAGGTCTTTTCCACATTCATCTATAATTTATGTTTCACTTAACTTTCATATGTTGAGGGCAGGAAGTTTTCTTTCTTTCTTTCTTTTTTGGCTGAATCACACAGCATGTGGGATCTTAGTTCCCTGACCAGGTATCAAACCTGTGCCACCCACAGTCCTGCAGTGCAAGCACAGAGTCCTAAACACTGGACCACCAGGGAATTTCCTAGGGTAGGAAGGTTTTGGGGGTTTCCCAGGTGGAGCTAGTGGTAAAGAATCCCCCTGCCAATGCAGGAGATATAAGAGACTCGGATTCGATCCCTGGGTCGAGAAGATCCCCTGGAGTAGGGCAGGGCAACCCACTCCAGTATTCTTGCCTGGAGAATCCTATGGACAGAGGAGCCTGACAAGCTACAGTGCATAGGGTCGGAAAGAATTGGACGTGACCGAAGCGACTTAGCATGCATGCTGGAAGGTTGTTGATTGCTTGCTTTTTGTTGTTGTTGTTAAATGAAAGATTCATGTGCATGGTATGAATATCAAAAAGTATGAAAGGACATACAATGAACAGTTCACTCCTCATCTCCCTGTTTTAGTGCATTGTGCTGTTCTAAGCCCTTTAATATATTAATTCATTCATTTCTTCCAAACAATCCAGTTAGGTAGTTCATGTTACTGTTCCCATTTTATAGAAGACAGAAACAGGTCCAGAAAGGTTAAATCACTTTTGAAAATCACACAGCTGGGATATGCTGGAATTGTCTAGAAGTCTGACTCTTAACTCTTAACCACCATCCTCTGCTGTGCAAGAAGGATATAAGGGTTAACTAGATTAAAACATGTGAAGAGCTTCTTTTGGGAGAGTATAGAGTTCATCTTCAACATGGTAAATGTTTCACGTGAACTCTTAACAGCCTACCCTGGAGTTTTGTCTAATCCTGGTATCTATTCCTCATGTAATTTCTTTTCAAACTAATCTGTTCTTCTCTAAATTGCACTGGCTCTCATCTGGAGAGTAGACTTCATGGATTGGTAATACTGAACAAGAAAAATGGTAGCAACTGAGGTCTTTTCAATGTCCTGTCATTGACTGGCTTTGTTTTATTTACATGAGCAGAGCTTGGGATGTGGTAATTCTTCCTTTACACATCCGTTGCCTTTATTTATGGAGTTATTTCTATGATGCTTCTTTCTCTTCCCCTAGTCATAGCACCCCTCACCCCCAGCCCCTTCAACTCAAAGAAATATGGAGAAACCAAGTTAAAACTTTCTTCCTAGGGTGTTTTAAAATCTGACTATTCTGAAAACTGATTAAACTGGGTTTTCTAAGTGAGCAGTTCCTTAACCTTGAATTAGTAAAACATTAAAAATATTTATGTCACTTGCCACTGACTTCTCTTCTGCAATGTAGTAGTTAATCTGGTTAGTTTCTGAATAAATACTAGTATTGGGCAATTCAAGAATTACAACAGAGGTGGGACGGGAGAGGGTGAGGAATAGAAAGTGTACAAGAAGAGCTCTTGATCGCAGATTAAACAACACTACCCTTTTTATAAGAGCAAAACCTAAATGAATGCTAAGACTCATTATTTGTCTGGAATTGGTGGTTATTTCTGTCTGTGGTATTGTTCATGTTTTTGCTTTGATTATTTGGAGTAATCTAATTTTTAAGGAAATGTTTTCTATAATATGAAATCATAATTTAAAAACTATTTATGTATTCCAAATTAAAGTTTTGTCTAGTATGTAATCTTTGTCTACTTGTAATCTGTATATACATTTAAAACAGCTTTATCGAGATACTCAGATATTACTCAATTCACCCATTTAAAATGTACATTTCAGTGGTTTCTTGGAATACTCACAAAGTTATGCAACCATCAGCACAGTCTAATTTTAGAACATTTTTATCAGTTCAAAAAGAAATGACTACCCATTAGCAGTCCTTCTCAACTCCCTTTTCTTTCCATCCCCTCTCCCCTACCCTCAGCCCTAGGCAACTGCTAATCCGTCTCTTTGGATTTGCCTATTTTGGATATTTCATATAAATGAAATAATGTGATCTTTTGTGACTAGCTGCTTTTTTTTCTTAAACTTTATAGCTACTTTTTAAATATTTTTATTTATTTGGCTGCACTGAGCCTTAGTTGGAGCACGTGGGATCTGGTTCCCTGACCAGGGATCGAACCTTGGCCGCCTTCATTGGGAATGCAGAGTCTTAGCCATTGGACCACCAAGGAAGTCCCTGGCCCCTTTTATTTTACATAATTATTCAAAGTTCATCCAAGTTATAGAATGTATCAGCACTTCATTTTATGTAGATATACTACCACCTTTTATCTATTTTTAATTTTTATACGTTTTATTGACATATAGTTGCTTTGCAGTGTTGTGTTAATTTCTGAAATACAGCCAAATGATTCAGTTATATAGTTTTCATTTTCTTTTCCACTTCCAAATGTTCATTTGTGTTGTGTTTTAGATTCCACATATAAGTGATGTCATATAGTATTTGTCTTTCTGACTTAACTTTGCTTATTAAGATAATTTCTAGGTTTATCCTTGTTGCTGCAAATGGCATTATTTCTTTTTTATGGCTTAGTAATAATCCATTGTATTAGTTTTGCTTTTTAAATTGAATACATCTGAAAAACTTGCACTTCTGGGAAGATGGAGTAGTGGATGGTGGTGGTGAGTTTCCTGAGTTTTTGCTTCATATATCCCAGACTTGGCGCTATAGAAACCAGCAACCTGGAAACACCAACAGCTGCAGACAAAACACCACCAACAGAAGGCTGCTGTCTCTAGCCAGAAAACCAGGAAAGGGATGGCCTAAACAAGACAGAAAACTTTCAGACAATAGCTGCTCTACTCCAAACACCACAGGAAAAACTATATGGTCCTATCCCCCACCCGTGCCAGCAAAGGCCAAATGGGTTAGCCCTGACTTCCACCCTCTGGTGGGGTGATAACATTTACCAGATCCTTTACTAATGGGCATGGGGTGGGGGGAGTCTCCAGTGTTTTGTTTTCTGGTTCCTCCTTATATCTTGAATTTCTTTGCTAAGGCTATTTTTATGTTTGTTTTTATGTTTTAAGCTGTTCATACTTGCTCATTGAAGCATCTTTATCATGGCAGCTTCAAAATCTTTGTCAGATAATTCTGACATTTCTGTCATCTTGATGTTGACATCTTTTGATTGCTTTTTTAAAAATTCAGTTTGATAAGGTTATTGGTATGACAAGTGATTTTCAGTTGAAACCTAAACATTTTCTTATTATGTTATGAAACTCTGGATCTTATTTAAACCTTTGGTTTAAACTTCTCTGACACTTGTCTGGAAGGGGGAGGCAGAGAGGAAGGTTGGTGGGCAGGAGAAGCCGGGTGGAGATAGATGTCCAAGTAGAGACAGAAGTCCATGTGCCCTGCTTGGCTTCCTCTGATACCCAAGGTGGGAGGCTCCTCAGTATGCTGGGCCAGGATCAGAGTTCCAGCTCCCCATGTGGTCTCTACTGACACCCCAGTTCGAAGTGGCCTCATTATAGCTGGTTGAGCTTGAAAGTCCTGGCTACTCTGTTCTAGGCCTCCTTTTCTGACACCCCTCACCTTACTTCCCTCCAACCAAGGAGAAGGGAGGGTTCCCATCACTGGCTGGCAGTGTTGAAGGCCCTGGCTCCCTCCTTGGCCTTCTCTGATGCCATCCTGGTTGGGACATTTACAGTCTCCAGAGGACTGATCATATTAGTTTGGGAATAAAATGTTATAAAAAGCTATGCAGTGTGATTGCATGTTTAAAAGTAGTATGTATGTAGAAAATAAAAATCTAGAAGAATGACTAGTGAATGGTTCAAGGGTAGGGGAGCCCTGACCTTCTGTAGTGTTTCAGTTTTTGTTTTAAAAGTAGTAAAGTTAAAAGACCTATACTCAGAAAACTATAAAACACTGATGAGAGAAATTAAAGGCAATGCAAACATAAAAATATACCATGCTCTTGCATTGCAAGAATTAATATTGTTAAATAATCAGCATTCAAAAAACTAAGATCATGGCATCTAGTTCCATCACTTCAAGACAAATAACAGGGGAAATAAATGAAAACAGTGCTAGACTTTATTCTTGGACTCCAAAATCACTGCATTGACTGCAGCCATGGAATTAAAAGATGCTTGCTTCTTGGAAGAAGAGCTATGACAAACCTAGACAGTGTGTTAAAAAGCAGAGACATCACTTTGCTGACAAAGGTCCATGTATTCAAAGCTATGGTTTTTCCAGTAGTCATGTACAGATGTGAGAGGTGGACCATAAAGAAGGCTGAGAGACAAAGAATCGATGCTTTGGAACTGTGATGCTGGAAAAGACTTTTAAGAGTCCCTTGGACTGCAAGAAGATCAAACCAGTCAATCCTAAAGGAAATCAGCCCTGAATATTCATTGGAAGAACTGATGCTGAAGCCGAAGCTCCAATACTTTGGCCGCATGATACGAAGAGCTGACTCATTGAAAAAGACCCTGATGCTGGGAAAGATTAAAGGCAGGAGAAGGGGACGACAGCAGATGAGATGGTTGGATGGCATCACTGACTCAATGGACATGAGGTTGGGCAAGCTCTGGGAGATGGTGAAGGACAGGGAAGCCTGGGGTGCTTCAGTCCATGGGTTCATAAAGAGTGGGAGGTGACTAAGTGACTGAATGACAACCCAAGGCAATCTACAGATTCAGTGCAATCCCTATCAAAATACCAATGGCATTTCCCACAGAATTAGAACAAATAACTAAAAATTTTGTATGGAAATACAAAAGATCCTGAGTAGCCAAAACGATCTTGAGAAAGAACAAAGAGGGAGAAATCATGCTTCCTGACCTTAGACTGAACTACAGAAGCTACGGTGATCAAAACAGTGTGGTACTGGCACAGAGACAGATTCATAGATTTGTAATAAGCCCATTAACCCACCCACCTATTGGCAATTAATTTATGATGCAGGAGGCAAGAATATACAAAGGAGCAAAGATAGTCTCTTCAGTAAATGGTGTTGGGAAAACTGGAGCTACATAAAAGAATGAAATTAAAATATTCTCTAATACCATACACAAACTCAAAATGGATTAAAAACCTAAATGTAAGACCAGATACTATAAAATTTCTAGAGGAAAGCATAGATAAATGAGGTTTTAAAGTATACCTGTAGTGTGGTAGTGGTGGTTTAGTCACTAAGTCTTGTCTGACTCTTGAAAGCTCATGAACTGTAGCCCTCCTGGCTCCTCTGTCCATGGGATTTTCCAGGCATGAATACTGGAGTGGGTTGCCCTTTTCTTCTCCAGGAGATCCTTCCTGATGCAGTGGTCAAACCTGTGTTTCATGCATTGCAGGCAGATTCTTTACTGCAGAGACACCAGGGAAGCCCAACTTTTAGCCTGGATTTTGTCTAAATTAGCTGCTAAATTCATGAAATGTATTAGATTAACCTAGATTAGATTAACCTATAAGTCATATAGAACATTCTTTGACATAAATTGCAGCAATGTTTGTTTGGATCTGCCTACTAAAGCAAAGAAACAAAAGCAAAAATAAATAAATGGGATCTAATGAAACTTAAAAGCTTTTGCACAGCAAAGGAAACCAACTACAAAATGAAAAGGCAGTCTACTGAATGAAAGAAGATATTTGCAAATGATAGACTGATAAGGGGTTAATATCCATTAATATCCAAAATATATAAACTGCTCATACAACTCAACATCAAAACAGCCAGGTTAAAAAATGGCCTGAAGAACTGAATACACATTTTTCCAAAGAGGAAATGCAGATAGCCAACAGGACATAAAAAGATGCTCAACATCACTAATTATCAGGGAAATGTAAATGAAAACCACAATGAGATATCACCATATACTGGTCAGAAAAGAAATCATCAAAAAGAATGCAAATAGCAAATGTTGGCAAGAGTGTGGAGAAAAGGGAACCCTTAGACACTGTTGGTAAGAATGTAAATTGGTACAGCCACTGTGGAAAACAGTATAGAGGTTTCTTCAGAAACTAATAATAGGACTACCACGTGACCCAGGAATTCCCCTCCTAGGAATATATCTGAAAAAAACAAAAACACTGATTCAGAAAGGTACATATGCCCCAGTGTTCATAACCGCATTATTTACAATTGCCAAGGTAAATAATATGGAAACAAGCTAAGAGCCCATCAACAGATGATAAAGAAGATGTGGTATGTATGTGTGTGTATATATACACACACACATATATAAAACAAGGGAATACTACTTAGCCATAAAAAATGTAATTTTGCCTTTTGCAGCGACATGAATGAACTTGGGGAGGGGGCATTATGCTAAGTGAAATGAGTCAAACAGAAGACAAGTACTATATGATATCACTTATAAGTGGAATCTAAAATTGCAACAAACCAGTGAATAAAAAGAAGCAGATTGACAGATTTAGAGCGCAAACTAGTGGCTACTAGTGAGGGGGACGGAAGGAGAAAGGGGCAGTAGAGGGGTAGGAGTAAAAAAGGGTAATTTTGGGATTATATGAAATTGTGTGTGAAACTTTGAAAATTTTAAAGCACTATAGAGTTTAAAGAATCTTTCATTTAATAAAAAAATTGAAAATGTGTATGTTACTGTTAGAAGAAATAGAAAAAGCAAAACTTTGAAAAAATGCTGTATGAATGCTTTTTAAAATGCTGTATGTACCTTTTTAAATGCTATATGTTCATTTTTGTCATCAATACAAAACAGTGTAGAATAAGATACCATGATTCCCAGTTGTAGTATGCTTTTTGTATACTACATTGTACCATAATACCCTCCTCAGTTGGTTGGACCAACTATTTATTGTAGTTGATACTCAAAAGCTTGATTTAGATCCTTTAACTTTGTTGAAATGGAATTTTATTAGTACAACTTGGATTAAAAGAGAAAGTTTTGATTTATGACTACTGGAAATCTTGAGTTTTTCCACAGTTTCACTCTACTTTATGAAAATATCATCTGACTAGTAACTCCCAATTTTCTAGTGGTCTTATGACTTTGGAAAAACTTATTCATGGTGCTATTTCTTATTTGAATTGTTTTGAGTTTTAGGAGAGTAGTTAATAAAAAGCCTTTTTCCGGATTTGTATTGGAGAGTGCACATACTATGTTTTTTTTTTAATTAATTATTTCACTGCACCGAGTCTTAGTGTGTCATATGAGATCTAGTTTCCTGACCAGGGATCAAACCCAGGCCCGCTGCACTGGGACGCAGAGTCAGCCACTGGGCCACCAAGGAAGTCTCCTACATGCTATGTTTTTACTTGTGCATAAAGGAAAGTAGCTTGATGAGGAGTATGAGATGTGTAACAAGCTTTTGCTATACCTGAAAGAGAAGTAAATTGGTAAAACCGGTGGAAAATTATAGACAAAAGGGGTGAAGACACAGGGACATTTGTAGTCTGAGCAGGTTTTCATGAAGCGGTTCACGTGCCAGGATTCTCCTGTCTGTGCTCTAGGCTGCGCTGTGCAGGCTGCTGCAGGAAATTGAGGCACAGTTTCCTCGCCCTGTAGCAGTCATGGTGTACCTCCAACGTGTCTGCAGTTTAATGTGTTTCCAGGTGCTTAGATACAACATCTTTATTACATCTTCTTTACCAATTTATTTATTTTCACACTGCTGTCACAGAGACTTGGAAAATACAGTTAATTTTATAGATTAAATAAATGGAATAGGGTGAAGACGATAAGCCATACTCATTCTTTGTCTATCAAACTACTGCTTTTCCAGTAAGTCTCAATTTGTTCTACTTTTTTCTTATATTTATACTTCTGCTGCTAAGGATATTAAAACCGGGAGGGGAAAAAATGCAAAAAATAAAAGAAAATCGGGGCATATGAAGCTACAGGTTTGTATGAAATATGAAAATATTAATCATTAAGCTGTGTAGAAAGGTAGTATGTTACCTTTTTATCTGTGGTAAATTTAGTTGTATGTTATCCGTGTTCCATATGTTGTTTAGATGGTCAGCATCTTCTAAAAAGCAGATTTGGGTGCCGATTTATTATACGTTTAACCTAGTGGGGTGACTTAGTACTGTAAACTGACTTGTGCTCTGAAGAAGAAATTACTGTCCTAACTTTTCCACATCAGTGTTTCTTCATGTGTCCAGCAGATGCCCCACTTTTTCTCCTTGAAAAGTGAGTTAGTCGCTCTGTCTTGTCTGACTCTTTGTGACCCCATGGACTGTAGCCCACCAAGCTCCTCTGTCCATGGAATTCTCCAGGCAAGAATATTGGAGTCGGTTGCCATTTCCTTCTCCAGGGGATCTTCCCAGTCTAGGGATGGAACCCAGTCTCCTGCATCACAGGCAGATTACCACCCGAGCCCCGAGGGAAGCCCCTCTTCAGGTTGTTTTTAATAACACCAAAGTTTAAGAACTAGACCTTCTTTAGGAAGTAAATTTTTGTACAAGTTATAGTATTAGAAATGAATATAATTCATGCTGGCTACAATTTGATGTTTTGTTAATAAAGAATGATCAAAAATTCTTTTAATGAAACCAAGCATATCCTGTGCTATGTGATTAGGGTGGAGTTCTGAGATCCTCCTTATATGCCCATGTATTTTGTTGGTTGTATCAATATTATCTTTAATCAGGTAACTGCTTTTGTTTTAACTCCCCTCCATTTCCCTGTTGTATAGGAATTAATGACTTTACTAATGTAGCATTTTACTGAAATGGCTTCTGAAGTTTCTGAGAATTACATTAGGAAAATAAACAGTACTTTTACCAACATCTGAGTGACTTGTTGAAAGGTAACTTCTGGCTCTATTCACAGACTTCATGGTCAAGAGGGCTGTGTTGGCTGCTGGTCAGTATCAGAGTGTTCTCTTCTACCCTGCAGGCTCTTTCTCTGATTTCCTGTTCCCTCCCTCCTTTATAAACTCAGGGACCTACATGATGGAGTTAAAGATTTGTCTCACTCTGATTTTTAGGAAAATTTTGTGTCATTGTTGAGCTCAGTGAAATCAATTGAGTAGGATTATAGATAACTTGGCTTCCCTGGTGGCTCAGATGGTTAAGCGTCTGCCTACAATGCAGGAGACCTGGGTTCAGTCCCTGGATTGGGAAGATCTCCTGGAGAAGGAAATGGCAACCCACTCCAGTACTCTTGCCTGGAAAATCCCATGGACAGAGGAGCCTGGTAGGCTGCAGTCTATGGGGTCACAGAGAGTCAGATACAACTTTCACAGATAACTTATTCTAAAGATATCTTTTGTTATTTTCTTGTTCCCTGAAGGAATGTGTAAACAGGATACGGGATTTTTATAATGAATAATTTAAAAATTATTATTTTAAGTTGGCGATTTAAATATTGGGGGAGGTTGGTGATTATTTTACTCTTTGGAGGCAAGCACGTGTTTCCTTTTTTTGTGTGTTGCCCTGTAAAGAATACTGTCTCATAGAGTAAGAAGTAACTTACATTTCACAAAACCTGTAATAGTTTTTGCCCCAACACAAGGATATATGTTCCCCCTAGGGGTTGATTATACCTGTGCTATCCAATATGGTAGCCATTAGCCACTTGTGGCTGTTTAAATATAAATTAATTAGAAGTAAATAAAATTCAGTTCAGTTGAACCAACTACATTTTAAGTACTCACTGGCCACGTATCACAAATAACTACTGTTTGGGACAGTGGTGACTCAGGTAGTTTCTATCATTGCAGAAAGTGCTCTTGGACAATGCTGTATTAGGCTAGCCATTTTTAAGAAGAGAAAGAGGTGAGAATTCTCTGGTGGTCCAGTGGTCAGGACTGTGCGCTTTCACTGCTGAGGCCCCGAGTTCAATCCCTGGTCAGGGAGAGCTAAGATCCTGCAAACCACGAAGCATGGCCAAATAGAGAGAAAGAGGCCAATGAAAGACCTGAGTTTCTTCCTTCCACAGAGCAACTTTCCCTGTCTCCTCGTACCCTTGATTAAAAATTCAGAAAAAGAAAAATAAATAAATAAATAAAATAAATAAAAGAAAATAAAAATTCAGAAAAAGGTCTGTAGTTTTGTGTATCATCACTTTGACATTTTTTTTAATGTTCATTTCTGTTTCCCAGGCTGGCAGTGATGGTGAAAGCATAGGAAACTGCCCCTTTTCCCAGAGGCTCTTCATGATTCTTTGGCTCAAAGGAGTTGTGTTTAGTGTCACAACTGTTGACCTGAAAAGGTAAGATTTGGTTATAGTTGGGGATCAACTTGAGTACATACTTTACTGTTTTCAGTTTGATCCTCTCCCCATCTCTCACTTTGCTTGCTTATGTTCTCTAAAGAAATGTATTAAAATTCAGCTGAATGATGGACACATTTAACTTGCGTGAGTATTATGGATAATTCACAGTGTCAGTATATTGCATGTGACCACTCTGTGTTTTTAAGAACTTATTGTATGTTTACTCTATATTTCAAGAGCAGCACCAGGAGCTATTTTAGTGTAGATGCAGTGACATCTTTGACTTTACAGGATGAGCATGGAACTATGAGGAACTTTCTAAGCAGATGACTTCTCATGTGTTAGGAAACACATGGCCTATGTATCTGGATTTTTAAAGCTAAGCATGGAATTTTAGGAGGCTGATTACTGCTGTGGTCTTTTTCATTTAACCTACTTTTTAGGGAGTAATAGGAGTTTTTTATAATATGACTTTGACCATATTTGGTTAAATACAATTATAGAATAAGAGCAGTTACCTTGCTCTATGGCCCTGTGATTGTTCTTGCTAGTTGAAGGATGTTTCTAATTTTCTCTCCATAGACCAAAGTGGAGAGGGCTGTGAAGAGCCCTGATAAGCAGTAAGCTTTTTTCCTCAAGAACTTCTGTTCTCCCCTAGCAAACAGATCCGAGGCAAAGAACATTCATACTTTTTTAAAAAAAAGGTTTAAGCCAAGGATTGAGAGCATTTATACCAATAGACAATTTAGGACGTGGCAGTGGAAATGTATTCCTCTTGACACAAATGCCACAACATGCTTTGCTGTTTATTTTTTAAGCATATCAATCATGAACAGTATCCAAGAAAAAATATTGACAGGCTGTCACTTGGTGGGTAGCAGAATTCATGTGCATTCTTCTTCTGGGCATCACAAGGTGAGAATTATCTGATAGCTATAATCCCATTCCCTGTTCTCTATTATCATTCTCTGGGACCGTAAAATTTTTTTTTTGCTTCACTTAATTAGATTTTGAGGACTTAAAATTTCTTTATTGAAAATAAGTCATAAAGTCTTCTAGGAACCCCTTTGGTTACATATATGAACATAGAAGTAAGCCTTGGAAATTATAAGAATTAAAACTACAGGATCATTTGAAGAAAAACCTAGCTCATATTGGACAGGACTGTTGTAAGAATGAAATAATTTATACTTACCCTTCTATTACTGTTTTTTTCCTACACACATTCACAAAGGGAGTTTCCCAATATAACTCCTAAAAATAGACCATGCCACCAAGCACACACCCTTAGGGTGTCTTAAAATACATGGATTCCTCCTATTCCATTTTTGGCTTGGAGCAAGTGAGTTTGACTGCCATGCTTTGAAAAAAGCCTTCTTTGAACAGCTCAATACAGTGCTTGATTGTGGTACATACCAGTAATAGCACAAAAAACGATGGGAATCTGGTTCAGAAAAGGAAGTGAACTCGTCACAGCCGTTTCTAACTCATCTGTTTCACTTTTCACTTACAAACTTTTTAAGACATTATTCCTGGAAATTGATTGATATTTGAGGGCTTGTATATGTTTAGGGCTTGTATATGTAAGGTACCCGACATGTAAAAAGTGACATGTGAGAAGTGGGATGAAAGATTCAGGGTTTCCTGACAGAAAATCTACTCCTCAAGATATATATTTATTTTTTAGAGCTTTGTGTTAAATCAACAGAGAGCACTGAATATTGGAGCCTATATTCTTTAGCTTTCTTTAAAAATCTTAGGTCTACAGTATATATTAAAAAAAAAAAAAAAAGCCTTCTTAAGATCAGTTAAAAATATACAGCTAGTACATGATAATGAGTCCCCTTCATTCCCAACCTTGGTCATCAAGTTCCCCTTCACAGAGATAATTGAACTTAGGTTCAGTGTTTATCATCCTTCCAGACCTTTTCTATGAGTTTCACCCTTATATGGGCTTCCCAGGTGACTCCGTGGTAAAGAATCTGCCTGCCAAGTAGGAGACATGGGTTTGATTCCTGGATCGGGAAGATCCCTGGAGAAGGAAATGGCAACCTATTCCAGTATTCTTGTCTGAGAAATTCCATGGACAGAGGAGCCTGGCGGGCTACAGTCCATGGGGACGCTAAACAGTTGGACACAACTGAGCAACAACACCACCCTTAATATGTAGTCTTAACTAAGATTTCAAAGAGAAGGTATCTCAAGAAAGTGAACATTGGCTCAAAAAAAAAAAGTCAATAGAATAAAGTTGTCACAGAAGAATAAAACATCATGTAGTAAAAAGTACCTTTCATAATTCTTAAAACTTTAAATGTGACTGTTTTTAGAAAGCTGTGGGGGAGAAAAGATTTGGTGCCCACAGTGGTTGTTTTCCTGCTTTTTCTGCTAATTGCCTAATTTCTTGGTGAAATGTACTGATGCCAGAACAAGCTGGTGGAGAGCAATAGAACTCTACTGAGAGCTTTTTCAAGCCCACTCTCTGCTCTGAAAAAATGATTGTTACATGCCATTCCATCCATAGGAACAAGCCAGTCTCTGGTTCTGGTGCTGTATGACAGGTTCTCTCTGCAGCTCAGTTGGTGTTAATGCCCACGCTGGTGGTATCATACGCCCCTGTGAGGCTTGGAGCAGCCTCCCGCTGCTTGCCTGCCAGTGCTGCCTTAAGACTTTTGTGGGAGTAATTTCTAAACCTAATTTTCGGTTTATGCTGAAATCATATTATAGAACTTTTAGATTAAAAAAACATTTGTAGGCTTTAGGAGGAATTTAAGTTTTTATCAACTGCCATTTGAACAAAAGCTTCAGGCGAATGTAAGTGAAAATAATAAAGTGTGGGACACATTTCAAGATGTTACCACATCATCAAAAGGGGAGCAACCATGGCATAGTAGAAAATGTGAGGGGCAGAGGCCTGGATCTGTGCAGAGAGAGCCCTGTCCCTGGTTTCCCTGGGACCTCGGGCAAGCTATCTCATCTTCTTGGAGATCTGCTGTTGCTAAGTCGCTTCAGTCGTGTCCAACTCTGTGCGACCCCATAGACCGAAGCCCACCAGGCTCCCCCGTCCCAGGGATTCTCCAGGCAAGAACACTGGAGTGGGTTGCCATTTCCTTCTCCAATGCATGAAAGTGAAAAGTGAAAGTGAAGTCGCTCAGTCGTGTCTGACTCATAGCGACCCCATGAACTGCAGCCCACCAGGCTCCTCCGCCCATGGGAATTTCCAGGCAAGAGTACTGGAGTGGGGTGCCACTGCCTTCTCCATCTTGGAGGTCAGTTACCTCATTTTTAATCTCAGGAAGGAGGAAGGGAAAAGTAAACTGACAATTCTTCAGTGTCCATTACATGTTAAATATCTTCACCATACTTATTAGAAACTACTCATATCAAACCATGTTCAAACCTTTCATTGAATAGAATTCATTATTTTATCACACTGGTGTTATAGGGCCTTTCTGGCTAACAAGTTCATGGCAGTGATCAAGATCTTTATTTAAAGACTTCCACTATCTTCACTGTGCTCAGAAGTTCCTAAATCAAGAGATCAGCATCATTAGAGCACAGATAAGCCTGAGAGGTAGGCTGGGGGAAGAGAAAGAAGAAAGCATGAGAACAGTAATGAGAGAGACAGTCACACTGAGACACTGACTTGGATATAGCTGAGTGTGGCCATGTAGTTGTTAGGGTAAATTCCTCTGGTTTGGGGAATTGAGAGTAGAAATGATAACTTTAAGAAATTCAGTTCAGTTCAGTTGCTCAGTCATGTCTGACTCTTTGCGACCCCATGAATCGCAGCACGCCAGGCCTCCCTGTCTATCACCAACTCCCAGAGTTCACTCAGACTCACGTCCATCGAGTCAGTGATGCCATCCAGCCATCTCATCCTCTGTCGTCCCTTCTCCTCCTGCCCCCAATCCCTCCCAGCATCAGAGTCTTTTCCAACGAGTCAACTCTTTGCATGAGGTGACCAAAGTACTGGAGTTTCAGCTTTAGCATCATTCCTTCCAAAGAAATCCCTAAAAGCAGTGTTATATTACCAGTGCATAAAATTCCTCCTCCATGATATTCTCAGAGAAAATAAGTAAATTGGAGAAAACCCCCTTAAAAGTCTGAGCAGTATTTGTTTTCATTTTCCATTTCTATCTTAAACATTGAAACTCTCATCCTTTGTGGTGTCACTAATTTCCTTCTGCTGTAGAAGTCTGCGCACCATTTGTAACATTGTATGAGTCAGACCCACAGTAAGTTGCCATTATCATGGCATAAAGTTTGGAAGATTACTATGATAGTTTAAACTTTAACAATTTTGAAGTAATTTAAAATGTTACAATGGAACTATGAAAATGATAGCTCTGTATATCTTAAAAGGACTTATAAACTCAGAACAAAATCTGATTTCCAAGTGTATTCTTGAGGTAATTTGCTTTCATTATCATGTCTCTGTGGTTCCACCCTTCTGAAAATAGTCTTTAGCAAGTTTGAGTTCCAGGTATGTCTTTAGTAAACAGCAGCTTGAATAACATGTACAGAGAGACCAAGTGGAGTGGAACAGTCCAGCCTTTTAGAGAAATCATTCATTTCCTGCTGCTGGTCAGGCAGGAAAGTACAGACTCTGTCCTTTCCCTTTGTAAAGTTGACTTGGGCTACATGAAGCCCTTGTTAGAATGGTCCTACAGTTGAAGATACATGTCTCATGAATGTGTTCTGAATCACATGTATACTCTCGGTGTGTGTGTGTGAGAGAGAAACAGACAGACAGGGAGAATTTCATTGCCATGTGTCTTTATGTTCTTTTTCAAGATAATTTCAAAGATGGAAATCCTGTTGAGGCCACTAAGAGCTGGATTAGAAAATTGGATTGTAAATGAAAGGTTTTCTAAACCTGTTATCGTGTGTGTGTGAGTGCTCAGTCACTTGAGTCATGTCCAACTCTTTTCAACCCCATGGACTGTAGCCCACCAGGCTCTCTCTATTCATGGGATTCTCCAGGCAGGAATAGTAGAGTGGGTTGCCGTTCCCTTCCCCAGGGGATCTTCTCCACCCAGGGATCGAACCTGTGTCTCCTGCATTGTAAGTGGTTCTTTACTGCTAAGCCACTGGGAAAGCCCTGTTATCAGTATACATTCTGCTTATAAACTATAAATCTGTTAAGAATTATAAAAGTTGTATTTGGTACCTTTTCATAGATGTTATTTTGTTTTAAAATGATTGCTCCACAAATGGACCTTAAAGTAGACAGGGATCAGCAGTATACCACATTTGATCACAATAAATAAAATCCTTTAACTGGTTGAACGGGGACACATAGGCAGATGCTTAGTAACTGGGATCTTGGTGTGTGTGGTTTGATGTCCACAACAATTCAGTCATTCAGTTAGTGACTTAGTATTAGTCAGAATATAGCAAATCTAGTGAAGAATAATTAATAGGAGTAAAGTGATCTGAACCAAAAGATTTGTGTTGTTACTTTTTTTTTTTTTTTTTTTGCTTATTTGCCATATACTGTGTCTAGCATTGGAGAAGGCAATGGCACCCCACTCCAGTACTCTTGCCTGGCAAATCCCATGGATGAAGGAGCCTGGTAGGCTGCAGTCCATGGAGTCGTGAAGAGTCGGACACGACTGGGCGACTTCACTTTCACTTTTCACTTTCATGCATTGGAGAAGGAAACGGCAACCCACTCCAGTGTTCTTGCCTGGAGAATCCCAGGGACGGGGGAGCCTGGTGGGCTGCCGTCTATGGGGTCGCACAGAGTTGGACACGACTGAAGCGACGCAGCAGCAGCATGTCTAGCATTCTCTTGACTTGTGTGAATTAATTTTATGTCTGAAAAATCAACACCTTTAAAGTTTTAAAAGGAAACTCAATTAACAAATAAGTCTACATCCTTAGTATTTTTTTCTATTTAGTGAGTCAACTAGTTAGAGTTGGTTATTTTTAAGAACCATCTCCAGTCTCCTGTGGCTGTGCTATACTCATTTTTACCAAGCTGCTGGAACGGAGCCACCAGCTCGAGGACCTCCAATTGTTTGTGCTGAATTAAATTTTAATTGAAGTTAAGCCACTTAAGTTGCTTAAAGTATTAGCTTCTATAAGGTGCCTCCTTTTCATTCCGTCTTTCTCTTTCTGTTTCTTGTTTTACTTTTTTCTCTTTATATATTTCCTTTTCTTCATCTGGAAACAAAATAGGCAATAACAGAATAATTTTTTTTTCATCTAAATAGAAGACTACTATAAAAAAAGACTTACTCTGATGACTAACTGTGAAAATAAATAGCCTCCGAAACATTGGAGAATATTCATGCTCTCATATCAAGGCATGAATTCTATGCACTTTACTTTCCTAGATATCCGTTGAGGGAAACATTTGAATGAATTTGAATGAATTGCTGAATACTTATTGAAGGTCTTTTATGAAATAAACCAAAGATGTCCTGAAAATTTTAGTCATCGCCTATTCAGTTGCATTGTTTTCACATTGCAGTCCCTGTTTCTGTGAAGCCTCTGTAAAAATGAGCCTTTGTGGGTCAGACAAAACACCTGAGACCTTAGAGGACCAAGTGAGGACTTGAAGTTGAAGAATCTTAGATTCTATCTGGTTGCTGACTTGATAATAGCTTCTAAATGAGTCACTTCAGTGCTTACAGCTTGTCTGTTTGAAATCTGCTGATCTGTTTAGAGGCATTAAAGTTTCTTCTCAAATCTACTTTCACTTGGAGCAAGGACCTAACATGATTGTCCTTCATCTCAACAGTTAATCTTGGAAAATAGTATCATCACCTTAAAAAAAAAAAATCTATATAGCCTTTCAGCAAAAACAAGAAGAACTATTCACTAGTCGTGCATGGTTTCACTTTACTTACACACTTTTATGTTAATCAAATTTCTTAGTACCAGCTAATGCTAAATAACCATCAGACTCAAATAGAATTTTGAACCATCAGACTTAGAGTTTTAAAATTGTCACTTTCGTGAACACTTATATAAAGTTTAGTTCACTTTCATACCCATTATTTGATTTGATCTTTACAGACAAACCAAGTCTTATATCCATAATACAAATGAGGAAATCTAGACCCAGAGAAGTTGTGATTTATTTAGTCACATAGCTGGTGAATAGCAGAACTGTTCAATTTGGGACTTTAACCAGGTTCTTTTTATTTGGTTTTTTGGTTCTTTCTTCTTTACCATGCTAACTTTATCCTTCCTCTAACAAATATTTTTGTTTGGAAACCTTGAAAATTGTTATAATTTATTGTAGAAGCAATAACTGCTATCTATTCTGCCACCCTCCCTTATGGATTATTTTACAGCATTGATTTCTTTCTTCTCCTTTACCTAACTCTGCCCTGTTCATGAAAAAATGATTACCTTATACTTAAGCATTAATGGATGCTTCGTTAGTCATAAGAATGTTAGTGGATATGTTTTATAACTTTGAAGTGAGAAAGGTGTCTTCCAGGTGACCACAATTTGTGTGTGACAGATTAAAGGATGTTCTTATTCATCACTGGCATTGATGGAAGATATGTGTATTTTCTTTCTCTTGTGTATTTTATACAGTTTTATTAGCCCTCCTTGCAGTGATGAGATACTGTTGTTCTTTCTTACCTTTGTGCTACTTTCTTAACTTTTTTAAGTGTTAGGAGTTGGAAATAAATATATAAACCCTAAATTGTTAGGATTTCCAGACTCTTGATTTTGTGTATGGTCTTTCTGAGTTGAGGAGGAAAAAAATTGTAAGTGGGAACAAATGGGATTCTGAGTGAGAATATGAGTGGGTGACTTGAAAACTAAGAAGACTACCATCTTGGACATGCTGGACCCTTTAGTGATCAAAGAACAGGTGGTTAAGATGATGAGTAAGAAGGAATAACAAAAAGAAATGAGTGGGAATTCCCTGGTGGTCCAGTGGTTAGGGCTGCCGTGTGCCCATGCCCAGGTTCAGTCCCTGGTCAGAGGAACTAATATTCTGCAAACCATGCAGTAGAGCCAAAAATAAAAAAGAAACCAGTGAAATGAAAAACAGAACAATTCTGATTTGGAGTTGAGTACTTATGTAAAAGTTACTGGAACCCTCTAGTCATACCTCACTATTCAACTGAATGTGCATCTGGAAGACTTGCTCACGTTCCATGTACTCTGATTATTTGGTGCTCAACTTTACCTTGTCCAACCAAAGAGTGCTCAGTAAAAGAATAAGAGTTGAAAATCAGATCAGATTTTGACTTTTAAAAGCTCTCTTTTGGAATTTAGGTTATTGCAGAAGTTGATAAATAGTCCTATTTTTCTTTGGCTTGGGAAGGAGATATGCTATAGAACTTGAGTAGAGGGAGGCCCTGAGTTAGAACATTTGAGCTATTTGGATGATTACCAAGTCCTTGTATTTTTTATTGGAATATAACAGTAGATGAGGCACTCTCCAGACATAAACTGACAAAATATTTTACCTTCATGGTGCACTTAAAGATATCCTTTATTTTATTCAAATTGTGTGCATTTGTGGTAAGGAGGGAAGGAAGGTCTGTACTAGGGGAAAAGTTCTTGGAAGCAATGCGTTATTTTTTTTAAGTTTTTAAAGTTCATCTTCTTAATTATAAGAGTTCTCAAACATATACAAAAATGAATCAACTTCCTCATAACTTCAGTTCTGTTATCAAGATTTTGCTTCCATTTGCTTTGTCCCTTTTTTTTTTCTTCCCTGAAATATTTCAAAGTGCACCCCAGGAATACTGTCATTTCACCTCTACTTATTTCACTGTATATCTCCAAACAGTAATGACATTTCCTTACCTTACCAAAGCACTTTTCCCCTAGTACAGACCTTCCTTCCCTCCTTACCATAATGCCATTAGACTATCTAGTTCCCAGTGTATAATCCAGTTTCCCTGTTGTTTAGTCACTCAGTCGTGTCCGACTCTTTTGCAGTGCCATGGATTGTAGCCCCCATTCACCTCTGTCAATAGAATTTTCCAGGCAAGAATACTGGAGTGGGTTGTCATTTCCTTCTCCAACAGATCTTGCTTGAGACCCAGGGACCGAACCCGCAGCTCCTGCCGTGTCTCCTGCATTGCAGGTGGATTCTTTACCGATAAGCCACTGGAAAGGTTCCCCTCCCCCCACCCCCACCCCAGTTTCCTTAGTTGTCTCCAAAATATTTTCTCTTTCACTGGTTTGTTCAAATTAGGATTCAAACAAATTAAACTCATATTTGGTTGTTATGTGTCATAAATTTTTCTTAATCTACAACAATCCCTTCTAACTCCCACTTGTGGCTTTTTGTCCTTCTGCCATTGACTGGTGAAAATCCAGTTAGTTGAACTGTAGATTGCCTCAAATTCTAGATTTGGCTGACTGCTTCCTTGTGATATCACTTAACTTTGTCCTGTAACTCCTCATGTTTCCTATAAATAAACTTTTTGGTCCCAGGACCCCTTTATTCTTTTAAATTATTGAGGACCTCAAAGAGCTTTCAGTTAATATTGATTTTACTATATTAAAAATTAAAATGAGGAATAAAATTTTAAAATTTCTATTTAAAGTTAGAAATTTAAAATAATTATTTACTAATTCATTTAAGTAGAACAATCATGAATTCATTGTCATCTCAGTTATTCTCCAAAACAAAATTAGTGAGAAGAGTGGCATTGTTTTATATTTTTGTACATATCTAATGACCGCCTTAATAGAAGACAGATTCTTGTATCTGCTTCTGTATTTGTTACTTTGTGATATCTCCAAGTAACCTATGGAAAACCCCACTGTACAACACGAGAGTGAAAAAGGTACATGATGTCTTTGTATTATTTGAGTGGTTCTGACCTCATGGACTATCTGATGAAAAAGTGAAAGTGAAAGTTGCTCAGTCGTGTCCAACTCTTTGCGACCCTATGGGCTACACAGTCCATGGAATTCTCCAGGCCAGAACACTGAAGTGGGCAGCCGCTCCCTTTTCCAGGGGACCCTGGGTTCCCTAAGGAATTCCCTGGCGGCTCAGATGGTAAAGTGTCTGCCTACAATGCAGGAGACCTGGGTTCGAACCCTGGGTCAGGAAGATCCTCTGGAGAAGGAAATGGCACCCCACTCCAGTACTCTTGCCTGGAAAATCCCATGGACGGAGGAGCTTGGTTAAGCTACAGTATGTGCGGTCGCAAAGAGTTGAACATGGCTGAGCGACTTCACCTTACCTGGTTCCCTAGATTGCAGATTGAGAGACAGCTGCCCTAGGAGGCTTGATTTGGTAAGAATGGTTGTTAGGTGGTGATGTATGCTTCATGTTTTATCCTTAGGATGCATACCATATCTGGTCATGTTATTGATTCTAGGATTCATTGGGCTTAGGTGAGGCATTTTGCTTTTTAATAGGGCAGCAGTGGCACCCCACTCCACTACTCTTGCCTGGAAAATCCCATGGGTGGAGGAGCCTGGTGGGCTACAGTACATGGGGTCGCAAAGAGTCGGACATGACTGAGCGACTTCACTTTCACTTTTCACTTTCATGCATTGGAGAAGGAAATGGCAACCCACTCCGGTGTTCTTGCCTGGAGAATCCCAGGGACAGGGGAGCCTGGTGGCTGCCATCTATGGGGTCGCACAGAGTTGGACAGGACTGAAGCGACTTAGCAGCAGCAGCATACCAGTTTTACCATTCTTATTAGTGTTCTGTGTATTTTCAGTTTTTCCTAATTAACAGGAAAATGTCTTCATTATTTAATTTTGAATTTCTTGTATAATTTTATTTACGGACATTTTTCCATGTGTTCACTTACCTGTTGCTTACCAATTTATTTTGACCTATACCTATTAGAATTTTTAAATTTGGACAAAGTCCTTCTTAATTACTGTCACATTTTGTCCATTCTGTGTTGCCTTTTATCTTTGTTTGTGCTGTCTTTTATATATTAAAGTATTTTAATACTAGTCAAATCTTGTGATTTTTTTCCCATCAAGTCTGGACTTGGAAAATGGAAAGGAAATAACACCTGAACTTATGGAACACCTGAAATGTTATGGAAAAGGACTGTGGGAATCAGCTACTCCTCTCCCTTATTTAAAAAATAAAAGGCCTTGAGAAGTAGAAAAGTTATAGTTTGTCCAACTTTACACAGTGAGTTGGTGCCAGGGTTTAGACTAGAGACTGACTTTCCCAAGTCTTCTTCCCCTCATTCTATCTCCATTTCTAATAAATACCTCAGTTAAATTTGGAACATGAATGAAGAACTTTGTAATTAAAATCAAAGATTTAAAATTTTCTTATCATAAATTACATGCTTTGTGGAGGTTTGCCTCTTACTAGAATACTGTTGTGGCTATTATACTTAGTGGAAAAAGTATATTTTTTCTTATTCATTTTTATATACTTTAAAATTTAGAATCACTCTGAGAATGTAAAGTCTTGTTGCCTTCTTTAGTTAGAGTTAAAAATGACCTGATTTTGACCACTGTTTTGCCTAACAGGAAGCCTGCAGACCTGCAGAACTTGGCTCCGGGGACCCACCCACCATTTATAACTTTCAACAATGAGGTCAAAACGGATGTAAATAAGATTGAAGAATTTCTTGAAGAAGTCTTATGCCCCCCCAAGTGAGTATCCAAGAAAATATGCCTGGAAATATTGCCGTCTTTTTAAAGCTTTGTTTTGTCTGGCCCTTAGAGACATTTCTCTTGATTGTACTTAAGTTAAATTGTCCCTGAATTAAGTTGGAATGACTAGGACTTCTCTTCATTCATTTTAAAGCTACACAGATGTCAGAACTGGCTGCTGGCTAGGCCCGTAAGCCATACTAAGAGAGGTAGGAATTGGATTAAGCTGGTGAATACCTGGTGAAAGTAGGTTTGGGATATGTGAGATAGGTCAGGAAAGACTGATTATTTGAGGTCCCAAAACGAGAGTGAAGTTTAAGGATAAGAAGAGATGGGGAAAGACATACTCACGTTGAACCCAGCCAGAATGTCTAAGCAGGAGTGAGGTACAGGTTGCTGGGAGATTTCCTATCAGGTTATTTTAAAGGTAATTTTCTGAAGCTACTACCCAAGGGCATTAACTTTTTAGACTGTGTCCCTGGGATTCCGTTTTTATATATATATTTCTTAGAGGTGTTCTAGATCCCCTGGTCCTGCATATTAGCTCGCGTGGTTAATGATTTTAAAGTACTCAACTGTTGCCTATAATGTGAAATGTAGTTGAGAAATAAATGTACTGTAATGATGGTTACCTAAATTGCAACTATGCAGGTTTGCATCATAGTGTAATCTTGGCATAGATTCAAAGCTTCATTGATTTCTTTTAGGCTTTTCCAGTTTGATTATCCTGAAAACCAGGTTTCTTTTTTTTTGGGCCCAAGCCTTTTCTTGTTAGTTGTCTTTACTCTCCACACATACAGTTAAATTTCCTTGGAATGGGATTATTGAGTTAGAGAGTTCTAAAATAATAGTTACTCAGTATTCCTTCCTTCATTCATTGGTTTATTCTTCAAACAGTTACTGGGCAACAAAGCTCTATGGATACAATATGAGATAGTTCCTGCTCTCCAGAGGTGCAGTTGAATATGGACAGATAGTGGTGCTATGGGAAGGTGAGTGGAATCAGGAAAGGCTTTAGAGAAAGAGATAACATTTGAATTAAGCTATAATTGAAAAAAAAAAGATTGGCATTCAGCAGGTGAATGAGAAGATGACAGACATTCCAAGCAGAAAAATAATTTTGAATAAACTTTCTTTGGAGGACCTAAGGATGTGGCTGGGTTGAAGATGGTAGGCAGGAAAGCTGCCAGGAGGTATGTGAGTAATGAGACCCCTGTCTGCAACTAGTTCATCTTCAATTGGGAACAGAATTGCCCTCTATTCAGCAGTCTTATACTAAGCTTAAAATTTCACTTTCTTAATCCTGTGTTCTAATGTTTGTCCTCTGCCTTCCTGTCTTTCTGAGAACCTCAAACTTCTTTTATCTCTACTTTCCAAGAGTCCTAACCTACCTTCCATCCCTAGTAAAATTTCTGTAGACAAATATCTATAAAACTGTGTTTGACTTTTCCTCCAGACCATGTATATAGTTACAATACTGATAAACTGAAACTCAGATCTTTATAAAATAAAAACGGAAGCTTTATATACATCAGTAATGAACTATTGTGGACATTCATTCAACTTAGTGGAAATAACTTTTGAGAGAACATAGAACCTGCCAGATCTCTTTTTATTTTTTTTGTATATGTGTATCTTACCCTTTTCACTTTTAAAGTCTGTCAGCTGTGAGGAAAGTTCCATATTCACTAGTTTATCCTCAGACGCTAATGAAAGTAGTCTTTCTCTCATAACTGTAGATTATTGTATCAACATTAAATTATAAATAGGGAAACAGTTTGAATGACATTCGTTTTCTGGGAGGGAAATTGTATGTTGTTTCAAATCATAGTCTGAAATGTTTATGGTGTAAATCCTTCCAAGGATATTTACATTTTTGAAGTCAGTATTTGATAACATTATATACCATTTCAGTAAAATGGGGGCATTTTTACATATTCTCTCCTAACCTTCTTCTTCAACAATATCAGCAATAACAACAACAAATTTCATTATTCTTATTTTTTCTAAGAGGGAATAAATATTAATAATATTAAAGTTATTAATAAATAATGTTAGCTCCATAATAAATATTAATGGAGCTAATATTAAAGTATTCTAATTTTTTGGCATCTAGGACTAAGACATTATAGCATTTTTAATTTGATTTGGACTTTGAAAATAAACATTTTCACTTTTTTTTTTTGGCCACATTGTGTGGCTTGTGGGATTTTAATTCCCCAACCAGGGGTTGAATCTAGGTGCTCAGCAGTGACAGCAGAGTCCTAAGCATTGGACCACCAGGGAATTTCTTCACTTTGCTTTTCATATATAGAAAATTTAGCTTCATTTCATTTGGGCATATTTAAAAAGATACTCTAACCAGAGATGATCTTTTCATCTAAATAATTTAAAAATTGGGAAATCTTTCTGTTATTAAGGGTTCATAATCTGCTAAATTCTCTCTGTGGTTAATTTTCCTTGTTTTTATGTTGATGTTTCTGATGGCTCAGATGGTTAAAGAATCTGCCTGCAATGCGGGAGACCTGGATTCAACCCCTGGGTAGGGAAGATCACCTGGAGCAGGGAATGGCAACCCACTCCAGTATTCTTGCCTGGAGAATTCCATGGACAGAGGAGACTGACAGGCTGAAGTCCATGGGATTGCAAAACTGATTGACTAACAACTTTGACTTTATATTCTGAAGAGAGTTTCTAAATAAAGTTAAAAATTTTACTTTAAATAGAAGGGAGTATTTTTGATGTTACTAATGCCTCTGCTGTTATTAACTAACATTCAAGTGCTAATAGTGTGCCATGCACTGTGCATTGCGGAGTATTTTGTGGAGTATCTCAATCCTCTCCAAGACTTTATGGAAAAACTGAAGATGAATAATCAAAATAATTCGTGCAAGGTTTCACAGTTAATGGTGGCAGAGTTGGCATGTGCATGCTGTGTGCTAAGTCGCTTCAGTTGTGTCTGACTTTGTGTGACCCCATGAACTGTAGCCTGCCAGTCTCCTTTGAACATGGGAATTCTCCAGGCAGGAATACTGGAGTGGGTTGCCATGCCCTCCTCCGGGGGATCTTCCCGACCCAGGGATTGGACGTGCTTTTCTTATGTCTCCTGCATTGACTGGCGGGTTCTTTACCACCAGCGCCACCTGGGCAGAGTTGGCATACTTCCTTTCAAAGCTAGATCTATATGCCTTCAAAAACCTGTTTCCTCTCCTATTTTTCATTTGGTTGAGTTTGACTTTTGTTAAAGGTAAAATGTTGAGTCTTTAATTGGAATTGTGCTTTAGTGAGTACAAAATTGAAGGCTAGCTCAAGTTTAGAGGAAGGGCAGAATAGAAAGCGAAGGGAGTTTGTTTTACTGTGATGACCAAGTGGGACTGAAAGTGGTTGTCCAGCTTAATTTAGTGAACCCTGTTTAAAAAGTAGGGGAGGTTTAACTTCTGATGAGTTTTTGTTTATATGCATGGGAGCAGCATGTTTCGGAGAAGGCAATGGCACCCCACTCCAGTACTCTTGCCTGGACTATCCCATGGACGGAGGAGCTTGGTGGGCTGCACTCCATGGGGTCGCTAAGAGTCGGACATGACTGAGCGACTTTACTTTCACTTTTCACTGTCATGCATTGGAGAAGGAAATGGCAACCCATTCCAGTGTTCTTGCCTGGAGAATGCCAGGGATGGGAGAGCCTGGTGGGCTGCCGTCTTTGGGGTTGCACAGAGTTGGACACGACTGAAGCGACGCAGCAGCAGCAGCAGCATGTTTGGATTGAGAGTACTTTGCCCTTAGTGGGTTCTGTAACCCATAATGTGAAATGCTGATCAAACAGCATATTTTCTGTCACGCAGACTTGCTTCTAGAGGATGAGAGAGAGAGAAGGAAGTGTTTCTGGGATCATCACATGCATTCTTTTCCCTTTCCTCTGTTCTAGGGCAGTCAGGGATCAGCCTTTTCTCTAGGATGAGGTCTTCAGGTCCTTAGCTGATCCTATTTACACTGATTGTAAGCCTGCTTGTTTCCAGGTAGGAGGAGGAGAAAAAAGGCAGAAGAGTTGTGTAAGCTGGTGAACTAGAATCCAGCATTTCTAATAACATGTTTTTGGCATTTGATGAAACTGAGAACAGAGGGGGTTTTATGTGAACATTTCTGATTTAATCGTGACAAATGCAAGCTATTCTAGAGTTGTTTAGAATTTAGAGACTAATGAAAAGCTAAAATCAAGGAGTTTTTGCTAGTCTAGGTAACTATAGGTTTTAATGGAGAAACTGTCTTCTCTTCTGGGGTGTTTTTTTTCAGTTTCCCCCTTGCTTGAAAGAAGGAACTACTTTGCCACCCCCTACCCCGACCCCCACCAAAAGCTTTTTAAAAACTTTGAAATTTGGATTTTTAACTGAAGCAGGCTTGTATACTTGGCCCACTTACTGTGATAAAAGGAGAGGAGGATAGAGGAAGCTAGATAATTTTGGAGAAAAGTTCTATAAACTGTTTTAAGCCTTTTTTCTTTCTTTCTTTCTTTCTTTTTTTAAGAGAAATAACAATGAAACTTGAATTTACAGGAGTTATTTAATAGACTTGTATAACCACACTTTATTCTCATATTAACACAAGAAAGGAGAAAATGTCTGAGATTTTTCTTAAAGGATGGAAATACTCTTAGCTAGTCTGCCATAAATACAAGTCAGTGATGTGATATAGGATGTAATAAAGGACTGATCTTAAAGTCTCAATGCCCTGGATGTGCATGTCTGTTCTGTGGTTGACACATAGCCTTTTATTAATCATTTACTTTTGTTTTATTAAATGTTAAAGTAAATGTTCATAATAGTTGAAAAGTATTGCTTAGTCAAGCAGTTTGCCAGTACTACTACTAATGAATTATTAAAATCCAGTGTTTGGGGGAAATGCAAAAAAGTTGACAACTGATTTTGGGCCTAATGGTTTAGTATTTGATTTATCTTTTTGAACTTGATCTGTAATAATACAAAAACAACAGCACTGGACTTGGGGACAGGAGATGTGAGTTTGATGATACTTTTAATTAGTCCAGTGATTTGAGGGTAACTATGTAAGTTTTCCGAAATATAATTTCCTTTCAGCAAAATGAGAGATTGAGGTTGAGTAGTCTCGGTGTACTCGGTGTACACTCGCGGTGTGCCTATAGTATTATATGCATTAAATTAATACTACAAATTTAATGGTTTGTCTTGGAGAAGAATAGGGCATGTTTAACCTGTTTTAGAGAACAGTAGTGTTTTGTTTTTTTTAAAGAGTTGTAATAGTATATGTTTCCATGTAATAAAGGATATGCTGATTGCAAGTCCTACATTTTTACCTGCTCATTAAAATAGGTCTCTGGTAAGTATGATTCTGTGTGTTCGTCTTTATAACCCTAGTACAACTTCTGACACATAGTAGGTACCTAATTATTAGAATAAATAAATATATGCATAAAATGAATATATAAATAATCTATAATTCAAATCTACTTCCCTATAAGTTACTTTGAGAATTATGAAGTTTACTTCATTAGAAAAAGTAGGTACTCTTAAATATTGGTTGGGGAAAAGAAGAGTAAATTTGGAAACTTGGCTAGAGGAAGACATAGGTGTACTGAAGAGGCGCTTTTGTTCCTTGCACTATATTTTCTTTGGAATGAGTCAATGAAGGTACTGTATTAAAAGTGGTGGAACTATTTAAACTACAGGCTGGTTATTTTCATAGTCAAGGGAAATCCAGGGATGTTGAAGCTGGAATTAACTGTTTCAGCTCAGGCAGAGGGGAATAAAAAAAGAGAGAGAGATGATAAAGTTTTCTGTAGTTAACAGGAAAAAAAACATGTTATATATGTATATTTATATATAAACACACACATCACACACACATATAATATACATTACATACACTCAGGTGAAATTTATTTACTGTAATCATTCACTGAAAAGCTCATTATGTAGTTAATTTAACTTCTAATTATAAAGAACCTTTCAAGCTTAAAAATAGATATTAAAAAGGAAATAACTTGAGCATATAGGTATTCAATAGATATTTTATATTCTCCTTCCCAGTATAGTACTATGTCTAATTTAGAAGATATCTTTTCTTGAATTTAAAATGGTAAACATAAAAAATATGACTATAAAAACTAGCCTGAAACTACAACTTGCAACTGGACTAAATTTTTTTCCTAAAAATTTTTTGTTTTCAATTTAAAGACAAGTGGTAAGAAAGCATCTTAAAATGTATGAATAAATCTGAATAACTAGTTCAATGTAAGATTTTTTTTCTGTAGTTTTACTGCCCCAGTCCATTTTCCAGGGAAGTGTTGCAGGGCTTTTAAGAATAGAACAGTCTTTCCTAAAGTGGTGCTAAGAGTCTGAATTTCTCTAGTTCTGATGAGTTGCTGCAAACTCTACTGAAGGGAAAAGTAAAGAATTGGGCTTTTTCATGTATATTTTCCAATTTAAGGAAGAAATAAAAATTAAGTATATGTATTTGAAATTTAAGTATATAAAATACACGTGTGTGTCTTTTTAAAAAAGTTGTTGTGTCATGAAATGTCTCTTCTCAAAGTAGAAAGACTTTGTAATAACACAACAGAGCACTTGTTAGAAAAATTCTTCTGTCTTAGTTTTCTGTTGCTCAGTGTTACCCTTACAGTATTTCATATATGGGAAGTTTTGGAAAATCCTGAATGTAGGGCTAAAGTGAATGATCAGCCTCCTGCTGTTTTTGTCCTTGACCTAAATTTGGCCAGTCTAGATTCTTTTCCTACTGCCAGGGTTCTGTGGCACTGTTGTACACGGCTGGCTCAGTGCATGGCATACCAAAGATGTCTGTTTGGCATTCCTATCTGAGAAAGCTCTGCAGTTGAAATGTGGCTAGTGCAACTGAGGAAATGAGTTTTAACTTTATTATGATTAATTTAGATTCCTATTTGGATAGCCACAAGTCACTAATGGCTACCATATTGGACAATTCTGATATATAATATTTCTGTCAGCACAGAACGTTCTCTTGGACAGCTCTGCTCTAGAGTTCTCTTACTAAGACGCCCATTGACTTGGCACCACTCTCTGAACAAGTAGACTGTTTTCCCAGAATTTTAATTTATAAAATGGAGATGGGGTGCGGATGCCCTTTGGATGCCAAGAATATTAATACATGAACAAAAGCACTGTGCAGAACTTTGTTTCCTAAGGAAAAGTACATCTTAAAAGTACTGTGGAAAACTGGTGATGGCATTTCTTAGGGTAATAACTGTTAAAAGATGTCTAGTAACTGCTAGCACAATGGTTTGATTGAGAGGATTTATGCTAATATATCTTTAGAGGCTGTATAATCCATTATTACATTTTTCATTTAGGTACTTAAAGCTTTCACCAAAACACCCAGAATCAAATACTGCTGGAATGGACATCTTTGCCAAATTCTCTGCATATATCAAGAATTCCAGGCCAGAGGCTAATGAAGGTAAAAAAAAAAAAAAAAAAACAAGTGGTTGAATTAGCAATGTAGAACCAGTCCCTCCTACCTACACCCCAAAAAACCTCCAAAACAAAACAAAACAAAAACAGGAACAAAGATCAGAAAACCCTATTATGACAGTGATTATAAATGATTACTTTGGAGGCCATTCCTTAAAGTATTAAAAACTAGCTTTCAGAGTTGATCAGAGATTTGATGATAAACCAGAGTAAGTCCTTAAATTGTTCTTTTTCTGTTTCTTTTTGATAACTGTGCCTAGCATAAAGTGGGTGTGTGATTAAATATTTATTGAATGGATTTGTTCTTATATTCTTCTGAGAAGTTACCATGAAGGGAGCTATACAGAAAATTACAGTGTCTCAGAAACAATGGATTGGGTGGTTGTAGTGGTTGGAATAGATTGATATAGCTTAATTTAAACTATTGTTGGGTGCCAGGAACCTAAAGTCAGCCTGGGTGGATTTTTGTGCTAATTACCCTTATGGTTAATTGGAGTTTTTGGAGTTCCTCTAAGAGAGCATTTGGACACACCAGCCTTGCAAAGGTCTCTGTATGCTAAAACTAAGGTTTTCACTTCAAGTCCTATTTTCCTGGTGAGAATGGTTTGTGTAGTGCAGATGCTACCTCCTTCTTTTATTTATTAAAGGACACTGTCTTATTTCATTTAGCAAACTTACATATAGTAAAAGGAAAGTCTCTTTAAAAGAGGTCCCATTGAATGAACCTTGTCCTAACAACACCGTTCAGTCACTTCGCCTTTTCTTTGGGATGTTAAGCATTGTTCTTTCTGCCAAAAACTATATAGAGAGAGCATTAGTGTTTAATTAAAAGTAACAGTAATTACCAAAGCGCCAATTCCTAAAGACACTATATATAATCCATCATAATTTTAGACTGTTTGGTAGCTTCGGTGGGGTTCTTTGGGTGGAGTTTATGGCCCCAAATGAGCAAGAATACCAAAGGGAAAAAATATCAGTGCCAGTTGAGCAAGAATAAACATCTTTTAAAAAGTTGACACATTTGCCGATTTCCTTCTGTTATTTCGGTGGGTAGATTGCCAAGCTATTCAGGCTTTTAAAAATTACTATTAAATTTTTAAATTGCAGCATTTCACAATTTAGTATTGAATTTCAGTGGTTTCTGGAATGATATTCACTGCATGAAATCGTGTTTCTATAGGGAAAGGAAAAACTTTAGTGCTCAGGCCTGTCTTACATCTATTAAATGTGTTTGAGTAGCTGCCGTAGCTAGGGAGCAATTTTCCTTAGTAATTGTCTTTTTTTTTTTGACTAATGGTTCTGCATGAGTCTTTTATACACTCAGTAAACAGTTCACTGGGGCCCCTCCTATCCAGAGACAGTATCTCTCCTCTGTTCTACCTTCCTTCCTGCAGGTGACTGTTCTCTGTACACCCAGATGTTCTTGCTGAACATCTTCTATGAACTTGTTCTATGAACTCTCTTAAAGTCATAATGTTTTTATTTCTCAGTGTGGTTCTTGGAAACTAGAGGGTGGTTGAAATTTCTTTTGATGCTTGGTAAAGAGGAGAGGGAAATAAAATGTGTCTGCTTTAAAAAAAAAATTGCTTTGAGGGCTGGGAATGGGGGAGGAGACGAGGGGAGACAGTGACTCACTTAAGTATAACTTTGTATTCTATTTTTTCCTATCAATTTGTTCCTGTCTTAAGTAGCCACCTACATTTACTGTCCTTTGAATGCTGTAACCAATAAGAACAAACAACATAGTGGATTATACCGTGCATAACTTAGAAGGCTTTTTATATTAAATTACCTATTGGTAAATAAGAATTCCAGTTGCCAAGCAACTTCCCCCCACACTGCCATGAGACTTTAGAAAACAGTATTCCAAATCACTTTGGAGCTTACTGGGTCTCCCTTGTGTATGTTTGTTGCAGGTCTTTTATCTGTCTGTTTAGTACAATTAAATACCTTAAATAAGCCTTAATGATCTACCTCCTTATTCCTCCAAATAATAAACAGCCTACATACACATTGATAGATTTTTTATTTTACATGGTAAATTAAAGTAGGCAAGTCTTTGATTGGTTTTTAAAACCTATTAAATATTTCACAAAATTCAGTGTGTTCGGACAGTTTTAAGGCCTTTGAGGACCTACTTCTATCTATGTAAGGGATTAGATGTTTGGATACTTTAGCAGTTGGGCTAGTGAAACAAAAGGGCCAATGCTTATATCAGGGTACAGAGTAAATAAAAAAGATTTAGAGAATAAAATAAAGGAAACATAGATAGATAAAACATATAATTCTTTAGTAACATGTAAAGGTGACCGAGAGTAACTGTGTTTTCTTTTGAAACATTAAAGGAGAAATTAATGGGTAATTACTTTTATGGGATGGGTTAGGTATGACCTGTCCCAGATCTCACACTTTTTTTTTCCAATTCTGTGATGTCCTTAATTTATATAATTTATTAAGCTCCCAAATGTAACCCATAGATAATTTGTTAGTCTGTTGATGTTTATAATATTCTTAAGAGGTCAGTGAATTTAGCAATGATGAATCTGCCATTATATCCTCAGAGGCATATTCCATAATGTCTCAATTCCCATTTTTAGATGGAGGCAAGGAATCTTTAGGTTCTGATTAGTTCCTTTTTATTCAAAGTTTATTCTCCCTCCCTGTTTACCTCCTCTCTTGTGCTGCCTGCCCTCCGCCAAAAAGTGTGTGAAATAGAGGATGATTGTTCATCATTGTAGCAGTGAAACTGTATTGGGTATTTAATCGTTTTTAAGTACCTAATACCTCTCTCTGTTTTCTGCCAACATGTTACCAGATCTTTAAAAATTGCTTGTGTAAGATTACCTCTTTATTAAAACTAGCAGTAGCTTTAAAATAGTTTTATTGATGTAAGTGCACATAATTTTTTTCTTCACTATAAATTATATTCTTTTTCTGTAACAGAAATTGTCTTGTTATAGTTAATGCCTTCTGCCTTGTTCTTACTCATTCAAATTACACAATTCATAGAGTAATTCATGCTTATTGAAGAAGTTAAAATAGTACAGAAATTAATAAAACTTCAGTGTCCTTTTTGAGTCAATCATATAACCTGTTCCCCAACAGTTAGGATGTCTCCTTCTTTTTTCTGTGCACACATATTGTACTTAAATGTGTATTTGTGTGTGTATGTGTGTGTGTGTACACACACAGCAGTTGTCTTTATCATGTATTATATGGTAGAAATACTTCCATTTCAAAGTGTAGATCTCCCTCACTTTAAGAAATGCTGCTTAATATTCCATAATATGGATATTTTTGGTTAACTATTTCACTACTGACATTTAGAGTGCCTCAAGTTTTTTCATTATGACAAACTGTGCTGCCTCTGATGTCCTTGTGCTAGATTTCAAATAGGTCAAAAGATTTTGTTCTCCATAGACTATACCAGTTTATCATCCCACCGTGAAGGTATTCATATCCCCACACTTCTGATCCTGGTGTGTTTGTGTGTTTGTGAGAGTGTTTGTTAATATTTTTATTTTTCACAATTAAATTTAAAAATGGTTTGTATAGCCTCTGTTGCACTTCGTAATTTTTTTTTGAGAACTTTTGAAATACCTTCTTAGAGATACAGCATTAATACAGTAGGGGTATTAGAGAATAATAGTGCTTGTTATTAGTTACAAAAGACAAGGAGCTTAAAAAAGGAGTTACTTTCTTTTTTTTAATATAAATTTATTGATTTTAATTGGAGGCTAATCACTTTACAATATTGTATTGGTGTTGCCGTACAGCAACATGAAAGGAGCTACTTTCTATTACTTTACAATATTGTATTGTTTCGCCATATAGCAGCACGAAAGGAATTACTTTCTGATGGCCTGCTACTGCCTCCTAGTGGTTACCCTTGAGATTTTCATCTTAACCAACTTCAAATTCCTCTGTGATGGTGTCTTCAAAACTTTATTATGTTTATTAAGTGATGTTCTTTAGTTCTTGTTACCTCATTTTTTAGTTCTCGTTACCTCATTTTTCATTTTTATCCATTCCTTATATTGTTACATAAAAATTGTATCAAACTAATTCATCCTTCTTTGTTTTCTTTAATACACCCTTTATTCCAGCATTCTTAACTATGAAAAATCACTAACACTGGCCGAGTACAGCAAGTCGACTTCATTGCAGGTATTTTGCTAAGTCCAAAATTACAGGGCAGCAATTGTAATGTTCTGTTAGCCTCTGAATTTTAGTGCCTTACAGCTACAAATGTAAACACTGTACATTAGAGACCTTGTAAATTTAGGATATTTTATTTTTCTTTTGGATACTTTTGAGAATTAATTCAGGAAAAGGATTTATTTAGAGCAGATCAGAGATCGTAAACTTGCTTAGACTGGTCATGCCACTCAAGTGCCGTTTGAGACATTATTTCAGTGTTTGAATTCCTTATTATCTTTCCTTGTAGGCCACTATCCTGTTCATTGTAATCTGATCAAAGAACAAGTCCTTGTATCTAATGTGTATTTATTCTGTATTCAGTGCTTTTGACAGAAGCATATTGAATCTTCAAAAGTGAAAGCAAGCACTTCCAAGTATTTTATTTTTGCCTCAAGATCTGACACATATTTACAGCCCTGGAGCCATATAAGGGCTTCCCTGATAGCTAAGTTGGTAAAGAATCTGCTTGCTATGCAGGAGACCCTGGTTCTATTCCTGGGTCAGGAAGATCCTCTGGATCCATATACTTGCTAACTAGTCAGCTTTTTCTTACTTCCTCCTCTATGAGCCTCTGAAATTTACAGTTCACTTTATAATATTCAGGGAGTTGTAACAAGTCAAATTCCAAGATGTCAGATGTCTCCTTTCTTTGATGTTGAGAAAGGGCAAATTCTCTTCTCCTTTATCTCAGTATCTATAAGATAGGATAATATCTACTTTATGTCCTGTGGCTGCTCTGAGAATCAGTTCTCTTAACATATGTTCATCAAGTTTTTCAACTGAACAATAAGAAAGTAATGATTGTTTTTTATTTATGAATTTTAAGTGGTAAAGGCAAAACAGACATTTTCAAATAAACAGAAACCAAACATTCATGTTAGCAGGCTCATACTAAATGAAATACTGCTAAAAGTAGCTTTTCAGGCAGAAGGAAAATGATTTCAAATGAATACCCAGAGATGTAGGAAGGAAGAGAAACCAAAAAGTAGTACAAATATATTACAAAATATAAATGAATACTGTCTGTATAGAACAGTAGTAACTTCTGAGATTTAAAATATATGTCAAATTAATAGAAAAACCAATAGTAGCATGTGAGTGAAGTGAAGTCACTCAGTTGTGTCTGACTCTTTGCGAGCCCATGGACTGTATAGTCCATGGAATTCTCCAGGCCAGAATATTGGGGTGGGTAGCCTTTTCCTTCTCCAGGGGATCTTCCCAACCTAGGGATTGAACCCAGGTATCCTGTATTGCAGGTGGATTCTTTACCAGCTGAGCCACAAAGGAAGCCCAGGTGAGACAGGAAGGCAGTTAAATACAGTTAGAGTGTTCTAGGGCTCTTGTATTATCCTGAAAATGGTAAAAGTTATAATTAAGCTTTAGTAAGTCAAGGAAACATTCTAGCCAAAAAAATGTGTAATACATGAGTGAGGGAGAAATGAATAATAATATATATATTTTAATTAATCCAAAAGAAGGCAAGAAAGTAGAAGAGAACAAGAATAGGCAAATAGAAAACAAATGTATGATGGCAGTTCTAAACCAAAGTTTGTTTAGATGTAAATGATTCAGATACTCCCAAGTAGAAAACAAAATTTGCTAACAGGATTAAAAATAGTTGTTTTTGTACAAGAAGAAATACTCCGCCTTCACACACATTTGAAATACACACAGATAGATAGACAGATCATCAGACCCAGGAAAGTTGAATGTAACAGTGTAAATACTAACCAAGAGAAAGATGGTAAAGCTATATAGACGTTGCACAAAGTAGACTTTGAGGAAAGAAGCATTGCTAGAGATAATGAAACACGTTTCAGAATGATTTAAAAAGATCAATCTACCAAGAAAATAAAATAACTCTAGATTTATATTTATAAATAAATTCACTACCCTGGCCTGGAGAAGTCCATGGACTGTATAGTCCATGGGATCACAGAGTCGGACATGACTGAGCGACTTTCCCTTTCACCCTCAAAATATATAAACCAGATTGACAGAGCTAAAAGAGAAATAAACTAATCCACAATCTTGGTGGGAGATCTTAACTGACTCCTTTAGTAACTGTTAGAATCTGCCAAAAACAAAAATTCAGTGAGAATATAGAAGAATTGAATAAGACAGTAAACAAGTTTAATCTCACTGATGTTATAAATTTAATCTCACAGTGCCCCCAAACTGCAGAATATACCCTTGTGTTTCAAATGCACATGAAACACAGAATTGACTGTAAAGCTGATGTGTGTGTGTGTGTGCTTAGTCACCCAGTCGTGTCTGACTCTTTGCAACGCCGTGGACTATATAGCCTGCCAGGCTTCTCTGTCTATGGGGATTCTCCAGGTGAGAATACTGGAGTGGGTTGCCATGCCCTTCTCGAGGGGATCTTCCCAACCCAGGAATTGAACCCAGGTCTCCCACACTGCAGACAGATTCTTTACTATCTGAGCCACTCAGTTCAGTTCAGTTCAGTTCAGTTGTGTCTGACACTCTGCAACCCCATGAACTGCAGCATGCAGGCCTCCCTATCCATCACCAACTCCTGGAGTTTACTCAAACTCATGTCCATTGAGTTGGTGATGCCATCCAACCATCTCATCCTCTGTTGCCCCCTTCTTCTCCCACCTCAATCTTTCCCAGCATCAAGGTCTTTTCCAGTGAGTTAGTTCTTCACATCAGGTGGCCAGCGTATTGGAGTTTCAGCTTCAGCATCAGTCCTTCCAAAGAACACTCAGGACTGATTTCCTTTAGGATGGACAGGTTGGATCTCCTTGCTGTCCAAGGGAGTCTCAAGAGTCTTCTCCAACACTGCAGTTCAAAAGCATCAATTCTTGGGTGCTCAGCTTTCTTTACAGTCCAACTCTCACATCCATACCTGACTACTGAAAAACCGTAGCTTTGACTCGATGGACCTTTGTTGGCAAAGTAATGTCTCTGCTTTTTAATATGCTGTCTAGGTTGGTCGTAACTTTTCTGCCAAGGAGCAACATCTTAATTTCATGGCTGCAGTCACCATCTGTAGTGATTTTGGAGCCCCGAAAAATAGTCTGTCACTGTTTTCATTGTTTCCCTATCTATTTGCCATGAAGTGATCGAACCAGATGCCATGATCTTAGTTTTCTGAATGTTGAGCTTTAAGCCAACTTTTTCACTCTCTTTCACTTTAATCAAGAGGCTCTTTAGTTCTTCTTCGCTTTCTGCCATAAGGGTGGTGTCATCTGCATATTTAAGGTTATTGATATTTCTCCCAGCAAACTTGATTCCGTCTTGTGCTTTATCCAGCATTTCTCATGATATACTCTGCATATAAGTTAAATAAACAGGGTGACAATATACAGCCTTGACTTACTCCTTTCCTGATTTGAAACCAGTCTGTTGTTCCTTGTCCAGTTCTAACTGTTCCTTCCTGACCTGTATACACATCTCTCAAGAGGCAGGTCAGGTGGTCTGGTATTCTGAGCCTCTAGGGAAACCCATAAAGCTGAACCATAAAGCAAATCTGAAAAATTTTCCGAAAGAAATTGACATCATATCAACCACAAAGAAAATAAGCTAGATATTGGTAGCAAAACTACAGCTAGGAAATTTCTACATGTTTGAAAAATAAGCAGTGTCTTTCTGAATAACCCACGGGTTGAAGAATAACATGATGAAAATATACCACGTCTAAACTTACATGCTATCATTTGGGCTTCCCAGGTGGTGCTAGTGGTAAAGAATCCACCTGCCAGTGCAGGAGACACAAGAGATGCAGGTTCAATTCCTGGGTTGGGAAGATCCCCTGGAGTAGGAAGTAACCACCCATTCTAGTATTCTTGTCTGGAAAATTCTATGGACAGAGGAGCCTGGCAGGCTACAGTGTGTGGGGCCATAAAGAGTCTGACAAAACTGAGTGTACACACATACACACACAAAGCTTCTTTAGAGGAAAATTTATAGCTCTAAATCCGTATATTAGAAAAAAAGAGCTAAAAATTGGTAACCTTAAAGTATCCACCTCAGGGATTTAGTTAGATCAACAAATTAAACCCAAGAAAGTAGAAGGAATGAGATACTCAAAGAATAGAATTTTATGAAATAGAAGAAAACTAGGAGAGGATTAGCAAAGCTAAAAGTTCTTTGAAAAGTATAATAAGAAAATTGATAAATTCTTCACAGGAAAAATCAAGTAAAAGAAGGTAATAACCATTATTAGCAATGAAAGGGAATTACTACAGATCTTACATTTAAATGATTTGGGGAGGATATTATGAAAATGTTTATGTTTATAAATTTGAAAACACTTGCATAAATTTACAGAGAGTACCATGTAAGAAAATTATTACAAGAAGTGATTCAAGATGTGAATTCTCTTATATCTATAATTAAAAACCATCTCACAAAGATGGCTTCACTGATGAACTCTTCTAAGTATTTGGGGAAGATGTAGCATCAGTCTTGCATATACTCTTCCAGGAAACAGAAAAGAGGAAATACGTCTGAGCTTGCTTTTTAAGGTCAAACGATAGAAAAACATCAAAAGGAAGGAGTCTTTCAGGCCAGTCTCTCTCAAACAGTCATAAAAGGCTAAAACAAAATATGCCAGATCCAGCAATATGATAAAAGATCATATATATAGTCAAGTTGAGTTTAATTCAGGAATGGAAGATTGGACATTCAAAAAAATCTATTCAAATTGTCACAATAATAGAATACAAGAGAAAAACTATGATATTATTTCAATTGATGCAGAAAAAGTACTTGATAAAATTTAATACTATTAAAATGTTTATTAAAAAAAATAAACTATATATAGCAAGGAATTTCCCTAATCTGACAGAGAATCCACAGAAAAGTCATACTTAATAGAGGAATAGTGAAAGATTTCCTCTTCAAACCAAAACTAGAACACAGTGCTACTGTCACCACTTCTATTAGCATTGTATTGGTGGTTTTGACCAGCATAATAGGCAAGAAAAAGTAATGCATTATATGAGACTTGTGAAAGAAGGGATAAATTTGTCATTATTCTTAATATAATCAAAAATGTAGAAAATCCAAAGTAATCTACAGACATACCCTAAGAATTAAAAAAAAGTGAATTATCAGAGTGATTGCATATGAGGCTATTATAAAAATGAGTTTTATTTGTGCCTGCTAGCAAGAAGCATTAGAAGATGTGATAAAAATATTTATACAATAAAAAATATAAGATATTTAGGAATAAACTTAACAAAAATGGACAAGACTTCTGCATAGAAAACAGAAGCAATCTCTTTTAATTTCATAAAATTGAATAAAATTTTAAAAAATGATATTCATAGATTGGGACACTCAAAATTATAAAGATGCCAGTTCTCAAATTGAAGTTGTGTTGAATCTATAGATCACTCAGAAGTTCAACAGTTTGTGTGTGTGTCTACGTGTGCTTACACACATGTAAATTAACACGCTAATTCTACAGTTTATGAGGGAAATGTAAGGAGCCAGGAATAGTCAAGATGATCTTGAAGAAAGATGTGTTTGAAAACTTATACTGCCTGATATCAGGATGTGTTGTAAAGGTACAGTAGCTAAAACAGTGTGGTATTAACAGAAGGATAGACAAATAGAACAAAAAACAGAATGCAGAGTCAAAAAACATCCCTCTATACACAATCAATTCTAAGTGGATTAGAGATATAAATATACTTGGTAAAATATCTTCCAGAAGATAATGGAGAATAGCTTCATAATTTGCCTTTAGATAACCAAGGCAAACCATTCAATATCACAGTAATCCAAATCTATGCCTCAACCAGTAATGCTGAAGAAACTGAAGGTGAACGGTTCTGTGAGGACCTTCTAGAACTAACACCAAAAAAAGATGTCATTTTCATCATAGGGGACTAGAATGCAAAAGTTGGAAGTCAAGAGATTTCTGGAGTAACAGGCAAGTTTGGCCTTGGAATACAAAATGAAGCAGGGCAAAGGCTAACAGAGTTTTGCGAACAGAACGCACTAGTCATAGCAAGCGCCCTCTTCCAACAACACAAGAGACGACTCTACACATGCACATCACCAGATGGTCAATACCGAAATCAGATTGATTATATTCTTTGTAGCTGGAGATGGAGAAGTCTATACAGTCAGGAAAAACAAGACCAGAAGCTGATTGTGGCTCAGATCATGAACTCCTTAATGCCAAATTGAGACTTAAATTGAAGAAAGTTGGGGAAACCACTAGTGGTTTTCAGGTATGACCTAAATCAAATCCGTTATGATTGATTATACAGTTCAGTTCAGTCGCTCAGTCGTGTCTGACTCTTTGTGACCCCATGAATTGCAGCACGCCAGGCCTCCCTGTCCATCACCAGCTCCCGGAGTTCACTCAAACTCACGTCCATCGAGTTGGTGATGCCATCCAGCCGTCTCATCCTCTGTCGTCCCCTTCTCCTCCTGCCCCCAATCCCTCCCAGCATCAGAGTCTTTTCCAGTGAGTCAGCTCTTTGCATGAGGTGGCCAAAGTACTGGAGTTTCAGCTTTAGCATCATTCCTGCCAAAGAACACCCAGGACTGATCTCCTTTAGAATGGAGTGGTTGGATCTCCTTGCAGTCCAAGGGACTCTCAAGAGTCTTCTCCAACACCACAGTTCAAAGTGACAAATAGATTCAAGGAATTAGATCTGATAGAGTGCCTGAAGAACTATGGACAGAGGTTCATGACACTGTACAGGAGGCAGTGATCAAGGCCATCTACAAGAAAAGGAAATGCAAAAAGGCAAAATGGTGGTCTGAGGAGGCCTTACATATAGCTGAGAAAAGAAGAGAAGAGAAAGGCAAAGGAAAAAAGGAAAGATATACCCATTTGAATGCAAAGTTCCAAAGAATAACAAGAAGAGGGATAAGGTCTTCCTCAGTGATCAATGCAAAGAAATAGAGAAAACAACAGAATGGGAAAGACTAGAGATCTCTTCAAGAAAATTTAGAGATACTGAAGGAATATTTCATGCAAAGTTGGGCACAATAAAGGACAAATGGTATGGACCTAACAGAAGCAGAAGATATTAAGAAAAGGTGGCAAGAATACACAGAAATATCTTAATGACCCAGATAACCATGATGATCACTCACCTAGAGCCAGACATCTTGGAATGTGAAGTCAAGTGGGCCTTAGGAAGCATCACTACAAATAAAGCTAGTGGAGGTGATGGAATTCCAGTTGAGCTATTTCAAATCTTAAAAGATGATGTTGTGAAAGTGCTGCACTCAATATGCCAGCAAATTTGGAAAACTCAGCAGTGGCCACAGGACTGGAAAAGGTCAGTTTTCATTCCAATCCTAAGGAAGGGTAATGCCAAAGAATGCTCAAACTACTGCACAATTGCACTCATCTCACACTCTAGCAAAGTAACGCTCAAAATTCTCCAAGCCAGGCTTCAACAGTATGTGAACTATGAAATTCCAGATATTCAAGCTGGATTTAGAAAAAGCAAAGGAGCCAGAGATCAAATTGCCATCATCCATTGGATCATCGAAAAAGCAAGAGAATTCCAGAAAAACATCTACTTCTGCTTTATTGACTATGCCAAAGCCTTTGACTGTGTGGATCACAACACACTGTTGAAAATTCCCAAGAGATGGGAATACCAGAGCACCTTACCTGCCTCCTGAGAAATCTGTATGCAGGTCAAGAAGCAACAGTTAGAACTGGACATGGAACAATGGACTGGTTCCAAATCGGGAAAGGAGTACGTCATGGATGTATATTGTCACCCTACTTATTTAACTTATTTGCAGAGTACATCATGCAAAATGCCAGGCTGGATGAAGCACAAGCTGGAATCAAGATTGCCAGGAGAAATATCAATAACCTCAGATGTGCAGATGACACTACCTTATGGCAGAAAGCAAAGAGGAATTGAACAGCCTCTTGATGAAAGTGAAAGAGGAGAGTGAAAAAGTTGGCTTAAAGCTCAGCATTCAGAAAACTAAGATCATGGCATCTGGTCCCATCACTTCATGGCAAATGGATGGGGAAACAATGAAAATAGTGACAGACTTTTTTATTTTGGGGGGCTCAAAAATCACTGCAGATGGTGACTGCAGCCATGAAATTAAAAGACGCTCCTTGGCAGAAAAGTTAGGAGCAACCTAGACATCATATTAAAAAGCAGAGACATTACTTTGCCCACAAAGGTCTGTCTAGTTAAAGCTATGGTTTTTCCAGTAGTCATGTATGGATGTGAGAGTTAGACCATAAAGAAAGCTGAGTGCCAAGGAATTGATGCATCTGAACCATGGGGTTGGAGAAGACTCTTGAGAGTCCCTTGGACTGCAGGGAGATCCAATCAGTCCATCCTAAAGAAAATCAGTCCTGAATATTCATTGGAAGGACTGATGCTGAAGCTGAAACTCCAATACTTTGGCCACCTGATGCGAAGAACTGATTCATTGGAAAAGACCATGATGCCGGGAAAGACTGAAGCCAGAAGGAGAAGGGGCTGACAGAGGATAAGATGATTGGATGGCATCACCAACTCGATGGACATGAGTTTGAGTAAAGTCTGGGAGTTGGTGATGGACAGAGAGGCCTGGTGTGCTGCAGCCCATCGGGTTGTAAAGAGAGACACGACTGAGCAGCTGAACTGAACATAAGGTTTCTTAAGCTGAACACAAAGTACTGATCATAAAAGAAAAAAATAAATGGGACTACATTAGGTTTAGTGATTTATGTTCATCAGAAGTCATCATTAAGCAAGTGAAAAGCAAGAAGGAATGTGTAATACATGGAAGCACAAAGGATTTGCATCTGCAGTATATAAAAAAACTGCAAGTCAGTACAACAGATAGTCCAAGAGAAAACTGAGCAAACAGCACTTTACAAAAAGCAGATATCCAAAGAGGCAATAAAGAGGAAAAGATTAAAACCAAATCTGTCATCCTCAAAAAGGGTTAAAATTAAAGAGACTATACCAAATGTTGAAGTTGTGAAGTCACTGGAACGTCCATACCTGCTGCTTGCTGTGCTGAACTTGGAAAACTGATCAATTTCTACTAAAATTGGATGCACGCATACCCTATAACCTACACCTCCACTTAAAAAAAGCTGAAGGGACCTCCCTGGTGGTCCAGGGGCTAAGACTCCACACTCCCACTGAAGGGATCACCATGAGAGTCTTTTGTTGATCAGCTTCTCTATACCACTTTCATTTTCCCAGGTATAAACTCAGAGAGTGGGGACCTTTTATGTTTTATTCAGTAGTGAATTTAATGATGCTTAGAACAAAACTTGGCATATACTAGGGCTTCAGTTTGTGTTTTGTTGAATACTTCTGTCCTTTTTCCATATTCAGCTTGGTTTCCAAGCTCAGAAGGTTTTTATCTCTTATGTACTTCTAAAACCCTTTTTATACCTACAGCCATCTACCTAAGACCACCATCTGTTGTCTGGACTGCTTTGAAGGGATCAAGGGATGAGTTGGGGGGAGCAGTCTGGAGCAAGTGTTGTGTTTGGACATTTATGTTGCTGGTGAAATATCTAGTATATAGCATGTAAAGCTTTCCCTTTTTCTGTAATGGATCCAACTTTATTCAAACTTACAAGTAATACAGAGTGTCACCTTATGATTTTAACTTTCTTTTATGGCAAGTACATGTACTGTACTCATCATTGTGAACTCATCTATTCTGGGGGTGGGAGATACAGGTGGGTTGAGAAGATAAAAGGTAAAAAAAAAAAATTTTAAAAAAGGGATAAGCAAGGGTCTGTCTTTGTTACTTCATACCCATTCTAATGGTGTTCCCATCCCCTCTTTGCTAAGGGTCACCGACCTTGACTTTCTAAATATGCAGAGGGGCTGCATGCTACTGTTCTCTGAATTATAATAATTTTAGCATCTTAATGTATTTTGCGGGCTTCCTTGATGGCTCAGCGGTAAAGAATCCACCTGCCAGTGCAGGAGATGCAGGTTTGACCCCTGGGTCAGGGAGATCCTCTGTAGAAGGAAATGGTAACCCACTCCATTAGTAATGGAGTAAATCCCATGGTAAATCCCATGGACAGAAGAGCCTGGTGGGCTACAGTCTACAAGGTTGCAAAGAGTCATATCCGACTTAGTGAATAGACAGCAACAAACTCTATTTTGCTGAAAGTGAAATCGCTCAGTTGTATCCGACTCTTTGAGACCCCATAGACAGTAGCCTACCAGGCTCCTCCGTCCATGGGATTTTCCAGGCAAGAGTGCTGGAGTGGGTTGCCATTTCCTTCTCCAAAGGATCTTCCCGACCCAGGGATCGAACCTGGGTATCCCGCATTGCAGGCAGACGCTTTACCGTCTGAGCCACCAGGGAAACCTGAAGAGGGCTCCAGTTTAGTATTGTAAATTGAACTCTCATCTGCCCTCTGTTTTTCATATTATTATAAGATAGTGCTATTTTTGGCTTCTTGTATATATTAAGGCAGTGCAGAAACTTCAGGCTTCTCTACTTGAATTGGTGTTTCTTAACACATTTCATGGATATAAATCCAAATATTTTTATAGGAGCAGGATTTAAAATTGAGGGCAAGAATCTCTGTCTCAGCAAGACTTTCTTCTCTATATTTGAAATAATAGGTTTGTCTTTTCTCATCCATTTTTTTTTTGTTTGTTTTGTTTTCCAGTTTAGACATCAACTGTGTTGGGCCATGATGCGTTTGTATATGGGGCATTTAGTTATTAACAAATGTTTATAGATGACATTATCTGAAATTATCATACTTGTTTTTATATTTATCTGTAGTTTTACTTGTAAATTTGTCTCATCTCTCCCCCCCAAGTGAATAAATAAGCTCCGGGAGAGTAGGAACCTTGTCTGTTTTGTACCCCAGTGTCAGCGAGACCAGTTACTGACTGAAGGAGTAACACTTTTTGAAGTCTTACTTCAAAGTAAGACTTTGGGGATTGGGTGGTTTTCCTTCTTAATAGCATTTCCATCTTTCTTTCAGCTTTGGAGCGAGGTCTCTTGAAAACACTGCAGAAACTAGATGAATATCTGAATTCTCCCCTCCCTGATGAAATTGATGAGAATAGTATGGAGGACATTAAGTTTTCCACACGTAAATTTCTGGATGGCAATGAAATGACACTAGCTGACTGCAACCTGCTGCCCAAGCTGCACATTGTCAAGGTAGGCCTGCAGGATGTGGGTCACGTTGCTCTTAAACCTGATACCTTTTTACAAAGACAGGACTCCCCCTGTGTGTAAAACTTGACTGGTATTCTGACACTCACTATTTAGAACCTCCAAACAGTGTAACTTAATGTTGTCTAGGCAATAGGTGAAACACCCTAAGGTGTATTAAATGGAAAATTGTGTATTAAAATCAATGCCTATGAGAAATGGAAAAAATTTTTTTCTGTGACTGCATAAAAATTCAAGGTAACTTTAAAGTGCTTGCTACACTTACATACAGCATCAAACTTTGTTCTTTGATCACCTGGCTTTTTCTTTTCAAGGCAGAAAATATTTACTGAGCATTTATTGTGTGACTACATTTACTGGGTTTCCCAGGTAACACTAGTGGGGAGACATAAGAGACATGGGTTCGATCCCTGAGTTGGGAAGATCCCCTGGAGGAGGGCACAGCAACCCACTCCAGTATTCTTGCCTGGAGAATCCTATGGACAGAGGAGCCTGGCGGGCTGTGGTCCATAGGGTCACAAAGAGTCGGACTCGACTGAGCGGCTAACACAAGTGACAGTGTGTGAAACACTGTGCTGTGCACTAAAGATCAAGGTCAAGAAAAACAGGTCTCGACTAGTGTGTATGTTTGCAGCGATATCTTTTCAATCCATCTCTCAGAATAATGGAAATAAAAACAAGAATAAACAAATGGGACCTACCTAAACTCAAAAACTTTTGCACAGCAAAGGAAACAAACAAAATGAAGAGACAACCCACAGATTGGGAGAAAATATTTGCAAACGATGTGACTGACAGGAGATTAGTCTCCAAAATTTACAAACATCTCATGATTTTTAACAACATCAAAACAACCCAATCAAAAAATGGACCAAAGACCTAAACTATTGTGTATGTTTTAAAGTATTTATCCAGTGATTGCACTTGACTGTTTCTCTTGTTGGTAAAGGCAGGCGTTTGCAGTCACCACCACACTTCTGAATTTCTGGTGTGGTTTGCGGTCCTTATCATTATTTTAAATGTCTAGTTATAATGAAGGGGACAGACTTCAAGTAGAGGCAGTTTTGAGAGGTTCATGGAATTAATTTGCCCTAAAATCAGATACATGTCTGGTTTGTAAGACATGGCATATAAACATTAACTTTTGATCTCTTTGTATTTTAGGTGGTGGCAAAAAAATACCGCAACTTCGATATTCCAAAAGGAATGACTGGCATCTGGAGATACCTAACTAATGCCTACAGTAGGGATGAGTTCACCAACACCTGCCCCAGTGATAAGGAGGTTGAAATAGCATACAGTGATGTAGCCAAGAGACTTACCAAATAAAAGAGCACTTATGAGAGAAGCGTCTTCACATCTTCCCCTGACTAAGAACATACTTTCCCTAACAGACTGCTCCTCTTCCTAGAAAGTAGAAACTTTATTTGGCACGAACATGCAGTTATTCCAGATTAGGATAAAGGATAGACAAGGTATAGTAGCTCTCTCGAAATATATATACTCCTAAGCAGTATTATTTTAAAATTCATTTACCCTGCCTATATCCCCTAGCCTGTATCCTCCTCTCCTCCAATTTGGAGACACTCCATCACAAACTTTCACTTTAACGGTAGTTTAAAGGTAGTTTGCCATCTCTCTGGAGCCTTCATCCCTGGAGTCCATTCACTGTGTATCGATGACAGAACTTTTGAGGTGCACTGTTCAACTGTTAAAATAGTAACCGTAAAAAAAATTTAAAAAATAGTAACCGTGACCCCTTCAGTCAGGCCCAAACTGGTGCATAATGCATGGTACAAGGAATATTTATGTATTTTTGGAATTTTATAATATTTAGTAAGAGTATATGAAAGGATTGCTACTGTATCAAAGTATTCTATTTCAGTTTAGTCTATCCTGGATATGTACTAAAGGATGTTACCACCCAAGAAGAGTGCTTTCTACCAAAAGTCAGTGCAGATTTTGTTATTTTACTTTGTACATGGATTTTTACTTTTGCCTAAAAGCATTTTTCTTTCATACTAATGATACTATCTGACACTACTTAGAAGCTGAAAGTTCAGAGGGAAGGATGGTATTTTCAAGATCTTCTCAAGCATATTATGAATATAAGAGAAACCAATGGGCACCTGATACGCTCAGTCTAAATATGTTACTGGTTATATGTATTCTGTCCAGTGCCATTCATTTGGAACATTATTGCTCTCTTCCTATATTGTAAAAGTGCTCTTTTTTAAGGTAAGCATCAGCCTTGCTGTCTGTAGATCTTCTGAGCAACACTATGTACACTGATACTTGGTTCATTTAGCTCTAGCAGTACAATGATTAGTAATGTAAAAGTTAGCCTAAGGAAGATAGCATGGATTTGTCAACATATCAAGTAGAGTTTTGTTTATAAAGCATATTTGATAATCTAAAGAGTGCAGTATAAATCCTATATTAAAAATAAGATTAAACAGGTTATTATTCCATCCCATTTACTGTTAGACTTCAGGCAAGGTATGGTTCACTCCTTTTGGACTAAATTATAGTTGTGATGGTGACTTCATATTTACTGCAGTTTTGCCTAATCTCAATCATTGCATTTCCTTCAATTAAATTTTTCTGAAGCTACATTGAGGAATAGCACTCTGCATGTTTGTTTCTTAAACTGAAGTCCTAAACCAGGAATTTTTTGTGTGGTAACAAGGGAGGATAAACTTGATGAAAATAAAAGTTTGCTAGGTATTTATTCACTTAAAAAAGAAAAAAATGACTTTCTGTGTACTACTCCAAAGACTGGTTGTGACTATAGTAATGTTTTTGGTCATTTTTATACCTAACTTGTTTAAGAAGTGCTATTTCTCATAGGCTGTTTTTGGAAATTTTAAGTATATTTCTTTAAAATAGCAATGTTTTTTTCCTATGATATGCTAACATTTAGTAAACACTGGCTTTATGGAAGGCAGCCTGATTTTTTATAAGCATTGTGCATTTATATAAATCTATCGGTAATTAGCTTGGTGTAGAAAGATAAGAAAAACTCCATATTGTATCCATTTGGCTCAGGGAGATTTCTTTGCTTTACCTTTTTTAGAACTCCTTATTGCTGAACAAAGTTAGGGTACCCACCATTTTGTAATTAAGTATTGGATGATGACTTATCTTGTTCCAGGAAGAAGCACTATCAGGTTATATATTGAGAAATTCTGTGGCAGCAGCTTCCGTGGGTGAATTGCATCACTTGTGCACCAGTACACAGACAGCCGTCTTCACTTTTCACTTACTTTTACCATAGGACCAACTTGGCGTCAGGTGATACTGAATCTTGCCTCATAGCTTAAAGCATAATTCAGGCGAAGCAGGGCGTCTGTTTCAAGTGAATGGTGGACTAAGTGATGCAGAGTAGAGGGCTAATGCGGAAAGAGCTACAGTCCTCAAAACAGGGATGAAGAACACATTCTGAAATTCAGTTGTGAAGAGTTTGCCACTTTGGATATTTATTCTCTTCTTTTTAAAAAATGTACCCCATGATTACACTTGGCTGTCTCTCTAGATATCCAAGGAAGGGGGAGGGTCTATCTGTTATAATTTTGATGAAGGCAGAGTTGTGTTTCTGTAGAAAGACAGATCTTATTACTTTATCAGGAAAGTTAGATGAGATTGAGATTGAGATTGGCAAATGGACAAAAGCTAGTAAAAAAAGATGACCCTAGAACATACCTTTTTAACCCCATCTTACATTTGTGGAAAAATCATAGCTTACAGTCTTGGGAAATTTGGGACATGAAAAGTTTTCATGGTAGTTCATGTAGTGTATGGGTTGATGTAATAGAAATAGTCTGATATTATTTCTACAACTACTGAATCATTCTCCCCTTCATTTAAACCCCTTTTGTTTCACTTAAACAAGATAAGAGTCTGAATGGAAGATCTTGTAGTTTCCAAGGGATTCTGAGAAATTTTTGTGTTCAACATTTGGAAGGCTGTCTACTATTTCAGTTGATATAACTTCTCCCTTTAAAAAAAAATATAGATGTGGATTTTCTGTATAGTTCTGTTATTTCCTTTTACCAAGATTGTTGACTTTTGTGATAAAATTCATACAAGATTTTATTTCTTGGTAACTTTGGCTTATACAACTATCTTTAAACCCTTGAGCAATCTGTATACAATGAAGAGGTTTCTGACATTTATTCTTACACTCATTTGTTTGACTTTAGAATTTAGGCACATTTACTTCTGTTGTTTTGAATCTCTTTAGAGCTGCGTGTAGATAGCTTTTATTTCTGTGCATTTAAAATAATCCATTTAGAAAATATCTACATGGTAAAAATGAGAAGAAATAGAAATGTATTTTTTCATGAACATTTTGATACACATTTCATCAAATTTATTGATTAACCAATTTCTTACACTGGTTATAATCAGTATTTGATTCAGAGAGAGAGAAACATTCATTATTATACTGTATCATCATTTTTATCCCATCCTTTACAAATTACCAAGGTTGGGGCTTTCAAAATTATACTTTTATTATGGAAAAAAATTTCAGCTACCCCAAATCATAAACTTGAACAGAATTGAAGCATTTTTTTTAATTACTTGAAAAGGAAAATGAAAGCTTATTGTAGAATGCTTGTATTTTCTTTTCTCTCTCTGGAACCAGTATATTGCTGGCAGCTATTGTATTAAAAAATAAAATATATTTTCACTATCATAAAAGGTTCTTTTTTCCCCCTCTCATGAAAATAAATAACAATTTGGGGTAAAAGTGTTTATTTGAGACTATCTTTTGTTTTTCTTGAGGGGGCAGTTCAGTACATTTAATAGATTAAAGGGGAAAACCATACGATCATCTCAGTAGGTACATAAAAAATAACTTACAAAAACTTTCACGGTACCCATTCTTAGCAAAACGGGATCAAAGGTTAACTTTTTTTTAACCCAATAAAGACATCTGCCAAAAACCTACAGCAAATTTCATAAATAAATGTGAAACAAGCCCTCATTAAAGTCAGAAGCAAAATACGATTGCCTTCTATCACAGCCATTACTCAGCTATTTTACATAACTACTGTATTCGAGGTATCCTATACCAATGCAGTAAAATCAGTAAAAGAAATAAGGAGTGGAAAAAGATGGACCAAGTGACTTCTCCTTTGTAGATGATACATATATAAAAAAGATGTGAGAGTTGGACTGTGAAGAAGGCTGAGCGCCGAAGAATTGATGCTTTTGAACTGTGGTGTTGGAGAAGACTCTTGAGAGTCCCTTGGACTGCAAGGAGATCCAACCAGTCCATTCTAAAGGAGATCAGCCCTGGGATTTCTTTGGAAGCAATGATGCTAAAGCTGAAACTCCAGTACTTTGGCCACCTCATGTGAAGAGTTGACTCATTGGAAAAGACTCTGATGCTTTTCTATCAGAGGAAATTGGGGAGGGATTGGGGGCAAGAGGAGAAGGGGACAACAGAGGATGAGATGGCTGGATGGCATCACTGACTTGATGGATGTGAGTCTGAGTGAACTCCGGGAGTTGGTGATGGACAGGGAGGCCTGGTGTGCTGCGATTCATGGGGTCGAAAAGAGTCGGACACGACCGAGCGACTGATCTGATCTGATTAGAAATAATAAAATTCAATTGCTTACTAGATACAAGATTGAACTATATACTAACATTAACCACATTAAAAATAAATAGATAACATTCATTTCTTCTAGAAGAAAACTGGGTGACAGAAAAATGGATGAAAATTGTCAGTGTTACTTTTTTGAGCTTTTGGAAATTTGTACCATAAATACATTACCTATTCTTTTTAAAAAGTACTTTAAAAGATCATCTCTAAGGTATTTGGGATAAAACCTGATAAAGTATGTGCAATTCCTTGATGGAGAAAAGTACAAAATATTATTAAAGAACCTAAAAGAAACCTACTCAATGGATAGGTATACCATGTTTGTGGATGGAGAATGTAAAAGTTATAAGAATTTCATTTGTTTTAAGTAATTTATAAATTCAATATATTTTCCCAACAAAATCCCAAGAGGGTTTTTTTTGGGGGGGTGGGGCGGGACACAGATAAATGGATTTAAAATATAAATGTGGAAGAAGGATGCTCCCCAAATAGCCAACATATATCTGGAAGGAGAGGGAAAGAAAAGAAACTTGCTTGACAGGATATAAAGTCTTAAAAGCTTAATATAATTGATGAGTAGGATATATTAGGTCACATCAACACAACACTCCTGCTGCAACTACCAGAAAAAACTGGTTTAAAATACCAAAAATTCAATACTGCTTTTAAACATCAGAAAACTGTGGAAGCAATGACTAAATGAATTGGATTTCAGAAGAGGACGCCTTTCTGAGGTAAACTGATGGTCTGGCCATTTTTTCCTTAGGGAGTATTTGCTGATTCTGGGCCAGGAACTGAAGATTGGGTTTAGCCCATGCAGAGGGGCACTTCTGGGTAAAAGAAAACACAAGGTCCTTGGTGACGACATACTGGAAACCTGAGACACCTTAAATAAGTGGTTGGCTTTCTCCCAGGACATTTGCTGAATTCCAGAGCTCTACGTGACATGCCAGAAGCTAAGCCCAGGGCCACCAAAAGGCAGAGTGAAACGTCCCACAATGACACAATACTTAGACAAAATTGCATTAAAAGGTGGGCTTACCTGAAACAGCAGCGGTAACTTAGTGGTTGCCTGTTACTAGGGTTGGAGTTCACGAAGAGTCAGACATGACTGAGCGAGTGAACAACAGGGTTGGGAGTGGGAATTGACCGCAAACGGACATGAGAGGTCTGTTTTAAATACAGGTTGTAGATAAGGGTCTAGTATCCAGAATATATAAAGAATTGTTAAAACTCAATAATAAAAACACAACCCAGCTGGGGACTTTGCTGGCGGTCCAGTGGTTAGGACTCTGCATCCACTGCATCGGGCATGGATTCAGTCCCTGGTGAGGGAACTTAAGATCCCTGCATGCCATGGTGTGTGGCCAGACAAAACCCCACAACCCAACCAAAAAATGAACCAGGGTTTAGATATGTATTTCTCCAAAGAAGATCTACAGAGGACCAATCAACACCTAGAAGCTTAACATTATTAGTCATTCAGTTCAGTCGCTCAGTCGTGTCTGACTATTTGGGACCCCGTGAATTGCAGCACGCCAGGCCTCCCTGTCCGTCACCAAGTCCCAGAGTTCACTCAGACTCATGTCCATCGAGTCAGTGATGCCATCCAGCCATCTCATCCTCTGTTGTCCCCTTCTCCTCCTGCCCCCAATCCCTCCCAACGTCAGAGTCTTTTCCAATGAGTCAACTCTTCACATGAGGTGGCCAAAGTACTGGAGTTTCAGCTTTAGCATCATTCCTTCCAAAGAATACCCAGGGCTGATCTTCAGAATGGACTGGTTGGATCTCCTTGCAGTCCAAGGGACTCTCAAGAGTCTTCAACACCACAGTTCAAAAACATCAGTTCTTCGGCGCTCAGCTTTCTTCACAGTCCAACTCTCACATCCATACATGACCACTGGGAAAACCATAGCCTTGACTAGACAGACCTTTGTTGGCAAAGTAATGTCTCTACTTTTCAATATGCTATCTAGGTTGGTCATAGCTTTTCTTCCAAGGAGTAAGCATCTTTTAATTTCATGGCTGCAGTCACCATCTGCAGTGATTTTGGAGCCCCCAAAAATAAAGTCTGACACTGTTTCCACTGTTTCCCCATCTATTTGCCATGAAATGATGGGACCAGATGCCGTGATCTTCGTCTTCTGAATGTTGAGTTTTAAGCCAACTTTTTCACTGTCCTCTTTCACCTTCATCAAGAGGCTTTTTAGTTCCTCTTCACTTTCTGCCATAAGGGTGGTGTCATCTGCATTTCTGAGGTTATTGATATTTCTCCCGGCAATCTTGATTCCAGCTTGTGCTTCTTCCAGCCCAGCGTTTCTCATGATGTACTCTGCATATAAGTTAAATAAGCAGGGTGACAACATACAGCCTTGACGTACTCCTTTTCCTATTTGGAACCGGTCTGTTGTTCCATGTCCAGTTCTAACTGTTGCTTCCTGACCTGTGTACAAATTTCTCAAGAGGCAGGTCAGGTGGTCTGGTATTCCCATCTCTAGGGAAATGTAAATCAAAAACCATTAAAAACACCCTTTAGGATGGCTGTGATCAAGAAGACAGACCATCAGTGTTTGCAGTGATGTGGATAAATTAGAACTCACACATACATCGCTGGTACAGCCACTTTGGCAGATCCTCAAAAAGCTAAGCATAGAACTAGTAATACTTACCCAGCAATTCCACCCCTAGCTTTATAACCAGGAGAAATGATGTTCATGGCATGGTTTTTCATAATAGCCCCAAATGGAAGCAAATAGCCATCAACCAGTGACTGGATAAAATGTCCATATAATGGAATACTATTTGGCCATTAAAAAAATACTCATACAACCTACAGTGTGAACCTTGAAAACATGCTCAGTGAAAGAAGCCAGACACAAAAAGGCTACATATTATATGGTTCCATGTATATGAAATGGCCAGCATAGACAAATCTATAGAGACAGTAAATTAGTGGCTGCTAAGAGCCGGGGAAGGAGAGGATGGGCAATAACTGCTAGTGAGTACAGGTTTCTTTTTGGAGTGATGAAAATGAATGTTCTGGAATTAGCTAAGAGTGATGATTGCACAACTTTGTGAATATACTAAAACCCACTGAGTTGTATACTTTAAAAGGTAAACTTTATGATATAGGAATTATATCTCAATTTTTAAAAGTTACAAGGGGGCCATTCTGCCTGCTTAAAAGTTTTGGATAAACAGCGTATAGACAGGTTTATTGGCAAAGCTAGTGATGTCTCTTTCCTTTGTATTTGACTTAAATTTCAATTTAGATGTCAACCAGAATATATTCTTAAAGAAGAAAGGGGGGGGAATTGTGCTAATGGCTGCCCAACTTAACACATTTACTAAAAAAATTTTGTTTGCCTCAAATGGGTGAATTCTGCAGTTTGTAAGTGAAACCTCAATAAAGCTGTTTGAAAAGAATATTGCAATAACAGCTCAAATCTGAAATGAAGAACTCACTGTGTGGGTTTAACAGCAGAGTGCACACAGCAGGAGCTAGGATTAGTGTTTGCAGATAGGCCAACAGAAAAATTCAAATGGAAGCAAAGAGTAAAAGAATGTAGAAACTAAACAAAAAGCCAAGAGCATGAGAAACATGATGAACACAACCTAAAGATACATGTAACTGAGGTCCCAGACAAAAGGGAATGGGGCAGAATCAATATTTGATGAAATAATAGCTGAGAATTTTCCAAAACTGTTGACAAACTTGAACCTACCTATTCGTAAAACTCAGCAAATTCATTATGGAGTAAAAGCAAAACCAGAAGGCACACTTAAGAATATCTTATGCTGGAAACCCAAGACAGAAAATTCTCGAGACGGCCAGAGAGAAATACATAACCTTTAAAGGAGCAGTGGCTGACTTCAGCAGAAACTTTGGAAGCCAGAGTCTTAAAACTCCTGAGAAAGGTCTGCCAACTTAGAATTGCCAACTTAGTAAAAATATTCTCAAAAGCAAACTAAAGGCATTTTCAGACAGACAAAAGTTGAGAGAATTAAGCACCATCAGACATGTGCTATAAAAATACTTAAGGAAGTACTTCAGCCTAAAGGAAAATGACCCCAGGTGGTAGTATAGAACCAGAAGGAAGAATGAAGAGCAATGAACAGAGTATATAGGCAAATATGAAAGAATATTGACTTTTAAACCACAGTAATGTCTTGAGGACATATATTGTTAAAAATATGTAGTATGGAATATATAACGGTTATATGTTATGCATGTATAGTAGTGTGGGAGGGTGGAAGAAAGGGTTGTTTGTACTTGGCAAGTAGTAAAACTGCTAATTAAAACAAAACTGTAATAAATATTGTAATCTCGAGAAGATTAGGTATTATTAGGATAACTATCAGAGAAGGCAATGGCACCCCACTCCAGTACTCTTGCCTGGAAAATCCCATGGACAGAGGAGCCTGGTGGGCTGCGGTCCATGGGGTCGCTAGGAGTCGGACACGACTTCACTTTCACTTTCACTTTTCACTTTCATGCATTGAAGAAGGAAATGGCAACCCACTCCAGTGTTCTTGCCTGGAGAGTCCCAGGGACAGCGGAGCCAGGTGGGCTGTCGTCTCGGGGGTCGCACAGAGTTGGACACTACTGAAGTGACTTAGCAGTAGCAGTAGGATAACTATAAAAATAGCTTGAAAATCTAAGCTTCAAGAGTACAGTAATACATTTATCAAAGATGCAAGAGGAAAATGGAATTTTTAAAAAATCCAGTGATTTTTCCAAAAGGAAAAATGACTAAAGGAACAAAAGTTGGAAAACAGCAAAAGGTTAGCTATAAAGTCTACACAATTAGTTATAGTCAATATAAGTGGGGTAAACAATCCAACTAAAAGGGAGTATGAAACTGTTTATAATCAAAACCCAATATATGACATTTACAAGAAACAAACTTCGTAACCACACAGAAAGTTTGAAATTCACAGATGTAACACCACAGGAAAGTGCATGTAACCATTGTATTTTATTTTTTATTTATTTTCAGTTGGGTGTAACCATTATAAAAAGCAGGCTTTGAGGCAAGAAGTATTTACCAGAGACAAAGAAGGACATTTTACAATATAGACGCGTATGCTGCTAAGCTGCTGCTAAGTCGCTTCAGTCGTGTCCGACTCTGCGACCGCATAGACGGCAGCCCACCAGGCTCCCCCGTCCCTGGGATTCTCCAAGCAAGAACACTGGAGTGGGTTGCCATTTCCTTCTCCAATGCATGAAAGTGAAAAGTGAAAGTGAAGTTGCTCAGTTGTGTCCGACTCTTATCGACCCCATGGACTGCAGCCCACCAGGTTCCTCCGTCCATGGGATTTTCCAGGCAAGAGTACTGGAGTGGGTTGCCATTGCAATGCCCTTTTATAATTATGACAGTTGTATTCACTAGGAAGATACAAGACTCCTAAATTTATACTCATCTAATAACACAGCCTTGGATACATACAGCAAAAGTTAGTGAAGCTGAAAGGAGGAATAGACAAATTCACCATCATTCAGGAGATTTTTAACAGCTCTCTCACTAACTAATAGAAAAAGCAGGAAATGAACCACACACACACCCACATACTCAGTATGGAATAACTCAGTTAACTAATTTGACTTAATTGACATTGGAACATTACATCTGACAGCTGCAGAAAGTACATTCTTTTCATGGTGCACACAGAGGTTTTAGCAGAGCAGTCCATATGCTGGCCCAGAAAGCAAGCCTCCACACATTTCAAAGGAGTGGCATCATACAAAGTAAGTTCTCCCAATGCAGTGGAACTGAAAGAAAATTGGCTTGGTTGAAAGACAGCAAGAGGGCTTCCCTCGTGGCTCAGTGGTAGAGAGTCTGTCAATGCAAGAGACACAGGTTTGACCCCTGCTGGGGGAAGATTTATTTATTTTTCCCCCTGCAGCGGAGCAACTAAGCCCCTGTGCCACAACTAGTGAGTCTGTGCTCTAGAGCCCAGGAACCGCAACTCTTGAAGCTTGCCCCTGCCTAGAGCCTGTGCTCCACAAGGAGACAAGTCAGGGCAATGAGAAACCCTTCCACCACAACTAGAGAGCAGCCGCCCTTCTCCACAACTAGAGAAAGCCTGAGCAGCAAGGAGGATCCAGCACAGGCAAAAAGAAATAAAATTTTATATATATAAAATTTTATTATATAGACAGCAAGAAAATCCCCAGAATAAGGAAGCAGTTACAGCAAGTTCAACAAGCCTTCACGCTACAGTGAAATTTAAACAATTTAACAGACATATGTGCACTAAGCCAGGAAGCTGTTCTAAGCACTTTTACATGTATTAACTCGGTCTTCCCTACAACCTTGTGGGGTGGAGACTATGATTCCCATTTTATAAATGAGGAAACTGAAGCACAGGGGACTTGCTCAAGGTCACACAGCTAGGAAGTGACAGCAAAATCAGAGCCCCGGAGCGGTGCTCTGCCATCTTTAGAAGGGCTTCTATATTTTTCTCAGTAGGGTGGGCTTGGCTCCGACCCCTGGACTGCCAAGGTAATTGGGTTGCCAGGGTCTTCCCGGTAGCTCAAACGGGTAAAGAATCTGTCTGCAACGCAGGAGACCCGGGTTCCATCCCTGGGTCAGGAAGATCCTCTGGAGAAGGGAATGGCAATCCACTCTAGTATTCCTGCCTGGAGAATCCCCATGGACAGAGAAGCCTGGCGGGCTACAGCCCGTGAGATCGCAAGAGTTGGACACGACTGAGCGACTAAACACTACTAGGTAAGCAGAGCCCAGCTGGAGCAAACCTGAGAATTCTTTCTCTGCGGTGTCTGGCAGGGAGCCGAAGATAGAGGATCCAGGCCCAGGCAAGCCCCGTATCCGCGCCCCCGGCCGGCCTCGGGGACTTATCCACCCACGGCCTTTACCACCTAGGAGTGGAGGCGGGAGTAGAAGGGGACGACAGAGGATGAGATGGTTGGATGGCATCACCAACTCCATGGACATGAGTTTGGATAAACTCCGGGAGTTGGCGATGGACAGGGAGGCCTGGCGTGCTGCAGTCCATGGGGTCGCAAAGATCGGACACGACGAGCGACTGAACTGAACTGTGAACTGAACTGCGGAGGAGGCGGTGGCCGCGCCCCGGTCCCCGCAGCCAGGCCGGCTCTCCGGGCCCGTCGCTCCGAACGACCGGCAGGGGGCGCAGGCTCCCCGGTCTTTTGGCCGGGCCGCCGCGCGCCCGCAGGGGCCGTGACAGCTGCAGGACCTCGTCGGTTTGGGGAGCCGGCAGCTCGGCTCAGCCGCGTCGAGGGCTTCCTTCCTCTTTTATCAGATCTGTCAGGGCTGCCGCGCTGTGAAGGCGCCTCCGGCCTCTTCCCTCCTTCCTGTGGCGAACCGACGCACCCCGCGCCGCCGCTCATCTCCGCCCCTGCCGCCCGCCGCAGGCCCCGCGGGCCCGGCTTGCACCCTTTTCGGGGGGTGGCGGCCAGGGGGTGAGGGCCCCTGCTTTGAGGTCAGGTCGCCGGGGGGCTCTGGTTTGCCCACCCGCCCCCCGGCCCGGGGCTGCTCGCGGAGCCGCTTCTTGCAGCTCTTTGCGCAGTACTGCACGCACTGGGCCCGCGAAGGCTGGAGGAAGAGTCTCGGAAGCGAAACTCTTGGCCGGTCTGGGGGCAGTTGGGACTCGGGGGCCGGGATGCAGCCGACGTTAAGGCCCGGGCCTCCTCCCAGCTTCGCCCTCGCGCCAGGGGCGGGCCCCCTACTCCTGGGTCCAGCTCCCGCAAGGTGCCCCGCCCCGGTGCCTCCGCGAGGGGGCTCCCCGCGCTGAACTTGACCCTGTCCCCCGGGAGGAGGGCCCCGCCTGTAGACGGCCTTGGAGGGGGCATTGTCCTCAAGGGAGGCTAGCTGCCTTTGGGACGGCCATTGGGGGAGGGGGGCGGGGGTGGGAAGAAAAAGCCAGCCACCCATTTCTGATCTCATTTCTTATAAGAAATGGACCTGCTTCCGTTCCTTCCAGTGTTTCTTCGTTCTCTGATTTCCTCAAAGAAGAATAAATGCTTTTCCTTAAACACCATGTGCCTGACTCTTGGTGATCCCATGGACTTGTAGCCCACTGGGGCTCCTCTGTCCGTGGAATTCTCCAGGCAAGAATACTGAAGTGGGTAGTCATTCCCTCCTCCAGGGGATCTTCCCAACCCAGGGATCGAACCTAGGTCTTCCTCATTGCAGGCGGATTCTTCCCCTTCTGAGCCAAAAGGGAAGCCCCTGTCAATTACCCGACTTTATATGCTGCCGCTGCTGCTGCTAAATCGCTTCAGTCGTGTCTGACTCTGTGCGACCCCAGAGACGGCAGCGACTTTATACACGTATAGGTATAAATATATTTTTAATATAAGTAACTGTTTCATCTTTTCAGCTTGTCTCTTGTAGTATTAACCCCATTTTAAAGATAAGGAACATTGAGCATCCAGAGTTTCAGTAATTGGCCCAAGCTCATGCAGTCAAGAGCGGATGGAGGCCATCTGGCTCCAGAGCACTGGATTCCGGGCTGTCGCCTCTCCAGTGTTGGAAGGAGCTCAAGTTGGGGACACATGAAGCCTGATTCCTTGGCACTGTGGTGGAGTAGCCCTGAGCTTCCCACTGGACTTTTCTCGTGGAGAGTTTGGGAGTTCCTGGTTACACCATGCACAGCTCCAGTCTCTGAAGTGCATGCAAGTGGGGACAAAGGACGCGGAGCTCAGGGCTCTAATACTAAGAACCAAGATTCAGGGCCAGCGCTCCATTTCTGTGTGATCGAGGGGGTCCTGGTTGATAAGAGGGGACTCTGGGAGTCTGGGGAGAGCAGGAGGGGCCTCTCCTCTTCCGCTCAGAGACAGACATGCAACACCCTGCTGTCTGCAGAGGTCACTGTACACCAGCGAAACCACCTGCTGCGGATGAATGGGAGAATTCTGGACCAAGGAGGGGCAAGAGAAGAAAAGCCCAGGATCCTCTCCATTCTCTGCCCTCATTGGAAGCACTGACATTTCAGTGAGTCATCTCATTCTCTGAAATCATTGACTGCAAGAGGAATTGTTGCTTATCTCTACAGATGCTCCAGGAATCCCAGGGTCCTTGCCAGAACCTTAAGGTTGCCTAATTTAATTATTAAGATTGATGAGAAAGACAAAAATGTCAGTGAAGTGGAGCCCAGCTCACGGGTGCACATTATTGATTTGGTTTATCAATACAGGGTGTTTTGCTTTTTTTTTTTTAAGAACAATTCTGCCGTGTTCTGAAGATCCCTTTCACCTTGGTATTCCAAACCAACTTTCACTATCAGATGCTTTTTAGAAATCCTAGTGACAGCAAGCTAGAAGTACTCCAGCGTCTTTGGTTCACCCATGAGTGAACTAAGGATGAGCGACTTGCCCAGGGTCCCGTAGGTATTACCTGCAGCATGAGGGCTCCTAGGACAGTGCTTTCAGGACCAGACAGCAGCTTTGGCATAAACACCTGATGGCTTCCAGGTTGGGGCAGAGTCGCCACTAGAACCCCTGTTTTGATCTCCTTGTTCTTGGCTTTCAGGGAGTTCTACTTCAGGAGGCTTGGGTTTGTCATAGTCTTTGGCATCCTGAATCTTTATCTCATATGAAAAAACACATAACTGTATGATATGCTCCATTCATTTAAAAATAACTTTTGGAGCTCCTCCTGGGTTCAAGGCACTGGCTGGATGTGAATAAATGGAGACATGTGATTTCTGCCTTCTGAGACCTTCCAGGGTCACAAGGGAGAAAGACATATACACAAATAACCAGGCAATAAAAGCAGAAAGTGAGAAATAATTCACAAGAGTCTTAAAAGCATTATTCACTCATTTGCTCACGAATATTTATTGAACCTACGTGTCAATTCATAAAGGAACAATTGCTTTTCACTAGAAAAATCGACTGTATCAAGGAGAATAATTTTTTTTTTTTTTTACAGATTTTAACTACTTAAGTGATTATCAAAGTAATTCTGCACACTGAAGACATTTCGAAAATCACGGAAAACGGTAAAGAAGCGCATATACAAATTTCCCCTAAGCTCACCAGCCAGAGGCAATCCATGTGTGGGGTTCCCTTCTATTGGCTAAAATTTTTTTTTCTTTAAGAAATTGAGAGCTTACTTCCCACTGCAAACCTATTACCTCATAAGTGTTTCCCCACACCGTTTGGAACCCTTGACTGTTACAAGGTTTTTTACCCAGTGCTTTTAGTCACAAGGACGTACGGTAATTGCCTCACCCTCTCCCCAACTGTAGGTCACTTAGGTTCTTTCCAGCTTTTCGTTATAGCCTGTTCACATTGCAGCAGACATGTCTTTACGTACATCCATCTTCAGCCGCATGTCAACTTTTAGATTTCGGAGAAAATAATCAGAAATCTGAGTCCAAAGTACAAACATCTCAAGAAGATTGATAAATATCACCAAATTATTTGCTGAAAAGTTTCTAAAGAAACAGTAAAAAAAAAAAAATGTGAACAAAGTAGGAACATTTTTAAGGCTTTTGATAAAGATCACCAAGTGGCTTGCCAGAAATATCTCACGAATTTACACGCCCCAGTGCCTACACGAGAATGCTATCCCTCTGTGCTTCAGTTAGCAGGGAGCAGTGTCTTTGATAACTTAATCTATCTTATTGCTATTTGCGTTTCTTTGACCTTTAGAGAGATCGAGCATTCTTTCCGCCTCCACATGTTTGTTAGCCTCTTATATTTGCTTTTTATTAAGCCATTTGCCCTTTTATCCATGAGCATCTTTGTATATGTATCTTCAAAACTGATTTATGTGGGTTCTTTATAAAGTAAGGGCCCTCGCCATCTGTCTGTGGTATTTGTTGCTAACTTTTTCCCCCAGTTGTTTGTCTTTTAATTTTGCTTGATTTTCTTAATCGCACCGGAATTTCTTGTTTTTATGTAGCGTGGGACTGTCAAGCATTTCCTCTGTGGTTTCTTCCACGGCTTTGAAGCTTAGAAAGCCCTTCCCCATGTAAAGATCATCTGGTGAAGGGAGTTCCCAGGTGATAGATACAGTGGGCTCTTGGCCAGGTGGCCGGCGGTGACACAGTCTGGGGTGCCTGGGTTGGAGTTGTTACTTTTTACCGTGCTGGGCCAGAGACACTTTTTAAGGTTGTGCTGGGGGTTAGTGGGGGAATCCACTGACGGTTTTTGAGCTGGGAGAGGGCATACGGAAGGAGTGCGCCAGAGTCTGTGTCTTCAGGATGCTACCGAATACTGTAATGTGTGATTTCTACTGAGAACAATGTGGAACCTGTTCTGGAAAGCTGTTATGGGAAATCCAAAATTTATAGCTCAGTGAAATTGGAGAACTTTCTCCACTGTCTTCTGAGCCTGCAGCTGTTTGGGGATTTGAAGGTGATATTTCTGATTCTATTACTATCAGCACTGGGAGAGTTCCTCCAGGCCCGCAAATTTCCTTACTTTACAGCAAATTAATACCTGCTGCTCTGCTTGCCCACCACGTCGCCAACACCTCCTGTCCACCTGGCCTAGCTTCTCTCCACGCCCAGCCGGACCGCGAACCTTGAGCACGGGCGCCCACTTTTCTGCTTAATGAGGACGGCAGTTTCAATAACTGATTCTGCTAGAGAAACCGCACTTGAACAGCTTGTGAAATCTCTGGGAAGGCATTATTCTGGGTGGTCAAATTTTGGGTGAATAAAAAGCTTACTCCTTATAGGATCGTATTTTAGTCTCTGGTTAGACCCCCCTGTGAAAATATATTATACCTCTTGGCCCTTTATTCATTCTCTCTGACAAGACAGTCTAATACATTCCTAAATGAAACACTTAAAAGATTTTTAAGTTGCCCAGAATCCCTGCCTCGCAACACAAACATTTCATCTTTTTTCCATCTTGCCTTCCATATGTGTGTTTTACAGGACTGCAAATCATTGTACAGACTCTCCTGAAGTTCTTCCCTTTTCATGGCCCAGAACCTCATTTTCGGTCTCTAGATTTCAAACAGTATCCATACAATGATCATTTAGAAATATTTCATGTTGAAATATAGTGTGCATACAGACTAGAGCATGAGTCATAAATGTACAGCTTGATGAGTTTTTACAAAAAAAGCATACCCATGATCTCAACTATACAGCCCCCAGTCTGTGGCCATACCACCCTGAATGTGGCCGATCTTGTCTAAACCATATAGCCCCCAGCCCAAGAAGTGAAGCGTTATCAGCACTTGGAGGCCCCCTGCTAACTGCTCCCGGTGGCCACCATGCTTCCCCTCCCAAAAAAGAACCACTATGCAGACAGCCAAGATTAACTTTGCACATTTAGGATCTTTGTGCCAATAAAATCACAGAGAATGTCCTCTTTGGTATCTGGCTTCTTTGGCTTAACATTGTATTTGTGAAATTCATCGTGTTTGTGAAACTACGGCTATTGTGTGAGTAACAATATTTTAATCACTTTTTACTTTCGTCCTGTTTGAATTCCATCATGTGTATTGCTTTCAAATGACCCAAATCCTAGTGACTTAAAGCAATGGCATTTATTGTCTCTCATAGTTTCTATCTGTTAAGAATGTCAAGAGCAGCTTAACTGGGCAGTTCTGGTTTGGGGCCTGTCATGAATTTGCCCTTGAGATGTTGGGTAGGGCTGCAGTCATCTGAAGGCTTGACTGGGGCTGGCCATCCATTCCCAAAGTGGTGCACTCACCTGGCTCTTGGCCGGAGGCCCCAGGCCCTCTTCGTGACTTAAGTTTCTTTACAGTGTGGTGGCTGGCCTCCCCCAGAGTGAATAATCAAGAGACCAAAGCAGAAGCTGCAACATCTTCCAGGACCTCTCCTTAGAAGTGACACATGGTCACTTCTACCCAACCCTACTGGTTACTAAGTCAGTTCTATTCAGCATCAAGAAGGGAACTTCACCAGGGCATGACTACCAGGAGGTGAGACTCACGGAAGGCAACTTGGGGGCTGGCTACCACATTCAGAAAAACTACTCATCATAAAAAGCCACTTTCTAAAGCATCTCCCATCACATTGTTGGGGCTTCCCCTGGTGGCTCAGCTGTAAAGAACCCACCTGCAGTGTAGGAGATGTGGCAGGAGATGTGTGTTTGATCCTTGAGTCGGGGAGATCCCTGGAGAAGGGAGTGGCAACCCACTCCAGTGTTCTTGCCTGGAAAATCCCATGGACAGCCTAAGGGGTCGAAAAAGAGTTGGACACGACTTTGCAACTGAACAACAAAATCACATTTGTCGTGTTATCAGTCATTTGCTATTGTAGTTAATACTGACATGAACATCTTTATGCATGTCAATTTCTATTTTTTTCTGCTGAAGTAGTTCTTAGAAATACATGCTTGGGAATGGAATTCCTGAGTCAAAAGATCTTAACTTGTTTATGAGTCTTGCTCTATTGTCACCTATTGCTTCCAAAAAAGTTTGTACTGATTTTCTGTGCTACCGGCAACCAAATGGCAGACGGAATCCACTGCAGCTTTATCTGCATTAGGCATTAACACTTCCGGATAAAACATTGTATACAGAACATAAAAATGACCTGCTGTCATCAAAAGACTTGGCAAACAATAGCTGGAAGGGCAGCTGTATTGTGAGAAACTGGTGACTCTTCTCTAAGAAGCCCTAGATAATGGATACTCTAAAGCAAACTGGTTTGCTTGTTTGTTTAATATGTGTCAGGTCTTAGTTGCATCATGCGGGATCTTTCATTGCAGCAGACTCCCTGGTTGTGGCACGTGGGCTCCAGAGCACGCAGGCTCAGTTGTTGTGGGGTTTAGTTGCTCTGAAGCATGTGGGGTGTTAGTTCCCACACCAGGGATCAAACTCGTGTCCCTTGCATTACAAGGTGGATTCTTAACCACTGCATCGCCAGGGAAATTACCAAACTGGTTTTAGAGCTGCATTTTCTGCCACCTCTTGGAGAGGCAGCTTGGTGAGTGGAAAGATGCTTTCACTCTCAGCGTCCACATCTGTAAAATGGGGATCAAGGCGCTAAACTCCCAGGGTCGGTGTGAGCATTGAAGACATAATGGATGAGGGGTCCCTGGCCCTATGCTTGCCACGTAATAGGCACCCAACAAATATTGGTCGTCCCCCTTGCGCCCTCTCCTATTCTCTCTTCTCGTTTAACAAGAGTCACACATTTTACCTTCATTTGGATGAATTACTTCCTGCGATACGTCCTTGGTTTCTCCTGGAGGGGAAAAAAAAACAGTAATTTTTTTCTAAGTGCTCACCCAATAAAAATTTGGAAACTGTGGGAAAGTACAAAGAAGGAAATAAAAATTACCCGCAATTTCACGCCTCAGATCTGCCACTGCGAACACCGGGGTGTGTCCTTAGGGTGTCGGGGCTGCTGCTTATTCTCAGAATTCTAAGGTGTGGCTCCAGGCCAGCGTGGCATTGCCTCTGTCCAGGCCCCGCCCCAGGGATGCCGAGGATGGGGTGCGCTGGAGCGGTCGGGTCCCAGCCGTGACTGGCTCCCCCCGGCGGCCTCACCTTTCACTGCTCACGGGAAGCAGATAGGATTTCAAGACATCCTCACTGCCTGTGGAGAACAAGACCACGTGGGGCAAGGCCTGTGGGGTGAAGGGCGGTCTTTGTTCTTCCGCTTTCCTCTGCAAGGTCCTGACCAGACTCATCCAGACTCGGGCACTTCCTGTCTCCAGGCCTCAGTTTCCTCATCTGTCCAATGAGCAGCTGGGGCCTTGATTTGCAGGATTAACCCTGGGTGGTCTTGGTGGTGTCTGTGTCACCTGTACATACACGTGTGTCTACTTTATTCCTCCGGTGCCCGTCTCTTCTCCTCCTTAGAAGAAGATGGGCCCCTCCCCCAGCTTCAGATCATGCTGCCACCCCGACCATCTCCAGTCAGGCTCCTCAGTTGCTCTGGGAGTCTCGAGTCAGGCAAGGAGCCCTTCTGAGAGCTCCACGAGGAGGAAATGGAACAGCATTGTGTCCAGGCCTCTGTGCTGATACAGTAGAGTTGTCATGGTACTACTGGTAGAGAAGAACTGCCCAGGTCCAAATCCCAGCTTCGACACTAACTGTGTGGCCTTGGGTAAGTTCCTTAAAGAGCTGTGTCTCATTCACCTGTAAACCGGGAAGGATGAGGATGGTAGTGTGTGTTAAATCATATGTGGATTAACTGAGTTAATATGCCTAACATCCTTGGCATGTGGTATGTTCTGTTATTGTTCAGTTGCTCAGTCATGTTCGATTCTTTGCAACCCACTGGGCTGCAGCACTCCAGGCTTCCCTGTCCTTCCGTATCTCTCAGAGTTTGCCAAACTCTGGTCCACTGAGTCGGTGATGCCGTCCAACCATCTCATCCTCTGTCTCCCCCTTCTCCTCCTGCCTTCAATCTTTCCCAGCATCAGGGTCTTTTTCAGTGAGTTGGCTCTTCTCCATCAGGTTATGGAACGTCAGCATCAGTCCTTCCAAAATGAATATTCAAGGTTGAGTCCCTTTAGGATTGACTGGTTTGATCTCCCTGCAGTCCTATGTGGGTATTGGTATTACTACACTGTGCAGAGGGTAGTCAGTGATCTGAGATCTGTGTAGAACTGTAATGCAAAATGCATTTGTGATTTTCAAAAAATGCAAACGTGGTTGACGTGGAAAGTGAGTTTCTTCTCCGTCACCTACTCTCACACTCCAGAAATAACCACTGAGAATAGATCAGTGGGCCACCTTCCAGAACATATGTAGGGACTGTTTTCTCTTAAAAGCATTACATATTGTTCTGCAATTTGCTTTTTCACTCAGGATGTTATTGAACATACTTCCATGTCACAAGGCGCAGAGACATGGCTGTTAAATTTATGCCTTCAACTCCCCGTAAATGGACAGTTAGACTATTTCCATTTTTTGACTATGCAAAGTACAGCAAGGAACATCCCTCTTTAGAGTTTCTCATTCCCAAAAGAGTACCCTGGGAGGAGGGCGTGGGGGGCATGAGCTGCTCATTGCTCCTACCCTGGGAAGGTCCTGTCAGTGCCACTGAGTGTTCTGAGTGGATCTGCTGTGTCCCCCATATCCCCAAAGGAAACAGGAGTCCGCCCAGGAGGGTCCCTCCTGGAGGTGAAGACAGCAGAGCACCTTGAGGAGAGGACAACGGGCACTCAGGTGACTCGAGAGCCCCTTTCTCACCATTCCCTTCTTAAAACTTATTATTTGAATATCTTTATTATAAAATTATCAAGCACATAAAAAGATGCAAGACTAGTCTAACATATATGCATACAGTAGTAGTAGAAGTGTTAGTTGTGTCCCACTCTTTGCAACCCCACGGACTATACAGTCCACGGAATTCTCCAGGCCAGAATACTGGAGTGGGTAGCCTTTCCCTTCTCCCCAGAATCTTCCTGACCCAGGGATCTAACCTGGGGCTCCTGCACTGCAGGCAGATTCTTTACCGATGAGCCACTGGGGAAGCATACATGCATACATCTACCATTAAATGTGACGACCGTTGTCACTTGGTCACATGTGTTTTCCCATTTATATTATACCTTTCTTTATCTCTAGCCCTACAGTTCGGCTGGAATATTTCAAAGTAAGCTGTAAACTTCACAACATATCCCTCCTAAATAACTCAACATTCATCTGATAAGAATATAGATACTCTTCTATGTAACCCAAGACCTGAGGAAATTAACAAGCATTTCCTAATTCATCTAATAATAAATGGATTTTCAAATTTCCCGAGTTGTCCTCCATATAAATAATTTTACGAACCAGGCAGGCTCCAGTGACCCGGGGCTGGATGACAGTCCTTGGCAAAGGCTGATACCGGCCCCGTGATGGGAAGTGGCCTGAGCTCCGCAAAACCCGTCGCTACCCGTGTGGTGCTTTTGGAAAGAGTAGAAAACATGGCCCTTGTGGGCACAGCTCACATGCCAGCATGCCTGGCTCAGTGGAGGCAGGTTGGATTCCAGCCCCAGTGCCGCCGACAGCACTTTGTGCAGTGCGCAGACTAGGCAACTGCATGTGGCAATCCGACTGGGAGGGGCAATTTGGTCAGCAAGGCAGGGCAGAGAGAGCTTCCAGCCTGAAAGTGAGCAAGCAGGCTCCCTACCACCCAGCGACTGCAATGACAGCAGCGGTGTTTACTGGGCGTCTCTCTGTCTGCACTGGGCGCTGTCTCGAATTCTCTCGCGTTGTTTCATTGGTGCCAGTATTACCCTCACTCGAGGGATGAGAATACAGGCTCAGAGAGGTTCAGTTGTTTGCTCAAGGCTGCGCTGCTCATAAGGGGCTGAATCAGGGCTCCATCCTGGTCTGTTGGCTCTTGGGATTGTGCCTTAAGAACTGTGGCCTTGTTAGGGGCCCAGGGGCACATTCCAGGGCCAGGACATTAGGGGTTCCGTTTCGCAAGTCCAAAGTGGGGTCTGTGTAGTCAGGTTTCGAATGAGGCCCTCTCCACCCACTCCAGGGCATACTCATGTGCCCCCCACCCCCACCGTTTAGGAACCACTGGGCGACAGAAACATCTGGAAATCCAGGGCCCCACCCTCTCTTGGAGACCGTTGGTGGCTGTGTGCTGACCTGTAGGTCCCCAAGGCAGAAGTCCCACCACTCGGAGGTGCAGAGGGGCGTCAGGAAGGCAGTGGGGATTCTGTGCTGGGGCCACAACGGGTCCCAGTCTTGTCGCTCCCCCCTCCCTGGGGCATCAGACATGGGGCAGGGTGGCAGGAAGGAGGTGAGGTTGGGTGTGACCCACAAAGGCACCCAGTTGTCCTGCCTTGCCAGCTGTGTGGCCCCCGAGAGACTGGGGATCACAGCTTGCCCTGGGCTCCCCCAAAATGCAGTGATGCTGCTGGTTCCTCTGGCTGTGACCATAACTGGGGCCTCAGAAGCCCTGCAGAGGGGGGTGCAGATGCTAAAGTCTGCGGCCCTGACGCCACCCCCCGCCCGCCAGGCCCCAGGCCGTCTTCTAGACAATGAACAGTTTACCACCCGCCTGCCCAGAAGTTGGCTTACAGGGATGTGGGTTCTGACGGGCACTCCCTCTTGGCAGAACCCGTTGTTAACTTGGATGAATTGACTACATGGCCTCTGCAGTCTGGGTAGGTGCTTGAGAAGGCTGGGGTGCGGCCTTGAATAATTTCAACTCTGCACTCACCGGCCTGGGACTTGCCAGGTTACCTGTTCTCCAGAACAAACATCAGAACCCGGAGCTGTTTCTCAATTGTCAGATAAAGTGATGTTTTGTATAAAGGGGTCCTAAAAGAAACCAGGCGGGACTTCAAGGAGATCCACAGCAGACCCAAAAGACACTTGGATCGTGACTCCTGGACTGTTTGTTTTGGAGGGAGAGGCAATTAGAAATTCTTGGCTGCTGCCTAAGCTAGGGAGGCTCGGGGTGAGGCGGAGGGCACAGGTTTGGGTGTGCAGGAACCACGCTTGGTGGGGCCAGTGGGAGGCGTCAGACTGAGCCACAGATGGCGGGCATGAGGGACCCTGAGATTCTCAGAGAGGAAACTGAGCCTCGGAGTGGTCAGATGTGACCCCAGGGTCACACACTTTGGGGCAAATCTTCTAAATACAACTGAGCAGACACCAGACATCTTTCCAGGCCACTCCCGGTCCTTCCTCCTGACAGACCACCCCCTCCCCCACCACCCATGCTCAGACTCCATCCTCAGGGGACCTGGGGGGTCCCTGCTCTCATCCATGTCCAGTTTTCCTTTCTGACTGCTGTCTAGGTAACCTCCGGTGACTCAGGCCTCACCCCAGCTCCCTAACCTTACTGTGGACCCTCGCTGAGCTCCTTGGATGGGCCTGGTCTCTGCTGGGACACTGCTCAGCAATCCTTCCCTGATCCCTTGTGCTCCAGCTTCCTCAGTCTTCTTCCATCTCCCTCACCTCCCCCCACCTCAAATACAGGGTCTCCCAAGGTCCCTGCTGATGATAATAACATGACATAAAAATAATATCTCCCATTTACCAAGACTGTACCAGGCCCTGCAGCTGAGCGCTTTCAAGTCTCATCGGGCCCTCAGGCCACATCACGTGGGGAAAACTGTCTCTTCCTGCAACCCAGGGGGTGGGGTGCTGGCAGTTTTGGACACTACCCCTCACCCCCCCATGGAGGACCTTCTGATGGTTTTGACGGTTTGGTCAAGATGTGTAGATGAGTGTGAGGGAGAGAAGTGGAGCCAGGGCCAGCTCCTCCGCGTTTTGGGAGGGGCAGGGGGACAAGAAGTGAGACCCGGCTGTCCCGCACGGGTGACCCTGCCCTGGAGGGTTCTAATCAAGGGAGTCTGCTTGGGATGGTCCCAGAGTTCTGACCTTGCAGGTATCTTTTCTCCCTAACCCCTTTCCTCTGGGACCGGTTCTGTGCGTGTGTGTGTGTGTGTGAGAGTGTGTAGCACGCGTGCGTTTGTATCCACCATGATCTGATTTCCTGCATCTCGCAACTCGCCATCCCCTAGACTTTACGGAGTCGTCCTCCTTAGCAGCCGCATGGTTCGTCGTGTGAGGGGATTTAATGCGGCTTGTAAAACACCGGCTTGACGATGTTTACTTTTCCCCGCTTTTCTCTCTCCTGGCAGCCCGGGTTTCTCCCCTGCATTTGGCAGATCTATAAAATAAACACATCCACTGCATGGGAGGAAGTGACCTTCGGGTCTGGGGGCCTTTTTAATGGGGCCTGAGCTCTGCTGACAGCTCCTGGCTTCCCGGCTTTACCCGCTGGGGTAAAGCCTTGCGAAGCCCTCCAGTCACCCCCATTTCTTGCTCCAAGTTACCAGCTGAACCTCTGTTATAACTTCTGACAGGTTTGTGCTTTCTTTCTTTCTATTTTTTTCCTTTTTTCAAGTAATAAAAAAATGTCTGTCTGTCTTTAGGACTGTAAAGAACCCAGACCCGAATGTCCTCGTCTCTTCTTGTCTGAATGGCCTGCACTGTCTTGGGAGCAGGTATGGATTTATCATCCCTCGTCTGGAGTAGAAATTGCTTGAGGCCCCTGTTGGAATCCTCTATGCTCCTCCCATCCTCTGTGGCGAGTGCTTAGCAGGGGGCTTATATATCCATCTCAGGAGGTGGGCATGTGTCTGAGGACATGTGTCATTTCCTCGAAGCAGGAAGCCTGGCTTGCTACAGGCCCCTGGCAAAGGTTGAGTGAATGAATGAGCAAATGAAGCAGTGAATGCATGAGTGAGTGAATGAATGAGTGAGTGAATGAATGAGTGAGTGAATGCATGAGTGGATGAAGGTGCGCTGAGCAGCCTGTCCCCACGTGGGTGGATCATCCCAGGGGACACCCTATTCAGCTTTCCTGTGGCTCCACCCCTTCCTCCTCTGTAACCTGGGGCAGTTGTTGTTTCTAGAAACTTCAGTTCTTCCATCTGCTGACTGGGGATATCACCTGCCTGTTTCCCATCGGGGCCTGTGAAGGTCAAGGTAGAAGGCAGGAGGGAAACACGTCCTGGAAGCACCAGAATGTCTCTGAGACAAAGTGCTGATGGGAAAATAAAGTTCAGGCCAAGCCATACAGGATGGTGATGCTCATTTTTTTTAACTCACCGCCCCCCGCCGTGCCCCTTCCCCTGCCTGTCTCTCCAGATGCAGTGGAAAGGTCAGGAATGGAAATTACTCACCAAGCCAACAGCGGTTGCTAGGAGCTCATCAGCTTTATTTGCAATGCTTTGGTAACAGGAATGTACTGAGGTTGTACTTTTGTATTGAAAACCTTTTAATTTATTTGCAGAAGAATACATAGCATTAATCATGGTCTCCATTGATTGGACTCTGGCTCTGTAGCAGACTGTGAGTGTTATTAAGATGTCCATTTTCCAGGTAAGGAAACCAAAGCTCAGAGGAGTGGGTGACTGTCCCAGGGTCACACAGCCAGGAAAGGCCGAGGCCTATTCTGGCCTCCTGCACAGCTGACCCCTGGGGGACAGTTGGTCCCTAAGCAGACCTTGACCACAGCAGCCCCTGGGTGACTGGCTGGGCAGGGCAGGACTCAGTGTGGCTTCCTGGCACAAGGCGAGAAGCAGCCCACAGAATGTGTTACCAGGGCCGGAATTCACAACATCCTGTCGAAGAGCGGGCAAGGGCTTTAGCATCAGAAAGACAGGCCTGTGTCCGGTCTGCCGCTTGCTGGCTGTGTGACCTCAGGCAGACAGGTCCCTTCACCTCTCTGAGCCTTTGTTCATCTTCAGAAGGGACGAGAGACCACCTGCTGCTGGGCTTGTGTGGACTGAACGTGTGGTGGGCCGGAGGGCAGCGTGTAAACTGCCAAGTGCTGCTTATGTGTTCCTGAAACGAGCATCTATAACACTCCTGCTTTCGTGCCTGGCAGGCCCTTCTCACAACAGACAGTCCTGGTCCCCCGAGGTGACCTCCGATGCTGGGAACCGACAGTCAACCCGGAGGCCAGGGAGAGTTTTCCAGGCTGGTGACCCGGTGTGGGGTGGAGGGTGGGCATGGGTGGGAGAGCTGCCTCCAAGGCTGGGTGCTGAGTGGGCGGCCAGAGAAGGCCTCTGGGGAAGGTGACCTCCGACCGAGGCCAAGACGTGGGAGGTCAGTGTGGGAAGCTCTTCAGGGGAGTGCCCGGGCAGGGGAGGAAGGGAAGAGCTGGTGTGGTCGAGGTGCTAGGAAGGCCAGGGCAGGGAGAGCAGAGAGAGGCTGGGGGCCGGGCCGGAGCTGGAAGGCCTAATGGGAACAGTAGATGGCTTTCCCGGGGTGCTCGTGTGCCTCCTCGATGCCCCCCATCCTCAGCTGGGGGCCCTTCACAGGGGGCTTGTGTATCCATCTCAGGAGGTGGGCATGTGTCTTAGGACATGTGTCATTTCCTCGAAGCAGAGAGAGGCTGTCCTGCTGAGATCGGGGAAGAGCAGGAGGGTTTTGGGCAGGGCTGCTGGGAGGCGGGAGGAGGAGACATCCATCCAGAGGCCTTGGTCCCCGGGAGTGGGCAGGGTGGATTAAAGGGCGGCAGTGGGGTGCAAAGTAGGGGAGCTCAGGGGCAAGAAGAGCCTAATGTTCCCAGATTTGGGAAGATGTGAACAGACCAAAGTGGGGGGCCAGCGGGGGACCCAGGAGGCCCCCAGAAAGGGGCTCAGAGACGTGCCCAGGGAGCCTCTGGAATGTATTCTCCCAGGTACCCCCATTGGAGGCAGGGGTTTGGACTGGTCCCTGGAGTTGCCACACCCTCAAAAAACCCCAGACGTCTAATGCCCATCCGCAGCTCATGATCCTTAGCAAGATGGGTCTTTCTAGAAATGCCATTTTCTCCCCAGTGCAATCAGTCTGATGGGGGTGCCCATGGGACATCTCTAGGAAGGTGCTCTGCAGGGGTGGGGCCTGCCAGTGTCACTCTGGGACCCTGAGTTTCCTCCCTGCCTGCGACTTTGCTGGGAGGCTTGAGGGACTTGTGCTCGCAGAGCCGTCTGCTTAGCACTTGGCCCAAAGTGAGGAACTGGCAGGGGGCTGTTCCAGTCCTGGGTCCCCCAGTCACAGGATCACAGACTCTCAGGGTGGAAGGGAGGTCCCAGAACCCACCCCTCCATCCACTGACTGGTCACTTCTACAGAGTCCTGCTGGGCATCACCCACCTCAGCTTGGTCTCCTCTGATGACAGGACGTTCATCCCCCACCCCTCAAGACAGCTCAGTCCAGTCTTAGGCAGGTCTGTTGGCAGTTCTCCCTTTTGCAGAGCCCAGCTTTATATCCTTTATCTCCTCCCAGGGGCTCCAGTCTTTCCTCTTGGGACTGCACAGAGCACGTGGGGCCTCGTGCTTAGTTGCTCAGTCGTGTCTGACTCTGTGACCCCGTGGACTGAGCCCGCCAGGCTCCTCTGTCCTTGGGATTCTCCAGGCAGGAATACTGGAGTGTGTTGCCATGTCCTCCTCCAGGGGATCTTCCTGACCCGGGGATCTAACCCTCATCTCTTGTGTCTCCTGCATTGGCAGGAGGGTTTTTTTGACCACTGAGGTGCCTGGGAAGTCCCCACATAGAGCACATCATGTGTCTAATCCACACACAGATTACAGTTACCTGGGTCTGCTCTCTGGTCCCCCCAGCCACCCTCCATCAGGATGCTCTAGCTCTGATTCCCCACCTCCCACCCCTTCATTTGCCTGGATTCCTTTTCCATGCAGGGCTAAGCATGAGACTAGGTGCAGAACGCAGAGAAGACATAGGAGCCTCTGACCTCCTCCACGTACGAGGTAGGCTTATGTGACATCGGGGTCTTTGCCAGCCCTCTCCCATCCTTTCCTTTCTCTGTTGTCCTAAAAGCACAGACACAGCTGTCTGGGGCATGGAGCGGGCTCCTAGACTGCCCCCGTCCTTAGCCAGAGAAGGGTCAGGCTGAGCCAGCCACGTGCCCAGAGACCAGAGGAGACTCCGGCCAACCGTGGGCATTTTAAACTGAAAACGTGTTTTCTTCCTCTCGTCTTTAAGTGACAAAAATAAAACAAGCTCGCTGTAAAACTATGAAGCAATTCCGAAGTGTATAGAGTACAAAGCAAAGGCCCCCTTTCATAGCTCTCTCTCCCCAAATCTTAACCTCTGTCGACAGATTGGCGGGGCGCCTTCAAACATTTTTCTTTCCTCATGGAAGTAAATCTCTTTTGCTCCCAAAGGGAGCACTACCCACAGTGATCGTTCATTCATTAGGAAGAGGTTTTCGCGTCAGCACCTTGAGCACAACCTCATTCTTTTTATTAAAAAAATCAAATATGAAAAACAACTTTACTGTTCTTAGAATAATGCTGTGCCCATTTCGGCCATGTAAATAGCATAAAGGATTTATTGTGAAAAACGAGTTATCCTTCCATCTCATCCCTTACCCCCGCCCCCGCCACTGACCTTTGCTCTGAGGTCTCTGCACCCCAAACACACAGGGCACATCGAGTTTGGTCAAACAGCTGCCTAGGGGTGGGTCGACTGTGCTTTGTGACTGAACTCCTGCTGATGTCACTTAAGTTATCTCTAGCTTTTCACTTCTGTTCTTGTATTTTTGGGGCTGCTCCGTGGCATGTGGGATCTTACTTCCTTGACCGGGGATTAAACCCATGCCCCCTGCATTGTAAGCGATAGTCTTAACTGCTGGACCAGCAGGGAAATCCCTAGCTTGTCACTTTTAAAAACTTAGGGCTGTGTAGAACACCTTCTCAAGGGGGGGCTGGCCAGGCCACTGCAGCAGCAGTCCCTGCCAGGGTGCCAGCAGCCCTGAAGACCCCTGGGAGGTGCCCGGGCATAGGACAACACAGGAGGAGAAAGGGCACCAGGCCTGGGTTTGGAGGGCGCCACTTCCCCATTCTGACCTCGTTCTTCCTCCTCGAATGCGGATGCTGGCCCAGAGAGCACTGGTGGATTTTCCGGGCTTGCATCAGACGCCAGTGTGTAAAACAGCGCGGTCCCCTCCAGTGCCCTGCAGTTATTCCCAGCCATTCAGAAGGACTCTGTGCTCTGGTGGCCGCGAAAAGCTACTGGGCTTGTCTGGTGGTTTGGAGGAGGCTCAGTCTCTGCTCTGGGACCTACCTGTCAGGGTGGAGGCAGCCGGTCCGGTGCCACATCAGAGGGAAGATGGCACTGGGATGGGAGGGGAGGACCCGGGTGAGAGTCAAAGGCTTATGAAGGACCTTCTGGATCAACCTCTATCCCTGATTTCTCAGGACAAGGCTTTTCATGTGGCTTCAGTAAGGACTTCCCTGGTGGCTCAGACTGTAAAGCGTCTGCCTGCAATGCGGGAGACCTGGGTTCAATCCCTGGGTCAGGAAGATCCCCTGGAGAAGGCAATGGCACCCCACTCCAGTACGCTTGCCTGGAAAATCCCATGGATGGAGGAGCCTCGTGGGCTACAGTTCATGGGGTCGAAAAGAGTCAGACACAACTGAGCGACTTCACTTCACACTTTCAGTAAGGAGTTGTGTCATTTCAGGTTTAGTTAAGTAACAGACACACTCTAGATATTTCAGATTGTTGTCGTTCAGTCACTAAATCTTGTCCGACTCTTTGCAACCCCATGGACGGCGGCACGCTAGGCTCCTCTGTCCTCCACTGTCTCCTGGAGTTTTCTCAAATTCATGTCTATTGAGTCGGTGATGCTATCTGACCGTCTCATCCTCTGCCGCTCCCTTTTCCTCTTGCCCTCAAACTTTCCCAGCATCAGGGTCTTTTCCAACGAGTCTTTTCGCATCAGGTGGCCAAAGTATTGGAGCTTCAGCTTCAGTATCCGTCCTTCCAATGAATATTCAGGGTTGATTGACTGGTTTGATCTCCTTGCAGTCCAAGGGTATTTCAGATAGATGTACTTAAAACAGGGTGCTGGTTCCCTAGGTTGTTTATAGGGGAGCTGAGAAGCCAAAGTGGGGAATGATGAGTCAACCCAGAGATCAGCCATCGTGGGAAACTGCCACCACCCATGGGTGGAGGGACCAGGGGAGGCGCTGGGGTGTGCAGGGCCCAGAATCCCGGGCTGCTTGGTGCCAGCTGGAACCTGGCTGGGTGGAGCGCAGAGGAAACACACCAGCCTCCAGTGACCCGCCCCTCCCCCCCCCGCCCGGGGCAGACTCGAATGTGGGAGGAATAGTCCATCTTCTCCCTTCATGCCCCCCTCCTCCATCTGCCTCGATGGGGCAGAACGTAACTGAAAACTGGCTGGCAAGGGAGCCTGGGCAACAGAGCCCACAGGCATCAACCCGCTCTGCAACATAGACAGGAAAGTGTTTGAGGCTGGAAGCCCACACCTGGCCTATGACTATTTGTGCTTAAATGCTCCAGGTGCCAGGGAGCTCACTCTCTAACCTTAGGGGCAGCAGCAGTAGTCCGTTTCGCTGCCTGCCGAGTACAAACACTGGCTCGGGATAAAGGAGAAGTGTCTGTGACTCCCCTCCTGAAGATGAGGGTTTGTCTTTGTAGCAGGAACCCTTTGTGTAAGACAGTTGCCTCATGCTTCCCAGCTTCGCTAGTGCCGCCATAACTGCCAGGAATGCCCCGTCCACCCAGTTGACTCTCACCCATCTGATGAGATTCGGCTCCTCCAGAAAACCTCCCAGCACCCCATACTGAGTGATGGCACCCTGTTGCCCATTCAAAGCACCTCATGCTTCCTTTCCTATTTAGCACTAAGTACATGACGTCAGGCTCGAATCTCCCTGTTGGTCTGTCTGATTCATCAGGGAATAGAACTTGACAGACTTGACTTTGCCTCCCCAGTGCTACTTTGCATATATTATTTAATTCTCCCAACTACATGAAATTAGCTACTATTATCCTCATTTCTCAGCTGGGGAATCTGAGGTTCACAGAGGAGAGCGTCCATGCCCACTTGGCTCTGGGAAACAGAGCTGGGATCTGAACCCACTTCTCATCTGTGAAGGCCTGGTTCCGTAAGTGCCAGGCCAGCCCACATGGTCTTGCCCCGGTACGGCTGGGCAGTGGGGTGGAAATGCACAGGATACCTCCCTGGGGATGTTTTCAGTTCAGCTCTGGTGCCTCATCCCTCACCCTCCATCCAAGCCCCTACGTCAGTCCCCTGCAGATGAGGAGGCCGTTCCCATGGCCACTTCTCCATTCTGAAATGACCAAGAGGCTAGGGCTTGGGCGGCAGGTCTAACCACAGATTGGCAGATGTTTCCACGTGTGGAAGTGGAGTTTGAGCCTTGACGTGTGTTTTCACGGTTCCCTTTTCACTCTCTCCCTTGGGTAATGTGTCTAGTCGTGGTCTTGATGCTCTGAGGTGTTTCATGTCTATTGCACACACTCCTTAGACTGTTCTTACCACTTTTTCTCGTTAGCAGAGCACTTTCTAGTTTGCATAGCACTTTTATACGCAACAGCTCAGTGGATCTTCCTGGCAAACCTGGGACCTGTGTCTGTTTGATAGATGGAGGCTCAGAGAGACTAAGAAATGACAGTGACAACAATTTGTTGCCCTTTGTTGAGCTTTTTTATGCCTTTCTAAAATTAAGACTCTCAATCACGCTGCAAACAGTTCTCCTTTAATCTTCCCAGCAGCTATATAAGGTAAATGATATTCGCGACCCCATTGACTGTAGCCCACCAGGCTCCTCTGTTCATAGGATTTTCCAGGCAAGGATATTGCGGTGGGTTGCCATTTCCTCCTCCAGGGGATCTTTCTGGCCCAGGTATCAAACCTGGGTCACCTGCATTGCAGTTGGATTCTTTACTGACTGAGCCACCAGGGAAGTCCCCAAAGGATATTATCATCCCTATTTTATTTTATTTTGGCCACCCCCTTGGGGAGGCATGTAGAACTTTCCCAACCAGGAATCGAACCCGTGCCCTCCTGCAGTGGAAGCTTGGAGTCTTAACCACGGGACTACCAGGGAAGTCCTCCTCCTTATTTCAGAGGTAGGAAAACTGAAGGTCAGAGAGGATAACTGACTTGCTCAAGGTCACACAGCAGCAAATCTAGACCTAGAACCCATCTTGTGATTGCTGGCCCAGAGTTCTAACCAGCTCTTGAGAACAGCCGTAAAACTGGAAAAAAACACATTAGTATATTTCAATAAATCCACATCATTGAACATAGACATAGTAGTATTTTATATATCCTAGGAAATAGGAATGCTGTCAGTTACACTAAGACACGGTACTTTATCACTTAGAGTTTGTTTCCTATTTAGTGAAAGAACCCTTTTAGACTTAGATGCATATCGTATATATGTATATTTATATACAACAGTCTTGTATATACATAAGAGGAAATTTGTATGAAAACAAATTTATGTGAAATGAAACTAAATTTATATAAAAATAAACTTCTTCACATACAAAATCTGACTCCGACTCAGGGAGTAGCCAAGGCTCATGCTTTTTCACACAACATCATCCGCTGAGCCGGCCAGCACTGGTGATACAGACCTCACTCTCCCTTTCTGTTTTTTAGAAACATTTTATGGAACCAAAGTTCTCATATAATAATATGCACAAATCGTAAGTATTTCTGATGGGCTTTTACCCATGTATGTGTACATGTATGATCAGTGATGGGCTGATTGTTAAGTATTAATAGCTAGGACTTTTGCAAACCAGTTTTTAAATTAAACTCTTAGTCGCCATGGTGGGAATATTTACACCATGGAAACTGGCAAGTGCTATAGTTCAGGGCTCCCCCTCCCCACTACCCTCAGAGGTTGGTATACCAGCACCCCCTCATTGACTGTAACCACCATCAGGAGGTGGGGGTAGAGGATGAGATGGTAGGATGGCATCACCAAATCGATGGACATGAGTTTGGGTAGCCTCCAGGAGTTGGTGATGGACGGGGAGGCCTGGCGTGCTGCAGTCCATGGGGTCACAAAGAGTCGGACACGACTGAGCGACTGAACTGAACTGAACCGAACTGAACCATCAGGGTCAGGAGCGAGTTTTCCAGCTGCCTAGAAGGCCCCTCTGTGCTCTCCTAGCCCATCTCCACCAAGGAATCTCTGAAGCAGCATTTTTTTTTTACAATAATTCCACAGATAGACTGAGAGGTGAGGGTCCTTACACTGGCCCTGCCTTTTGCGGCTCTTCCCACATTTGATTCCCAGTGAGGAATGCAGCTGAACACGTCTGTCTGCTTTACCCACGATGGGGTTGTTTCCTAAAGGTTAAAAGAATGCTTCTCTATTGTCTCCAGGGTTTTCTTCCAAGCCACAGAAACCCATCCCAGAGTGCTGGGCAGGCGATGGTGACTCCATCCAGAGGGCTCCTGGCCAGCAGAGACTGGGAGACGCACCCTGATTTCAGAGCTATTAAAATGTGAAGGCCATGCTTCTTAGGATGGCTGAGATACAGGGTATTATTACTGTTTTGAACATCTTCCTTTGTGGAAGCAGTTTCCTTTGAGAAGTCGCTTGTCTTGATGGTTAAGCCCCGTGGAGCGGAAGCATCTCGATTTCCTCGTGGCCAGCAGTCTCAGCGGTGATCCAGTCCCTAAGCTGCTGGCATCTGCCCATTTCTTCAGGGTCAGCTGGGTGTTACTACCTCTGGCTCTGACCTGGAAAGACAGGGAAACCACGGCTCTGACACCAGACTGCTTCTGGATCATCTTTTCTGGGTACAGACGAAGGTAGGGCTTGTGCCCTCTGGGAATGGTTCAAGGTGTTCTTGTGGGCTTCCACCACAGACACACCCCTGTGATGACTATTTCAAAGGGTCAGCGTCCTCTTCCCAGCCTAGCAGTGACCTTCTGCAAATTTGCGTGTGTGCGTGCCAAGTTGCTTCAGTCGTGTCTGACTCTTTGTGACCCTATAGACTGTAGCCCACCAGGCTCCTCTGTCCATGGGATTCTCCAGGCCAGAATACTGGAGTGGGTTGCCATGCCTTGCTCCAGGGGATCTTCCTGACCTAGCAATAGAACCTGCATCTCTTATTTCTCCTGCATTGTCTTCTTTACCACTAGAGCCACCGGGGAAGCCCCATATATTATGTTCCTTCAAAGTCCAGCATGCCATTGACGTGGAGCAAGTGCCAGGAAATATTTAAACGAAGGAGCCCATGACAGACCTGGGTGGAGAGATGTCATTCTGCAGCCTGTCTGATTCCTTGCCCTGGAGAAAAACCACTTCTCTGAAACTAGCAGGAACAACTAGGATGGTGTGCATCCTGGCTTCACCTGAGCTCGGAGGGGTTCATTGAAAGCATCGTGTGACCCCTTTGGAGACCTCAGGACCACTCCTTCCTTCTGTGTCTTGGCTCAGGCTGGCCTACCCCAACCATGCCTGCCAGGGCCAAGTCCTGGGTCTCTGGCAGATGGGGCTGAGAGTGACAGGGAGGATCAGGCTGAGACCTGCTCTGGAGCTGGGGGAGGGTGTGGTAGGATGCAGCATCCAGAGTGAAGCCGATCCAGAGCAGTGGGTTTAGATCAAACTGCAGAAGAGCAAGGAGGTTGCTGGAGATGGACTGAGTGGGTTGGAGCACTGGGAGTTTGGAAAGGACCTAGCATGTTCTTCAGGAGCTGGGGGGGCGGGGGTGGGAATCAGAGGGAAGTGCATAGACCAGAATGTCCAGGCTCAAGTCCCAGCCTGGCTCCCTCCCATCCTCATGCCTCCAGGTGGCTACTGCCTTTTCTAGACCTCAGTTTCACCACTCAGATAATAACCCTGGTTCTGCAAACCTCCCAGTTGTGGTTGTGGGGAAGAATTAAAATGTGTTTATGTGATAGTGAGTCCTTGTTCAGGGGCCAGACCCACAGCACTTTTCATGAATTAATTCATTGCTTCTCAAAGTGTGGTCCCCAGACCAGCAGCATTATCAGCATCACTTGGGAATTTGTTAGAAATGCACATTCTTGGGCTCCTGCTGAATCTGAAGCCCTGGGAACACGGCCAGCAGTTTGTATTTGAACAAACCCTCTCGGAGATTCTGCCGAAACCTAAAATTTGAGAACCGTGGCGTTAGCTTCTTGGTCTGCTCATTCTGCTGTGAGGTGAGTGTTGGTATTGTGAAGAGTAAAAGCCTCAGTCCTGCTGGATGGTGCCCAATTTTTCCAGACTCAAAATCAATTCTTTGACAAACGATATGATTCATATATTGTAGAGTTAAACCTTTCACAGAGTGTGCAATTCAGTGATTTTTAGTGTATTCACATCATCATATAGCCATTACCACTAATTTCAGACTATTTCCACTGACCCCCAAAGAAATGGTGTACCATTTAGCAGTCACACTCCATTCCTCTTTCCTCTTAGGCCTTAGGAACCATTAATCTATGCTGTTTTAAGGATAGACATTTCTGGACATTATGGACAATAGTGTTAATGTCAATGTCTCTTCTGGATATTTCCAAATGGGATCATAGTAATACTGCTCTTTTGTTTCACTTAGCATAATGGTTTCGAGCTTCTTCCACGTTGTACTGGATTTCTTTTTATGGCAGAATAATACTCCATTGTATGGATATACTACATTTTGTTTATACTTTCTACTACTGATGGGTGGTTGGATTTTTTTCCATTTTTTGTTAATCTCATTGTGCACTGAATGTACAATATTACACAACCATCACCTCTACCTAGTTGCAAACATTTCATCACCCCTAAAAGAGACCCTTGCATCTACTTCTCATTCCTCCTTCCCCTAAGCTCTGGCAACAACTCATCTGCTTTCTGTCTCCATGGGTTTAACTATTCTGGATATTTCATATACAAGGAATTATTCAATATGAGATCTTCTGTGTCTGACCTACTTGATTGAGCACAATGTTTTCAAAGTTCGTCTATGTAGCTAGCATGCCTCAGTCCTTCAGTTTTTTTAATGGCAGAATAATAGTTTATTGTACAGATAGACCCATTTTGTTTACCCATTCACCCACTGATATTTCCGTTGTTTCCACTTTTAGCCAAGGTGGATAGTGCTTCCACAAACATTCATGTGCAAGCACTGGTTTGACTACTTATTTTCAGTTCTTTGGAGTATATATCTATATGGGTCATATGGTAACCTTGTGCACAACTTTTTGAAGAAATGCCAATCTGTGTTTTCAAAGTAGCTGCACCATTTTACATTCTCACCAACAATGTATGAGGGTTCCAATTTCTACACATTCTTGTCAACACTTTCCATTTTCTCTCTGTTTTAAACATTATATCCATTCTAGTGGATGTGAAGTGGTATCTCATCATGGTTTCGATTTGCATTTCCCTAATGATTGCACCCATGCAATTAAAAGACGCTTACTCCTTGGAAGGAAAGTTATGACCAACCTAGATAGCATATTGAAAAGCAGAGACATTACTTTGCCAACAAAGGTCCGTCTAGTCAAGGGTATGGTTTTTCCAGTGGTCATGTATGGATGTGAGAGTTGGACTGTGAAGAAAGCTGAGCGCTGAAGAATTGATGCTTTTGAACTGTGGTGTTGGAGAAGACTCTTGAGAGTCCCTTGGACTGCAAGGAGATCCAACCAGTCCATTCTAAAGGAGATCAGTCCTGGGTGTTCTTAGGAAGGAATGATGCTAAAGCTGAAACTCCAGTACTTTGGCCACCTCATGCGAAGAGTTGACTCATTGGAAAAGCCTGATGCTGGGAAGGATTGGAGGCAGGAAGAGAAGGGGATGTCAGAGGATGAGATGGTTGGATGGCATCACCGACTTGATGGACATGAGTTTGGGTGAACTCCGGGAGTTGGTGATGGACAGGGAGGCCTGCCGTGCTGCAATTCATAGGATCACAAAGAGTTGGACACGACTGAGCGACTGAACTGAACTGAACTGAACTGAATGATTAGTGATAGTAAACAACTTTTCATGTGCTGCTTGGCCACCTGAATATCTTCTTTCCAGATTGTCTTTTAAGTCCTTTGTCCATTTTTGAATTGGTTTGTCTTTTCATTGTTGAGTTTGAGGAGTTCTCTATATATTCTCATACTAATCCTTTATTAGATATGTGACTTGCAAATATTTTCTCTCAATCCGCGGTTTGCCTTTTTACTCTGTTGGTAGTGTCTTTTGATGCACAACATTTTTTCATTTTGATGAAGTCAAGTTTATCTGCTTTTTTCCTTTTGTTGCTGTGCTTTGGGGTCATATATCTGAGAAGCCATTGCTAATTTCAAAGTCATGAAGATTTAAGTGCTCACATTTAGCTCTTTGGCCCATTTTGAGTTGGTTTTTGTATACGATGTGAGGTAGGGGTCCAACTTCATTCTTATGCATATGGGTAGCCAATTATCCCATCACCACTTGTTGAAGAGATGAGAAAGAGGCAATAATTTAAAGATAAATGTGAAGTAAAATACTTATGAAGCTGATATGTGCCAGATATGCAAAAAGTGGGGATGTGGTACTTGAGTAAGTGAAGTTTGGGTGAAGCTCTTACTAGTGGATTTTTTGCTCTTTGAAGATTTCTTCTGGCCCAGGGGGATGCTCTGTTTAGTAATAGATGCCAGGATTGAGGTGACATGGCTGCTGCCTCCCACCCAGAGGGACAACTTGGCAAGATCCCAGCCAAGCTTCTTTTCTGCTACTCTTCTTAGGCCAAAACTCATGACTAGGGTCTCCAGGAGCAAAGAAGAATGACCCCCCGTCCCTTGCTCACCTGGTACCTTCTGCTCCTTCCTCTTCCCCTAATTGGGCTGTGGTCCCACTGCCAGGCCCAGCGCCTCTCCCATCTGGCCAAGTGCAGTTCCAAAAACAACCTCTGGAGCACCTGAATGTGTTTCCAGCCCAGACTAATGGTGCTTCCATTCATGGCCCAGATCCAGGTCTCTGTTGGGTGGGGCAGCAGCTCCTCATCTCCTGGAAGGTGATGGAAGCATGTGGTTTTGCTTTTTCTCATTTGTTTTTGGAACATAAATATCTTTCCAAGGCTCTCTGGCCAGATGGGGACAGTGTGGGTCAGTTGGCTTCTTTGTCAAAGCCAAGTGCCTCTGTGAGCTGCGTCTCCTGCCCATCACCCAGGCCCTTCCAGGTGTGCTCATGTCCTAGGGCCGCCATAACAAAGGACCATGAACTGGGTAACTTATAACAGCAGGAATGTACTTTCCCTCAGGTCTGAAAGCTAGAAATTCAGAATCAAGATGCTGGCAGAGTTGATTGCTTCTGGGGGCTCTGAGGGGGGAAGTCTGTTCCATCTTCTCCTCGAGCTGCTGGGGGCTGTTGGCAAGCCTTGGTGTCCCTCGCGTCCCTTGTTTCCGCCTTCTTCACCTGACCTTCTCCCTGTGTCTCTGTCTCTGTGTCTTTTCTCCTCTTTTAAGGACATCAATCATAGTAGATGCAAAGCCCATCCTACTCAGGGGACTTCCCTGGTGGTCCACTGGCTAAGACCCCATGCTCCCAATGCAGGGGCCCTGGGTTTGATCCCTGGTCAGGGAACTAGATCCCACATGCTGCAACTAAAGATCCGGCATGCAGCAATGAAGATCAAAGATCCTGTGTGCTACAACTAAGACCTGGTACAGCCAAAGAAACAAATATTTTAAAAAAGAGGACATTGCATCTTTAAAAAAAAAAAAAAAGCCCACTCTATTCATCTAATGCTAATCTTTTGACCTCATCTTAACTAATTACATCTGCTGTGATCCTATTTCCGAATTAAGTCACATTCTGAGGTTCCAGGAAGAACATGATTTTGGAAGGGACGCTATGAAACCCCATGCCCGAGGCGAGGAGCTGTGGCTCCTGGGAAACTCACTGGAGCTGACATTCTGTGTCTGTGAGCCCCTCCTGGCTGCCTTTGCTTCTAACATCCTGCAACTGCAGCTCTCTCAGCATCCCCTTGAGCTACTAGAGCTGTTTTGTTCACACATACACACACACACACAGATCCAGAAGTGCCTGGGCATTTATGTCCTCTGGGCCGCCTTAGGATGATAATGACTGACTGGTCCTCATGCAGGAGTTTGAAAGCCCAGCTCATTTGCCTTCAGCTGGGGACAAACTCTGAGGTGGAGCTGACACTCCAGAGCTCCCCCACAGGTCAGGGTAGAGCTGACTAATTCACTCTCCATGTCCAGTTCCCCCAAATCTGTTTGTGACTTGTCTTAAGAAATTGGCTTTCATAAGGGTCCTCTTCTCAAAGTCTGTTCTGGGCATCCCAATCTGAGACGGATACACGTACTTGGAGCCTGCTATGGCCAGGACTGATGTAGGAACCTAGCCCAGAGGAGCCACAGAGGGACCCATCTCACAGGTCCTGAGACTCAGTGACTTGTGACTGGTGGTGCTTTGAAAATGGATTTGACCTTTGGGGGCACTGAGGCATCTCCCACACATCCTGCTGAGACTGGTCTTCCCAGCCACGCCATCTGAGATCTAATCTTGTCCTTTCAGGCTTCTGGCCATCCAGTTAGTGCCTATAGGTGGTCCTTCTTCCTCCACGTGAAGGGAAGACCACGTGGATAGCTCATCACTGTGCACCAACACACAACTTGGCCCTGACTCCTTGACTTCTCTGACAGTCGACTGTAGAGGACACAGGAGAGTGTGGAGGGACAGGTATAGACGAGGCACAAGTGGGTGACCTGGGGCCTGGCGCACCTCTTCACAGAGCTTGCCTGGATGCTCTGGACCACTCAGTCCCCATTCCAAATATATAATTTTAATTCTGTAATGGATCACTGCTGTGCCTCCCTAATATTATGACCTGATGGATTTGATAATACCCATCTCACAAGGGTCACTCTGGAGAGAGCTACCCTATAGCTGCTGAGTGTCTCATGGTCAGGCATGCAGTCCCAATTAGGAATCAGGAGGATGTCAGAAACTATTTTTTTTTTAAGAGTAGTTCTCTGCTGCAGGAAACCTGAGGAGTGTGCCCTAGCACTCTTTCACTGCTGCTGCTGCTGCTAAGTCACTTCAGTTCACTAGGGTTTGCCAAAGACTCTGTCCAATATCCCTATCTAGCACTGTGGAATCTTCTTGGTCACATGGCTTAAATAACAAGGCAGCTTGCATTGCAGCCTCAGCCTCTACAGAGTTATCTCTTTCTTTGTCTCAGAAATGACAATTAAAAAAAAAAAAATAACAAATGTTAGTGAGGATGTGAAGACACTGGAACCCTTGTGCACTGTTTGTGGGCATGTAAAGTGGTACAGCCACTGTGGACAACAGTGTCGTGTGTCCAGATCATCTTGAGAAAGGAGAACAGAGTTAGAGGCATCACAGGCTCTGATTTCAGACTATACTACAAAGTGACAATAATCAAAACAAGATGGTACTAAACAGACTAGACAGCCCCAAATTAAACCAATACAGTTGTGGTCAACTAATCTATGACAAAGGAGACAAGAATATACAGTGGAGAAAAGACAGTCTCTCCAATAAATGGTGCTGGAAAAACTGGGTGGCTACATGTAAAAGAATGAACGTAGAACATTTTCTCACATCATATACAAAAATAAACTAAAAATGGATTAAAGGCCTAAATGTAAGACTGGAAACCATAAAACTCCTGGAAGAAAACATAGACATAACACTCTTCAACATAAATTGCAGCAATTTTTTTGGGATCTGTCTCCTAAGGCAAAGAAACAAAAGCAAAAAATAAATAAATGGGGCCTAAGTGAAAGTGAAGTCCCTCAGTCGTGTCTGACTCTTTGCGACTCCATGGACTGTAGCCTATCAGGCTCCTCCGTCCATGGGATTTTCCAGGCAAGAGTGCTGGAGTGGATTGCCATTTCCTTCTCCAGGGGATCTTCCCGACCCAGGAACTGAACCCGGGTCTCCCACATTGCAGGCAGACGCTTTACCGTCTGAGCCACCAGGGAAGCCGTCACACTTGGGGCTAATTAAACCTAAAAGCTTTTGCACAGCAAAGACAACTGTCAACAAAACAAAAAGACAATCTATAGAATGGAAGAAGATATTTGCAAATGATAGACTGATAAAGGGTTAATACCTAAAATATATAAACAGCTCGTACAACTCAACAGAAAAAATCCAAACAACTCAGTTGAAAAATGGGCAGACATTTTTCCAAGGAAGACACACAGATGGCCAAGAAGAGCATGAAAAATGTTCTATATCTAATCATCAGGGAAATGCAAATCAAAACTACCTTGAAAAATCACAACTGTCAGAATGTCTACAGTAAAAAGGACCAGAAATGACAAATATTGGCCAGGATGTGGAGAAAAGGGACCATCTGGTTATTGCTGGTGGGAATGTAAACAGGTGTGGCTGCTATGGGAAACTATGGTGGTTCTCAAAAGACTGAAAACAGAACTTCCATATGATCCAGCAATCACTCCTGGATATATTTCTGCAGAAAATGAAAGCACTGATTTCAAAAGATCTATCCCAATGTTCACATGTGCTAAGTCACTTCAGCCGCGTCTGACTCTGCTACCCTACGGACTGTAGCCCGCCAGGCTACTCCGTCCATGGGATTCTCCAGGCAAGAATCCTGGAGTAGGCTGCAGTGCTCTCCTTCAGGGGATCTTCCCGACACAGGGATCAAACCCCTGTCTCTTATGTCTCCTCTGCTGGCAGTCGGTTTCTGTACCACTAATGTCACTGTTCATAGCAGCATTATTAACAATATCCAAGATACGGTAGCAACCCAAGTGTCCTTCAACAGATAAATGGATAAAGAAGTCGTGGTGTATATATACAATGGAATATTACTCAGGCAGAAAAAAGAATGAAAGTTTGCCATTTGCAACCAAATGGATGGACTTTGAAGGTATTATGTTTAGTGAAATAAATTAGCTCAAGGATATATTATACAACATAGGGAATATAGCCAATATTTTTATAACTTGAAATGAAGTATAATCTATAACATTTTTGAAACACTATTTTGTACACCTAAAACTATATAATATTGTAAATCAACTTAAAAAATATCTCCCTCTCCTAAGTATGGTGGCTTCTCAAATAATTAAAAATAGATTTACTGTATGAGCCAGAAATTCCATTTCTGAGTATGTACTCAAATGAATAAAAAGAGGGGTTTTGAAGATATATTCTACACTCAGTATTATTCACAAATAGTTAAAACATGGAAGCAGTCTTAGTATGCATCAATGGATGGATGGATGGGCAAAATGTAGTGTATCCGTACAGTGGTACAGTAGTCAACCTAAAAACGAAGGAAATCCTGTCATATACTGCAACATGCATGAACCTTGAGGATGTTAACGCTAAGTGAAATCAGCCATCACAAAAAGTCAAATACAGTATGATTCCATGTATATGAGATATTTAGAGTAGTCAAAACCATAGGGACAGAAAGTAGAGTGATAGTTGCCAGGGTCTTGGGGGTTATCATTTAACAGATATAGAGTTTTCCATTTGCAAGATGAAAAGAGTTATGGGGATGGATGGTGGTGATGGTTATAGGATAATGTGAATGCATTTAATACCACGGAACCACATACTTAAAATAGTAAAGATAGTAAACTTTTGTTATATGTATTTTAACACACACACACAAAGTTGATAACTTCCTCATCACCTAATAAACAGATTCGAGTAATACTCCCAAGTGTGGAATACACTGTTTCGAAATTCAAAGAGGCCAAAGAAGGTGGCTTAAAACAGTAAGAGTTTACTCTCTCAAAGTTCTGCGGGTCAGAAGCCTGAAATCAAGGTGCTGGCAGGGTTGTGCTGTCTCTAAAGTCTCCAGGAACCATCCTTTCTTTGCTTCCTCTGGCCTCTGGGAGCTCCAGACACTCCTTGGCCTGTGACTTCTTTACTCCAATCTCTTCCTCTGTCATCACGCTGCTTCCTCCTTTGTGCATCACTTATAAGGATGTTTGTCATTGGATTTAGGACCTGCTCGGATAACCCAAGATTATACTCTCATCTTGAGATCCTTAATTACATCTGTAATGACCCATTTTCCAAATAAACTATTCACAGGTTTCAGGGATAAGGATATGGATGTATCTTTTGGTGGGAGGACTTTTTTTTTAAAGATTTTTTTTATGAGGACCATTTTTAATCTTTATTGAATTTGTTACAATATTGCTTGTGTTCTATGTTCTGGTTTTTTGGCTGAGAGGCATGTGGGATCTTAGTTCCTGCAACCCCTGCATTGGAAGGTGAATCTTAACCACTAGACCACCAGGGAAGTCCCTGGTGGGGAACTTTTTGCCTACTATGTGGTTAAAGGTGCAAAAATGTAGCAACTTCTCTTAGAGGTGAGGGTGTGACCTGCCTCAGCTCCATGTTCCTCTCTACAGCAGCATTTTGGACCCCTGAATCTTCAGGGAGGTTTATCTCCCACCCTCTGGCCATGTTCTTGCCACTTCCTGCTTCCCCAGCAGCAGGGGCATGGGGTGCGGGCCCGGGGAGGAGGGGTGGGTTATGCTCAGATAGCATTCATGCCAGCGTTCTTGATCCTCTTGATGTTCCTGACGCTACTCTGGCCCGCCAGGTCGGCTCTAGCAGCTCGTATCTTCCCCCTCCTTTGGAGCACTGCACTCTGTCTCATCGCAGGGAGCCTACCAGGGAGGTCACTCCCCTGTGAGGGGCCGGTCAGTCACACTGGCGGCCCGGGGGGCAAGTCAGTGGTGCAATGCACCCTCCAGAGTCCCCCGCGAGACCAGAAGGAGGAAAATCTCCAGCCCAAATGCGTCACGGTAATTAGCTTTCTTCTCGTGCTCTGTCCTATTTGTCATTCCGCTTCTGAAACCCCCCTCCCCCCACAAAAATCCCTGCCTCTGGATCTGTGTCTAGGGTGCCTGAGTAAAGACAGCCCTGGGATTTCCCTGGTGGCACAGTGGGTAGGAATCCACCTGCCAGGGCCGGGGACACGGATTTCGATCCATGGTCTGGAAAGATCCCACCTGCCGTGGATCAAGTGCACCCGGGCACCACCACTACTGAAGGCCGTGTCCCGAGAGGCTGTGACCCACAAGAAACGCCACCACGATGACAAGCCAGCACGCCGCAGCGAAGAGCAACCCCTGCTCACGGCAACCAGAGAGAGCCCGTACGCAGCAACGAAGACCCAGCCCAGCCAGAAATTAATTAATTAATTAAAGGAAAGGGAGAAAAAAAAGATAGCGCAGAGGAGCGTTGTTCTGATGATCAGACGGGGCCGGGAAGAGGGTTCTGTGGCCCCTGTCGGGTATAGGCAAACTGCTTTGCCCCCTCTCTGCTGTGGGACCTCGTGAACAGAGTCGGCCATATCAATGGCTGTCTGCCAGATTCCAGACACGCTGGACACCTTCCAGACGTCTTTCAGGGAAGATGCCACCTGGCACAGAGATTCGGCTGCACCTGGCTGAAGCTCCTGGCAGCCTGAATCCCCTCCTCAGAAGGCCCTTTGCTGACCACCTTTTCAAATGTCCTCCTGCAGCACTGCGTCTCCTGCCATCATATTCTCCCATCTTATTCTTTGTAGCCTTTATTCCTTTCTGAAATCATGGCACATGTTTATCTGCTTGATTATGGTCTTTCTCTCCTACTAGGGCCTAAGCTCCAAGGGGCTGAGGATTCTAGCTTATTCACAGCTGCATCCCGAGCCCCCATCCTGGTAGTAGGTGGTGAACCAATATGTGTCAAATGAATCAAAGAGTGGCCTGTGTTCCTTCACTTGAAATCAATAGGAGGCAAGCCAGAGGGTTTTCTGCGGAGATTTTAAAGTAGAGGCCACTTCTGGGGGTCACTGGGGTGAGAGAAGGGAGGTCAAGGTGGGCTGTCTTCCAGGTGGTGAAAATCCCCTTGGCCCGGCGAGCCCCTCCCTGGCCCGGGCTTCTTGTTGGGTCTGGCGCAGACCTCAAGGAAACATAACATTTTTAATAAAACCTCAGAGTCAATAAAGCCAAATGGTCCCGGGTGCCCCTCCTGCCGGCCCTAGCTGTTGATCTTAGAAGTCAAGAGGTTGGGGAGTCGCCTAATTCCCGCGTAGTTCGGGAAGACGTAAGCTAGAAGGGCCTGGCCCATTTTCTATGAAAAAAAAACACACACGCACACACAAAACAAAACAAATCTCACTGGTCCTGGAAAGATTCCATCGCCAGCCAGAATCAAAGGTCCATTCAGAGCGATAGAACCACTCACATTCGCTGCTAATGAAAACCAAATTTCTCGTCCCCCTGAGCGTTTCCAGGGGCTGCAACTGGAAGGGGCTGCTGTGGGCTCCCGGCCACCCCTCCTGCCGCCCAGAGGGCCCCGCCATGTTAAAATAGTTTTATGATAATATGGGCCGCGTATTTTTCTAGCTTCAGGCGTCGGTGATTTAGAACTGAGTTGTTTTCATGGAAAGAGAAATAGCACTTGTTTGAGGAGGGGAAGACCGCCCCCTCAGCTGGTCGTCCCACTGTGTGTCCCCCTGCAGAGTGAGGGAGCTTGCCGCCAGGGGCTCCAGCCCCCCAGGGAGGCCTCATTCACAGGGCACCCTCACCCTTGAGGGTGCAGGATGGGCGGTGGGGTCACCGGAGGGTCTGGAGATGTCATTTCTGTCTTGATTTCATGCCTCTGTCAAATTTCAGGTTCACAATTCAGAAAGACAGATGCATTATTCTCAGATGCGGAGAAAGGGCTGTAAGTCTGTGTGCTTTCCGTTTCTGCTTTCCTTTTTTTTTTTTTTAAAGGCATATTCTCATAACTTTTTCCTTTCTTTCCCCCTTTAATGGGCAGCCTTTATGTCAAAGATGATTCATGGGGCACAAACTCAGGTGTGCAAGAAATAACAACTTTTTCCTAAAGTCAACTCTTACTTTGAGCCACCTATACCTTTAGTTGATGGGACATTTAAGCCCAACTTTATCAGGTATCGAAAGAAGAAAGAAAGAAAGAAAAAGTCGCTCAGTTGTGTCCGACTCTTTGCAACCCCATGGACTGTAACCTACCAGTCTTCTCCGTCCATGGGGTTTTCCAGGCAAGAGTACTGGAGTGCGTTGCCATTTCCTTCTCCAGGGGATCTTCCCAACCCAGGGATCAAACCCAGGTCTCCCACATTGCGGGCAGATGCTTTACCATCTGAATCACCAGGGAAGCGCTTATTAGGTATTTTCTACCCTTATTAGAAATAGGAGGGGATTCCTTTCTTGTTTCTCAGTTTTTTCAGCTTTAAAATGAGGATATTGATAGTATAGACCTTAAGAAGCTGAGTTAACATGGCAAAATATTTATAATAGCGCCTGACATGCAATGTTAGCTATCAAAGTTATCGTTTTTCCAGTAGTCATGTATGGATGTGAGAGTTGGACTAAAAAGAAAGCTGAGCGCTAAAGAATTGATGCTTTTGAACTGTGGTGTTGGAGAAGACTCTTGAGAGTCCCTTGGACTGCAAGGAGATCCAACCAGTCCATTCTGAAGGAGATCAGTCCTGGGATTTCTTTGGAAGGAATGATGCTAAAGCTGAAACTCCAATACTTTGGCCACCTGATGCGAAGAACTGACTCATTTGAAAAGACCCCGATGCTGGGAAAGATTGAAGGCGGGAGGAGAAGGGGACAAGAGAGGATGAGATGGTTGGATGGCATCACCAAATTGATGGACATGAGTTTGAGTAAGCTCCAGGAGTTGGTGATGGACAGGGAGGCCTGGCATGCTGCAGTCCATGGGGTCACAAAGAGTTGGACATGACTGAGCGACTGAACTGATACTGATTATTATTTCCAAGATAAATGCAGAGAAGGCCCCAAATTCAGCATGAGGTTACCAAGGAAGGCTATGTAGAAGAGGTGACACCTTAACTAATGTCAAAAGAGTTGGTCCAAGCATGATTTTGAAGTCCTCTGCTTGGATATTTATCAAGGTCTAAAAGTTTAATACACTATGCCCCTAACAAATGTGCTCACTTTAGAAAACTTGAAAAAACACTGAAAAATATAAAGAAGAAAACAGGAAACAGCTATAACCACAATCTTCCAGTGATTTCACTCTAGATTCACTTGTTTTTTAATAATATTAACTGATATTCTGTATATACACTGTGTACTTGGCTAGAAAAAACTTTATTCCTGGAAAAATATTTATATATTTATAGAAAATAAAGATCTGCACGGAGGAAAAATTCCTGAAAATATGAACAATGGTTATCTTTGGAGAGGTGGGATTATAAGTAACCTTTCTTGTGCTTTTTTTTTTTTCTTGTGCTCTTTTTGATAACCTGTATAATCTACGTTTTCTCCCATGACTATGTATTATTTGGTGTAATTTTAAAATGTGATCTTATATCTGTGAGTCTGCTTTGTATACACATTCATTTGTATTCTTTTTTAAGATTCCATGTATAAGTGATATCATAATGTATTTGTCTTTCTCTGTCTGACTTGTTTAACTAAAAGGGTTTTCCAGGTGGTGCAGTGGTAAAGAATCCATCTGCCAATGCAGGATGCAAGAGACGCAGGTTCGATTCCTGGATCAGGAAGATCCCCTGGAGAAGGAAATGGCAACCCACTCCAGTATCCTTGCCTGGGAAATCCCAGGGACAGAGGAGTCTGGTGGGCTAAAGTCCATGAGCCTGCCAAGAGTCGGACATGACTAAACACGCACAGGCACAATATTCTCTAACAAACTAGAGGTTAGCAAAGGGGAGAGGGCAAGGGGAGGGACAAGCTAGGGGTATGGAATTGACAGATATAAATTACTATGTAGAAAATAGGCAAGCAGCAAGGATATACTATATAGCACAGGGAATCACAGCTATCCAGCTCAGTCCAGTTCAGTTCAGGCGCTCGGTCGTGTCCAACTCTTTGCAGTCCCAGGGACTGCAGCACACCAGGCCTCCCTGTCCATCACCAACTCCCGGAGTTTATTCAAACTCATGTCAGTGATGCCATCCAACCATCTCATCCTCTCTCGTCCCCTTCTCCTCCCACCTTCAGCCTTTTCCAGCATCAGGGTCTTTTCAAGTGAGTCAGTTCTTCGCATCAGGTGGCCAAAGTATTGGAGTTTCAGCTTCAGCATCAGTCCTTCCATTACAGCTATTATCTTGTAATAACTTTTAATGGAGTATCATCTGCAAAAATACTGCAAAATAGAGTACACCAGGCTACATACCTGAAACAAACATAATATTCTAAATCAACTATACTTCAATTTTAAAATTTTGATTTTAAAATTCAATACACAGAATCTGGGAACCTCAGACATTAGATCTTACAATCATTACATTTTTGAGGTGCCAGGACCAGATTTTGAGCCCTGGACTCTTAAGTCTGAGAGGCTGTATGTGACCTCAGGGATGGTGAGGGGTTGTCATGAGTCAGGACAGAAGGCTTCACTAAGACCTGTTCAGGGTAGGAGCCCAAGGATCACGGAGAGGGCAGGGCTGCTGTTATTACACACGTGGCAACAACAAAAACTATTATCAAAACTCTGTCCCCAGTGGCTCCATCAAATCCCATGAACCCAGGAAACCAAGAGACACTTGAGTCTGAGGTTTGGGGCACTGGATTCTTCCTGAATAAACCCTGAATATTCACTGGAAGGACTGATACTGAAGCTGAAGCTCTAATACTTTGGCCACCTGATGGGAAAAGCTGATTCACTGGAAAAAACCCTGATGCTGGGAAAGACAGAAGGCAAAGGGAGAAGGGGGCAGCAGAGGATGAGATGGTTAAATAGTATCACCGACTCAATGGACATGAATCTGAGCAAGCTTTGAGATAGTGGAGGACAGAGGCCTGCATGCTGCAATCAGTGGGGTAGCAAAGTGTCGATCGGACATGACTTAGTGACTGAACAACAACTACAATCCTTCCTGTGACTTTTGTGCTGAAGATGCCTCCTCCTCCAGCCATTTCGCACAGGCATCACCCTTCTTTGTCTGGACTATTGCAGTAGCCTGTGAGCCAGTCTCTGCACCCTCGTGCAGTCCACAGTCCCGGCTGCCGTGGTGATCCCCCCAACACACACCCATCTGAACATGCCCCCACTCCCCAGTGCCTGCAGAACCAAAATCCAGGCCCCTCAGCTCGACCTTCAGCCCCTGCGAGCTCCTGGGCTGCTCGCCTCCCATATGGTCCCCTCACCATTCCTCCGTGCTCCCCACCGTCCACTCCAGCTTAGACGCACCTCTGTCCTCCAGGTGCTGCACGTGTGGTTCCCTCCACCCAGAGGCTCTCCTACTGCTTAGAGAACTTCTGTTCATCTTCCCATCCTGTCTCACTCACACCCTGTATCCCCTGGCTGAGCCCTCCTGTCTTCCTGCCCCATGAACTCCCCTGGGGCACATCCATGGGCCTTTTTTCCTTGACGGTCCAGCCCGTGGGGGTGGCATGGGGCTTGCGTCTCTGGTGAATGAGTGAATGAACTCTGGCCAAGGCCTCGAAGATACCAGCTCAGAAGAGCAGAGTGGGGTGTGTGGCCCAAATGGGTGCCACCCGTTAGGACACCCATGAGGCCACCCCGGTTTCAGCAGCTGGCCTGGGCACCAAGGGAGGATGGCTCCAGAAAGCGGGCTCTAGGGCTTGCTCCCCTCCCCTCCGCTCAAGGGCTGCCTCCGGGCCGGGCTCAGGGCCGGCTCCCTCTGCGGGCGAATATATAAAACAAACAGCAGGCCTTGAGCTGCAAAACTAAAAATAGGAAGCCTGGAATCCGGCTCCCCGGCTCCTCTAGCTGTTGGGCCACACAGGTATGGATGCAGATGCTGGAGGACACGGCCCCTCACCCCGGCTCCCCTGGCCCTCATGGGGAAGAATGGGGGCACCCTGAGTTTCCGCAAGGAACAGTTCATTCTTTCACTCTGGCGCCCCACCCCCACCCCCAACCCGTCCGTTTGACAGCTCATTTCATTTACGACCCCAAAATGAACCGACCCACTGAGGTGCTTTCCCGGTTCACATGGCCAATCTGGGTGTCTGGGGCAGCTCAGCACTGCCCCCTGGGCCACGCCACGGGGGCGGGGGCTGGCTGGCTATGTTTATGGGGGGCAGTCTGGGGCAGCGGGGGAGAGAGGCAGGTCTGAGGCCCTTCCCCATAACACTGGGGCTGGCCCCACACCAGGCCGCCCCTCACTGCAAGTCTCCTCTGACCCTCACAGCTGCCCCCTGACCCTGGGCCTGGAGACCCCTGCCAAGGCGTTCATCTCTCACAATGAAAGTCCAAGTCTTCTCCAAGGCCAGAAGCCCAGAAGGCTAGGAGTATATCTGGGGCCACTCCATCCCTCAACAGGGGGTGTCAAGCACAGCCCGGTGCCCAGCAGGCCACCCCTGGGCGTCCCAAGGCCTGGACCACCTCTCTCAGTCTCTGGCCAGGCCGGATACAGGCCTGTGGGGCTGGGCAGGGGCCGATGAGCCTGTAGGCGCTTTCCAAACTGGTCCAAGTCCTCGAGTCTCAAAATGGAATTCTAGGGTTCCGGGGCTCACAGACTCTGGAACAGAAAGGCCTTACCCTGGCTGGGAGGTGCAGGAGGTGGGGGGCCTGGGCCTGGGCTAGGGCTCCAGTAGTGGGCTGCAACTGCCGGGCCAGGGACATCAACCTTCCCTTCAAGCCAAGTAAACCGCTGTCCCAAAGCGGGGCCTCCAGCGGTCATGGGACCTGGGTTCTGCTACACACCTGGCGCATAGTAGGTGCGTATGTAATGTCTGAGTGAAAAGGGAGGCTCAGAGAGGGACAGGGACCTCCCACGGCCACAGAGCTCAAGAAGGAAAGAAAACCCTTTTTCCATATAGAGACATTTCCCAGGCCCTTCTGGGATGACCCTCCTGAGGTTAGGAAGTTCTTCTTAATACCTAACCTGAATTCTGACCGTAAGTGAGGCCACGTCCCTTTTCTTCCTTCTCTGAAGGGGAAGGTCCATGCTGTCTGCTGCCACCTGCAGGCTGATGTAGTCACTGCAGCGCTTGCCTCAACAGCCCCAGAATTGTGTGACCTCAGGCAAGTCCTCGACTTCTCTGGACCTCCCGTTTCCTTCTGGGAAGCTGAGTGTACTGGTCTGTGCCTTCTGGGGTGAAGGCGCTGGAGCTCTGAGTCAGGGGCTGTGGAGGCCACACCTCCTTTTCTCTCAGCTGCGGCACCCACATGTGGCTGTCGGGAAGGAGCTTGAACTGGGGCTCACTCAGAACCTCCCACATCCCCTCCAAGCCTGCTAAGTCACTTCCGAGTTGCATCCAGCTCTTTGTGACCCTGTAGCCCGGCCGGGCTCCTCTGTCCATGGGGATTCTCTAGGCAAGAGTACTGGAGTGGGTTGCCATTTCCTTCTCCAGGGCATCTTCCCAACCCAGGGATGGAACCCACGTCTCTTACATCTTCTGCCTTGGCAGGCAGGGTGCTTTACCACTAGCGCCACCTGGGAAGCCCTCCAAAGTGCCCCCACATAAACACATACACGGAAGCAGAGTGTTGGCTTATTACAGATGCTGCTTCGGGACCAGTCCTGCTCATCCGGGCAGAGGGCACTCAGAGCACACCCACAGACCCAGCCTGCCACTCTGGCTGGACTCCTGCTCAGAGAAGACTCCGCTGGCCCTGGGGCAGAAGGGGTGCTGCAGGGCAGAGGGGCGGGGATCAGGGTTTGGCTGGGGAAAGGGGAACTTCCTGCTGGGTGTTGGGTTTCGGGCAGACCAATCTAACTGAACAAGGCAAAGTCTTGGGATTAGCTTTTGAAGTCTTTTTGCTCAAAAATAAGGTCTGTTTTATGAAATTTCCCCTCCACAAGCCCCAGCTGGACAGGCACGGCGGGCCAGGCCTCCTCGCTGGTGGGATGGGGAGGGAGGCAGCCCAGCCGGGTCCCCACACCATCACACCCACGGGCCCCGCCATAGACCACAAACAACTCTGCGGAGAGGCGGAGCCAGATGACACCCCCTCTTTGCACCTCAGTCCCCTCATCCGCATGCTGGAGGAGCTGCTGGCGCCCCTTGCTTTGTACTTCTGACTGCTACCAGGTTGTCAAGTGTTGCAGCAAACAGTTCCCATTGAGGGACCCTCACCGAGGCCACTTCACAGACCCGCCTTGGCCCCTCCCTAACTCAGGGCCTGGGGGACGAGCTGGAGGAGGGGCTCTGTTTGTCCTGTGGACTCGTGAGAAGTCATGGGTCGCCTGTGACGGGAGGAGGGATGTTGGCACCTGCAGACGTCAGTTTCCCTGGTGTTCCAGCCACACCAGGAAGAGGCTCGCGAGCTGCCCTTGCCAAGGGTGGCCATTCCTGGTGGAGCTGGGTGCAGGGAGGCCAGGGTGCTGTAGGCGGGTGGGTCTCCAAGACAGCGAGGTAAGTCCTGGTCTTGCCCCCTGGCTCTGCCCTCTTCCTCCTTGGTCATGGTGGGAGGGGTCCATCCTCTCCCACTGCCCCCCACCCCCACCCCCAAGCCAATACACACAGCCCTGGAGGTCTGGCACTAGGCTCCTTTGACACCTCTCAGAGTCCTATTATTGTAACAAATCAGCCAAAATTCCATGTTACAGTTAAATAGTATAGAAGACGGTTTACTGTACAAGCAAGTTGTGCATTAAAAACAAACACACCAAGCAAATTATAGTGCAAAGCAAGTTTCCATCCCTCCCCCACCCTCTTCCCGGCCCTGGGACGGTTTTAAGGAAGGTATGCGTATAGCAAGTATGAACACCTCAGCATGACAATATGTCACAACCAATCTGTACCCATCACCAATAGGCTTACAGTAATATGGTACCCAAACCCCTTGATTCCTTGTGCTCTCTGAGTCAGTGTTTGCCTCGTATGACTTTAAAGCAGCCTTGTACCACCCCAAGCTGTCTGCACCCACCATGGGCATTAAAAAACAAGACTCAGCACTGCTACTATCACTTTTAATCGGGGACTGGGCAGGGGGCGAGGGGGTCAATTTATTTTCCGGTCCCTGCCCCAGCCAGGGCTTGGATATCAGGAAGCGGGTAGTCATCTGTTGGGGGGGGCTACAAAGTGCTGGGCCCTGGGGACCCAAGGGTGCCTCCCCCTGGGGCCTGGGGCCCGTCTACAACCACAGGGAACAGGAGAGAAGACACCAGGGCAGTGAATTTGTAGCTGCTTCCTGAGGAGGAGTGGGGAGCTCGCCACCCTCAGAACCTGTGCCCCGCCTGAGAGTCAGTGGAATCCCCCAGCAGCTGTTTTGAAGGGAGGAGACGTGCTTTTCTTCCAGAAGACAAACTGCAGCAAGAGGGGGGTTGAGTAAGACCACCAGAAGGACTTCCTAACCTGCCTGAGTGTGCATCCCGTGTGCTTCTCTGGCGGTTGCTGCAGGCTGGGGTGACGGGCCAGCCAAGGGCTGTTACAGAGACAACCGCCAAGGGGCGCTGTGTGGAGGAGATTCCCACCTGCACAGAAGATGGGGCCGAATACAGTGACTAAATCCACATGCTGCCCAACGCTTCTAAGAGTTTTCTTGTCCTTTTCCACTTCTGCCTTTCTAGAATTAAAAAAAAAAAAAAAAAACCTCAGGAGTGGGTTTCTTATGCCTTTCTAGAACCAGAGCACTCAGATGTGCCTAAACCCGGGGGCCAGGACTGTCTTCCCATCTGCAAACTGTAGCACTTCCCGTGAACAGAGCTGGGGCTGAGGCTGCCAAGCCCTTCACAGCTCTTGTGATCTGCCGTCACTCAGCCACTGCGCCCCAGCTCACACCCTCTAGAACAAACGCCTGAGCGCCACAGACGTTGAGATTCCAGCCTTTCACCAGCGCCTCCTTTGTTCCGCAGCAGGGTTACCCTTTGGTGGCAGCTGGTGGGATGCTGCTGAAGGAATGTGACATCTTGAGGAGGTTTTAGGGGGGGCGGCTAACAATTCCACACCCTTGAGGGGGTGGGGGGAGTATCATTCACTATCACGGGGCCTTTTCCTGTAAGGGACTGGGTGTCTGAAAATGTTTGAGAAACTTCTTTTTCTAAAATCAGCTTTGACAACTGGTTTTTTATTTTGCTGTTGTTCAAAACTGCTTTGGGAGCAGACTGGTTAAAGATGGAGGGTTGTATGTCAGAGGTTGGGAGGTTTGGCTGGGCCTTCTCAGGAGGCTGGGGGTCAGGGGTGTGTGCAGCTTGGCTGGACCTAGGTAGGACAGGGAGGCTGACATCTGACCCCATGATGACCCCTCACCCCAAGGCTTTCTGCTGGGACCTGTCCAGTTCTGGTGCTCTCTCCAAAAATGGCAACGTGGAGACCAGCCTAGGGGAAAGGGGACCCTTCCCAGTCCACCGAGAGGAGAGAGGGCACATGGCTTGGATTGGTAAAGTGCACGGAGGACCCGTCTGCAGGTGCCTGCCCTGGTTTCAGGGACCTGCTGTCACAGGCCAGTCTGCTCTGGGGCCCTGGGACCAGGTCGGGGCCTCTTAGAGTTGTCAGGGAGCAGAGCTCGGGGAGGGGTGGGGCGGGCCTGGGGTGTTCTCTTCCATCTCTGCTAGTGACCCCCTGGGGCCTCTGGAGGGGTTCCTTCCTCTTCCATACCATGAGGAAGCCCCCCTTTCAGGGCTGCGGGAAACTTCCAGTTGCGACTTGTGTAAGTGTGGAGGGAAGGGCTGGGCCCACGGGGTGAGGGGTCTCTGAGGAAAACTGCAACGGGAGGTCTTTGTAGGGCTCGGTGGATAAGAGGGCAAACCATATGGGCCAATACCACCTCTCTTTGGGAAAGAGATGGCCTCTGTCCAGGGGCCTGGGCCCCTGACAGCAGTGGGCATGACTGGGGGGGCAGGGGGTGGGTGGCAGGAGGGGGCTTCTCCCACAGGGACATGGGATGAGATGAACAGGATCTGGGCTGGGGGCGGGGTCCTGGAGGAGGTCCCCACCCCTCTGTACAAAATCGTGGCTCTTGGATGAGACGCTCTTAGAGCCGGCCACCAGCTCCGGGGCCGCCTCTCAGGACAGTGGACCCGTCTGGGGCCCACGACTGCCCTGGAGCGTTAAGTCCAGTTGGCGCCCTGAGCCTTGGAGCTGGGCCAGCCGCACTTGTCTGGAAGGGTCTCGGGGGTATCCCCCCGCCGCGCGCCGCCGGCGAGAGCCGTCCACTCCGCCGCAGGCGGTCAGTAGGGCCGCCACACGGCCTCGTCCATGCGGCCGGGCGTGCTCAGCGCGGTGGGCGAGTTGCTGTGGCTGCCGTCGGCCTCCACGCCGTCGCTCTGGCCGCCCAGGCTGGGGTTCATGAGGCTGCCGGTGGCGACCGCGGCGGCGCTGCTGGTGCAGGAGGCCAGCATGCGGGTCGGGGAGCGGTCGCCCCCGCTGCCGCCGCCTCCGCCGCCGGCCGTCATGGAGAACTGGTAGGAGCCCGAGGACGCGCCGTAATAGAGGTGATAGGGGGACGGGCTGGCCGGGAAGGGCCCGCTCTGGTTCTGCGGGGCCCCGGGGTAGGGCGGCGGCAGGTAGGTGTGGTGGAAGCGGCCGCCGGCCGGCATGCTGGCCACGCTGAGGCTGCTGATGCTGGTGCCCGAGGGCGTGGCGCTGTACGGGAAGGCGGCTGACATGGCCCCCGGGTAATGCATTCGGGGGTCGGAAAAGCGGCTCTCCGTGAGGGGCGGCAGGAAGGAGCGGTCGAACTGGCGGGGGTCGGAGAAGGGGTTCAGTTCCGAGGTGCCTGGTGGAAGCGGGGGGGACAGCAAGGAGGACCGGTCATTCGCAGCCGGACGCCCACCGCCCTCCTCCCGCCCGGGGGCCCTTCTTCAAGGACGACCTCGGGCGACGGCCCTGGTTGGTCCAGGGGTTAAGAATCTGCCTGCCAGGGCAGGGGACGCGGGTTCGATCCCTGGTCTGGGAAGATCTCGCATGAGCAAGGCAACTGAGCCGTCTGGCCAGGCTACCGAGCCTCTGCTCTGCCAACAAGGGAAGCCACCGCCGTAAGAAGCCTGTGACCCACAAGAACGGCCCTCACTCGCCACAACTGGAGAAATCCCACAGGCAGCAACGAAGACCCAGTGCAGCCAAAAATTAAAAAATAAATTAATTTTTAAAGAAAGAAAAAAAAAAGGACCTCAGGCTCTGGTTCATAGGCCCGTGTGGGGGACCCCCTGGTTCTAGATCTGGCTCTGCTCTGACCCTTCTGGGCTGCTCGGGGGCTGGAGCCTGTGGACTCCAAATCTGGCCCCCACCTGCGGACAGGTGAGAGCAGGTGTCTGGGCTGTGGGTGGCCGGGGTCGCCTGCCGGGACAGGGAGAGGAGGGGGAGGGCTTGTCTCTCTCCTCCCGGAGTCCTTGTCACAGCCTGGCCGGGCAGAGGCCCGTTGAGGGAGTGAAGCTGGGCTCCCAGCTGGGCTGCTGGTGTCAGGGACACTGAGGACAGGGCCAGCACCGGCCACCCAGCAGCCTGGCCCAACAGCTCCTGCCTCCCTCTCTCCCTCTGGGTTAAGTAAGAGCTGGGAAGACCATGGGTGCGAAGAGGGGCTCTGGTGGTTCTGCAAGATAAGGAGTTAGCCCTGCTTTTTGCAGATAAAGGAAACAGGCGGAGAGAGAAAGATGGCTTCTCCCATGTTGCACGGAAGGGACTGGAACTTGTCAGGGACTCTCTGCTTTCTGCTCCTGCTGGGATGTACCCGTGTGCGTGCGCCCGCCTCACCTCTCTGCCCAGCGGGGCTCAGCGAGGCTACGGGAGCCGTCTGGCCTACATTTGAGGGGGCTGCGTCCACAGCGGCTCTGTCCTTTCCTGCCACCTGGCCTCTCCCTGGGCCTGTCATCTCCACGGCTGCCCGCAGGCTGGAGCTGCCTGGTGGCCAGACGAGGGTCAGATGCCACCCTCACCTGCCTCCACAACAAAGTGAGATGCACATAGAGGGGTCTGGTGGCCTGGACTCTGCCCTCATCGCAGAGAGACCCAGGGTCCAGCCCAGGCCCTGCCCTGACTCTTCCCGGGGGTTTGGCTCCAAGACGAGGGTATCCTCACCTCTGCCTTGCCTTTTGTAATCACAGACTCCCAAACCCTCAACTTCCCAAGAGGCTTCAGGAATGAGTCCAAATCCCTTAGTAGGAAAACCTGAGACTCAGAGAGGGTGAGGCGCTCGCCGGAGGGTCACACAGCAGGACCTGGCAGGGAACCCGGGGTTCTTGGTCCTGAGCACTCACACGTGCCTGAGGGGGAGCTGTCCCATCTCTGAGGCAGCACATTGGAAGTTAACTGTATCGTCTCCAAGCTTAGATACAGATCTTAGTTCTGACACTGACTAGCTGTGTGTTCCTGGGCAAGTCACTTAACCTCTCTGTGCATCGGGCTGTCCCACATGAAAAATGGAGACGATAATAGGCCCTAGGGATTTAATGCATGCAAAGTGCTGACACTGAGCCCAGAGCAGGGGCCTGATGAGGACCTGTGCTGCCGCTGTGGCTGTGACACCTCCCGTTCTTGGCACCCAGGAAAACCGGCCCATTTGGGGCCCAGCAAAGATGAGCCCCTGACCCTGGTCCTTCCTTGTACCCTGGCCACAGGGGTGACTCTGGGCAGCAGTTGGGGGCGGGCAGGTGAGCTCCCAGCAGCAGTTCCACTGGGAAGTCAGTCAGTCCCCAAGCCCTTTGTCCACCAAAAACTAGGGGCCAGAGAGGACTCGGGAGGTGCCCAGCCCTTCCCCTGGCCAGCTCCAGGCAGGCACTTCTTGCAGGGCCTGAGGCACGGCTGGGATAAGAGCTGCAGGTGCTCTCAGGCTTTGCTTTCCCAGATCTGCCTGAGGCGCTGTGTGGCCTCAGATGACACCTGCAACCTCTCTGGGCTTTGGGGTCTTCCCGGCTCAGCTGGGGGTTGCTTCCTCAGCAGCAGGCTCTGGTCCTGGACATGGACCAGAATGTGACGTTGCACCCAGGCTCCAGGTTGGGAAGATGTGGGGGGCGAAGGTCCGGGAGACTGGGGTCTTCTGGCACACCTGGTACCCTCCCTAACAGATCTCTTGACTGGTCAGTGCTGCCCCGAAGCCTAGGGGGTCAGGGGAGCCTGGCTCCTGTCCTCACCTCCCAACCCCGGGGGAGAAGCCTTGCGGGCATTGCCTGGCACCCCTCGGAAGAGCCAAGCATGAGACTAACACCTTGCTCTGAGCTCAGGGAAGTGAGTGCTGCCCCTATGACAGGGAAGCCTTTTTTCAAAACAAAGGGAGGCCAAACAGGGACCCCAGGATGCGAAGACAGGACTGCAGTCTGGGAAACACAGGGGCTGTGCCGGGTGGGCCTGGGTGTATGTGGCACTCGGAGGGTCCCGTGGGCTGCAGGCAGGCCTGCCTGGATCTGCCACCATCCCCTTCTGTCTCCCTCCCAGGGCAGGGTGGCGGGGAGAGCATCTGCCCTCAGCACCCTTCAGCTCCTGCCCCCCCACCACCCTCACCCCCTCCAGCCCAGTAGCCCCAGGAAACCCGAGCTGGCCAGGCCGCTGTCGAGCAGCCAATCCCAACACTGGAAGGAAATGTTTATTTTCTTCTCCAAATTGCCCCAGCTGCTGCATGGTGGCTGAATGAGGCCTTTGAGCTGTGAGAAGCCCCCATTGTGGGCGGCCGCAGCCAGGGGGCTGGGGGCTGGGGTATGGGAGGGTTGGGGCCTCAGCGCTGCTTGCCAGTGACCAAAGCTGGGGGGTCAAAGCTGTTAACAGCAACCAAGAGGAGTGGTGGGGGGCGGGTGCCCTGAAGAGGACCCCCAGGATGGAGTCTGAAGGCAGAGATCTGTCCCACCAGGAGGGGAGGGTCAGAAAGAGGGACTCCCCAGGCCTGGCTCTGCCAACAGCCCCTCTGTGACAGATACCTCCTTCTTCCCACTTTAGAGATGAGAAAACTGAGGCTCAGAGAGGGGAAACGACTTGCCTGAGATCACACAGCCAGTGCCTGTTAGAGCCTACCCGACTGCAAAGGTCAGGCTCCTTCCCTGGTCTTGGATGTCAGAAGCCCTTCCTCTCACTCCAAAGGGGTAGGGTAGGGTCAGCTGGTGTCCCACACAGGCCTGACCTCCTCTCCTCCCAGGCCCCGGGGAGGTAGGGCCTCTGGCTGTTGCTGGGCCAGGCATGGCCCTCTGGGGCTAGACAGGGGTGAGAAGATCTGTCTCAGACTCCGTCAGGTGCTGCTTCCCAAACCTTGTCCACACAGCTGGAAAGGGGAGGGGGGCTACCCTTTCATGGGAGCTGCTGGCCGGGACACCACTCTGTGCCCACCTGCTGGGGTCCAGGAGCTCCTGGCTGGGCGCCAGCCCTGCCCATGGCAGAAGGCCTGGCATCTTAGACCACTTCACCTGCACAAAGGCCGGCCGATGGGCGACGGAAACACGGACAGCTTCTGGGTAGGGCTGGGCACGAGCCCAGAAGACCTCTCCCTGCCACCTGAGCTCAGACCCCTCCACCCTGCAATCCCCTGGGCTCAAGAGTTGCTGAGTGTCTCAAAAGTGGACAGCCCCTGGCCCAGAGCTGCAGGATGGGCCGGGGAGCGGGGGGCGCCTCTCCCCACCTTCAGGGCTCAGTAGGGCCAAGGCCCAGCTCCCCAGGCCAGAAGGGAGGAAATTTCTCTTCATGCCAGGGGGCTTCATCAAGTGCTTCAGTGTGGCATCATGCCTGGCCACATGGCCAGGGCTGAGGGCAGGGCCTCCCTTAACAGAGAGACCCAGTAGGGACCCCCTAGGCCCTCAGAAGTACAGGAGGTGCCCAAAGGCAGGTGCTGTGGACGTTTTGAATCTGGCCAGTGATGGTCTGTGTGACCCAAGGGTGGCCCTTCAACCTCTGAAGCCTCAGTTCACGCATCTGCCAAATGGAATCTAACCAGGGCCCGGAGGGCCGAGAAAGGACACAAACCCGCGGCGCCTGATGGCAGCCGGCCCTCCCGTCCTCGGCCAGTGCTGGGGATGGATGCGCTCAGTCCCCGCCTAGCTTGAGGGTCAGCTGTGCACTCAGCCCCCAGCACCCATCCTACTGGCCAAGAGAACCCGGAGAGCTGCGCACCAGGCCCCGTGCACCTGGACAGTCCGCCTGAGGCCGGGGCTCCCATGGCCTGCCGCGTCCATCCGGCCACGGGGGAGAGACTCCATCCCCCACCTCCGCCCAGAGGCCGCCCTCCTCCTCCCCCCTGTCTGGGAAGTCTCTGGGTCACCGGGGACCTTTCTTAGGTCAAAGTTCTGTGTCCCTCCAGGGCTACAACCTGACTTCACGAAGTTTTTCTGAGTGCAGTGAGATCATCTGAACATCACCCAGGCCCAGGCAGAGGCATCCACCAACCACCTGGCTTTCAGATGAGAAAGGCGAGGTTTGGGGGCCCACCATGTCCTCGGGAGACAGGTGTCTGCCTCAGGCTCTTGGGGCAGGTCCTGTCCAACTCCAACAGGCACGCTGGGGAACCAATGGCTATTTCCCGCAGGGGACAGGGAGCTCCTGGCGGGGCAGGGAAGGGACTCTGTCTGCCTATTCACATTGATCCTTGAGGCCAGGCACTGTGATGGCACAGGGAAGGTGGCAGTATCTATTTGCTGAGTGAAGGAAGGGCTGAGCCCAGGACCGGGCCAAGCAGGCCCTCAGAGTGGGCCGAGTGTCAGAGCAAGTGGGCACCCGCACTCAGTCGTTAAGACCAGGGCGGTACAGTCAAGGACCTTCTGATGAGCTTCCGGTCTGAGGCCCGGGGACCACGCCCAGGCCGCCGCCCGCCCCCCGCTCCCCCGCCGTCCCTGGGTGACGTACCTTGGATGGGGGTCTGGGCCTGGCTGCCGAAGTGGCTGGTGGTGCTGAGCGAGCTCCGGGGGCTGGGCGTGCTGGGTGTCACCCGCATGCGCAGACGCTCCAGGTCCCCGAAGCGGTCGGGGAATCCCTTGGTCTGGTCCTCCAGCTTCTGCCGATGCCCTGCAGAGCATGGAGCCCATGAGCAGCTCGTCACGGGGTGGAGGGTGGGGTGGGCAGAAACACCTTGCTCCGTTGGGAAGTTCTCCCTGCGGTCTAACCTTAGGCCTCTGCAAGGGAGATCCCATTGGCCGTTACCAGCCTCTTTTCTGAACAGAGAACAGTCAGTACGGGCCGCCCTGCGGCTGCCATGATTTTACCCTGACCTTCCGACGCCACAGGTGAGACTCAAGAGAGCTTCCAGGCCACACAGCCAGTAAGTTGTGGAGTCAAGATCTGAACTTGGGAGTTCAACTCAAAGCCCGAGATCTACACCTCTATGTTAAACTTTTTAAAAAATATTTACTTTCACTTATTTGGCTGTGTCAGCTCTTAGCTGGGGCATGCGGAACCTAGCTCCCTGACTAGGGATCGAACTCTGGCCCCTGCATTGCCAGTGGGCAGTCTTAGCCACTGGACCACCAGGGAAGTCCCTATGTTACACTTTTTGGCAGAAGAGAAATCTGAGGCAACAGGCATGCATAGGGGCTCAGGCAGGCTCTGTGGAAGGCAGGGAGAGAACCCAGGGATGGTACCACTCTCTGCCCCCAGCATTCCCTGCCCCCGCCCCCAGCATTTCCATCTGCAAGAGGAATGAGACAAGGCCCAGAATGGGAATGCCGGCTCCTCCAGTCCAGAGCTACCTGGGAACCCCCAGCACATGCCTTCTCCCCTCTGGGCCTCAGACAGGAGGGGAAATTGACCAGGATGCCAGCAAGTGCTGCGGGGCACTGTGTGAGGGGCCGGACTCCCATCTTTGTCCAGAAGCTGGGGACAGGGGGATCAGTGCACCTACTTGGGGCACTGAGCTTGGACAAACTACCAGCGTTTTCCAGGATTCTTCTGCCATTACCATACAAGAAGGACCCCAGCCTCGTCTCCAAGACCCTGGAGGAGCTAGCCGGGTCAAGATGGCCATGCCCTTGCCTTTAAGCAGCCAGTCAAGGCCACCCTCAACCCTTCTTGAATGACATCAGGCTTACAGGGATCACCCCCTTACACACACCCATACACACACGCACAACTTTTTCAGTTACTCATTTTACATTTCACAAGCAACACGTGAATACCTCCAAAAAGAAAAGCATTACAGGTAAGGCTAATGACTCCTCGGACCCACCCTAAATCCTACCCAGAAATCCCCAAGTGATCAATTTGGAGGTCTTTCTTTCCAGGCCTTTTTTAGGGTTGCATGTGCATGGAAAACACAGAGCAAGTTTTTCATGGAACTTTCTTGAATGGTCTCAGCCTGGTTGTATCATTCTGTAACTTGCTCTTCCACAGCCCACCTGGGTGGGGGCCCTCAATTTCGTCATCTGATAAATGCAGAGAGTACCCCCGCCTCAGAGAAACCACAGAGTTTCCGCAAAACCTTGGGAACCCACCCTGGGGCGTGGTGAGGAGCCATGAGTGGGGGCAGAGTGGCCTTGCTGAGCCCGTGTGTGTCCCAAGTTCCTGCTGAGGCAGGCAGGCTGGCCTGGTCCTCTTTCTGTAAGACAACAGAGCTGCGGCTCAGAGAGGTAAAGAAGCTTGCCTGAGGTCACACAGCGAGGAAGTGGGGAGGATTTTCTAGACCTGGGATTCTTGGAAAAGAAGAGTGGGGAATGGGCTCAGGGAGAGGAGAAGGCTTGCCCGAGTCCTGGGGTCTGCCGTGACATGAGGAATTTTCTAGCTTGACAGAGAAAGAAGACGACAGTCTCAGAATATGGCCCCCCCGGGGGGCCTGGGTAAGTGTGATGGGACTCTTCACTGCTGTTGGGAACGAGGGGACAGAGCTGGAGGCTGCAGAATGGGCCTGATTCCTGATTTTCAAATGAGGATGCAATGGATTTTGGTACCCACAGGCCCCCAGGCTGGCTCCACACCCCTGCCACCAGCTCACATAGGCATCTGAGAGCCCTGAGGAATGGAACCGGTTGTCCTGGGGGCCACAGTGGGCTCAGCAAGCCACCAAGAACCAAGGAACCCAAATTCTCCTCCAAGGAGGGCCCAGGCCCAGGCCCATGGGACACGTGGCAGCCAAAATGGGCCCACTTGACACCAGCCAGGCCCCACTACTGCCTCCCAGGACCCCTGGAAACAGGACAAACGTGGGCTGGGGTAAATGTGGCTGGAGCTGAGGCTGCAAACTCAGATGCCTAAGGGGACCAGGCAAGTTTCATAAATGAGGCAGATGGGATGGGTGGAGACTGGGACAGACTGGAGAGGGTGGGCCTTGTAGAAGGGGCAGTTGCCATCCAGCCCAGCTGACTGGTGCCCCGATGGAGGTGGGCCCAGTGTTGCCAGTTTCCAATTTACCAGAAGCCATAAACCTGCTTTTCTGTGAAATCTCCCGTATTATATATGTCAGCGATTAACCCAAATACTGAAAGGTGAAAGTCACTCCGTCATGTCCGACTCTTTGTGACCCCATGGACTATATACAGTCCATGGAATTCTCCAGGCCAGAATACTGGAGTGGGTAGCTGTTCCCTTCTCTAGGAAATCTTACCGCCCCAGGAATCAAACCCGGGTCTCCTGCATTGCAGGTAGATCCTTTACCAGCTGAGCCACCAGGGAAGCCTGGTATACTGAAACCAACAGCAACAACACAATAACCCACTTGGCACAATATGTCCTGCTCAGGGGTTGCCAGTTTGTAGCCTCCAAGTTTGAGGTTTCATTTTCTGGTTGGCTGTCTAACGTGAGCCGTCTAGGGCTGACTAATGGATAGCCCTGGGGAAAGGGTCTCCAGGGGAGTGCCACGGGGCTCAACCTCGGTCCTGGCAGGCCTTGGAGGGCGTGCTCTCGCCCTGGCTGCTGCGGCCACTGGGGACGGCAGGGTGACGTGGATGAGCTGGATCATGGATGCACTGAGAACAATCTCAACAGGGAGGAAGCCGGCTGGATAGATGTGGAGACCGCAGACTGACCTGACAGCAGCTCGGGTGCAAAGGATCCGGGTGTCTTAGTCAACCACAAGCTTGAAGTGAGCCAATGGGGCTACACGAAAGCTGCTGCAAAGCCTCAGGCCTTGCTGTTACTGTCGCTGGCGGATAGAGTCCCGTTTCTGAGTCACACTGAGTACAGAGTGTTTACAGAGACGCCCGCGGGCCGACGGAAGGAGGGCGGGGTTCACAGCCTGCCTGGGTTCAAGGACCGCCCGCAGCCTGGTAGCCGGTAGCTGAGCTTGAGTCACACCCCTTTCCCCCACCCCAAGCCACAGTGGGAGGGCCACACGGTGCCCTTGCGGGTCGTGGTTCCGACCAAACAAGGTCTCTGGATGCTCTCCACCCTCCCAGGTCACTGTCCCCTGTGTGGTCACTTCTACCCCAGCTCACACCGAGGGCGGCAGGATTATCGTCTCCACGTGGAGACCGGGACACTGAGGCCAGGTCGGTGAGTCCTGTCTGGGACACAAAGCCAGGCCAGCACCCAGAGTCGGTGTCAGCACCCAGACCCCTGACCCCAAGTCCAGTGCTCCTTCTCTGAACACCCTCCTTTCGTCCCCATTGTACAGATGGGGCCACTGAGGCTTCAAGATGAACCCTACGCTAAGTGACTGGTCTGGGATATAAAGCAGGTAATGTGGTCCCGGAGCACATGTTCCAACCACATGCTACCCTACTTTCGCAAAGGGCAGAATTCCTGGAGGGGAGTTTTCACGGCACGTGGGGGAACCGCTTCCATGTTGCTGTGGAACCCCCGAGTCAAGGCCTGGGAGGGGCGAAGGGGAGCCCAGGCGGCTCCATGGGGCCAGGGTGCCAGAGAGTCTCAGAGCCACAGGGCCCCGGCCTTCACACTGGGAGAACAGAACTCCCTGTGCCCGAGGAAAGAAGATGGGCCTTCAGAATAGACCTCTTTCATTCCGCCACCCACAGTGAGAGCTGGGGGCGGGGAGCTCTGGCCCAGTTCACCGGGTCACCAGGGGCCCAGCCCTTTCACGCCGGGACTCAGTTTCCCCTCTGTACATACTGCTCCCTGAGGCCCCTCCAGCTTCGAAAGTCCCTGACTTTAGACTCCAAGAACTAGCCACTGGCGAGGAAGCGGGGGTCGCTGGCTCGGGGCCCCTCCGTCTGCTCCTTCTGTTCGCAGGGTTTCTCTAGTATTCTCTGCCTCGCACACTTCAGGGCAGCGGCTCAGGTACAGCCTCTGTCAGGAGTCTTCCTATCCTTTGGGGCTCAGTCCAAGAGCCCCCCACCCCATCTAGGAAGCCACCTTCTCCCAGCACGGAGCCCCACAGCTCCTCTGCAAGGCTAAGAGCAGTAGCTAGCAGGGATGGAAAGAAAAACGGTGGCTGACACTTACTGAGCGCTTTCTCCACTGCAGGGTCTCAGCAGCTGCCACACTCTGCCTTGTTTCACCTGCGTCATCCCCATGGCGCAGGGCAGGGGGTGGGGGGCAGCGGGGGGGGTGCAGGTAGGTGGGGAGGTGTCCCACCACTGTCCCTAGTACACAGGTGAAGAAACTGAGGCTCGGTGAAGGCCAGTGACATGCTCGAGGTCACACGGAAGCACCTGGCCACCTTGCCTTCCTGGAGCCCACCCTACAGGGAACGAGCCTGGCTTTGCAAAGTCAGGGGGGATCCAAACGGTTGGCTGTTAGGGCCCAGCCTAGGCCCAGGGCCCAGTGCCGCGACGGGCCCGGAGAAAGGCAGATGAGAGGGTCTCAGTGGACCCCAGCAGGAGCCCCGCCCCGCTCTGAAGCCCAGTCCAACCTTCTAAACTCACATCCTGCTCTAACCCCCCAAGTCCCTCTCCTCCCTCTGGGCCTCGGTTTCCAGTCCTGTCGAGTGGTTATCATACTGTCTAAGCCCTGGGCTGAGGCTGAGCCAGAGAATGGGCCCCCAAGTGTTTCCGAACAGATGGAGGATGGGACGCTGGGGGAGCACGCCCCCCTTGCCATCTGGGCCTGGCAGCCTGACCCCCTGCAAGCAGCTGGGCTTAACTCACTGAGGACCCCTCTGATGTCACCTCGATCCGGGCTCTGACCTCGTGTGTGAGCCTCCAGGGCCCAGCGACCCGGGGCCTGTCCCGGGCAGCTCTTACCCACTGGTGACTAGGGCAGGCCACTCTCTCTCCTGGGCCTCCGGTGCGTCATCTGTGAAGCGGAGCTCACACTCTTAACTCCTGAGGGTGCAGACAGGCTGAGGAGAATGAAACACCCGGCCTGGCCTTGGCCCTCAAGATTCACAGCTCCTCTTCACTGATCTAGTCAGTGGTGGGGGGAAGTGTTGGGGGGAGGTGTGTGCATGTGGCCTCATAGGTGTGCAAGAAGGATCAGAGTTGGGGGACGAACACTGGATCCGGGCCAGATGGGTGACTCACCCGGGGGTCACAGCGGCAGAAGCCTAAGGACCAGGGCTGGGTTCCAGCGGAGGTGGAGGGGCCTCCCTTCTCTCTACTCCCAGGCATCGCTCGTCCCTGGGCCAGCACTGGGTCCTCAGGGACTGCCAGGGACCTAGTGCTCCCGGGGGGAAACCTGGGGGCCATCAGGGCCATCACCCTGCCTTCACCCTGGCCTAACACAAGCCCCTCGAGACGAGCATGGCAACCACGTGAGCAGACGTTTTCGATGGGCCACGCACTGTGCTAGGCAGGCCACACATGTCATCTCCAAGGGCCATGATGATCCTCTGGGAGGCTGCTACCATCACACCCGTTTTCCACATGGGAAAGTGGAGGCACGTGGCGAAGGGCAAACCTGGAAGGGTGAGCAGGGTGCATGGAGCTCAGCTGCTAAGGTCTTGGCTTCCCAAGACCTCCGAGAGAGAGGACAGCTGGGCTCCTTGGCAGCGAGGCCGGACTGGCAGGAGGCCAGGTCCGTGTCCTGCCGTGGAAGGGGCGAGAAGGGCAGCAGGCCAACCGGAGCCAGGAGCCAGGAGCAGCAGCGCTGGCTGGGGCCGCGGGAGAGGCGCGGTCTGCGGGCGACAATGTGGGCCCCAGCCACGGGGCCCTTCTGCCATCTGAAGCCTCTCGGCCACCTCCTTGGCTACCCGGCCCGGGCCTGGTGCAGCCACAGCTCAGACACAGCGGCCACTGTCCGCCTGGCCGCACGGGTGGGGCACCCGGGCCCGAGGCCCGCTCTGTGGCCTGTCAGGAGATTTACACCCAGCTCTTAACAGCCGCGCGGCATCGCAGGCGGGTGCTGGGCCCGGGGTGGTCCGCTGTGAATCGGCCCCCTGTGAGCAGATGAAAGCCGGTCGGCGGCTGGGCAGAGAAGCGGGCGGGCAGGCAAGGGGCCAGCGGGTCCCTCCTGGGGCCACAACTGGGGCTTCCAGCGGCCTGGGCCTAATTAGGGGGCAGCCCCGGAGGTCTGAGGTTAACCCCTTCCCTCCTGCTGGATGCACTCCCTGGGGGTGGGTGGGTGGGGGGGAACGGGGAGCCAGGACCCTCATCTGGGGAGCACAGGAGGTCTGAGGTTAACCCTTTCCTGCCTGTTGGGTGCACTCCCTGGGGGTGGGCATCCTGGGCACCCCTCCAGTGCCCACACCTGGAATGGAGGATGGAACTGTGGCGACCTGAGGTTGGTGGCCGGCTCAGGGTCACTTGGCCTGCCCATGCTGTCTCTAGCTCCCAGCCGCCCCCGTGGCTGTGTGCTCACCTCCTTCAGGCCTCTGCTCCAACATCACCTCTTCAGGAGGTGACACTTCCCTGTGGGTCCCAGCCCTGCTCGCTCCACCCCTCCCCCAGCTTCGGTTGTCTCTGCAGGACTTCTCACTACCAGAAATCTAGCTAAATCATTTGTTTTACCTCGTTTATCCATTCAACAACTACCTACTGAACACCGACGACGTGCTCACGTCTGTGTTCCAGGGTCTACAGCAATGTCTGGCAAAGCAAAGGACCACCCACCCCCCTGGGGTGGGGGTGGGGCACAAACAGTAATCAGGGAAGATGAAAAATAGGTGAAATAAATGCGTGAGCTATATAGCATCTTAGAAGGTGACAATAAAACGAAAGACAGGAAGTTTAGGGGAACGGGGATGTCTGTGTGTCCAGGGCTGTCAGGAGAGGCATGTCCAGGTAGAGGGAACAGCAGGGCAAAGGCCAAGAGGCCAGCGCGGCCAGAGTAGGGTAAGCAAAGAGGAAGGCGGAGGAGAGGAGGGTGGAGGGGGCCCAGTCACACGTCAGATCTGGGCTTCACGGCCGTGGTGATAGCAGCATGACTTACCATCTCTCCCCACCCCAAGTGTGTGAGACCTGGGAGGGCCAGAACCTGGTCTGTTGGGTTCAATGCAGCCTCCTCAGTTTCTAGAACAATGCCTGATACAGGGTCGGGCCCCAGGAAAGTAGTATTTGTTGAAATCATCCCATGTATATTTTGGGGAAGAAAAGACCCGACCCCCACTCCCGCCCCAGGCAAGATGGGCCGGTGCCTCAGTGAGGAACCTGTGCCCCACCCTTCCAAGTGTGTGTTAGTTGCTCAGTCGTGTCCAACACTTTGCAACCTCAGTGTTTGCAACTGAGTTTGCAACTGTAGCCCGCCAGGCTCCTCTGTCCTTGGGATTTCCCAGGCAAGATTACTGGAGTGGGTAGCTGTTTCCTTCTCCAGTGATCTTCCTGATCCAGGGATCGAACCTGGGTCTCCTGCATTGCAGGCAGATTCTTTATGGCCTGAACCACCAAGGAAGCCCTCTCAAGTACAACACCCGTGAGCCTGGGAGATGGGGTGAGTAGTTCCCCAACTGTGGTCCAGCCCAGGCCCGCTCGAGCACGACCCCGCCTGCCACCATGTTTCAGGATCCTGCTCCACCTGCTTCGTAACCAGCCCCTGGTGACTCTGAGGGACACCAGCCCTGAGAACCTCGGAAACCAAGGCCACACAGGCAGGAAGCCACCAAGCCAGCCTTCAAACCCAGCTGGCCACCTGGCTGCAGACTGGGCACGCTCTGCAGGGCAGCGGAGGGGAACGACCCAGCCACAGAACCCACAGCCAGGCCTCGGGGAGCTGCAAGGCGCCCGCTCCCTGGCTCCCAGGACCAGCCTCGACTCCCATTCCTCCCCACAGAAGGCTCAGCCCTCACATGGGGTTGGGGTGGGGGTGCGGTCCCAAAGCAGGAGAAAAGCCCAGAAGGAAAACCCGGCGAACATCCATCAGGAGAGTCTTGAGAGCCAGTCAGCGACAGACTCATGCAACGCTCACAGCTCCCCACAGCACAAGCTAACGCCATCCCTGCCTTACAGATGAGCACACTGGGCTTGGAAGCCCCTTCCATGCAGCCCTGGCTTCCCTGAGCCCCGGGGTGGAGCCCCAAGGGTGTACCGAAGCTCACCCTGGGGCAAGCGGCTTTGTCTGCCGGCATGTCTCCTCCTGGGGTAGTTGAGGATCAGGTGAGAGACTCTGGGGGACTTCTCTGGCAGTCCAGTGGTTAAGACACTTGCACTGCAGGGGCGCAGGCTTGACCCCTGGTCTGGGAACTGAGATCCTACGTGGCGCACAGCGCAGCCCTCCCCAAAAGAGACTCTGCAAAGGGCCCAGCATCCCGGGAACGCTCGCTGACCAAACGCAGCTGAGCCGGCCTCTGACTACTTACAGGTGGGGAAATGGAAGCTGAGAAAGGAGGCGGCGGTGTCCAAAGGTGGCCGAGTGCAGGCCAGGTTGGAGCTGGAACCAGGGGTGCTGGGGAGACCCGCCCTGAGGGCCGGGCGGAGGGGAGGAGACCAGGAGGGCCACCTCCCACATTCGCCCTTTTCTATAAATGAGCTTCTGCTAAGATCAGAGGGCGGCAAAGGATAAGATGGACGGATGGCATCACCAACTCAATGGACATGAATCTGAGCAAGCTCCTGGAGACAGTGAAGGACAGGGAAGCCTGGCGAGTGCTGCAGTCCATGGGGTTGCAAAGTCGGATATGACTTAGTGTCTGAACAACAACCAAGATTTTGTTTCAAGAAACTGCTTTAAAACCACTGATCTGGCCCACACTGACTTGCTTCTGACTCCAGGGTCTTTCAGAGCCCAGCTTTGTTCCTTTCCTCTTGCTGCCTCCAACTATGCCATCCCTGCCCCAACCAGCTCACCCCAGGAAGGGGCTGTCTCAGGTGTGGGAGACCTAGGGAGAGACGAGCAGACAAGGACTCGACTGGGGGGCTCTCAAGGGCAGAGAGCTGAGCCTCCTTCCTCATCCAGCGGCCTTAGTTGGGGAGGGTGGGCAGCTCTGGGCCGGGCAGGGCTGAACACAGCGGGTCCAGGCATTGGACCCTTCTGGAATCTGAGGGATCCAGGCATTGGCTGGGTCCTGGGACCCTGGGACCCTTCCCATCAAGCTCCAAGTCCCCTGCCCACCAGCCTCTATGCACGGAAGCTCGCCGCTTTATGGAGTGGCTCCTCAGTGCTCAGCATCATGCTGAGCCCAACTGTGGCTCCCATTCATCCTGATTCAGCCCCTGGAGACTTACAGTAAAACAGCACCTCCTTCATCAGAGACTCAATACCTCTATTACTATGACCTGGGTTTCTCAGCAGCCACCCTGCTGCTGACCAAGAAAGGTTCAACCATTGACCAATGGTGGTGGTGGTGGTGGTGGGAGTATGGGGGAAGCCAGACAACAAGGATTAACAGAACACCGGGGATCCAGAGACTCACAAGGACCCTCCCACTGCTACAGCCAGATACTATCCACATGCCATCACTGGCCAGCAGGCTGGGAGGTATCATCCCACTTCCTGGAGGAGGCAGCCGAGGTGCAGAGAGGTCAAGGACTGCCCCAAGGTCCCCCGGCCAGGCAAGCCGGGTCAGAATCTGCTCTCTGTACCAGGCACCTGTGGCTCACAAGGGCTTCCCAGACATCACCGCCTTGAGACTCTTGGGGTCACTGACCTCGTTCACAGATGACAAAACCAAGACCAAAAAGGAGACAAGACTTCTCTTGAGTCACAAAGCCCAAGGTCATAGTCATGGGCCCATCCACATCTAATCCCTGCGGGAAGGAACCAGCAGGAATTTGGCCAGGGCAGGTGCCAGCTGGGAGGTGAATCACTTGGGCCTGATGACTGTGATCAGGAGCCTGGGTGGAGGGGGTTAGAGGAGGTGGCCTTGACAAGCCTGCAGGGAAACACTTCCAGGGCTGTAAGACCCAGCTCTGAGCCCTTTCCCGGTGGCCAGGTGCTGGCGTGGGCTGGACAGATCAGGGGGCCAGGCCTGATTCCCCAAGGGGAGAGTGGCCCAGGGCCAGGCCTGGCTGGTCCTCACTGAGGCTGCCCTTGCACAGCCACAGCGCCTTCCCAGCCTCCTTCCTCAGGCCCACTTAGGCCTGGAATTGGAACTGAAAGCTATTTGTGGGAAGACAGGGCACCTCCCTACACCTAAGACAGTGTGAGGCCCTGGCCAGGTTCCCAACATCCCCAGGGCTGGATTCCTCCTTCTGGGAACCCAGTGACCCTCTGGTTCAGAATCCCATGAGACAAGAAATGTGAGAGGGTTTTCTAAACTGTAAAGGGCCTCAATACATCGATCATGCCACAAGTCGGGGCCAGTCCACATAAGAGCTCTGCTCTGAGGTCAGGAAGCAACCAGTCCAGAGATGACTGGCTGCTTCTTTGTTTCATTCATTCATTCCCTCATTCATTCAGGAAACACTGGTCTCTGGCCCACAGTGGCAGCTGCTCCTCCGGTTTCCCTAATCTGAATCTGAAACTCTGGGTCATCCAGCAGGCAGAAGCAACGAAACAGAAACCTTCTTTGATGCTAAAATGCACAGATGCCCTGCTCCCTGCAGAGAATACGTGCTCAATAAACATTTGCGGAATCAGATCTGCATTCCTATCTCAAGAGGTGGGTCCTGGGGTCAGAGTGTCTGGGCTCTATGAGACTTAAGTCACACCCTGAGATTCAAAGGAAGGGTTTCCAAGGAGGGGATATGGCCTCGCACCCCAAGCAGCACCTGCTTCGCGTGCTCCCTCCCTCCCATGCTGGCAGAGGAAGCTGGGGTGGAGTCAAGCCAACCTGGCCCCATCTCCACCCCAAACACACAATGCCCTCTCTGCAGTCTTTTCCATTCTTTCCTTTCCATATTCCCCCCAATGGGCAGTCAACCCTCGGGGTGGCAGGGTGGAGGTCAAGCTGATTCCATCACCTCCCCTTTGCAGCCTGGCTTCCTACAGCCCCAGGCTTAGCATCAGCACGTACTGCAGGGAGGCCGGGGTGCAGAGTTGAGCGGCAGGACTGCAGTCCCCCACGGCTCCAGGGATCCAGTGCCATCTGCCTGACTCTGGTGACCCCACTGGGCCCTCCTCCCCAACCCAGTTGGCTCAATGGCTTTGGCACTTACGTCTAGGCTCCCGGGGTCCATCCACGGTCACTTTGATGGCGCGATGGTAGGTGGCCACTTGCGTGGGGTTGGTGAACACGGTGATGGTCAGCGTGAAACTCTTACCTGGGGCGGAAATAAAGGCAGGAGGTTGGCACCAGGAAGCTATTCACAACAGCCTGAAGCCCTCATCTTCCAGAAGGGCCGGGTCTCTCTCCTGTGACCCCGAGGTAAAGAGAGGGCTCTGAGTGAACATCAAGCTGCTGGGCTTGGCATTCAAGGCCCCCTGGAGGCCTGGCACCCATTTGATCACATTCCCCCTGCCCTGCGTTCTGGCCTCCCTGGCTTATTTCTTCCCTGTTTTTTGGCCTTTGTGCTATTCCTCAGAGACTCTCAGGATTTGGGGGAGGGGAGCCAGGATAGGTACATGTTTTTTCCTGAAAATAATTCATAACCTTTAGAGAAAAATTTGAGAATACAGAAAATACAAAAAAAAAGAAGAAACCACCCACAGTTCCACTAACTAGAGAGAAACACTATTAACATTTGACTGTTCTCTCCTGCAACCCTTTTCGGGCGAGTGTGTGTTTTTACACAGTTGTAAAAATGACACTAAAGTAAATATTTCCGTACCCTCTTTTTTTTTTTCTGTTCACTTAACATCACATCATAAGCACTTATGTCATTAAAAATTCTTCATAAACTTCATTTTTAATGGCTGCAAAATATTTCCACTCATGGAAGTCTCATCTTTTATTTATCCGTCTCCTTATCTTGGGTATTTATGCTGCTGCTCATTTCTTATTGGCGTGTGCAACTGGGGCTTGAAAAAGGACTGATTTGGGAGCTACAGACATTTCATTTGTAGACACAACTGTTATTTCCAGAACTCTGTTCTATTTTTAGATAGACATTTGGCCCCAAAAGTCTCCATTCAAAATTCCTGAGGGGAAAAAAAAACTTTAAAAATCATGATTTTTGTGTTACCGTTTAAAATAAAAGGAAAGTGACCTTCTGTTTATAAAAATCTTTGTCTACACCTCTGCTTATTTCCTTAGATTAGACTCCAGGCAGCGGTGAGTGATTTCATCGCATCAGAGGGCTGAGATGGATTCAGGGGCCCTGATCTCCCCAGTGAGATGACTCTCCAGAGAGAAGCATGGTGATCGGAATGGGGCCGAGTCTACTGTGATGTGCTCAGCATCTTCAGGACCAAGTCTATCAAGGCGGAAGATCTCTGAAACGCTCTTAACTTCAACACCTTTGTTCTATTATCAGTGAGACTGAAACGTTTCATGTGTTTATCATCTGTTCTCATCCAACACAAATGAGTGCTTCACGGTCTTCCAGAGTTGTAAGGTTTTAACGCCTTAAACACACACACACACACACCCCACTCTCCAGCAAGCTTCTTAACACTCTCCTTGTCCTGTTTGTGGCAATCGGTCTCCCACTTCACTGGCCCTTAGATTTCGCTTTCTGACTCTGAGCTGATTTGCATTTTCAGTTCTGCCTCTTGATTGGTGACTGCTCCTGTCTTTTCATGTTTGGGGAGGTTTCCCCGTGGAACAAGCAGATAAAGGGTACCTTTGATCAATATCATCCTCTCGAACTCTTACATCGCTCTTTGATTCTTCTAGGGATTTACCGGTTGGCCTGGTAGAAGGTAAAGGTTTTTCCTCAAAGGGCAACCTAATTTTCCCAGCACCTTTTCTGAAGTTGGAGTCTCCTTTCCTGCCCTGTTCTCCATTTCATCAAAGTCTCCACAATATATGAGGTTGGGGGTGGGGGGTGCGCGAGGATACTGAACCCCAAGTCACACTGGCCTCCTTCTGCTCTGCCTCTGAGCACCCCTACCTCTGGTCCCCAGTTACGTGCCTGGGGACCCCCCGAGGGCAGGGCCAATGGCTCTGTGCACCTGCGTCCCCCAGGGCTGTCCTCATTTTCTCAACACCCATCCAGGACAGGCAGACCCAATTCCACATTCCCACTTCACAGGTGGGAGACAAAAATTTGAGGAGTGTGTGTCGGTGGGAGGGACCAATAGCCAGCTTAGCATGGCTGGTACTTGATGATCCAGTGATGGGAGTGAAAATTCCAGCCCCAGAAACAGGACAACCCAGCGCAAAAGAAAACAGCCATAAAAAGGAACAAAACTGCCATTTGCAGAGACATGGATGGACCTAGAGACTGTCACACGGACCGAAGGAAGTCAGAAAAAGAAAAACAAATAGCGTATATTAGCACATATATGTGAATTCTAGAAAAATGATACAGGTGAACCTATTTGCAAAGCAGACACAGAGATACAGACAAAGAGAACAAATGTATGGACCCCACAGGGCAAGAGTGGGTGGGATGAACTGGGAGATTACGACTGGCATATACACACTACTATGTATAAAATAGAGACTAGGATAATGAGAGGAGAAGGCGATGGCACCCCACTCCAGTACTCTCGCCTGGAAAATCCCATGGACGGAGGAGCCTGGTGGGCTGCAGTCCATGGGGTCGCTGGGAGTCGGACACAACTGAGCGACTTCACTTTCACTTTTCACTTTCATGCATTGGAGAAGAAAATGGCAACCCACTCCAGTGTTCTTGCCTGGAGAATCCCAGGGACGGGGGAGCCGTGTGGGCTGCCGTCCATGGGGTCGCACAGAGTCGGCCACGACTGAAGCGACTTAGCAGCAGCAGCAGTAGGATAATGAGAACCTACTGTATAGACAGGGAACTCTACTCAATGCTCTGCAGTGACCTAAATGGAAAGGAAATCCGGAAAAAAAAAAAAAAAGAGGGGATATATGTACACATATAGCTGATTCACTTTGCTTTACAGCAGAAACTAACAGCACTGTGAAGCAAGGATGTGTGTGTCAGTCGCTCGATCATGTCTGACTCTTTGTGACACCATGGACTGTAGCCCCCCAGGCTCCCCGTCCACGGGATCTTTCAGGCAAGAATACTGGAGTGGGTGGCCATTCTCTTCTGCAGGGGATCTCCCCCACCCAGGGATCGAACCCGGGTGTCCTGCATTGCAGGCAGGTTCTTTACTGTCTGAGTCACCAGTTCAGTTCAGTCGCTCAGTCCTGTCCGACTCTGCGACTCCACGAGTCACAACCAGGGAAGCCCCTAAAAGCAAAGATACTTGGATAAAAAAAAAAGAAAAAAGAAAACCAGTCAGGCTGCTGGGGCCACACCAATGGGGGCTTCTGAGCCTGGGAGAGTGTGTGTGTGTGGGAAGGAGCAGGGTAAGGGTAGCCGTTTAAATTGAGGTGTGACTCGAACTGGGGCAGAGAGGGGCCTCTGTGGAGGAACTTTCCAGAACTGGCGGCTGGAGGCAGGGATGGAAATGCACCTGCGTCTGACCTGGCGTCTGGGCCAGAGAAACTAGCCTGGCCCCTCACTCTCAGACCACAGGGGCACTTCCATGGCTTCTGGAAAACAGGGCGTGCAGAAAGTCTCTTGGCCTCAGGCTCTCCGCCCACCCCCTCCCAGGGACCCTTCTGCCCCATTACTGCTTCCTCTCATTCTGAGGTCCGTTCCCTGCTGGACCCTCTCCCTAACCAGTCAGGCACTGTCCAGAGGTCACTGGGCTTCTGACCCTTCCCATTGCCTCCCTGGTACCAGGGTGGTTTAGGTGGCCAGCCCAGAGCCAATGGGCTGCAGGGTCCCTGCACTCGCCAGATCACTGAAGCCCTCTGCTTTTAACCTCACTTGCTTCAGGTCGTCACTGAAAAGTCACCTTCCCAGGGAGGCTCTCCCGGGTCACTTCATCTAAAGGAGGCATTTTTATCCTGGCACGCCTCTTAGAATTGAGCGGGTTTGAGAAGTGCGATAGGAAAAAAAGAAAAGGACAGCAACTGTGTCTTCCCTAGCCTCCACCTGGAATGTAGCATCTCTCTGAAGGATGAACGTAGGCAACAAACCACAGAGGCATGACAGCAGTCTCCGTGACCTTGTCGCCAACAGACGTCACAGATACTAACATATCACGTTACAGACGATGCAGATTTCTTTAAATATCTTTTGTGCACGTCACAACTTCAAAGTCATAGTCATCATCAAACCCATTGCTAGATCTTGCTATTTAACAGGCTAACAAGACAGCATATTTATCACATAAAAAAAAATGTTTTGCTAACTGTGTTTTAATCTAATTGGCTTTCATCACCATCCTTTGCATTTTATCTCATTCTTTTTTTTTTCATGGTCCACTTTCTAAAAAAATTATTTTTAATTAGAGGATAATTGCTTTGCAATATTGTATAAATGTCTGCCACACATCAACATGAATCAGCCGTAGGTATACATATGTCCCCTCCCTCTTGAACTTCCCTCCCACCTCCCGATCCATCCCACCCCTCTAGGTTGAAAAACACTATTCTGAGACTGTTAAAGGGGTTCCTGGAGCGATCAAAGGTTAAGAAGCTCACTCTGAAGCATCACAGACCTTCCCACTTCCACTTGCTAGGCTTGAATTTCCTCCTAAGGTTTATTACTGCTAATAATCCATCTACTTGTTTATCTTGTCTCTCTCCACTAGATGAAATGGTCGAAAGGCATCATCAACTCAATGGACAGGAGTCTGAGCAAACTCTGGGAGGTAGTGAAGGACAGGGAAGCCTGGTGTGCTGCAGTCCATGGGGTCGCAAAGAGCCAGACACGACTGAGCAACTGAACAAGTAGATGATACGCTCAGTGGGGGCCAGAATATTTGTCTTCATTGCTCTGTCCCCAGCCCCTAGGACAGCATCTGGCACACAGCATGTGCCCAAAGAATGTTTGTGAAATGAATTAAGGGCAGAGGTTACTGCTCCCATTTTACAGATGAGAAAACTGAGGCTCACAGCAGGGCAATGAGTTGGCCAGGTCACACGATAACCAAGCAGAACCCGGAAAGGTTAGCACTTACTGGAGCCTAACCCGCCACAATGACCCTAAGCATCTACTCCTTGGGTGTGAAAAACTCCACCCCACTAGGCAGCAAGCCACAGGCCAGCCCTGACATCACCAGCCCACCTCAACAGCTTCCTCCCAGTTTCTAGGCCTGACACCACCCTTCCCAGGTACCCACAGAGAGGAGGGAGGGAGGAGCTGGGACCTGGGAGCAGGAGTGGGAGGGGTCAGGTGTCAGGTGCCACAGGAGGCTGCGCCCCCCACCTCCGCGAACCAGAGGTGGGGGAAGCCATCTCCCAGAGCACCCCTCGCCTCTCTCTGTGCCTGGCAGCAAATCCATCCAGCCGTCTCTTAAGGGCAGGAAGCCGAGAGGACTTTGTGCAGGAATCCCAGGCTCACTTGCACATCAAGGTGCAACTCCTGGACTGTGGGCAGGTGGCCCTGCAAGTGGGGGCCGGAGTCCTAGTCTGGAGATTGCTGCTCTGTGGGGCTGAGAACGGCGTCCAGACTTCACCAGAGGACCCGGGTTTCGGTTGCTGAATGCAGCAGAACGTGGTGAGGTCTGGCAGTGTGGTGCTGGGCAAGTCTCTGTCCCTCTAGGCCTGGGTTCCTGTGGAACGAGTTCCCGCCCCTGGGGCTTCATGGACAGGGGGAGGACGCATCTCTGGGGGCCTCTGGATTTGTTCAGGGTCGACCAAGAAGCCATCTACTCCTCTCCCACCAGCTGTCCCCCTAAGCCTGTGTCCACAATCGCATTCCAAATTTCTTGCCACACACTGAGGTTTCTTTTTAACCAGTTCATGACAGTTCAGTTCTTTTCATCTTCACCTAGGCCAGTAGCCCCCTCCTCAGTTCAGTTCAGTTCAGTTCAGCCAGTCAGTCGTGTCTGACTCTTTGCGACCCCAGGGACTATAGCAAGCCAGGCCTCCCTGTCCATCACCAACTCCCGAAGTTTACTCAAACTCAGGTCCATTGAGTCAGTGATGCCACCCAACCACCTCATCTTCTGTTGTCCCCTTCTCCTTCTACCTTCAATTTTTTCTAGCATCAGGGTCTTTTCCAGTGAGTCAGTTCTTTCCCTCAGGTGGCCAAAGTATTGGGAGTTTCAGCTTCAGCATCAGTCCTTCCAATGAATATTTACTGATTTCCTTTAGGATGGACTGGTTGGATCTCCTTGCAGTCCAAGGGACTCTCAAGAGTCTTCTCCAACACCACAGTTCAAAAGCATCAGTTCTTTGGTGCTCAGCTAAAAACCACAGCTTTGACTAGGGGCCATTTTGGGAGTTTATGGTGCGTGGTCCTCAAGGGGTGGGATGTGGTGGGTGGGGAGATACAAATATCAAGCACTGCACAAGGCAATGGATTATTCACTCCTTCTGTGTGAAAAGCAGCTTACAGACAGTCTCTGAGCCATGAGCCTAACTCAGTTTTACATAAAACAGAAGTTTTTGCACTCTTTTAACATCTATTGAATTTTCCAGGCAAGAAGATAGTTCCTTAATTGTTTCAAAAAATTTTTGCTCAGAGTTTTGCCAAAAATTTCTCACAGCTTCAGCAAATTGTGACCCTGGCGACGGTGCCACATTCAGACTTTGAGTCACGTACACCTGGCCTGTAGGGTTGGAGGTCACAGGGCTTCCGCTAGAGGTGCAAACATCCATCCACCCCACAGTGTCTGTCTGCTCCAACATTTACATATTCAAATAGATACATTGTGATAAGTTACTTTTCCTTTCTCTCCATTAGAGTTATGGAATTATATCAATTTTGAGAATGCATGTAGGTGGATAGATTACGACGATATCATGCACATTTCAACCGTAGGATGGTAGAGGGCATGTTGCAAAAATCTTCTGTGAGAAGGGGTGCTGCGTCTGGCAGGGCGGGGACATCAGCCCTAATCACTGCAGGAGAATGACTTGGTTTCCTTCCCTTTCTTCTCTTGGTTTACACTTTCAGGCTTATCATGAGAGCTCTGTGGTAGTTCTGTGTATATGTCTTGCAAGGAAATCTCTTTCTTAGAATTAAGGCAGGATCAAGGGATAAAAAGCAAGGAGATGAACAGAAGTTTCCATCCGGCTTCTTAAGTTCTGGCAGAAGTCAGAGAGCCAGGGAAAGGCTTGGAGTCCCAAACCCCAGGCTGTCCTGATTCCTAACGTGGCCCAAACTGTCTGTGTCAACGACCGATGCGTTCGTGGGAGGGAATTTCCCAATGGGCAGGCTGGGCGCAGCAGAGGTGTGGCTGCATGCCACAGGACCCCTGTGTCCTCCTTCCTCACTGCCAGCCGCCTCCACTTCTCCCACTCAACAATTCACATCTTCTGGTTTTCCCCCACCCCCGCCCAAACCACACCATAATCAGAGAATCAGTGACTGTCACCACTCAAAGAGACTTCAAAGGTCTCCTCCAGTCCCAGGCACCTGAAGTAACACAGTCTCTAACCTGTATCCCGTTCTCAGCAGGTGCCAACCGATACACTAGTACCAGTTTCCTTAATGCTCTAAGAAATCCCACAAGGGAGGTACGAGTATTGCCCCATTTTACAGATGAGGCAACAACCGAGACACACAGAGATTAGTAAGCCATTTGCTCAGTGTTATCCAGCCAGTCACCAGCAGAGCTGGGACTGGAACCGGGTTGGTTGGTCGCAAAGCCCAGGCTGACTGATGAGCCTCCGAGGTCTGCAAGGCTCATCGAGTTCCATGGGCATCGGAACTCCCACTCAGGCCTCTTCTGCCTCCTAGGACCACTGAGATTGGAGAGAGAATGGAGTTTGTAAACTCCACCTCCTGCACCTCCCACAGTCAGGATCCCAGCCTCCCTCCACAGTGCCTCCTCCAAGAGCCCGCGGCTGAATGATGCTTTGGAAACCTAGCTCCCTCTCTGTGGGCCTTGCGGGGTGGGTGCAGGTCTGTGGGTATAAATACTACCAAGAAATAATTTTCACTGGAGGGGATGGCCAGATGAGGTCTCAGGAACACACAGAATAACCAATTTGTCACTTTCCAGGAGAGGGAGTGGGGGACACTCCTGACGCTTCGCTGGGCTCCCAGCACTGACTGCCCCTTCTGCTGCAGCTCTAGGGGGCCTCCACAGCCACTGCTGGACCCGGCCACCGCCCGAGACCCAACCGCACCCAACCGCACCCGAACGAGCCCCCGCCGACCAGTGGCCCGACTCTCCACTTGGGGCTGGGGCTGGGATTAAGTTGCAAAAGGCTTGAGAGATTGGGAATGACAAAGGGGGCTTGGAGACTAATTAGGAGCAGCAATGAAAGCTTAATTCATAAAAGCAAACATTTTCCATCCATCAACCTGCAACCAGTTAAGGGCAACGTTTGAAAGAAATCTGTGCGTGGGGAAGGGAGCCAACAGGAACAGGAAATGTTTGAAAGAATGTAAACTATTTCAGTTTCATAAAAAAGTAACAAGTAAACAGTTATTACATGCAAATAATGCCCTGGTTTTAATTAATGCTGAAAAGTCAAAATATGTTTGACATTTGTATGTATACATTGAACGGCTGGAGAGGAAAAAATGGTGCCCAGATGCCCGTTTCCGAGCTGGGCTGGCAGCTCAGAGGGAACTAAAACCTTAAGAAGGTCTTGTTTATTGGTGATGAAAAGTACAATTCTGCCTCAGCCTCTGTGGAGACTGGAAGCAGAGGGAACCTAGCTAGCTTTCTTAACAAGCTGGAGGGGTCGGCTGGTTGCCTGGAAAGGACACTCCCCGCTTTTAGCTTTTCGGCAGCCTGGTCTTAAAGGGCCAGCAAGCCCTTAAGTCTCCATTTCGCCCCGGCCGGGGTTCTAGGATTTCTTAATCCAGAAGTGATGATGGGGTTTCAGGTCCCAGCCGCCTCCCACTCAATAGCCCCTGGCGGCAGCCACAGTGGCGTCTGGTCCTGCCTTCCCTCATAATGCCCCAGGAAGATCAGATAGGCAGGGTGGCACACCAGCCTTGTTTCTAGAGTGGGAGATGGCAGCCTTCAAGCTCTGCTTTCCAGCACCCAGCATCCTGCACTGCATTCGTTTTTTTTTTTTTTCTTTTCTAAACCACCTTAAGGTTCAAAGGGGCTGGCGAAACTGTGGCTTCGGGAGACCACAGCTGGGGAGAGGCAGCCTCAAAGTGTCGGGGAGACTCCACCCCAGTGGAGAGAGTGGTTGGGGTGTTCGGGGCCCCAAAGACCAAGGATTTGTCTAAACCAGCTTCTAAGTAAAGCGCCGCGCCATAAAGACCCACGAGGCCCCATTTTGAGCTTGTTGGTCCACGATCTCCCAGCATCTTTTGTGAGGCTGAGGTGCTTAATTGGGAAAGAGGGGAGACGCAGAAGGCTTCACAAGTTAGTAAACCCCAGAAACGGGAAGAAAACTGTGTCTTTTCTGGCCAAGGACCCTAACTTTCTCCACGTCTTCAAAAGGGTCTGAAACACCTTAAGGAGTTCCAAACTAATGTTTTGGACAGAGCTGGGCCTGGAGACCTGCTTCGAGGGCTTCTGCAAGGACCCCAAAACCTCGTTCTCAGCTTACTTCCCTGCGCCTCTGCCATCGCCAAAGTCGTCCTTCCGCTCACCTCGCCCACTGCGGCCCACGAAGCGGAGGTCATTGAACCTGGCCACCTGGTTCTTCATGACGGCCGAGGCGTTGCGCAGCTCAGCGGAGTAGTTCTCGTCGTTGCCCGCCATCACTGTCACCACCGTTCCATCCGGCACATCCCCCAGCGCCACCACCTGAGGGCACGGGGGCAGGGGGACAGCTTAGGCAGGTAGGAGAGGCCAGCGAAAGAAGGGGAGGGGCAGGGTCAGCAGCTCCCCTACACGGCCCAGGCGCAGTGCGGATTTTTCAAATGCGGGGGTGGAGAAGAGGCTTAAAAACGATAGACACTTGCGCCCCCACCCCCAATACCACAAAAATCAGAAGGCAAAAATCTCTACTTTCCACACCCAAATCCTACATCAACTGGTTAAGTCACGTCCCGAAGAACTGATCCTTTCAATGCAATGAAACCTAAGTGAAAGCGAGGAATGAGCACAGCCGCTATGTCCTGGGGTGCAGTTCCTCTCTTCCCTTCAGCTTGAGCAAAAGAGGAATCAACATGCTCCTAGCAACCGAGACTCTGAGTGAAAATAATATCAACAACAACAATAACGGGACTGCTCCCCCACATTCAATTAATGCAAGAGCCCTTTGGGGTATGAAATGGGGCCCCGAAATGCGGCCCAGGCCCAGTTTATCTGCCTCTGCAGAGCCTGAATTCGTTATGCAGGGAAAATGCAAAACGCAAAACAAACTGCTGTTTTGAGAGGGGCTGCCCAGAAATCCCCTTTAAAGTGAGAGAGGGGCTTCTGATAGCAGGAGGATGCACCTGCTGGGGAATTGCAAAATGAAGGTGGAGATGCCCCTCTAATACAGTCTTCCCCACCCCAGGCCCCAAGGAGCGTGGAGAGGCAGATGCCTTTTGCAAAGGAAATCAGACTGCAAAGGCAGTCACAGCCATTTAAACGTGGCCACCGCGTGCAGGGACTAGGGATCCAGATGGTAAAAATTTCAAGGAGAAAATGTTTGGGGTCTGATTAAAAAGGCCAGATTTCCTGTCAACATCCTGTCTTCTTTTAATTTCAAAGATTCCTTTTAAGCTCCAAGTGACAGTAAAACCTCCGATCTGAGGATTAAAGTCACACGGGCCTCCCCCTCCCCCTCCTCCCCGGGAGATTTTCCCCAGTGGTATTTTAAGATGTCACCCGGGAGACCTCAAAGAGCCACTCATCCCTTTTTCCAATTTGGAGTCGTCTTAATGGGACCGAAGACGGCCTCGGCTGCCAGGAGCCGCTGTTTCCAGCCACCTCGGGCACCCGCCACCCCCAGCCGCTGGCCCTTCCTGCGTTGCCCTTTCTCACGGCAGCTGTGAGAGGTTTAGGGGAAAACCAAGGCGTTTTCGTTTCATCTCGCTGCCCCCTTAAAAAAAAATGAAAATGAAACAGTCGCCTACTCCCCAGCAAAGAGAAAAAAGCTCCTCGGGATGGCTACTAGGGGCTGCCAGGGGTGGGAGCGCACCGCCCCCCTCCCCCAATCTCGGTCTGACATTCGGGTTCCCGGCCAGCAATCGTTTAGGGTTCAGGGCCCCCCATCACGGCCTGGAGCCTCCCGGTGTAAAATTTCAGAAGCCAGGAGTTGACGGTGTGAGCAGGAAGTGTTTTCTGAGAGCCGTGCAGGAGGAGGGGTGCGGGCAGGGGAGGGTAGGCCCTCTCCCACCCTCCGCACCCCGCCTCCGGGGTCCTCGCCCGGGTCCCAGGGCTCCTCTCTGCCCTGCTCGCTGCCCGCAGGGCTGTATCCGAGAGATCCGGTTGGGGAAGAGCGAAACCCCATCCGCCCGTTTCCGCATCAACGGTCTCTCCGCAGGGCCCCTCTTCTCCACCACCCCAAGACCGAAGAAGGCAAAGCCCTTAAAAAGTCATCCGTGCCGGGTGCATTCTAGAGTGTATGCCCAAGTCCCCGGGTGGAGCGCGCAAAAGCTCCGGGGGGCCCGGCGGCCGGGCTCTCACCCCTGGGGTCTCTCGGGCGCCTCCCTTCCCCTCCCTTTTCCGGGGCTTTGACTCCTGCAGCGGAGACGCCCGGAGCTGCCTGGCCGGTGTCCTCCCGCCCGGGGGTGAAGGGCCTCCCCCGCACTCACCTTGAAGGCGACGGGCAGCGTCTTGTTGCAACGCCAGTGCGAGGGCAGTACGGAGCAGAGGAAGTTGGGGCTGTCTGTGCGCACGAGCTCGCCCGCGTGGTCCGCCAGCACATCCACCATCGAGCGCACCTCGGGTCGGGCGCGCCCGCCGGGGCCCACGGCCGCCTGCGCGGTCAGCGCGCCGCTGTTCTCGCCCATCTTGCCGCCGCCGCCGCCGCCGCCGCCGCCGCAGGGGAAGGCCGTGGAGGGAGGTGTGAAGCGGCGGCTGGTGCTCGGGTCTACAGGAATACGCATAACAGCGGCCGTCAGGGCGCCGGGCGGGCGGCGGCGGCGGCTCGGCTCCCCCGGGGGCGGCCGGCGCGGGCGCCTCTCCTCCGCGGCCGCTGCTGCTGCTGCCGCTGCGAGAAGCGGGAAAGCAGAAGCGGCCGGGCTGGGGCCTCAGGGCGCCGGGGCGTGGGGTGGGATGGGGTGGGGTGGCGGGGGGCGGCGCCCGGGGACGCCCGCCGCGAGGCCTCACCGCCCCCCCGACGGCCGCGCCTCTGGCCCGGCCCGCTAGTCCCGCATCTTGGGGGTGTAGCGCGGCCCGCGTGCGGCCGCTCTTCGCGGCGGTCCCGGCGGCCTCGCTCAGGCTGCGGCGGGGCCCGCCGCCCGCCCGCCCGCCGTCCGCAGCCCGCTCGCGGCCGCCCCACCGACTGGGCGGCCGCAGCCCCAGAACAAAATCCTCGAGAACCGAGTGGCCGCGCCGCCGCCGCCGCCCGCGCGGGGTTAGTACCCCCGGGGGCCCGCGAGGGCGGGGCCGGCCCGAGCGACGCGTAGCGCAGCCAATGGGAGCCCCCATCGCGGGCACCTCGGCTGCGCTTGCCGGGGAGGAACGGGGGCCGCCGAAGGCCGCCCAACGGGGAGGGGCGGAAGGCTCCGCCCGGGGAGGGCGCCCGGGGTCCGGTCTGGGCCCCCCGACTCCCTGCGCGACAGCCCTGGGCTCCTGCAGAGTTCTGGGAGCTGGAGCCGAGGCTGAGAATTTGTTTAAAACGTCTAGTCCTTCCTGCCGCCACCCGCCCCCCACCCCCAGCTTCTTCGGGTGCCCTTCCCGGCCGCCGGCAGCCAGGCCTCCCCAGCTCCAGCTGCTTTCGGTCTGTGAAGCTTGCACCCCCCACCCCCAAGATGGGGACTGTGCGGGGAAGGGGGGGGCGGACCTCAAGTCCGGTAACACCAAGCGGGTAGCGGCCCCAGAGTGCCTTTTCCCTGCCCCTACCTGTCCCGCAAATTATTTTGACCCCAGAAACTCCACCGCACACGAGATGACGCTCACCAGCCAGAGGCCTCTGCAGCACTGAGCCGTGCGCAACTTTCCTCGCGGCCCGGGGCCAGGGAGAAGAGTGTCCCCTCCGTGCCCGCATCGGCGTGGGGGCGAGTAACACCATTCCTCTCCGCTCTCCCCTCCAAAAATGACTTTCAGGATCGCGCAGGCCTCGCTGCGTCGTCGGCCTATGGCTCTTTGAAAAACACGACGGTGCCTGAAAAACGCGAGCGTTTCCACTCCCCCATCGCTCCCCCAACCCCCAAGCCCCAACCCCCCGCGGGCATGTAAACGCCGTCCTGCTTCGTAGGAGAGGACCAGAATTCGTGATGAGAAGGAAACCGTGCAGAGAACGCGCGGGAAAGGCTGCAAAGGATAAGGGCCCCGGCTTCCAAAGCAGGGAATTTTCATCCACCCGGTGTATGCAAACTGGCCCACGCGGGTCCACGCCCACGTCTTCCCGGGCAGTGCGCTCTGGCCCTGCGGCAAGAACGCAGACAGCTCTGCCGAGGCACCTTCTGCTCGCCGGCCCGGGGTCCTCGCTCCTTCTCCCCTTCTCCCCTTTCCCGACCGCGTGGCCCAACCGCTCCCGGAGTCAAAACAGGCAAACGATCCCCTCTCCAGCCTCTTACGCCGGGATAGCGGGCCTAGGGACTGGCTACACAGAGAAGGAGGACTGGAAAGATCAAGCCCCCATTCGCTCTGGATTATCGCCCCAGATGGACCCCCTGGAGTCTGGGAAACGAACGCGTTCAGAGTCTGCCCGCCGTTTTGGAGATCGGGTTGGATATTCGTTGTTTCCGGCCCTGGACAGGTGCAAAACGACGGATTCCAAGCCTCGGGAGCGAGCGGAGAAACATAGGATCCGATGGCGTCAGCAAGATCTCGCCCTGGATCTGACCCATCGCGGGCCACTTAGTCTTTGCCAAACGAAATCAAGCCCTGTATCGGGTCTAGGATAGACCGACCCAACCTGACCCAACCTCGACCACCTGGAGAGCTGGTCCTCAGCCCTGTCAGAGCCTCACACCAGTCCCCCTCAGACCATTTAGAGAGCGGGGACAACGAAGGTCCCTCGCTGGACCTTTTTATAGAGCCTGTACTTAGCAGTTGCAGATCGCCAGGAGGGGCCTGCACACTCTCTGGAGCGCTGGCACTGGCTGCAGAACTGGAGGAAAGTGAGGAACAGGGGCCTTGGGGCGTCCGACCTCTGGGAGCTTCCCTCTGCAAAGGCCCACCTTGTCTTGTCCAGGTAGGGCCCGGGGCCAGGAAGGGCGGGTGACTCTGTGCTGCCCCGGAGCGGCTTTGGAGGTCAGGACCCGCTGCATCTGGGGTTTGTAAATTCGATTTGTTGAGTGGTTTTGGTTTGCAGCCGTTCCCTTCCTGGTCTCTCCGCCTGATTTCTCCCTCTCGTCCTACGGCCGGTTTACAAATGGGTTTCCTGAGGATAGGACTCCTGTGGGTCCTAGCACCTGGCCACAAGTGCCCGCACGGCTCCAGCCCAAGAGAAAGGCGCTCGCTGCCGGAGGGCGCCTGAACCAGGAAACCTGGGTTTGTAGACACTTGGGTCCCCAGCCGGAGATCGCCGGGGCCGCGGGGCAAGGAGCAGTCCCGGGACCCACCGCTAGTTGACGCCTGCACTCTGCCACCCGCGGAGGTTCTGGGCACAGATGTGCACCAGGCGCCACCGGCCGGCTCCTACAAGCCGCCCTCCCACCCGATTCCTCACCGTCTGTGCGGCCACATATCGGACAAACCAGTGGCTTTGTGGTAGATCGAAGGCTGCCCTCCCCGCCCCCCATGGACGTGGACGCATGTGCCTTATCTCAGACCTCGGAGCATTCCGGCACCCTCTGACCCCCTGCAGAACGTTCTCTCTGGTAGACGTGCGCAGTCTTGTCCTGTTCTCGGGGGAATCCAGGGGGGAGGAGCACACACAAGAACAGACCAACTCGGTCCCAATTTCAACCTAAGACCAACCCATTTTTGTCCCCACCCTAGACTGACAGACCTAGCATCACACCTCTCTCTCCTCTCCCCACCCTGTCTCTCCCCATTTTCAAAAGACAGTTTCAATTGGAAATCTACTTCCCGCCCTGGGGCCCACAGATATCTCTCCCTTCACCATCTTGTGTGGACAGGGATCCCTTCTTCTTCTCTGGGACCCGTCGACAGACACTGTCGAATAGCCCCCATCTAAGGGCGTGCCAGGTTGTCTGCAACAGGGAGAGGAAGCCAGGACGTCCGGACCTACCTTGGCCCAGAGCTAGGTAAATAGAAACATAACCTGGGGCCTTGCAGAGTCCGGGTTCTGGGAGACACTCCTTCCCCAGGGGGAGGGAGTCAGAATGATCCCGTGTTGGGTGCCCTGTTCCTGCTGCTGGAGGGTGTTTAGGAGGGGCTTCAGCTGCGTTCCTGGCAGTGAGGTGCCTGCACGTGTCTCCCCTCCCACCAGAGAGCTTCTGAGAGTGAGTCTGATTCCCAGGGAGTCCCAGTGCCTGGGGAGGAGTGAGGATCCCCCGTCTGTGGCAGGTAGTGGATGCAGATGCTCTGGAAAACCTTCTAAGAGGTTCACTGGCTGTGGAAGGAGCTTGGGTCTGCGGTTCCCCTGCCTGAATTCTTCCACCACCTACCGTGATCTGGGGTAAATTGCTTAAAACTGTCCAAGCCTCATCTGTTTCTTCTGTGAAGTGGGAGTAATAACAGTGGTCTCTTAGAATCATGCGTAAAGTGCTTGGCACACGCCTGGCACATAGGTGGTGCTCCATCCATGCAAGCTGGTACTGTTATGCTCAAAAATAAGTCCTAATCACCCCTTGTACACAGCCTTTGGCAAGTCCCTTCCCCTCTCTGGGCCTTACATTTTCTGTTTGTGAAATATCCAGTCCTCACATTTAAAGCTTGCCGAGTCAGAGCCTGGTCCATGGTGGTCCTGTCCCGGATGGTTCTCCTGGAGGTGGTGGTGGGGTCCCCAGGGGAACTAAGGACTGCCTCCAGGCAGAGGCAGCTTGCAGGAGGGTTTTCAGCCACCACCATAGGACTACCCGTGTCTTGATCTTGAGGACTCACCTTCCCCTGGGCTCTCAGACCCTCCTTCAGGAAAGCCATTGGTCCCGCCCCCTACCTCCCCACAGGCAAACACTTTCCTAACTTGAAACTTGCCTTAGCCCCCTCTCCCTCCCCGGGAGGTGGTTGTTCCCTTTATTCCCTGGAGTCGCTCCCAGGAGCCCTAGTCCAGTGAATAACACAGAGGACTGTCAGCTAGAAGCTAATGACGTCTCCCAACCTGGCTTCCACACCCCCACTCCAGAGGGAACCATAGGGAAACCTGTTTCATGCCTTGTGCCCTGGAACTCCAGGAGGAACATTCCTGTCCCTCGCTTTGCCTCAGTCTCCTCTACTGTGAACGGAGGTTGTTCTGATGGTTCCATTTTACAACCTGAAGGGGACGGGTATTGTGCTTCACCAAATCAGATATACCATCAGTTGTTCTATGTGCAAGAATAAGAAAGCAACTGTGCTAATTAAACTAGGGCTTGTCTGCATCCTTATTTCAGATATATGCATTTACACATATGTAAGTTTTAATATATATGCTATCCGGTAGTGGGGGTAGCTCAGCCATGTCCAACTCTTGGCGACCCCATGGACTGTAGCCGCCAGGCTCCTGTGTCCATGGGGATTCCCCCGGCGAGAATACTGGAGTGGGTTGCCATGCCCTCCTCCAGGGGATCTTCCCAACCTAGGGACCGAACCCAGGTCTGCATCGCAGGTGGATTCTTTACTGTCTGAGCCACCAGGGAATATTAATATTTATATAATAAAATATACATATATAATTAGTGAGAAAGGGTCATGAAAGACAATAATGTGGCTGAAGGGTTGTCACCTTCAGGGCAGGGAGCCTTCACCCTAGAGAATCCAGCTTTGAGGCCACCCGCCCTGGGCAGCCTTTCAGGAAGGCTTCTGCTGAGAGGACTGGAGCAGGAAGACAGGTGTCCTCTCAAATTGTAGATTTTTTTTTCTTTTGGAAAGGGCCAGATTCTGAGAGGAGCTGGGGAGAAGACGGTGGGTAGGACACAGCTACAGGCTCTGCCGTTGGCTGGTTGGACTTTTGCCCAGGGCCTGCATCTCTCTGAACCTTGGTCCCCTGGATGGTAAAGTGGAAAAGCAGTAACAGCCACGTCAGCAGAGACGTTCCCATGTACCAGCACTGTGTTTGGGTTTGAAGTGGTCTTTCAACCCTCAAGTGTCTGTGGTAGGTGTTAACGCCAGTTTAAATGAAAAGGAACATTGCCCAAGGTTTTCTGGGCTAAAGAGGACCAGAACCAGATTAAAAGCTCAGTTTGACTCAAAATTTGGACAGGAGGCAACCCAAATGGTTGTGTACATTCCTTGCCTCCCCCCTCCGACCTTGCACTGGTTAAATGAAGAAATGGAAGAGCCCGGCATATGGATGGATACTGAAAGACGGTTCACTGCAAAAGGGTGGGGGGGGCTAGAGGCAATGACATCTGTTAAATAGCTGTGGACTGGGAAATGAGCAGACCCTTCGGACTCAGGGAAGGGGCTCCAGGAGTTGTCCACTGAGGCCCACCCACTGCCCGCTCTCCTTTCACCTCGGAACTAACCCACCTGAGAGGAGGCTGACTCAGCTGTAGTCCCCAATTTACAGATAGGAACAACTGAGGTCCAGAATGGGGAGAGACTTAACCCGTGTCACCGAAGAAGAAGAGGACTTGGCAAGGCTGGGGGCAGCACGGCGTGGCCCCCAAAGTGGGGTGGCCTGACTTCCGCCCACCCTGCTGGAACCCCGCAGGTGGAACCCTGGGCCAGAACCACACTGCACCCCACCCCACCCCCCACCCCCCGGCTGCTTGCCACCCCTTGCCCCAGGAGAAATGACATGCTTCCCTGCAAGGATGCCCATGGCATCTGGATGCCCAGATTCCAAAAGGGAGAGGGTGGAAGGAGGGCAGGGCGCTGGTCTTAGCACAAGCCTGGCCAGAGGAGAGGAGGTGGCCCCATCAGTGGCCGGGGAAGTGGATTCTGGCTTCGGCTCCCACCCCCGGATCTGGTCTTCCTACCGCCCTCTTTTTCCTCTCTTTGGTCATCTGTTGTTGTTGTTTAGTCTCTCAGTCGTGTCCAACTTTTGCAACCCCCATGGACTGTAGCCCGCCAGGCTCCTCTGTCCATGGGATTTTCCAGGCAAGAACACTGGAGTGGGTTGCCATGCCCTCCTCCAGGGGATCTTCCCGACCTGGGGATCAAACCCCTGTTTCTTGCATTGGCAGGCAGATTCTTTAGTGCTGAGCTTCCCACCAGGGAAGCCCATGGTCATCTATAAAGCAGAAATAATTCTGGCAGAGCTCTTCGGTCTATGATGAATAGTTACCCTAATTGATTAGACTCCTGCCGTGTGCTGGGGGTGCTACCTCAGTTATGACTAACCCTCACAATGCTTATGCAGGGTTGAGATTTTGTCTTCTCCATTTTACAGATGGGGAAGTTGAGGTTCAGACAGTAAATAACTAATTTCCTCTGGGTCTCAGAACCTGAGAGGTTCAAACAAGAAGGTCTTGAGGGCCCTTCTTTGTTGTTGTTTTTGTGAGATCTTAGTTCCCTGACCAGGGATTGAACCCGAGGCCACTGCCAAGTCCTAACCACTAGACTGCCAGGGAAGTCCTTCAAAGACCCTTCTAACATGACTTCTTGGTGCAGAGTTGGGCTCTGTCTCCCCCCTGCTGGCTGGTCACAGGGCCTTCCTCCATCCACGGCAATGGGTGGGTGCCAAATGACCCGCTTTTGGACCCATCAAATCAGAGGACTCTTCTGTTGGGGGCAGAGGAGAGCCCAGTGTCTTGCAGCCCAAGATGGCTTCCGGGAAGAGCATGGCCCTCCCCTAGTCCCACCATAGGGCTTCAGCTCTGGCAGTCATGGAGGGAAAGGGCTCTCTGAGTGGCTGTTTCCTCTTGCAGAGTAGAAGAAAGATAGGAGAGTTTCCAGGTTCAACATGTCTCCAAACCTTAAGCAGGTGGCAAGAATGGGATTCCACGAAATCGGTATGCCAAACCAATTTGGGGGATAGGATTGCAACCACACGATTACATTTCTGAGCATTGTTCATCATTACTGATGGCAGTTAAGTTCATCCATGCCTCCCAGTACTTTTATGGGAGAGGTACAGTTATCACCCCCTTTTACAGGTGAGAAAACCAAAGACAGAGAGGCTAGGTAAGTTGCCCAAGGACACACAGCTGGGAAACTGTGGCGCTCAGATTCCAACCAGGCAGACTGGCTGCAGAGCCCACGTTCCTGACTACCACACTCTGTTCTCATGGACCAGAATCAGATGCTTGAAGTTACAGTCATGGAATAGAATTAGAATCCTGGCATGAGAATTGTGGGCAGGATTCAGGATTTTATAATGTCAGTCTCCACAGGGTTCTGAGATAGCATATCCAAATCTCCCGTTTATCAAGGGGCGGAACCAAGGCCTGGGGAGGGGAAGGGTCTTGCTCAAGGTCACAGCCTAGGCCAGGGGCAGAGCCTTGGACCCCCTCTCACCGCCGCCCACTGACTCCGGTCCAGGGTAGTTTCCTCTCCACTGCAGGCCCTCCTCCCGCCCCCCACCCCCCGCCCACCCAGTGGCTCCCGGGCCCAGCCAGTCCCATTAGGGATTTTCCACCTCCCCAAAAAGGTTCTAATGACTGTCAGTCCTTGTGAAGCCTTAATTAATCTCAGAGGCCGATGGCTCTGAGGAGACCGGGGGCTTTGGCCTTACGCAGATGAAGATTACGGCTCCATTTCATGTGGTGGTGGAGGAACGCCTCAGACATTCCTGCCAGCAATAAAAGCCACATGGCTTTCCAGCGTTGCCCTTGGAAAAGAAAAAAAAAAAAAAAAAGCGCAGCTCTTTGCGGAAAGAAATCAACTATGTGCTGTGTGCATGGCATGAGATAAAAACGGGGTAGGACGAGGTGGAGAACAGTTGGTCTTTCATGCAGCCTCCGACGGCCACCGAGCGTGGCCGGGCCCAGTGGTCGTGATCCCAGCTGCAGCCCCGGGGAGAGCGGGTGGCCCTCCACTTGCTAGTGGAAGCCAGGGTGTCAGGGCCTCAGCCCCTCAACCTGAACCGAGTCTGAGCCATGCCAGATGTCCCCACATATGGGGCCAGCTTCCCGGGCCCATGAGCCGTGTAGTCGCCCAGACCTTGCCCTTGGCTTCCTGCCCTGCTATCCCTGTCTTGACATTTCTTCACTACTTTTTGAATAAGGGGCCTGTATTTTCATTTTGCAATGATATGACCGGTCCTGCACAACAGGTCCTCCCATCAGCCAATTGCCACAGGTCCCCCGGCCCCTTGCATGGATCCAGGCCTAGGGAGAGTGTTTTCTGAGCCACCTACATTGGCTGAGATGAACTTCAGAACAACTTTCTGAATTCGGCACATGTGGAAAACTGAGGCTCAGAGAGGTTTCCATGCAGCCAGGAAGCCTAGACTGGGAATCAGGTCCCTCTGAAGCCAAAGCCAGTGTCTGAACCGCTCCCCGTTCTGCAGTCTTTTACATGGGCAGGGTTTTTTATTCTCCCAAAACCGAAGGGATAACTTAGGCCAGACCAGTGAAGGGACTCATGGTCATACCCAGTCAGTGGGGAGTGGGGCACTCTCTGCCAGGCTGGGTAGCAGTGCACCTGCGCCTAGACCCATAGGACTCGGTGGGGGCGGGAGTCCCAGTTTTATAGCTGTTTGTTCCACTTTTAAATTTATTAGGTCTTCTAGGTGGGTCATTGCCTTAAGTCTGGCCTGGGACGTAGTGGGAGTCCTGGCCCCAGCTCTCTGTTCTAAACATCTGGAAGTCCTTCGTGACTGACCTCCTCCACTCTTTCATGCTCCAGTTTTCCTCTGCTGCCCTCATCGATTGGGGAAGCAGTTGTGCCTTGCACCTTGATAAACTCAAACCAGTCCTCCATGAATCAGAAAGTTGGCGCTGAATGGAGCCTGACTGTGGTCGTGACTTATGACCTGGCTCTAGCCCCTTATTCCTTGCTGATATCTCCAGGCAAGTTCCCTTCCTCTCTGGGCCTCCAACAAACCCCATCAGAGAGACAAATGCATTGGCACACACTTGATCCCCAGGAGGACTGTCCATCTTCAATGTTCTAGAATTCCATGTTAATCTGCAACTGGGGGCACTGAAGTCCAGGCAAGATCAGGGACTCGTTCAAAGTTACACAGGCAGCTGGACCCAACTCTGAGGCACTGGGAGGAGTTGAGGCCTGGCTATGGAAGTTTCTATTTGTTCTTAGTCGAGGGGCATTGACTCTCTAGGTGGTTTGTGAGCCCAAAGCTTTCAGACACATCCCCAGTATCTGCTAACCTCCTTCCCAGAACGAGATTTTCCTCGGGAGGTAGAGAGTTCCCCATTGTGGGAGGTATTCAAGTTGAGGTCAGGATACTGTAGTGGGAATACAAGTGTTGGATGGAACTGGAAGCTGGACCAGGTGCCAGTATCCAGCCTAGATTGGCTCATAGTAAGCACTTATTGAACAAATGAGAGAATGAAACCAAAGTTTCATTTGTGACCTGACAGTTAGTGACACAGTGCCTACCAACTCTGAGTTCTTGCCCTGGCATTTTTACCTGCTAATGTGTGACTTTGGGCCTTCTCAAGCCTCAGTCTCCTCATCTGTAAAATGGGGAGAATTGACCACCTTCTTAGGTGGCACAGTGGTAAAGAAATCGCCTGCCAGTGCAGGAGATGCAAGAGATACAGGCTTGATCCCTGGGTTGGGAAGATCCCTAGAGGAGGAAATGGCAACCTGCTCCAGTATTATTGCCTGAAAAATTCCATGGACAGATGAGCCTGGCTGGCTACAGTCCAATGGGGGTTGCAAAGAGTCAGACATGACTGAACACACACACATGACCATCTTCCATGGTTTCCCCACAAGTAAACTTTAGTAGTTCAATGGCTCACATCCTTTATTTCTGCCTTTCAGTTTATTCCAAAGTATCTACTCATAAATGGAAAACGACGTTGAAAGCAAAAAGCATATGAACAAGATGATGGTTAACACAAAGACCAGGGGAGTGGGTGACCATGGCAGCAGGGAAGGAGAAAGAGGGATGTGATTGGGGAGGGGGTGTTGGTGGGAGCCCTAAGGTCCACTTAGTGGGGTTTTTAAAAAGATGGGTGGTAGGTTTATGGGTCTCTATCTTATTATTATAACTTAAATAATATTTTTATATACCCCCTGTTACTATATTATGCAGTAAAGGAAAGCAAAAGATAAAAAATATTTGAAAAGCTCGTCCTCCCTGAAACTTCTGAAAAAAGAATAGACAAAAATGCTTAAATTTGCATAGAGTTGCAGAATTGCCCGTGGTGCATCAAAATTGGGACTTGTTTACTCTTGGCGAGATCGCTGTTTCAACCAGATTGTCCTGTCCACCAGCTCACTCAGCTGAATCGTCTGGTGGACTCGAAGCCACCCTCATCATGACAACCCCACCATGCTGAGAATTTCAGTGTATCTAGCCCCTGCTAAGCAGGGTCCCTACCGAGCTCATTAGACCTTACGAGTAGCCCTCCAGGTATCTGTCACTGGGCATTCTTTACAGGTGAGGGACTGAAGTGCGTTGAATAAGTCTCCTGGAGCCAGTTAGGAAGGGGTGGAGCTGGGATTTGAACCAAGGTCTGCTGCTGCTCCTAAGTTGCTTCAGTCGTGTCCGACTCTGTGCGACTCCATAGATGGCAGCCCACCAAGGCTCCCCATCCCTGGGATTCTCCAGGCAAGAACACTGGAGTGGGTTGCCATTTCCGTCTCCAATGCATGAAAGTGAAAAGTGAAAGTGAAGTTGCTCAGTCGTGTCCGACTCTAGCGACCCCATGGACTGCAGCCTACCAGGCTCCTCCGTCCATGGGATTTTCCAGGCAAAAGTACTGGAGTGGGGTGCCATTGCCTTAGGTCTATTGATGCTGAAATTGTGCATTGCTGTATGCAGCAGCCTAATCCCAGGGGCCAGGCCCCTCTTTTACAATAACTAATGCTATTCACACTTGACATATATCATATCATTTATCCTCACAGCCACCTTATGTGTTGCATGCACGAGGGCTAAGTTGCTTCAGTTGTGTCAGAGTCTGCGACCCCATGGACTGTAGCCCACTTGGCTCCTCTGTCCACGGGATTCTCCAGGCAAGAACACTGGAGTGGGTTGCTGTGCTCTCCTCCAGGGGATCTTCCCGACCCAGGGATTGAACCTGGGCCTCTACGTCTTCTGCATTGGCAGGCAGATTCTTTACCACTAGCGCCACCTAGGAAGCCCACCTTGTGTGTTAGGTGACCTTATTATTACTTCCATTATACCACTAGGAAAACTGAGGCACAGAGAGGTTAATAACTGGCTCCAGTTCACACCCTGGGTGAAGGTCAGAGCTGAGCTTTTGAACCTTGGCAACCTGAGCTGCCCTGCCTGGCCTACAGAGAGCACAGACACCATGGATGCAAGACAGAGCTGTGGCCCAGATTCCACAGATGACGCCCAGGAACCAAAGGCCAGCAGGGGTAGATGAACGGGGTGATGCCAGAGTGATGCTGTGTGTGCCTGCTCAGTCATTCAGTCGTGTCTGGCTCTTTGCAACCCCATGGACTACAGCCCACCGGGCTCCTCTGTCCATGGGATTCTCCAGGCAAGAATACTGGAATGGGTAGCCATTCCCCCCTCCAGGGGATCTTCCTGACCCAGGGATCGAACCCGTGTCTCCTGCGTCTCCAGAACTGCAGGCAGGTTGTTTACCGCCAAGCCACCTGGGAAGCCCAGAGTGACGCCAGTAACGTGTAGCGAGCAGTGTTCTGCCCCTCCTCGCCTAAGCAGGCCTCTGGCCCTTGGGGCAGGGCTGAGGATAAGGGCAGCGCCGAACAGAGACTAGAGCAAGCTCATGGATTCCCACCTGGCATGTCTGGCCACAGGCTCAGACACTGGGCACTCTTTGTCATTTGCTGTTGGCGTGAATTTGTCACTGGCAAGAAGATGATGTTCATCACTTGTGACTTTTGGGGTGCCCCTGAGTGAGCTTCTAAAAGGGGATCCTAGAATGTGCTCAGAACCTGGGTGAGGCTGGGTCCTCCTCCTGCTCCATCTCCAAACTTCAGACAAACCAAGTGGGCAGGGGGGCTTGATGGTCTGAGAGTCCTTAGCTCACAGAACCTGGTCCCATCCCAGGAGCATGCTGCTGCTGCTGCTGCTAAGTCGCTTTGGTCATGTCCGACTCTGTGCGACCCCATAGATGGCAGCCCACCAGGCTCCCCCGTCCCAGGAGCACAGGGGAGAATGTTCCTAGTCATACAGGGGAGCACTGCATTTGATGAGGGAAAGAGTGGGAAAGGAAAAGGAGAAATAAGCAAATGGATGGAGGAGGTGCTAGGTTCACTCAGTCAACAAACATTTTTTGAGCACCTACTATGTGCCAGGAGTTATTTTAGGTGCTGAGGATCCAGCAATGGACACGATGGCTTTGATTCCAGCAGGGGAGACGGGAGATAACAAGGAGTGAATACATACACACGCCAGCAAAATTAGTATGTATGTGCTAAGTCGATTCAGTCTTGTCCGCCTCTGTGTGACCTTATGGACTGTAGCCCGCCGGGCTCCTCTGTCTATGGGATTTCTCCAGGCAAGAATACTGGAGTGGGTTGCCATGCTCTCCTCCAGGGTCTTCCCTACCCAGGGATTGAGCCCACGTCTCTTATGTCTCCTGCTTTGGCAGGTGGATTCTTTACCACCAGCGCCACCTGAGAAGCCTAGTGGGTGGGTCCCTAATTCCCTAGACGGGATGGGGTGGCTGTCAGTGAAAGTCTCTTGGAAGAGGTGACATTTGAGCCAAGACCTGAGGTTGAAGGACTCAGGATGGAGGAAGGGAGCGGGGAACATACGTGAGGGCCCACGGCGCGGCAGGACCCGCTGCTCCCATCTGCCTTCTCCTGCCTTTTCTGCACCGGGAGTGTCCGTGACTCTGAATCTTGTGTCTCCCTTCTTGCTTCTCCCACAGTAGCCCTGAGAAGCACGTGCGGGGTGAATCTAAGTAGCCCAACCTGCCGCTGAAGAAACTGAGCTGGAGCTGGAGGGGCTCGTATAGGACTCCTTCAAGCCCATCCCCAGCCTGGTGCTCCTCGGGCCAGCCCCCACCATCCAGCATGTTCTAAAACCTCCAAGTCCAGGCAGGCAGTAGCCAGAGTGGAGTCCGGCCCTGGGCACAGCTCCTCAGGGGTCACGGGGCTGGAAACGTGGGCCGCTGGGCAGGGCCCAGGAGGGGTGGCGCTGGGCCCCCCAACCCCGGGCGGGGGTCCCGAGCGGAAGGCGCCCAGCCCTGATTGGAACAAGGTGCCGGGCCTGGGAGCCCAGTCGGGCTCCATTGATCTTGCCCGGTGTTCCAGCCACTGGGCGGGGCCAGCGCCGGGCAGGCTGCCGGTTTTCCCAGGTGTGGGGACACCCTGGGGGAATGGTCTCTCATGTGGTTGTGGGGTAGGCCTGCCACCCAGCACGTGGAGGAGGCCAGGGCGTTAGGGGCACGCTGGCAGTGTGTGTGTAGGGGGTGGGCCGGAGACTTGGAATTCCACAGCTGGCCAGTGTCAGGCTCCTGGAGGCAGGGTCTCAGACTCCGGGCTCCGAGACTCCAAGAACGTCAGAATCTTTGTCATCAGGATGCACAGCTTTTGAGTGTTCACTGTGTGCCAGGCATGGTGCTGAGCACGTGGTACAGTTTAACTCCTGGCATCATCCCTCTGCCCAGGAGGCTGGGTTCTATGGTCACCCCACTTTCAGGCAGGCACACTGAGGTTCAGCAGGGTTCAATAACCTGCCTAAGGTCACACTGTTATGAGGCTTTTGTCCTGGAATATAAGATCCTTAAAATCAGAGGGTCTTAAGAGTCTGGGAATCACAGCGGGTCAACACAGGAAGGAATCCCAGGTGGCGCAAGTGGTCAAGAATCTGCCCTCCAATGCAGGAGACACAGGAGATGAGGGTTTGATCCCTGGGTTGAGAAGATCCCCTGCAGGAGCAAACAGCAACCCATTCCAGTTGCCTGGGAAATCCCATGGGCAGAGGAGCCTGGTGGGGTACCGTTGATGGGGTAGCGGAGAGTCAGATGTGACGGAGGCATGCCTAGTGTTGGGAAGACCTTGAAGATCCTTAAGTCTAATTCATTGGAACCCTTTTTCCTTCTCAGCTTGCAGTACCTCGGAGGGCAGTTTGGCCTTTGATATGAGTGGGTATTAGCAGAACAGGATGGTCTTGGGGGCAGGGGTTGAAGGCAGATGAGGGTGGGGAGTGGAGAGGGGCATCACTGATTCTGCCCTTCCAGTCAGCCCTGTGGGGTTCTTCATGACCACACCCACCTTCCATCTGCCTGTCCTCGTCTGTTTCCACTCTCGCCTTCCCTCATCCCGCTCCAGCCATACTGGCCTTTTTGCTGGTCCTCAAACACACAGTTATATCCCCACCACAGTGCCCTTGCGCATGCTGTTCCCTCTGCCTGGAAAGGCTTTACATTCAGTCCACGTGGCTCAACTCCCCACCTCAGTCAGGTCCCTGACACCCCAGTGAAAGGCCTTCATGGAGCCCCAGCAGCAGGTAGATTAATGGCCCCCAAAGATGCCCTTATGCCAGCCCCTGAAACTGAATACATTACTTCATGTGGCAAAAGGAACTTTGTAGACATGGTGAAGGTTTAGGACTTTGACATTAAGATTATTCTGGATTATCTGATGGGCCCAATACAGCACAACAGTCCCTACAAGTGGAAGAGGGAGGCAGAAGAGGGCAGTCAGCGGGAGATGTGATCTGGAAAGCTGTGGAACCAGAGAGATGGTGGCATGAGAAAGACTTGGCCCAGCATTGCTGGCCGTGAAGACAGGAAAGGGCCAGTAGTCAAGGAAAGCAGATGGCTTTTAGAAGCTGGGCAAGATGAGGAAGTGGATTCTCCTGCAGCCCCAGAAAGAGGCACAACCCTGCCAACACCTTACTCTTAGTGAAACCCAGGCAGGCTTTCTGACCCCCCAGATTTGTATGATAATAAATGTCTGTTGCTTTAAACTATTGCATTGGCGGTGATTTGTTACAGCAAATCTCTTTCCATTTGGTTTCACATCCCCAGTTAGACTTGCCAGATTTAGCAAATAAAAATACAGAATACTCAGTTAAATTGAATTTCAGACAAACAAGAAACACTTTTTCAGTATAAACTTGTCCCAGCAAGTGCAATCATTCAGTGTTTATCTGAAATTCAACTGACTTGGGTATCCTGTATTTTGTCTGATAACTCTGTTGCCAGTGATTAAAAAAAGGCTTAGGGTCATACTAGGATCTCAATAAGTATCTGTTGAATGACTGAAATAAATAAATAAATAAATTAACATTAAATTTGAGCTTAAAAATCCTTTTGGCTCCCAGAGTGCATGCAGGGTATATAACAACCAATCATGAAAGCAAACAGTTTCATGACCATTCCTGTATACCAAATACCATTCAGAGTGCATTACGATTGCTAACTTAGTTCTTGCAGTAACCCAATGAGGTCATTAGCCCATTTTACAGATGAGGAAACTGAGGCCCCAGAGGTTCAGTAACTTTCTCAGTCACACAGCCTGCAGAGCCAAGCAATTCAGGGCCCTTGAATTCCCTCACAGAACATTCTAGCTTTATCTCCTGATACACTTTCCCACAGAGAGCAGATTCTTTCTCTCTAATAGTCCATGGTGCTTTGTGAGGGGTGGCTTCCTGCTTTTCTCTGACTGCAGAACCCTTGCTGATACATCAAAGCCTGGTCCTAATTCCCCTTCATTGTGAGACTGTCTCTGATGCTCTCAGGAGGACTTGTCCCCTCCTCTGAGTGAATTATAAGGACTTGCTTTTGTGTCCTTTACTCTCCCAGACTGTGGCCACCCTGAGGACAGAACTGAGTACTTTCAGCTCTTTGGCCCAGGAACTTAGAACTGAGCATTCCTCTAGTGGGCTTTCCGGAAGGATGTAAGGACCAGTGGATGACTGAATGAATGAACAAGGCAATGAGTGAACATCTCACTCTGGGCCTCAGTTTTAGAGTCTATGAAAAGGAAAGAACTGTCTCTAACCTGTACACCCCCATCTCTGGAAGCAAAACACATTTTTTTCTAATTAGAAGGATAATACACACTCATTAAAGAAAAATTGGAAAATAATGAAATTATGTACAAGAAAATTAAAACCATCCATAATCCTGCCACCCAGAACAATTGTTAATATTTTGGTTTTCAGCCTTCTGGTATTCTCACTGTATGTATAGATTTAATTTCTTCTCTCCCTCCCTCTTTCTTTTCTTTTCTAACGGTGGGAACCTATACTCCGTGTTTTGAACCTGGTTTTGAAACTCACCAACCTACAGTGTGCATTTCCCCATGTTATTAATCCTCTCCTCACCTGCGGGGGATGTGACTGTGCTGAGTGGCAGTGGTGGGGATTAAGTATGGACAGACTCCCACCTCTGGCTGGACCACCAGGGTGCTCCCTTGTGGTCTGCCCTTTGGGGTGTTTCCAGATTTCAGTTGTGAAGACACTGCCTGGAATACCCCGGTGTGGACGCCTTGGGGGCATTCCTGGGTCCTCCCTTGCGGAACGTTCCAGGACTGGGAGGCCCACGTGGACACTGTTGTGCCCCCAACACCACCTGCCCGCTGCTCCCCAGCCCCACTCCTACCACTGGCCTTGGGAGGAAACCCTGGGGATCATTTGACCTCCTCAGAAGAATGGCCCCATCTACATCCAAGGCCTCTCTGGTTCCATCCAGGCTGAAGATACTCATGTACTCAGCCACTTGTCCATGTCATGGTCTAAGGCTCGTGTCTTCCATCTCAGACACTGGGTTCCAAATGCAGCAGCCTGAGACATCTCTGAGGGTGCTCACGGCCCCAGGCCTGCATATACATCACACGTGTTAATAATTCAGTGACTGAATTTACCACGTAGCAGGCCCTATGCATTTCTGTGCACCCCTACAACTCTCCTTAGCGGTTGGGATGACTGTCTCCCATCTTACAGATGAGATCCCTGAAAGCCTAGAACTAAGTGGTTTGTAGAAGTAACAGAGCAAGGAAACAGGGCATCTGGGGTTCAGCTCTGGTTGGCCTGACTCGGTATAAAGCTGACTCTTCTGCCCCGCCCCCCAGAGGCTGCACCCCTGTAGGCCACTGGTTCTGCCCTAGAGAGCTGTGAGCCTTGTAATCTGGGGCTGCCCCTTCTAGCTACTGTCTGATGGAAGCCAGGAGGGAGCTTTGGTCTGCAAGCTGGGTGGGCCAGGTCCTGTCCTCTGTCCCGGTACATGCGTGAACCCTCACCCTCTCCATCTGTGAAATGGGAGAGCAGGGACTCGGAGGACAGCCTCCTGGGCGTGTGGCTTCTCTGAGCCCAGCAGTGGTGATACCTCAGTGCTGAGTCAAAGGGAGACAGAACTTTGTCAGACGGGCCACGTCATCATAGGCCACCAAGCCTGGTCCTCGGGGGGTTGGAGTAGGCAAGTCTCTGTCCTAGGCCAGGCTGGGGGTACCTAACAGCCCCAGATGGAACCTCCCCCCTCCAGCCCCGGCAGATGGGAGGCTATTTTTTAACCAACCCCACAGGAAGAAGAAGCCAGAAATGAGCTTGGGGGGTGGCGGGGGGGTTAACCCAGGTCCCTGGGGACCCCTCCTATTTGCATCCTCTTCTCCCGCAGCAGCCAGGGAGCTAAGTGGACTTCACCTGAAGCTCCCTGAAGCCTTCCAGAGCTCCCAGCAGATCAGGCTGCTGGATCTGGAAGGTGCCCGCGTGGTCCCCATGTGATGGGAGGGAAACCGAAGCCCAGAGGGGTTGGGCCGGGCCTGCCTTCCTCACTGCTTCTCTGCCATGTGCTCCCACCTCCTCTGCCTCTGCCTTTCTGGGGTGACCCAGAGTGGGACCTTCCTGCATGGCCTCAGTTTCCCCACTTGTAAGGTCCCCTCCGGGCACCTCTGAAGCATCTCCCAGCTGGAGAACCTCCTTCTGAGCTGGGGCCGCCACTCTGTCCCATCTGTCCTGGGTTTCCCTAAGGCCTCATCTCTCTCGAAGCATCAGCCACATGGACACGGCCCAGTGGCAGGTGTCTGGGGACTCTCCCCCCTGCCCAGGAAGAGGATGAACTTCCTGGCCCAAGAAGCGGGGACCAGCCTGGGTAGGGCAAAGCTGCTTCCCCTGCGGTCTCCCTCAGACCACACCACCAGATGTCCCCGGGTCCCCACAGTCAGGGGTTCCTGAAAAGTCGGGTGTCTGTCACAGTGGGTGCAGCCTCTGATGTGTGTTTGCCTCTGTGAGTGGGGGTGTGGGGAGCATGGGGGGTGGTGGGCACACAGCCTGGGGGCCTAACGTAGAGAGAGGGTGTCAGACTTTGGCTGCTGAACTGGGGCAGCTTGTGACGGTGGCCTGACCACACCTACAGCTCCTACCCAGAGCCCTGGGCTGGGACTGGGCTAACCTGAAGGTGGGAGGCTTGTGGGTGAGGTGGGCGCCTGAAGGGCAGGAGTACAGGTGGGGAGGGGCACAAGTGGAGGGGGTACATGTGGGGAAGGCGTGCCCGTGGGGGATGGATCACGGGAGGCAGTGGCATCTGTGGGTGAGGTTACTTGTTGGGGAGGGGTGCATGTGGGTGAAAGCACAGCCCCCAAATGCCATCAGGGCCCCAAGGAGCTGGGACCCCAGTGAATGCTTGCAGGCAGCTGACTCTGACTTACCTCCTTCTTATTGTCTATTTCAAACAATACCGTTAATAAATAACGTTAACTGTGTTAGTCGCTCGTGCTCAATCGCTCAGTTGTGTCCAACTCTTTGCGACCCCGTGGACTGTAGTCCACCAGGCTCCTCTGTCCATGGGATTCTCCAGGTAAGAATACTGGAGTGGGTTGCCAGGCCCTCCTCCAGGGGATCTTCCTGACTCAGGGATCGAACATGTGTCTCCTGCATTGGCAGGCAGAGTCTTTCCCACTGAGCAACTGGGGAAGTCGCTCAGTCATGTCCAACTCTTTGCAACCCCATGGACTGTGTAGCCCACCAGGCTCCTCTGTCCATGGAATTCTCTAGGCAAGAATGCTGGAGTGGGTTGCCATTCCCTTCTCCAGAGGATCTTCCAGACCCAGGGATTGAACCCAAGTCTTCTGCATTGCAGGCAGATTCTTTACTGTCTGAACAATATTAATTGAGTGTCTTATATAACACACCCCTGTCCCTGTGATACAAGTAATATGAGTGCAATGAAAACCTTGGAGAAATACAGAAAAACCACCTAAAAAATGTTAAAGCTGGAAATCTTAGCATCAAAGTAAATACCATGCATCTTTGAGGAGGAAGGAGTTGGCAGAGCTTTTTGATATCACCTTAGTTCTCACACCCTGAGCATTTCGCTGGGGCTACGGGCAGAGCTAAGCACTTGAAATATTATCTTGGTTAATTCTCTGAACTGTTATTTTCCCTCTTGTCCAGATGAGGAAAATGTGTGAAAGGGTGGTTAAATATATCCCATGGGGAGTAAGTAGCAGAGCTAAGATTCAGACCCAGGGCTGGCTAATTTGAAAGTGCAGATCATCCCAGGGTTGGGATCCAGGGCTTGGCTCCTCTGGGAAAACTGTGTTCCCTTATTCATTCCTCCAGAGGTATTTACTGAGCCCTCCTAGGAATCCAACCTAGCTTACCACTGGGAACCTGGCTGTGAACAAGACAGGCCCTAATCGGAGCCCCACATGGTCACAGACTGAGCCCCATCCCTGACTGAGCTGTAGTCCCTCCTCGCCTCATCAGCTGGGGCCTTGTGAGCTTATCGAGGAGGGCCGCAGTGTGTCCAAAGGCGAGGCCAGGTGCCTGCCTCACTCGTCCCATTGTCTGCTCAGGCAGGGAGAGCCTCAGGAGCCCACCCAACGCCCCAGGCCCACTACTCTGGGCCAAGCCCCCCCAACCTGGGGCAGGGGGGAGAGAAACCCAGCTTCCATCCTGCCTCGGCTGAATGGCAAGCCTCCACTCAGAGCATGGGGCCACCCTGGAGTCTGAGCTGGCGTGTACCCCCAGCAGCCCCTTTTAGCCAAGGATAAAGTTATTAGGAATGTCAGGAGGCAACTGTAGAGTATGAAACACAAGTGTGGGGACCTTCTGAACTTGGAGCACTGTGCCATCCATGGGTGGCAGCCCATGAAGCTGGCCCCGCCTGAGGGAGGGCCCCGCTCAGTCATTCAGCTTCTACCCCAGCAACAAAGCCCCTGACATGCAGGGGTGCCGGGGGGCGTGTGTGGTGTGTATCCAGCATGTGCACTCAGGAGCTGCCTTTTGTGTCCTGTGCTGTGCCCGTGGGGGACCCTGTGGCAGTGGGGAGCAGAGCCTGGCATCCAACCCCAGCTCCACCCCCTACACACGATGTGAACTTAGGCAAGTGACTTCACTTCTCTGGGCCTTACTTTCCTCCTCTGCAAAATGGGGACAAAAATACCAACAGCTTGGGGTTTCAGAGTTAGCAGTGACATCAAGTGCTGAGCCCACAATTTCAGAGGTGACTTGAGGCAAAGGAATGTTCCCCTGGACAAGCAAGGGGGTCCATGAACTGGGGTAGAAGCATGTCTGTGTGTGCTGCTCACCTCATGTGGGGGACCCAGATAGAAAATTCCAGAGGACTGCTGCAAGATGCCTAGGCAGGAGGCTTGGGGCACAGTGCTGGATCACACAGAACCTGCACAGGTGGGAGGGACTCCAGGGAGAGGAGCCCCGGGGGAGAGGCTCAGAGTGCTCTTAGGAGAGGGGCAGCAGGGTCACTCCCTGCCAAATGGGAAAGGAGCCCTTTGCTCGCACCGTGTGTGGACCTGGGTCAGCCATCGGACTTTGGCTTGGCTCTTGGAGTGCTCTCTGAGCTCAGCTTTGGCTCAGCTTTCCCCACCTCCGGGCTCCCACGGCTCCATCTCTCAGTTTCCCCAACTATGCACTGATGAAGGAGACGACCGCCATCCATCAAGTGCCTTCTCCGTAGACCACGCGCTGTGTTTTACTAACCTCCCCATCTGGGTTCTCAAATGACCGCTGGCCCATTTCTCAGATGAGGAAACTGCAACCCAGTGAGGGTAATGGCTTACCAGCAAGAAAGCAGCAGAGCCGATTCTGACTGGCTAGGCTTGCACTTTCACTTTTCACTTTCATGCATTGGAGAAGACAATGGCAACCCACTCCAGTGTTCTTGCCTGGAGAATCCCAGGGACGGGGGAGCCTGGTGGGCTGCCATCTATGGGGTTGCACAGAGTCGGACACGACTGAAGTGACTTAGCAGCAGCAGCAGTGGCAGCAGTGTATACATGCCAAACTTAATCTTCCAATTCACCCCCCTGCCCCTCCTTGGTAACCTTAAGTTTGTTTTCTACATCTGTGACTTTATTTCTGCTTTGCAAATAACTTACTGTACCATTTTTCTAGATTCCACGTATGATACGATATTTATCTTTCTCTGTCTGACTTACTCTACTCTGTCTGAATACTCTACTCTGTCTGACAATCTCTGTGCCCATTCATGTTGCTGCAAGTGGCATTATTTTGTTCCTTTTTATGAGCCCCCTTCATTTCTGCTCGGCACCCGATGACATCTGCCGAACACACGTCGAGAGATGTCCCCCTCATTTCCTGGTTTCTAGGAAATGGCAGAGATGTGAGCAGTGCCCCCCACAGAGATGAGTGAGTGGTTCCACCTCTACGGAAATCATCTCCAGTAACTTGCTTCTACTGCTCAGCTGGTCCCCTGCATTCTCATCATCACTGTCTGATTCAGTCCCCACAGCATCCTGGCAAGGTCAGTAGCATCACTATCCCCATCTTACAGATGAGGAAATTGAGGTTCACGGAGGTTAAATGGCCACACAACCAGCAAGTGGCAGATACAGGAGGCAAACCCACAGCTTCTGATTCTAAACCCCACATTCTTTCTCGTGCACATTGATAGGAGAAATAAAAATAGATCTCACTCTTTCAGGATCGATCTTCCCTGGTGATATGCTTTTAAAAATCTAAAGCCTCCCTGCCATAGCACTGAATACATTACAAACTTAAATCTTCAGCAGCTTTATTCTGCTTACAAAAAGCAGTTCATGATGGTTGGGTATAAGACTTATCAAACATTCTGAGTTGGAAAATGAAAAACTTCATAACCTCACCTCAAGAGATAATGTGGGTTGACAGTTGGGCACATAGGTTCTAGGTCTAGATGGTCCAACATGTGCTATTTAAATAAAAATAGTTAAGGTAAAATAATATTAAAAATTCAGTCCTTTATTCAGACTCATTGTGGACCTGGGCCAGCCCATTTCAAGCATTCAGTATTCACACGCAGTGAGTGGCTACAGCGTCAGGCAGTAGAGACAGAACATTTTCATCTTTGCAGAAAGTTCTATTGAATAGCATCGCTCTAGACTCTTGCAAGACATATCCCAACATATATCATATTGATTATCAATATATTTGGTGAAGTTCCAGAATATATCATAAGTCTCTGTATGGCCTCACCTGTAAAGGGAACAACCCTCTAGAGGCAAAAAAAACAGACACAAGGGAAGAGAGTCTAGACTGAAATACACTGAATGATAGCGGTTTTCTGTGAGTGTTGAGATTACAGAATTTATTTTCACATTTCCTAGGTCCTTCAGGTGATCAACAACCTAAAATGCAGGAAGGGTGGGCATTTGGTGAATTCATATTTTCCCTAAAGTTCTTGCTGGTTCTAAAAGCTTCAAGGGATGTGCTTACATAAGACTTCATTTATTATTATTTTTTAAATTGTGGACACATGAAGAATGGAAGCCTGCACAAGTCAAAGGTATGAAGCACAAGGAGGAAAAGCAGACAGAGGTTCATTTTCAGCCCAGGGTCCCTCCTGCTCAGGGCTGTTCTAGGCAGGTCGGCTTCACAGAAATGCAAGCCAAGCAGTCACAAAGGGTCCCTTGTTTAGAAGAGCCCCCACTGGGACTTCCCACTGGGTGGTCCAGTGGTTAAGAATCTGCCTTCCAGTGCAGGGGACTCGGGTTCGATCCCTGGTCGGGGAACTAAGACCCCACATGCCTCGGGGCAACTAAGCTAGTTGTGGCCGCAACCTCTGAGCCTGCACACCACATCTGAGACCCAATGCAGCCAAAAATAAATAAATAAATATTTTTTAAAAAGAAGCAGCAGAGCCCCACTCTTGGTTTCATTCTCGGTATTTTGCCATCCGTACATTCTTAATGGTTTTCAAACAAGGGGCCCTGCATTCTCCTTTTGCACCATGTCCTGCAAAGTTGTTCCATGGGCACCAGTCCCGGGATTCTCCCCGGAATGGGTCTCGTTTTGGCTGCTCTAAACCGTCGACTTGTCCTCGTCAGACCACAGACGAGCCCATCCATGGCGCACTCTACGTGCCTGAGAACAAGTTTGCTTTAGTTACTAAGATGTGTGTCTAGAGAGTGATAAAAATAGGACTTGCAACCGGGTGCAGGAGGGCCCCTGTGGTCTCTACTCACACACAGGAGCTCAAGGCGCACGTCTACACTGGCCTATTTCAGAGACAGCAGCCCGGTGCATCACGGGATGCTGTGCCCCACATCACCGCTTTGCTCGGATCCTGCCTGGACCCCACTGCCTTGAAGGCCATGCCCAGCCTCTAGGCTTGGCTTACCTTCCTTCTAGCGTCTTCTCCCTCCACATCGCTGCAGGACCCCCCAGGCCCTCTCATCTCTAAGCAAGCGTCTCTACAAGGTCCTTCTGCCATATCTTTGCTGATGCCATTTATTCTCCCTGGAACACCAACGATCCTCCCTTCCAAGATCCGTCTATCCCAGATCCTATCCTTTCTGGGAAGCCTGGAAGTAAGTAAGAAGGGCCTGAAGATACTCTAGTAGCACAGAAGAGAATATGGATCACCTTGCCTGGAGGAATCAGGGAGACCTCCATGGAGGTGGCAAGCTGAGACCTTAAAGAAGAGATGTCTGCCAGGTAGAAAGGAGACTTTTGTTGGGTTGGCTTTGATATCAGACAGATTCTGATGTGAATTTGGGCTTTGGTGGTTACTAGCTGCGTAACTAGTTGGGTTAGTTATGTCCCTTTGCTGGGCCTCAGTTTCTTCATCTGTAAAATGGGGGTGACATCGATCGCACCTACTACATGGATTAGAGATTAACTGATTAAAATGGGAGCTCCCACAGTGCCTGGCACACAGCAAGTCGTTAACAAACATGGTTCCCATCTCCCTTCCTTAGGGTCTTTCTTCTATGAAATGTTAGTTTCAGCCCATCAACTGTCGGTCTGCCTCTGTTTGTTCATCTCTGCAATGAAGGTAGTGGTGCCCGGCACACGGAGCTGTGATGAGGATTCAGCGGGGTAATGGGAACATTTACAGAGATCCCAGGAGGCTGAGATTCTATATCGATAGGAAGGGCATCAGCCAAAGAGGTGCTGGCCTTTCTCACTGGGGCATTTTCCTGAGAAAAACTCTTTCCATACATCACGGGCTCCAGGAGGGCAGGCAGTGTTGTCTGTTTGGTCCGCTCTTGAATCCTCAGTGCCCAGCACAGTGTTTGGCGTGCAGATGGTACTCAGCAAATGTCCACTGAACAGCACCAGCTGGCCCACATCGCACCCAGGTACTGGGCACTGGGCATGGGAGAATCCAGGGAAACCAGCCCTTCCCAGGGAACCTGTTTTCAGACTGGGACCACGGTACAGGCCACTAGCATTTCCTGAGCACCTGTTATGTGTACGGCTCCGCCTGGCCCAGGGCAGACCCTCACTCCACTGCCAGGTGGGAGAGAGCCCGGGAGGAAGGCGACGGGCAAGGGGTGTGGGGAGAGGAACAGAGACCAGGGCTGGCCGGCGGGGTCTTGGCTGGACGGGAGCAGACTAACCCCAGGCTGCAACCCCGACTGACAGGGGACCCAGTTCACCTGCTCCTAACAGGGTGGGGCTGCCCCTTCCTCTTCTTCGTTTTGAAAAACTAAAGCTCCCCCCCACTAAATTTATAAGCAATACGTGTTCAGTGTTTAAAACTTTGGAAAACCAGGCGTCCCTGGTGGCTCAGTGGTAATGAATCCTCCTGCCAATGCAGGAGACCTGGGTTCGATCCCTGATCCAGGAAGATCTCACATGTCCCAGAGCAACCAAGCCCGTACGCCACGACCATTGATCCTGTGTCCTAGAGCCCGGGAACCACAACTACTGAGCCCCCCTGCTGCAGCTACTGAAGCCCACTCGCCCTAGAACCCTTGCTCTGCAACGAGAGAAGCCACCCCAATGAGAAGCCTGCACACCACAACTAGAGAATAGCTCCTGCTTGCCTCAACTAGAGAAAGCCTACTCACAGCAACGAAGATCCAGCATGGCCAAAAATAGATAAATAAAAATTTTAAACATTTTGGAAAACCTACAACCATCAAAAGAATTAGAAATAAATGCTCCTCACTATCATTGCATCATGTAGCACAAACTACAGCATTTTTGTGTTTTCCTTCCAGTCTTTTTTCTAAGGCTGACTTGTTCCCACAGGTGGTGTCCTCCGCCCTCTGGGAGGGGACATGGCTGCTCTATAGGGGAGAACCAGGCTCAGTGCCATGAACCCTCGCTACCTAGGACATGGGGCTCCTTGCTCCAACCATCTTGTCCCTGTTGCATCTTGCTGGCCAGAGCTGTGGGTGGGGGGCTCCCTCCATGGCGGGCAAGGAGGATGGAAGGAAAGTCCTCAGGGGGGGCACTTCTCAGGGCCATAGTGGCGTGTTTGTCTTTAGCCACAGGGCACCTGGGCGAGTTGAGTCTGAGGCAGGGGCATGACCAAAATGGACCTTCCTTCTCCTCCCCATCCCCTTTCCTTTCACCCCTTTCATTTGCGCTCCCCAAGTTTTCCTTCCCTTATGTCTTCTGCTTCCTCTACACCCAGCCATTGTTCTCCTCTTTACAAAGGTGAGCAGATCCCTGAAATTACCCTGCATTCTAAAAAAGCCCAGTGGGCAGCCCTTCACCCCAGAGGGGCCAAACGCCATGGAGGAATTTCAGTCAGATGTTCTAGAGGGGGCTAACTTCGGTCACCTCAGCAAATCATAAGTTATGGGCATCCGCCCACACGTAAGTCTGAACCTTTTGCCAAAAACACTTTTCCCAGACGCAAATGAAAACCCCAAAGAGGAACCTAAACCTTCACACGGCTGTGCCGATTGGACATGAGAGCTCAGACTCCCACCAGCAAGCGTTGTTTCAAAGAACGAGCCAGACGGTGAAGAGGAAGTAAGGGGAGAAGCTGGAACCCTCCTGAGAGTCTGTGTTGGTCCATCCATTCACTGGTCCTTTCAGCCCCCACCACTCCCTCCTCTAAGCCCAACCTGCTCCCAGGAGCACTCCCCTTGCCAGGAGGAGGGTAGGGCACTCCTGAGGCCTGGAGAGGAGAAGGGGGGGGGAACCCAGGAAGGCTCCCCAGAAGGGGAGGTCTTTAGACTGGGCCTTGAGAAGAGAGAGGTGGGTTTCTCACCTTCCCCATCCAGTTCAGAGTCAGAATCTTGCCCAGGAGGAACAGGAACACTAAATAGTCATAATTTCCATAATTGGGGAGATCTTGCCTCTGCGCCAAGCCCTGTATTAAGCATGCAATACACATGAGCTCATTAACCCACCCAGCATGCCTTAAAGTGGCTACCGTTTGTTCTTCCCATTGTACAGATGAGAAAACTGAGTTCAGAGAGGCCACACTTTACCCGTGGCCACATAGCAAGGAAGTGGCGGGACCTGGCTGCCGCCTGGGCTTGTGACTAACTGCGTTTCATATTGGCTCTTCTCCATTCCCGTCTCTTGGAGCCATTGACAAGGGGCCTGACGGTCCTTCTTACAGGCTCCCTGCACTTTCCTCTCCAGCATTAACACCAGGGGTCAGTGTTAGAGACAGAGCTGGGGGTTGAGACATGGGAATGTCAGCAAGTGGCAAGTTAGCGAACGGGTCAGTGCACAGGGCCGAGAGTTTCGAGGAGGTGGCCATGCCGAGCGAGCACTCACTATAGACCAAGTGCCATGCAGGCCTTCAGGGCAGGGTTGCCTCCTCTCTTGCAACCACTCTAGCCCCATCTTACGGAGGAGGAAACCAACTCAAAGAAATTAAGTCACGTGTTGGGTCACCCAGCTAACCTAACAGCTTCAACCTGGCCTGACTCCTGAGCTACGTGTGAGGTTGGTCCCCAAGTGGCTGGGGAAAGTCGGTGTTCCTGCTGTGTCCGGGCCTCACACAAGACCACACACCTCTCAGGACCTCAGTTTCCCCGTCTATAAACCAAGGCGGAGGTGCTCTGCCTGCCAGCTCCAACGTTTCTCCTGAATTCACTCACTGTTCTTGCTTCTCGCCATGTCTCCAGGTAGGACAGTCTCGCTCCCAACCCGGCTGTGTTCCTCCAGGAGGTGCCGTTTCAAGGAGGGTGGGATGGAAGACTCGGGCTCCAAATCCACTGAGGGGGTCAAACCCTTCCTTCCCACCTCCCTCTGCCCCCCTAACTTCCAGCAGGTAAGGCAGGCTACTGGGCACCAAGGCGCGAGTGACTGACTGAGGCCCAGGCCAGCCTGGGTCTGAAGCACCCAGGAGGCCAGGGAACCCTGAGGGCCGCAGGGTCCTGAGGAATACTGCTGGCAAGAGGGGATGGGTGAGCTCAGTCTTGAAGACTGGGTGAGGTTCCTTAGCTGCCAGTGGGGCACCCCCCTGCTTGGTGGGTTTGAGGAAGGGTCTGTAGACCAGGTATCCCCAGGAGATGGCTGGAGGACCAGCATCCTTCTGCCCCACTGAACCCTGAGCCCGGACTCCAGTGTCCCTGTCGATGAAGGCATCCGGACTGGCTCCCAGGTGAGGATGGGGTGGGGTGAGTGGGGGGGTGCCACTGCCTTCCTGCTCTCAGAGCCTTCTGGAAGGTCAGGCCCTGTTGCTTGGGGGCATCCGACTCCTGGCCCCCATCTCCCCTGAGAGGCCCCCCCCGCCCCCCGAGTAGCCGAGGAGGCCTCAGCTTTGATGCGGCCACCTCCAGGCCAGGGTGTCAATGGGCTCTCTATGTGACCAGTGGGGCTGCTGGGGGCCGCCGGCCGCCGTCGTGGGCACGGGTGAGGCCTGGACACACAGTCCCACTGTGTGGGGCCGCCTCATGCCCGCCCAGACCCTGTGGCCAGTGGGGGGACTCCCAGGAATGCCCTTCCTGCCTGGGGGGTACTTTGGACAGGCAGGGTGGTCTGGGGAGACGGGCGTGTGCAGGGCGGCCTCAGGAGCCGCCGTCAAAGGGGCTCCGCAGAGGTGGCGCCAGGCAAGCGCCGGAGTGGGTGTGGGTGGCTGGCGGTCAGTTCCTTCATCTCCCGGGGCTGTGGGGGAGGGGAAGCCGCCAAGGGCACGCTGCTCGGGGTGACCAACCATCGTGGGGTGCCCGGGACTCGGGAGAGTCCCCTGTTGTTTGCCCACTGCCTAGAGCTGAGCAAAGGACACAGTGAGTGACCTCTCTGGTCTGAGCAGCTGCCCCACTGGCTGGTGACCTCTGAGTCAGACTCTGCCCAGGGCCATTCTGTTCACCCCCTGCCTCTGCACAGGCCTGGCTGACACCTGAGAGGCCATTTCCCATTCCTTCCAGGTGTCTTCAGGCGCAGAGCTGCCGGTCAGCTGCCCACCGCTGTTCGGAGAACCCCAGCCAGACAGGCCCATCCTAGTCCCCTTCCAGCAGCTCATCCCTCATGGCGCCCCCCAGCCATCCCAGGAAGCGCCCGGCATCAACACATCCTTTGCTGCTTCCCCACCTTGCCCCTTGCCTGGGACATACTTTCCCCGTTGGTCACCTCCTCAGCCTGCAAGGCCAAGCTCCAGCAGAACTGTCTGGCCAGTCGCCCTCTCTGATCCCCCAGCCCTCTTGTTCTTAGTTCCTTATAACATTTATCCCATCCCGGTGCAATTTTCAGTTCACCATCTCTTTCTACACCAGACCGTGACTTCTTCAAGGGTGGAGAGCCTGACCTAGTCACCCTTGCAGCTGAGCTCCCGGCACAAGGCCAAGCTCAGGATAATTTGAAAAATGAAAACGTTTAGCAAGCGCTTACTCTGTGCCAGGTACCCTGCTTGTTTAATTCTCTCCAGAGCCCATGAGGTTGGTGTAATCATCGCTCCCATTTTACAGATGGGGAAACAGGTACGGAGAGGTGAAGCAACTTGCCTCGGGCTATGATGCTCTGAAGGGCGGAGGCAGGACTTGAGCCTGGAGTGTCTGATTCCAGAACCCAGCCTGAATCTCATTATCTCCTCCTTGATGAGCGTATGTGGAATTACTGAGTCAGGGAAAACCTCTACCTCCCTGCGATTCCTGCATGTGGCAGTTTAGACCCATTTCCTCCAGCTCCCTCCCTGGAGGGGTGCCCTCCCTGAGTGTCCTGGGGAGGGTGCATTTTGGGGGTGCTATGAGGGTGGCCTGCTGCAAGAGGACACCCCAGCGGGTACAGAGATAGGCCTCGGGGGAAGATCCAGAATGAAGGTGCTGGCCCTCCAAGGGCTGTGGACAGGCCCCTGGGCATTCCCAAGCCATAGCCCCGTTTGTCCAGTGGGGACCCCAAGGCCCAGAGACCGGGCAGGACTTGTCCATAGTCGTGCAGTGTGTTCTTAGGCCTCAGCTTCCCCATTTGTCAAAGAGAGGATTCATACCCCTTCTCCTCCCTGGGAGAATCCTCGGGAGAAGAGATGGGAGAAGGCGGAGAAATGCACCCCAGGAGCCCCCTTCGCCCCCTCAGTGCCTGGGATTCTGCCAACAGTCTGCCAGCTCTGTGGGGTAAGCATCGCCCTCTTCTCGTCCCCTCCTCACCCTCTAACTCAGGTGGGGATCAAACGCCTCTCCACGCTCTCCCCATCCTCCCAGGTGGCTCAGTGGTAAAGAATCTGCCTGCCGCTGCAGGGGACACAGAACACTCAGGTTCGATCCCTGGGTCGGGAAGATGTCCTGGAGGAGGAAATGGCAACCCACGCCAGTATTCCTGCCTGGAGGATCCCATGGGCAGAGGGAGCCTGGCCGGCACATGTGCACGCACGCCAGGCTCTCCCCAGACCTCGTCATCACAGAGAACTGAGAGGAGTTCTGGAATCCAGAACCCAAGTCGAAAAACCTCTCAGGAGGTGGTGATGTCCTGAGACCCGCTTGCTCTACCACTTCCAGCTAAGGAACTAGGCCCGTAGGCCTGAATTCAGGGCCTCCATGGACTCGGCAGGAAACACATGACGTCTTTCCTTTCACTGACCTCTAGCTAAAGTTTAGCATCTTTTTTCCACAGTGACTTTGTCGCCCGTGGAAATCGCAGACATCCTTCAGTCTCCTTAGGGCTGTCACGATTCTCCTGAGATACTGTGTATGCCCTTCCCTGTCGCATCATGGCCCTTACTGTCGCCACTGAGAGGCCCGTGGTCACGGTGTCACACACTGGCTTTTTTTATAGTTTGAAGACAGCGTTTCTATAGATCTGAGGTGTTTTTTTTTTTTTTTTTTTTCATAGTTCTTTGTATTTTGTTTTATGCATTTAAAAATACGATTCTGAGGCGTCCATAGGCTTCCTGAGAGTCCGCAAAGGTCCCCGGCTTCCGGCAGGTTAAGAGTGGATTAGCATGGAACGAGCGCTGCAGGACCCCAGGGTTGGATCTCTCTGGGGACAGAATTGGGAAACCTCTGGAGACAAAATTTGGGAGGCAGATCCATCTAAGTGAGTGGGAACTGTTTGGGGGGATAGAACTGGGCAAGACAGGGGACCAGATGGTGTGGACAGGACATGGAACTTCAGGGAAAGCTTCAGACGGCAGACAGAGCACCCCACCCCACCCCCACCCTAGCTTACCAGATCACCCTCCAGGGATCAGCACGCTCTACCGGGCAGGCTCCCAGCTCTGTGCACACAGCCAGCCCAAAGCCACTAGCTGTCCCCTCCCTCTCCCTCCAGGTCACCTCTACCATCTCTCAGGAGCCCACCCTAGGTGGGTGGCCCTTTAGTCCCGGCTCCTAAATTTCCTTTGTTTTGAGCTCAACGTTTCTCCATCTTGCTCACGGAGAGAGAAGTACAGATTACAAAGACCCAGCAAATGGTTTTTATAAACTCCTATTTTCTTGCCACAGCACTGCCTTTAATTAGCTCGCAGGACTACAAAGGGAGCAGCGTTATAATAGGAGCCGCTGGAAGGAAGGAGCCCACGGCGCTCGGCTCCCAGACCCAGGGCTGTTGCTGGTCACCGGCCACAAGCAGGTTTGACAGGAGTGCCCCCACCACAGGGACGGCAGCCCCCACAAACCGCCTCTCCCCAACTCAGCCCCCCGACTGCAGCCGCACAGCCTGCTTCAGCCCCTCTCCAGGCAGGAGGGAGCGCGTCCAGCCCTCAGACAAGCCCGTGCAGAAGCCTTTGAACAATAAGCACTCAAATGTGCCTCGGTCCCTGCACAGAGCTGGCTGCCCAAGGACTGGCTTGGAGTCAGTCCACAGCGGGACAGGCAGATGGGCAGATGGACAGTCAGACCGGCTACTGCATCTCAGCTGACCACCTCAGCAGAGCAAAGGCAAGGCCTGGACCCCAAACCCTGGAGTTCTGGCTTCCACTCCATCCCTCTATTCCGGAGGAGAAGTCATCCCAGTGTACAACCCCGAGGCCCTGCCCTCACACACAGGCTATTCCCAGCCTCAGGCAATCAGAATGTCACAGCCAGAGGGGCCTTCATTTGAGGCACAGAGACGTTAAGTAACTTGTCTAAGGCTGCCCAGCAGGGTAGCCACTGATCTTGGCCTCAGGGTCTCTTGACCCCTGATCCCAGGTGCCACAGCCCCATCTGGGCTCCCACTAGTGAGGGGGAAGGCAACAGGGTGTTGTCTGAGGCCCTGGCACGTCACCTCGAAGGTCCAGACAGAGGCAGGAACAGTCTCCCCCTGAGTTCTAGCCTCAATCAGAGGTTCCCAGTGGGGCATCTGGGAACTAAATCCTTTTTGAGGGACATGACTTAGACCTCTGGGTCCCTCTAGGCCATATATAGAAACAACTGATTTCTCCCCATGACCAAATCCACAGACCTTCCTGAGGCCTGCTCCCCGCACTCTGATCCAGGCTCAGGGCCACCCAGAGCTGCATGCATTCCAACAAAAGCCTGGACCCCTTTCTCCCTCTGCTTCCCTAGTCCCAGGGGTTCCTCGGAAAATGCAGAGTTAGGGGAAGGTCCTTGGGAAGGTCTCTGAGTCCACCAATGTAAGACTTGCCCACTGCCTGCTCCGCGGCTCTGGGCAGAAGCCGGCTGGGCCCCTGGGGGATGGGAGAATCTGAGTATCTCCCTGAGCACAGGTAGAGGGTCTGAGCACCCCAGAAGGGCCAGGGGCTAGGGTTTCAGGGCCCCAGAGCCCCCCGGGGGAGGCAGGAAGCCTCGTGAGGTCACAGGGACACCCCCGTGTCCTCTCCACCTCACGACCCTTGGAGCTCTGGTCTTTGAGGTCTTGAGGTCTCGTGGTATCCATGACCCTCACCACGAACGGTCCCCACCAGCTGAGGATAAAAGTTCACAAAGATGTCCCACTCCAGGAGACCACGGAGGCCACCAAGCCCAGTTCCCACCTCCGGCTTTCAGAAGCCAGCGGATTTAGGTAACCAACCCTGGGCCCTTGAAGGCAGCCAGGGCGGGCGGTGGAGGGTCGTGGTCCGGGGCCTGGCCCCAGCTCCCCACCCAAAAGGGCGCTCATTACTCACCGCGGATGAAGGTCTGCGAGTAGGTCGAGAAGGAATCGAAGATGCTGTTCGATGCCATGCCCTGCTCTGAGGAAGGCGAGGTTTCAGCCCTTCTGAGGGTTGGGTTGGGATAACTTGGTTGGCTGTTGTTTTATTTTTTCCTAGCTACTTTTGAAAATAAAGTGGGGGGGGGTTGCCTTTTGTTTGTTTTTTTTTTGTCGTTTCGTCCTTTTCGCTCCCCCCCCACCCCCACCTACTGCTATGAAAAAGAAAAAAGGAAAGAACGCGAGAGTGTGTGTGTGAGCGAGAGAGGAAAAAAATCCCCAAGGAAAGTAAGTTTCTGTTTGTACCCAAGAATTTGGATTCCCGGTCCCACAGGAATGTCTCGCCACAAATTTTCAACAGAAGCGTATGCAGAGTGTATCATTAGATGGCGGGAAGGGGCCTTCGGCAGCCAGGGCAGGAGTCGCGGGGCGGTGAGAGCAGAGGCAGCCCAGCACCAGGCGCCACGGGAATGAATGAATGAGGCTCGCCCCTGTCAGAGCTCAGCTCAGTGGGTGCGAGGGCGGCCGGGGGTGGGAGGACCGGGAGCCAACCAGCTCCGGCGCAGGGCCCCCCGAAGGCGGCCGAGGGCCTGGCCTTGTGGTTCTGTGGTTGAGGGACCAGGCCTTCACGGTGTCAACCCAACCTCAGCTCACAGGATGCAAGAAGCCAGCTCGCGGCCTTGGCCCATTGGCTGGGCAGCAGTCACCTGGGCCGTGATGTCACAGCCTCTTAGAAGATCTTGTGGCTGCCTCACTCCCTTTTTAGAAAAAAAAAAAAAAGAGAGAGAGAGAGAGAGAAAAGGGATGGCTTTTATTTGTGGGGCTGGCCTCAGCACGCGGCCCAAAAGCAGAACTGAAAGCGGCTGGGGCAGGAGTGGCTGGCTGGTGGTTTGGATCCTGTGGAAAACTCCTTTTTAATGAAGGCCAGTGTGGGCCCAGGTAGCAGGGAGCCCCAGGAGCCCGGATCCCTCCAGGCACCCCCAACCCTGGGCTGTGGGTGGCTGTCAGCCGGCCATCGTCAACCAATTCGGTCCCCGAGAGGTGTCCACGCGTGTGGCTGGGTGACACTTCGGGGAGCTTTTATGGGAGTTGGGATCAGGCACCAAGGGGGAAATACATGAAGGGGCGTCACCAGCGCTCACGCTGGAGCCCTTGGGCCTCCAGAAAGGGCTTCCTAGGGGCTTGTCAAGGGGCCTTGTGCAGAGCCTGGGGTCTGAGGGCCGCACTCAGTCATTCAAGGCCCTTTGCTCACTTTGCCCACCCGTGCATCTCTATGGGGTTCTCTGTTCCAGCCTCATGTGCCTGGACTTGCCTGCCTCTAGGCCTTTCCTCTTGCTCTCCGGTCCCCACTGCCTCCAACCCTCCCGCTCCCCCTCTGCCGGCTCCCAGTGTCCTTCATCAGCCCCCTGAATCCTTCAACTCCCAGAGGGACTCAGAAGTAGAAAAGACATGGAGGATGATTCAACTCCACATTTCCGTGTTTTCCCAGAAGCCAGGTCAGGCTTTGGGGGGAGGGTGGAAGCTTCACCATTTCCCTGGAAAGCTCTACTACTCTCCCATTTCATGGGCCAGACCACTGAGGCCCGAGACATTGAAGTCAGCTCGTGCAAGGCCACACAGTATTCTGAGTGGGATTGGAATGTCAGCTTCTGGCTCACCAGGCTGGGCCTCAGCCACAACACCCCAGGGCTCTGCAGTGTCCTCTAAGCCAAACCCCGAGGCTCCCAAGAGCCCTCTGCAACCTGGGCACCACCACCCGGCCTCTCCTAGGGAGCCCAAGCTTAGGCCCAGGCTCCGCCATCTCTGTAGGCTAAGACAGCGGAGAAGGGGCATCCGGGGGAAGAGGAGCTTGGCCCAGGTCCCAAGGAGACTTGCTTCTGCTCACCGCCTCCCTGGGTCACCTGGGAGTGGCGTGCCCTTGGAAATTCGCTGTCGGTGTCTCACCTGCGTCCTCCTGGAAACTCAGTCTTCTGTTCCCTAGTGGCAAGTTGCTGGGGGTGGGGGTGGGGTTCTAACTTCTCCAGGTAGGAAGCAGGTTTAAGTGAAAGGTGCAGGGCTCTGAGGTCAGATTCAACTTCTAGTCCAGCTCTGCTGAACCCCAGCTGCAACGCCGTGGGGCCAAGTCACTGCCCTCCTCTGGGCCTCAGTTTCCTTTCCTGTAGAATGGGGATAACACATTTCTCGGAGGACACACAGCTAAGTGAGGACGCCGTGAAGTCTGGCTTCCTTGCCTGAGTCTGGGTGATGTAATTCGGGCTCCATTATGAGTAAGTGCAGGAAAAGAGCCATCACGGTCACACAGGAGTATAGACTGCCCCTGCTGGAAACTCATTGGCTGGCCTGGCCTGGGCAGGGCTGGGCGGTAGGGATCGGGGTGGGTCAGCGGCACAGCCGGCCAAGGGGCCTTGGCCTCCTGGCTAAATTTGGAGTGTTTTGGAGTCTGCCATGTTGTGAAACTGATCAGAGATGAAAACAACTGGAAAGACCCCCCTTTAACAGAATGGAAACTGAGGCCCCCAGAGGGGCAGAGACGCACTCTGAACTCACCAGTGAGTCAGTGGAACCCGGGCCCCTTGCTTCCCTGCCCAGGAGCTGTTTCCACTCTGCCGCCGCCGCCTCGAGTTTCTAATGTACCACCCTACGCACTTGGCTGTTTTTTCCACACGTAAGAGTGGGCTCCCCCATAACACCTATAATTTGGTCACTCTGAGGGACTCCCCCTCCCTGGGAAGCTGAGTTCAGACCCAGGGAGGAGGGGGGCCCAAGGGGGTACATGTGTGAGGCAGGTGGCTTGCTGCCTTCCTGGGACCATGCAGCAAAGGCCTGCTGGGTAACGAGCTTGGTTTCTCCCTCAAGAGGCTTATAATCTCCACGCGCCCTTTCAAAAGCGTGCACCAGTCTTTGCACGAACCTCTGAAGGCTGCCCAGGGAAGAACCTTCCTGAAGCCTGCCTTTGGTCCTTATGAGCTGTGAGATCATGGGCAAAGGCTTTTTCCTTTGAGCCCGCTTCCTCGCCTGTGAGATGGGACCCACTTACAATTGCAAAGAGGATTAAATGAAAAACATACTGTGAGCATGCCCGGCACTCAGTAGGCGCCCAGTTCCCAGGACTCCCGTTGCTGCCACTTCTGACCATGCACCCTCTCGGTATGTAGTGAGCAGTCGAGTGTCCTCTTGTTCTCCACTAGAAAAAATATATCTGGTACCACAGACGCCTCTGAAACATTTAATCTAAAATTTTGGTTGAATGAGGAAATCACTGAAAAAAATAGTGATGCTCCTTTTTATATGTTTAAGTTTATCAATGTGTACCAAATGGCCTCCCTCTTGTTCTTCTGTCTTAAATCAACCCAGAAGGAGTCTCCTGCGACGTCCAGGTTTGTCCTCTTTAACATGGAACACAGACGTAAAAATGCTTATGAAGCGATTAGCACCGTAGCAGTGCTGAGCCTTTTGCCCAATCTTTCACAATGTTTCACCCACACTTAATTCAGCTTAGTTTTTAGCAACTTGCCTTCAATGAATCTTTCCAAGGTACTCAACCTTGGAAAGTGTTCATAGAGACAGACACCCCCGCTTTGCCTCACACCACCCATAACATCACATCACCGCTAGTGAGGGTCCAATGACGAAAACAGAAGCCACTTAGAGTGATGGAAACTGAAGGAAGGACCTTAGTTCAGGGATTATTGGAAACCCAGGTGATAGAAATGCTGAGAAGACAAACAGAGGTGGGGAGGAGCCCCAACAGCAAGAAGCCACCGCCACCCGAGGGACACAAGGAGGAGTGACGTCACCAGTGCCCCCAGCGGAAGCAGGAGCGTGGAGGGCCAGTCTCGCATTTACTGGAGCCACAGAGGAGGCTCAGCCGCCATGGAGAGGCCCCTGAGACAAAGAGTAAAGAAACTTCTCCCCTCCTCCCATCCTTCCGTCTCCTCCTGGTGCCTCCCGATGGCTGAAGGAGCTGGAGCAAACTGACTCAGTGGAATCAGTTCTCTGCATTATAGAGTCAAACAGGAGAGGGAGTAGATAGATCTGAAGGCAAAGTGGCCCCAAACTGGCATGGTAGCCCCTGGAGTTCTGTAACCATGGAAACCCAACGGGGGTGAATGGGTATGGGAACAAAGCCAACAGATGTTTGGCAAGTTGACAGCTCAGTGGGCTGGTGGGGCCAGAAGGTGTGGGTCCCAGTGAGGGACCTGCCACCCAGTCATATATCCACTGGTATATTACCCCAGAATTACCCGTGAGCTCCATGGACCATTTACACTGGGGTCAGTTAAGAAAACACCTACTGTGAATGGTGACGAAATTAGTTTTCTTAACCTGTGTGCAGAGCTGATGGTTTCACTAGGGCTTTGGGTGACTGTGACTGAGGAATTACAAGCACTGGCTTCTAGGCCTGTCTGTGAACTTTACAAAGATGGCACATTTCTGAGCCCACTGGACCCTCCCAACCACCTGTGGGATAGGTGTGTCTCTCTTCACTTTTCTGATGAGGAAAAGACTAATCCCAGGGATTAACCCCACGTTTTAGTTTCTAGGGGTCAGCAGAGCCAGCTTGCAGCGAATAGCGAGCAGATTTGAGGTGGGCACTGGTCTTCAAGTTCAAACTCCAGCTTTCCAGCAGTCAATCACATTGCTGGGCCCAAGGAAGGTGCTGGAATGATATTTGATATCTACTGCAGGCTTCCCCAATGGCTCAGCAGGGAAAGACACCGCCTGCAATGCAGGAGAAGTGCATTTAATCCCCGGGTCAGGAAAATCCCCTGGAAAAGGAAATGGCAACCCTCTCCAACATTCTTGCCTGGAGAATCCCACGGACAGAGGAAACTGGCAGGCTATAGTCTATAGGGTCAAAGAGTCGGACACGACTGAAGCGACGAAGTACATAGGCTGCCCAGGGGGCTCCACCTTCAGAGCTGAGTGCAGAGACGTCCAGATGAGATGTCCCCGCCCCCAACTCCATCTTCCCTCTCCCCACCAGCCAGGTCACCACCTCTTGATCTATCATGAGATCAGGGTAGCAGATGAGTTCTGCAAGCATGCTGCCTACCCAAGGGGCCAGGATACCCAGATCAATGATCATTAGCTAAGAACCTACCAGGTGGGATCCACATGATGAGAGCTTTCTGCACAGAATCTCCAGTGGTGGGCTCTCAGGATGGGCCCCCATGCAAAGTGGTCTTCCGGCCATCTCTTGGGAGCAGTCAGAGAGGCCAGGAGACCCGCCCAAGGGCACCCAGTTTGCAGGTGGAAGAAGCAGGATCAAACCCAACCTGCCCACCATCCGCTTTCTGGGCTTCTCCCCACCCCACCCCCAGTTTCTCTCTTTCCTGTTGTTTGTTTCAGAAAACTGCTCAGGGTGCCCCCTTCAGAACTGCCCCCTCCCTCTCCCCCACCTTCCGGTCTCAGCCCCCTTCTGCAGGCAGGCCTCCCCTTGCTGGACCCCTCATTGCCATCCCGTGGAGCTGCCAGAGGCTTGGGGGTACTGAGGACTATCCTGTAACCATCTTTACTCTCAGCATCTGCTTCACCAGGGACCTCCACAGCTCCACACAGTGGCTTTTCCTTCCGCCTGGAATTCCACCACTAGCGCACGTTTGGGCTTGAATATATTTCAGCCACAAGCTCTCTGTCAAAAGAGGCAGAGAGAAGTGGGTGGAGGAGTCACAGAGCCGCCTGAAGAGGGAAGAGCCCAGGCTGGGCTGATCAACTGCCCCCTGGAAGGGCTTGCTGCCTCCCTCTCTGGACCGAGTTTCCTCACTACTTAAAATCATGACCCCCGGGTCCCCCGTTCCACTGCCCCCCGCACGCGAACACCCTGGGCAGACACAGCCGAGATGGTTCTCTCCCTTTTACAGCTGGGGAAACTGAGGCTGGCAGAGGCGAAGGGCCTCACCAGTCTCAGGCGTGGTAAGAGGGAGTCAACAGCTGGTCTGCTGCCGCCACATCCAGCCACCCCCAGGGCCCCCCTTGACTTCCCTTGTCTCCCTCAAGTGCCCCACGAGGGAGGCCGAGGTGCTGGGGTCTTGGGAGTCAGGAGAGCTGGGCTCAGGTCCCAGCTCTGGCACTTCCTGACTGTGTGATGCTGGTGTCGGCTGGTCCTTTCCCAGTCTCACTCCTTTCCCTCATCTTCGAGATGGGGAGAATCAAAAGCCTTTCTCTCCTCCCAGGGTGGGCAGGTGAGGAGGGACCACCCCGGGGAGGAATACACGTAGGCAGTTGGCTGGAGTAAGCTGTTTTCTGGCTCTTAGACGAGCCTCTGTAGCAATGCTTAAGGCTGCTGTGTGTGGGGTCGGGGGCAGGGCAGAACTGGGCCGTAGGAGGGGGCGTGTGGCTGACTCACCACTTCCCCAGGGTCCTTGGTGCCCCCCTGGCAGACCCCTGCCTCCAGCCCAGTCCCACCAAGGCCCTGCCTGGGTTCTGAAGGCCGACTCCAGTCAACGGCCACCTGAACCCAGGTCCCCAGGCTGTGTTCCTTTGAGAGCTGGAAAGCCTTGCCATAACACGTTTCCTCCCTCGGAGTCCCAGGCCCCTCGGAGGAAGCAAGGAAACCCCAGGCTGTGGCCCCTTTTGGCTCATAAAACGATCTTTTTCTCTGGGTTTTTTCAGTGGAATAATCTATTTTTAGCATCAAAGAGCTCTGCCAGGGGCTTCGACCTGCGGAGGGACTGGCTTCGTGTGACCACAAACCCTGCCGGAGGTGGGCACCCCTCAGAGGGGTGGTGGTGGGGCAGGAGGGCAGCGAGGAAGGGTGTGCCCCCACCCCCGCCCCCAGGGCCACGCGCTGCAGACTCTGGCTCAGGGCTCCTTCTTCTCCTGTTCAGGGAAGGCTTGTTTGGGGCCAGGCCACCTCCCCACACCCAGTCCTTTCTCCCCACAAACCCGAAAATAATAATAATAACAATAATCATAAACTAGCACTTCCCACAGGCCAAGCACTCTCCTAAGAGCCTCAGGTAAATGAACTCATCCTCATGGACAAGGAGACAATCTCAGAGAGCTTAAGCAACTTGCCCAAGTTTGACTCAGGACCGATGGAGCCGGGATTTGGTAGTCTGTTTTACCAGCCGTGGGTCTCATGTTACCGCTGAGGAAACCGAAGCTCAGGGAAACAATGAATGCGCTCAGAATCACCTGGACAGCGGACAGTGAGGCCAGGATCTACCCAAGGCGGCCGACTCAGGGCTTCTGGCTCAGACCCGCACCCCAGCCCCTGAGCTTCCTATGGCCTCAGTTCACTCTCCCAACAAGCGGTGGTGTTTGGGTGTGCTGGGGGCCGTGGGGGCTGGAGGTACTGGAATCTCCCATCTTCCTGAGGAAACTGAGGCTCCACCAAGAAAAGGGACCCACCGGAGTTTGCAGAGTTAGGCCGTGGTGGTGAGCCTCATCTGCTGGAATTCCTGAAGGCTTTGCTGAGCTTGGCTGCCAGCTTCCCATCCCCCCATCCAGATACCACTCCCCCCCACAAATCCCTGCTGCTTTCTCTGAGGGGTTTGGGCCCCCAGAGGAGTCTGGATAGGGCTGCAATTTTTGAAAAATGATTTGGTCTTAATGACCCCCCCATCTCCCTCCCTTTCTCTCTCTCTCCTTCAATCATAATGACCCCGTTTGCAGGGGTGTGCCGGCCAGCAAATTTGCTGACCCAGGCAAAAGGAAGGGGGGGTGTCATTATGCGGTTGGGAAATGGTGAGGCATTTCATATGCCACCGATCTAGTATCCCAGGAATTTCTGCTGCCCTCAAGGAAATTAAAGAATTAGCTACCATCCAGGGCTGTGGCTTCCTCCTCACTGTGCGCGTGCATTTTCTTGACTTTAAATAGGATGCTCTGAGCATCTGCGTGTAGTGGCAGCATTATAAGAAGAAGAAGCGCTGCCTAGGGTAAGGAGAAAGTCCTGGCCAGTGAGGCTACAGGCTCAGAGAGGGGCAGGAACTTGCCCTAGATCACACTGCTGCTGCTGCTGCTGCTGCTGCTGCTGCTAAGTTGCTTTAGTTGTGTCCGACTCTTTGCAACCCCGTGGACTGCAGCCTACCAGGCTCCTCCGTCCATGGGATTTTCCAGGCAAGAGTACTGGAGTGGGGTGCCATCGCCTTCTCCACTAGGTCACACAGCTAAGACCAAAAAGCGACACCGCCTGACTTGCGGCCAGATTTTCTTTCCACGATGCGAGGTCCTGCAAGCAATTTGCTGTGTGAAACCAAACAAGTTCTTTTCCCCTCTCAGGGTCATACTTCCTTGTATGTAAAAGGTAGGAGTGAGATCACTGTCTTAGTTCGAGTGCGTGTGTGCTAAGTCACTTCAGTCGTGTCTGACTCTTTGCGACCCTGTGGACTGTGTAGCCCACCAGGCTCCTCTGTCCATGGGATTCTCCAGGCAAGAATGCTGGAGTGGGTTGCCCTGCCCTCCTCCTCCAGGGGATCTTCCTGACCCAGAGATCAAACCCATGTCTCTTGTGTCTCCTGTATTGGCAGGCGGGTTCTTCACCACTTGTGCTGCCTGGGAAGCCCTGTCTTAGTTTTGGGGTTCCTCCAAAGACAGACCTTGAACCTAGGGAATAAGTGTAAGCAGTTTATTTGGGGGCTGGCACCAGGAAACAGGAGTGAGGGATCGGGGAAGAGGCACAGGGAAGGGAAGGCAGCCCATACAGGGTGAAGGAGCAGCAGTTTGCTGCTCTGATCCCTGGAGATCCTCCCCTCCGGGAACCCTCCGAGGAAGAGACTGGAACCCACGCACAACTGCTTCACCAGAGGCCAGGGAGCTGGAGTATGTATCTACCTACTCCCGTCTCTCCTTCATTGAGGGTTATCCTAGGAATAATGACCCTCCAACAGTTCTTGTCACTCCTCTGGACAACAGTCACTCAAGACCAGAAAATGTCCAGTCTGTGCTTTAGGGGAACTCTTTGGGGAGGGTGTGTGATTTCTAAGGCATCTCTTGGCTCTGGGAAATAAGGATTTCGTATTTCAAGGCATCTTCCTCAGTATCTTCTCAACCCTTCTGAGCTGTCATGACATCAGGGAAGTGATGTATTGGCACAGTAGTTGTTGTTCAGTCGCTCAGTCGTGTCCGACTCTTTGCGACCCCGTGGACTGCAGCACGCCTGGTCTCCCTGTCCATCACCAGCTCTGGAGTTTGCTCAAACTCCTGTCCTTTGAAGTAGGTGATGCCATCCAACCATCTCGTCCTTTGTCATCTCCATCTCCTCCTGCCTTCAATCTTTCCCAACATCAGGGTCTTTTCCAATGAGTCGGCTTTTCACCCCATTTGGCCAAAGTATTGCAGCTTCAGCTTCTTCATCAGTCCCTCCAATCAATATTTAAGGTTGATTTCCATTAGGATGGACTGATTTGATCTCCTTGCAGTCCAAGGGACTATCGAGAGTCTTCTCCAACACCACAGTTCAAAAGCATCAGTTCTTTGACATTCAGCTTTCTTTATGGTCCAACTCTCACATCCATACATGACTACTGGAAAAACCATAGCTTTGACTAGACGGACCTTTGTGGGCAAAGTAATGTCTCTGCTTTTTAATACCCTGTTTAGGTTAGTCATAGCTTTTCTTCCAAGGAGCAAGCGTCTTTTAATTGAGACGTAATTTAATTGACACAGTAGCTGTGGCACAAAATCACTGCCTGCCTATCCCAGAGCTTGAACTTCCCCTATCCATGCTTCAGCATTTTGGACATTTTTAACAAATATGTTATTTATTTGGCTGTGCCAGGTCTTAGTTGTGGCATGTGGGATCTAGTTCCCTGACCAGGGAATCAAACCTGTGTGCCCTACATTGGGAGTGTGGAGTCTTAACCACTGGGCCACCAGAGCAATCCCCTGGGATCCTGATTTTTAAAAAGTGTTGAAAGCCCTGAGGAGCTTGGTGCCAGGGAGTAGGCTGAATGGAAGGAGAGCCTGTTCTCCATCACTTTGGCTGAAGAAGTCCGCTTTGTTTATTAATTTTTATCTAAACTTTTTCCCCTCGAAGTTACTTAAACAGTCAAGTACTTCTATAAGGCACTCTTCACCAATCCTCACAGAAAAACACATTCAACTTTTAGCACTTACTCTATTTCTCTAAGGGGCTTCTCTAGTGGCTCAAACAGTTAAGAGTCTGCCTGCAATGTGGGAGACCTGGGTTCAGTCCCTGGTTTAGGGGATTCCCTGGGGAGTGGAATGGCTACCCACTCCAGTATTGTTGCCTGGAGAATTCCATGGACAGAGGAGGCTGGCGGGCTACAGTCCATGGGGTTGCAGGGAACCCAACACGACTGAGTGACTAACACTTTCACTTTTTTTCTGTGTCTCTAAATAACGTGTTCACCGAGCTCATTGTGATTCTTCCATTTTAGACGTTACCTATGGACTTTCCCCATGGAAGAGGATTTATCTCCTTTTACCTGAACTTCTTACCATGCACCATTTCTATCCTTCTAAGATAGTAGTTATTTTGGTTAGATGAGCTGTCTGTTAATATTTCCTTTTTTCAGCTGGGCACATGCTTTCCCAGCTGGCTCATATAATATGCTCTGATCACATTTCCTTGATTGCATAGCCTTTTGTTTTCCCTGGAGTTATAATTTGTTTAGCTTTTCATTTGCATAATTTTCTGTGTGCTTACCACAAATGTATTCCTAAACTCTCCACTAATTGTCCACATCTCCTATTATGAAATTCAATAGTATCTATTCATTTACAGAGTCCTCTCTTCTGGAATCCCCTAACCTGCTCTAGTCTGGACTGGTTGCTCTCCAGGTGTGCTGCTCAATTACCAATCAGAGAGCTTTCTACACTGTTTTCCTAGAGTTCTCTTTGCCCCTTCTTCCGCCGGAGGCTCTGTTTTCAGGATCCACCCGCTTTCTCTTGGTTCACTTCCTTGTTTTGATGGAGCACATCTACCAGTAGCTTCCTAAGAAAGGGTGCATAAGAGGTAGATTTATTTATGAGCATTTGATTATGTCATTAGTCATACACCATGGGTAGTTTGGCTGGGCATAGAAGTCATAGTTAAAATAATTTTCTCTCTTCAAAGGTATCTCTCCATTGTCTTTTTGCTTCTTATGTTGCTACTGATGAGTCTAAAGACATTTTGATTCTTAATCTCTGAAAATAGCTTATTTTTTTTTCTCTCTGAAAGTTTTGATGATAGTCTTTGTCCCAAATGTCCCAAGATTCCACAATTACATGCCTTTGTATGGTTCTATTTTCCCTCATTGTTCTGGACATTCCATTGATCCTATGACTTAGACTTTTATCGTGATCAGTCCTGGGCAGTTTTCATGAATGATTTCTTTGATAATTTTTTCTTTTTCACTGTTCCCTCTTTCTGTTGAGGCTTCCAAAGTTCTAAATAATTTAAGATTTTCATAAATTCTAAAATTCTATCCTCTCCTATTTTCTGTTTTCTTGTGTTTTTGTAGTCTTTCAGGGGGAGATATCTTCATCTTTCTCTTTCCATGTCTCTATTCTAACTTTTGTTACAGTAATTTGAATTTGTACTTTTCCATTTTCTAATTATTACATTTCCTATCTATTCTTATTGCATAGATGCAGTACCTTCTCTTATCCCTCTGAAGATATTAATGATAGACTTAAAAACATATTTCATCTCCCTGCCTAGTGTGTTTCTTTTGAGTTGCTTTATTTTTCCATTTTATTTTGTCTTATCTTTCTTGGTAGAGGCTTTCTTCGTATGGCTGATGACCTTTGGCTGTCTGCCCTATTTATAATGAAAGAAGCTCTGTGTAATTGTGTGAGCCTGACTCTGGACTTCATAGAGGGGTCAGACGAGATTATTCTCTTGGCCAGTATCTTTAGATCTTTCACCTTGGTCTGCTCGGATTCCTAGGGGTAGACTCTCCTAACGTGCTTAGAAGGTACTGGACTGACTGCCAGTGTTTGGGGGCAAGAGGGTTGTGAATGCATATATGTAACATTCTCTTGATCCTTCATTTTTTTATGCCATAGCCCCTGCCTTTTATGTGGTTGGTCCCTGCCTGTCTAGAGACCCTCTGCTTTTTTTCTCTCCAAAAAGTAAACCTCAAGTATCCTACTGAGATAGGAGAGAGAATCTGGGGGTCTAACTGCTTCCTATAGATTTTCCTTATCTATCTATCTATTATTTATTTATTTGGCCACTTCGGGTGTTAGCTGCAGGACTCGGGCTCTTCATCGTAGTGCACGGACTTCAGCTGTGGCACACGGGCCCCAGAGTGCTCGGACTTCATAGTTGGCAGTATGTGGGCTTAGTTGCTCTGTGGCCTGTGGGCTCTTAGCTTCCCAGCCAGGGATCAAACCCATGTGGCCAGGTATTGAACCCACGTCCTCTGCATTGCGAGGGGGATTCTTAGCCACTGGACTGCAGGGGAAGCCTTCCTGCATTTCAAACATCCCTCCTGTTCTCAGTGCCTTCCCCACCCCATTTCTGGATGTTTCTCCTGCGCCCAATCCCTGAGTCTTTCGCAGTTTTGCTGTGTAAGATATGGAGCTGCTTTCTGCTTTCCCACGGCATGTCTGTGGGGATTTAGGCCACTCAGGTCTGCCAAGTCAGGGGCTTGCCCCACAGATGCTTTCTAAGTTCCTACACTTTACTGCTATTATCTTTTCTCTTGTTCTCTCTGACCCTGTAGTCAGATAACCTAAAATAACCCCTCAAACCAAAAAAACACACCAACACCAATCACCTAGCCAACAACAGCACTCCACACCTGGGAAGTAGACGTGAACACAGGCCTTCAACCCACTCCTCTGTTTTCTAGATCATGGGGAAGATTTTGATGGAAATAAGGATTCCAGATCGATCTTATTTGTGTTTGGGAGGACTCAACTTTAGAAAACGTGAGTGCTTCATGTTGAAGTTTGACAGAAAACAACAAAATTCTGTAAAGCAATTGTCCTTCAGTTAAAAATAAATAAATTTTAAAAATAACAGTGAGTTCTTCCCAAAATTCATTTATAAATTATATTAGCAATTCTAGGATTTTTCCATAAAACTTGACAAACTGTTTCTAAAGCTCATGAGGAAGAATAAGTGGCCAGGAAAAGACAAGACAGTTTTGTAAGAGGGAAGCAAGAAGACTCATCCTGCTTGATATCAGGACCTAGGACACGTTAAAGTCATCAAGTCAGAGAGGTACTAGCACGAGATGATTAGGCCAATGAAACAGAAGGAAGATCCCAGAAATGGATGTCCCTGCAAGAGACCATCAGTCAGGGTCCTGCAGGAAACAGGTGGTACCCCCCAAAGGCTTGGCTGAGCAGCGTTTAAAAGAGCAAAGCTTTGTGGAGCTGGGGCAGGATGAGGGAGCCAGTAAGGTATGCTGATGTTTCCAGATTCTAGCAGCAATGGGATGAAATGGAAAACCACTGGGATGAGGGGACGGGACGTGGAGATGGTTCGGGAAGCCAATAGCTCTGGGAAGGGAGGTGCCTCACAGAAGGAATGCAGACACTGCCCAAACCATGGCAGGCCAGGTGAGCAAGGAGCCTCTCCAGCAGCGCCTCCCTCTGGCTGAACCCAGCAGGGGGGTCAGGGAGCCCAAAGACCAAGCAGGTAGGTCACAGATGGCCGCCTCCAGGTGCACAGAGCAGGGGTAGGGAAAGGTAATGAGCAGATCCGAGTGGGGGGAATGGAGAAAAACCAATACACGTGGAACTAGCCAACCATCTCCCCGGTAGTCCACTCAAAGTTTCCACAGATGATGCAAATGCCACAGCTCCCAAAGTGACTTCTTCAGAACCTACTTGTCCTTCTTCTGTGAGTGGCACCGTCATCCACCCTGTCCCCAGGCTAGGTCCTGGATCACTCTTCTGTCTGACTGTTGAATTTCAGTTCAGTCACTCAGTTGTGTCCAACTCTTTGCAATCCCATGGACTGCAGCATGCTAGGCCTCCCTGTCCCTTACCAACTCCTGGAGCTTGTTCAAACTCATGTCCATCGAGAGGGTGATGCCATCCAACCACCTCATCCTCCCTCTGCCGTCCCCTTCTCCTCCTGCCCTCAATCTTTCCCAGCATCAGGGTCTTTTCCAATGAGTCAGCTCTTCACATCAGGTGGCCAAAGTATTGGAGTTTCAGCTTCAGCATCAGTCCTTCCTATGAATATTCAGGACTGATTTCCTTTAGGATGGACTGGTTGGATCTCCTTGCAGTCCAAGGGACTCTCAAGAGTCTTCTCCAATACCACAGTTCAAGAGCATCAGTTCTTTGGCACTCAGATTTCTTTATAGTCCAACTCTCACATCCATACATGACCACTGGAAAAACCATAGCTTTGACTTGATGGACCTTTGTTGGCAAATAATGTCTCTGCTTTTTAATATGCTATTTACCTTCAAAATAATCCCCGTGTTTCTTCTTGTCTGCTGGGATGGCAGCTCATCCTCCATCTATCAGCCAGGCAGGGGGAGAATCAGCCAGTATTCCGCCTATGCTTTCAACAACTTCCCATTTTCCGCAGGAAAACCCTGCTCTTTCCCTCCATCTTCCTTCCAGGCTGGGTGTGGGGTCCTCACATCTCCAGGACTCTACCCGTCCTATAATCTCTCTCGAGAGGCCTGCCTGCTCCCAGCCCTTGCTTCTTGTCCGTAGAAAGCTCACACCTGCACGAAACTGCTCTGTCATCCAACCTCTTTGCTCGCTCTGTATCTCTAGCTGCTGTCATTCCTGTGTCTGGCCCCCTCCACCCTCTGTGAGTTTGCAAAAACAGGAAGTGTGTCTCCAGATCCCCGAAGCAAGCATACATGATGTTTGACGAACGAATCCATGATCGCGTGACCAAACAAGGGATTGAATGAAGGGCCCTCCTTTTCTGAAACACTGAAGACGAGAAGGCTTGAGCCGTTGGGCTCGGTGTGTGTGTCATTTACTCAACAGTTGTGCATTGTGTGCTTACCATGTGTAACACTCTGTGCTTGGTACTGAGTACCCAGCAGTTAACACAACAGGTGCGATCTCTCCGCTCATGGGACTTAGAGGCTGAAGGGGGAAATCGACATTCGACAAGTAGCTTCACAAATAATTACTTCATTTTAGCCACGGGTGAAGTGACATTTTACAGAGTCAGGAGCCGTGGTGACCCATGGGTAGGGGTGAGGTCTGTGAGGAGCGGGCTAGGTAGAGGGCACAGCATGGGCCGGGGACCAGAGGAGGGCAAGGAGCCAGCCTGACCCGGGAGCTGCAGATCAAGGCTGTAGGCCCAAGCAGAGGGGAGGCTGAACAGGTAGGCGGGGACAGCTCTGGAAGGATATCAAGGCAACCAGAGGTGAAGAGAGTGTTGGTAAGTCTTGGGGCGGGGGTGTAACACGGTCACATGTGCATGCGTTAGGTTTTCTCTAGAGAATTAGTTGAAGGGGGACTGGAGCTGTGTATACACACACGCTGCAGGCTGCACCCCTGTCACCAAGGACAGAAGGATGGGGTGACCTTCAACCACCCTCCCTCCCCACACCCCATGTGGTGGCTTCCTGTTAAGGTTAGCCCTGGGGCCCCTGTCCCCACCTCCCTGAGATAAGGCTGTCTCCTCTGAACCTGTCCCCCGACTAATACCCTCCATGAGGGGTCTCCCTGTCCCAACACCTCACCCTAGGCCTGCCTGCCTGTCATGGGTTGAGTGGTGACTCCCCGAAAGAGTCTCCGGAAACTGTGAAGGTTACTTTATATGGCAAAAAGAGAACATGGCCTTGTATGGTAACAATCATGCGTGCTCAGTCGCGTCCAGCTCTTTGTGAACCCATGGACTGTAGCCCACCAGGCTCCTCTGCCCATGGGATTCTCCAGGCAAGAATATTGTGAAGCAGATTGCCATTTCCTACTCCAGGGGATCTTCCTAACCCAGGGATCGTCTCCTGAAGCTCCTGCTTTGGCAAGAAAATTCTTTATCACTGATCCACCTGGGAAACTCGATATGGCAACCCAGGACTGAACCCAGGTCTCCCACATTGCAGGCGGATTCTTTATCAGCTGAGCTACCAGGGAAGCCCACCCTTATATGGTAACAGTTGTGGTTAAATTACAGATTTGGAGCTGAGGTTATTTGGGTTTATCCAGTGGGCCCTAGGTGCCATCTTACGTGTCTCTGAGGCAAAGGGAGGCCACTCGGAAAAGAGGAGGCGGGGACCGGAGGGATGCGGCCGCAAGTCAAGGAACGCTGGCCCCACCGGAAGCGGGAGGCGGCCAGAGAGGGACTGTCCTTGAGAGCCTCGGGAGGGAGCACTGCCCTGCCCACACCCCGATTCGGGACTCCTGGCCCTCAGAACTGTGAAAGAACAGATTTCTGCTGTTTCAAGCCACCCAGTCTGTGAGGGTTCGTTTTGGCAGACCTAGGAGTTGAATGTGCAGCTGAGACCCCTACTCGCTGGGATCCTGGGCTGGCAGCTGGTGCTCTGTCCAGGGTCCGACAGCATGGACCTTGTGCGTGAAACACGACTGGGCCCCTGCTTCCAAAATGCCTACCTGGGGCTTGCCGCCTGTCGTGTGTTGCTCAGTGCACGGCTCTCAGCCGAACTGAAGTGACTTTTGCACGTGGAAAGGCACGGGCTTGCCAGCCAGGCCACCCATAGTGGGTTCACACCCCTTCTGCCATTTGCTCCACAGCACAAGATATGACTCTTGTGTCTATAAATGGGGGTGACCACAGCACCCATCAAGGCGGCGGGTGGAAAGGACTTGGGTTAAATTTGCAGCTCTGCCACCTGCTGCTGTGCACCCAGGGCGAACACCTCAACCTCTCTGAACTTGTACTCCAACTGACGGTCAGGAGGACATCGGGGAACTGGATTTGGCAGGTCGTTTCAACAAGTCCCCTTGGCTCCACAGGTCAGCCCCACAGGCTCAGGTTTGCCCATCAGCCCACCCCAGGAGGCCCCTGCCGTGGCCTGTGGCCCCTCAGAGGACCAAGGACCCTTGGAAAATGGTCTTGTCCCTGGCGTGGGGGAAGGGGCCCTCCAGGAACCTGGAGGGGCTTAGGGGAAGTTGCCTACCCCCAACCCCAGTTCCTACCCACCCTGCCCCTCATGCATGGATGTTCAAGTTCCCTCTTTCGAGGAAATAGATCAAAGGGCCTGAAGCTGCCTCAGGGTAGGGGGAGGGCGGGAGGGGAGCTGACTGGGGGTTCAGCTCTGTTCGCTGGACTTTTACACGTTCCCTGCCCCTACTGCTCCATCCTCACCCGCACCTGCTGGCTAAGGTCACCCTTGTCCCCATTTAATGGATGGGAAACTGAAGCTCAAGCCAGGCAAGTTCCTGACTCTGCAGGTGAGGGGCTGCTCCACAGCCCTGAGTGGAGCCGGGCTCTGCGCCCCGGAGCCCCCCTCCAGGCCTGCCTACCTGCCCTGCCCCCAACCCTGGGACCAAACCCCCCTCCTGCCTTCCTCCTCTCCTTGCAGTTAGCATCTCCCTCCCTGATTACAAAAGCCACACATGTACAATGCTGAACCCTTGGGAAGACCAAAGAGGAAAAAAAAATGTAATAATCACCCCACACCTCTTACTTAAAATTAGACACTGTCAATACTTTGGTGTGTGTCTCTCTCTTGAGTCAGGGTCTATTTCTCTCTCCTTTTTTTCTTTCTTCTCCCCAGATGTCATCACCATAGCTGAATTTTTATGACTCCACAGCAGGCATTCTTCCCCTGAGTATACAAGCTTTGGGGGACCTGGGGACTCCTCGAAACCACACACAAAATCATGTCAGATATGTAGTTTCCAGTCCCTCGTTTTCATAAAATTCCCAAAGGAGCCCAGGGCCCACATAAAGGTTAAGATTCCCCCTCTTCTGCCCGCTGGCCCAGGTCACAGATGGAGCTGTGACTGGGGAAGGCTCGCCCTTTGGGTGTCCTGGGATGGCCACCTTCACGGTGGGCTCTGCGGTGCCAGAGGGGTGCCTGCGGGAAGGAGCTCGATGGTGTGGGTCTTTGCGGGGCAAGGTCTGTGGCCCACGTGGATCTGGAGGTTGTCACAGCACAGATTCCCAGGTCTGCAGCCACTTCCACCCACTCCCATGTGACAGCTCTCCAAAGAGCCCTCCACCAATGTTTGAGGAGTCCCCTCTGGTTTCCTCAGAGAAGGCAATGGCACCCCACTCCAGTCCTCTTGCCTGGAAAATCCCATGGATGGAGGAGCCTGGAAGGCTGCAGTCCATGGGATCGCTGAGGGTCGGGCACGACTGAGCGACTTCCCTTTCATTTTTCACTTTCATGCACTGGAGAAGGACATGGCAACCCACTCCAGTGTTCTTGCCTGGAGAATCCCAGGGACGGGGGAGTCTGGTGGGCTGCCGTCTATGGGGTTGTACAGAGTTGGACACGACTGAAGAGACTTAGCAGCAGCAGCTCTGGTTTCCTTCACTTTGGGGAGCCGGGGCAGTGTGTCCAGCCACCTCGTGTGTGGCTCCTTGGGGCAGAGAGCTGAAATGGCAAGAGGCTGCATTGCTTTGTTCCACTCACAGGTGTTCATTTAGCACCTACTGTGTGCCAGGCACGAGTCTCAATTCTAAGATTCACAGTGAACAGAATAAAGTCTCTGTCCTCCTGAAGCTGGGTCCTTGGCGAGGAGAGAAATGGTCAAGAACAACAAACAGGTAAGTGGGAATCGTGCTGGGTGGAGCCCGCGAGATGACGAAATCGAGGCAGGAACAGGGACAAATAGAGACGGAGGGGCTGGTCTAGGTAGGTCGTTGGGGATCTCTCAGCGGGTGACAAATGACCCCCACCCCGAGGGAACAAGGGGATGAGTCATGAGCATTTAGTCCAGAGAAGTGTGTTCTACCTGATGTGAAAAGCCTATTCATTGGGAAAGTCCCTGATGCTAAGAAAGACTGAGGGCAGGAGGAAAAGGTGGGGACCAGAGGATGAGATGGTTGGACGGCATCACTGAGTCAATGGACATGAGTTTGAACAAACTCTGGGAGATGGTGAAGGACAGGGAAGACTCGCGTGCTATAGTCCATGGTCTCAAAGAGTCGGACACGACTGAGTGACTGAACAACAATAACAGCGTATTCCAGGCCACAGCAGCAGCAAAAACGGAATTGTGCAGAGCAACGGTAAGAAGGCAGCTGGCTCCCCACCTTCCCGCCACACAAGGTCGGCTCCACATGCCAAGGGTCAACTGAGCCAGTCTGTGGTCAAGACCACTGGTGGCCAGTGGTCAGTGGACACAGCGTGAGGTGGCTCTGGACCTCGGATTGCTAGACTTGGCAAATAAAAATGCAGGAGGCAAAAAAATCGCCTGAGATACACTAAAAAATGATTCCAATTTATCTGAAATTCAGATTTAACTGGAAACTCTGTATTTGATCATCAGTCCTACCTGGGTCTGGACTGTGGACAGGTGGGCCTCAAAGCAGCAAAGGAGATTCAAAACGGACAGCCGGTACGTCTTGCCACAGCCTTTGCCCTGAGTCCTGGGCAGGCCATGGGGAGCCATGCAGGGAACTGAGTGGGAGCAGAGAGGCTGGTTTGCATTTGGAAAGAGTTATGTGGGTGGGAAAAGGGGTTTGGAGATACCTTACCTATACCTAAGGTATCTGCCTGGAGGCAGGGAGGTATCCAGGCTTTGGTGATGCCAAGGCCTGAAACAGGACAGTGGCTGGAAGTGACAAGAAAGTGGGGAAATGGATTCAAGAGACACTTAGGATGCTGGTTAGAATGAGCCACGTGTGGCTCTGGCATGGTAGTCTGGAGGCTGGGTGGATGGTGGTGAGGAACACTGGGCTGGAGCCTGTCTAGTGGGAGGGCATAGGGTGGAACACGGGCGGGACCTGGGAGGTCCTGAGTTGCGAGGGGTCCAGGTTGGTCCTGCCATGTCTGAGCAGGTCTCCTGGAGAAGGTGTCCAGCAGGCAGGTAGAGGTATCACTCTGGAGCCCAAAAGGAATGTGGGCCTCACCTGCCCACACAGGGCCACGGAAGAATGGGTATGAAGAGATCCAAATGGAGGGCAGGAAGCTGGGACGCACCAGCCGGAGGGATGTGGGGGGTGGGGGACAGGTGAGCTCAGGAAGGTGACTGGGAAGGTAGAGGGGGTCCAGGCCAGGGTTTGGAAGGAAGGTGTCATGGATGGGAGGCAATGGGGCAGAGAGAACCTGAGACGTGACCGTGGATTCGGTTAGGAGGATGGCGGCATTGGTGATTAACGGGGTGCAATTCAGGTGAGAGGGGTTCAGTGGGGGCAGCAGATGCCAGGTCATTGATTCACTCATCCATTTATCAACTCGTTCATTGTTTCAGACTTGGAGCAAAGAGGAAAATGGCCTTCGGGGGCCTAGGGCTGGAAGGGTGGAGGGGTGTGGCCAGGGGACCACGCAAGGGTGCAAGTGAAGAGGTGAGCGGCCCAGAGGAGCAGAAGATTCCATGGGAGGCAAGGCGAGGACTCTTCGGGGCAGCGTCCGGAGGCAGCCTGGACAGTGGGGAAACGAGGGAGGGGCAGGCTCTCTTGGAGGGCTGCAGAGAGCTGGTGTACTCTGGAAAGAGTCAAGTTCTGAGCAGGTGGGAGGTGGAAAGAAACTCCCTAAGATGAACCATGGCCTGGGGGACCTGGGGGCTCCGTGGCAAGGTCTGGTGTGGTGGGGACAGGATGTAGAGGAATAGGGGGCGTGAGTGACCCGCATGGGAGCTCTGCACCAAAGGTGGCGGAGATGGGCTTCAGAAGTCCCAGGGTCCCCATCTGTCCCTTCCCCTGCCTGATCCGTCCTGTCCCCCAACCTTTAGCATCTCTATGCTTTCCATCCTTCCCCCGTCAGAATCCACTCCCAGAAAACAACCCGAAGGCCTTCCCTCTGAGGCCCAGACCACAGAGCCACCTTCCTCCCCTGCGCTCTGGTGAGTAGGCAGAGCAGGCTTTCGGCCAGCGGGGTGGCAGCTCAGACAGTGGGATTTCAGGTGCAGCAGAGAGAGAGGGGGGAGAGAGAGAGAGGAAGCTTGTCCCAGCCTCACAGGGCCAGCGACTACAGTGGCACCAGGGGCCTGGCCTCGGTGTCACTCTGGGCCCTGCTGTTCCTGGTGGCCCGATGACGACAGTCCAGGACTCATACCCGCCCCCACTCCAATCCCCAACTCCAGCCCCTACAGTAATATTTCCAAAGCAGAGCAACCAGAAGCAAGAGAGAAATCAAGACACTTCCCTTGCCTGCTCTGTCAACTCTGTACATTAAGGCACATCAGATAAGCCTCTTGTCTTGAATGTGGTCGAGGTGTCAGACGAGCCGGCTGCTGTCTGCTTCCCTCGGTGGTTCGAACTGTTCAGCTGGGCCTCCGGGAAACCTGGGGAGGGCGTGGGCAGAGGCCGCTCACTCCTGGAGCCCGGGCTGGGATGGATTCTTCAGTTCCACTGCAGCCCCAGGGGAGGCAACACGCCTGGTCCTCTCCTGCTCTACCATCTCCCATGGCTCCCTAGGGCCCACCGTAACATCTCCCCACTCCTCAGCCTGGAGTTTGAGGCCTTCCAGGTAACCTTCTTGATGCTTTTAATTATGCACCTTGCACTAGTCAGGATAGGGTACGCTTTGCACCTAAAAAATTCAGATCATTGTTCACAGGGATTTTTCCTCCTGGAAGTCCCTCCCTTCCTTCTGCCACTGTCTAAATCCTTCTCACCCTTCATGACTCGGCTTTAGTGCCCCTCCCCCAGGAAGCTTCCATTCTTCCGTGCTTCTTGTAGCCAAGACGTTAGCTTCTGCTTCTGGCGCCCCCTAAGAGTCTGGCACCATGTGGTGCAGAGCATGGGCATCAGTGAAGGCATTCGCTGGATTTTCTACCCTTTCAGGTTTTGCTCACGTATATTAGGCACCTATTACATGCAGCCGTACAATTCACAAAACCAACCTCTGAAAGTTACATGATGGTGTGGTGATGCCAGTACTAATGCCACCATTTCATGTTAGGAAACTGGGGTTCAGAGAGGCTGAGGGACACCCCAGAGTCACAGGCCAGGAAGAGTCAGCGTCCAGACTGAGCTGGCCTTCCTGAGTGCACAGTCTGGGTGTTTCCACTCCCCGCTTTATCTTTCCAGCAGAACATCTTCCATCAAATAGAGTTTTGGGGGAAGCAGACAGGAGTGATCAGATGTTTTCACACTGACTTTCATTTCCACCTACTTTCTTCTTTCTTACGTCTTTTCTTACAACAAGAGACATTTGTGCTCAGCTCTGACACTTAATCCAGGGCTCTTTCTAAAACACTCTATCACCTCTGTTTCAGGTGGAAAAAGACAGAAAGGTCACCTGGTCCATTCCCCTGCTTCTAGTCAGAACTCCCTTGGTTATTATAACTGAAAGTGAAAGTCGCTCAGTCAAGTCTGATTCTTTGCGACACCATGGACTATACAGTTCATGGAATTCTCCAGGCCAAAATACTAGAGTGGGTAGCCTTTCCCTTCTCCAGGGGATCTTCCTAACCCAGGGATCAAAGCCAGGTCTCCCGCATTGCAGGCAGATTCTTTACCAACTGAGCCACAAGAGAAGCCCAAGAACACTGGAGTGGGTAGCCTATCCCTTCTCTGGTGGATCTTCCGGACCCAGGAATTGAATCAGGGTCTCTTGCTTTGCAGACAGATTCTTACCAGCTGAGCTACTAGGGAAGCTCTATTCCAAGTGACAGGAACCCAACTGTGTGGTTAATATTGTGTGCCAACTTGGCAAGGTGCTAGTACCCAGATACTTGATCAAGCACCACTCTAAATGTTGCTGGGAAGGTATTTTTAGATAAGGTTAACATTTAAATCTTTGAGTAAAGCAGATTGTCCTCCCTAGTGTGGGTGGGCCACATCCAATCAGTGGATGGCCTTAAGAGAAAAAAAGACTGACATCCCCGGAGAAGGAGGTCAGCAGATGGACCTCCAGACGGTGCTGCCACTTCAGCTCTCTCACAGGTCTCCCTCTGCAAACTGTGAACCTTCCAGGCTCAACAGAGTGGACCTCTTCCTTAGAATCTCTCTTGCAGTTCTACTTTCCTCTGTGTTGACTTCATTCTTGAGCAGGCTTTCCTCATGAGGCACAAAGAAAGCTGCCTTATGTCCTAAGTCATTGTCTAAGCTTAGCAAACCATAGATAGGGAGGGCTGCTTTTCAAATAATTCCAGCAAAAGTTCTGGGGTTGCCACTGATTGGCCTGCTTAGGTCATGTGACTTGTCCTGAGCCAACTGCTGAGACTCCGGCCAGGGGAGCAGGTAACCCTCCTTTCTGTGGTCTGACGATGACGCCTACGTGTTTGTTTGTTCCCTGCCTTGAGGTACATCCAGGGGATGGAATCACTCTGAACTGGAAACTGAAGATTTGAAGAAAAAACACACGGATGTGACAAAGCCTAGGGTTTCATTTGAACAGCTTTGGGGGTTGGAGTCAGGGTTTGAATCATCCCTTGGGAAGCAGTTTGGCTGAAACTGAAATCTCCAGGGAACTGGCTCATGATGCTTCCCTACTCTCCATGGAACTCAGGAGACTTTAGTGTCTGCCTCTGCCCAACGCTTGAGCCAGTTCTATACCATTTGCAAATGGTTACATGCCTCTGGTGACAGGGAATTCATTACCTAAGGCAGCCCATGGCATTTTTGGCTAGTTCTGACTAGGTGAAACTTCCCTTTTACGTTGGGCTGGAGTCTGCTCACTCAGTAGTCACAGTTCTGCCCTCTCCCACTCTGTCTCCCACCCCCTGTCCCTTTCTGCCCAGTCCAGCACTATGCTAACCCCTCACCCACTCCACAGTCTCCAGTCTCTAAGCCAGCTCTCCTATCAGCTGTTCTCCAGATGCCGAGCCATGCATGCTACTCATGTTATCTCATGCTCTTGTCCCTGAGTGGGCACTCCCACTGTGGGCCTTGAGATGTGAAGGGGTTTCTTAAGGTCACCCAGCCGATACAGGACAGAGTAGGAAGCCTGCTCTGACTCTAAATCCTGCAGGGTTTCTTTGCCACCAGGCTAATCTGCCTTCAACAGTTTCTCAAATGATATGGTTTCAAGAAACCCCTGCTATCCTTGAAGCTTTCTTCTGATTGTGGTTCAGTAGATAAAAGCTTCTCACAGTGGGATGGCCAGGACTGAGATGAGTTGGTAAGGACTTCTATGGTTCCATGTTATGGAAATTTCTCTCAGACTGGTCTAATGATTGGCTCATATAACTGAAAATTCCAAGGGGCTATGGCTTCAGGCATGGCTGGATCCAGAAGCTCAAACAGCATCATCAGGATAAGGTCTCCTTCTTCTTCTGCAGCTCCCCATAATGCTCTCTTCAGTCTTGGCCTAATTTTTGGGCACCCGTTTCCTCTTAGTTTCTGTGGCCTTCAGTAACCAAAATTTTACATTTCTTCAGTTGAGCAGTCCCAGGAAAAGAGCTCTCCTTTCCACAGATCTAGGCAAATCCCAGGACAGGTTCTCATTGGCCTGGTTTGGATCATGTGCTTGCCTTTAAACCAAGGGCTAAATGCACTTGGATTCAGTGCTCTCACTGGCCAGGCCCAGAGAAGTCAGAGAGATAATAAACCACAAAGCACAAACAAAGATGGAATATGTCAGATGGCAAAGAGCACTAAGAAGCAAACAGTATGCAAGATAAGAGGACTGAAAGTTACATGGGTGTCAGGAAAGGCCTCTCTGACGAGGGGACATTTGAGGACAGGCCTAAATGAAATGAGTGGGTGAGCCACACCGTGACCTGGAGGAACATTCCAGGCAGAGGAACAGCACATGCAACGGTCCTGAGGCGAGAGCAGGCTTGGCATGTTCCCAGGAAAAGTGAAGGAACCAATGTGAACCGAGCGGGTGAGCGAGGGGAGGGGAGGAGTCTGAAAGTAACACAGGCCAGGCTCGTAGGGCCTGAAGCCCACGAGGAGGATTTTCTCTCATCCTTCCAGGGTGGTGGGAGCCATCGGAGGATCTTGAGCAGAGGAGTGGCCTGATCTCACTTGTAATCAGATGATGCAGAACCACGAGGAGGGAGCAGGAAGGATGGGTGGTTCCTTACAAGAAAATCCAGATAGCGTTTTCAAAGGAAGACAGGACAGATGCTGGGGGTGCCCCAAACACGGTGTCCACTGCAGCTGCCTAGCTCTGCAGAGGAAGGCTGGCTCATGGAACAGGACTGTCTGGAAGGCAGCACTGGTGTTAGGGACCAGCGTCTCTGGGGACCCTCCTCCCCACTCCTCCTCGCTTTAGGCTGTCAGTCCTTGGAAATGGTCCTACCCTATGAAGCAAAAAAGTCCTGTCTCAGGCATTCAAGGGCCTGACTTCTCTTTCTTGCTCTCCTGCCCGTCTCGCTTCTCCAGCCACTCAGGCTCCTCACTGCTTCTGAGCATGCTCCACCCAATCCAGCCTCTGGGCCTTTGCTCATGCCATTTCCTCTTCCTGGAATGACCGCCTGACCATCTGCACGTGTCGCGATCCAGCCAGCCTGCAAAGGGGACCACGACTCACTGAAATGGGCCACTTGTGGGCCTGTCTCCCTGACTTGCCCACAAGCTCCAGGCGGGAGGGGGGAACATGTTCTCCTGTGTCCTCATCCCCTCAGTTGGGCAGGTGAGCAGGAAATGCTGGCTGAATAATGAATGATGAACAAATAAATTATAATCGAATGATGAAAGGGGGAACGAGGAACGGAGGGAGGAAGGGAGGACAGCCCAGTTCAAATGTGACCTTCCTCGGGAGCCTCCCTTGATTTCCATGTTTCAAAGCCACATGTCACGTATTTCTGAGCATCAGTCATTTTGGGATATGCCACCTCATCTCTCCTTTCTGTGATTCTAGGAAATACATCTTCATCTCCATCTTTTCCTCTAGCCTCCCCGTTCCCTTCCCACGCTTAATATCTACTGAATTAAAATGACTAAAGGCCTGAGAAACATACCAATGTCCTCCCCTACCCGGAAGAGGACTACTTAACTACTGAATGACAAGAAGGCTTAAATCCATCTTCCTCTAGCAGAGGAACCTCAGACATAAAGGGGAAGTGAAGAGGGTGAAGAGAAACAGGGTTCCGAGTTCTCCAAGGGAAGAAGGGAGCATATGCTAGGTGTCTGCTGTGTGCAGGTGCCTCACACAGACTCTTACTTCATTTTCCCAGCAGCCCTGGGAGGCCGGGTATCCGTCTTCTAACTGCACAGGAAGAGAAAGAGGATTAGAGAGGGACAAGACCACAGTCACACAGCTGTTAAGAGACATGGATGGAATTGAACTTCAGGCAGTGGTGTTCTGGCTTTCAAAAAAAAAAAAAAGAAAGCCTTGATTTGTGGCCAACTTCTATGGTGTAACTACTCCCACCAAGGTCCATGGTCAATTTCAAGTTACCAACAACGGACCTACAAAATTCCCAAGGGTTTCACAGTTGCCTCCTGCAAGCTCATAGCAACCAGCACCAGCTGGCTCAAGCGCACCTCTGAAGGTCTGTCTTACCCCCAAATGAGGCCCCTTTCCACTGCCCTGAATGAGTAGGTGGTGGGAGCCCAGGCCGGTGGAACTGAGATGCGGGTGAGGATGGCCCTGGAGGTGGGGGTGGGGCTCCTCCCCAGGCTCAGATTACCCCTGTGCTTCTCTCAGCCCCCCTGGCTCCCTTCACTACTCTGTTTCTCTCCATCACCTGCTGGTGCCATCTGATGCCTTCCCATCGTGGGCTCCTCCCAGAAGCCCCCTCTGCTCCATCTCTCTTCCTTTCTGATTCTTGGTCCTTCTGACACATTTCCCCTCCCATTTCTACCTGCAGGTTTCTCTCTCTCTCTCTCTCTCTCTCTCTCTCTCTCTCTCTCTCTCCTTCTCTTGACTCTCCCTCCCTCTCAGGAAACTTTTCAAAGTCGGCTTAAAAAACAACACAGCGACTCACTTTACAGGTTTTTTTCCCCTGTTCTTGAGAACAGGACGTGAGAAGGCCAGGTTGAATTTCCTGTGTGAAATGATGTGTGGGCTTTCTGAGCAAAACAAGGGTCAGGCTGTGGTCCTGGAGGAGCCGATGCCAAGGTCACCGGGAATCAGGTCTCAGACAGAGCAGCCCATGGGGCACCCAGGCCACTCCCAGCCTTTTGGAAGACAGATTTATGGGACATGTGTTGGGAGAGAGCTGGGACGGGCAGGGAACATTTCACTGCACACTGCTGTTGTGCCCCATTTATCCAGGTCCTCACCACAGAGCAAGAAGGGGCCCCGGCCAGTCCAGACTCTATTCAGCTCTTTCTGGTGTGGGTGTGACCTGAGGCACACAACACTCTGCCTCTCCAAGCCTCAGTGTCCTCATCTGTAAAATGGGGATGACTCTTACCAGTGAGAGACTAAATGGAGGTCATATACCCAGAAAAATGCCTGGCAAGTAGGTGGTGCTGAGGTAACAGTTATTTTGTCCAATGGGGAGGAAGCGGAAGGGAGGTGTTCTCTATAGATACTAACTGAAATCTCCACCCTGTATATGGCAAAACCTGGTTAATTGAAATTCTCTTGAAACGCCTAATAATTGGCTGTACGACCTTAAGCAGGTTACTTAACCTATTTACACCTCAATTTCCTAATCTGTAAAGTGGAGTTAATGACAGGACCTACCGCATAGGAATATTACATAGGTTAAACGAGTTGATACATGAAAAATGTTTAAAGCTGTGCCCGGCATATAGTAAGTGCTTAATTAATGCAAACTATTATTACCGTTGATTTTACATTCCTAACAGCCATTTGACAGGAGAACATTGTGACGCTTCTCAGTTAAATTTGAGGAGGCCCCTGATAGAGACGAGCTCCATACATTTTCCTCCCAGGCACCCGCCTTCAGAGGCTCTTAATGACTCAGATCTGCCCCAGTGTCCTCACTTGCTACATGGGGTGATGACAGCCCCCACCTGACAGGCTGGACGTGCGTACCCCCGTGGGCAGTGCTTGGAAATGATGGCGATATTACTCTTTCTCTTCCTGGTTGCTCAGATTCCAGGAGCTCCGGACGTGAGGGGGTAACCTCTCCGTGCCCTTTCACCACCTGAGGTCCAGTTTCTGCTGTTCTGGTAGCCACGCCCCCATCTCTGGAGCCAACACGTGACCCAGACCTGTCCACCCAGAGATTTTCTGATTGGTTTGTGGCTGGGCATGTGACCCAAGATGGGCCAATGAGAGCCCAACCCTGAGTTCAAGCTGAGGAATGGCTCTTGTCACGTGACCGGCACTGTCCCAAGCAAGTTTGGGCATCCTCTCCTTGCCTCTTCTCAGCATTTTTCTACTCAATTTACAGATGTCTGGTGCTGGTTTTGCAGCTGACTCACTCTGTGATCTTGGAGAAGGTCCTCATTTATTTACTAAACCATTCATTGTCAAGTGCTGGGAAATAAAACTGCTAACATTTACTGAGCCCTGGCTATGCTCCCAGTGCTGCTCTGAATGCTTCACAGCTGAGAAAAATGCTATTATTTCCATTTTACAAGTAGGCAAACTGAGTCACCAAAAGCCCACACAGCCAATTTGTGGAGACCTGTGATATGAGCTCAGGTGTCTGATTCATGGTCCACGTGCTTAAACTACTCACTGCAGCACCTGTGCTGAGCCTGGGGGAGGTTGTCTGTCTTTGTGGAGCAAGGGTAATGGCTCTTGGACCCTCTCTCTAGTTTCCTGGTTGGTTCTGGTTTCAAGGAGGCAGAATAGGCCATGTCCCAGGTCTGGGAATCCCAGCTCTGACCTCACTCACCTGTGACCCTGAGGTCTTGGCTCCTCTCTGAGCCTCACTTTCCCTCTGTCAACGAGATGCATTCTCAAAGAAGTTGCTCCACATGCTTTCCACCTTCTGGGCTCTTAGCACCTCTCTGCCTCCTGCCCCAAACCCTGCTCCCTCCTCTGGGAACTCACTCTGAGAAATAGTGGGTTGTGTATGTGTGTATTTCCTGGCCTCTCTCCCTTAATATCCCTGGCCTCTCCCCAGACAGCTGGGGCAGGTGGGATTCCAAGGTCTTGGGTTGATATAGACCCACTGCCCACCCGCCGTGCAAACCTGTCTGGCCTGGCAAGGACAGGGCTATTTCTACTGATCTGTGCTATCAGCACAAGGAAAACAGCTGTTATTCTCCAAATCTAAAATTGATCGGACTCAGCCTAGCAGATGAGGGCAGAGGGTTTGGAGCCAGGAAATAATTCCCCTTGACTTTAGGAAACACTTTGCTTGGAGGTCAGCTGGCGTGGCCAGACTGCAGAGCATGCTGGGAAGCCCCAGCCTGTGAGGAGGAAAAGACAGCCCAGGAGACAACTTCCAGGTTCAGGGATAACCTTGATACTTTTTTGGTGCTTCAGCTCATTGCTGTTCCGCTCTAGCCCTGGACTTTGAACCTGAAAAATAGCCTGGTGGTGTGTGTTTGACAGCTCTGGCCTGGGATCATCAATCTGGTTCTAGCCCTTGCTCTGACATTGACCTACTGTGTAGCCTTGGGCAAGTTTCTGTCCCTCTCTGGGCCTCAGTTTCCCAGGGGCCAAAGGAGAAGTTCAGATCAATCATCAGTAAGGACGGTCAGCTCTGTTCTCCCTGATGGTGGTGACAACGTTCCCTGGTGTCTGGGCACGTCGCACTAGCCAGGGAAGGGGCTCATGGAGTGGGCATGGTCCTTGTTAGTGCATATCTGGTCCACTTCACAGCCTGACCCCTGCCATCCCAGTGTCAACTACTGTTTGCTTTCCCCCACTCCTACCTTCTCCTGGCAAGTTCCCTACAAAAGGCCTCGTGATACTTACCCCCACCTCCCACCCCACCCCATCCCCAGGGCCTGTACCTGTCTCCCAAGGTGTAGCCTCCCCTGCGGTCTTTGCTTGTCTATGGGGGTGGGGCTGACCTCCAGGAAGGGGACCTCAGGAGCTGAGCCTGCAGGCAGGGTCCTTATGATAGCTTCCAGAGCTGGGCTCCTGTATTTGCTGGGCAAGGAACACTGGGCTGAGGGTCTAAGCCTGGACACACCCTGGTTTCTGGCTTGCAGTGCCCACATCTGCAGAAGGGGTACACTGAGCTGGGGGCAGCGCTGAGGCCCCTCCAGGCTGATCTCACATGCGGCTTTCTCTGTTCTCTCCGCGTTTTCTTGACTCTCCTCCCTTCCCGCCTTTCTCCCTTCCCTGCTGCTGCTCCACGCCTCCTACATCCCACCTGCAGCATCTTCATGGCCTCCTGACCCAGACTAGCCCTTCTGTCCCCCTGTTTCACTCTGTCCTTTAAGGTGAATCTTCAAAAACGGGTCTGATCAGACCCTATCCTTCTCCCTGGCTCCTTATTGCCCAAGACATAGAAGTCCACTCAGCGGCTCTATGCTGTCTTCCCAGCCCTCCCTTCTGTTCTCATCCATCCCCCCAGACACACACTCCCCACCATGCCCCCAGCTCTCTAGCCATAATACACTGATCCTGCTTGTCAGGTAGGGCTTTCCCACCTCTGGGCATTTGCTCTTGCCCTTCCCTCCCTTCTCCTTCTGTCCACCCTGCCATTCTTCAGGACCCGTACATAGGTCATGTCAGCCCTGGTACCCAGTGTTCAGAAGCCCCATGGCTCTGGCTACAGCCTCTCCCATGTTGCAGGTCTGTGTCAAATTTGAGGTGGCCTTCACAACAGGGGCTTTTGAGCTGTAGTATTGGAGAAGATTCTTGAGAGTCCCTTGGACTGCAAGGAGATCTGACCACTCCATCCTAAAGGAAATTAGTCCTGAATATTCATTGGAAAGACTGATGCTGAAGCTCCAATACTTCGGTCATCTGATGCGAAGAACTGACTCATTGGAAAAGACCCCGATGCTGGGAAAGATTGAAGGCAGGAGGAGAAGGGGACAGCAGAGGATGAGATGGTTGGATGGCATCACCGATGCTATGGACATGAGTTTGAGCAAGCTCTGGGAGTTGGTGAAGGACAGGGAAGTCTGGCATGCTGCAATCTGTGGGGTCACAAAGAGTCAGACACGACTGAGCGACTGAACTGAACTGAACTGAACTCACAACAGGGGATCCCTCCATGTTATAGAGGCTGTCTCCCAAATTCTGGGAGACCATGAGGGCCCTGAGGACAGGACTTAGTCTCTTCTCATCCTGTTGTCAGGGACTTGTTTAATTCTGAAGAAAAGTTGCTTCTTCTTTTAAAAAAAAACAAAAACACAACTTTATGTATGTATTTTTGGCTGGCTGGGTCTTCACTACTATGCAGGCTTTCCTCTAACCGTGGTGAGTGGGGCTACTCCCTGCTTGTGGCGAGCAGGCTTCACTTGTGGAGCATGGGCTCTAGGGTGCACAGGCTTCAGTAGCTGCAGCACGTAGGCTCAGTTGTTGTGACTTTGGGCTTTAGAGCACAGGCTCAATGGTTATGGTGCACAGACTCAGCTGCTCCGCAGCACGTGGGATCCTCCCAGATCAGGGATCGAACCCATGTCTCCTGCATTGGCAGGTGGATTATTTACCACTGAGCTACCAGAGGAGCCTGAAGAGTAGCTGCTTAATAGCAACTTGTGGGATAGAACTGGGCTGGGGTTCCCTTTGGAGGAAGCGCATGGGTAGTCTTTTTGGACCTGGACTGGTTAAACAGGAATGAGGTGGATTGGGAGGAATTATCCTCAACTAGTTGAAATAAGTTGAGTTAGGTGTGCTAGTCAGGCTGGGTGAGGCTGGGTTATCTGGGCCAAGTTGGAATAAACTGAGTTAATTGGATGGGGCCAGTTAATAGAGTGGGATTGGTTTGTTTCATTGACTGGACTGGTTTGGGGAAATGGCCGTTTAGTTGAATTGTGTTGGATTACTTGGGATTGAGAGACCTGAGGTGGCTTGGCATGGGTAAATTGAGTTGGTTTAAGCTAGTTGAGCTGGGCTATTGGCTTGGCTTTACTTGGGTCAGTTCATTTGGGTTGGGTAAGTTGGGTTGGTTTGGGCTGGTTTGGATGGATTTGGCTGGTTAGTTGGATTCAGCTAGGCTAGCTACATTGGGCTACTGAGTTGAGTCTTACTCAGCTGTGGTTGCTAAAACAGAATGCCATAGACTGGATGGTTGAAACAACAAACATTTATTTCTTATAGGTCTGAGGCTGGAAGCCTAAGATCAAGGTGCCAGCAAGGTTAGGTTCTTAGTAAAGGCCCTCTTCCTAGTTTACAACTGGACATTTTCTTTTTATATCCTCACAAGGTAGAGAGAAAGCTCTGCTCTCTTCATCCCTTTATAAGGGCACTAACTCCATCATGAGGGCACCACATTCATGACCTTATTACCTCCAAAGGCCCCACCTCCAAATACCACCATGTTGGGGATTAGGTATTGACATATGAATTCAGTCCATAACAAATTGAATTGGTTGACTTGGGATGGGTGGGTTGAGTTGGGATAACTCATTGAATAAACTGGATTATGTGGGTGGGGCAGGGCTACTTGAGTTGGTCTGGTTGACAGAATTAGGCTTGGTTACATGGGCTGAACTCATTACTTGGCTTGGGTTAGTCGGTTGGGTGATTGGTTTGGGTTGGTGCAGGCAAGGTTAGTTGGGTAAAGCTAGTGGGATGGGATGGGTCACTTGGGTTTCTAGAACTGGGCTGGCTTAGATAGGTTGGGTTGCTTGGCTTGTCTGGCTTGGGCTAGACTGGCGAGGTGGGCTGGGTTGTAGGCTGACCTGGTCTGGCTGGGGTCCCAGCTGGCTGGGGTCTAGCCACAGTGCTCTGAGTTCTGCTCAGTCTCCAGCTCTGAGCCAGCACGGCTGGGGTGGGGTGTGGGGGGGGGCGCCGTGGCCACAAATAGCTGTGGGGAGCACAAACAGCTTGGTCTTCAAAGACCTCAGTGGTGGCGGCTGTAACTTTCCACACGGCCCCGACAAGCACGCCTCTAGGCCTCGTGTTCAGGCCCAGCTGCTGCTTCCTCTGTGAGCAAACCGCAGCGTGGGGGGCAGGAGAGGTGGGGAGCAGGGGGGCTCCGAGCCCCTCCTTGCCAGGCGTCCCCCAGCTTACACGCTAGGTGCTCTCTACCAGGGAGCTGGAGATTGACCCCATGGCGGGGAGCATCTCGTCCCTATATGGGGCGCACACAGCGTGTGCCAGGCCCTGGCAGAGGAGGGTGAGACCAAGAAGGACCGCAGGGAGGCAGGAGCCTTGGTTGATGATAGTTAACTCACCAGGCAGGGGTGGTGGTTAAACTACAGGCCTGGGAGGGCTCAGGGTGCCTGGAACTGGTTCCTACACAGCTGTGGTGGGAATTGGGCTGGAGTTCATTCATTCTTAAAAGGAAAAAAAAAAAAAAAAAAACAACCATTTCTTGAGCACTAAGTGCAAAGCCCTGGCAGGCAGGAGTCAAGGGAAGGAGTGTTGGTGATAGCTATGAAGACAAACTGGCTTCCCGAAGGGCTGAGCGACCCTGCGGACCCCTGTTTTCCCACTCCCCCTGCTCCGTCCCCTCTGTTCTCCTTTAAACACACCCACCGTGAGCAGCTCAGAGCCCTCCCACATCCCAGCGAGATATGCCTGTGGGCAGACAGACGCACGAGGGTGACCAAACCCAGACACCCAGACAGCGGGGCCTGACGCTCAGCGCCCGCTAACCACCCTGCCCCCCAACTGCTTCTCCGCCTCTGGCCGTTCGCTCCACTTCCCACTCAGGCCAGCCGAGCTGACCCTCCCCTGGTCCCTTGGGCGGGCAGGGCATCTAAACATCAGAGCATCTGGGGGCCTCAGTGGTTGTCAGGTCGAGAGACGAGGAAACGGGCCCAGAGTCGGGGAGTGCCTTGCCTGAAACACACAGCACACGAGACGCAAAACGAGGGCCACCGTCCAGATGTCCCGATTCCCCACGCCAGGAGCAGCCACACGGCCCCGTGGAAAGTCCATGTGTTTGCGATTCAAGCAGCCCTAGACTTGCTATTTACTGCTGTATGGCCTTGGAGAAGTGCCTTCGTCTCTCAGCCTCTCTTTTCCTCAAAGGTGATGGTTCTCAGGCCCTGGGGACTCTGCTCCTCGGGGTGGGGGAGGAAATGTTTGAAAATGTCTAGAGACGCTTTCGGTTGTCACAGCTAGGGGGTCACAATGAGTGAGCAGGAGCCAGGGATGCTTGTAAACATCCCTCAGGGTGCAGGACAGCCCCTCCCAATGAAAAAGAGCTGGTCGCAAAGATTGGTAGTGCTGACGCCAGGTAGCTCTGCTCCAGGGTGACCAACTGTCTGTTTGCTTCCCAGGCTCCGTCCTTCTGCGGCCTTTGCTCCCTCATTTCTGGGCTCTGCGCCTGGCGCGTCCTCCCAAGGTGCCCAGGTCCCGCTCCCCCATGAAGCCTCTCTGACGGGTCCCTCCCGAGAGAACTGTCCCTCCTCAGGCTCACCACCCCATCGTCTGGCCCGCACAGCAGAGCACTGCCCCTCAGGTTAGTTGTTGGGTGCTCTGAGGGCTCCGGGTTTCTCTTCTTTGCAGGCAACTCAACTCATTACCCTGGATTTAACTGATTCCCTGCTCATGTCCCGACCAGAGAGAGCGCCCCAAATTCAGGGCCTCGTCGAGTGTGTTTCTGCACCCACTGTCCAGCTCAGGGCCTGGCACAAAGGGGACAAATGTTCACTGGAAACTTTCTACCAGGTGCCAGGCTCCACTGTCTGCATGTCCTGGAGACTTGTCTTCTTTCCCTGTCATCCCCTTCCTCCATCATGCCCAGCACGGGACTGGGACCAACCAGTCCAGACCTAGGTTTTCTCAGCCCTGAGAAATGTCAGGACGGAGATCATAAGGCGTCAAGAGGTTCTCAGCACACGGAGGGAAAGGCCGATTGCAGAACAGTTATGTGGGTGTGAGCTCATCTCGGTTACTTACGTTCATACGAAGGACGTGTTTTCTCGATGGAACAATGCACTTTGGCTCTTGAGGGTGACATCGGCAGGGCCTGGCCACTTCCCTGCTTTCCCAGGTGTAAACTTGGGCAAGTTTTTCCATTTCTCTGGGCCTCAGTTTCCACATCTGTAAAGTGGGTATAAGAGTGTCTCCCTCCCTGGGGAGTCAGGAGGCACCCATGAGCTAACGCTGTGAAGGGTCTGTACAGTCAGTGCCCAGTGGGTGTCATACTCTGTTATTACAGCTCTGAGGATGTGCTTGGGGTGCAAACTCCCCCCCGCTTTTCTTTTCCATCCTGCCCTTCCGTGCAAGCGCTCCCCAACAACAGACAGAGGCCTGTACATCCCAGCAGAGACCCAGCTCTGAGCCCTTGTGGTCCCTGGATCAGGACGGGGCTGTGGGCTTGTCTTCCAGCCCCTTGAAGAGGCCACACAAGATCCCAGAGCATCTGCCCTGGTTCTCCCTCCCTGCACCCGGCGATGGCCGCTGCCTGCTGTGCCTACGCGGAAACAAGGCTAGCCTCTCCGCAAAGGCTCGGACAGGACAGGGTGGGTTTATTTACTCCTCGCTGATGCTGGTTTCTCTGTCCCCAAGGTGAAGTCCTGCTGGTTGACCGTGTTTCCTGCCTGGGTTTTCCCTGCCCGGCCCGTCATCCATCCGCCCCACCCTGGACCCCCTCCACCCCAGCCACAAGCTCTCCCTCGTTGTCCCCTCCCTGGCCACCGGAAATCAGACTCAGGAGCCCTCGGGTTCTTCCTCAGCAGGAAGTTGGCACCCTCGGGCAGCGGCCTCAGCCCAGGTCACCCTTTGGTCTGGGTTAGGATGGCCGCAGACTACACACCGGTTAGCCTGACAGGACATAGCAGAACTACCCTCCTGCCAGGTCCAGCCAGGCAGCTCGATCTACAAAGAGATGCTCTCTGCCATTGTGAGAGAAGAGCATCCTGAACTCGGCCTGGTGGCAGGGACCCGACTTCAACTCCCTGACTTTTGGCTTGATGACTCAGGAAGAAACAGAGCCACACCCCGCTCTGTGGTGAGCTGTCCTCCCAAACATGCTTTTTTTTTTTTTCTCCCAAATTTCAGTCATTCCAGTAACAACTTCAAGACGTTTCTTATTCTAAACTCATATTGCACATAATATTCTTTACTTCATGTGTTTTAAAAAATGTATTCATTGTTTTTACTTTAATAGATTTAACCTCATCCTAAGAAATCTTGTCTGTGGAATCGCAGGTTTGATTAAGTAGAGACTTTGCCTGCAATGCAGGAGACCCAGGTTTGATCCCTGGGTTGGGAAGATCTCCTGGAGAAGGGAATGGCTACCCACTCCAATATTCTGGCCTGGAGAATTCCATGCACAGAGGAGCCTGGCGGGCTACAGTCCATGGGGTTGCAAAGAGTCAGACATGACTGAGCAACTAACACTTACACTTTCCACCCTAAAATACATGAAATGCCGTGAAAATAGCAAATACTGATTAGTGCACCTCTATAACACAGGCCTTGGAGAGCAATTAGTATGATTATCCCGAGGGAAGACCCCTGAGCACCTCTCTTGTCAGACCCCTGAGATGGCACAGCCCGGCCCCTTCTGAGCCACCCCCAGCACCAGTAACACTGAAAGCTACTTAATGCCACGATAATGGATTGGGAGCCCGAATCCAGTCTGCCCAACCTGTGCGGGTACCCAGAGGAGTTACAAAGTCCAGCTTGGCTTAGCTCAGGAGGCAGGATGAAGAATAACAATCCCAGGCACTAGCCCAGCACTTGACAGTTTGCAGAGTCCGCTCTCAAATCCTAGGCTCACAGTGAGCAGCCCAAGGCCATGTAGGCACAAAGGACAGAGCGGAGATTGACGGTCAAGGTCACCGAATTTTTTATTTAATCATTTTTTAAACTTCATTTTTGGCTGCGCTGGGTCTTTGTTGCTGCGTGGGCTTTTCTCTAGTTGCAGCGAGCGGGGGCTACTCTTCATTGCATCGCGCAAATTTCTTACCGCGGTGGCTTCTTTTGTTGCAGAGCACAGGCTCCAGGGCACGGAGCTTCAGTAGTTGCGGCTCGTGGGCTCAAGGGCTGCGGTTCCCAGGCTCTAGAGCAGAGATTCAATAGTTGTGGCACACAGGCTGAGTTGCCCTGCAGCACAGGGGATCCTCCTGGATCAGGGATCAAATTCAAGTCTCCTGCACTTGTGGGCAGATTCTTTACCCCTGAGCCACCAGGGTAGCCCCAAAGTCACAGAATTTAGTCACTGGAAAGGCCTAAGTGCTATCTGGTCTCTGAGTTGTTTCTGGTGCTTGTTGATGGGCTCTGACTCCAGAGTGAGCCAGGAATGCCCTTTTCTATTCTCATTGGTGCCTCTGATTCCCATCAGTCAGGTGCTGGCGGGGGGGTCTTTAACACTCTTGTTCTTGCCAATCTCCCATCCAAACAGAGGGTCTTAGAGTCAGAGGCTTCCACACACCGTAGTATCCAGCTGGAGTTTCAGAACTTTTGTGGTAGACAGCTTTCTCAGAGGCCCCCAATATTCCTATCCACGCCATGTGTATTCCTGTCTCATTGAGTGTGAGCAGGATCTATGCATGTGAGCTCATCAAAGGAAATTTATCTTGGGTGGGCCTGGCCTAATCAGAGGAGACTTTCAAGGAAGATAAAGTGCGGAGAAGTGACTTCTGCAGACCAGGGTGATAGCAAACAGCCAATGGTGAGCTGCATATGGGAGGCTACATGGCAAGGAACTGCGGGCGGCCTCCAGGAACTGAGGGCCGTCCCGGCTGACCACTAGCAAGAAAGCAGGCAGCCCCACAGCTACGATGAACCGAATTCTGCCACCACCAGTGTGTTTGAAAGAGGAGCCTGGGCCCCGGTTCTGCCAACACCTTGGGCAGGGGAGTCCAGCTAACCTGTGCCTGGGCTGTGACCTGCAGGAACTGTGAGATAATAAATTTTGGTTGAGTTGAGCTGATACATTTATTAAACAGCAATAGGAAAGTAATGCAGTATTTTTACTCTCCTTATATTCATGTTTGCAATTACTTTTGCAGTTGCAGTTTCCTTATATTTATTTTTGATGTTGGTTTTCTGTTTAGTGTGGGGATATAAGTTTTTCCTAAATTTTTTAACAATTAAATTAAATTTTAAAAATTCAATGTGGCAGATTAGAAAGTATCCTACATTCTTTGACACTCATATCATCAAGAGGTGGGCTTTATGCCCCCCTCCCCTTGAGTATAGGTGGACCTGTGTCTGCTTCCATCGACAGAATCTGATGAAAGTGACATGATGAGACTTCAGTGTTAGGTCATAAAAGGCCATGCAGTTTCTTCCTGCTTCTCTTGGGACCCTGCTGCTTAACAAGTCAGCTTCGGTGGAACACATCTGACTATCTTGAGGTCACCATGCTAGGCCACATGGAGGTGCTCCAGTTGCGAGCATGGCTGAGCCCCAAGTCGAGACCCAGCATGGGTAGCCAGCTGTGGGAGGGAGCCCGCTTGGATGTCCAGCCCCATCAAGCCCTCAGATGAATGCAGCCCAGCCCACACCTGACTGCAGCTGCATCAGAGACCCCAAGCCAGAGATGCCCAGCCAAGCACTTCCTGACCACAACCTCATGAGCAAAAAAAAAAAAAAAAAAAAAATCGTTGCTTTAAGCCATTGAATTTTAGGGTAATTTGTTATGCGGCAGTAGCAACTGGGGCAATCAGTGACACACTCACATGGTTCCAAAATCAAACAGTACAAGATTGTCTGGGATCAGTTGTAGATGAGGCCAGCCAAGGGGCTAGGGCTTTGATGAGATGCTGCCCAGCCCTTCCACTGCCCTCCCCACGTGCAGCCTCACCAGTGATAGACATTTGCTGAGAACCTGCTGCCTGCTGAGTAGTCAGCAAAGGCAGGCTGTCAGCAGTGCATTTATGGGCCTTATCATTTTTTAATAGCTAACGACTTCAAACACTTAACACATACCAGACCCCCTTCTAAGTATTTGAGAGTGTTGAAATCTCAAACCCGGTGGATGCTATTACTATTACTTCCTCTTTCAGATAGGGAATTAGGCTCAGAGAGGTGAGATCACTTGCAGGAAAGTGGCAGAGGAAGGGCTGGAACCTAATCTTTTTGGAGCCCAGAGCCTGAATCTCTCACCCTGTCCTGCATCTCCAAGAAACAGCAAGGCTGAGCCAGTAGGGAGGACAGGCTAGGTGGAGAAACTACAGGAGTAAAGGGTCAAAGGCTGGAGTCTGCTTTCTGAAGCCTAGGGGAGAAGTGAGGGGGAGGAGTGGAAGGTGAAGCAGGGCTTGAATACCTAGTCAGGACGTCTGCAGGTAGCTCTGAAATGCATGGCGATGCCCCAGTCATTAGAGCCTGATTCTCCTCTCCCCTCCCCCTCCCCCTCCCTCCGCTTTCTCTCTCTCTCTCCTGGAGCCTCCCTTTCTTTGCAGAATGTATTTTTTTAATATAAATTAGTGTATATATATATACACACACACACACACACACACACACTTACATATATATAATTTATAAAAGTTTTATATATATAAAACTTAAAAAAAAAACCCAAAACTAAGGTTAATGTCTCTAATCAAAGTCACACCTCCCTACCCTCTGCACCTCACCCCCACCTCCAGGAAATATTTCAGTTTGCCAACTGTATAGAGAAAGAGGATCTGTCTTCAGGTTTCCAGCTCACCATCACTTTGGCCCAGGAAGGCCTTTGGCACAGTCGGGCTCGTGAGCCACAGCCTACCTGGCAGTCTGAGTCAGAGTGCTGGAGAAGGGGGCTCAAGCACCAGGGCAAAAGGCCAGATCCTCAGGACAAGACAGAGTGGGGTCCCTTCTCCACCCCCATAGTCCCAGTCCCCCCGCTCTGCTGAGAGGCACAAATGAGCCTCATCTGTTAGAGCTGGTTCTGTTGTTGTTTAGCTGCTCAGTTGTGTCCAGCTCTTTGCGACCCCATGGATGATAGCCCACCAGGGATTTTCCAGGCAAGAATACTGCAGGGGGTTGCCATGCCCTCCTCCAGGGGATCTTCCCGACTTCGGTGACCGAACTCGCGTCTCCTGCAGTGGCAGGCACTGGCAGGCAGATTCTTGACTGCTGAGCCACCAGGGAAGCACAGGAGAGTTGGAGGGGTCCTTTGATTTCCTGTGCAGGAGAGGCCCAGGGAGGGGAAGGGACTTGTCCAAGGTCAGGCAGTCAGAGCATATGACTCAGCCCCTCCAATCAGGTGTCTTTCTCTGCACTGGGTTCCTCACGCTTAGGGATAAAGGGTCATCAGAGGAGAGAGACGGGCTGAGCCCAGGGGCTGGGGAGATGATGGAGTTTCAGGTTGGGTCTCCAGGCTCTCTTCATCTGGCAGTGTTGGGGAGGGGCAGTATCATACCTCTAGGCATTAGTCTAGATCAGGCCAGCCTTGAATGGGGTCCTCCTGATACCTCTAAGGAGGATGGATGGGTGAGTGGGAGGGAGCAAGGGTGGGAGGAAAAAGAGGCTTATCTGGCCTGGGGAAGCCAAGAGAAAGCTGACATGGGAGAGCCAGATTTCCATAGAAACTCTGATCCGGGAGTCAAGGGTTCAGCGTCCAGGGTAAGGAGGCCACCGCCTCCTGCAGTGAGGTTAGCCATTCATTTCATTTCCTCACTGAGTATTTGATGAGGGTCTGTGTGCCTGGCCTTGTGTGAGGAAAGGGGAGAGGAAAAAATTGTAGCCAACCTGCTCGGGTTCAGGAGCTCACAACTCAGCAGCGAAGAGAACGTATGGGAATATGTGTAAAATATAAAGTTTGACCAGGACCAGGAGGGAAAATAGAGAGGGAGGGCTGTGAGGGTTGGGGTGGGAGACAAAACTGACCAGGTGGGACATGGGAAGGACGTTACCAGCATAGGGACCACAGGGATAAAGTCTGGGTGGTGGGTGAGATGGGGTCCTACAGGGTCTTGCTCAGCTGGAACACAGTCCTAGGGAGGGAAATAACATTTGAAAAGTGTGCTTGGAAGCAGCTCAGAGTGAGTCACTTTATTCTTTAGGCAGCAGGAGTCACCAAAGATTTTTGAGTGACCACGTGGCAATAAGCTTGGGAAGCCAGAATAGTCACCTTTTGAAACGCTCTTTTGCTTCTTTAGAGTTCAGCTTCTTTATCAGAAAATTGAGGGAGTTGGGTTATATTAGAGAAGGCAAATCCCCAACACATGTAATATTACTTCCCCATCCACATTCATAACAGGCATCAACAGTCAATCCCTGCACTCTCTCTCACTGAACACACTTTCACCGAATCACCCCAGCCAGTCTCTATGGACTTGACCTAAAGGAAGGCGCTGGTTAACCATCTCGCAACACAGTCATGATGGGGATGCTAATTGCAATGAAGACAGCCGCACTTTATACCTTCTGGAGAGTTTTTGTCCTATCTTGCCTTCTGATTACTGGTTGTGGAGAGACAAGAAGACCTGTGCAAGGCCACTTGGCTTTCTGCAAAAGCCTCTCTCAGGCTTCCATCCCAGAACCAGGGGCTTGACCCGGGTTCTCAGCTCAAGCCCACTGCCCTCCCAGCCCAGATGAAGGGGACTGATTTGGGGGCACTGCCAGCCTTGCCACTGTCCCCAGAGCTGCTGGGACCTCTCTCCCAGCCCTGGCCGCAGTCCTGGTGGTCCTAGACACAGACTTGAGGAGCTTCTGGAATTGCTGGCACAGGACAGACGCCTAGTTAGTTAGAAAAACATGTGGCTTACTCTTCCCTCTCCAGACCCCTCCAGCAGCCACCACCTTCTAATTCAATTTCCCTTGAAAAACAATGGTTTCAATGAAGGGGGAAACAAGATTTTCCAAAACTTCGTAAAGTTTTGCAAAATAATTACCCCCTAAACTGGCAGCCTCCCTCCCTTTCTTCCTTGCATAAACGCCTCTAGGACAGTTTCACAGACCTCAAATCCCAGCTGGATTTGCCTCTCACCTCCCCCAGAAGTTGCCCACCCCCGATCAGATCCTGGGCATCAGCTGGCCATGGGGCCCCTGGGAATCATTGTCCTCCTTCCTGTTTGCCCACCTCCTCTTTCAGTGAGGACCGGCCCAGGGAGAGAGGAAGGAGGAGGCCTGGCAGCCCTCCAGCCCTGGCCAGGGAAGAGGCCAACACTTGGGGTAGCCCCCTGAGCTGGCTCCACCATCATGGTGCCCCAGCCTTTCCCACAGAAGGGAACTGGGTACCAGACGGGGGGAAGGAGTCTGCCGGAGATCTCAGCTCGATGCAGCCGAGGACAGGACCAAGACTGGACCCTGAACTTGGGGCTCTTCGTCCTAGCTCCCTCACTTGGAAGCTTTGGGTGGGCCTCTGTTGATGGGCCTGACGCCTGGGAGGCCTCCTGGGAATACAGCCTTTTGGTTGGTCACCATCCCCTGGGTCCCTGCCAGCGCACTGTGCAAAGTACAGATTCTTCTTCCTGCTCCACTTCCACAGGGGAGCTTTCCACGGGGCCTGGAGTGGCCCAACTGCAGGTCACTAGGGGGCTGTGGACCACCCCTCAACCAGCCACATCAGTGGGCAGCCAGCCCACCACGTTCTAATTGCCAGCCATTGTCCGCCCACCAGGGTCGGAAGTTTCTCTTTGCTGTGCCCTTTCCCCCTGCATGCCTCCTGCCCTCTCCTGATGCCCTCACCTGGGCACTGAGTGACCCCAGATGACCCTGAGTAGTAGGCCCCAGCTCCCATCCCAAGTTCCCCAATCACTGACCCACTTAAGTGCCCCACGCTTGCACTGCCCAAGGTGTCCCCTTTCTAATGCTCCCCGCACGATGGTCCTTTCTGGTCCTCCCCAGAAAGGCTGTTCCCTGCTGGGGAATCCCACCAAGTGCCCTGCTTGGCTTACTTTCCCTTGACTCTGTTTCCCACCAACTGTCATCCCAAATCTCTTTTTCTACTTCTACTAATTCATACTAAGGTGTGACCGATTGATCAGCCTAGCTCTTCAGAGTGAGGCTTGGTTCTGGGCTGAGATTCTGGGATGGGAAGAGCAGCTTTTGTTCTGAAGATGCAATGAGGTGCTGCAACGACAGACTTTGGTGCAGACTCACCTACCCCATGACCTTGGCTGGGTAGCAGCTTTAAGGAGCCAAATAGGAAGTGTCAAGGGCAGTGGGACAGCTGAAGGTAACTTCTGCTTGGTACCTGCACCAACCTCAGCCTCCAGCTGCAATAACACTAAAGGCGTCCAGCTGTGGATACAGTTTCCAAGACGGCCCCAGTGATCCTCACTTTCTGATATTCACCCCCTTGTGAAGTCCCCAGCCACACTGGGCAGGAATGACTTGTGTAGCCAATAGCCTATTGGAGAAATGATGGAGTATGACTTCTGAGCCTTGGTCATAAAAGAAATTGCTGTCAAAGAACTGATGCTTTTGAACTGTGGTGTTGGAGAAGACTCTTGAGAGTCCTTTGGACTGCAAGGAAATCCAACCAGTCCATCCTAAAGGAAATCAGTCCTGAATATTCTTTGGAAGGACTGATGCTGAAGCTGAAACTCCAATACTTTGGCCACCTGATGCGAAGAACTGACTCACTGGAAAAGACCTTGATACTGGGAAAGATTGAAGGCAGGAGGAGAAGGAGACGACAGAGGATGAGATGGTTGGATGGCATCACTGACTCGACGGACATGAGTTTGAGTAAACTCCGGGAGTTGGTGATGGACAGGGAGGCCTGACGTGCTGCAATCCATGGGGTTGCAAAGAGTCCTGAACTGAACTGAACTGAACTTCTGTTTTAACTCTCTGGGATCACTGAGCAAAGCTGGCCGCCATATCGTGAGAATACTCAAGCAACCATGGAGAGATCCACATGAGAAGCCCTGCCAAAACCCTGCCCAAATTTGCCAGTCATGTGATTGAGTCATCCTGGGAGGAGATCCTCCAGCCTCAGTCAAGCCTTCAGGTCAATGCAGCTCAATCCGACATATGATTGCAACCTCATGAGAGACCCTGAACCAGAAATGCCAGCTGAGCCGCTCTCCCATTCCTGACCCGTAGAAATTGCAACATAATAAAAGTTGATTGTTTTAAGCCACAAAGTTTTGGGTAATATTTTATATCACAAAAAAATAATATGCCAACCAACCCTCTGCCACCAGAATCCCCCTGCAGCCTCTCACTGGAGCCATTTGCACAGCTTTGTAAGAAAAAGTATCGAAACTTGGAAAAAGGCAAATAGAGGGCAACGTGTCTTTTCAAAGACATATTGGAGCACTATATAACTGACCCACCAAGGGTATTTAATTATCTGGAGGATTTAACTTTGACCAATTGGCACATGCTATTAAAAGGCATGACTTTAGAAGTTGTACGTTAACTGATAGATTTCTCTCTAGTAGGAAACACCCAAAGATTACAGATTTTTGGTCCTTTAGGACATTAACCAGTTTTGTATTTAACTGAGCTATTTTATTCCAATGTTCTTTCTCCAGTAGCCTGTAACTGTCTTCCTCTTGTTCTCCCTTGAAGCAGCATGACTGTCTTACTGGTTTTCTCATTCATGAGTTAAACAAACTTTTGATGTATGTTCAATCTATATTTGAATAAGAGTCATACTTCTTTTCTAAAACGTATACTCTGACAGCTTACCTACTACCAGGAATGAGGAACTCACTACTCATCCAGGAACCCAGAAATCTTAGCAGCTTAACAGCCCCTAGAACAGGTTGAGGAACTCTTCTTTATCCTTATGGCCTTCCTAGGTGGCTCAGTGGTAAAGAATCCAACACAGGAGATGCAAGGCATGCGGGTTCCATACCTGGGTTGGGAAGATCCCCTGGAGGAGGAAATGACAACCCACTCCAGCATTCTTGCCTGGAAAATTCCATGGACAGAGGAGCCTGGTGGGCTACGGTCCATGGCGTTGCAAAGAGTCAGACACGACTGAGCGACTGAGCACACACACACTTATAGCTACATCCTATACACCTGATTCTCCATCTGATGAGAAACCCAGGAAGTAAGCTAAGCCCCTAATTCCCATGGCAGCCCTTTATATTTGGTCATTCCCCATGGTTCTGCACTATAGAGTACATATTTTGTATTCAGGAAAAGAAGTTATTAAATAAAAAGAGACTGGTCTAAATTTTGCCTCTATGAGTTGATGAAGTTTATGGAGGAAGAGCCATTTACTGATGCTGCTCTGTGCCCATGACTATGCAGCTAGAGGAAGCGGTCCACTCTGACCCTCTACCTAATCTCTTCTCCCCAGGCTTTGGGGGAATCTCACTAGGTAAGACCTTCCTGACTCTTCCCTGGTTTCCTTTCATGGCCTGTGGCTTTGGGGGATGAAGGCCAGATTCCCACCATGACCTCTTGTATGGCCTGGTTCTGCCTCCATTCCCTCTTATCTCATACCAAGCTCCCCTTTGCCCTGTTCGCTCTAGGCACATTTTCCCTCCCTGAGGCTCACTATGTTCCTTTGCGCCCCCTGGACTTTGCTTATGCTGTCCTCTCTCCCTGCAATGCATCCTTCGTCTCCTCCTCACCTTGACCATTGCCAGCCCCCATCGAGGCTCTCAGAGCCCCTGTCCCCCGCCTCTCCCCCAGCACACATTAGATAGCCACTAAACATTTGCTGGTGGGGTGATCTGATAGCGCTGGCCTCCCCTGAGGGACTGCTGGTCACAGAAGTCTGAGGACAACCTCTGCCTTGTCCTATATTTTGTCCCCCAGGACTCGTGCCAGGACTGGCAAGCAGTGGACCCTCAGAGCCCAAGGGGCCCTGGACCTGGCACTGAGGAGGCACTGGGGAGAATATACTGAGCAAAGAAATAAAGGCCTCATCACCAACGATGGCAGAATGTCAGGCTAATCCTAGATCTCGGGGCTCTCCGTCCAGTGTTCCTCCTGCAGCCCCGAGTGTGTGGTGGGGGTGAAACTGATTCTTGTTCAAGCTGATGGAAATGCCTTGGCCTCTCGCACACCCACGAGCCATGACTCAGGTTCTATGAAGTACAATCAAATGCTCCCCTCTTCTATCTCTCTAAAGAGAGCAACTTGCCACAAGAGACCTCTTGACGCCTACTCACACCTCAGCTCTGCCCAAGGTTTTCTTTATTTAAAAAAGCGTGTATATCACAATAGAGGTTAAATGCTCATTGAAAAAAAAAAAAAAAGCAAAATGCTACTGAAGTGTGGTGAGTACGAGGTGGAAATCCTGCCAGCCCACTCCCAGAGTAACCACTGCTCACAGCTGGGTGCGTCCCACCAGCACAGGTAAGATAATCATAACGATCACAGCTTACATGGCGCTGACTCTGCACCGTGCTGCTGTACAAACGAAGTATCACCAGCAACCCCCATAAGCCCCATGTGTTCGGTTTCCATTTCCATTTCATTGATGGGGAAACTGAAGCACACAGAGAGGGTGAGTAAGTTGCCCTAGGTCACACAGCCAGTAAGTGACAGAGCTGGGGTTGGATTCCAGGCGGCAGGCTGGAAAGTCCGGGTGCTTAATCCGGAGCCCTCTTGAATTTGTGCGGGTCCCTTACCCTGAGGTCTTCAGGCACAGCCGTTAACGTGTGCAGTCTGGACTTGAAACGACTCTGCTCCTTCCTAGCTGTGACCTTGGGAAACCTACTCCACCTCTCTGAGTCTCAGCTTCTCCTCTGTGGAAAGGGGACCATGGGAGTTCTACTTTTTGGATGGTTGTGAGGTGGTGTGTGGGTAATGTCAGAGCCCAAGGGCCCCACACACAAGCTGGCGGTGGGACGTCAACTCTGCAAGCCCAGCTGAATCACCTGGGGTGGGTTTAAATGGTGCCCTCCCCAGAACCTTAATGAAGTGTATGTTTTAAAGGATCCTGAGTGCAGCCAGAGTTGAGCCTCACTGATGAATTCAAGCTTCTCATTTTAGAGGTGGGGTAATGAAGACAGAGAAGCCAAGCCAATTGTCTGAGGTCACACAGCAGAGCAGTAACACCAGAACTGGGTCTTGGCATCCCTCAACCCAGCAGGATTCTGACTCTGCTGAAGGTTATTTTTTTTTAATTTATCTACTTATTTTTGGCCGTGCCAGGTCTTCGTTGCTGCATGGGCTTTTCTCTAGCTGCCGCAAGCGGGGGCTCTTCTCTAGTTGTGGCGTGCCGGCTTCTCATTGCTATGGCTTCTCTTGTTGAGGAGCATGGGTTCTAGGCACGTGGGCTCAGTAGTTGCGGCTCCCAGACTGTAGAGCACAGTCTCAGTAGTTGTGGTGCTTGGGCTTAGTTGCTCCACGGCATGTGGGATCTTCCCGGACTAGGGATCGAACCCATGTCTCTTGCATTGCCAAGCAGATTCTTTACCACTGAGCCACCAGGGAAGCCCACTGTTCAAGTCTGATGCTAAATGAACTAATTGCAATTGGTTGGTCGTGTACTGCCCACCCCATCTCCCACACCCACCCCTGGCTACAGCTGCTTTACCCCCAGCCTAGTTTCTTCTCCCGTTTGGCTGGTTCCTCTGAATTCAGAGGCAGAGGAAAAATCCACCAGGGGAAATGGTGGCAGGTGTGGGGTCACTTCGCCTGCGTCTGTGGTTTTGTCTTCCTCTTACCTCTCGTGAGACGGGCTGGAGGGTAAAAGGAACAGTGTTCCTTGTGGAACCAAGAGGGGCCGGACTTCTGCAAAGATGTGGGGACGAGGGGGGCTGGGCATGAGGCTGCCACACCCTGGGGTCCCCTGGCCTTGGCCGCTGGGAGTGAGGCTGGGAACACATGGGGACACAGCACCATGGGGACACGTGGCTTGGTGCCTGACTGCTAGGCTCGAGTCTCACCTCTTTCATTTTTTTAAGTTAATTTATTTATCTTAATTGGAGGCTCATTAGTTTACAATATTGTAGTGGTTTTTGTCATACATTGACATGAATCAGCCATGGGTGTACACGTGTTCCCCATCCTGAGCCCCCCTCCCACCTCCCTCCCTATCCCATCCCTCAGGGTCATCCCAGGGCCCCGGCCCTGAGCACCCTGTCTCATGCATCGAACCTGGACTGCGATGTCTTTCATTTGCTGGAAGAGTGAGTGTCACCTTAAACTGACCCCACTAGTGGCATTCCCAACAAGATGAGGCTGGTGGTCGGATGGACGGCCCTGACAGAATAGAGGAGACCAGACACGCGGAGGCTTGGCGGGGGCTCTGCTCAGGCAGAGGTAGCCCCTGTTGTTATCATGAGGCACCTCTCAGGACAGGCATGTGCTTGCACCTCACTGGATGACACTGACCAAGTCCCTTCCTAGCCTGAAGCCTCAATTTTCTGCTCCGTAAAATGGGGAGAAGGTGGTTCCTACTCAGTTCTTGGAGATTGTTTTCTCACTGTCTTCAGAGGGTGTGGTCATCATGAGCAGACAAAGGTCGGGCTTTGACACCTGGATCTGATTCCCATCCTTTTGGCAAAGTCAAGGCCAGCGCTGCCAACTGTCCCCATGCAGGACAGGCTGGAGGGGGCACCTTCTCATGGGACGCCGCTTGGAGGCTCAGGGTGGCTTCTCCTGCCCTGGCTGTGTGCCATCGCCTGGATCTGCAGACTGGTGCTGAGACTCTAAGGCCCCTGTTTGTTGTCTGACCCTACATGTCAGCCCCTGTGATGTGAAGTGACTTGCTCAGAGTCAACGGCAGGATACAGCCTGACCCTCAGGCCATGTGGCCCCAAGTCTCTGCACTTTGCCCCACTCTGTCCTGCTTTGCTAAAATCATGGGATTGCTACTCACTAGGCTCTTGGAAGTTTATGGCAACTGGTCGTGAGACAGACTGGGATCTGGGACCCTTTCCTGCAATACCCGCACCTGGATGCATCTCTCCAGGAGCAACAAAATACAAAGAAACTGCACGGGACTAAAAATAACTGCGAGCATGCACCGTGGGGGCCAATTCCGGATCCAAACGATACAAAGAGACCAAAAACTGCACGGCCACACTTTTTCAGGAGGCTGGAGCAAAAACAGGGTGTTGGGAGAAAAAACATGCCCCCTGCACACACACCCCCTACTGGGTGGGCAAACCACCTAAGCCACCCCTCCAGTTTGACCCCTGGACACACCTCCACCCTTACCCTGTATAAGGAACAAGCTTGGGAAGTGAGCAAACAAGGGAACTTGTGGTTTGTTCTCGACCCCCCGCTGTGGCAGTGGCCCCGATAAAGCCTTGCCTGAATTTCTTGTCGGGCCTCTGGTCAATTTCTATTGATCAGAGAAGGCCAAGAACTCTGGTCGGTACAATTGGAAGCATTGGGATCAGGAGCCAAACTACAAGGGTTCAAATCCTGGCTCTGCGCTTTGCTGTGTTACGTGAGGCAAGTCACTTACCCTCTCTGGGCGCTTTTTTGCACCTGTAACATAGGTTAATGACTTCCTTCCAAGGGGAGCAGTACAGAAAGGGAAAGGTTTAAAAGAGCGGGGAGAATAAATTTACAGTAGAGAAACCTGACAGATTCTACCTCCGCTAGTGGTCAAGGTCAACGTCAACAGTGGTAAGCCATATGGATACTATGTGTCTTTTATATGATGTGATGAAAATGGCTCTTTACCTGCAAGGCCTTCATCCCCAGATTCCATAACGCCAGTCTAATCGTGAGAAAAACATTAGAGAAGTTCCAACAGAGGGACGTTCTACAAAATACCTGACCAGAACTTCTTGAAACTGTCAGGAACATTAAAAAAAAAAGAGGAAAGTCTGAAAATCTGTCAGAACCAAGAGAAGCCTCGGGAAATATTACAGCTAAATATAATGTGGTGTTCTAGGTGGGATCCTGCAAAAGAAAAATGACAGCAGGCAAAAATGACGGAAATCGGAATAAAGTATGGACATTAATTAATAACATCAATTTGTTAGTTGTAACAAAGGCACCAGATGAACGTCAGATGTTAATAACAGAGAAACGGACCGTATGTGTAGGGTACATGGGAACTCTGCACTGGCCTCTCAATTTTTCTGTAAATCTGAAACTGTTCTAAAAACTGAAGCTGACTTTTAAAAATAGGATTAATAATAGTTCTTACCTCATGGGGTTGTTGGAAGGATAAAATGAGTGAATGCTTGGAATTCCTTTGAATAGTGCCCCATATATATGAAGTCCTCAAGAAGTGCCAATTTATTATTATCATCATTGCCTTGGTATGGGGGACACCAGACATCAAAACCTGAGGGGGATAGATCAGCAGATCGTATCAGCCGAGGTTTTCTCCCCACCTCCAGGGAAAACCATTTCTCCTGTGATCTTGAGAAGGCAGGTCAGGTGATGCCTCATCCTGGCCTGTTCAGCTGGGGGTGCCCTCTGGAGCCCAGGATGAGCCAAGGAGCTGGTGAGGCCACGTGTGGAGTGGGTATGGCCCAGGCTCAGAGCTGGCCGGCCTGATGAACCCAGCTCCATCCCTGCCAGCTGGTGACCTTGAGCACTCCACTTACCCATCCATAAAACGGGGGTATTTGGCTCAACCTCATACGGCTTGAAATACTCATACTCTTGCCTGGAAAATCCCATGGACGGAGGAGCCTGGTGGGCTGCAGTCCACGGGGTCGCTGCGAGTTGGACACGACTGAGCAACTTCACTTTCATATGGCTTGAGTGCCCAATAACAGGAATAGTTCAGGGGCATCCTGAACTGGAACAATGCCCTTGACTATCCATTTCTCAGCATCCCCACACCTAGTCCAGCAGAACCGCCCTTCTCCCAGATGGATCTTGTCCCCATCATGGGGGCCAAGATTGGGCTCTGAGCCCAGGGAACCCCAGAACTGAGGGGCAGTGGTTCTTCTGGTCCGAGAGGAGGCAAGTCAGGAGAGGGAATGGCCTGATTGACTGCTGCATCTTCTCAGAGGAAAAGGGTGGAGGGGGATTGCCAGGTGCTCCCACCATCTTCACACACCTGGAGCCAGGCAGCAGTGGGTGTGAAGGGGAGCTGCATGGGATGGAGAGCCCCCATCTCTGCCCCCAGAGACTCCAGAGGCCAGCTTCCTACCTCTATCTCAGCACGCCACAGGTCCTGCAACCGAACCATTAGTAACCCTGTTTTTTAGGGCTTGAAGTCCATTTGGTCTTCCGTAGTCAGTTCATGGGCTTCCTTGGTGGCTTAGCTGGTAAAGAATCCACCTGCAATGTGGGAGACCTGGGTTCCACCCCTGGGTTGGAAAGATCCCCTGGAGAAGGGAACGGCTACCCACTCCAGTATTCATTGCCTAAGACTCCTCAGCCTTGACCCCAGCCACAGACCAAGCCCGGATTACTGACACACCAGGGCCGGCCACACACCATGCTCTGACTCTGGTCTCAGATGGACCCATAACCACAGCCACAGCATCCTGACCCCAAGCAGCCATGTCAGAGACATAGATGTGAGTTCTGGAAGAGCACAGGCCATTGCATCCCTGAAACTGGCCTGCTGGGCCAGAGATGTCATCCCCAAAAGTGAAGGCCATCCACACGTCTCCAGGACAGCTTGGATACATGCCACAAAGCCACTGCTGACCCTCGGGAGACGTGGTTGTAACTGGGCCCTGCACCAACCCCTGTGTGACCCTGGACGTGTCCCACCTTCCTTGGCCTCAATTTCTGCTCTGCCCTACTATTCCCCAGGGAGGCATAGATAATCTTTGAGGCCTTCTCAGCTCTAAAGGTTGGTGATTCAGGAGACACAAAATGCTCTTGTGGGCCTGCTTCCAGACTTTTCCCAGCTCTCACTTCCCTAGTCTGACTCCCCTCCACTCTTAACTTCCTGGCCTCAGTCTCACAGCCCAGTGGCTAGAAACAGCCCTCAGGGCCGCAAAGACCTGGCCTCAAGACACAATCACCACATCCTAGCTGGGGGGCGGGGCGGGGGGGAACCTCAGCCAATTTCCTAGCCTATCAGAGCCTCAGTCTGCTCATCTGTGAAATGGGGACTTTGAGGTCCTGGGAAGACTCGTGCAGGAGATGTATGAGAAGCTTTTGGTGCAGAGTCTGGCAAGTGGAAAGGTCAGCAGGTCAGAGCTGAACAGGCTGCCTTTGTGTGGGCTTCCTGGGCTTTACTCAGCTCCAGTGGTGATAAGTTACGGTAATCCCCTTTTCTTCCCTTTCTCAGGGGGGAAGAAGGCCTAAAGAGGGCAAGCTCCCTGCCAACAAAATGGGAGCACCAGAGCCCCCAGTTCCCCCCACCTTTATTCTTCACTGCATGGAAGCCACCAGAATCCATAGTCACCCTCTCCGAGCCTCAGTTTACTCCTCTGTAAGAGGAGAGACAGAGGCCTGGGGGACACCCCACACACAGCGTCACCCGCCCAGCTACTGAAGGGGCAGGAGTGTGCTGGCGTGGGAGGTCATGGCTGGATGGCAGGCTTTGAGAAACCTCTGGAATGAGGGTTTAAAAGTTTGGGGATCATTTTTGCTACAAGGTCCCGCTTCTGCCCTCCTTTCTTTTCATGACTTTTCACCAACTGTTTCTTCCCTTAATCCAAACCATTGTTTTTCCAGGGTGAGATTTAAATCAAAGCCACGTGGCTCCCCCAAAGCACACCCCCTTGCCAAATGGAAGCGTGACCTGGAGGAACAAGAATCACCCTGCTGAAGGGGATTCTGATCTCTCTGTGGGGACCACCAAGCAATGGGAAGACTTGGGGGGCTTCGAGTTGGCCTGACTGGGGTGAGCGCAGAAGTTTCTAGGCCCAGTGTGGCTCTGACCCAGAAGCACGGACGGACCACAGTTCTGCCATTAAGAAGATGAGCCCTTTCCTGAGCCCGAGGCCTCCACCTCTTTAGCTGTGAGTGTATGAGATGGAGCCCAGCCCCTGAGGCCCCTTTTGGAGAGGGGAGGTTCACAAGGTCAGCCCCTCAAGGCTTGGCCATTTATAGGTGACTTGAAGCGTGACAGCAGTGTGGCCTAGTGGGTAAGACATCTGGATATGGAGTCTGGTTCATGTCTGACGCTCAGTTGCTTGCTGTGTGACCCTGGACAAGTTCCTTAACTTCTCTGAGCTTCCGTTTCCTCATCAGTAAGATGGGGCGCTTGCCAGACCTTTCTGTTGGTGAAGTGCCAAGTACCTGCTGCATGGTACAGCTTGCAACAGCAGCTCAGGGAGGTGCAGAAGTGAAAGGGAGTCTCACAGAGGACAGGGAGAGACTCCAGGCATGGTATCAAGGGAGGGCGGGGGGTGCAGACAGCAGGCAGGGTGGGGCTGGGGAGGCAGGGGAATCTAGGGACCTGGCTCCTGACAGTGTGAAGGCCCGGGAGGGGAGGCTCACAGGACTCTGGAGGGGGCAGGCTGTTTGTTCTATGCGGGTGGTGAGGGTGGGGAGCGTGGGAGGGGGGCTGTGAGGGGGGCTGGGGGGAGGCGGAGGCCTAGCCAGTCCCCAGGGGCCGCTCTCCAGGGGCTTCCCCAGGCCTGGCCTCAGTTTTGCATAGTCTGGCTCTCCCAGGTGGGCCCATTACTTGGAGTCTCAGGGGAAGGGCGAGGTCAGGAGAGTAAGGGGCACCCACCCACCCCACCCCCCACACAAAGAACTAACCACATAAGGCCTGGACACCTGTGGGCTGAGCACACTCGTGCACATGGGCCCATGCATCCAGGCACACAGACTAAGACATACATGCAAATATACACATGCTAGACCCTATGCAAAGCCTAGACCCAGACAGGCCCATGCACAGACCCACATTTCCACAATGGTTCAAACCCACACACGGGAGTGAGCATGCAGGCCCCCACACACGGACACACGCATGTGCACACATATGCGTGCTGAGAGAAGGCAGCTCTCTCTCTAACCCGTTATTCCCTCCGCCAACACGAGCGGGTCACCCACCACGCAGCAGGCACTGTGACAGGCCCTGGACGCAGAGACCAGCCCCCACTCCTGGAACTCACAGGCTAGTGAGAAACAAATCAGTTGAAGTAAGGATCGCTCTTCACACGGTCAGGTGATTGTGTTCGTTTAATCCTTACAATGACCTTCTGGAGTTGGGGTATCTGCCCGAAGGAAACGGAGGTCTGGAGGGGGTGTGGCCTGCCCGAGGAAGGCCTTGGGGAGGTTGAAGAGGCCCTCTGCTTCCTCACCGTGACCTCCATACAGACCAGAGAGGCGCTCGGGACACGCCCCACCAGGGGGGGCATCTGGGCCTGCAGGGGGGCCCCCCCACCAGCCACTGCTATTAGCCAAACTGTGGGCTTTCAACCAGCCACTCTCTCCCCACTCTGCTCCTGATTTCGCCCATTGTACAGAAGAGGACACAGAGTCCCTGAGAGGACCCGTGGCCTTAGAAGGTGGGCCCCGTGTCCCGGACCAAAACAATTCCTGCTCACCTGAGGGCTCCAGCTGCCTCAGACCCCCTGGTTGGCCAAGGGCTCCTCCCTGACCCTGGCTGGACATAGCGCAGGCACAGGGGTGGGATGGGTTGGCAGGCCAGCACCTAACCACCAGGCAGCCCAGCCTGTGAGCTTCTGGCTGCTTTCCAAATTCCCTAGAGAGGTGCCACCAGGCCAGAGAAAACCAAGCTTCCTGAGTATTAGGACAAGAATGAGCAGACATTTGGGGCTCAGATACTGGCCCCCACTTTCCCCGGCAAGAGGAAGGTGTGGGGGACATCCTTTCATTCAGCTCCTGACTCAGTGATGTATCATTTCTGAGATCCCTTGGGGCTGGACCCCGTGTGCAGGCTGAGGTTGGTGCAGGAGGGGAAGGCTGTAGCCTCACCAGAGCCTCCCATTAGAAGCCCTTGCAAAGCACCCTTCAGGGCACACCTGCCCTGGAGCCACTCGCAGTCTGTCCCAGAGCCTCTCCGCCATCCGATCAATTAGAGGAATCTTATAAAATGCAGATTCCTGGGTGCATTCCCAATCCACCGAATCGTAGTCTCAGGGCTAGAGGCCTAGAATCGGTGTTTTTGCAAAGCCTAGCGCTCTGGCTGAGAAGCCAGCACTGAGAACCCCTGGCCTGGGCCCCCGCTGACTGCTAGTTGCTATGTTTGTGATTCTAGCTGGATGTCGTCTTATTTCACCCTGGGTCCCTCCAAAGGATGCTCAATATATGTGTGATGGTGCTATCAGTGGGCTGCCCAGGGCTGTGGGCCCCTGGAGGGGTGTAGCTGAGGGCTCCATTGGTGACCATGGCTGAGTCACTGCCCTCTCTGGGCCTTGGTTCTGCTAGTCCCTAAGGGCTGACTCTTCCTGAGCCACTGCTGGCCCACAAGGGCCGTCTGAACACCAGGAGGAGATGTTCCTCCCAGCCTGGGAGGGACTCAGATGGACTGCCCAGGCCTCTCTGGATTTTCCCCCCTTTATCTTCTGAAAAACAAGCCCAAGCCAAGGGGGCGCCCTGAGCTAACCTGATCTCTGGGTCCTTCCTAACCCAAGTGGGAGAGAAACCTTTGTCAGCCCCTGAGCCCCCAGCCTGGGCCTGAGCATTGAGCCGGAGAGGAGGAAGGACCCCCGCCCCTCCTCCCCGCAACGTGGGGAGGCCGAGATGGTGGGCGAGGAGCAGGTGCAGAGGTTTCCACTTCTTAGAATTCCTGCGAGGCCTGGGGGGTGAGCTCACTTACGGGAAAGGGGGATGGGGGGCTCGCTCTTCTCACCCGGCCCGGCCCGGGGGGGCGGCAAGTGCGTCAGCAGCCTGGGCTCCTGGCCTGCCTCCGGAAACGCCGCCCGGGGCTCAGTCACGAACCGGGCGGGCGGCGGGGGGGCAGCTGGAGCGCAAGGAGGGGAGTCAGGTGACCTGCAAGGAAGCTTGACTGGGGGCCGGGAGGCTGCACGGGGGTGCAGGGGGAGGTCAACTTCCCCCTTCCTGGGCCTGTACCCCCACACCCGTTGCCTGGCGGGATGTCTCTCCAGCTGTTTGTCTGTCCACTGGTCCCCCCCACCACCACCACCCCATCATCCCACCACGAGCTCTGGACCTCTGCTGGGTTCCCCTGGTGCCCGTGAGGCCTTGCGTTCCCAGCAACCACCAGTCTCGGGGTGCGGGGTGGGAGGGGGGCACTTCGGGCCAGGCTCCCGCGGAGTGGAGGGGTGAAGACCCCAGCCCAGGGCCCGAGGGCAGGAGAACCCTGCCTCCCAACCTCCCCTCCCCCACTCCTCTGCAGCTATTTAAAGCAAGTGGTGGCCGTGGGAAACTTCTTCAGATGTGTGGTTTCGTCTTCTTCAGCACAGGGACCGGGCGTCTGCTCTCTCGGTCTGGTGACTCATCCTGAGTGAGAAAAGCCTTTTTGTTGTTTGGCGCTCTCTCGAGGCTCTCTGGTCTGAGAACCTGGCCTGATGGGGCCTTCCCTCGCTGGGACTCCTGGAAGGTCCTGGAAGTGCCCTGAGCTGCCCCTTTGTCCCGTTATCACCAGACTCAGGAAGCCCAAGGGCTGAAATGCTCAGCTGCGGTTGGGGAGCTGCCTGGCTGGGAGGGTGCCCATCCTCAAGACTCATCATAGCCACCACCTCCTCCATGAAGCCGCCCCTGAGCCCTCCGAAACCTCAACCAGTCTCCCCCTTAGTGACTCGGGCCTCTGCCCTCAGTCTTCTCATCTCTGAAATGGGGCCTTGAGTCCAAGCTTGCAACCTGCGGGAAGATTAACTGCAGAACCTGTAGCACGGTGTCTGACACACAGCAGGTGCTCCATGGACAGGGTTTATGGTTAGGAAGAGTTGCTAATGTTTATTGGGTGCTTCTGTTACCTGAGTGATTGCATTTAATTTTCCCAACAACTCCAGGAAGTCCTTTACTGTCAATAGTATTATCTCGTTTTACAGAGGAAGAAACTGAGGCACAGGGAGTCGAGTTATTTCCGCATTGTCTCACATCTCGTAAGTGCAAAGTGAGATTCAAACCCATATGATGTGGCCCCAGAACCTGAGCGGTTAACACTGGGCCAGCCTGTCTCAGGAGCTTGGCGCCTGGTGGCTGCTGAAGAGTTGGATTCCAGGGACTTCGCCGGTGGTCCACTGGTTAAGAATCTGCCTTTCAATGCAGGGGATGTGGGTTCAATCCCTGGTCGGGGAACTAAGATCTCACATACTGCAGAGCAACGACTGAACAACCCATACACTCTGGAGCCCATGTGCCACAACTAAGACCCTACACAGCCAAATAAATCAATAAATATTCAAAAAAAGAAAAGGATTTGGACTCCAGGAGCTATGAAGAGCATGCCCCTTCTGCTCAGAACCTTTGCATATGCAGTTTTCCTCTGCCTGAGCACTTCCCCCGCCACCACTTGTCTGACCCTATCCTCCTCAAACTTGAGACCTGAGCTTGAAGGTCACTTCCTTCTGGAGCCTTCCAGGATTGGCTCTGTACATGCCCTCACAATGCCCTCACACTCTGCATGTTCATAGTAACTGCTTAAATCATGGTTTGCACAAGTTTCTGCCTGGGTGTCCGTCTAGACCATGACTGTCCCCAGGGTAGGGACGAGTCTGGCCCCTCATGGCTGCAACCCCAGGCGGGGACAGTACCTGGCACATGGTAGGTTTCCAAGGCTGTGGACTGAATAAGTGCCACCAAGGCAGCCAGAGGCTTGGAGGAGTGTGGAGCAGCGGTCACTCGGAAAGTTTTCTAGGAACTTCCCCTCTTGCCTTTGGTGACCTCTGGGAAAGGCAGGCCCTGGGACCTGCTGTTCAGGGAGGGTTTAGGGGTGACAGGAGGGTCCCAGAGGGGTCAGGCAGAGGACCACTTTCCACAGACAGCAAGCGGCCAGCCCTCCGTAGTTGTGGAATCCCTGACTGCTTACTATGACCCTGGAGCTTCGTGAGGAGTAAGAGAGCAGGAGGGTGTCCTGTATGCCCACCCTAGCAGCAGCTGAGGTCCCATGAGATACGAGCGCTCAGCTCTATCCTTGGGGGCCCAGAGGTTGCCCAGGCTGATGGTGCTTAACACAGGTAGGGTTGGGGACAGAGAGAAGTTCCAGGGCAGAGGGGAGCACACAGTCTTGGATCCCCAGAAAATGGAGGGGGCTGGGGGCCCTTGAGAGATGGATCTGAACTACCCTGGTGGAAGGGGCAGCAGTTCTGGTCTGGTGATGTCTGGCAGATGCCCTGGGTACTGCCATGAACACAGAAAGCTGTGGCCTCAGACCCAGACCCAGCAGCCATGCCAGGGGGTGCAGCTTATCTGATCACAGGAGTGGCTGTGCCAGCAAAGGGGCCCTCTCTGTGCTCTTGGAACAGGGCATTGTCACAGCAGTCACACCAGCGGGGGCAAGGCTGTGATCATCGGGTAAAGCCCCACCAGCAGGGAGCTGGGGAGGAATGGAAGACGAACCATGGAAGAAGCCATGACCACACCCACCAGGTAGGAACGGTGCAGAAGACCAGCAAGAACGGCGCGGCTGACCCCAGATGCAGACGTTCCCTCTGGCATCAAATGCTGTGAATACCCCCACAGGGGCCTGGGCCTTGGGGGCCCACCACCCAGCATCTCTGCTGTCTCCTTCCTGGGTTCTCCTGACTGCCTTGCTGGCCTCGTGAGAGGCAGCCTGGGCCCGTAGAGGCCCCAGGAGCACTCCCAGGAGGGACTCCGCAGGCAGGGTGTGGGAGGACGGTGGGAGAGAGGCCTGGGCCCCTGCACAGGCCAGGGGGTTGGGGAGGAGACCGAGGCCATCCTGGACATTGGGGTCTGCCCTCTCCCTGCTCACCCTCACCCTGCCCGGAGCACAGATGAGAACACAGTGTTGGCGGGGAGCGGGGAGGAAGGGCGGGGCAGGGAAGTCTGGAAGCTTGAAAGCTGAGGCACCAGGACTCGAAGCCCCAGACGCAGGCTTCTTCACCTGGGTGAGATCCACGCCATCCCTCAGATGCTCCTGGAGGGGGAGAGAGCAAAGATGGGGGGGGCGGTACAAAACAGGGCCTGCGGGCTGGGGAAGGCTGGTCTCGCTCACTTGGGCCTCAGTTTCCTGCATCTGTGAAGCCATGTGGCCTCCACCAACCCCCGGGGCTCTCCTAGCTGGTGGGTCTCACAGGGGGCGGAGGCGGGGATGGCACGTGGCTAGGACAGGCTGCTCCTCGCCGAGGTCTGCGCAGCTCCATTACCCCAAACGGAGACCGAGACCGAGCTTGATTGGGAAGGTGAGTGCTGGCCGTCTGGGCTCGGCAGAGATGGGCAGAAGACTACCCTCAGCGCCCACCGCCCGCCCCCGCCCGCCAGGCTGCTGGAACACGGAGTGCGCTGTCTTCCCCGAGGCCACGGCGGCCCACCTCACGCAGAAAGGCACGGATGGACTCAGACTCAGGCCCCCGCTCCGTCCACTCCAACTCCCCGCCCTGGCTTCAGAATCATGGGGGTCTCCCCACGGCACAGAGAAAAAGGCTGTGGCCCACCAAGGACAAGGGACTCGTCACAGGCGCCCACCCCTCCCCTCCCCCTCAAGGAGGCCAGTCCAGAGCAGAGTCCTGAATCCAGGTGGCCAAACATATGGTTCCCTCACTACCACCAGAAACAAAAAGGAAAAAGGATTTGTCAGGGGCCCCAGAAGTCAGCTCTGGTCTGTCTGGGGCGGCCCAGGTCTGGGAGCAGCTTCAACCACACCCTTGCCTTAAGGTTCAGCCCTGCCAGCCCCAGGGGCCCCGGGCACGGCCTGCTGCCACCCAAGCACCCCTAGGAAAGGCCTAGAGAGGCCTGGCCAGTTTAGTGCCAGGGCTCCATTAGGCCACAGCAGGGCCAAAAGCTGCCCCCTGGACCCACCTAAGGAGGAGCCATCTGCAGTTCTTGCCCAGCCCTTCGCGGTTTGTAGAGCCAAGATTTCTCCTTGGAGGGCTCACTGCCTCACACCAGCCCAGAGGGTGAACAGAAGAGAAGCCAGAAGCACCTGCGCAGTGGAAAAGCTGCAGTTGACCTCAGCTCTTCTCTCAGTGTTGGGTTCAGGAGGCTGGGTCTTTTAGACGCAGAAGAAAGTTCCCTGTGAGTTCCTGGACGGCAGTTCAGGGAGGATTTGAGACAGTGGATTTGGGGTCAGTGGGGACAAGGGACCCATCCAGGATCACACAGAAAGTTTGGGCTGAGTCAGCAGGGGAGATCCATTTGCTCTGCCTAGCACTGCCTCTGATCTGAAGCTGGAGCTGAGCTGACCGAGGCCTGGCTTGGGCATGGCGTCCAGATGGTCTGTGCAGGTGAGGTCAGGGACCTCTGTCCACAGCTCGGAAGCCCGCCTGATTCAGAGCCACCAGGCGAGGGAAATCCCAAGGTCAGAGAGGAGTGGAAGTGTAATGCCCCTTCCCACCGGCTTACATACCCTTTGCATATGACTGGGAACGTCTGAGCTGGGGCTCTGGCTGGATTCTAGTCCAGCCCAGACATAAAATTTCCCCTGTGGTTTGGAATGGATCGTGGCCATCATTTCCTGTGCCCCAAGGGAGGTGAGGGCAGGGCAGGGCAGGGGTCCGGAAAGAGAGCAGCCCCACCATCAGGTGCCTCAGAGCCGTGGGTGGAGGCGCTGGCGTGAGGGTCTGCCTCCGAGGGTCCAGGCAGACCGTAGGCTCACTGTGTTACTTCCAGCAATTTCCTCTCCTCTCTCCTCTAAAATATATGTCATTTGAATACTTCATTCTCCTGAAGAAACAGAAGAGACACAGGAGGGACTGAGGCAGGGGGTTTTGGGAAGAAGTCAGCTTTGAGTCACAGAGATCTGAGATCAAATTCTTCTTGGTGTGTGGCCTTGGGCAAGTGACTTGGCCTCTCTGAGCCTCCACCTCTGCATTCATAGAACTAATAATCACATGAGTTGATCCTCTCCTTTCTGCCCCAGGGCCAACTGATCACTCACAGACAAGCCCAACTACCCAGAAGGTAGGGGCTCTTTTTAAATCTTGTGGGCAATGAGGGGACGAGGCTTGGTGGGCCAGAATTTGAACGCCAGCGATCTGACTCCAGATTCCACTGTCTTTGATGTCTGCCATACAAGAGGGATCACTGGGAAGATTAGAGAAGATAATCTGAGCAAAGCTCCTCACTTGTCCTTGTCGTGGTGGTGGTTGTTCAGTCGCTCAGTTGTGTCCTACTCTTTGCGACCCCATGGAAAATTATCGTCATCATTATTATTACTGTTTTCCTCTTGCTTCACTTTCCCTGGTTAATGCCAACACCACTCCCTAAGTCCACACGGCTTCCCACTGCTTGTCTCTGGGTGCCCCCCTGCCTTGATCTGGGACCCTCCCGCTGCCCTGTCTGTACCCCCAGCCCTCGTGGCTGTGCCTGTCGCTGGGCGAGGGGCTGGGGGGAGCCTCCTGCAGGCCTTGGCTCAGCCACCTGTCCAGGACCACACAGCGCTCTTAGCACGTGGAGACCCCAGCCCTATTCTCGCTGCACGTTCTGTGTCAGCCATCTGCGGACCCTGGGGCGCTGGGGATGGCTGAGTAGACGGGCTGCTCTGACAACCCCCTGAGGAGGGTTCTATCTGCAGGTGGAACAGTTGGTTGCTTATAGGAGATTGATTATCTAGCACAGGTGTCCCTAGCCTCCAGGATCAAATGCCTGATGATCTGAGGTGGAGCTGATTTAACAAAAACAGAAATAAAGTGCACAATAAATGTGCTTGAATCATTCCGAAACCGTCCATGGAAAAATTGTCTTCCACGAAACGGGTCCCTGGTGCCAAAAAGGTTGGGGACCGCCGCTTTAGAATATCTTGCCCTGATGCCAAAATGTCGATCACTAGCCAACCATCTTTTGGGGTCAGAGCACATTCAGGGGTGCCCTGGTAAATTCTGCCAGGAAACAGAGCAGCTGGCATACTTAAGACGGAATGAGCCCGGGGAGGGGTCACAGAAGGGTCTCTGAACAGGGGGGTGAGGTGGTCTGCAGCCTGCTGGATCCTGCGGGCACCCCTAGGCTCTATGGTGAGCACTGGGGATTGAAGTTTGGGTAGAAAGGATAAAATTTCCCCCCAGTTCTTCCCAGCACCCACGCCCTCAGCCAGCTGGTTTGCTCATTGAATGAGCACCAGCCAGTTTCCCAGTGCTGTGGGCACCTGTAGGACCACCTGAATCCCGCCGTGTCACCCACAGAAGCATGCCCCACCTGAGTCCGGGGGGTGGGAGGGGTGAAACCCAGAGGGGTCGCGGTTGTCACCAAGAGGGAGACTGACGGGTGGTCTTCAACTGTGAAGTCAGCTCTGGTTTTTCGGTTGAGAATCACACCCACATTCACAACCCGCAAGAAGGAAGATGCTTGGGGCCAGATTCTGTTTTCTGGAAACACCACAGGGTGGTGAAAAGGTTTTCCAGGCCCTGACCTCAAGCCCAACAGGCAAGATTTTAATCGCTGAACTGGCATTAGGTATCTCCCACGATCTGGATCCTCAGGATGTCAGGAAGAGAGACACCCCTGGCCCAGAGGCCCCACCACCCACAGAGAACACAACAGAATCTTCGTCAAGCACTGACTTGGCGCCAGACGCTTTCCATGCATTTTCCTGTTTAGTTCTCACACCTGTGTCATGACAGGTGCCGTGATGATCGCTTCCAGAGAAGCCAAGGCTCAGAGACGTCAAATGACAGCCAGAGACCAAGAATGAAGCTCACGCTTGGAACCGCTCAGCTACAGAGCCCCATGCCCCTAGGGCCCTCCTTCTCCCACACCTGCAGCACCTCGGGAGCACTGCCCTGCCCGGCAGGACCCCGTGTCGAGACAAAAAGAGATGGAAGAGGACCAGGAAGACTGCACCACTCTCGCCTTCAGTGTGGGTTCAGGAAATGTCTGTTGACCACTGATCCTGTTCGCATAAAAACAAAACTGTGGGTGTGTGTGCATAAAATTAATACTGGAATAACATGTACCCAAATGTTGATTGAAGAGGATAAAGCATGAATTGCCTTTTTCTTTTCTGTGTAAATGTGCAAATTCTCCAAACTCGCTAGAGGTTAGAAGAGAAACAATAAAAGGGAAATCAGATACCTAAGCCAGAGCTGTCTAACCCACTTGGGGCTTGAGGGTTTCGAGGAGAGGTGGTCTGGGCGGCTGCAGACGACCAGAGGGCTCCCCAGTGAGGTGACCACTTGGCTTCACACACAAAGGGACAAGGACCAGTGGCCAGCCCCCCAAGTCTGAGCATCTTGGGGTGGGATAGTTGGGGGGGTATGAGGGGGTAGTAGACAAGGAGGAGAACGTTGGATCAGCAGATCCTGGGTCCAGCTCCCCCTTTAGCTCAGGGTACCACATGAGTCACGTCATTGACTATGTGAGCCTCAGTTTCCTCGTCTGCAAAATGGGGCTCCAGGGGCCTGGCGTGAGGACTTGGTGAGATCTGTAAACAGACGATATTCCAGCTCCCAGCACGTAGCCAGCGCTCAGACTCTGGCAGTTCTTGGTTGTGGGTCTTTTCTCGCAGACCCCAGTGGCCTTTGGGGAAAGCTCTGGCCCCCAGCTGGGAGCTGGCTGGAGGAGTCCAGGGTCTAAGTCTCTGGCTAAAGATGAAGCATCTGAGGTTCAGGGAGGGGAGGAGATAAAGACAGGACCGACTCCTCCCTCCACCACACCCAGTTGCCTCTTCCAAGCCTCAGTTCCAGGTGCAGCCGAGTGTGGGGCTTTGGTGCTTCCGAGATCGGAGGTCTACTCCATGTGTCCTAACATCTTCCCATGCCAGGCCTCTCCCCTCCTCCCACCCGGCGGGGCCCAGGACCCGTGGAAACCAGGACTGACAAAGTTCTCCTTCTCACTCTCCTTCTGAGTCAGACCCACGGCACCAACGAGGTGACTCAGAGAAGACAAAGCCCCACACCACACCCCGTCCATCCCTGAAGAGAAGAGCTTCGCCCCCCGGGCTGGGTTTCCCAGCGTCTGCCCTACCCCACCTGTGTCTCTCGGGCCTCCCTGGGAAGAGGAGGCTGGAGGGATGGAGGAGGAGAAAAAGGAGCCGGAGGGGAGCAGACCAGGGCCATGTCTTCCAGGTCTCTGCTACTTCCCAAGCCAGGAAGTCAACGAGAGATCCGGGGCGCCCTATTACTTAACATTTGTTCAGTAGCTCGTTTGTTCAGCAAACATCTGTAAAGTGGCCCCTTGGTGCCAGGCACTGGTCTGGGCTCGGGGGTTAGAGATGAATCAGAGCTGGTGCCCTCTCCCCGGGGACTCCCAGGCTGCTAGAGGAGACAGCCGTGGAGACAAATAATTAAAGACATGAATGAAGCTCTTTGAGATAAAAATACACAGGATCTGTGAAGGAACACAGAGGGGCCACTGAGATGATAAACTTAGCAATTAACGTAAATGTAACTAGAGGGAGAAGTCTTGTATCCCCCGGAGTGGGGTGGGTGGTGGGAGGTCAGGGTGGGGTGCCTGCTCTTGAGAGGTGCCCGAGGCCCCACCCTCTGTCTGGGCTCTTCCTGCCCGCTGCCGCCTGCCCTCCACTCTTCCTCTGGGAAGCGTTAGCCCTCTGAGATTCAGGACTGGGGAGAGGCCCCAGGGAATTCAGGAATCAGATTGGGATTCAAGGATCCATTTGTAGGCTTTGATGTGCATGCAACCCGCTTACTTTGTGACTGCGTGCAAGTTACTTTGTCCCCTGAGCCTCAGTTTGCTCATCTGCCAAGTGGAGGCCTAGATTTGAAGATAACTATAATAGCTGATATTTGCAGAACATTTGCTGTGTACCAGGCATTGCACCAAATGCTTTGCATATGTTACCTCGTTCAGTCCGTACATCCGCACCATGAGGTAAGTACTATTAATAGAAGAAATCTCCTATCCAATGAGAGCAAAACTAGTGGTCTATTACTAGAAAAAAAGAGAATATTTAAAGTAGGACATCTTACGATACATAAATAGACATTATATTAAACATACATGCGTGCATGTTATATTTATTAGATGATCTTTTGCAGGAGGGCCAAGGCTCTTTGAGACCAAGGCCTCCAGCTAGAGTCCTTCCTTGTTTTCCTTGCATAAAACAAACCTGTGCAGCAGAGTTGATGGTCCCCATTTGGGTTTCTTTCAAATGGAGTGAGATATCTTAGAGATAGTTGTCAAGCAATCTGTAAGCAGAATCCTTCTGGATTTTTAATAACACCCCCCACCAAGTTTTAACCTACACCTAATTCAACATAAGTTTCTGATGGATTTTAACAATTTTTTCTCTGATCTTTTATAATTGTCTTGTGAAGTCTCTCAGTCGTGTCCGACTCTTTGCAACCCCATGGACTGTAGCCTACAAGGCTCCTCTGTCCATGGGATTTTTCAGGCAAGAGTACTGGAGTGGGTTGCCATTTCCTTCTCCAGGGGATCTTCCCAACCCAGGGATCAAACCCAGGTCTCCTGCACTGCAGGCAGACGCTTTACCATCTGAGCCACCAGGGAAGCCCTAATTTATCATGGTCTTGCCCACACTCAATTCGGCATTTCTCTTCTTCTTTGGACAGTTCTCCTCTGTTGGATCTTTCTGAGGCCCTTTCTTAGTTTTCAGAGACACGTCAACTCTTTGTCCCGCTCTCACTCACGTCGCATTGGTTTAACAGTTAGAACTGGCAGCTACAGATTCAAGGACAGGCCTTCCTGAGCCAGCCGGAGGAGTTGATGGCATTGGAAAGAAGCCGCCAGCCTGCAGCATTCAGAGCATTGTGACACTCACTAGTCTGCCTTTCAGAGGAAGGGAGAAGGTTTATAAATCCAGAGAATCCATCGGATGGCGGCCAGTTAAGACCGTCTCTGCTGCTTTGTTCCCATTTTGCAGGTGAGGAAAGTGGTGCATGAAGTCATTTCCCCAAGGCCACCCTCGGCTGGGAAGTGCTGGGGTTTGAAGGCGGCCCTGTCTGGCTCCACGCTCTGTATCCCTACAGTTGGCTGCCTCCTTAACACTCTGAGACTCTATGAGCCTCTGGTTTCCCCGCTGGAAGGACTACGTATATAGGTTGTTGTGATCTCCTACGTGGGATTTGAGGCGTATTTAAAAGTCTTCAGAGACTTCCCAGGCAGTGCAGCAGTTGAGATTCTGCGCTTCCACTGCGAGGGGCACGGGTTCGATCCCTGGTCGGGGAACTAGGATTCTGCATGCCATGAGGCACAGCCAAAAAATAAATAAAACTTAAAAACAAAAAATGTGGAGCACTGCGCCTGTATAAGGATGATGGGGTAAGGGGTAAGGGACCACGTCTCCCTCCGTTCCGTGTCCCCAGACCAAGGGCTCTCACGTATCTGTGGAGTTGGCTGGGAGCAGGTGGTGGGGTGCCTTTTGTCTTTCCGTGTGTCCCCGGGGACCTGCTCCAGAGCAGGCACATGGGTCGGGTTCTGGGACAGAACAGGGAGGAGAAGCAGACGCCCTCACTGCCCTCGGGGCTCAGTGTCCAGTGGGATCCTTCCAATACCTTTCACGTCCAAGCCCCTTCGGGCTCAGACGTCTGTCTGGGGGCACCTGGGGAACGTTAAACGTACAAAGGATGGAGATTTTGGAGGCAGGCCCATCTGAGTTCTAACTCTGGTTCTGCCACTTACTCGCGGTGTGACCTGGGGTTGCCAACCCCCTTTCTGAGACTCGGTGGGGAGTGAGAAGGCCTCACGGCAGACCCTCCGTGGGCAGCACCCACGAGGGCCCAGCACACGCACAGGGCCAGGGACGGGGGACGGGGCAAGGCCGCCCTGCGCAACTTCCGACCGTTGGTGGCTGTGGAGAGGGACGCGGAGAGCGGGGGAAATGAAAAGAGGCCAGACGCCGTCCAGGCCGCAGCACGCAAGGGGCGCCTCGCTGGGCTGCCCGTCCCCTCCCAGGCTCAGAAAGGGGAAGGCGGCCCAGACCGGGAAGTGGTCGGCCTCTGATGACCACCTCATGGGGACCGCGCCAGCCGGAGCAGGAAGTGGTCGCCCCTTCCCACCCCCCGCCCCCCAGCAGGCCGGCCCTGCCTGAGCTCACACTTGGGAAACAGCTGGGCCCAAAAGTCCCTGTTCTTGGTTTGTTCTGGGATCCGGCTTTATTCTTAGAAACTCAGCTCGGCCTGGGGCCCCGGCTCTGTGGCTAGGGGTCTGCAGACCCGGTTTCTTGTCCCACCTCTGCCACTTCCTCGGCCTTGGCCAAGTGGCTTCCCCGTCTGGACCTGTTCCCCATCTGTGAAGTGGGGCGATAATCCCCCTACCTGCTACCTTAGAGAATGAAAACAGACAGTCCTAAAAGCTCAGGGCTGGAAAGGCTCCCAGGGCTCCCCGGGCCCAATATCTGGAGAGAGAAGGGGGTTGCTCCCATTTCCACAGTCAGGTATAGCAAGGGTTCTGAGGTTTTGGAAAAAGCCCTGGACTGGGAGCCAGGACTGGGTTCAAAGCCTCCCGTGCGATGGGACCGTGGTCAAGTCGATCAGCCTTTCTGAGCCTTTTTCTAGTGAGGGAGCAAGCTGTACTTCCCAGGGTTCCGGTGGAGCTCACCTATGATGATTCACAGGGATGTGTTGCAAACTGTGACAGGCTGTGACCATGAACGGCTTTTTAGCCAAAGTGGAATCAGACTGGAACCCGGATCTCATGGTTCATTGTTCTCTTTGCTGCCCCCTACCTGAGGCTCGACGTATAATGAACGTTCTGGGCCCCAGAAAGCTGCCTGGTGGTTGCTGTTCAGTCTCTTAAGTCTCTTCTGACCCCATGGACTATAGCCCACCAGGCTCCTATGTCCATAGGATTTCCCAGGCAGGAATACTGGAGTGGGTTGCTATTTGCTTCTCCAGGGTACCTTCCTGACCCAGGGATCGAACCCACGTCTCCTGCATTGGCAGGAAGACTTTACCACTGAGCCATTAGGGAAGCCCACACGAGTTGCACTGGCCAGGAATCGAACCTGGGTCAACTGCTTGAAAGGCAGCTCTGCTCACCACTGTACCAGCAACAGTCGCAAATGCAAATCTCTTTCCCTGAGTCCAGTGAGTCACCACCGGAGGCCATGTTCCTGGTGGGGCCAAGTGTGAAAAACTCACTTTGCCACATCAGTAGCCAAAGATGCTATCACCACTGACACCCACCCCTCAGGTTGAGGCTCCTACCCACCAACTCCTCCTCTCCTATAGGCCAAGAGACACGCCCAGGACCATAAGCACAAGCTGCCGTTCTGGTAGGGGCCAGTGGAATGGGCAGGCTGGATCAGACAGGGGCAGCCCATCCACACCAGGCCCCCCCTGGTGCCCCCTGGCACAGGCCACCCAGGCCTGGCTTGGGCTTCAGGAGAGAGGGCCTCGGACCAGGGAGTCCTAGATGACAGGGCTGATAGACAGTTAGAGATTAGTCCACCCAGGGGATAGAACCGGGGTCTATGGACCTGAAGAAGAGCTGGAAACTCCCGGATGGCGCAGAGACTTGTGGTTACGTGCATGCGGTTGAATGCACGCGGTTGAATGTATGTGGTTACGTGCACGTGGTTGAATGTATGTGTAGTTCTTTTGTGTGTGTGGTTGTATGTCAGTGTGTGTGGAGCTTTGGTTGCATGTGTGTGTCTGCATTTCCTGAGAGGAGGGTCCAGATTTCATTAAGTCTTCAAAGCAAAATTTTCAACTTCAGAATCAACGTGCGTTCTTCCCCTTTCCCATTTCACAGGAGAAGAAACTGAAGCCAAGAGACACGAGTTGTCTCACCGCCCTTATAGGAAGGCTGAGGAGGTTACTTAGTGCTTCGATTATGATTGTCTTTTTCGGGCTCAAAAATAGCCCCTAGGAAGTTCAGAGGGCATCTGTATCCCATCTCCTTGTCCTGGGACTTTGAGGGTGGCTGAGGCTTGAGGAGATTTGGAGAAAAGAAAGTTAGGTCAGGTCCCCTGTACCAAGACCCAGAGCTCCTGGCAGCATCACCAGCATCACCATCACCATCACCACCACCACCGTCAGCACCGTCATCCCCATCATCAGTATGACTAAGTGCTGCTATCAGCATCACCATCAGCATCACCGCCTCAGCATCGCCATCAGCACGGGATCGCCCTTACAGACTGCGTCAGCCACCCTGTTTCCGCCGTCACCCTGCCTCTGCTGGTGGCAGCTGGGATGTCCAGCTCAGGCCTCATGTAGAGCCCTGTGGGGCCATTCTGAACTGAAAATGCCCACTGCAAAATGCACTCAACTGCCCTGACCCTCATAAAATACTTGCTTAGAGATAGCTCACGCAGGCAAGCTCTTATCCAATTAAGATCGGATGCTATTCCTTTCATCTTTCCACAAATATGTTTTCATTATTATTGTAGCTGGCACCTATCTAGCACTGAGTGGGTACTGTTCTCAGGACTTTAGAGGTATGACTACTTCAACCCTATCAGCAACTCTATGAAACGAGTAGTATTTTTATTTTACTTTGTAGTTGGGGAAACAAAGGCACTGAGGAAGTCCAAGGTCATTGAACCAGATTTGAATCATCATTACACCAGATTTGAATCCATGATTTTAGCCATTACACTCCAGTATCAGATCACAGAAGTATGGAGCAGGCCAAAGAACGCCTCTCCCCACCCCCAGATGTGCAGACCCTGCAATGCCTGTGATCTCTTTGAAGGCACAGGCCATGCTGTCTTCATTGCTGTGTTCTCAGGGTCTAGCGTTAGGCCTGGTATGCAGAAGGAGCTCAATAAATGTTCGTTAAGGGAATCACTGGCCTGATAGTACTGGCTTCCAACACGTCCCCAGCTCTGACTTCTTCCCCTGAACCATACTTGAGAGCGGTCCCTGAAGCTGTAGTTCTCTTGCCAGCCAATAGAGGGCAGCATGTATAATAAGGCAAGACCTCGCTCCAGGCATCAGGAAGAAGGAATTAGGAGGAAAAGGAGGAAATACTTTGTGGCCGGCACGAACATAGTTACTGACTAAAAGCAAGCTGAGACAAACTCTGGGTCCCACAATGCAATAGCTGGTACCATGGCTGGTATTCTTAATTTGACAGCTGAGGAAACTGAGGTCCAAAGAGGGAGAGGTTTTCCTTCCAAGATCACACAGCATGTGAACAGCAAAGCCAGGCTGGGAATCCGAGTCTCCTGGTCTCTTTCTCCACCAGAATGGTAGAAATAGCTGACAGGTTCGGGTATGGACCAAGCCTTTCCTTGTCTGTGAAGGGAATAGCAGAAGTTAGAAGTTACCAGCCCGGGGCAGCCCTTTGTGCACATAGCCAGGGCGCCCCCTGGTGGCTGTAACTGTCAGGTACCCAGAGGCACGGTCAGGATAGTGTCCATCCATCAGCCAGTGGGATGCATCTCCACGTTACAGGTGCAGGCCAGGAGTTAAGTCGTGTCTGACTCTTTGACACCACTCTTCATGGACTGCAGCTAGCCAGCCTTCCCAGTCTTTCACTATCTCTTGGAGTCTGCCCGAACTCATGTCCATTGAGTCAGTGATGCCATCCAACCATCTCATCCTCTGTCACCCCCTTCTCCTCCTGCCCTCAATCTTTCCTAGCATCAAGGTCTTTTCCAATGCACTGGCTCTTTGCATCAGGTAACCAAAGTACTGGAGCTTCAACTTCAACCTCAGGCTATTGGGAAGGCAAGGGACCAAGAGGATCAGGTTCTGGTCCCTCCAGGGACTTACAGTCCAACAAATGAAGCAGGCTGGCCCACAGAACAGAGAAGAGAGTGTGTGTGCCTAAGTCCCAGGGACCACAGCCATGGCCAGCTGAGCACCCAACACCATGGATGGCCCATCACTCTGAGGCCCACATCATCTTATGGGATAGCCACTCATATTCTCCCCATTGACTGTTAGGAAACTGAGACTCAGAGACAGGACATAATTGTGTAACATAGCTACCCAGCCAAGAATAGAGGAGCTGGGAAGTGAAGCCCAAACTGGCAGATTCCAAGTGTAGGGCTTAGTCAACTTCCCCACATGATAACCACTGCAGATCTGAGCAAGTGCAGTCAACTTGGATTGGAGTGGACTTGAAGGCTCCTGTAGGAGGCGGGCGTCACACCATCCCAAAGGCCAGACCCAATCCCTTTCAGCCGCATCACCCATTGATGATGACGACAATCACCATGACAGAAAGTATCATCAATTAAGTATTTAGTGCTGGGTGCTGTGGTTTAAGTACGTCCCATGAGTCAGTTATTATTCATCCATTCATTCACTTAACAAATACTTATCAAGCATCTTTTATGCTCCTATGTTTTAGGTGTCAGGATCACAACAGCAAACAAACCAGAGAAAAATCCCTGTCCTCATGAAACTTGTATTCCACACAAGGGGGAAAGACACTGGACAAAATAAGTTACTATAATATATAATTAAAGTATATTGTATGCTAGGTGGTGACAACTTCTGGAGAAAAGCTAAGTAGGGAGGAAGGATGGGGAGCTTTTGGGGAGGGAGGTGGAATCCCCCAAGATGACTTTTGAGCAGAACGCTGAAGGATATCTTTCTTGTATAGTTCTTCTGTGCAAAAAAGATCTGAATGACCCAGATAACCACGATGGTGTGATCACTCACGCAGAGCCAGATATCCTTGACTGTGCACTCCAGGATGAAAGGGATACAATGGTGGTTTAAACTCAAAGTTGAGCGAGATGGATCAGCGAGACTGTTGCCTCAGAGCCTTTGCACTCTCTGTTTCCTCTGCTTAAACACTCTTCCCTCAGACATCCCCATGGTTCACTTCCTCTTCTACTTCATCTTTCTGCTCAAAAGCCATCTTGAGGGACTCTACCACCCTCCCCAAAAGCTTTCCATCTTTCACCTCTACTTAATTTTTCTCCAGAAGTTGTCACAAAATTCTTAAAGAGATTGGAATACCAGACCACCTCACTTTCCTCCTGAGAAATCTGTATGCAGGTCAAGAAGCAACAGTTAGAATCGGACATGGAACAACGGATTGGTTCCAAATTGGGAAAGGAATATGTCAAGGCTGTATACTGTCACCTTGCTTATTTAACTTACATGCAGAGATGTACTCTGCATATATATGAAATACCAAGAAATTCGCAAGAATATGCGAAATACCAAGCTGGATGAAGCACAAGCTGGAATCAAGATTGCTGGGAGAAATATCAATAACCTCAGATACGCAGATGACACCACCCTTATGGCAGAAAGTGAAGAGGAACTAAAGAACCTCTTGATGAAAGTGAAAAAGGAGAGTGAAGAAGCTGGCTTAAAACTCAACATTCAGAAAACTAAGATCATGGCATCTGGCCCCATCAGTTCAGTTCAGTTGCTCAGTTGTGTCCGACTCCTTGAGACCTCATGGACCGCAGCACACCAGGCCTCCCTGTCCATCACCAACTCCTGGAGTCCACCCAAACCCATGTCCATCGCGTTGGTGATGCCATCCAACCATCTCATCCTTTGTCATCCCCATTTGCTCCTGCCTTCAATCTTTCCCAGCATCAGGGTCTTTTCCAATGAGTCAGTTCTTTGCATCACATGGCCAAAGGATTGAAGTTTCAGCTTCAGCATCAGTCCTTCCAATAAATATTCAGGCCTGATTTCCTTTAGGATGGCCTGGTTGGATCTCCTTGCAGTCCAAGGGACTCTTAAGAGTCTTCTCCAACACCACAGTTCAAAAGCATCAATTCTTCAGCTCAGCTTTCTTTATAGTCCAGCTCTCACATCCATACATGACCACTGGACAAACCATAGCCTTGACTAGATGGACCTTTGTTGGCAAAGTAATGCCTCTGCTTTTTAATATGGTGTCTGGGTTGGTTATAGCTTTTCTTCCAAGGAGCAAGCGTCTTTTAATTTCATGGCTGCAGTGATTTTGGAGCCCCAAAAAATAGTCTCTCACTGTTTCCATTGTTTCCCCATCTAATTTGCCATGAAGTGATAGGACCAGATGCCATGATCTTAGTTTTTTGAATGTTGAGTTTTAAGCCAACTTTTTCACTCTCCTCTTTCACTTTCATCAAGAGGCTCTTTATTTCTTCTTCACTTTCTGCCATAAGGATAGTGTCATCTGCATATCTGAGGTTATTGATCTTTCTGTCTTGGCAATCTTGATTTCAGCTTGTGCTTCATCCAGCCCGGCATTTCTCATGATGTACTCTGCATAGAAGTTCAATAAGCACTGGTCCCATCACTCCATGGAAAATAGATGGGGAAACAATGGAAACAGTGACAGACTTTTTTTTCTTGGGCTCAAAAATTACTGCAGATGGTAACTGCAATCATGAAATTAAAAGATGCTTGCTCCTTAGAAGAAAAACTATGACCAAACTAGACACCATATTAAAAAGCAGAGACATTACTTTACCAACAAAAGTCTGTTTCGTCAAAGCTATGTTTTTTCCAGTAGTCATGTATGGATGTGAGAGTTGGGCCATAAAGAAAGCTGAGCACCGAAGAATTGATGCTTTTGAAATGTGATGTTGGAGAAGACTCTTGAGAGTCCCTTGGACTGCAAAGAGATTCAGCCAGGCCATCCTAAAGGAAATCAGGCCTGAATATTTATTGGAAGGACTGATGCTGAAGCTGAAACTTCAATCCCTTGGCCACCTGATGCAAAGAACTGACTCATTGAAAAAGACCCTGATGCTGGGAAAGATTTAAGGAAGGAGGAGAAGGGGGCGACAGAGGATGAGATGGTTGGATGGTATCGCTGACGCAATGGACATGACTCCTGAGCAAGCTCCAGGAGTCGGTGATGGACAGGGAGCCCTGGTGTGCTGCAGTCCATGGAGTCACAAAGAGTTGGACTTGACTGAGCAACTGAACTGAACCAAACCCCTTTCATACATACCCCAGTTTAAGGAACACTTTCCAAGTCTGGCAGGGAAGAGGCAGAACAGATGGAGCAACTGAAGCCAGGAAGGTCATGCTGAAGGTCACATAGTGAGTCAGTAGCAGAGCTGAGATCCAAACCCTGTATTCTGTCTCCTGTATGAGGGCTCTTCAGAGGGTGTTTAGTATCCAAGGGAATACATCACATCCAGCACCCCAGAGATCAGAGCCCCCAGAGAATTAGGGCAGGATGCAGACTCCAGAAGGACTAATCAACCAAGGATAGGAGCTGGATCCCAGCCTGATGAACGCAGAGCTGGAGTTGGAGGCTGTGATCAACTGTGGTGAAACCTCAGAGTCACACAGGCTCAGCCTCCCTGCCACCCTGCCCAGGGTTCCTCCAGCTCAGTGAGGGGCTTTTCTACTTGGAGGGGGTGGTACTTCAAACCCACTTGGCAGGGTGAGTAGCTGAGGAGTATTGATGACTAATCTTGGCCTGACCAGCACTGCCCAGAAAGCCAAGGTCAGCCTGTGGTTGGGGTCAGAGGTCAGCCCATGGCTGGGATCAGAGATCAGCCTGTGGTTGAGATCAGAGGTCAGTCTGGGTCTGAGGTTTGTGGTTGGATCAGGGGTCAGTCTGTAGCTGGGCTCAATCTGTAGCTGGGATCAAAAGTCAGTTGGTGGCCAGGTCAAGAGTCAGTATACGGTTTGGGGTCAGTCTGAGACAGGGACAGAGTCAGCCTGTGTTCAGATCAAGACTCCATTCATCACCAAGGTCAAAGACCAGATGGACCAAGGTCAGGGCTCAATCATGGCCAGAGCTGGGAGGGCAGGTCTGTGAAACAAAGCTGTCAATGGAGCCGCATTGAGCCCAAGGCTGACCTAAGAGCAGCTGCAACTGCTGCTAAGTCGCTTCAGTCATGTCCGACTCTGTGCAACCCCATAGACGGCAGCCCACCAGGTTCCCCATCCCTGGGATTCTCCAGGCAAGAACACTGGAGTGGGTTGCCATTTCCTTCTCCAATGCATGAAAGTGAAAAGTGAAAGTGAAGTCGCTCAGTTGTGTCCAACTCTTCGAGACCCCATGGACTGCAGCCCACCAGGCTCCTCCGTCCATGGGATTTTCCAGGCAAGAGTACTGGAGTGGGGTGCCATTGCCTTCTCTGGACCTAAGAGCTAGGCAGGGGCAAATCACTGGGTGCTTTGACCACTGAGCCCCAGCCACGCCAAGTGGAGTACTGAACAGAGGGAATGAATCAGTCCCCTCCAGCCCCAATGACAGCCTCAGCGAGTCTGGGCAGTCCAGCCTAAAGCCTCCCCCTTGTCCTAACAGCTTGAGGGACTTGGCTGATCTTACACACCTACCCCTATCCAACAGATGAAGAAATGGAGCCCAGAGGTGGCCAGCATCTGTCCAAAGTTGTTCTGAGCAGAAAGGTACAGCAAGGACCAGAACCCAACCTCCTGACACCCCTGGGCTTTCCTCATCCGAGCCTGGAGATGAGTCACCACCTGCCCAGTCACCGCCTGGGGTGGGGTGGGGACAGATTCAAGTCACTGTGCAGGCTCCGTGGGGAGGCATCTGGGCAGAGAGGGGAAAAGCAAAAGCCACAATGAGGAATCAGGGGGTCTTGGGGTCTGTCCTTAAAGACTGACTCAATCTGTGACTTCAGAGAGGTCTGTTTATTTGCTTGTTCTTGATTGGCTTCTTCAACAAATTAAAAACCGCAGAGAACTTCGCTGGACCTCAATTTCCTCATCTGTAAAATGGGCAGAATGCCCTTTCCAGGACTGTCTGGGGAATCACATGAGAAAACAGGTGGGCCACACAATTACTGAGCACGCAGTGTGGAGGTTGTGGTGGGTACTGCCAATGCCCTCTCCATTTCCCCACTCTGAGCATGCCAACCTGACAGTCTTTAAGGCCCCACCTGACAGCTTTCCCTAATCACAGGTAGGGGGCAGGCCAGAGTGCCTGGCAGTTAGCACTCCCCTGGGCGTGGCTCTTATTCGATGATTGGCAGAATCAGGTCCCACCTCCCCAGCTGGGTGAATCTAAGGCTTGCCCTGCGCTGTCCCCAAACTCCCTGGCAGGCTCAGCCCTGTCGCCTCCAGCAGTAACTTGTTGGGTGATGCCCTCCTTGGTGACAGTCCCTTGCTCTTACTTCCTAACTCCCCTGCAAGGGCTCCCTGGGGCCCTGGCTCATGGGAACCACCTGCACCTCAAGTTCTAGTTTCAGAGCCCGCCGCTGGATCAGCCATCAAACACTGAGAGGTCCGTCTCGCTGCCCCGTTCTACAGAAACCAACGCTCAGAAAGGTTAAGCCAGTACATGGCAGATCTGGGATTCCTCCCCAGGACTGTCTCTCTCCAGAGCCAACACTAAATCGCATTGTGATGCAGAGGCCTCCCTAATAGTGGAAGGACTCAGTATAGATGGAGGGAAGTGACAATGTTATCATACAGGTAATGGTCCCTCAGCAAGCTGAGGAGGCTTCACTGGGGACACGAGATTTGAGCTGGGTGCTGAAGGATACGTAGCAGTTGTCCAGGGGCTGATAAAAGAGAATACACTCCAGGCAGGATGAAGGGCATGCGCAAAGGCTCAGAGGCATGGGGGAGGACGTCATGCTTAGAGAATGCCAAAAAGCTACTGTGCCACCGCATCCAGGGGAGTGGTAGGAACCTTTGCTGCAGGGTGGGGACCTGCACGACAGGTGGTGAACTGAGGGTCACTGTGCTCAGAAGGCACGAGAAGGCCAGCAGGGGCTTGCATCAGGAGAAGGATCTGGTCGGATAAGTGGCTGGAGGAGGAAACGGCAACCCACACCAATCTTCTTGCCTGGAGAATTCCACGGACAGAGGAACCTGGCTGGCTACTGTCCATGGGGTTCCAAAGAGTTGGACATGACTGAAGTGACTTAGCATGCAGACATGTGCTAACAAAAGTACCTTGATTCATAGTATATGCTCAACACAGATGTATGCTCCACACAGAAGATTAACTGTTAATGTTTACTTTATGATTTGAGCTTTTATATATTAGGGGTTTCCCTAGTAGCTCAGTTAGTAAGGAATCTGCCTGCAATGCAGGAGACCCGGGTTGGATCCCTGGGTCAGGAAGATCCCATGGAGAAGGGAATGGCAACCCACTCCAGTATTCTTGCCTGGGGAATCCCATGGACAGAGGAGCCTGGCCATGGGGTCGCAAAGAGTTGGGCAACTGCAACTAACTTGCCTGCCTTGAGCTTTTATATTTTGTTATGAAAACCTCTACTGCAATGTCATGAATGAACATTTTCTTTTAAAAATTTCAAATTTTGTTCTTTCATATTTAGGACTTTATATCACCTGAAATTTATGTTTATGTTTGGTGTGAGGTAGGGCTCTCACTTTACCTTTTATGTCTGAAGAGCCAAGTGACCTAACACCATTTCTTTATTAAACAGCTTGTTCTGTAAAGGTTGATTTCTGCCATATGCTCAGTCCCGTTTGTAAGCAGATGTATTTGTAGGCTTGCTCTTCCATTATGGAGTAATCATCCTTCTTTAATTACTATAGTTTTATAATGTCATAATATCTAAAAAAAAAAAAACAAGTCCTTCTTTATTCTTCAAAGCTGTGTTAGTGCACTGGTTTCCTATTACTGGTGTAACAAATTTTCACAAACATAGTGCCTTAAACAACACAAATTTCTCCACTTCATGTCCAGGAGGTCAGAAGTCTGAACTCACTAATAAGAACCTACTGTATGGCACAGGGAGCTCTACTCAGTACTCTGGAGTGACCTATATGAGAATCAGTTCAGTTCAGTCTCTCAGTTGTGTCCGACTCTTTGCGACCCCATGGACTGCAGCATGCCAGGCCTCCCTGTCCATCACCAACTCCCGGAGCTTGCTCAGACTCATGTCCATTGAGTTGGTGATGCCATCCAACCATCTCATCCTCTGTCATCCCCTTCTCCTCCCACCTTCAATCTTTCCCAACATCAGGGTCTTTTCAAGTGAGTCAGTTCTTTGCATCAGGTAGCCAAATTGTTGGAGTTTCAGCTTCAGCATCAGTCCTTCCAATGAATATTCAGGATTGATTTCCTTTAGGATGGACTGGTTGGATCTCCTTGCAGTCCAAGGGACTCTCAAGAGTCTTCTCCAACACCACAGTTCAAAAGCATCAATTCTTTGGTGCTCAGCTTTCTTTATAGTCCAACTCTCACATCCATTCACGACTGCTGGAAAAACCATAGCTCTGAGTAGACGGACCTTTGTTGGTAAAGTAATGTCTCTGCTTTTTAATAGTCTGTCTAGATTGATCATAGCTTTAGAATCTATAAAAGAGTGCATATATGTGTATGTATAACTGATTCACTTTGTTGTACACCTGAGACTAACACAGCATTATAGATCAGCTATACTCTGATAAAAATTAACTAAAAGAAGAGAAATTAGAGCTGAGATTGAAGGGAGCAGAGGCTAGGCAGGCCACTAAGAGCGCTCAGCTCTGTGCTCTGTGATGACTGTAGGGGTGAGAAGGAGACTCAAGAGGGAGGATATATATGTACATGTATAGCTGATTCATGATACAGTGCAGTAGAAACTAACACAATATGTAAAGCGATTATACTCCAATTTTAAAAAAGAAAAAGACGAGAGGGGCTCCTCAACCCCGTCAAGACCAGTCCCCTCTCAGGGTCTTTGGGAGGCTGGGCTCGTTGCCTAAGAAGTTCCTTCTGGAGGTATCTATCCACAGGGCTAACTTCCTCTCCAAGATGTTAGTGGTGGTCGTGGTTTAGTCGCTGAGTCGTGTCTGACTCTTGTGACTCCATGGACTGTAGACCGGCAGGCTCCTCTGTCCATGAGATTCTCCAGGCAAGAATACTGGAATAGGTTGTCATTTCCTTCTCCAAGGGATCTTCCTGACCCAGGGATCGAACCCAGGTCTCCTGCATTGCAGGCAGATTCTTTACCAACTGTGCTACAAGGGAAGCCCCTAAGATGTCAGTACATCCTGCCATCAGTGATGTAACTCCAGGTCACAGTGCAGAAGGTCAGTGGTCCTATACTTAGCTGGCACAACTATTGTGTTATCTTATAAAAATGCATTCATACAACATACTGGAAAAGCTGGCTAGCAGTCCAAACATGGTTTCTAGTTATTGTCCTTTCTCCAACTCATGTGATTGTTTTTGGATTTTTTGATTAACTTTTCTGGGTTCCTTTGAAAAATCAAGGGCTTTAAATGTATGATTTTGAAGATTTTTTTAAAGTCTGAAATCAGTTTCACTGGACTAAAGGCAAGGTGTCAACAGGACTACATTCCATTTTGGAGGCTCTGAAGAAAAATCCAGTCTTGCATTTTTAAGGTTCTAATGACCACCTGTATTCCTTGGCTTGTGGTCCCTTCCTCCATCCTTAAAGGGCATCACTCCCATTTTTGCTTCCATCATCACATCACCTTTTCCTCTAATTTGACTCCTCCTGTATCCCTCTTATAAGAATAATCCAGGATAATCTCCCCACCTCAAGATCCCTAATCACATCTGCAAAGTTCTCAGGTATAGGTGGGACTCTGGATGGCATCCCTCCTGGGGCAAAATTCCCTCCATCTGTAAAACTGGAAAACAAGTTCTCTGCTTCCCAAACACAAAATATGTGGTTACAGGCATACGATTCAGGGCTATTATAGACATTCCCATTCAAAATGGGAGAAAATGGAAGGAGATAAAGAGTTACTGAAGAACTAAAGAGCCTCTTACTCCTTGGAAGAAAAGTTATGACCTACCTAGATGGCATATTAAAAAGCAGAGACATTACTTTGTCAACAAAGGTCTGTCTAGTCAAGGCTATGGTTTTTCCAGTGGTCATGTATGGACGTGAGAGTTGGACTGTGAAGAAAGCTGAGCGCCGAAGAATTGATGCTTGTGAACTGTGGTGTTGGAGAAGACTCTTGAGAGTCCCTTGGACTGCAAGGAGAGCCAACCAGTCCATCCTAAAGGAAATCAGTCCGAATTTTCATTGGAAGGACTGATGCTGAAGCTGAAACTCCAATACTCTGGCCACCTGATGTGAAGAACTGACTCATTGGAAAAGACCCTGATGCTGGAAAGATTGAAGGCAGGAGGAGAAGGGGACAACAGAGTATGAGATGGTTGGATGGCATCATTGAATCGATGGACATGAGTTTGAGCAAGCTCCGGGAGTTGGTGATGAGCAGGGAGGCCTGGTGTGCTGCAGTCCATGGGGTTGCAAAGAGTTGGACACAATTGAGCGACTGAACTGAACTGAACTGAAAGAGTTACTAGTCTACCAATTTCAAAATCCAATGAGGCAAACTCCATTTGGCGCCAAGGCCTGGGGAGAAAAAACCCTCTATGGTTTTCAGTTCTGCAAACTTTACCATATATGTATATATCTCCTCAAAATGAATTATAGACCTAAACAAGCATTGCTAAGTGAAAAAGCAGACACAAAAGTGTATACACAGTGTCTGAGTCAACGTGCATGGTATTCTAAAAAGGACAAAGCTGTAGGGACAGAAAGCAGATCAGTGGTTATCAGTGGCTGAGAAATGGGCGAAGGGATCTGACTGATTACAAAGAGAGGGAGACACCTTTGTGGGGTGTTGGAAATGTCCTGTATCTTGATTGTGGGTGATGCTTCACGACCGTAGGAAGAAAGAAAGAAGAAGAGAGAGGAGGAGAGAGAGGAAGGAAGAAAAGAAAGAAGGGAAGGTGAGGGACGGAGGAAGGAAGGGAAGAGAGAAGAGAAGGAGGGGGAAGGAAGGGGAGATGATGGAGGCAAGAGTCAAGTCTAACAGGCCCAGGGTGGGGGTGGTCTCCATCAGCCAGGAGTTTTAGCCCTGAACGTCTGGGATAGCCACCTTCTGCTCCCGCTTTTCTAGAACAGAAAAGTGATCAGAACAGCTGGATGTGTGTCCCCGGACGTCTCATCAGGCAGTGGAGTCCCCTTGGCAAGCCCTTCCCTCCTTCTTCGCCTCTGTTTCCTTGTGAGGGCGGGGACTTACTGTAGTCTGGGACTTCAATGCTGGGCCCAATTCCAGCTGCGCCTGGGACATAGCACGTGCTCTGTGCACGTAAGCGGTTCACGTTCTTCTCGTTTGGGGCACCCAGCCCAGCTCACTCAGGGGAGGGGCAGAACCACAGTCCAGCCTCAAACCATTTGTCCCCAAAGCCCAGCTGTCCAACCATCACATGGGCTGCCCCAGGTAGGGTCCCTGGGGGCTCAGCTCAGGCCGTCACCTGCAGAGAGGCAGGCCTTCGGTGGGCATTAACCCACAGCGGTGGCCGGTGGCTTCTGACTGTCTGGTCAAGAGTTGCCCCTTCTCACCACGGACAGGCCTCTCGTGGGCCCTCATTTCCCCTCCAAGCAGGCGCCAACAGCTCAGGCCCTGGAGCCTGGCGGCCTGGGTTCAAATCCTGTCTCTGCTTTTTCCTGTCTGTGTGTCCTTGCGTAGGGACCTCAATCCATGCTTCCATTTCCTGGCTGTGGAAAAGGGAGAATGGTATTACCTAGTTCAAGAATCATCAGGATTCAGTGAGTGAAGCCGAGTAAAATGCTAGAGCAGCGTGTGAGCCCGGTAAGTAAATGTCGGCCATCGTCACCGTTAACCACCAGCACAGGCGTCTGGTCCATGGTTTCCTCTAGTCCTTCCGAAGGCCCAGCTCGCCTCCCATCGACTGCAGGGCTCAGCAGAGCGTGAGTGCTTTCCCGGAGGGGTGGCAGGGCCCCTCCCGCCCCATCTCAGAGCCCTACCCACACTGGGGGCTCAGGCACGGTCCTCAATCAATACACCCAGCCTATTGTGGCTTTGGGGTCTCAACCACCAGCCATGGGAGCCCAGCTGGTCCAGACCACAGGTCCAGCCGGGCCTGGGAGCTGGAGGATGTCGCGGTGTGGAGTGTATGAGTTGGGTCCCCAGGTGCCCCAGGGCCACTGCTGCGGGGCCAGTAAGACTGGGCCTTACTCTCCTGACACCAGCCCCCACCCCGGGGGTGAGGGGAAGGGGACGAGGCAGGGATGGGGGCAGGCAGAGGGCAGGGTCCCACGACCAGTCTCTGCTGCACCAAAGCCTTGCTGGGCAGTCTTTGCCAGGCCACCTCTCTGTGTCTCCTTTCCTTCTGTAAAATGGGTGGATGGGAGTGGTGATTTTGAAATCCCAGGCCCCTCGGCCTCAAGCACTATTATGAGAGAAAAGGATCAGGGCTCTCTCTGGTGCTGAGAGCAGGGCCTTGTGCTACATACTTTACATGTACTGTCTCCTGACAGCCCATTTGGCAGATGGGGAAACTGAGGCTAATATGTTCCTAAGAGCTTTCTCTTTGAGGAAGTCAGTGACACTCTGAGACTCATTTCACAAGGCTTGGGAAAGTGACCGGCCTGGCCTACAGGCTCCTGGAAGAAGGTCCCAGTTTCAGGAAGAAATTACTTGGTTCTCAGGCCAACCTCAGCAGAGACTTTGCCCTGCTCAAGCCCCTTTCTTCACCTGGAAATCAACGTGGGGCTCACACCTGACAGCAAAGCAGCAATCCAGGATGTTCCATGGAGTGTGTGGGCACCCACAGCCCACCTCTGCTGTGGCTGCACAGTTCTGCTCCCATCTGGTCTCCCACCGACCCTGGTATCAGGGGTAGGGGTTATTTATAGACACCCTTGCCCAGCTTGAGCATCCCTCAGGGCAGCCATTTCTTGGCAAAGGCTTGACCCCTGCAGATTGTTTGGGAAAGGGGCTACAGAGCCCCCTGACCCCAGGGCTGGAGCAGGTTATTCAACATCACAACCTCAGCCCCTGAGCAAGGCTAGCTCTCATCCCAGCCCCACTCTGACTACCTCCTGCAGTCCTGCACACACCTCCAAACCTCGTCCAGGGTGACACCGGCAGGTCCCAGACCCAAACCCACAGCAACACGGCTTCCTGGGGCAGGCAGCATTTCCTGGGCACCAGTTCTTCAGAGGGCACTTTCAAAGTCCCCTCCAGGCATGAACCCCCGTCATCCCGACTTAGACCCCTGTGTGGCCACACGTTTCTGAGAGACAACCCATAATACTAACATGGATAAGGTGCAGGAGGCACTGCTATTTTTTCAGCCCTTAATAAAAATCAGTGCTGCACAAAGCGCTTTAAATGCATCGTCTTATTTTAATCCCAAATGAGCCTAGGAGAGAGGTACTGCTACTCACCCCATTTTACAGATGATGAAAACTGAGACTTGGAAAGGTTAAGTAACTTATTCAACATTACTCAGTTAGAAAGAGGAGGGGCCAGGATTAGAACTCACTTGCTATAAGACCTTGACCCCTCCAGGCAGAGCCCAGTGCCGCCCTTTTTAGAGCTCTCCCTGCACAAAGTTCATCCTGCCCCCAGGAGACCTGTCTGGAGCAGCTGTGGCCACACTGGAGGGCACACATGGCCAGGGGTGCAGGGGGTGTGGGGGGTAGTCACCTCTCCACCCAGCCCTGCCAGCCCTTCCTCCTCCCCTTGCCCTGCTCAGACCAGGACTCCCCGCTCCTAGAACAGGGCTATCTGGGTCCCCTCTTCACCCTCAAATCCCCAGCATCCATCCTGCCTTTCCTAACTGGGCTGTCCATCCCAAGGTCCCCTGGGGATTCTGTTTGCTTCCAATTCCCAGGCCACCAGCAGATCTATTACTCATTGCATTCCTATGATTCATTTATTCAGTGGGTTTAGGGGCAGTCAGGAGGCGCTGGGCACTTGGGAGTCAATGGATCGGCTGAGAGCCAGGCTCAGCCTCTGTGTGGACACTAATGCCTCATCAGGGCTCCGGAAAGGTCAGCATTGTGGAGGCCTTGGGCTGCACGTGCCTTCTGTGGTCAGTCCTGGGGCAGGAGCCAGTGTCCAAGGCCATGTCTGCCTGCCCTGGCATCACCCCTGGTCACCAGAAAAGGCTGGGAGAGGAGGAGGAGGAGGAGCTGGGGGTAGGTAGGCTCCTTGAGGGTCCTCTAGTTACCCAGAAACCCCAGAGACAGGCAGAAACATCCCACTGGAGAAATCCCCACATATGCATACATCCCTCCTTCCTTGGCCTCTGAGTCATGGAAGTAGCAGGAAGGGTGGCAGAAGGACCCAAGATGTGACGTTCAAATGAGAACGGTCAGCCCGAGGCACCCCAGGACCATGACCATCTCCGAGGCCCATGGGCACCCACACCCCACCTTGCTGCCCTGGCTGTTTTCATTTGCCACTTACCACCCACTCTCAGGGTCCCTATGTCTTGAAGGCAACCCAAGCCTTGGGGGTTAGGAGTGACAGCCCCCGTCACGCCCTCCCTGCAAGTCCTTTTCCCTCCTCGGTGACCCCTGTGAGCAGCCTGGCATCTATTCTGCAGATCATTATCTGTGCATTTATAAAGCTCATGCAGGTATTATTCAGCTCTTCACATGCAAGGCTGACTTTATGGACCGTACCATATGTAGTTTTCTCTGACCTGCTCTTTGATGGAGTGGTGTGGCTATCTTCCCGTATTTGTGCACCCAGATCTACCATCATCATGACTAGCTGCTGCAGATTTTATACCGAAATCAAAACAAGACAGAAAGGCAAAAGCATCCATATGCCATCGTTTCTTTCTGAAGCATATAAATTAAGAAGTAAAAGCCCCCGTGGTATGACTTGGGTATCCTTTTCCTAAAATTATTGAGGCACTGCTGTCCAGGAGGTACCCACTCCTGCAGACTTGCACACACGCTTCCTGACAAAACAGACCATGCTGGTCCCATGCCTCTGTGATTAGCTTCTCTGTGTATCAGCGTGTCTTGGAGATTTCTCCAGATCGGCGTGTTTCAACGTTACTTGTTGTATGGATATACCATGTCCTACCCACTATTTCCCTCTTGATGGGCATTTCAGTCAGCTCCCGGCCTTTGCTATTGCTGAGATGAATAGCCTCCCATGGATGTTGCCTCTGTGTTCTCCTTCTGAGGTCTGAAGTCTGAGGAGCTGGGGATGACTTGGGGCGAGAGGTCAGCAGGTTGAATTGTAAGGCCAGATCTCCCATCTCATGCTCATCCACAGCCCTGCCGCCAGGGACTCAGCAAAACTCTGGAGTCGACACGTGAACAGGAGGGCTCCTGTGTCCACATTTAGCAAGCGTGTTACAGACTGCCTCGCCCACCGTGACAACAGCCCCGGCTTGGGGGCCGCAGAGCAAGTTCCATGCCCCTCCTCTGACACTCCCTTCATCCAGCTGGCCCTCACCAAACTCCCTCCAGCAGGGTGGTCGTCTAGAGAGAGAAGGGGAGCCACAGCCCCTGTATTGCCTTGGCTATGTCTCAGAGGCCAATCTGACCAGTGCGGGGAGGGCTCCCAGGCATGGTCTCTGGGGTCTGGGCAGCCGTTCAGCTGTTTTTCTGTCCAGTTGCGTCAAACTGATGCAAAGCTAAAAAGCTCTAAAATTGAAGCAGGAAAATTGGATCCGCTATTGATCCTCGTTGCTGGGTGCCTTCTGTGACCCATATCAGCCACAACCCAGCCAACAGCAAAGGCCCGAAGAGTGTGTGTAACGGTGGGGGTGGGGTGGGTGGGGAGGGAAAGAGACGAAGGTAAAGGCCAGGCCAAGGTGGGGAATGAGGGAACCTCTCCTTTGCCCTCAGAAAACTTTGCAGGAAAAGGATTATCTGGCAGGAAAAAGCAGTGGGAGGAGGGTAGCCGTGAGAAACCCTGGGACCTCAATTCCCACGGGTCTTGGGGAAAAGACCTCAGGCTGTTTAAGGGGCTGTATCTGCAGTTCCAGCAACCAGCCTACTATGTGTAGGGCTCGGGGTGCTCTTTAAAGGGTATAACATCCTGTGCATGTTAAAACTCATGTTCCAGAAACAGAATCCAGGACGGTCAAGCAGGGACCTTGGAGAGTAAACAGACCAGCAACAATCAAGCTGGCTCTGAGATCTATGGGCTCCTGAGTCACCCTGGAGACTCTGAATCAGCATGTCTGGGCTGGAGCCTGAGCACATGTGTTGTAAAAAGGTTTCCAAGCTCAAGACCCTTCATTTCCAGCCTGGGTTCCCTGGAGTCCTGGGAGCAGCAGCAGGGTCCAGGGCTCCTGTGAGCGTGAGCAGGTGGGACTCCAGGCTCCTTAACTCTTCAAATGGGGGCCTCTCTCATCTTTCCTCCTATATCCCCCCGGGTGGATGACATCTTCAATTGATTGTAAGACACACCATATTTTTTTGTCCCACAAAGACAACGATTGCCAGTAAAGCTTAGACAAATGATGGATTATAAAATGCATCTCACCTTCAGAGATATGAAAGGTTAAATGTATATTCTAGAATATACAAAATAGTGGTGTGGGACCACACCCTTCGGTGCATCCTGCAAGTCTTAGGGAAGTGTTCTTACCTCCTCCAGGTGACCTTCAAGGTGCCAGGTGCTCTGGCCCCACCCACACCTCCAGCCACCTCCCCAAAGCCTTCTCCCCCTCAGCCACCTTCTTTCAGGCCCTTGTATGCTTCTTGTTCCCTCCAACCACAGGGCCTTTGCACAGGCTGTACACTCTTTCCTTAACCTGCTCATTCTGAAAGCAAAGCTCAGTGGCCACTTCCTTAGGAAGGCCTTCCCTGACCATCTCTGCTAGGCCTCCCTCCCACTCACACCCCGCCACTATTGTACTGTCTCAAGGCACCTCCATAGTCCTGGCCTCAGCTGTAATCTCAATTGTTGTGTGTAATTCAGTGATGAATGCCGGACTTCCCTGCCAGACTCTAAGCCCCGTGCAAGTAGGGACTGCCCCAGCTAGACTTGTTATGGAATTCCTTGCATCTAGCCTTCTGCCTGGCACACAGTAGGTTCACAGCACTCGAACAGGCTGCTACCTGTTCAATGCTCCAGGTTCAATGCCTTGAAGGGGCAGAATCTTAGGGGGCAGCCTGGGAGAGAGGCCTCACTGTCCCATGCAGGCCTCATCCACTTGGTCATGGGGATGCAGATGCCTGTGTGGGGAGGACATCGGGTCCTCTGTCCCAGCTTCCTTGCTGGGTCTCAGCCCAGCAATCTATGCTCAGCTGCCCTGTGGAGCTCAAGTCTGTTTTCCCATCCCCACCCCCACCTGCTGTTCACTCAGGAAACCAAACCAGAGACAAAGGACAGGGACAAGGACCACCTGCCCATCTATCCATCCAGCCAGCTGGAGAAGGAGGAATTTAAGACATGACCAAGGAGAGACGATTCTGAGATGCATTTTCAAGAGTCTGGGACTCAAGAGTCAGGCTCTCTTTGAGTCACTGCCCAACGGGAACAAGATCCTTCAACCTCTCTGAGCCTCAGTTTCTTCATCTGTCAAATGGGGATAGTAAGAGCAGCTTTGCAGGGTGGTTTTGAGGCTGCAGAAGTGATGGACCTGACACAGCGCCTCCTCAGTAAAAGCGCCGCTGGCAGGCAAGGGCTGAGCACACGCTCTCACACGGTGGGCAAGCCGTCGCTACCCTATCTGGGGGCCAGGGTCAAGCCCCCAGGGCCCGCTGAGTCTTCATCGACCCGGCTGCCCTCATTGATCTGGCCAGGGCCCCCTCGGGAGCCCTTTCTACGTGGACCTGCTACCCTGTGCCCCTGGGCGGCTGCCCTTTGCCAAGTTCACGGTCTGGAGCAGCCGGCCAGCTGGGCCTCCTGCTAATGAGCCCCTCGCCCTGCCCAGACCAGCTTCCCCCACTCTGCCTCCCTCCCTGACCTTCCCTGGGAAGCTGCCTCCTTCGCTCCTTCCCCTGCTGCAGCTGCTGCCTGCCCTGGGCCCTCTTCCTGTCCTTGTCTCCAGCTGGACCTCCTCTGAAGCCCCTGAACCCTAGCCCCTTGCCATCTGACTGGTATGTTTCAGAGCCAGAGCTGTGGACTGGCCCGGCGGTCTGGTTCAGATCTTGGCTCGGCCCCTTCCTAGCTAATGTTTGTGTCTCCTCCCTCCTCCCAACCCAAATTCATATGTTGAAGCCCTAACCCCTGGTGTGGCCGTATTCAGAAAGGGGACAACTGAGGAAGTCATGATGGTTAATCGAGGCCCTGGGTTAAGGCCCTGATCCAACAGGATCAGTGCCTTTATGAGGGGAGACCCCAGAGTGCTATTCCCTCCTCCCTCTCTTTCTCTCTCTCTCTCTCTTTCCCCTTCTCTCCATACCCCTCCCCAAATACACACATACATACACACACACACACACATATACACACACACACATACACACACACACACACATACACACACACATACACACATACACACACACACATACACATACACACACATATACATACACACACATACACACATACATATACACACACATACACAAACACACACATACACATACACACATATACACACATGCACATATACACACATATACACACATACACATACACACATATACACACACACAGCAGAGGCCACGTGAACACACACAGGATGGCAGGGGCCTGCAGCCAAGAGAAGGGGTCTTAGGAGGAAACCCACCTTGCCAGCCCCATCGTCTTGGACCTTCTAGTCTCCAGAACTGGGAGAAACAAGTGTCCTTTGAGGCACCCCATGTGTGGAATTCTGTTAGAGCAGACTAGGACACTCGCTTTGTGACCTTGGGTTCGTTTCTCAGCCTCCCTGTGCCTCAGTTTCCTCAAAGGTAGCGCGGAGACTGGTGTACGCCCGGGGGTTGACAGTAAGGTGTGTGATGCACTCAGCCTGGACAGGGACCACACCAGTGCGTGTTACCCTGCGTCCCCTAGACATACTCTCCCATCCTCTTGGGGCCCCAGTACACCCCTCCTTCCTGACCCATCACCGGGGTCCCTCCTTGGCCTCGCGCCCTGTCCCTTTCTCCCCAGAACAACTCAAGCCCGCCCCCCTCCACCCTGCATAGCGTGTAACTGAGCCTGAGCCCGTGACCTGAAGGGTCTGGGATGTCTCTCTTCCCAGACAGGGGCCTCCTGCCTCTCCTCGACACATACATGCGTGTGGGCACACACACGCGTTCTAGGCCGGCCCAGATTCCCACCGTGAGAAACCCACCCCAGGCTTTTGCACTGCACACGCAGCTGGCCTCTGTGGGGTCTCTGTCCTTGGTGAGAACCTCTGGCTTTGGCTCTGGGCAGCCCAAAAGCCAGCGACGCTGAGTGCTCGTGGCCGTTTGACCCTACCGTGTGTATTCTTTGACGCGTCCTGTCATGTTCAATCCTGCCAGCATCCTCCTGAGGGCGGTACTGGATAATCCCCAGGGGATGAAGGCAGAAGGACCATGGGCTCAGCAAGGCGAGGTGAGTGGTGGGAAGCGGCAGAGCTGGGATAGGTGTGTGGGGGACGGGCTGACTCCAGAGCCCACCCTCCACCACCACATCCCACCCTGCAGCACAGGCGTGGAGCCCTGCCTAGGGTCTTCCGGGAGCCAAGCTTTGCCAAGAGCCAGACGAGGAACTGGGCCACCAGCTGGATGACAACACAGATGCCCTGGACGGAGCGCCAGGCGGCGTCGGCATGCGCAGGAGAGGACACCCTGCCACACTGTCCTCCGGGCGAGCCTGGCCCACCCAAGGCTCTCAGCACAGGCATCATCTCCCAGCTGCTTTCCAACGTCCCTTTCTCAGCTTTTGCCCACAAATGGAGTGAGAAGCAGCCTTGGGAACTCCTCTAGTGCACCTGTGGAGGGATGCCGAGGACACAAGCCATGCATCACTGAGCCCCCCTCCCCCAGAGAGCTGGACTGTCCCCGCGGGGCTGGTGGGCTTCCTCCTTTCTGACACCAACACTGATGTAACTGACTGGATGTTCCTTTTTGCCTTGGCTGCTGGGAAGCTCAAATTCAGATTTGGAACTCAACCTGAGCAACTATCTTGCCCTTCTCCGGGAGTTTGACCATCTATTTCTGTTTCTATGTTCCTGGTTCCTGACTGTTTCTGCCTTTGCTTCCCTCCCTCCTTCCTTCCTTCTTCCCTTATTTCCTTCCTCCCTTCCTTCCTCACTGTGTGCTGTGTTCCTGCTCTTGGAGCCTGCTCTAGAGCAGGAAGGATAAACACATGAAATGAAGAATCCCAAACATATTTATATAATAAGATAAGGAGGATTCGGTGGCAGGACCACTACTATGGGCCTCAGGGTTTTAGAAAGGTTTTTGGAGCTGAGGTCTGAGGGGTGTGTAGAAACCCACGGGTAAGGTGTGGGGTGCAGAGGGTGACAGCCAGCCCTGTTCTGGGAAGGTGCTAGTTGCCCTGGAGGACTGAGGGGATCGGGCTGGGGGCCCAGAGCACAGACATCCAGGGCAGAGTGGCTACAGAGAGGGGAGGTCAAAGATGTGGGCAGGGCCAACCTCACAGGGCCTGGAAGGGCTTGTGGTTTATCCGGAGAACAGAGTCTACAATGGTGTCATCATATGATACGTGACAAGGTGTGTGCTTTTGTGGTAAATATAAAGCCCCTGTTGAGATGAGGAATCTAGACAGGCAACGTGATGCCTATGGGAGTGAGTCTTGTAGATTGCTTTCGTCCTGGGAGAAGCAGAAACCGGGCCTCCTTTGGCGGATGATGAAGACACCTTGTCTGAGAAGGGTTGGGGTGGGGCTGGGGGAGTATCGCTGGGTGGAGAGAGCAGTCAGGAAGATTCTAGGGCTGCTTGGGAAAGTCCCATCGCCCTCTGAGCCTCAGTTTCCCTCTGTGGATGATGGCAGGGACTCCACAAGCCCCTCACCCCCACCCCCAAAGCTTTATGCCCTGACGGTGAAACTCAGAGCTGGTCAGACAGAGCCCCCTGACAAAAGGCCTCCTCGCCAAGTCCAAGATCAGGGTCCCCAGAGTGTTTCCACCCCAGCCATCCCTCATCCCCTGACCCGCCCTCCTCAGAAGTGGGGAATGGCGACAGAGAGTCTTGGATAAGCCATTAGGGCCTGGGCTCCATCACAGATTTAATGATGTTGTGTTGCTTTAAAAGCCAGCCTTGCAATCCTGCCCTTGTGCTCCCTGGAGAGAACCCTGCCCAGGGCGGCAGGGCCCCATTTCCCCCACAAATGGGAGTAGGAGGCCTCTCCAGCTGCCCCAGTCCCCAGGTCAGGTCTCTCCAAATGTGGCTTAAGCTAAGGATCTCTTCTGGGTCAAACACCTCCAGAGTCAGCATTGCTTCTTGAGGAGGCCGTCCTGACATTTGATCTCAATTTTGGATTGAGAGGGTGAAGCAGAGGGAGGAAGTGATGGAAGGAAGAAGTCTGAGTGCCAGAACTGGCTCTAGCTGCAATTTGCTGAGTGCCTTTGGCAAGGTCACTTCCCACTTCTAAGCCTCAGTTTTTCCATCTGTAAAATAAGAGTGTGGGCCGGCTGCTATAAGCCCAGCTTCCCAGGTGGTGCTAGAGGTAAAGAATCTGCCTACCAATGCAGGAGACAGAAGAGACCCAGGTTTGATCCCTAGGTCAGGAAGACACCCTGGAGGAGGAAATGGCAACCCACTCCAGTATTCTTGCCTGGAGAATCCCATGGACAGGGCAGACTGTCCATGGGGTTGCAAAGAGTCAAACACGACTGAAACGGCTTAGCACGGTCACGTGATAAGCAGAGGCCAGGGTGGGGGGGGTTAGATGTGCAGATCTACTGGGGGAAACATCTGGGAAGCCTAACAGGGAGAGGGAGCAATAGGCAGGAAGGACCCTCAGAGCAGGACACAGGTCCGACCCCTCCACTGGGCTCAGGTATGGTGTAGGGGGATCTGGGGGTCCTGGCCCGGTGCCAACACAGTGGTGGCTCCAGAGAGGTGGCAGCTGGGTCCCTGGGCACTGTGCTCCACGCGGCAGGACCTCCTGAAGGAGAACTGGCTGGGGTACATCTCCACAGCGCCTGCAGCAGGGGCCCAGTACCCGGCAGGCTCTATTGCGGGACTATGGCTGAGACGCCATGTAAACTGGGAAGTGCCACCTGCACACGAGAAAGTGTGCTGATTACGTCACAGGAGCCAGTGTGGACACAGTCCAAGAGAGAATCCAACAGTGGGGATTTGGGGACAGGGCGGAGGCGCGGGTGGCGCAGCTCCGTCATCAGCCTCGGAGAACTCCAGGACCAGGCCCGGCCTTACACTGCCTGTCAGGCCACACCACGAAGGCGCAGGGCGAGTGGAGGTTGGACCAAGGCGGGCTTGGAAGGTCCAGGTGAGGAGCTGGAGGAGGCTCTGCTCTGCGGACACAAGGGAGCCACTGAAAGGCCAGGCCGGCAGAGGTGGCCCTGGGCCTCAGGGAGGTTAGCCTGGCTTTGGTCGACCAGAGGACCCAAGAGGGGAGAGTTGGTGGCCTGGCCTGCAGGGGTGCGGGCGGCCATGCCGGGGCCCGTGCTTCCCACCCCCCAGGCCCCGCTGACCAGAGGGTTTTTCCACCTTGGGCTGAGCCTGTCTGGCCCTTCCAGGGAGACGCCTCTTACTTCCCCATTCCCGGCCATCTTGCCAGTGTGTGGTGGGAGAGTGGCCCCCCAGGCTGGGCTGTGGGATTCACCATCGTGGCCACTCTCTGCTTGCCGAACCCCAAGGCTGGTTCCCCTTCTGGAAGTCACGGCAGAAAGAAGGCCCAACTTCCTGAGTGTTCTCCCTCCTCCTGGGCCTTGGTTCCCCAAACATCCTATAAGCCCCTCAGGCCCTTCTGAGCCCCGCACCCGCACCCGGGGAAGCTCCTTGCTCCTTCTTCCTCATCACGGAAACCCTTGAAGGCGCCCTCGCTGTGGGCCAGGGACCAGGTTGAGTTGCTGTCCTGAATTAACTCCTTGAATTCCTATGCAACCATGTCAATGGTATCCTTTCCTTTCTATTTTGCAGATGAAGAAACTGAGGTCAGAGACCTGGGACTCTTGCGGCAGTGCTGCAATGCCTGCACCTGGGCACGTCTCTCTTTGAGTGACAAAATACAAAGAAGCTGCATGGGGCTAAAAGTAACTGTGTGCAGGCACAGTGGGGGCAGATTCTGGACCCAAAAGATACAAAGAGACCAAACAACCCAACTGCCAACTTTTGAGGAGCCTGGAGCAAAGACAGGGTGTTGGGAGCAAAAGCAGAGCTCTGAGTGTGCCTCCTGCACAAAATGCCACCTAAGCGGGCAAGCAAAACACCTAAGCCACCCCTGCAGCCTAATCCCTGGACACACCCCTCCCCTTACCCTCTGTGAAGAACAAGCTTGCCCCCCGCCTCGGGAAGTAAGCAAGTAAGGGAATCTGTTGTTAGTTCTTGCTTCCCCTGCGGCATCAGTGGCCCCAATAAAGCCTTGCCTGAATTTCTTTTTTTAATTAATTTATTTGCTTGTTTTCGTCTTCGCTGGGTCTTTGTTGCTGCACAGGCTTTTCCCTGGTTGTGGTGAGTGGCGGCTGCTCTCTAGTCACAGTGTTCAGGCTTCTCGTTGCTGTCGCTTTTCTTGTTGTGGAATCCGAACTCTAGGGCACACGGGTTTCAGTAGTTGAGACACAGGACTCAGTAGTTGTGGCTCCTGGGCTCTTGAGCGTCGCATGAGCTTAGTTGCCCCACGGCACGTGGGATCTTCCCAGACCAGGGATCGAACCCATGTCTCCTGCACTGTTAGGCAGATTCTTTACCACTGAGCCACCAGGGAAGCCCTTGCTTGAATTTCTTGTCTGGTCTCTAGTCAATTTCTATTGATCGGGGAACACCGAGAACCCTGGTGGGCAACAAGAGGAGTTCACCCTCTTGTCCACAGCTGGTCAGTGGAGGAACTAGAATTCAAACCCTGATCTCTTTGACCCAAAAGTTTACTAGTAAAGAAAAATTATAACTAGTCCTCAAATCTTTCCCCCCTTGACAGTTCTCAGGGACATTTTATTTCGACCCTAGATCAAGCCAGAGAAAGATATTATTCCCATTTTACAGGTGAAAAAACTGAGGCTGGAGAAAAATAATAGCCCAAAATTCACACACGTGATCAGGATTGGACAAGAAAGGCCTGGCCCACTGCCCTTTGCCACCACAGGCCAGCAACAGAAGATGCGGTACCATGACGCCAACCCCTCAGCTGCTGCAGCCCAAAGGGTGCTGAGTGCAGAACAAAAAGCAAAGACTTTCCCTGTGACGCTTTCGCATTCCCCTCTGGGTAGGAATAGACCTGAGTCTGCCAGTCTATCACGGCAGAGGTGTCCTCCCGAGTCTGGGAATCTAAACTAGGGGAGGGGCCCTCAAGCCACCTTTTGAAGATTCTTTAATATCTTTTCATTTAAGAAACATAGTTCTTACCTGGGTAAGAATCTGCCTTGCAATGCAGGGGACGTGTGTTCGATCCCTGGTAGGGGAACTAAGATCCCACATGCCACGGGGAGAGACGCCCAAGTGCTGCATCAAAAGATACCATGTGCTGCGAATAAGACCCATGCAGCCAAATAAATAAATATTTAAAAGCAAAAAAAAAAAAAAAAAATAGTATGCATTAAAAAATGTTTTTTAAAATGTTTCCTGTTTAATTACAAAAATAGCACATGCTCGTTGTGACCGTTTCCTACTCTTGGCCAAGCTGGTTGGCCCATCCAACTGGCCCTCATCCCACCCCTCTCATCCTTCCTCTGAGAAACAACCTCAGCAGTTTGGTCTGGAATCTTCCAACCCTATCAATACTTCGTGAAATGAGCATAATTTGGTTATTATTTTTTTCTCTCTAGTATTAACAATGGGCTTAGGCACACAGCAGCACATTACTTTTTTCAGTTACTATGTCATTTCCATAGGAAATGTGCAGTTACAGTGAATAGTCTGACCTCACTCTGTCCAACTGCCGGAAGGCTTGTTGGGTTGTTCTGGAGTGTGTGGCTGCTCCTGTCCGTGAGCAGTAACGTGGCTCCTTCTGGTTGTATCACTCTTACAAGCAAAGCTTCTGTGAATTTTCCAGTACATCTCATCACCCTCAGGAGAATATTTTTGAAGGTAGAGGCACCATGTCATAGCAACTAAGAGCACAGATACAGGAATTGACTCTGCACTTAGCGGCTGGGTGACCTTGGGCAGGTCAGCTGTCTCTGAGGCTCAGTTTCCCCATCTGGAAAATGGGGATAATAACAGCGCACCTGCTTCAGGGGGTCCTTGCCAGAATTCAGCGAGTGCATAAACATTAGGCTCTTAAAACTGCCTGCCACGGGGAAAGTGCCAGTGGCTATTGTTATTTCTAGAGATGTCTGGGTCTCAGACTTTGTGCTGTTTTTTCACTTTTACCAGATTTTGCAAAAGAGGACTGCCCCAGGGGCCTCCTGCTCTCACAGCTTCAAGGATACTAGCCCCTCCCCACCACCAGACACTAGTAACCCCCAGTCAGGGCAGCCTCTGCCTTCTGGGAGGTTAATCGTTAGAATTACACCCCTCTTTCTCTGGGCTTCCTACTGTAGTTTAGGCTCGCTTGTTCTCTGAGCTGCAGATTCCCGTGTACCTCCAGGCCCTGCATTTAACCAGACTCCAAGCGCACGCAGACCCACAGACTCCATCTTCCTTCTTCTAGGGTCATCTCCCCACTCACAGGCCCTCCATTCAAGCGGAAAGAGTCCCAGCCCAGAGCTCAGGGGAGACTGACCTTGGTGACCAACTCACTCCCTCCCTGCTGAGAGAGTAGGGCAGGGCTGGTAGCCCCCCTCCTCCCCAGCCTTGATTTAGGGCCAGGGCCAGGGTGGGCCAAACCAGGCCCACATGGGTGCTGACTCTCCACCCCCCTAGAAGTGCCAGGTTGATGCCAAACTCTGAACTAAACTTGACATTTGGGACACCTGCCTGCCTCACCCTGGTCCTGGCCCTGCTCAGTTTTCTTATCTGCAAAATGGGAGTCCTAGCTGCAGCCCAGAACCTCAGGCACTGACTCAGAGGAGTCAGTGAGAGAGAGAGCTGAGCATACGATGGGCTTTATGAACTCTTGAGTGCTGGATTTAAGATTATCATGCAAGCTGGGTGTGAAGCAGGAGAGGGTGAGTCTGACTGTGGTAACTTGGAAACCCCAATCTAGGACAACTATCCCCGGAGGTAGGAGCATGATTCAGAGAGGATGCTCAGGGAAGTGTGCCCTGACAGAGGGCAAAAGAGATTCACTTGGAACCTCACTCCTTAGGACTTAGGGGAGCATCCTAAGCTCTTTATCTGTGGGGAGCTGCATCCCTTAGGACATGAAGGCCCTGCAACAACCACAGCCACGGGGATTTCTGTGAGGTTTGAGGCCAAAGGCAGGGAAGTCAGAGACAGTACTGGGGCTCCATGCCCGGCTCCAGACCATGGGCAGAGCAGTCAACTGGAGTAGCAGAGGTCTGGGCAGGCAGAGGAGGCCATGCCCTTTCTCAGGTAGGAAGCTTGCTCACTCCCCTCCAGCCCAAATTTATCTTTACTGACGTCAAGACAATCTTAGGAAGTCATATTATCACTAGTTCTATTTTAAAAACAAGGAAGCAGGTTCAGAGTGGGCAATTGTCTCCCCAAGGTCCTGGATCAAGAAACTCCAAGGATCTGGGCAGGTTGAAGAACTTGTATTTGATTTTCCAAGGAGATAGCTTAGGGTACCCTAGCTTTTCCTCCACCCCCACCCCCCACCATAAACCCCTGTGCTGACGGAAGCAGACCTGGCCTCTCTGGAGCACTGGGTGGGTGCTGGGCAGGCCAGACTGCAGGACCCCCTCACCCACCCCACACCTGCCCCTCCCTCGGGCCCCACCCCTCCTCCTTGATGGTAATGGTCACAGCTGGGCCTGGCCCCATTAGCACCATTTTCGCTAAACACTCAGAGGTCTGGGGTGGGAGTGGTGCAGACGGGCTCCCCCGGGGCCCAACCCTCTTTGCTACACAGATTCCACCCTCCCCATCACAGAGGCCACAGTCTTCCCTGCCCCACTCTAAGTCCTTGATCCACCCTGAGGTCCTCAGGGTGGGGCAGCCAGGCTCCCACCTCAAAGCTGCTCCAATGATCTTGGCTTTGAGATTGGGTGTCAGCCCCAAATCACAATATCATCAGTAATAATAAAAGCCATCTCCTAAACTCCGGGAGTTGGTGATGGACAGGGAGGCCTGGTGTGCTGTGATTCATGGGGTCGCAAAGAGTCAGACATGACTGAGCGACTGAACTGAACTGAACAAGGGAAGGTTTTCAGAGTGGCCGATGGGGACACAGCCAGGCATCTGCAATGTCTCCTTTACGGAGGCTCAGAAAAGGGTAGCTACTTGCTCAAGGTCACACAGCTTGTCAGTAGCAGAGCCAAGATTTGAACCCAGGTCTGTTCAATCCAAAATTTTAATCCCCATGGTAGGAATGGGACGAAAACCAAGGGTTGGATCTGTGATGTGGGCAGTTCAACTCCACCCTCTACCATGCCCAGGAAGACTTGCCCCTTGCCCCGGAAGATGCTGGGACAGGCAGCAGTAGGTTCCCGTGTCTGAAATCCTACCTTGCCCCCATCCTGGCTCCTGGGATGTTGGGAAGCTCAGACAGGTTCATTCTGCCAGAGGGAAGCCAGAACTTCCTTGGACAAAGAAGGCAGATGATAAAGCCCAGGCCACGAGGGTGAAGGAGTGAAGGAATGAATAAATGATGCAATAAGTCAACAGCATCTCAAAGCTCAAATCCTGTCAGAGTGCTCAGCCTTTCAGCTCCTCCCGCAATGCCACCCACCAGGCCCCACGAAAGACAGCCCCGAAGTCACCACCTACAGCCCACAGACAGCAAATGTGTCATTTTGCTTTGCATATCACCGTGCTATTAAAATATTCAGTTTTGCCAACATTTAACAGCTGTGGAACCTCACATAAAAGCTCAAATTTTTAGCTTCACTTGAGAAAACAGAAGTTCTGGCAAAATGAGGCCCACCTTCCTGCACAGTGCGGTTGCCTCTTGGGACCAACTTGGGCTCTCAAGGCTGTCAGCCTCCAGAACTCCCTCTGCCCTCCCTGACACTGAAGCCAAAGTCAGTTGCCACTTTGCTGCTAGAGCTATGGCTCTAGTGCTACTTCCATGACCCCTGGAAGCCCAGAAGTTTGAAAAGAAACTTGGAACCTGGAGTGCTAGGTTTTAACTTGCTGTGTGACCTCAAGCAAATCCCTCCCCGTCTCTGTGCTTCACTTTCTTCCTTTGTGAACGGAGGGGCAGACAGATGGTCTAACCGCCCTTCTTGCCCACAGCGGCCCAGGCTTGATAAAGGCCTGGGGGGTCAGGCAGGCCTTCCTTGGCACAGGCCCCTGGACAGATGTAGGACACGGTGGCAAAGAGATCGGATGCTGCTGACGCTCCAGAGCTGCGTCCAGGTGCTTGTGACATGGGCTCCACTGCACGTTTTCCCTGCAGAGGACTGGGGAAAGGTGGCTGGCCCCTCAGATAAATGGCTCCCCGTGCCTGGGTTTCACAAACATGTCCAGCAGGCCGGTGGCGGTAGAGTGATTGGACATGGTCTCTGTTTCCATGGGCCTTTAGTGTCATAACAGCAGCTGCAGCAGAAAGAGCCACCCAGCAGAGTAGAATTGAATACTCAAAGTTGGCTTGAACACGCAGGGACCTATAGAAGGGCTGGGACGCCCTGCAGATCAATCCCTGGGAAGCCTTGCAGGGGTTCAGGGTCAGGGATGGGGGCCAGGCCTGGGCCAGGCAGGCATAGAAGTGGCTTGCTGTCTGGGGAGTCAATTCTGAGTCTAGGAAAATTCATCTCGACCCAGATTCTTCACGCACCTCCTCTGTACCTTTGCACTGTGCTGTGAGCCCAAGCGGTCACTTCCTAAACAAGAGCAAACATTGCCATCATTTTCGCTATTGCCACTGCCTCTGTGGTTGGTGCTTTCCAAGCATATCTGGGAGACTCCACCTCTGTCGTAGGAATTACCTCCTTCTTGCTAGAGCCATTGTGAAAATCAAACAATAACAAATTTGTGTGGAGAGTTTTGGAGTGACCAAGCTGTTTGAGGTTTTTTTTTTTCATGAGACACTGGGCCTGAGAGGGCCCAGTCACCACACTCTAGTGCCCACCCCCCACCCCCCAACTCACACCCATTTCCACACTCACTCCACCTGCCCGCCCCTGCCCACCCACCCTTCCCTCCCGGGCCTGAGGGGGCCCCAGCCTTGGCCCCACCCCCCTCCCAGTCCCTGTGGCTAGCCGCCTCCCGGCATGCCCTGCGGCCAGCCCCATGGCGCTCGGTTGGGCTCCCAGAAGCCACAGCCTGCCCCAACTCCCACAGCCAAATCGAGTCAAAGACCAATTAATATTCTGATACCTGTGGCTGGCTGAAGTGATGTAGAGCTGATGATTTCTTTTTCCATTTTACTCCAACTGTGGTTTCATTTTTTTTTCCCAGCCCTCCTTTGGTCAGTGGTTTTAGGGGCACTAAAGTTCACTTTTGTGGGTAACCTGCACTGTTAGCTGTTGATTTAATTAACTCAGCCTTTCTCTTCCTTGACCAGAACAAGGCCAGCCGGGCTGCTTTGCAGACACCCATTTGGACAGCCCACGGCCAGAGGCGTCTGGCGGGAGGGTGTGTGGTCCCTGGCAGACGCTCGCCAGCCCTGGCTGTCCTTCGCTCCACGTTTTCCAAAGCACTTCTGAGCCACTGTCTCATGAGGCTCCCAGGGGGTGGATTTCCACTGGACTTGTGGGGAAACTAAGGCTAGGAGATAGGAACCCGATACCCTGGGGCACAAAGCTAGCCACAGGCAGAGCTGGGCTGGCTTGCCAACTTTGTCTATTTCCATGGTTCTCTATTTCAGAGAGACTGTTTATTCCTGCCCAAGGGCCCCCTTGAAGGGGAGGAAGGAAAAGGCTGGAAGACCCAGAGGGGTGCTAGAGAGGAACAGGAGGACAGCAGCAGGGGGCGGGGGAAGGATGCTAGTTGAAATCACAGTCTCCTGGCCTCACTTCCTGAGGTCCTTTTTCTTGATGGAGCAGACTAGAGTCTTTCATCCTCTGAGAAGTTTCCAGAATCCTAGCACAGATCTCTCAGTGGCCAGGTGAGGGGAACATTCGGCCCTCAGCATTCTGCCCTCAAATTTCCCTGTCCAGAGGATGCCTAGTGTCCCAGCGGGCCGTCGGGGGCAGAGAAGCCTGGAGCAGGAGGGAGCGGGAGAGAGCAGAGCAGACATCTGAAGTGGCTCTAGGAGAGCTTTCAACTGCGGGACGTGCCAGCAGCTGAGGCCAGGGAGGGGAGAATTGCCAGGAGACTCCCTGTGTGACTTGACCCAAGCCCCTTCCATCTCTGGTTCTCAGATGTATTCACAGATGTTCACAGCCAGCTGTGCTGCCCTTTCAGTCCGTGCAGCTGGAGTTTTAGGGAACTCTGGCTACTTGACTGCTAGACTAGAGAAGAGAGGTCTCTGGGCTTGCACACAGACCCTCCTCTGCTCACCGTCGTTTGCCACCTCCTCCAGGAAGCTCCCCACCCCTCACCCACACCCATTCCTCAGTTCTCTGTTCAGGGCTCTGTGGACTTTTTTTTTTTTTTTTTTTTTTTGCCACCAGGGTGAATTGTCAATTGATTTGTTATTTATCCCACTGACAACAAAGAGAGTGAAAAGGTAATAATTCTGGGCCCTGGGGTAATTCAATTCCTGTAGCACCGTCAGCTACATTAACTTACTTCCTGGATCTCAATTCAATTAGAGCAACATTCCCCAGCATTAATAAATCAATACTCATGCCATTTGGATATATTTTGAATGTCTTTCATTATACATTGTAGGTCGGGGATGGCTGTTGAATTGGAAGTTAATGGGACAGGACAGGGCAGGTGGGGCTGCCTGGGGAGAAGCTACCAGCCGTTGACTCTAATTGCCTCTGCTGTGGAGGAGACCGTTAGTAAAACAGGGGCCTGGTTAACTGAGCGAGCCCACTGGAGTTACTGTGAGCCGCAGCTCCAGTCTGGGTGGGCGGAGGTACGGTGGTGGGAGAGACTGTGTTCACCCACTTTTGTGTCCATTCGTTCGTTCGTCCACTCATCCACCCTCCCATCCTTCCTCCCATCCCTCCTCTCACCCCTGCTCTCAGCCTTCTTCCCCCAGGTCCTCTCTCCTCCCATCTCTCTTCACGCTTCCTCCAGGCTTTCTTTCCATCTTCCTCCCATCCCTCCCTGATCCTCCCCCTGGTTCCTCCCATTGCTCCTTTTGTCCCTCCTCCTACTCCTTCTCCCACTCTTCCTCTCATCCTTCCTCCAAATCATCTCCCATCCCTCCCCTCCTCTTCTTCCCATCCTGCCTCCTCCTTCCTTCCAGTCTCCTTTCCATCTTTTCACCAGTCTATCCATCCAGGACCCTGGACTGAGGGCCTCCTGGACACTAGCCTACAGAAGAGAACACAGAGACCCATACTGACTTCTGGGCTTGTACAGATGGATACCGAGCTTCCCTGGTGGCTCGGCTGGTAAAGTGTCTGCCTGCAATTCAGGAGACCTGGGTTCGATCCCTGGGTTGGGAAGATCCCCTGGAGAAGGGAATGGCTCCCTGCTCCAGTATTCTTGTCTGGGAAATTCCATGGACAGAGGAGCCTGGCAGGCTACAGTCCACTGGGTCACAAAGAGTCAGACACGACTGAGCGACTAACACACACCAACAACACATAGATGTTCTTCAACCTCAGAGACTCGGAATCTAAAGAAATAACTACAAGGCAATGTCCAAGAACCACAGCACGAGCAATCAATAGCAATTTTGTTGCCAAAGAAGCCAGAGCAAGGCTCAGAGGGGAGCCAGTGGCCAAAAAGTCTGACTCTTGGGATTGGGGGAGCGTAAGGGAAGGCTCCCCAGAGGAGGTTAAGCCTGGGGCAGACTTTGAGGATGAATAGATCTTGGCTAATTGGCTCTAGGGAGATCAGGAACTGCAGGGAGCCTGAGGAGACTGAGGGCTGCAAGGCAGGGGCGCACAATCTTGTGTATGGATCCAAAGCACCCAGCAGGTAAAGACAAATACAACTCCCAGGATCCTCTCTGGGGAGTCTCATCCAGGAGGTCCAGGAAGGGTCAGGAATCATGGTCAGCAGCCACAGCCTGCACCTCAGACTGGCCCAATCTGACTGTGCGGCCAAGTCCCAGCCCTCTCTGAACCTTCCTAGGTCCATGCAATCAAGTTTCTCATTGGACAACATCCCTTGAGACAGGTAAGAGAGGTACTGTTTCCTCCTTTTGATAAATGAGGATACTGAGAACCTTACAGACAAGGGCAGAGCCCCTGATGGAGTCTCTGCCTTCCTTGCCTGGAGGCCCAGGGCCTTTGCGCCTGCTGTCCCCTCTGCTCGGATCACGCTTCTTCTGGGTATCCTTGTGGTTGGCTCCTCCCCTTCTTATTTATTGCTGTATAACAAATTACCCACAAATTTAGTGACTTAAAACAACAAACACTTATTATCACATAGTTTTTGTGGATCAAGAATAAAGGAGTGCAGACTCTCTGAGGAGGCTGCAGCTAGAATGTCAGTAGGGCGGAAAGCTTGACTGGGCACCATAACTAGAGAATAGCCCCCAGTTGCTGCAGCTGGAGGAAGCCCGCATGCAGCAACGAAGACCCAGCGCAGCCAAAAACAAATAAATAAAAAAATTAAAAAGTGAGTCACCAAATCCAGTCCACACTCAAGGGGAGAACAGTTAAGCTGTATTTCTTGAAGGGAAGAATATCAGAGAACGTGTGGCCATATTTTAATGTCCCCATATCTTCCTTTGGACCTCACTCAAATGTCACCTTATCAGAGATGCTTTCTCTGACACATTTGTCAGTAAAGATGCCCTGCCTCTTGCTCTCTTTCTCTCTCCCTCCCCTCTTGCTCTTTTTTTTCCCCCCTTCCATGGAATTTTCCACCACCGGCTATCCTATTTTAATTATTAATCTCACCTGCCTCCCCCCACTTAGCCTAGACTCCGTGAAATCAGATGCTTGTTCATGGTTGTCACCCCACCACAAGAATGGTCCCTGGCACATAGTAGGCATTTAATAAGTCATTGTTGAATACAAGGATGAAGATGGAGCTGAAGGAAGAGAGGGCAGTGTTGACTCATCCTGGGTTTTTCCTGTCCCTGGAACCTGGCCCACTTCCCGGTCACCTGAAACTTCATCCCGTGACAGATTGGGACAGCTTGGTCTGAGCATCAGTTCTGGTCCCAGGTCGGCCACTGGCCTTCAGTGTGACGCCAGACGTGTCCTCTGCTCGGGCTCCACCTGGGTTCCTCCCCCTCATAGAACTGTACCGGATTGCTTCCATTTAATGAGCATTGTCCCAACACCTACTAGGTACCACAAGTGTTCTGGGCAGCAGACAGACTCAGCGCCTGCCCTCACAAGGCTGAACCTCTGGGATAAAACCACTGAGAGTCTTTCCAGCTCCAATATATTCCTGTTCTGCCCTCAGGCCACTGGCAGATGCTGCTGTATATTGAATTATGTCCCCACAACTTCATATATTGAAGCCTTCATATATTGGAGCCTTGGGGGGATAATTAGACTTAGGTGAGGGCAGGAGAGTGGGGCCCTTATGGTGGGGTTAGTGGTTTTATAAGAAGAAGAGAGAGATCACTCACTCTTTCCTCTCTCCACCATGTAAGGACTCCATGAGAATGTGGCTGTCCGCAAGCCAGGACAAGGGCCCTCATCAGGGATCTAATCAGATGCCACCTTGGTCTCAGACTTTCCAAAACTGTGGGAGATCAATGTCTGTGGTATTTTGTTCTAGCAGCCTGAGCTAACTAATACAGATGCTGATGGCCGATTGCTTGAGTTCAGAGATCCACAGGCTCCATATTATGCTGGGATATTTAAGAATCCTGGTTTCTAAATAGCCTTTCATAGGAAAGGCTAGAGAGCCACTGAAGGGAGGGGTGTCTTTAAAGCAAGTAAGAGGGGGGCTGTGGAGAACAAGCTTTTGCTCACCACTGGGCCTTTGTATGTGCTGTTTTTCCTGGTCTTAGCTTCCATGTCAGCTCCAACGAGAACCTGTCTCTAAGTCTGGGTTAGAGGCCCTCTGCTGGTTCCCTGGACATCCTATATGAGTGTGTTCTCCTCACTGGCATTGGCTCCAATTCTTCCTTCATTGCCTGTCTCCACTCAGCATCTTTGGTGAGCACCCCAAGGACAGGACCCCAAGCTGGGATCCTCAATAGTGGCCCCATTTCTGGATGGGAATCCAGCTTCCACAAGGTTAAGTTCTTTGCCAAGATCACACAGCTGGTGATTCTTCAAGTTGTGGCCCAAACCCAGGCCTACCTGATTTCCCAGTGTGTGAAGCATTGCCCCAAACACTTTCTCCTGTATCTTCATAGAAAAGGAGTCAGCTCACATCTCAGATGGAGAAACTGAGGTCCAGAGCTCACCCACCCCCAACCAGCCGTGAGCCCAGACCCACTCACCCACAGGAAATCTTCGGCCTAGAGATGCATCAGCTGTCTTGCAGGAAGATCTTATGGTGTGAGACGCTCAACTGTGCACTTCTGTGCACTCTGCTCAGACACCTGGAGAATGTTGTCGTCAGTCCACTGTCTGGATGAGAAAACAGGCTCAGAGCCGTGAGGTCCCTTGTTTACTACCCTCAACTAGTGAGTGGCAGAGCCGATTTCAACCCTGCTGTACTTTGTCTCTAAACACTAAGTCACAGGGCCCTTCCGAGTGCAGAGGAAGGCAGGTCAGCATTCCCTCACTTGTTCATTCACCCACTCACACATTCATTCGTTTATTCAATAATAAAAGAGATGCCTGGGGTGCGGGGCAGGCGGATGGATAACACACAAATTAGACACATAAACAGGGTGATTTCAGAGAGGGAAGTAAGGGGGATGAGACGGTTGGGGGGATAGCTTTCATTCGGGGCTCCTCTCTGATAGGGTGATGCTTGGGCTACCACCTGAGTGTCCAAGACCTGGCGCCTCAGAGATTTGGGGGAAAGCCGTGGGGTGGGAAGACATGCAGCATTTTAATAAAAAGTAAGCAGCTTGGAGGGGCAGAGACTGGGAAGGGGATGAAAGCCCCAGGCCACCTGTCTCATGGGTGGGGGACCCCATGGGGCAGTGGGCTCAGCCCGGTCCTACTAGTGCTGAAGGGGCCTCGATTCAGGGGTTGGGTGGCTCATGGTGCCAGGGAGAGAAGGGCACCGTGGGCTGCCATGCTGGATGAGGCCTCCAGGGTGAGATTTACTGAACGAAGGCAGCATGTCTGCAAGACAGAGCTGGGCTCTGTGACTGTGCCAGGTGTCTATGCCACTGCTGGCTGCCTCCCTAGGCCTGAAGAGGACATGAGAGCAGCAACGCATAGCTATGCCGGCCCTGGCATCCTCATGGGCTGCTGGGATGGTGTGGCTCATAGGGCAGGGGCTTGGTTTCAAGGCCACACAACTCAGGCACAAGGCCGGGGACCAAGAGCAGGAATCAGAGGCCTGATTGCCTCCTCCTAGAGTCAGGCCCAGGCCAGACCAATGCCTCTTGTCTTCTCTGCAGGTTCTGGGGAGAGAGGCCTACCCAGGGATGAATTAGAGATCCAGAGCTGATACCCTAGGCCTCCCTTCTGCCTGTCTTGGCTGCCCTCTCCCTGGCCACATCCCCTCCCTGCCTCTCCTCCAATCTTTGGACAGAGACTGAGCAATAGCCTCCATCAGTTCAGTTCAGTCATGTCTGACTTTTTGCAACCCCATGGACTGCAGCACACCAGGCTTCCCTGTCCATCACCAATTCCCAGAGCTTACTCAAACTCATGTCCATCAAGTTGGTGATGCCATCCTCTGTCGTCTGCTTCTCCTGCCTTCATCTCATCCTCTGTCATCCCCTTCTCCTGCCTTCAATCTTTCCCAGCATCAGGGTCGTTTCCAGTGAGTCAGTTCTTCACATCAGGTGGCCAAAATTTTGGCGCTTCAGCTGCAGCATCAATTCTTCCAATGAATATTCAGGACTGATTTCCTTTAGGATGGACTGGTTGGATTTCCTTGCAGTCCAAGGGACTCTCAAGAGTCTTCTCCAACACCACAGTTCAAAAGCATCAATTCTTTGGTGCTCAGCCTTCTTTATAGTCCAACTCTCACATCCATACACGACTACTGGAAAAACCATACCTTTGACTAGATGAACCTTTGTTGGCAAAGTAATGTCTCTGCTTTTTAATATGCTGCTAGGTTGGTCATCGGAGAAGGCAATGGCACCCCACTCCAGTGTTCTTGCCTGGAGAATCCCAGAGACAGAGGACCTGGTGGGCTGCCGCCTATGGGGTTGCACAGAGTCGGACATGACTGAAGCGACTTAGCAGCAGCAGCAGCAGCAGGTTGGTCATAGCTTTTCTTCCAAGGACCAAGTGTCTTTTAATTTCATGGCTGCAATCACCATCTGCAGTGATTTTTGGAGCCCCCAAATATAAAGTCACTGTTTCCACTGTTTCCTCATCTATTTGCCATAAAGTGATGGAACTGGATGCCTTGATCTTTGTTTTTTGAATGTTGAGTTTTAAGCCAGCTTTTTCACTCTTCTCTTTCACTTTCATCAAGAGGCTTTTTAGTTCTTCTTCACTTTCTGCCATAATGGTGATGTCATCTGCATATCTGAGGTTATTGATATTTCTCCCGGCACTCTTGATTCCAGCTTGTACTTCAGCAGCCTGGCATTTCGCATAATGTACTCTGCACATAAGTTAAACAAGCAGAGTGACAATATCCAGCCTTGACGTACTCCTTGAGAACAAAGGACAGGACCTACCTGGTCACTTGATGACACTGACATGGTCTTTGAGATTCAATGTGGTGGTTGGACCCCTGAGCTGAGCCAACCCCGAGGCCCCAGAAGAACCACAGAATGGGCAGTTGTCCTGTGTCTGCTTACATTTCTCTCTGAGGCCCCTGAAGGGACAACCCAGGACAATGGGAAGCACCTGGGCTTTGAGATTTTATTTAAAAACCCAGAGGGATGAGATGGGGAGGGGGGCACAGTCATGTATACCCAAGGCTGATTCATGTCAATGTATGGTGAAAATCACCACAATATTGTAAAGTAATTAGCCCCCAATTAAAATAAATAAATTAATTTTTTTTTTTTAAATCTAGGTTTAAATCCTGGGTCCACCTTGTGTGACCTTGGGCAAGTCACCTCACCTCTAAGTCTTCAGTTTCTCTTGAAAACTGGGTGTGAAGGGTGTACCACCAAGCCTGGCTGGAGATTAAAGGAGAAAATGCAAATAAAGAGACCATTGCCCTAGGCACTCACCAAACATTAACCTCTTCCCATCACCCACTTTTTCTTGTTTAAATTTATTTTTATGTCCCCACTTTCTGTCTACCTGTATCACTAATTAGCTGTGTGTGATCCAGCATAAGACTCTTCATCTCTCTGGGCTTCATAGAATTTGATAGCTGGAGGGACTTCAAGTTTCGTGTAACAATCCCATGTTTGTGTGTAATGATAAATCAAGGTTCAAGATCAATGTCAAAGTGGAACTTTGGTCTCCATGAGGCCACAGCTGTACTGTCAGAATCCTAGCCAGGGGCTCCCCGCAGGTCCTGGCCCTCCTCCCCATTACCCAGTTGTGAGACCTGAGTGAGTCCTGTCCTCTCTCGGGGATGCTTGCCTCAGTTCAGTTCAGTTCAGTCACTCAGTCATGTCTGACTCTTTGTGACCCCATGGACTGTATCATGCCAGGCTTCCCTGTCCATCACCAAACTCATGTCCACTGAGTCAGTGATGCCATCCAACCATCTCATCCTCTGTTGTCCCCTTCTCCTCCCACCTTCAATCTTTCTCACCATCAGGGTCTTTTCCAATGAGTCAGTTCTTCGCATCATGTGGCCAAAGATTGGAGTTTCAGTTTCAGCATCAGTCCTTCCAATGAATATTCAAGACTGATTTCCTTTAGGATGGACTGGTTGGATCTCCTTGCAGTCCAAGGGAGTCTCAAGAGTCTTCTCCAACACCACACTTCAAAAGCATCAATTCTTAGGTGCTCAGCCTTCTTTATGGTCCAACTCCCACATCCATACATGACTTCTGGAAAAACCATAGCTTTGACTTGATGGACCTTTGTTGGCAAAGTAATGTCTCTGCTTTTTAATATAGGTTGGTTATAACTTTTCTTCCAAGGAGCAAGCATCTTTCAATTTCATGGCTGAAGTCACCATCTGCAGTGATTTTGGAGCCCCCAAAAATAAAGTCTGACACTGTTTTCATTGTTTCCCCATCTATTTGCCATAAAGTGATGGAACCAGATGCCATGATCTTTGTTTTCTGAATGTTAAGCTTTAAGCCAACTTTTTCACTCTCCTCTTTCACTTTCATCAAGAAGCTCTTTAGTTCTTCTTCACTTTCTGCCATAAGGGTGGTGTCATCTGCATATCTGAGGTTATTAATGTTTCTCCCAGCAATCTTGATTCCAGCTTGTGCTTCATCCAGCCCAGAGTTTCTCATGATGTGCTCTGCATATAAGTTAAACAAGCAGGTAACAATATACAGCTTTGACTTACTCCTTTTCCTATTTGGAAGCAGTCTGTTGTTCCATGTCCAGTTCTAACTATTGATTCTTGACCTGCACACAGATTTCTCAGGAGGCAGGTCAGGTGGTCTGGTATTCCCATCTCTTTCAGAATTTTCCACAGTTTGTTGTGATCCACAGAGTCAAAGGCTTTGGCATAGTCAATAGAGCAGAAATAGATGTTTTTCTGGAACTCTCTTGCTTTTTCGATGATTCAACAGATGTTGCCAATTTGATCTCTGGTTCCTCTGCCTTTTCTAAATCCAGCTTGAACATCTGAAATTCTCGGTTCACATACTGTTGAAGCCTGGCTTGGAGAATTTTGAGCATTACTTTGCTAGCGTGTGAAATGAGTGCAATTGTGCAGTAGTTTGAGCATTCTTTGGCATTGCCTTTCTTTGGGATTGGAATGAAAACTGACCTTTTCCAGTCCTGTGGCCACTGCTGCGTTTTCCAAATTTGCTGGCATATTGAGTGCAGCACTTTCACAGCATCATCTTTTAGGATTTGAAATAGCTCAACTGGAATTCCACCACCTCCACTAGCTTTGCTCGTAGTAATCCTTCCTAAGGCCCACTTGACTTCACATTCCAGGATGTCTGGCTCTAGGTGAGTGATCATGCCATTGTGGTTATTTGGGCTGTGAAGATCTTTTCTGTACAGTTCTTCTGTGTATTCTTGCCACCTCTTCTTAATATCTTCTGCTTCTGTTAGGTCCATACCATTTCTGTCCTTTATTGAGCCCATCTTTGCATGAAATATCTCTTGGTATCTCTCATTTTCTTGAAGAGATCTCTAGTCTGTCCCATTCTATTGTTTTCCTCTATTTCTTTGCACTGATCACTGATGAAGGCTTTCTTATCTCTCCTTGCTATTCTTTGGAACTCTGCATTTAGATGGGTATATCTTTCCTTTGCCTTCTACTTCTCTTTTTTTCACAGCTATTTATTTCTAAGGCCTCCTCAGACAACCATTTTACCTTTTTGCATTTCTTTTTCTCTGAGATGGTCTAGATCCTGCCTCCTGTACAATGTCACAAACCTCCATCCATAGTTCTTCAGCCACTCTATCAGTTCTAATCCCTTGAATCTATCTCACTTCCACTGTATAATCGTAAGGGATGACTGCCTGATGGTTTTCAAATCACCAGGGGTTAAGACATGTCTTTTGGTAGTTTTTTTTTTTCTGTTTTTCTATTTTTTTTTTTTTGGCCACTCCACATGGCATTCGGGATCTTAGTTCCCCAACCAGGGATTGAATCCAAATCCCCAGCAGTGGAAGCATGGTTTCTTACCGACTGGACTGCCAGCAAAGTCCCGAGACGTGTTTTTTTGAGGAACCTTCTTATTCTGTCTCCACATTCAGTTCCAGGAGTCTCTGAGTTGCTGCTTTGACCACTTCCTGAAGCCACCATGTTGACTTACCTAAGAAGTCAAGTGGCTTAGTTTTCTGCTTCGTTGGTCACACTTCCATGCCTCTGCCTGGCTTGGTGTCTGTGCCCGGAACACCCTTCCCACCCTGGCAATCACCTGTGTTCGAACCCCAGACATTCATCACACACCATTAAAATGTCGCTTCTGCTATCAAGCTTTTCCTGCTTGCCAGTCCCCTGTGGAAAACTAACCTCCCTCTCACGCTCCCCAGGCCCCAAGTACACTCCTAGCATTACACCCACAGCACTTGCTCTGTTGCCCTTATTTTTGTATGTGTCCTGAGAGGTCCTTGAGGACAGGGGTGGGTCTGATCCATTTCTGTATCCACCATCAGGCCTCACATACAGTGGGCAAAGTAAGAATTTATTGAGTGAATGAATGAATAAATGAATGAATGAACGATGAGTCACAGTCCAAGGCAAGTGGAAGCCAAGAGTCCTTGCTTCTGTCTTTTGCTGAGAGTCTGTCCCCTGCCCGGTCCAGCTACCCAAGTGAGCAGCCCTGGCCCACCTGGCCACCAGAGTCACTAATGAGCATTGATCTTGATCGGTCCCATCCATCAGGCTACTCGAGGGCCTTTCCTTAAAGAACATTAGGGAGCAAATGTATCATTGGTGACTGGAGACCCAATAAAGCAGGCACCTTGCGAAATTTAGTATTCAACTCTTAAAGGCCTTAAAAGCATTTTTCAATTATGAATGGCCTGGGGGGAGTCATTCTTTCTTCGCCGGGGGATGAATAAAGATGGAAAATAATAGCATATCAATATTGTTGCAACTTAGCAGGATTAATCTGGAAGAGTTAAAGTCATCGCTCTCCCTGGTGCCTGCGTGCTCAGGAGCACTGGGAAGGACTTGGTCAAGGTGACCCTCACCAGGACCCCTGTGGGCAGAGCTGCCTCCTAACAGATCAGCATCTCAAGTACCATGACCCTCTCTTTACCGCTCTCGGGGTCTCACCCCAGGATATTCCCTGGCTCTGAGCCATTCTTCTTACCCACACGAGGCCTCCGGGGCCAGCCTTTTCGCGATGATCTCGAAGATCTGTACCACGCTTAGGCTTTAAAAGAGGTCTTTATACCAGTTGGTGATGGTTGCTCAAATCTATCCATGGGGTAAAATGTCATAAGACAAAACAAGAAAGAAAGTAAGAAAGAGAGAAAGAGAGGAAGGGAAGAAGGAAGACAGATAGAAAAGAGAGCAAGAAAAAGTCAAGTACAAGTACACTTTTGTACTGTCTCGGCAATTTCCTGGGAATTTTAAATTACTTCAAAATAATAAAATTAAAAATGTAGTAAATAAAATGTAAACAGTGGTTCTTATAGAAACAAAGGGAGTGGGCCTATGCTGTGCTATGCTGTGCTAAGTCACTTGTGTCCAGCTCTTTGCGACCCTTTGGACTGTAGCCTCCCAGACTCCTCTGTCCACGGGATTCTCCAGGCAAGAATACTGGAGTGGGTTGCCCTGCCCTCCTCCAGGGGATCTTCCCGACCCAGGGATTGAACCTGCACTGGCAGGTGGGTTCTTTACCACTAGCGCCACCTGGGAAGCCCCGGGCCTATACCAGCAGAAATATAAATAGGCAAACACTTTAGAAGACAATTTGCATCATCTAGTATGATAGCAGAATGATTTACCACTACCGCCAAGAGACGTCTACAGCCTAATCTCCAGAACCTATGAATATCTCAGGTTACATGGCAAAGGGGAATTAGGATTGGAGATGGAATTAAGTTGTTAATCAGCTGACCTAGAGAGGGACATATTATCCTAAATTACATGGGTGGACCTAATGTACTCACAGAGTCCTTATAAGTGGGAGAAAGAAGCCTCAGAATCGGGGAGAGACTTGAAGATGTTACACTGTTGGCTTTAAAGATAGAGAAAAGATCACGAAGCAAGCCCCTAGAAGTTTGGAAAGACATAGAACTAGATTCTTTCCTCAGTTCAGTTCAGTTCAGTCACTCAGTCGTGTCCGACTCTTCGCAACCCCATGAATCACAGCACACCAGGCCTCTCTGTCCATCACCAACTCCCGGAGTTCACTCAGATTCTTTCCTAGAACCTCTAAAAGGAACACAGTCCTGACAATACCTCTGTTTTAGCTTAATGACCACATGGACCACAGCCTTGTCTAACTCAATGAAACTATGAAGGGCTACCCAAGACGGACAGGTGATGGTGGAGAGTTCTGACAAAACGTGGTCCACTGGAGAAGGGAATGGCAAACCACTTCAGTATTCTTGCCTTGAGAACCCCATGAACAGTATGAAAAGGAAAACTATAGGACACTGAAAGATGAACTCCCCAGGTCAGTAGGTGCCCCATATGCTACTGGAGATCAGTGGAGAAATAACCCCAGAAAGAGTGAAGAGACAGAGCCAAAGCAAAAACAACACCCAGTTGTGGATGTCACTGGTGATGGAAGTAAAGTTTGATGCTGTAAAGAGCAATATTTCAATGTTAAGTCCATGAATCAAGGTAAATTGAAAGTGGTCAAAGAGGAGATGGCAAGAGTGAACACTGACATTTTAGAAATCAGTGAACTAAAATGGACTAGAATGGGTGAATTTAACTCAGATGACAATTATATCTACTACTGTGAGCAAGCGGAGAAGGCAATGGCAACCCACTCCAGTACTCTTGCCTGGAAAATCCCACGGGCGGAGGAGCCTGGGCTGCCATCTATGGGGTCGCACAGAGCCAGACACGACTGAAGTGACTTAGCAGCAGCAGCAGCAGCAGCACTGTGAGCAAGAATCCCTCAGAAGAAATGGAGTAGCCATCATAGTCAACAAGAGTCTGAAATGCAGTACTTGGATGCAATCTCAAAAATGACAGGATGATCTCTGTCCATTTCCCAGGCAAACCATTCAATATCTCAGTAATCCAAGTCTATGCCCTGACCAGTAATGCTGAAGAAGTTGAAGTTGAGTTGTTCTATGAAGACCTACAAGACCTTCTAGAACTAACACCCAAAAAAGATGTCCTTTTCATTATAGGGGGCTGAAATGCAAAAGTAAGAAATCAAGAGATACCTGGAGTAACAGGCAAATTTGGCCTTGGAGTAAAAAATGAAGCAAGGCAAAGGCTAATAGAATTTTGCCAAGAGAATGCACTGGTCATTGCAAACAGCCTCTTCCAACAACATAATGGAAGACTCTACACATGGACATCACCAGATGGTCAACACTGAAATCAGACTGATTATATTCTTGCAGCCAAAGATGGGGAAACACTATAGAGTTAGCAAAGATAAGACCAGGAGCTGACTGTGGCTCAGATCATGAACTCATTATCGCAAAATTCAGACTTAAATTGAAGAAAACAGGGGAAAACACTAGACCATCCAGGTATGACCTAAATCAAATCCTTTATAATTATACAGTAGAAATGACAAATAGATTCAAGGAATTAGATCTGATAGACAGAGTGCATGAAGAACTGTCACAGAGGTTTGTGACACTACACAGGAGGCAGTGATCAAGACCATCCTCAAGAAAAAGAAATGCAAAAAGGCAAAATGGCTGTCTGAGGAGCCCTTACAAATAGCTGAGAAAAGAAGAGAAGTGAAAGGTAAAGGAGAAAAGGAAAGATATACCCATTTGAATGTAGAGTTCCAAAGAATAGCAAGGAGAGATAAGAAAGACTTCCTCAGTGATCAATGCAAAGAAATAGAGGAAAACAATAGAATGGGAAAGACTAGAGATCTCTTCAAGAAAATGAGAGATACTAAGGGAACATTTCATGTAAAGATGGGCTCAATAAAGGTCAGAAACGGTATGGACCTAACAGAAGCAGAAGATATTAAGAAGAGGTGGCAAGAATACACAGAAGAACTATACAAAAAAGATCTTCATGACCCAGATAACCACAATGGTGTGATCACTCACCTAGAGTCAGACATCCTGGAATGCGTAGGAAGCAGCACAACAAGCAAAGCTAGTGGAGGTGATGGAATTCCAGCTGAACTGTTTCAGATCCTAAAAGATGATACTGTGAAAGTTATTGCACTCAATATGTCAGCAAATTTGGAAAACTTATCAGTGGCCACAGGAGTGGAAAAGGTCCATTTTCATTCAGTCCCAAAGAAAGGCAGTGCCAAAGAATGCTCAAATAACGGCACAATTGCATTCATCTTACATGCTAGTAAAGTAATGCTCAAAATTCTCCAAGCCAGGCTTCAACAGTATGTGAACCATGAGCTTCCAGATGTTCAAGCTGGATGTAGAAAAGCCATAGGAACCAGAGATCAAATTGCCAACATCCGTTGGATCATCGAAAAAGCAAGAGAGTTCCAGAAAAACATCTACTTCTGCTTTATTGACTACACCAAAGCCTTTGACTGTGTGGATCACAACAAACTGTGGAAAATTCTGAAAGAGATGGGAACACCAGACCACCTGACCTGCCTCCTGAGAAATCTGTATGCAGGTCAAAAAGCAATAGTTAGAACTGGACATGAAACAACAGACTGTTCCAAATTGGGAAAGGAGTACATCAAGGCTGTATATTGTCACTTTGCTTTTTATTTAACTTATACACATAATACATCATGCAAAATGCCAGGCTAGATGAAGCAAATGCTGGAATCAAGATTGCTGGGAGAAATATCAATAACCTCAGATATGCAGATGACACCACCCTATGGCAGAAAGCAAAGAATAACTAAAGAGCCCATTGATAAAAGTGAAAGAGGAGAGTGAAAAAGTTGGCTTAAAACTCAACATTCGGAAAATAAGATCACGGCATCCGGTCCCATCACTTCATGGCAAATAGATGGGGAAACAAAGGAAACAGTGACCAACTTTATTTTTTTGGGCTCCAAAATCACTGCAGATGGTGACTTCAGCCATGAAATTGAAAGATGCTTGCTCCTTGGAAGAAAAGTTACGACCAACCTAGACAGCCTATTAAAAAGCAGAAATATTACTTTGCCAACAAAGGTCTGTCTAGTCAAAGCTATGGTTTTTCCAGTAGTCATGTATGGATGTGAGAGTTGGACTTTAAAGAAAGCTGAGTGCCAAAGAATTGATGCTTTTGAACTGGGGTGTTGGAGAAGACTCTTGAGAGTCCCTTGGACTGCAGGGAGATCAAACTAGTCAATCCTAAAAGAAATTAGCCCTGAGTATTCATTGGAAGGACTGATGCTGAAGCTGAATCTCCAATCTTTGGCCACCTGATGTGAAGAACTGACTCAACTGAAAAGACTCTGATGCTGGGAAAGATTGAAGGTGGGAGAAGAAGGGAACTACAAAGGATGAGATGGTTGGATGGCATCACCAACTTGGTGGACATGAGTTTGAGCAAGCTCTGGGAGTTGGTGATGGACAGGGAAGCCTGTAGTCCATGCTGTAGTCCATGGGGTCGCAAAGAGTCGGACACGACTGAGTGACTGAACTGAACTGAGCTTAATGATACTCGTTTTGGACTTCTATCTCCAGAATTATAAGATGATAAACTTATTTCTTTAAACCACTAAGTTTGTGGTAATTTGTTACAGCAGCAATAGGAAACAAATACACCTAATAAATCATGTTTTTTAATGAAATATGCATACCCTAAGATCTAGCAATTTTACTTCTAAAAAAATTAGGTCATAGCTGTGGTTTGGAGACATTTGCAAGAATGATCATCGAGCATTATTTGAAATAAGCCAAATAGAAATGATGCAAACATCCATCAATAGGAGATGGATAAATTCATTGTCATCTGTTTCTACTGTGGAATATTATACAGCAGTGAAAATAATTACAGCTACACACACACACACACACACACACAATGGACTCCCCAGTGCTATGATGAAAGAATGGAGCAAGTCACAGAAAGAGACATACATAGTAGAATTAATTTATATAAATCTCAAAAATAAGCAAAACTTTAAAAAAAACTCTTAAAGGATATCTTTTTAAGGAGTGAAATGAAATATAATGAGGAGAATAATTAATATAAAATTCTCTTGGGAGAAAGGCAAGAATCTGTCAACACTCACAAGGAGTCTCAAAGGTATAGTAATCTCTTGAGCTGGGTGGTGTGGACACAGATATCCATTTTATAATTATTATTAATTATATTATATTGTTTTCTATTATTTACAATTATTATTACTTAAACTGTATGTGCATGTTTATATAAACTTTTGAATGGATGGGATAGCTCACAGTAACTATACTCCATAGGCTGTATAGCACACCAACTCCTCTGTCCATGGAATTCTCCAAGCAAGAATACTGGAGTTGGTTGCTGTTCCCTTCTCCAGGGATCTTCCTAACCCAAGGATGGAACCTGGGTCTCCATAATTTCAAGCAAATTTTTTACTGACTGAGCCATTGGGGCTGCCCTTATTAATTATATTGTATTGTTTTCTATTATTTACAATTATTATTTTTTAAACTGTATGTGCGTGTTTATATAAACTATTGAGTGGATAGTATAGTTCATAAAAGAAAAAAAAAACTGTCTTTAAGCATCCTTGTTTTGAGCATTCGAGTCTTTATTACTACACTGTGAGCAGGCAGGATTGGTATCTTAACTTCATTTTACAACTGGGAAAGTTGAGGCTCCAAGAGGTTAAGTGACTGTCTCAAGCTCACCTGTCTGCTTCCAAACCTTCATTTCTAACCACTCATCCCATCTCTCAATGCTCTGACTTGCCTGAGTTCAAGGAAGCAATGAGATAGCAGAAAAAGAAAATAGAAGTCTCTTTTGATTTACAAAAAGGAGAATCAAAACCTTAGGTCATGGAGAAATTCTGGAGATTATGTACGGAGTGAGAGCAAGCGACCTCATCCCTCAGATTATGTAAAGATTCCTGAGCTGATGCAAGTGTAAATGAGTGTGTGTGTGAGTAGCAGGGAGGCATATGGGATTTGGGGAGAGACAGAAGTAGTGAAGAGTGGTGTAGAGATTATAGCTCTCTGATAACGGTGGACCCTACACTGTATTTCCTGTAGGCCAAGTGTTATAGGAGGGCAATAGAAAGCGTCATAGGCTCTGAAAAAAAAAAATCAATGCATCTTAATTCCAGGGAAAACCAAAGGAGGCAGCAAAACCCCAGAGTGAAAAAGCCTGGGTTGTATGTAGGTTGGTAGCCTTGGATAGCTTCACTGAACTTCCTAAAGCTGATTTTATGTAGGAGAAGGTGTAAATAACCAAAATATGAAATATAAAAGGATATATCACTACAGAGCTTACAGATATTCAGTTCAGTTCAGTTCAGTTCAGTCACTCAGTCATGTCTGACTCTTTGCGACCCCATGAATCGCAGCACGCCAGGCCTCCCTGTCCATCACCAACTCCCAGAGTTCACTCAGACTCATGTCCATCGAGTCAGTGATGCCATCCAGCCATCTCATCCTCTGTCGTCCCCTTCTCCTCCTGCCCCCAATCCCTCCCAGCATCAGAGTCTTTTCCAATGAGTCAACTCTTCACGTGAGGTGGCCAAAGTACTGGAGTTTCAGCTTTAGCATCATTCCTTCCAAAGAAATCCCAGGGCTGATCTCCTTCAGAATGGACTGGTTGGATCTCCTTGCAGTCCAAGGGACTCTCAAGAGTCTTCCCCAACACCACAGTTCAAAAGCATCAATTCTTCGGCGCTCAGCCTTCTTCACACTCCAACTCTCACATCCATACATGACCACAGGAAAAACCATAGCCTTGACTAGACGGACCTTTGTTGGCAAGTAATGTCTCTGATTTTGAACATGCTATCTAGGTTGGTCATAACTTTCATTCCAAGGAGTAAGCATCTTTTAATTTCACGGCTGCGGTCACCATCTGCAGTGATTTTGGAGCCCCCCAAAATAAAAAGATATAAAAATTAATTTTAAAGATATTGTGTAGAGTTTGACAATAATAAATGATAATCTAGATTAGCTGGACAAATTTCCCAAACAATTCAACTAACATAAATTGACATGAGAAGAAACGGAAAACCTAGTTGGTCCCATATACTTTCGAGAAAATATATCCGTTTAAAAAAAGAAGTATCAGAAAAAAAATTTCAGATACAGTTGGTTTCACTGTTGAATTCTTCCAAACATTCAAGAAGGAAATCATATGATTCTTACACAAACTATTTCAAAGAATGATTCTTAAATTGTATTTTTAATATATTTTGAGGCCAAAATAACCCTGATAACAAAACATTGCAAGAAAAGAAAATTATTAACCAATCTCTTCTGATTAATTAATTACTCTAAGATTCAGTTGTTTATTTGTAAAGTGGAGATGATAAGAATTATGTTCCTTGCACAGTTCTTGTAAGAATAAAATGAGATAGATGCATAAATCCTTACCAAAATACAGGTAGATCAAATCCATATGTGCATAGACTATTACGGTCACAACCAAGTTGAGATTTTTCTCCTTAGGAATGAGAGGTTTAGTTTAACACTTAAAAATCAGTTATCTAGCAGATACAAACTATTATATATAAAATAGATAAATAACAAGGTCCTACCATATAGCACATGGAGATATATCTATATACGTATATACATATATATATACATATATATATATATGTATATATATATATATACTGAATACTGAATCACTTTGCTGTACACCAGAAACTAATATAATATTATAAATCAATATACTTCAAAAAATTTTAATCAATTATCATAATCAATAGAATAAAGGAAATATATGGCAAAAATCATACAATCATCTCAATACATGCAAAAAATCATTTGATAAAAGTTAACATCATTCACAATTTTAAAACTTTTAGCAAATATTTAGAAAGAAAAATTTCCTTATTCTGACAGAAAGTATCTACATGAGACCACAGCAAACATCATCAGTCAGTCAGTTCAGTCGCTCAGTCGTGTCCGACTCTTTGCGACTCCATGAATCGCAGCACGCCAGGCCTCCCTGTCCATCACCAACTCCCGGAGTTCACTCAGACTCACGTCCATCGAGTCGGTGATGCCATTCAGCCATCTCATCCTCTGTCATCCGCTCTTCCTCCTGCCCTCAATCCCTCCCAGCAACATCATACCCAAGAGCAAAATTTTAAGAACGTTCCTCTCAGATTTCTTTTTAAAAAATTATTTATTTGGCTGTGCCAGGTCTTTAGTTAGAGCATGTGGGATCTAGCTCCCTAACCAGGGACTGAACCCAGGCCCCTGCGTTGGTAGTGTGGAATCTTAGTCACTGAATCACCAGAGAAGTCCCTCCTCTGAGATTTCTAATAAGACAATTGTATCTACTATCACTATTATACTAAGGATCCTAGCCAGAATAATAAGAAAAAGGCATAAAGATTATAAAGGAAGAAGGAGACAATGTGGTTGTGTTCACAGAAAACCTAAAATAATGTACAAATAACTTAAATGATTTGACAAATTTAGCCAATGATTGGATTATTTTTCTATATATTAATTATAATTTAAAAATTAAATGTAAAAATATACTATTTATAACAGAATAAAAAATATCAAATAGCTAATAATAAATCTAAGATGAGATGTTATAAGGCCTCTAGATAGAAAACTAGAAAACATTATTCAAAGAAATTAAAGACTTAAAATCAATAGGAGTATACCATATTTATGGATGAGAATACTCAATGTTGTAAGTCTATCTATTTTTCATAAATTAGAGAGAATCCATAAATTTGGATTCAATGCAATCCAAATCCAAATCCCAGCAGGCTTTTTTGGTGGAAACTAAAAGTTAATTTAAATTTTTTTTCATGAAAACACAAAGCTTAAGAATAACCAAGATGATCTTGAAGAACAAAGTTAAAGAACTTAAACCACTGAATATCAAGACTTATTATAAAGGTACAGTAATTAAGATAGTGTGGTATTAATACAGAGACAGGGCTTCCCTGGTGGCTCAGATGGTAAAGAATCCGCCTGCAACACAGGACCCCCAGGTTCAATCCCTGGAGAAGGGAATGGCTACCCACTCCAGTATTCTTGCCTGGAGAATTCCATGGACAGAGGAGCCTAGAAGGCTACAGTCCATAGGGTCACAAAGAGCTGGACACAACTGTGCGACTAACACTCTCACTCTCTTTCTCATAAATGCAAAGGCAACTAGACCAATGGGACATAAAAATAAAGAAAATCCATTTCTTGCAAATCTGAGTTGATGGACTGAGGTTTTTACACACAGCACAAATACCATAAATACCATAAGGGAACATCTAATGGGCAGGCCTTGACTTTGTCGTGGGGGTCAGTAATGCTTCCTTGATAAAATGATAAAAAATTTGATATCCGAAGAAAAAGCAGAGAAAGCGTGTGCAAAGGGCCTGTGGGTGTAGCAACTCTGGCCTATTCAAGAATTTGAGGGTTCATGAGGCTCTTGAGAAACCTATATGCAGGTCAGGAAGCAACAGTTAGAACTGGACATGGAACAACAGACTTGTTCCAAATAGAAAAAGGAGGACGTCAAGGCTGTGTATTGTCACCCTGCTTATTTAACTTATATGCAGAGGACATCATAATAAACGCTGGGCTGGAAGAAGCACAAGCTGGAATCAAGATTGCCGGGAGAAATATCAATAACCTCAGATATGCAGATGACACCACCCTCATGGCAGAAAGTGAAGAGGAGCTAAAGAGCCTCTTGATGAAAGTGAAAGAAGAGAGTGAAAAAGTTGGCTTAAAGCTCGATATTCAGAAAACTAAGATCATGGCATCTGGTCCCATCACGAAATAGTGGAAGCAGTGTCAGACTTTATTTTGGGGGGCTCCAAAATCACTGCAGATGGTGATTGCAGCCATGAAATTAAAACACACTTACTCCTTGGAAGGAAAGTTATGACCAACCTAGATAGCATATTCAAAAGCAGAGACATTACTTTGCCAACAAAGTTCCATCTAGTCAAGGCTATGGTTTTTCCAGTGGTCATGTATGGATGTGAGAGTTGGAGTGTGAAGAAAGCTGAGTGCCAAAGAATTGATGCTTTTGAACTGTGGTGTTGGAGAAGACTCTTGAGAGTCCCTTGGACTGAAAGGAGATACAACCAGTCCATTCTAAGGAGATCAGTCCCGGGTGTTTTTTGGAAGGAATGATGCTAAAGCTGAAACTCCAATACTTTGGCCCCGTCATGTGAAGAGTTGACTCATTGGAAAAGACCCTGATTCTGGGAGGGATTGGGGGCAGGAGGAGAAGGGGACAACAGAGGATGAGATGGCTGGATGGCATCACCGACTTGATGGACCTGAGTTTGAGTCAACTCCGGGAGTTGGTGATGGACAGGGAGGCCTGGCATGCTGCAATTCATGGGGTCACAAAGAGTTGGACACGACTGAGTGACTGAACTGAACTGAACTGTGATGCCAGAGCTGGGACAAGAGCCAAGGCCAGTGACTCCTGTCCAGGGCTCTTTCTGTTCACCTTGGCTACTCACGGCTTCCAACAGCTCCCCAAACTTCCCTAGAATTCCCCTCCCTCTCTCTCCCCTTAAATACAAACACAGAAACACCTTTTACTTTACACACAAGACCTTCTCAAAACTGTGTTGTCCTCTTCTTCTCCCCCAAGAATGAGGCCACAAGGTCAGGATCCGCATCTAGTATCTCTCTCCCAGTTCTTGACACAGGGCCCGGAACTAGGGAGGAATTAGCAGACACTGGATACAACGTTTTTTGACCGCTCTGTGCTCAAATCCCAGTTCCACCTCTTATCTCCTTGGTAAGTAACTTCAGGCCATTTAATTGGGCTTCTGAGACTCAGTTGTTCATCTGTAAAAGGGGGGTGATAAGAGCTATCTCCTCCCAAGAATTCTGTGAGGAGTATATGAGACAAGGCATGAAAAGTGCTTAGTAGAATCTCAGTTCAGTTCAATTCAGTCACTCAGTCGTGTCCTACTCTTTGTGATCCCATGGACTGCAGCATATCAGGCCTCCCTGTCCATCACCAACTCTAAGAGCTTGCTCAAACTCATGCCCATCGAGTCGGTGATGCCATCCAACCATCTCATCTTCTGTCATCCCCTTCTCCTCCCGCCTTCAATCTTTCCCAGCATCAGGGTCTTTTCCAGTGAGTTAGTTCTTCGCATCAGGTGGCCAAAGTATTGGAGTTTCAGCTTCATCATCAGTCGTTCCAATGAATATTCAGGACTGATTTCTTCCAGGAAGGACTGGTTGGATCTCTTTGCAGTCCAAGGGACTCTCGAGAGTCTTCTCCAACATCACAGTTCAAAAGCATCAATTCTTCAGCGCTCAGCTTTCTTTATAGTCCAACTCTCACATCTATACATGACTATGGAAAAAAACAAAGCTTTGATTAGATGAACATTTGTTGGCAAAGCAATGTCTCTGCTTTTGAATATGCTGTCTAGGTTGGTCATAACTTTTCTTCCAAGCAGCAAGCATCTTTCAATTTCATGGCTGTAGTCACCATCTGCAGTGATTTTGGAGCCCAAGAAAATAAAGTCTGTCGCTGTTTCTATTGTTTCTCCATCTATTTGCCATGAAGTGATGGGACCAGATGCCATGATCTTAGTTTTCTGAATGTTGAGTTTTAAGCCAACTTTCAGAAACTAACTTCATGGTGTCTGGTCCCATCACTTTATGGCAAATAGATGGGGAAATAATGGGAACAGTGACAGTAGAATCTGAGGCACCCTATATGCTCAAGAAATGCTGCTGCTGCTGCTAAGTCGCTTCAGTCATGTCCGACTCTGTGCGACCCCATAGACAGCAGCCCACCAGGCTCCCCTGTCCCTGGGATTCTCCAGGCAAGAACACTGGAGTGGGTTGCCATTTCCTTCTCCAATGCATGAAAGTGAAAAGTGAAAGTGAAGTCGCTCAGTCATGTCCGACTCTTAGCGACCCCATGGACTGCAGCCCACCAGGCTCCTCCGTCCATGGGATTTTCCAGGCAAGAGTACTGGAGTGGGTGCCATTGCCTTAAGTGTCACTATTATTATTATTCTCTGAGTCTCGGTTTTCTCCTCTATAAAATGGACAAAGAAATGAATATATCTATGAGCAATATGAATGGAAGTTCTCACAAGCTTCCTTGTATATTTCTGTAATGGTTAAAATTGCCCATGAAAGTGAAAGTGGAGAGTGAAAAAGTTGGCTTAAAGCTCAACATTCAGAAAATGAAGATCATGGCATCTGGTCCCATCACTTCATGGGAAATAGATGGGGAAACAGTGGAAACAGTGTCAGACTTTATTTTTTTGAGCTCCAAAATCACTGCAGATGGTGACTGCAGCCATGAGATTAAAAGACACTTACTCCTTGGAAGAAAAGTTATGACCAACCTAGATAGCATATTCAAAAGCAGAGACATTACTTTGCCAACAAAAGTCCGTCTAGTCAAGGCTATGGTTTTTCCTGCGTTCATGTATGGATGTGAGAGTTGGACTTTAAAGAAAGCTGAGTGCCAAAGAATTGATGCTTTTGAACTGTGGTGTTGGAGAAGACTCTTGAGAGTCCCTTGGACTGAAAGGAGATCCAACCAGTCCATTTTGAAGGAGATCAGCCCTGGGATTTCTTTGGAAGGAATGATGCTGAAGCTGAAACTCCAGTGCTTTGGCCACCTCATGCCAAGAGTTGACTCATTGGAAAAGACTCTGATGCTGGGAGGGATTGGGGGCAGGAGGAGAAGGGGATGACAGAGGATGAGATGGCTGGATGGCATCACTGACTCGATGGACGTGAGTCTGGGTGAACTCTGAGAGTTGGTGATGGACAGAGAGGCCTGGCGTGCTGTGATTCATGGGGTCACAAGAAGTCGGACACAACTAAGCGACTGAACTGAACTAAACTGAACTAAAATTGCCCATCAGGAAAATATTGCTTTGGTCACTTTTAAAATGAGTAAACCTTCCCTTCTGAATTGTCATGAAGATTAAACAAGGCAGCTAGCACTTATCACAGTATCTGGTTTATAGTATGATTCAATAAATGGTGAATTTGGTTATTACCAACAATAAGCAGGATCCTTTGTCCTGGAATAGGTCTTCTCAGCATGCTAAGTCTTGCCCTGTCCATCCAGCAGGTAACTTTTGGGGGATATTCAGGTGTTTCCTGGCTGATGCAGAAAGCACTGGAGACCCTTCTCCCATCATGGCCTGGGCCTTCTCCCCTGACTTTGCCTACAGAGCAGTTATCCCCGGCATCTTCAGCCCGCCTCCTCCCAGGATATAAAGGACAGCAAACTTAGGCGGCTCCATCCAGGCTTCTGACCATCAACCCCAAAAGTAATTACCGTCCTCATGCCATATGCCAGCCAGCCCTAATTTCAGACAAAGACATTGGTGTTTTTACATGAGGCAGGCCACTAGATTTGGAGTTGGGCAGCCAGTACCTCTGTCCCTGGGTGACAAAGGGAGCCCAGCACAGCCAGGAGACCGAGGCCCAGGTGCCCCAGAAAACAGGCTCTGTGGTTCCTGTAGACTCTGAGGCAGAGAAGAAAACTCCCAGCTTGTCTCTCTGACTCCCAGTCAGGGCTAAACTTCACAGAAAGCTAATGTTGAGAAGAAGGTCCCCACTCCTCCGCCACGTCCTTGGACTGGACCACCTCATCTCTCACCTCAACCAGAAGGATGACCTTCTTGGTGGTTCCTCCGCTTCCATTTTTGGGTCCTATATTAGTCAGGTCAGGTTAAGCGGTGCAGCAGTAACAAGTGGTCTCCCTATCTCAGCAACTGAAAGGAATAAAGACGTATTTGGGTCACACTGCCTGTTCACTGCAGTAAGATGCAGCTCTGATCCATGTCATCTGTAGTCTGTACCTGGGTAGATGGAACCACCTCCCTCTAGAACAGTACAAGTTGTTTTGGAGGAAGAAAAAAAGACATTGCAAATCACACAATGCCTTAAAGCTTCTCCCCCATAATGGCACATGTCACTCCCATTCCCATTTCATTGGCCAAAGTAATTCATAGAACCAAACTGGAAGCCAGTGAGGCAGGAATGCATGATCCTCCCACCAAGAGAAGTGAATGACTGAGAAGAATAATACAACCCACCCCTACACATACTACCACCCACTGTACACCAATCTGTTTTCAGTTAAGCAGATAGAGTGATCTTTAAAACATAAACCAAACCATCACGTCCCCTTCTTCAGGCCCTCCTGTGCTTAGTCACTCAGTCATGTCTGACTCTTTGCGACCCCATGGACTGCAGCCCGCCAGGCTCCTCTGTCCTTGGGATTATCCAAGCAAGAATACTAGAGTGGGTTGCCATGCCCTCCTCCAGGGGATCTTATCAACATAGGGGTTGAACTCAGGTCTCCCACATTGCAGGTGGATTCTTTACCATCTGAGCCACACCCTTCATCTTTAGAACAAAATCCAAATTCCTGGCAGGACTGGCCCTGCCTCCCTCCCACCTCATCTTCAGTTCTACTGTGAATGCACACTTGCTCCATTGACACTGGCCTTTGAATGTGCAAGGTCTTTGCTACCACAGGCCTTTACACTTGCTGTTCCCTAGGTCTAGGTCAAGGCTCTAATCCAATTCTTCCCAGGCCTACCTCATCTCACTTTTTAGGGATCAGCTTAGATGTCACAGAAGAGAGACTTCCTCAACCACTTCGTGATTCTCTCTCATAATACCCTGTTTACATCCTTCCTAACACTTAGAAAGCTAGAATTATCTTGTGTACATAATAGTATATTTTATATATTTATAATACATAATAGTATTATCGCTCATTGCCTGTTTCTTCCACACACACGCTGGAACCTCAGCTTCTTGGGAGTCCATGTGTCTGTCCTGTTCACCACTGTACCTCTAACTCAGTAGTTTGGCAGATGATAGAGATATGAATAAAAGAATCAGATTGAGACAAAAGGGGCAAGCCTGGCCCAGATATTCCAGTGCATGTAAGTATCATGAAACCTTCTAGCCCTGAGACACATCCCCAGGATGTCTGGGCAGGGTGGAGCCTAAGCCTCACCTCTTCCTTGTCCTTGCCATCCACTGCAGTCCCCTCAGAACCAGAAGGCAGGTTTTATGCTGCCTAAAAACTAAATCAGAGATAACCATTTATTGTGGAGAAGGAAATGGCAACCCACTCTAGTACTCTTGCCTGGAAAATCCCATGGGCAGAGGAGCCTGGTAGGCTACAGTCCACGGGGTCACGAAGAGTTGGACACAACTGAGCAACTTCACTTCACTTCAACCATTTGTTGAGCAGTTACTCCAGACTGAGTAACCCAGTAACCCAGTAACCCCAGACTGGGTTCTGTGGTCTGCACTCTACCAGCAGCATCTTGAGTGTTCTCTGTAAGCCTGTGAGGTGGGTGCTATGATCCTTGATTTACAGATGAGGAAACTGAGGCTCAGTGCAGTTGACAGATTTGCCAATCAGCTATGCAGCTCATGGTCGAGGAGCTGTTATCTGAACCCAAGACTGGCTCCAAGAAAGGCCTGGGCAGGACCTTCCAAACCTAAAAGTTTTGGAAGAAGTCACTGTCTTGACACCTATAGTGACAGAAAATACTGACCCCCAAAGGGGCCCATGTCTCACTCCCTGAAATCTGTGATGTGCAAAGGGACTTGCAGGGTCTGCTTAAGTTCAGGGTTGGACATGGAGGAGTATCCTGGGTCACCCCTTGCGGCTCCTTTGGGACCATGTGGATGACCATCTGGCAGGAGTGTCAAAGTCATAGAGAGGACTGGAAGATACTGGCTGATGGATTTACACATGGAGGAAAGAGGTCATGAGCCAAGGACTATGAATGGCCTCTAAAAGCTGGACAAAGCAAGGAAACAGATTCTCCCCAGAGCCTCCAGAGGGAATACAACAGACCGACACCTTGACCTTAGCCCAGGGACACTGCTGATCTACAGCACTGCAAGAGAACAGTTTTTGTGTTTAAAGCCAGTGAGAGAGCGGTCATTTGTCACAACAGCATCAGGAAGGTGACACAGCCCCTCACTGCACTGGGCACATGTCCTGCCTCCCCCGTCTCCCCAGCTGAACTGTTGACTCTCTTATGGCAAGGGTGGGGTATACAGGAAACATTCAATAATGACTCAGAGAGTATAGTTCAGTGGCAGGCAGGAGTGAAAAGGATTCATGAGAGTCCAAGAGGAGGGGAAGGAGGGACAGCTGGTGAGACAAGGCAGGTTGTCGCGGAGGTAGGTGGGATGCTGGCTGGAGAAGCCCCAAACACCAGTCCCTGCAGCACGGCACAGCCCTAAATCCCCCTGCTGGAAGGATCCACCAAGCCAGGACAATCACTCCCAGTTTATACGTGCAAAGGCTGAGACCCAGAGAGAAGAAACGACTAAGACCTCTAAGCAAGCTGGTGGCCAAGATGGGATAAGAAATTACATCACTGACCCCTGTCAATCTTGTTCCCATGCGTCTGGCCAGCCCTGCTCCACCTTGGGTGGTAAAGATGTCCCTCATCTAGGGGCCTGGAGTGGCAGATTACTGACAGGCCAGAGGCTGGAGACCAAGTACAAGTGGGGTAGGGGAGAGGTGTGGAGAGGACCGAGGCAAGCTCCTTTCCCCAGAGCTCTGTCATCACATCTGGTCTCCGGGAATCAGAGACTCAGGTTCTAGGCCCAGCTCTGCCACCTTGGGACTTCCAGCAAGCTTGTCTCCTCTTTGAGCCTCAGTGTCCCCATTAAGGGCCTGAACCTGACCTCTGAGACCTTTACTGGCTCTTGTGAGGTTTGATCTGCCATCAAGCCTGCCTTGCTCTTAGCCGCCTGTGCCCCCAACTCCAGCTGGAGCCCCATGGCTTCTCAGCAAGTTCACATCCTCTCCAGACTCTGCCCAGCCCTCACCCAGGGCTCAATAATAGGAGTTTCTAACCCTGTCCTGGCTTTTACCCCTCCCCACCCCTTTTCTCCCAACATAACTGAGTTTGCAAGCTACTCTGCTCTGGGGTCCTAGCCCCAGAGAGAAGAGGGGCTCAGATTATTACGTGGGGCAAAAAGGCATCCAGTCCCATGTCTGAGTCTCTCCTGCTCCCAGCTTCCCATCATGGGCCTTCGCTACCCTCCTTTTAGATCTGCCACAGCCACTCGTTGCCTACACCCCAGACTTCGGTCCCTGTGCTATGAATAGCTGGACTTTCTCCTCAGGCTTCAGAAGCCTTCAAACTCCTCCCAACCCCAATATCTTGGTATCCCCAGAGACTGTCCAACTCTCCAAACCTCTTGGATTCCATTCATAGAAAGGGGAAGTGAAAGTCACTAGACCGTGTACGACTCTTTGCAACCTCCCTGGACTACACAGTCCATGGAATTCTCCAGGCCAGAATACTGGAGTGGGTAGCCTTTCCCTTCTCCAGGGGATCTTCCCAACTCAGGGATCGAACCTAGGTCTCCTGCATTGCAAGCAGATTCTTTACCAGCTGAGCTAAAGCGAAGTCCAAGAATACTGGAGTGGGTAACCTATCCCTTCTCCAGGGGATCTTCCCAACTCAAGGATCAAACCCGGGCCTCCTGCATTGCAGGTGGATTCTTTACCAACTGAGCTGTGAGGGAAGCCCATCCGTGGAGAGGCTTACAAAGGAATGAATCCTAGCACGAAAATCAATGCACAGAGAGGGTCGGCAATTGCCTAGAGGACACACAGCAAAGGCACCGAGCCCCCATATTCAATTTCTTCAACTGGAACTGCTCCCCAGCACCCCTGCCACTGCCCATCAACCCCCTTCAAGAGCCTGAAGGACAGGGAGAGCAGCCAGCCCCGTGACCGATGGCCAAGCCCATAGCGATGCTATTCTTTCCTCGAGTGAGCTCCACCCACCCTGAGCCCGATTTAGCTGTTTAATGCAGCCGGGCCTGCTCTGCCCCTGCCTCTGAGATTAGCTCTGGAACGGGGCTTTGAATGCCTGCCCAGAGATACTCAGCTTAAAACACCGGGAACCAGAAAAAAAAAAAAATCGACCACATTTAATGGAGCCGTTAGCGGGCGGGTCTGGGCCGTCCATTATGCGGCCCTGCCAGTCCAGGGAGCCCAGCCACGTGGCCGCCTGACCACAGCATTAAGGCGACATTAGCCACAGGCCAGGCTCAGGAGGGAGGGAGGAGCTGCCAGAGCCCAGGCCTGGGCCCTGCCCCTCCCACCTCCCAAGGCCCAGGGCCTCAGGGATTCTTGGTGCCACTCAACAGGCAGGAGGGAAGGAGACCCCGCTGGATAAATCAACCCTTTCTGATCTCCCCCGGATGGCTGAAACAGTAAAGAATCCACCTGCAATGAAAGAGACCCGGTTTGATCCCCGGGTCGGAAATATTCCTTGCAGACGGGAATGGCTACCCACTCCAGTACTCTTGCCTGGAGAATCCCATGGACAGAGGAGCCTGGAGGACTACAGTCCATGTCACAAAGAGTCGGACACCACTAAGCCACTTTTACACACTCATTCTCTCTGATCTCGGGACCCCCATGCTGGAACAGCCCTGGGCATGGCCCTTCAAGGCCTAAGATACCCAGAAGTACTGCCGGTCTGAGCTCTATTGTGGTGAGAGAGATGGTATCCGCAAGGCGTCCTGGGGCCCCCTGCCCCAAAAGGTGCCCTGACTCCAGTCTGACATGTCCCTATGGCTGCTGCTTTCCTTTCACTGTTTAAAAATTGCCTTCATTAACATCCACGCTGCTCTCAGACACTATCGCCCAAAATGTGATCCAGGAAACATCAGTCTCTCAAGATGCTCCATAGAAGACAGGAAAGGGAGAGAAGATTCAGCAGTCAAGTAAGTTTGGGAAGTACTGCAAATGCCAGTTCCCTTCCGGAAGAGCTACAAGGCTAGAATACTCTGAGAAGTCCTGCGATACAGTTTGATTTTATTTCAACCATTTCCCAGACTGATTACAGAAGCCTCCCCCTTTATCTTGGCAGAACCCCCGTTAATACACCGAAGGCCTAGTGTTCCAGGGAACACTCGTTGGAAAATGACACTTTTCTCCTTCTTCAAGCCCCAGCTGTGGGGCTTCCAATTATGAGGCTGCTCAAAGCCTGTTTGAAGAGAGCAAGGAGATGCTGACCTTCAATCACAGATGGCTGCAAAAGCCAGAGTCAGGAGGTGGGAACTGAGAGCCACCTCTCCCGGAAGGAGGGCCGATGTCACGTGGCAAGAAGAGCACTTGGGGTGCCTTTCCTCCCCCACCCCACCCTACTCTAATAGCGGGGGGACTCAGCCCTGGAAGGAAGGGCTTGCCCTTGACAGAGCTACTTCGCACTCACGCCCAGGCTCCCAGGAGATTTCTTCTGCAGATTCACGGGCTACCCAGTGTCCTGGCAGGAGCCCCAAGCAAGCCAACAGAAGAACTGCATTCTGCTCCTGCTTTTCCTGATGGTCTGCTGTGTGACCCAGGAAAGGTCTCTGACCTCTCTGTGCTGGGGGCTGCAGATCTGAGCCCAGGGGACCCTCTGCAAGGACACGCGGCTTATGCCACTGCCCTCCCCCCGCAGCCCAGGAATACTGGGCTGCTCACGTACAGCGCTCTGAGATCCCACAGCCCAGGCTTGCCAAGCTCCCTCTCTGCCTCAGTCCTACGCCTGGTGCTGGGGCCTCTGCTAGCCCCATGTCTCAAGGCCACGTTATCTTAACTGTGGGCGGATCTGGAGCACCAGTTGCTACAGTCTTCAGTGAAGAAAAGCAGTTTGGTAAACATGGATCTCCCAGATGTGAGAGAAGAACGCAGATGGGACATCAAAGCTGCTTTTATGTGAACTTCCCGGGCCACGGAACTCATACAGAGTGACAGATGTATTTTCCAAACGACCACCGTGACGACCTTCATCCACATGGTCTTTTAACACGGTGACAACCACCCTCTCCGCTCTTTCCCTTAATCTGGGTGGGCCTGAGATAATAGTGTTAGTGATTCTATGTGACTTCTAGGTGACTTTGGGACAGGCAACACGGCTTCCACTTGCCCCCTTGGGACCCTCCTTCTTAAAACTCAGACGCCATGCGCTGAGGATGCCCAGGGCCCGCCACACCCCATCCCTCTCTTTCTTCTGTCCTCTGCGGAACCAGGCCTCTATCATCTGATGACGGTGATCCACACCAACACCAGCTCAGACATTACAGAGTCCGTGCCCTCAACACCTACTGCTTGCCAGGGTCTGATGTCCACTCCTGCCTATACCACTCATGCCAGCTGGATGTCTTGAGCTGTGTTTTAATGGATGAGGAAACAGAAGCTCAGAGAGGTTGAGTGACCTAGCCAAGGCTGCACAGCCACTGTAGGGAAGTCCAGGATTTGAGGCAGATCCCATTGGTGACCCTTCTCCAGCTGCCTCCTCTCTCTCTCTCTCCCCTAGAGTGGCCTGAGCAGAATGGTCCATGGAGAGCCACCAGGCCTAGGTCCCACCCTGACTCTGCCTCTCACTAGCCGTATCCCTTTGGGCAGCTTTCTTTACCTCTCTGAGCCTCAGATTCCTCATCTGTGAAACAGGCTACAGATGCTTCGATGATAACAGGAGTCAAGATGTGATGATGTCTTCTTTGAAAGGAGGAAGTTCAGTGACCAAGGTCAGCCTGACACTTTGTTAAAGATCTGGCCAGTGGTCTGGACCCCAGACAAGATCGGGGACCACAAACTCAGCCCCCATGTCCCCCGACCAGCCCAGCCCCAGCCTCTCAGCATGGAGCCCTCTTGCCAGACGTAGAAACCTCCACCAGGCAGATGTTCACCTCTGGCTAAGCTGGCTGCACTGAACACATCTGCTGGAGGCTCCTGGAGGAGAAACTCCAGTGCCTTCCTCCTGGTCAATTTGCTTCAACAAATATTTACTATCAACCAGCTGTGCTGTGTCTTCCAGTCACCCTGCCGGGTCCCATTTCTGCCTTCTCTGCCCTATTCTGGGCCCAAGAGACTGACTCACACGGGGGCATCAACACACCCCTGAGCCCTGCGGCTTCCCACTGAGAGCCAGAGGAAGGAAGGAGAGAGGAAAAGAGAGACAGACTCGCAGCATCTCAGGCTGATAAAACTGGAAGGGGGCTTGGAGTTGGAACCCACCTCCTCAAGTGAGGATTCCAGGGCCCAGAGAGGAAAGGAGACATGCCCAAGCTCACACAGCGAGTAGGTGGCTAGATCTCAGTCTAGTGTACATATGTGGGTGGGGAGCATGGAGGGGCAGCAAGAAAGATGTGGGTTTGCCCCGCCATGTGCTAAAGAGCACCTCCCCCTGCATTTCAAGGGCCCCCTCTCCAGCCACTCCATACTCTTCAACAAGGACTCAGACCACACCCCTGCCCCTCTTCTAACCCCAAGCTGATAATCAGGGTTAAACCTCAGCCATCAGGTAGGACATTGGTGTTTGGAGTCTAAACTCTAGAGCCGGTCAGCCTAGTTCAAGTCTTGACTTTACTACAGACTGTGAACTTGGGCACGCCACGAAGCTCTCTGTGCCTCAATTTCCTCACCTGTAAACGGGGAGAATAACAGTGCCTGCCTCACAGGACTGGGTGGGGATTAAGTGAGGTAATACTTTTTAAATTCCACAGTCATTCCAACAAACATCAGTTGTTCCTAAGACCCACCCCCATCCCCAGGCATTTTCAAATTGGAAAAGCTTTGCGGTCTTAGTTTGGTCTGTTATAACAAAATATCACAGACTGGGTGGCTTCTAAACAACAGAAATTTATTTCTCAAGGTTCCTGAGCTGAAAAGTCCAAGATGAAGATAACCGCATGATCATATTCTGCAGCAGACCCTCTTCCTGGTTCACGGCTGTGCCTGCTTGCTGTGTCCTCACACGGTGGAAGGGACCAGGGGTCACTCTGAAGCCTCTTTTATAAGATCCCTCATCCCATTCATGAGGACTCCACCCTCATACTTCAATCCCAAGCCCCACCTTCTAATACCATTGTCTTTGGGGGTGGGTTAGGATTTCAACATGTGAACTTGAGGGAGAAAGCCACGTTCTGTCCATGGCATGGCCCATCCAGTCCACTCTGTCAGGACAGATGAGGAAACGGAACTCTTCTCCTGGGCGCCTCCCAGCTCCCTGCCCAACATGTGCTCTTGATGTGTGGTCGGTAGAGGAAGGAGGGGTTCTGCTTCCTGGCCCCCACTCCTATCTTTTGGCTGGAGCCACCTCCTAAGACAGCCTTAGCAGCTTCTAGAAACTCCTGCAGCCTAGAGCTCAGGGTTTGGGCTCCAAACCCTCAGATTCCTCCCCATTCCCATCTGTTTCCCATGCCCACCACCAGCCCACATGACTGTGGCCCAGTGCCTTCATTTACTGAGCTTCTATCATATGCAGACCCTGCAGTGGACACCAAGGAGGCTTCCAAGAGCAGAACATGGAGAGCAGACAGAGGAGAAAACAGATGGGTGTAACCTCCCAAAATCAGCACTAGAATATGATCCCCTGGGGTGCTGAGGAAGCACCTGACCCAGCAGAGGAGGGCACGGGGACTGGAGGGGTGCAGGACCAGGAAAGTGGGTCAGAGGTCCCTAGAGGAGGGGATGGCTACCCTAAGACATAAAAGATGACTTGGATGTAACAGATTCTTTGAGTCAACAAATTTTAATTGAGCACATACTATGAGCCTAGCGCTGTTCCAGGCTCTGTGGAAGTTGCAGTGAATAGGTGGAATGAGGTTCCTCGGGGCTGACATTCCAGGACAGGGGAGACTTTGATGACCCTGAAAGTCGATTAAAATGTCAGACGTTGCCAGCACAGGAAGAAAGATGAACCAGGGGCAGGGTGGATGGTGGAAGGGAGTGGGGAGTATGGGCAGAGGCTGGTTGGAAAAACGTCTTGGGAAGTGAGGAGGAGTCCCATGGGCATCTAGAGAAGGGTGTCCCAGGCAGAGGGAACGAACCAGGGCAAAGTCCTGGCGTGAGAGGGGCATGGTCCCCCGGGGCCTTGCTGGATTTGGTGTAGCTGGAGCCTGGGATGCAGTGCTGAGGGGTTGAGGCAGGAGATGGGGAGCACTTTACACGGCAAAAATAGGACTCTGTGTTCCCTCCAGGGGACCTAGGGAGCTGTTGGACAGTTGAGCAAATGCGCATGCTCAGCTCCTTCATGTCAAACAGTCATCCTTGCCACGAAGTCCTTGTTTATCCACCCTCCAGTGTCTCACCACCACACTGGCCTGGGCCCAAACCGGCCGCTTGGTGACCAAGCGTCCCCGCAACCCCACCCCTACCCCCCAGCCAAGCCTGAACAGCTCTGAGAAGCACACAGGATACAGCCAGGCGCCAGCCCCCAGGCCAGGGTCAGCCCCTCCAGGGGGGCGTGCAGACCACCCCCGAGGTCTGGGGCGACGATGCCGCGCCCCACCCGTCGAGCAGAGCTGACGGAGGAGCCCTGGGTCCTCTTCTGACCCTGCCGCCTCCCTGTGTGATGTGGGGCGAGCCTTTCCTCGCGTGGGCCTCAGTGTCCCCTCAGAATCCCGCCAGCCTTTTGGAGCCACAGCCCTGTCTCAGGGGCGGACTTGCCTCTGGGTTTAGCATCTCCAAGTGCCCCCCTCCTCAGAGCCTCTAGAAGCAACGCTGACCCCAGGGAGGCCTGGGCCCTCTTTTAAAGAGCCGCACTCCGGAGACCAGCGTCTCCCCGAGGCCGCCAGACCCCAACTCTCCGCTCCCTGCCGACCGCCCTCCTCCCCTTGGGCTCCAGCTGCCAGGAGGCGGCGGAGGGGTTTGGTCGGGGGGGATGTGCTAATTCCACTGGACGCCCAACCCCACACTCATTTATTTCAGACATGACCTTTGATTTCTCGGGTAGAGTGTAAATTACATGTCGCCAGCATAAAATATTAAATCCAATTTATACTTAATTATTGATGCTATTATGTATTCTATAGTAATGGCAACAGAATCGCAGGCCCCCGTCCGTGCCCAAGTAAATAGCTTTTTTGCATTAGAGCCTCCTTGAGGTAAGAAATCTTGCTCCATCCCTTCTTAACCGTATGATTGATGATTATGGGGAAGTTCGTAAATAGTCTTCCAGAAATATTTCTCGGGTGCGTCCATAGCTCCGAAGGAAGGCGGGGGCCGCGCTAATGATTGGGGGCGGCCGGGCGGATGCACCGCCATTTAGAGCCGGTGGGTTGAGGGTTGGCGAGATGGGGACGGTTTAAGCGAAGCCGTGCTGAGTGGTTTAAGAGAGAGAGAAGGAGAACCACAGCGGTTTTCTGAAGGCTTTAAGTCACATGTAATCTTCACATGGACACTGGGGTTTTGTTTTTTTATTGAAACATTAATAATTCCGGTTTCTTGTAAAATATTCATGGTTCCTGTTGCTGCCTTCAAACCCACCCTTCGGACGCCGCTTTTAATTTCCAACTCAGCCCGTGCAGGCCTCTGCTGTCGACCACCCAATGCTCCCCTGCAATTCATTAAGTGGAGGGAACGGTGGCCATCGGGTGGTCAGAAAAATCGAGCTCAGGGTTTCTCTGCAGCTACTGGTCGCAAGCCAGAACGGCCCTGGGGTGGGCAAGGCTGCTGCTGGGCAAATGGGGTGAGCACTGTGGCCCAGAGCCTCTTTCCAGCCCAGTGGATGTTGAAGACACTGGGCCGGTAGGGCTGGATTGCTGGAGGCAGCCTTGTGGGGTCGACAGAGGCAGAATGGAGGGGGCAGAGGGAATGAGGAGGGAGGGAAGAGCGTGCTGGGAGGGTGGGAGGTAATGGTACAGGGTAGGGGACAGCCCAGCAGTAACAAATGCAGGCTCTGGGGACAGGAGGCCAGGGTTCGAGCCCCAACTCTGCCTCCAATTAGTGGTGCAACCTTGATGAGTGAATTCACCTCTCTGAGCCTTAAAAATGGGCCTTGAGGCCACGCAGGTGTGGGGTGTCCAGCACATTACCTCTTTCTGGAAGATGGCAGCCATCGTGGTTGGTTGGCCAGTGCCACAGGGAGGGCCCGTGGGTGGCAGAGCTTGGAGACATCGTAAGACACCTGGAAGTCCAGCCCTTTGAACAGAAGAAAGGCGAGGCCCAGAGCTCACAGTCCCTTGTCCCTCTTTGTGAGTAGGATTCAATGCTGTGCCCAAACCTGAGCTCTGAAATTCAGTGTCTTTAAAAACAGTCAGTGATTTGGGGATCACAGTTGCCTGAGTTTATCCACGGAGCCCTGACCCATCCCTAGCCTCGACCCCCACAAAGAGCCATGATTAAAAGGTTCGACTGTCATTGTACCTGGGGTCCTGTCCCCACATCTCCCATCAGGGTCCGTCCATCCACTGAGGTAGACTATTTCTGCTCAGGAATGCCGTCCCGTTTCCCTGGGCTCCAGCTAGGAGCACAGCCCATTCAAGGCCAGTTGAATCCCAGAAAGTCAGCTCTGGAAGTGACTTCAGCCATCCGTTTCCTCTGCTCCCTGGCTTTGTGAGTGAGGAAACTGAGGCCCAGAGAGGTTAAGTGGCTTGCTTAAAGTTGCACAGACACAAACAGAACTCAAGCCCCTCAACCCTTTAACCTACAGAGGGCTATCCGTGCTGATTCCTCCTGTGAAAGTGTGGGGAGGGGAGAATAGCCCCAAGCCTTCAAGCAGGAGTGACCCTAAGGTCTTACACACCCGGGGAGGTGGACCCCCAGCTGCTCCAGCCATTGGTGGTCCACTGTCTGCAGGTTCTTTCAAGCCAGATCCAGCTCTCTATGTATCTGCTCGTAATCAGAAATGTGTCCGTGCACAGCTGGACACACTCAAATTCAAGTGTCCAGAGGTTCTGTGCCCAAATGCAATAAACAGCTTACAGCCCCACTCCTGAGTGTCAGCGCAGGGGGCCAGGAAGTGCCAGTGTCCCCAGAGGAGCGGGGCCTCCTCAGTTCTCCAGGAAACAGGCAGAGACCTTGACTGGCCCACCTGCCCCAGGGGCAGAAGAGTGACCCAGTGCCAGCCCCAAAGCCGGTGATGCAGCAGGGACTGTCTGAAGCACAAATTCCCCAGGATCTCTGCTGGCCCTGGAGATGATTTTTCCCACCTTGGTCCTAAATTCAAATGTAACATTTGTACAGAAAACGAAGGAAAAAACAAAACAAAACACTATGTCTGACTCTTTGTGGCCCCATGGACTGCAGCCCACTAGGTTCCTCTGTCCATGCAATTCTCCAGGCAAGAATACTGGTGTGGGTAGCCATTCCCTTCTGCTGGGGATATTCCTGACCCAGGGATCGAACCCGGGCCATTGCAGGCGGATTGTTTATTGTCTGAGGCATCAGGGAAGCCCCCATGAGAGATGAAGCAGAAGAGAATAGAAAGATTCTTCCATTATTTTGTGTGTGAAGTCGGCTTCAACTTTGCTTCAGGTTTTTTTCCTTCATATGAGACAGTAACAGACCATACCCTCCCTCCTGCTTAGTTTACAGGCAGCTGCAGCGTCAGACTTTCACAACGAAGCACATTGCAAAGGATGACGAAGCTGGTCTCATTCTCTCTCTGTGCTTCAGTTTATCTTCTGGGCCAGGGGTGACCTCCACCCCACAGAGCCTGTGGCCTCCAGACTCTGAGGGCACCCACATGAGCTTCTGGGTTTCTCCTTGATTCTTCAAGGCAAAAATTCAAAAAGCTGAATGCTTGCCATGGAGTCAGCCAGCGGGACTTGATCCTTGAGGAAGTAGACCCCAGACATGCTGGGATCTCACCCAGGCTGTGGCCCAGAGTAGTTTAAGAGTCCTGGCAGATCTCAGATCTGAGATCTACTTCAGGTTTTGCTGGTCACAAGATGTGTGACCTTCCTCTCCAGGCCTCAGTTACTGCCCTGGGAGCTTATTTTAAAAATAGGGATTCCGCCCCCCACCTCCACCCCTACAGAGATGCCAAGTATGTATATCTGAAAAGAAGTAGCCTCCAACCCATCAGCCCCAGGGTTCACTTCAGTCAGAGGGAATAGACCCTATTGAAAAACTTGATCCAAGATAAAGAACAATTTCAGCAATAGATGGAGACCAGGAGAGAGGGGCTCTGTACAGAGGAGGCCCAGGGCCCACCTGCTCTGCAAAGGAGAGGAACTAGAACTTGGGACCATTGGTTAGTAACTGGGAAAGGGGAGAGAGAAACAGGAGAGACTATTTCTTTGACTGGGAGTTAAAGGAAGGATACTGCCACCAAAAAAACCTCTGCTGGTAGGGTGTGGCCAAGACATTTCTAGAAATGTGATGTCTGGCATTGATTTCGAAACTTGTTCCTGTTCTTTGCTGAAATTACCCCCTGCTGTGCCCCAACCTTCAGGAAATACCTGCTACACACAAAAATCTTGTGCTAGGGTACCTCACAAAGATGAAGGCAGAAGCCTGGTGTCCAGTGTGGGGCAAAGAGGCTGACAAGAGAAGAGTCAGGAGCAGGAAGCCAAAGGTGAGGGTCAGGAATAGGTGGTAGCAGGGGTATCTAAGCCCACAGCACAGAGGATGCTAGATAAGCCAGATAAAATGGCTTGTTCCCTAAATGTACCAGAGGATGGAGACCTTCACGAAGGAAGAGGGGAAACATTTGGTATATCAGTTAAGACTGGTTTTGACTGCATACTGAAAAACCCAGTAACAGTGACTTAAATAAAGGTTTATTTCTCATGTAAGTCAGGAGGAGCTGGAATAGGTGTGGTAGCTCTACAATAATCTTAGGATCTCTGGTTCATTCTCCTTCTTCTCCACTTCCCTTCACATGTGGCATCCTCATGGTTTTCTAATGTTCCAAAATGGCTGCTGGTGCTCCAGCCATCAGGTCTGCATCCCAGATGCAAGCAAAGAAGGAGGGGAAAAGGTGAAATGGCATATGCCAGCTGTCTGAAACCCATTGAAGAGCTTTCCCAAAAGTGCCACGCAACAACTTCCATTTGGCCACAAATTTAATCACATAGTCACATCTAGCCACAAAATAGACTGGAAAATGTGATCTTTTAATGACACAGGGATGCTCTGGGTAAAACTGGGGTTCTGTCACTAAAGAAGGAGTAGACAGTTGAGAGAGTAGCATTGAAACATATGTATTACCATGTGTAAAATAGATAGCTGATGTATAACACAGGGAGCTCAGCCTGGTGCTCTGTGACAACCTAGAGGGGTGGGTTGTGGGGGATGGGAGGGAGGTTCAAGAGGGAATATGTGTATACTTATGAATGATGCACATTATACAGCAGAAATGAACACATTATAAAGCAAGTATCTTCGAATTCAAAATAAATTCAAAAAAGAAGGTGTAAGCAACCCATGGTCTCTGGCATGAATGGGTTCCACTTAAGTAAGCAAAAACTTGTTTCCTTCTAACTTCTACCTGTGGGTCTTGGTACTGCCATTTGTAACATCATCTGTAAGTACAGAGCCTGTCTTCTAAATGACAGACTTCCTCTGAGCCTCCTCTTTTCCAAGTTAACTATTTCCAGGTTCTTCGACCACTTTTCAGGACACAGGCTGACATAAGTCCCCAAAACTTCCTTTCACTGATTCCACAGGTAGTCAGCATGCACCTGCTACCTGCCCTCCACACACAGTAACACATGTGACAGACCCTGGAGCTTTCATTTGGGATGGGCGAGGAACCAGTCCTGGCCAGGGAGATGCTATCTTCACACAGAAGAAGGATGTCCAGAGTCAAGGCCTCCCTGGAGAGGTGACGTTTAAATTGAGTCCCAGGAATGAGGAAGAGTTGCCTGGGAAACCAGGGAGGGGATGAGTATTCCAAGTGGAAGGAACAAGCAGGGATGAAGGCACAGAGCTACCAGAAGTGAGCGAAAGACTCAGGGCAGTTCAAGGAACTAACACAAACTGGGGAATGGCGAGAGCTTCGGGATCCAGAAGAGAGGGCTCACGGTGAGGCGTACCCATCAGGCACAATCTTTGGGGAGGTTCCTCGTCATGCTCCATCTGCTCTCGCCACCACCTAGCCTGTTCATCAGATCAAAAGGAAAATAAGTCAGTTTGGCAAAACTTTTCTCCCAGAAGTTGTCATTTTCAGTATCTGTTGACTGGTCTGTTCTAGAATATTACAACAGGGCAAGGCAGAGCCTCCTGGTGGGTCAATGATTTCCCTGAATCTGCCTGTTTCTCTTTTTTGAAAATAATACAAAAGCCCTCATCTCCCCACTGCTAGCCTTCCCACACCTCCTCAGTTATCATTCCTCAGGGGTGACAATGGCTGTCACTCTGGAGGTTCCTGTGGTTCTAAAAGATATGAATTCATGTAAGGAAGCCTAGTATTGTCCTGAAGTGTCCTTTGGCTGCCATTTCTTTTTAACCATTTTTGGTCTTTACATTGTCAAGAAACCACGTAGAGAAGAATCAGTGTAGTTTGGGTTAAACCCCAATAGGGTGTAGACAGCAGCCAAATTACCTCCTTCTTCCTATAAGATTTCTGCTGACATCTTAGCCCAGAGCAGACTTGAAGAAAGTTCCACACAAGCTCACCAGAGAGCCTACCCCCATCCCTCACCAGGAACCTTACCTAATGCTGGACCTTGGGCTCTTTCTGCAGGAAAGATGATAGAGCCTTTGTCTCTAGAAGAAAGAGAGGAATAGTGGTACCTCTAAGGAAAGCCAGGAGGAAGCCATCAACAGAGCATGCTGGGAAACAGACAGGGGAGGAAAGCCAGGAGGAAGCCATCAACAGAGCATGCTGGGAAACAGACCGGGGAGGAAATACGTTCTGAGCCCCACAGCTAACACGGCCCCAGTCATTTCAACCTTGGGAGGATAATCATATTAAAAAGTGGGGAAATGCCAACAAAAAGTTACAAATATTAAAGTCTGTTTAAAATATTTACATATAGTGAACTTAACACCCAAAAATTATACTGCAATTTGTGGAATTTCCAAGATTGCCCCCAGATGTACTTTAATACATATGAATGTGTAACTTGCTCCATCAGTGAGGTATATAAATGGGGTATGGGCTCTGTGTAGTCAAGGGTCCTGTAAGATAGGTAAGTAGTCTCATTTGAGGAGGAAGTCAAAATGTGTATTTGAGGCACTTTGATAATGGGATTCTTTCCAAGTATCTGGAAGTAAGACCACCCCTTAGATCAGCGGTTCTAAACCAGGAATGATTTTGCCCCATTCCCACAGAGGACATTTAGCAATGTCTAAAGCCAGTTTGATGCTGTGAAAGTGCTGCACTCAATATGCCAGCATACTTGGAAAACTCAGCAGTGGCCACAGGACTGGAAAAGGGCAGTTTTCATTCCAATCCCAAAGAAAGGCAATGCCAAAGAATGCTCAAACTACCGCACAATTGCACTCATCTCACATGCTAGTAAAGTAATGCTCAAAATTCTCCAAGCCAGGCTTCAGCAATATGTGAACAGTGAACTTCCTGATGTTCAAGCTGGTTTTAGAAAAGGCAGAGGAACCAGAAATCAAATTGCCAACATCTGCTGGATCATAGAAAAAGCAAGAGAGTTCCAGAAAAACATTCATTTCTGCTTTATTGACTATGCCAAAGCCTTTGACTGTGTGGATCACAACAAACTGTGGAAAATTCTGAAAGAGATGGGAATACCAGACCACCTGACCTGCCTCTTGAGAAACCTATATGCAGGTCAAGAAGCAACAGTTAGAACTGGACATGGAACAACAGACTTGTTCCAAATAGGAAAAGGAGTACATCAAGGCTGTATATTGTCACCCTGCTTATTTAACTTATATGCAGAGTACATCATGAGAAATGCGGGGCTGGAAGAAGCACAAGCTGGAATCAAGATTGCCAGGAGAAATATCAATAACCTCAGATGTGAAGATGACACCACCCTTATGGCAGAAAGTGAAGAGGAACCAAAAAGCCTCTTGATGAAGGTGAAAGAGGACAGTGAAAAAGTTGGCCACCTCATGAGAAGAGTTGACTCATTGGAAAAGACTCTCATGCTGGGAGGGATTGGGGGCAGGAAGAGAAGGGGATGACAGAGGATGAGATGCCTGGATGGCATCACCGACTCGATGGATATGAGTCTGAGTGAACTCCAGGAGTTGCTGATGGACAGGGAGGCCTGGCGTGCTGCGATTCATGGGGTCACAAAGAGTCGGACACGACTGAGCAACTGAACTGAACTGAACTGAAAGAGTTTTAATGGCCATGACTGTGGGGGTTGCTAGTGGCATCTAGTGGGCAGAGGCCAGGGTGGCTGCTAAACAACCCACAAGGTAGAGGATGGCCCCCACAACAGAATTGCCAGCCCAAAATGTCAAAAGTGCCAACACTGAGAAACCCTGCTCCTGAGTGGGGCTATTCTATACCCTCTCTGCCAAAACCTAAAACAAGCCTGGATAAAAGCCACAAGGAAGAAAGAATTTGGAGGCTGAGTCCCAGCATATGAGAGGGGCTTGGGAAAAAATTTGAACTTCCTCAGCTCTGCCTTAACAAGGTATAAAACCAAATTCACACAAGTTCAAGATGATAGGCCAGTTATTGAACTGCCTACGTTCAGTTTAGTCACTCAGTCGTGTCCAACTCTTTGTGACCCCATGGACTGCAGCATGCCAGGCCTCCCTGTCCATCAGCAACTCCCAGATCTTGCTCAGACTCATGTCCATCAAGTTGGTGATGGCATCCAACCATCTCATCCTCTGTCGTCCCCTTCTCCTCCCGCCTTCAATCTTTCCCAGCATCAGGGTCTTTTCCAGTGAGTCAGTTCTTCACATCAGGTGGCCAAAGTATTGGAGTTTCAGCTTCAGCATCAGTCCTTCCAATGAATATTCAGGACTTATTTTCTTTAGGATGGACAGATTGGATCTTATTGCAGTGCTAGGGACTCTCAAGAGTCTCCTCCAACACCACAGTTCACAAGCATGAATTCTTCGGTGCTCAGCTTTCTTCATAGTCCAACTCTCACATCCATACATGACTACTGGAAAAACCATAGCTTTGACTAGACGGACCCTTGTTGGTAAAGTAATGTCTCTGCTTTTCAATATGCTGTCTAGGTTGGTCATAGCTTTTCTTCCAAGGGGCAAGCATCTTTTAATTTCATGGTTGCAGTCACCATCTGCAATGATTTTGGAGCCCAAAATAAAGTCTGTC